>NC_137897.1:91205741-92405741 GCF_963455335.1 Martes martes
AGAGAGAGAGAAAAGATGTGCTATATATACACAATGGAATATTAACCATAAAAAAGAATGAAATCTTGCCATTCACAACATGGATAGACCCAGAGCATATTGTGCTAAGTGAAGTAAGTGAGAGAAAGACAAATACCATATAATTTCACTTACACACAAAATCTAAAAAAAGAAAACAAACACAATAGAAATTGAAAGAGACTTATAAATACAGGGAACTGGTGGCTTCCAGAGGGGAGAAGCGTGGGTGGTGGTGAGTGAAATAGATGAAGGAGATTAAGAGGTACAAAGTTCCAGTTATAAAAAATAAATAAGTCACGGGAATGAAAAGTACAGCATAGAGAATATCATGAGTACTATTGTAATTACTTCGTACGGTGACAGATGGTAACCAAATTTACGGTGTATGTATTAACGTATATAGGGGCGCCTGGATGGCTTAGTGGGTTAAGCCTCTGCCTTCAGCTCGGGTCATGGTCTCAGGGTCCTGGGATCAAGCCCCGCATCGGGCTCTCTGCTCAGCAGGGAGCCTGCTTCCCTCTCTCTCTCTGCCTGCCTCTCTGCCTACTTGTGATTGATCTCTCTCTCTCTCTGTGTTAAATAAAAAAAAAATATTTTATAATTATCAAGCACTGTATCATACACCTGAAACTAATATAATATTGTATGTCAACTATGTTTCAATTAATTTTTTTTTAAGATTTTATTTATTTATTTGGCAGACAGAGATCACAATTAGGTAGAGAGGCAGGGAGAGGGAGAGAGGGAAGCAGGCTCCCTGCCGAGCAGCGAGCCCGATGTGAGGCTCGATCCCAGGACCCTGAGATCATGACCTGAGCCGAAGGCAGAGGCTTTAACCCACTGAGACACCCAGGTGCCCCTCAATTAATTTTTTTTAAAAATGAATAAAGAAAAAAACTAAAAACAAAACCAGTGGAAAAAAAATTAAAAAGTTTGTGTATCAAAGGACATTATCAAGAAAAGTAGGGGGCACCTGACTGGCTCAGTTGGTAGAGCCTGAAATTCTCGATCTTGGGGTTGTAGGTTTGAGCCCCACACTGGGTATAGAAATTACTTGGGGGGGGAAAGATCTTAAAAATGAATAAATAAATAAATAAATAAATAGAGCAGAAAGAGTAGGCAGCCAGAAGGACACAACTGTGGGGGAGATGTTCTCTTCTCCTCTGAGCAGTCACACAAAAGAAGGGCTATGGAAAAGAGAAGTTTTGAAGCCTCAGGCTTGCTGCCCAGAGAAAAGAGAGAACCTGGAGATGGGGTGGGTGAAAAGACGCATCCTGGGCGCCTCTCCAAAGGGCAGGCATGGACAAAGCTCCCGGGCCTGGAAGGAAGAGGGAGGGGACCTCTGCTCCCAGTCAGCCCCCTGCAGCCTGCCTGGGAGGCCTGAGTACCATGCTCAGCCCCATTTCAGAAATAAAATAAATGAATAAATGTTTTCAAAGTGTGAAAAGAAATGAAAAAAGAAAACTGAAAAGACAGCCTCCAGAATGGGAGAAAATATTTGCCAGTCACATATCTGATGAGGAATTAATGCCCAGCACTCCAACTTAACAACAAAAGAGCCAGTTAAAAAATGAACAGAAAACCTGAATAGATATGTTCCAAAGAAGATAAACAAATGACCAACAAACACATGAAAAGATGCTCAGCATCACTAATCATTAGCAAAATGCAAATCAAATCCATATCAAAATACTACTTCACACCCATTAGGATGGCTATGATGAAAACCCAAACAAAACTGACAGTAACAAATGTTGGCAAGGGCATGGAGAAATTGGAATCCTTGTGCATTACAGGTGAGAAGAGAATATGGCGCAGTCACCTTCAAAGAACTTGACAGTTCCTCAATGCACTGAACGTAGAATTACCGTATGACTTGTACATCAACTCCTAGAAATATACTCAAAAGATGTGAAAACAGGGGATCAAACAAAAACTTACACACGCATGTTCACAACAGCACTATCCACAATAGCCCCAAACTGGAAAGAACCCCAATGTTCATCAGTGGGTGAATGAATAAAGAAAACACATTGTGTCCATAGGATGGGTCATCAGTCAGCCACTATGGAACAAACACTTGGGTGGCACAGTCGGTGAAGCATCTGACTCTTGATTTTGGCTCAGGTCATGATCTCTGGGTTGTGGGATCAAGCCCCACGTTGGGCTCTGTGCTCAGCGGGGAGGGTCCTGAAGATTTTTTCTCTCCCTCTGCCCCACCCCTCACGGTCCCTAAACAAACAAACAAATAAACAAATCTCAAAGAAAAAAGAAGCCAATCAAAAAAGGTTAACATATAGTATGACTCTATTTGCATAAAATGTCCACAATAGGGAAATTTATAGCCAGGAAGTAGATTAGTAGTGCTTAGTGCTGGAGGAACTAGGGGCAGAGGGTGACATCCAAAGGGCAGGGGTGGTATTTTTCTGGTGATAAAAACTTACGAACATGGATTGTGGTAAGAGTTGCACATATCTGTGGATATACTAAAAATTATGGAGTAGCACATTTTAAATGGATGAATCCTATGGTATGTGAATGAACTCTCAATAAACCTGCTTTTCCAAACATCAAAGTTAACGCAGAAAACCTATGATGACCAAAAGATCAGTATTTTCAATAAAGACAGCATCAGTGTTACTGATCTGTCCTATTGCCTCAGGATCCAGGATGGCTCAGCAGGTAAAGCCAAGGTCTCACTCACACCCAGTGGCAGCTCCTTTGAAATTCAGCACTTAAATATATCCTTGAATTTTCAGTGGTCATTCCAACACAATCAACCTTGTTTTCTGAGAAACAACTCCCTGTTCACACTCGCATTCGAAGGGTGAATGTAATACATAAATGATGTAATCACAGTAACCAGTACAAAAGGCATAGAGAGGTTAGGTATTGAGGTGCCTGGGTGGCTCAGTTGGTTAAGCGTCTGCCTTAGGCTGAGATCGTGATCCCAGGGTCCTGGGATAGAGCCCCGTGTTGGGCTCCTTGCTCAGCGGGGAGTCTGCTTCTCCCTCTCCCTCAAATAAATAAAGTCTTTTTTTTTTTTCTTAAGAGGTTTGGTGTCAATCCGCTGATTCATGACGCCATTGGCAGTACAACTGAGACTAGGACAACTACAGAAGAGACCCCTAGTCAAGAGAATTCAGTGTGTCATGGCTTCCATTAATATGACTTGAAGGCTTGTTATGACTTGTTAAATGGAACTTCTAATGTACTTGGCTTAGAGGAGGGTTGCCAGGCAAAATAGAGGACACTGATTCAAAACTTCAGATAAACAGTAACTACATTTTTTAAAAGATTTTATTTATTTATTTGAGAGAGAGAGCACGAGTGGGTGGGGGAGGGGCAGAGGAAGAGGGAAAAACAGGACTGGATCCCAGGACCCTAGAATCATGACCTGAGCCAAAGGCAGGCGCTTAACCAACTGAGCCACCCAGATGCCCCAGTAAATATATTTTTAGTATAAGGATGCCTCCAATATTGCCCAGAACTTCCTTATACTAAAACAAATCAGTTGTTGTTCATATAAAATTCAAATCAAATGGTGCATCCTATATTTTTATTTGCTAAATCTGACAACTGGACTCTAAAAAAATTGCTGGTAGGGCAAACCATGGATACTAAAAGTGACCAGTGAGCAGCTGAGAATCTGGGAGTCTGCCCTATGAGATGCAGCTTCATGAATTCTGAAATAAGAGTACAGAAAGGAAGATCATCCAAAAACACAAGATTCATTTTACTAAATATTTTTTTATTACTTAGCATTTCCAACCGCTCTTCCATCAACCCCAAGAGACTAGAAAACAAAAATTTAATGATTATTTACATATTTACTCAAGAAAAATACACACAAACACAAAAAACCTTTTTTCTAATATTTTCAATTCAAATATTTCTCCCTTCTTTCCTGAAATTTATATTAACAGGAAAAGGCAGACTTAAGGCTTTGGTTTGGGTTAGTATTTAAAAGGGAAAGAAAAAAGTTCAGTTGCAAGTGTCCAGAACACCAAGGCTTACATTTAGAACTTCCTTCCCCCTGCAAAGTTCAGGACTCATATTTGAAAGGCTCCTTTTCTCTACACTACAGGAAGACGGCCAGCAGTCCAGCTGGGAAACCTGTGGTCCTATACAGAGGCCTAACTTCCCATCACCAGCCTGGGCAAGAGTTCACAGGCACTTGCATTTCATCCTTTGTCTGCTTTATCAAGGACAAAAACCAGTTTGCTTCAAAAAGCTTTTACAAAAGTGGTTAGACATCATGAGATGGGGGGAAAAAAGGTTGAAAGAAGAAAAAAAGGTATTTTTAAATATTTTCTTCTCACAATGTGTATGAGAAGGGGAAAATATAACAAAGACTGTGTAAATATGCTGTTTTTAATAAGATCACATCAGTCGTAGGTTTCAGAATCTCCACGGCATCTCATCAAATCAGAGAGATGCAAGCTATGGCCAATAATGAGGGAATTGAATACAAACCTTGAACACATCAACTGCTGACATAATAACCTGCATTACCACGAAAAGCCCAATCATACCAGCATTAACTCACTACCCGGTATTCCACATTTCTATTGTCAGACTACACAGGATGTCCGTAAGTTTCATTTAAGGTAGAATTTTTCTTTTCTTTTCTTTTTTTAAAGCCTTATTTATTTATTTATTTGACAGAGAGAGAGATCACAAGTAGGCAGACAGGCATGCGGGGGTGGAGGGAGCAGGCTCCCCGCTGAGCAGAGAGTCTGATGCAGGACTCGACCCCAGGACCCTGAGATCATGACCTGAGCCAAAGGCAGATGCTTAACCCACTGAGCCACCCAGGTACCCCTAAGGTAGAAATTTTCTTAAGAGATCTAACTTAAGGTCTTCTTAGTAGTCTTACAAGGCTCTTCATTGTAGTGCTAATTGCAAAAGCAGAAACCGTCCAAATAGCCCTCAAGAGGGGACTGGTTGAGGGGTGCCTGGGTGGCTCAGTCAGATAGGCATCTGACTCTTGATTTTGGCTTAGGTCATGATCTCAGGGTCCTGGGATTGAGCCTCACATTGGGCTCTGCACTCAGTGTGGAGTCTGCTGGAGATTCTCTCTGTCCCCCTGCATCTGTCCCTCCCCTCGCTTGCATGCTCTCTCTTTCTCAAAATAAATAAATAAAATCTTGTATCTATCTGGAGTGACTTTAAAACACAATTTAAATATATATTTCTGGTGGGATACACCTTAAGGACAAAAACACCTGCCCATGAGCACAAGCATGTAAGCAGGCCCATGTGTCAATGTTCACACACACACACACACACACACACACACAAATTGTAAATTGCTTCTTTTTTTTTTTTTTAAAGATTTTATTTATTTATTTGACACAGAGAGAGATCACAAGCGGGCAGGGAGGCAGGCAGAGAGAGAGGGGGAAGAAGGCTCCCTGCCGAGAAGAGAGCCCGACTCGGGGCCCGATCCCAGGACCCTGGGATCATGATCTGAGCCGAAGGCAGAGGCTTTAACCCACTGAGCCACCCAGGCGCCCCTGTAAATTGCTTCTAATAATCATGTTGTTCACGGTACTGTTGATATTGTTATTCTGAGTACGTATACTGGGATAAACAAAACAATTACATAGGGGTCACTGAATTTTTTGATTTGTCGAAAGGGGAGAGAGATGTGATATCAATGAGGTTAAATAAAAATCATGTAGCCTTAAGTCTGGATTAGCATCATCAAAAAGAACATGTGACATAGCTTATCTTAAAGGAAAATTATAACTGTGTGCCAGAAAAAGGCTTCAACACAATGACTATCCTAGTAATAATAATGCTTCTACCAAATATATAGTAATACCGAAATAACATCCCTCCCCCCCCAAAAAGGAATAAGAACTCCATCTTTTAAATGGCTGGTTATGGGGTCTAGAGCAGAAAATGTAGAAGAGGAGACTGGAAAAGCTTACACTGAAAAGCAAGGAAGTCATAAAAGACGATTAGGGCCATGGGAAAAGGACTCTGACATCAACGCAAATAAGCCTCCATTGGCCAAATGTGGGATCATTTCAGCATCCCTGAGGGTAATAACTACAAGGATTGAAGCACGTCATATATGTTTAAATGCAGGAGTTCATAAGGATGCTGAAAATGATCCTTGATCGTCTTTGGAAGTTGCTAAAAAGCCAGCTCATTATTTTGGAAACTGGTAAATAAAGGGAAAGTATCAAGTACTCCTCTCACCTTTTCCATGTGATTTCTACCTCAGGATAAATGTACCATAATAGAAATAAGCGTACAAACGTGGGCACCAGTGGGAAGCGTGTCAAAATCAAGCTAGAGGAACTGGGGAGCACCTGCCAGAGTGTGGAAGACCAATGGGGAGGTGCAGAGAGCGATGGCAAGAACGCTCTGCAGTCGTCCTAAGAGTCTAAAGGAGCGGCAGGTAGATCTGGAAACAACATGGCAGTGAGGAGGTTGGAGAGGAGTAAGCAAATGTCACTAACTGGATGGATGGAAGGAGTTTAAAAATATCACTAACGTTTTCGCATCTTGGGTGATTGACGGATGGCGGTGTCATGAACCCAACTGATGACTGTCAGGGAAAGCTGTGCTCCCACCAAATTCCAGCAACGTTCGAACGTTCGAAATCACCCTTAGAAAAAAAATGCACAGTGGTCAATTAGGAGATAAGGAAAACCAGGCAAAGTAAGGGCTGGTATTACCCTTCTTTTTTTTACTACCTTTTAATTTTTACTTGGTCCATAGGATCCATTACAACCCCTTCCACTGTACACAAATACTTGCTCGATGCTGACTTTGCTAGGTTCATTTCTATGGAAGACACCTCAAATAAGTGATTCTACGCTCGTTGCTTCCAGGATGATGAAACCAAAGACCTGGGTTTCAGTTCTCCCTCTGCTTCCAGCCATGTGACTTCGGGCCAGTTACCTTTCTAAGCCTCATTAGTCTTATCTCTAAAACAGGTGGTAGTATTTATCCTATTTATTCCCCACACTGTTCATTCATTCAGCTAATAAACTACAAGGAGAGCAGTGATAGCAGCAATAAGTTAAAGCTGCTTTGAACACGGTAAACAGGAGATTTTCCAGCAGATTGTTTCAGTGACGTTTTGCAATCGGATATGTTGGAAAGTAAAACCCTTTCTGCTTTACTGAAAGAAACGGTGCTGTCATTTAGTCTGTTGGGAAGGGGGAGAAAAGTCAACAAATATTTTCAGTGGTAGTTTTGTGACCTGCATTTATTTAGGTACTTTGCAGGTGAGTGACTGAGTGACTCATTCTTCTTTTTTTTTTTTTTTAAGATTATTTATTTATTTATTTATTTGAGAGAGAGAGAGAGAGAGAGAGTGAGCACAAAGTCAAGGGAGAAGCAGAGGGAGAAAAACAAGCAGCAAAAACTCCTTTTCTAGGAGAATGCAAAAAAAGAGGGCATGTATGCTTTAAAGTATTCTAGAAGATACGTCTTCAATTTATAATTACTTATCAACAGTTGCTAGATGTACATCATGGTACAGGATTAACCATACATTAGTAGGTATCCAATGAAAAATTAACTACTTGCCAAGCACTCTCCTAAGCAACCAGTATGTATATTTTCAGTAATTCTCACTCTCCTTGAGGGTACACATCATTATCTGAAATTTACCAAGGATGACCTTGAGATCTGTCCAATGTCAAATCAGCCAGAAGTGATGAAACCAGGGATCTAAGCCTGGAATGTCTTCTGGATCAAGAATTATAACTCAGGAGGCTCCTGGGTGGCTCAGTGGGTTGAGTATCTGACTCTTATTTGGGCTCAGGTCACGATCTCAGGGTCATGAGATCGAGCCCCACATTGGGCTCTACGCTCAGCACAGAGTTTGCTTGTCCCTCTCCCTCTGCTTCTCTCTGTCCTCTCTCTCTCCTTCTCTCTCTCTCAAATAAATAAATAAATAAACTTAAAAGAATTAGAATTCAGTCACTCACCTGCAAAGTACCTAAATAAATGCAGGTCACAAAACCAGCACTGAAAATATTTGTTGACTTTCCTCCCCCCTTTTCAACAGACTAAATGACAGCACCACTTCTTTCGGAAAAGCAGAAAGCGTTTTACTTTCCAACATATCCGATTACAAAACGTCACTGGAACAATCTGCTGGAAAGTTACTTGACTATTAAGCCAAACAATTCTTTTGAACCCATAAAATGAAAATGCCTAACATTTTACAAGATAATGCCTGGAATGAACCCATTTTGTGGGAACTTTCTTCAAACTGCAGCAGAGAAGTACATAAATCATAAGAGGCCTTAGAGACAAAACAGACGTCACAAAGCTCAGGCACAGATGAACATTCACTTTGGAACTGACATGCCCCTTGGTCCTTCGAGGCCAGTTCTCGAGAAGCTGGGCAAACTGGTTTTGCGCCTGCAACAAATCAGAAGGGGGCCAGGAGGCAGCTACAGGAAGGCACACTGACAGTGCGACCACATGACATCTGATGGCAATAGAAAGAGGAAAATCATAAATACCAGTTCAAGGAAGATAAGAAGAGCACTGCCACCCGAGATCATATGTTACAGAAGCAAATATTTCTGCAAGTCTCAACAAATCCTGAGGGCATCTCTAAAACACAGTACAGCAATAGCCGTCAAGATGAACATGAGTCAGCGAGAAAATATGTAACCAAAGTATTTAAAATGAAACCATGTTGGTGATAAGGGGGTAAAAACTGTTACTTAGGAAGAAAAATTCTAGAGCGACCCATTGCCCAAGGAATCGAGAAATCTGAGTGGTGTCTACTCTCCACCTTTCCTCACCTTATTTTCACTCAAAATACAGTGAGTTGCCTACAGGTATATCAACGGCCTTAATTCTGCCATGAAAGTAAATCTCGTAAGGTGAGCAGTAGTCGGGGGTAATGACACTGGCATACTGAGAGACTGAGGGGGCTTACGGTGCGAGAAATTCACTCGTCATCACTGTATAAATACATTGATAATGACCAAAATGCATTTCAGAGATAAACTCATTGTGTGCACCTTCATTACTAATAGTTGATATCACACAGGAAAAAAGTGTGTACAATAAAATACGACTTCCTTTCTAAGTAAGCCTCGGGAAACACACACATTCACGCGCACACACACCAGCTTGCCTCCGGGTAAGATGCACTTCAGGCTCCTGACGGTGTCCCCCAGGAGACACTCCACATTCTCTCTGGCTAACCTTGCCCTACAATATCCCAGATGGCAACCCTTCCGTTCTCAGGGGGAAACACATTCCAGCATCATGGTTAAGAGCTCAGATGCCTCAGACAGCCGACCTGAGCCCAGATGCTAGCTCTACCTATGAGTCATGTAACCCTGAACACAGAATTCCCAATGTCAAGTGGGCATTAAAGGTACCTGGGGCAAAAAATAAATAAATACAAAATAAAAGTACCTTCTGCTTCACATCACTCGAAAACCGTTAGTGATACAGATTTTATAGCATGCCTACAAAGCACCAGGCACTGTGCAGGGCAGCAAGCATATCAAGGTGGAAAGGAAGAGCCACCACTTTCAGAGAACTCAATTGCACGGGGAAAACAGAACATCAAAATAGAGCAGATCCGCGTTATGAATAGAGGTATGTGAGCTATGGTACTACGGAACGCAGGAGGAGGACTTCGGCTGATGGAATTCCCAGAAGACAGGTCTCCTGTGTCTTAAATGAAGTTAGACAAGCAAAACAAAGGCTACAGTAATATCTCCTGAGGCACAATTAGGGTTAATCCTCACGCATCGCACGTAGCTGCTGTGTGTTGGTAAACTGCAAAACATCCTAAGCACATGACTGAGTACAGGGGTGCTGAAAAAGCCCAACTGTTCCCAAACCACTCCCCCATCCAGCAGTCAGGCAGCCTGCAATTCCCACAAGAAAGGCTTGTCTCCCAAGCACACCATCGCATCCTTTTAGAAAATGCAAAACCAATCTAAAAGTAGAGGCAGATGAAAAGAGAACTAATATTTATAGAAGTCTTCTATGTGCCGGGCTCGTTACAGGAGTCATTTCACCTAATCCTCAAAACAACCCAGTGACGAAGGTATGATGATCCTCATTTTAGTCATAAAAAAATGGAGCTTTGGGGCGCCTGCGTGGCTCTGTGGATTAAGCATCTGCCTTCGGCTCAGGTCATGATCTCCCAGTCCTGGGATCGAGCCCCACGTCGGGCTTCCTGGCTAAGTGGGGAATCTGCTTCTCCCTCTGCCTCCACTTCTCCCCCTGCTCGTGCTCTCTATCTCAAATGGATAAATAAAATCTTTTAAAAAAAGAGAAAGAGAGACTTCAGAAGGTTAGCATGCCCAAGGTCACTATGACTAAGTGGATGAGTCAGGATTCTAACTCTGAACACACGAACGACCACCCCTCAGTTATACTGTGGCCCTTGTGGGCCAGTATGGAGGTGACCCACATCAAGATTCTGGAAAGGCGCTGATGTGCTTTTATAACTCCTAATTATTTGGGGACACTACTAACATTCAGTGGGCAGAGACCAGAGTCAAGGAATGCTTGGAGCAGTCCCACGCAGCAAAGAATTGCCCCATATCCCAAAAGAGAGGAATGTTCTAGCAGACTAAATCCAACACACATGGTATGAGGAGCACTCTTGTGTATACTAACACTAGTTAGCTTTTATAAGAAGCTAAGAGGGGGTGCCTGGCTGGCTCAGTCGGTTACGTGTCTGGCTCTCGATTTCGGCTCAGGTTGTGATCTTAGGGTCATGGGATCAAGCCCAGTGTCAGGCTCCACACTCATTGGGGAGTTTGCTTGAGGTTCTTTCCCTCTGCCCTTCCCCCTGCTCACTCCCTCTCTTTCTCTCTCAAATACATAAATAAATGTTTTTTTTTAAATAATAAGAGAAAAGCCTAATAATTTAGGGCAAAGTCTTTTTTTCAAAGATTTTATTTCTTTATTTGACAGAGAGAGATCACAAGGAGGCAGAGAGGCAGGCAGAGAGAGAGGAGGAAGCAGGTTCCCCACTGAGCAGAGAGCCCGATGCGGGGCTCGATCCAAAGACCCTGAGATCATGACCTGAGCCGAAGGCAGAGGCTTTAACCCACTGAGGCACCCAGGCGCCCCAGGGCAAAGTCTTTATGGAGATAGAAGTTTGAATCAAAGACATTGTCTCAAAATTATATGATGTACTCTCTCCATGCTCTCTATAGTAAAGCATTTCTCAACAACCCATTGTTGAAAAGGGTTTTGGGGCAATAGTGGCATTACTGCAAAAACAATGAAACTTTTGCAACAATGTCAGAGATTATGGCTTCCTTTTTAATAAATTTCAAACAAAATGTCATTAGACACATAAACCACATGGCTCTCAAAAGTTATTTTTAATATTTCAGATTATTATGCTATATACCTGTATATATGGGCATATGCATGCATTTTTTAAAATTGGGCTCCACACTCCGCATGGAGCCCAACATAGAACCTGAACTCACGACTCTGAGATCAAGATCTGATTGAGATCAAGAGTAGGATGCTTAATTGACAGAGCCACCCAGGTGCCCATGCTATATGTAATTTCTAAAAAATTTTGGGGTACCTGGGTGGCTCCGTTGATTAAGCATCTGTCTTCAGTTCCGGTGCTGATCCCAGAGACCAGGGATCGAGCCCCGCATCAGGCTCCCTGTTCAGCGGGGAGCCTGCTTCTCCCTCTGCCTTTCGCCCCACTCATGCTCTCACTCTTTCTCTCTCTCTCTAGCTTTTGCTCTCTCTCAAATAAATAAGAACTTTGAAGAAAAAAAAAATCGCTAAAAAAAAAAAAAGTCTAACACTAAAAACCTCAGCTCTGAGAGACCATATGGGAAGCACCCAGGAGCTGCCTGGTGTTTTTCCATCTTCTCTGTGCACAGACATCTACTGCTCAACTTCTGTGTATCTTCTTATTTTACCATTTCTCTTCTTAAACCATCCTCTGTTCCTCACCACCTAAAGAAGGATACGGTCTTCAAGATTTTTTGAAGTGCTGAGATCCTAAAATATGCCTTGATAGGTGGTAGTATTTGAAAATACAGAACACACTTTCTGGGATTCCCCACCGTCCCCTGTCCCATATCACAACAAAGGGAGCTATTTTGTCACTAGTCTTACAAATATGGCCCAGGTCTGAGAATTATCATACTTCCTCATTTTCCCCATTTTGAAAGCCTATCATTTGTCCCGGCATGCTTTCTCTACTTCAGCTAATTCCTTCTTTCTCTTATACACAAACAAGTCTGTTCGGTTGTCCTAACATTTTTATTTTGTGGTTCATGTGCATCACTGATTTTTTATTTTCCTGGCTTCTTAAAAAGAATTATCTTCTCACTTCTCACAAACCCAAACCCACTCTACAGAAGTAGGTACAAACATCCATTACTTCATTCCATCTTCTGGTACAACTGTGCCTTCACAGTCACCTCCTGGAACACATGCTGTGTTATTAGACATTACATACACTTGCCCTTTATGTTACAATCATGGCATTATATAGAAAGGCAGGTTATATTATTTATGAACATTATTTCTGGTTAAGAAAGTATTAAAAATTTTTATTTAAAAGCAGGATGTGGGGCACCTGGGTGGCTGGTTAAGTGTCCGACTCTTGATTTCAGCTCAGGTCATGATCTCAGGGTTGTGAGATCGAGCCCCACATTGGGCTCCACGCTGGGCAAGGAGCCTGCTTCAGATTCTGTCTCTCTCCCTCTGCTTCTCCCCTCCCCCTTCTCTAAAATAAGCGGGGGGAGTTTAGGGGTCCAAGATGGATAAGAACACGTACAGTGCCTTGCAAACATCTGAAAAAATCAGGAACTGGTCCTGAATCTGGTCAAGAGGAAAAGGTAAATGTTTTTTATCACTGATAGTGGGATAGCTTAGCAAACAGAACTAAGAAACAGAAACTGGAAGCAAAAAAGCCAAAGAAAGAGCAGAGAAGCAGTTTATCAGAAAGCCAACAATTAAGTGTGGATATGCAAAACTGACTCCTGGCAATGGTCTCAGCTCTAACCCCGCAGCAACCAGAGCATCAGGGGGAATTAGGTGTCTAAGACAGAGGATGTCTTAAGACAGACTAGTTAGAATTTCAACCCTGAAAGGGTGGCAAGAAGCTGACTTTGACCGATAGATTAATTGCTTAAATAAAGTCTGTGAGGGGCACCTGTGTGGCTCAGTCATTGGGCATCTGCCTTTGGCTCAGGGTCCTGGGATCGAGCCCCGCATCAGGCTCCCCGCTCAGAAAGGAGCCTGCTTCTCCCTCTCCCACCCCCCACCCCCACTTGTGTTCCCTCTCTCGCTGTCTGTCAAATTAATAAAATCTTTAAAAAAATCTTAATAAAATCTTAAAAAAAAGAAGTCTATGACCCACATAACATGCTCACCATGTGGTGGAAGTTTAGTTGTAAATCGACTGACCTGTATATGTGCTGAACTTCAGTGAGTAAGAAAAAGGGTCAAGAAGTCAGAGAGAATGTAAGGTGAAGAGGCCAAGAGGGTTTAGCTTGAGAAGAATAAAATTCTGTCATTAAGAAGTTTCCATTGCCTGCTCTAGGCATACCAATGAGAAAAACATTAGGGGTACTGAAGAGAAGAGGACATTTGGTTCAACCCACTGACTCTTAAGTGTGCTTCATTTTCCCTAACCCTGCGCCAATGTCTGAGCCAGTAACTCATGGTTACTTTCAATTAGGTACTTTTAGAACAGAAATGCTGAAAACAGTTTGGTCTGGACTCTGATGTTTGACGTTTGAAGCATGTCATGCTATATTAGTTTATCCCTTAACTAGAAAAGATAGTTCCTAAAGAACGGCCAGACAATTAAAGAACTAGACAATCTTCATTCCCACTCTTCATGTCCTGAAGGATAGCAGCAATATAAATTCTGGAACATCAGAGCTCATCTACGTCCCCCACCCCTCTTTTTTAAAAAAAGGTCACTGCGAATTCTTAATAAATAAAGCATTAGGCTAGATTTAATTCGTATCAAATTAATCTTAAGTGAAAAACCAGGGAGGCCACATCTGATTAGATTACCTACAAAGAGAGCACATTCTTATGTTTTGCTAGAACTTTAATGAACATCGTTTACCACCCAAAAGACAAAAATACGTTATTTTAGGAATTACGCCCTTGCCATGGTTTGAAAGTTTTTCAGTCTAAGTCTGAAATTACAGGAAACCAAATGGTGATTCATTTTCATTTTACTTGACAAAGCCATTTAGGTTGATAAATTCAAAGGTAAACTCTCATTAATGCACAGGTAAAAATCATGAATATTTGAAGGATGGCTTTGCCTCTTCAGTATCATCAATAACAACCAATTTAAATTTGTTCAACCTAACTATACCATAAAACATTTTTGCTATAAATATTTGTCTCCAACAAATATTTCTGAAGCATATATTTCTTTTGATTTTTCACATTAAAAAGGGAAAACTGAAAATATCGCTTTATACTGTTTAGCCAGTCTTTGCTTTCCTCTTCCTGTTTATTCAGACGAGAAAAGAAAGGTCAGCTTTCCCTCTTTGCCTCCAATTCCCAATTTAGCATGCATTAATCTTTAGAATATAAGGTTAAAAGATAATTTTTTTCCAAACTGAGGAAGCTACTGCTATTTTTAAATATTGACTTATCCCTTTGGTCATCTCTGAAAAATCCAGGTGCTTGAGTGACTAACATTAATTAGATAACTGATAGGACTCTCTTTTTGCTCCAGATATTGGAGAAATGGTTGCCACATGTTTAACCCTGAGACTGAGTCTTAAGTACTCGGATAAGAAAATGAGCTGGGCCACATCAGGCTCCCTGCTCTGCAGGAAGCCTGCTTCTCCCTCACCCACTCCCCTCGCTTGTGTTCCCTCTCTCGCTGTGTCTCTCTCTAATAAATAAATAAAATCTTAAAAAAAAAAAAAAGAAAATGAGCTAGGTAGTTTCTGTATAGTCCTACTTACAGCCTGCTTTGGAATGGTTTTGCCAATAATCTTTTCTTACTCCTCAATGGTAAAGTGGAAAGAAAAGAAACTTTCAAGTCACGAAGACCTGAGCTTAAATCGTAGCCTAGTCACAAATTTCCTCTTTCTCCTAGGATTTAATTTCTTCATTGGCCACGGGATGATAAAGCCTACTTTTCAAAGGGTGGTTTTAAGAACTGACTAGAATAATACAATGTTAAGTGCCTGACTAAGCAGAATTGTAATAAATGTTAGTTTCCTATCTTCCTCTCCCAACTTGGAGATGACTTTGAATTTTAATATATCAAAATGAAAACTCTTCAAATAAAGTGCCTTCATGCCAGCCATGAGAAAAAACTTACTGCAATTTCAATCTGTAATACATGTTTGATATTTTCGATTTCGATTTTCCTTAACCTCCAACTCCCTCAATTGTTGAACCCACAGATATTTTATATGTTAATGACCGCCATCTTTTAAAAATAACGAGTACCCCAGGGGCACCTGGGTGGCACATGTTCCACATGTGACTCTTGGTTACAGATCAGGCCATGAACTCAGGGTTGTGAGATCAAGCCCCGAACTGGGCTCCACGCTGGAGCCTGCTTAGGATGCTCTCCCCCCCAACCCCTCCCCTGCTCACACTTTCTCCCTAAAAAAATAAAAATAAAAAATTAAGAGCACTCTGTACTCAATACATTCAACTTAATTTCTATGTATTATATAAGTTCAATTACATAAAAAATGAAAGAAATACATAAAAAATGAAGGAAATAAAAAGTCATTCTTGGATGACACTGTGAATTTTCTGGTTTTGCAATCCCTAACTTACTTTAGTTTTTGTTTTTTTTTAAAATCCCTACAAACTTTTTCTGAACTTTTGCATTCTGAAAACCAAATTAATTTAAATACATATTAAAAGGGGTACCTGGGGGGCTCAGTCGTTAAGCATCTGCCTTCGGTTCAGGTCATGATCCTGGGGTCCTGGGATAGAGCCCTGCATAGGGCCCCTTGCTCAGTAGGAAGCCTGCTTCTCCCTCTCCCACTCCCCCTGCTTGTGTTCCCTCTCTCGCTGTCTCTCTCTCTCTCTGTCAAATAAATAAATAAAATCTTTAAAATAAATACACACATACATACTAAAAGATAAATGTATGCCAGTTAGCCTTACTGAACTTGTGGGAGACTCTTCTCAGTCTCTGAGAACTGCATATCTTCTATGCACAGCAGGAGACTAGGGTTGTATTTTCTGGTCCCACCCAACCTGGGCAAACTGGACCAGGAGTGAAACCTGCCCCAAACTAATTATATGGTCTTTTCTGGGCACTGCAGCCAAGTAATTCTAGGCTGGTTTGAAGTAAACTCAGGGTCTCGGGGCAGCCATGTGCAAAGAGAATCAGAGAAAGGCAGTCTTCAGAAAGAGAGGGATGAAGGAATCACACAGAAAGAAGCAAAATGAAACCAATGGAGGGGAGCCGGGGTGGCTCAGTTGCTTAAGCATCTGCCTTCGGCTCAGGTCATGATCTCAGAGTCCTGGGATTGAGTCACACCACGGACTCCCAGCGCAGCAGGTAGCCTGCTTCTCCCTCTGCCCCTCCCCCCACTCAAGCTCTCTCTCTAAAATAAATAAAATCTTAAAAAAAAAAAATGAAATCAGTGTAGCCCAAAACACAAATGCTACAACAGTTGCAATGTTACTGAGATTTGCCATTTCACTGCCCTGGACTCCACCCCATAAAACCATTCCTTAACCCACTGGTAACTTCCGTTACTCAGAAGAAAAAAAAAAACTTGACTAAGATAGGGATAGACAGTGAAACACAAACACCAAAATTTTATAGCTCCCTAGGGGCTGAGCATCACCATTTTAACAGATACTAAGATTTTATCACAACTAAAATAACAGAGAAAAATCACCGCGTTTATAGTAAATTCTTTCTACTATTTTCAGTTGTGACAAAAATTCTGTTTAGAGAAAAACTGAGTAGGATTATTACTTACCAGAAAGAAAATGGTGAAAACACGTTACGTATATGAGTGGAAGTGGTAAGGGTTGTAAGTTCTAAGAGTTAAGCTGGTATTTTTCACTGATCTGGACCCATTAAATGGGATATGAAATATCTTTAATAGGTCAGGACATGCATTTGTAGAGACACAGAAGTGCAGGAAAAACATAGTAAGAATAAATACTGGTATCAGGGTAAGTTTTCTTTCATAAAACCTTTGTTTCAGGTACATACACTTTTGAATAACTAAGTCACGATATTCCCTACTGCTGGTCAAGGAGCTTGAAAGTCATTGAAAAAGCCATGTTTCCAAAATACCACCCAGAGACAATGAGTCCTACAATTACACTTCCATACTATATTTGTTCTCTGAGTTAAAACAAATTAAATTATTCCAAGGAAATAAAACTTTAACCTGGATCACAGGCTAATATAAAATGCCAAGCTATAAAACTTCTAGAAGAAAAGACAAAAGAAAATCTTCAGGATCTTAGGATAGGCAGATATCTTATAGTTATGCATGAAAAGCACAATAAATGTTAAAAAAAAAACCTCATCGGGGCTAAAATGAATAAATAAATAAATCTTTTTTAAAAATCTGAAAAAAGTGGTCCTTATCAAAATTAGAATCTCTTGTTCTGAGAAAGATACTATCAATAGAATGAAAAGACAAGCCACAAACTAGGAAAAAGTTATTTGCAAACCACATATCTGATAAAGAATTTGCAGCCATGATCTTTCAGGAACAATTACAAGGGGGGAGGGACAGGAATTACAAATAGTAATAAAATAAAGAACAACAATTACAATTCAACAATAAAGACAACCTATTTTTAATGAGCAAAAGTTCCAAACTGATACTTAACCAAAACACAGGAGTAGGCAAGAAACACATGAAAAGGTGCTCAAAATCATTAGTTATTAGGTACATGCAAATTAACACAGTTAGGTAATTCTTTATCCATTCTCTCCTTTGGTACATATTTAGAGAGCTTTCAACAGTTCCTCATGCAAGTAATATTATATAAACATTCTTATTGTGAAAATTAATAAAGGGAAACCTCATTAAACTCAAGTCGGGAGGCCAAAAGGGATAAGGTCTCATGTGTTACCACTCCTCAGTTGTAGACCCCAGAAGGAAGAGACATACCTTCTAAGTCCCAAGTGAATACTACCTTACTATCCCAGCAGGAGGAATAAAGGTTTCCTCCTCCCCTAGCAAGAACCCAGCCAATGAGAGATTGTCATGACTGATCCAATGAGAAGCCACTATACTTTGATCACCCATTTTGCGCTCATGAACACTTTGTTTATAAGAACACCTCTCAACTACCTCCTCTCCTCTGTAAGAGTGCTCCTCTCCTCCGTTCTCTGGACTTGCCTAAGGTTTTGCCACGTTTGCATGTCCTGAATTGCAATTCTCTGCTATTCTTCCTAAACAGACCCATTTTTACTGATAAAATAACAGTTTTATTTTTAAGGTTAACATTGTCATACATCTTTGCACACATGTGAAACTCTTTATTTAATTCAGTCCTCAAAGTAGAATCAATGGAATGAAGGGTATATGTATTGTTTTTATGGACACTGTCAACTTGTTTCAAAGCCCATAGTAACTGAGACTCCCAGGAAGAATAAGGAATTGAATTTCCTTTCAAAAAAAAAAAAAAAAGAAAGAAAAAGAAAAGAAAAGTCCCACTGAATTTCCTGATACTTAGTGAGCCTGTATTACACTTACTGGCTAGTCACACATCTTTTTCTGTGAATTTACCATTTCTATCATATACCTATTTGTGATTTTCTTTTTAATTTTATGAGTTCCTTTTCTACCTTAGATATGCATCCTTAGTCATTTTTATATGTTACTATTGCTTTTTCCTACTTTGTTGCTGGTACTTTTCAAAAAATGATCACCAACTAGGGTATAATTTACATACAAAATTCATTCATTAGGCACGCCTGGGTGGCTCAGTCAGTTGAGCATTTGCCTTCAGCTCAGGTCATGATCTCAGGGTCCTGGGATTGAGTCCCACATGGGGCTCCCTGCTTGGCGGGGAGTCTGCTTCTCCCTCTCCCTCTGCCTGCTGCTCCCCTTGCTTGCGCTCTCTCTCTCTGTCAAATGAAATGAACGAAATCTTTAAAAAAAAATTTAAATTAAAAAATTCATTTATTAAGAAAATGCAATTAGTTATCTTACTACCTACAGAACGGCTAAAAATTTTTTAAAATACAATACCAAGGGTGGCGCCTGGGTGGCTCAGCGGGTTAAAGCTTCTGCTTTCAGCTCAGGTCATGATCCCGGGGTCCTGGGATCGAGCCCCGCGTCCGGTTCTCTGCTCAGCAGGGAGCCTGCTTCCTCCTTTCTCTCTGCCTGCCTCTCTGCCTACTTGTGATCTCTGTCAAATAAATAAATAAAATCTTTAAAAAAAATAAAATAAAATACAATACCAAGGGGCTGGCAAGGATTCTGAGCAACTGAAATTCTCATATACTGCTGGTAAAAACAGTCAGTCATCTTTTTATAAAGTTAAAACATACATTGGTCATATGATCCATCAAGACTACCCAATGATATTTACCCTAAGAAATGAAAACTTAGGTTCACACAAAAATCTATAAATGAATGTTTATGGCAGCTTTATTGATATCATCCCAATCTGAAAACAGTCCAAGTGTCCTCCAAGTGGTGAATGGATAAACAGTGGTACATTCACACCAAAAGATAACACTCAGCAGTAAAAAGGAACAGACTACTGATCCATGCAACAATTTGAACGAGTCTTGAAGTTGTTAGCTAAGTAAGGGAAAGGAGCCAGATTCACAAGACTAAGTACTGTATGATTCCATTTATATGACTAACTGGGAAAGGCAAAAGTTTAGGGACAGAGAACAGATCAGTGCTTGCTGGAGGCCAGGGTGAGATGACACGCTGACAACACAGCAGGCGAATCTAGGTGGTCACAGAACTGTCCTGTATCTTCATGTGGTGGTGGTGTTGACGTGACGATTATAGGTTTGTCAAAACAGAACTGTACACTAAAGGGGGAGAATTTTTTTTCTATACGTAAATTACACCTCAATAAACCTAACCCAAAGTGTCTAAAACTTAAATCTATGCGACTTAAATTACCAAGTGGACCCATATTTAGGGATGGTGAAATAAGAACGTGCTACAGGACTGCCACAGGTGACACAAAGGAGTTCTTTTAGCAGCCTCTCCTAATTAAATCCTTTGAATGAGGTTCCAAAACAGCCCATCAGGAAAATGAAAGTAACTTACAACAAAAAAAAAAGTTACGGGGTACCTGGGTGGGTTAAGCATCAGACTCTTCATTGCAGCTCAGGTCATGATCTCAGGGTCCTGGGATCAAGCCTGCATCAGGCTCTGCGATCCACGGAGAGTCTGCCCGAGGATTCTCTCTCTCCCTCTTCCTCTCCCCCTTCCATTGCTCGTGCGCCCTGTGTGCACGCGCACACACTCTCTCTCTCTCAAATAAATAAATAAACCTTTTTTTTAAAAAAGCTGTTATACCAATACTTGATTACAGAAAGTTAAGAGTTAAGGCCTTGCTCAAAAACTTAAATATGACACTAACATAACATCCACTGTCTGTAGAGAGAAAAGACTTATGATAATGACTGCATCTGTTCAGAGCTTTGCAGTTTACGAAGTGCTTTCACATACTCCACCTCATTGGAGTTATTACAAAACACCTCAGAGCAAAGAATGCCTCACTAACGACAACTAAAATACCTTACAGGGCTCCCCCAGCCCCCAGCCACGTTCCCAGGGAGCAGCAAGCCCGGCCAACGTGAGACAAGCTCCGAGCACAGCTGTGAAGCAGGGACTGCCAACCCCCAAGCTTCATTTGCCTTCCATCCCCTGAGGGATGCTGAGCCCAGAGGGAAAGTTCAGTCGTCCTGGATAGCAGAAGAGACCAGATTAGAGGACACGGCCATGGTGTCTCTAACAGGAGCAACCCCAGTGGAAGAAACCGAGCACGCATGTATACAAGCATTTGCACATTTGCATTCGTTCCTGCCCACAGCTGCTGGGAGGAAACGGCAAGCTGTCTCTTTTCTAGGGTCCATTTCATGCTGAAAATATCTCGCTAGAGAGTATTCCTGTAAAATAGAGTCACATTTTTTCCCTATCCCCAGTGTACCGCCTACTTCCTGAGTCCTGGGCCTTCGGTCATCCTATTACCTCTTTCTGGGATGCGCCTGTGCGACCCCACTTTCTCCACCCCAAGGCAGTAAGTAGACCCCATCGTCCTTAAGGACCAGCCCCAAGCTTCCCCAAGCAGCCCCTCAGAAGTCAGCAGTCCCTTCTGATTTCTACTGCACGCTGTGCAGCTTTCTCTTACAGAACCCATCCCAAGCAGCCTTATCCCCCAGATGTTTGCTCACTTCCGGTCTTAAACTCCTCAAGAGCAGAGACCTAGCCTCATTCAGCTGGGAGCCAGCGAAGAGCCAGCCCGTACTTTACTCGATGCCCAGGGAGGTCCCAGCATGTTCACTGACCTGCATCTGTGATCAAGTGTGTCTCGCTTTTCCAGAAAGCACCAAACCCAGAGGAGACACAGAGGTAGACATGGAAAGCAAAAGTATTTAAAATAATGAAGCAAAACTGTGTTTTCCCTTGCACTAGTGAGGGTTCTCCAGAGCTCACAACTCCAAGATCAAGAGTCACGTGCTCTTCCAACAAACAGAGTCAGCCAGGCACCCCTATATATTTAAATATAAAACACACACACACGCACACACACATGCATGGGGGAGAGGGGAAGACAGATTTTAAGGAATTGGTTCACACCACTGTGGATGCTGGCAGGCTGATGTTGAAGCTTGAGTCCAAAGGTAGTCAGGTGGCTGACAGAATTCTTTCTTTGGGGTGGATCAGTCTTTTTCTATTAAGTCCTTCAAATAATCGGATAAGTCCCACTCACTCTATGGAGGGTAACCTGCTTTACACAGTAAAGTATACTGATTTAAATGTTCAACTCATCTAAAAATACCTCCAAAGAAACATGTAGAATGTGTAGGCGAATAGCCAAATTGACATAGAAAATTCATCTTAACACCCCCTTTTTCCTACATACTACTCCACACCTCCCTCCTCCCAGTCCTTCTCCCCAGTGCTACTACCACAGAGGGAGCCATTTCCTTTAAAAAAGAAACAGTTTTATTTAAGGGAAGCTATACAAACTCCCACTAGGTTCTAACAAATGATAATATTCCAGAAGCCCAAATGACTAAGGCCATGTAATACAAACAAATTATCCAATTATGAAATGTTCAAAGGCTCTTTTAAACTCGCAGATAAACCTAAATTGTGAATGATTTATATTGCAATTGATGCTAGTTTGTTACACTGCAGTACCTTTTAAAAAGTCAGAGTTCATTTCACAATAACCTGACTCCTACAACACAACGCAATGTTCTCTTCCTATGCTGCTCTTTTTAAATAAGGTACAAGCCTTCTCAATAGAAAGTGAGGTTTCAATATATCAAGGAGGAAGGAACAAAAGAGAAAAACTTGCAAAATAAAGTAGAAGTATCAATCATCTTGAATGCTAAAATCCCCTGATACGCAAAATAAAAAACAAAGTGAGAAACTGTCTTAACTATTTTAACTAAGAATTTTCAAGAGTTTATCCACAAATATCTTGTGACACAGAAGCAGAATCTAGTAGACTATTACTCTACCCACCAAACACCAAACTTTCAGCAGAGCAGACCCAGACCTCAATCAGGATTTCTCTTGATCGTAAGGACGATCACATTCCAATTTATTAATGCAACAACTATTTATCGAGTGCTTACTATGTGTTAGGTACTGTGGACTACATAAAGATGTCTCCAGTGGAGAAGACCGGGTAAAAACATAATTGCAAACGAATGCGTTACAGGCAACTGCTCTCACCCACCAAAGTCACTAGCAGGCTGTAGTAGCTAAATCCACGTCACTGACCACGTTCGCTCCTTCCTGACCTGGCATCGCTGGAGTGTGGCACGGAAGACTACTTTTTAGATTAAATATTAAACATCTCTTCCACCATGTTCTAAATCCACTCCGGCTTGGTCTCCTGATTTTCCTGACGGTACAATTTTAGATCTCTTCTTCTCTGCCCAGCTCTACCTACAATGCTGGTGGTTCACTTATTTCTGTCCTTCTCACTTTATGAGCCCACCTAAGAGCCAAGAATCTCATGCACTCCCTGGCTTCAACTACCACCCGTTTGCTGGTAATTTCTAAACTAAAAATTTTGCAACATTTATGTTATTTTAAAATTATTTGTCATTGTGGTCAAAAACATGTAACATAAAATTCTTTTATTTTAAGCCAAGACCTCTTCTGAGATCCAGAACCAGATCCAGAACTGCCTCCTAGAGCACAGAGGTGGAACGGGAGCACCTTCATTTTAGTGCGTTCTGACTGAACTCATCACCCTGCCTATGTGATTGGCTTTTTGCCTCCCCCACTCCTGTCGTATTCTATGGCCCTGGGAATGTCAGGTCCTTGACCAAGTCAGTGCAAGCCAGAAACCTGGGGCTTTGTCCTTTATTCCTTCCCACATTCTCGATCCTTCATCCATTCAAGATGCAAAGCCTTCTACTGGCTTTCAAACCCATCCTTTGTCCTCTCTCTCCTTTCTATGAGATCTTAGTTCAGACATATTATTTTAGCTTGAATTACTCTATCAGCCTTCTAACTCATCTCCTGATTAATCTTGGGACTTGCCCTCCTTCAATTACCTCTACAAGCTACAGCCTGACTAA
This sequence comes from Martes martes, assembly GCF_963455335.1. NCBI lineage: Eukaryota > Metazoa > Chordata > Mammalia > Carnivora > Mustelidae > Martes > Martes martes. The sequence continues at coordinate 91,229,497 of NC_137897.1, forward strand.
TATGGCTCAAAGGCGACTCTGAAGTCACCTCTCTGCTGACAAATATCGCAATGGCTCCTCAGTATAAAAACTAATCTCTTTGGAGTTACATATAAACCTTTTAGGGAGGACCTGGTCGCTTGCTAATTCTCATCCCTCTCCACTGCCAGCACACAGAGTGCCTAGCTCTGGTTCACGTTTTACCTCCCTTAGAGGGTTCACTCAACCCTGGAAAGCCCCTCCCTCCCCCAGAATACCTAGTTAACTCCTACAGATTGTCCAGACTGAAATCCGTCCTCATCACTAACGAAAAGCTCTAAGGACACAGGAAGATGAACTATAGTGTACTGAGCTTGGAAGAGGAGCAAGGGTCCGAGATACTCAAACTAAAAGCCTCATAGATGTGAAACTTAATAAAAGGCAACCTCATTTAGAAAGGAGCCAGGAGGCCAGAAGGGGGAGCTCTCGTGCCCTACGCATGGTGGTCAATTGCAGACCCAAAGGAAGAGACCTGCCTTACAAGCTGATACTACTTCAGCTACTTTACTACCCCAAAATGAAGAAGAAAGGTTTCCCCCACCACCACCACCACAGCAGAGTCAGTGAGAGATTGTCACAGCTCAGTCAATGAAAAGCCACTACACCTTGAACCCACCATTTACTCCAATAGACTTTTTGTTTATAACAGCACCCACCCCCAACCCTTCCCTTCCTTCTGTAAAAGAGCATTCTTCTCCTGTGTTCTCCAGACTTGCCTATGGTTTTGCTTCAGCTTGCTCATCCCAAATTGTAATTCTCTGCTATCCTTGAATGAACCCATTTTTGTTGGTAACACACGTGACAGTGTTATTTCTAAGGTTAACACAGACCATGGAAACTATCCTCCAATCCAAAGAGCACAGACAATAGTTCTCAAGGTATTATCTTCTGTCATACTTTCACCGTTGTAGTGCCTTCCATCGGCAGCTCTCAACACACGCAGCGACCCTCTAGAAAGTAAAGGGAAGCTCAGACCAAGAAAATTAAATGTGTACATGGTGGGGCAGGAGGAAAAAAGCAAAGAAAGGGAACCAGCTACACAAACCCACAGACACCTTCACCAACTTCTATGTTGTGAGCGGGGGCAGTAAAATTAAAAAATATATATATGGATTTACTAGAGTCCAGCCTTCAAACACATAAACTTACGGGCAAAGAGCCTGTGATGTTTACAACTTGAGAAATTCTTTTTTTTTTTTTTTAAAGATTTTATTTATTTTTTTGACAGAGATCACAAGCAGGCAGAGAGGCAGGCAGAGAGAGAGAGAGGAGGAAGTAGGCTCCCTGCTGAGCAGAGAGCCTGATGCGGGGCTCGATCCCAAGACCCTGAGATCATGACCTGAGCCGAAGGCAGAGGCTTAACCCACTGAGCCACCCAGGCGCCCCACAACTTGAGAAATTCTTAAAAAATCACCAGTGGAAGATGTTTGTCACTGTCATCAATTCCATAACCAGCCTGGAGGACATAGGGAACTCACCATAAAGGGAAGTCCATCTGCCCCCACAAGATCGTACTACCAACCAGTGGCATAATCCCAAGGAGTGAGAACATCCATGGGGTAGATGCTGGCAGTTGTGTAACTGAAGAAAAAGCCAACCACTAAAACCCACGCAGCGGAACCGCCACAACGGGATGAAGCCAACAAGCTTACTTTACTTACTTTTACTTCAGGGAAATATGTAGGAACATCTGCTGCCAGGTCAGACTCAGAAACATGCATTTAAGGGGTTCTGGACCCTCTGGAAACCAATTTGTTCCCAGTCTCCAAGAGTGGCGAAACTGAAAAGAGCTGACAGAATTATGGTTGAGATTTTTACTCCAACAAGCAAATCTTTCAGTAGTATCCACATTTCAGCTGAGGTCATAGTGTCCTCTGTACCCAAGATAGTCCAAAGAAGAAATCGTTTACAGCAGCTTATATAGGTAGAACATTCCAGTGATTCAGCAGGTTGCTCGGTCTGGGACTACCCTGAGAACTTCAAGTGGGGAAAAAAGTAGGAAATGTAAGACAAGGAAATCAGGAACAGGACTTTGTTTCTCATCTCCACTCTGCTAAAAGGTCAAACTCGGAAAAACTTAATTCACCTACAAGGAGCTGAGCTGCTTCTTCTATCAAGTGTCCTTGGGGTGAGAAAAGACAGAGGAAAAAAATCTTCTAAGGTCCCTTCCAGCTTTGAAACTAGATGACCTCCCTGACAAATACACAGAAGGTGGAAGAGAAACAGGCAAACATGAAAACAATCAGCAAGGGAGACACATGGGCACCAACAGCTGGTAGAAGTGAGTAAAAATCTTTACTGGATATAAGGAGTCAACATCATATTATTAGTTAAGAAGTTTTAGCCATTGGTTTCCAAACATGCTTTCCCCAACCTTCAGAATTACTTCCTTCATTCTTCTAAGACTTTCTATAGTTACCTGCCATATTGGGGGAAAATTGAATTACAAATAACATGGTTGCTTTTCCCAACAGATAGAGTTGAATTTCCAGTGGTCGACTGTTATTCCCATAGCCAGGTGTGTGTGGGTAGGATGTTCCCGGGGGGAAAAGGAGAAGAAAAAGCAGGAGGGATATAGGATTCTTTCCCCTTCTGACCACATCAGGAGAGAAGTTTCAATTTACAAGAAAGGCAAAACAATTCTAAACTTTTATGCCATTAATACACAGCTTCAAAACATATATTCAAAAAAATGGGTGAAAAATACTAAGAAACTGAAAAATTCACAGATTAGAATTTTTTTAAAAGATCTTATTTACTCATTTGGGAGACAGAGGGGCAGAGAGAGCACAAGCAGGGGGAGAGGCAGAGAGAGAAGCAGACTCCCCAATGAGCTAGAAGCCCGACGTGGGGCTCAATCCCAGGACCTGGAGATCATGACCTGAGCCGAAGGCAGATGCTTAACCATCTGAGCCACCCAGGCAACCCGAGAATATTTTAAACCACTTCTCTCAGTAACTGCAGACAAAACAAGCAGACAAAAATAATCTGGTAAGGTTACACATACTTTGAATTCAATTATCGAGTTTAATCTATTAAGTATACATAGAACATTATTTCATCAAATGGAGAAAATATCTTGTTTTCACAAGCACACACACAGAATATTTTCAAAAACTGATGACATACCAGGCCATAAAGTAAGTCTCAACAAATATCAAAAGGACTAAAAATCAAAGTATATTCTCAGGGTGGCACAGTTCGTTAAGCACCCAACTCTTAGTTTTAGCTCAAGTCCTGATCTCAGGGTTGTGAGATTGAGCCCTAAGACAGGCTCTGCATTCAGCAAGGAGTCTGCTTGAGACTCTCTCTCTCTCTCCCTCTGCCCCTCCCACTAGTGTGTTCTCTCTCTCTCTCTCTCTCAAATAAATAAATCTTCTTTTAAAAACTATATTCTATATTCACTATGAAATTATGCTAAAAAACACTAAGTGATAACTAAAGCCATCCAAGTTTGGATATCAAGAAACACTTCTAAATTACACATAGGGTCAAAGAAGGAATCACAAAAGAAATTAGAAAATGCTTAAAATGTAAGAATAACAAACAACATAGCAAAACTTGTGAGGTGCAGGTAAAGCAAAGCTTAGAGGAAAGCTTGTGATCTTAAGTGCTTACATTAAATAAGAAAGGCCAAAAAAATAGATAGACTAGGCATCCAACGTAATAAGCTAGAACAAACCCTGACATAATAAAATTTCAAATCGTATAGAAATAATAAAGAGCGCAAATAAACGAAATGGAAAACAAAAATAATACAAATCAAGAATGATCAAGAGTTGGGGTGTTGGGCAACAGGGGCAGATAGCCTAGTCACAGGGCCAAACCTCTGGCAAAAAGAGTCAGCATAAAATATTAGGAATAAAAGTGAACATTACAAAAGCTGGGGAGATTAAAAAGATAACAGGAAACACCGCGAGGGAACAGATATGTGGAAGCCTCAATTGATGAAACTTCTCCAGGAGGCAATGAGGCAATATATTAATCAAAATGAAAAATTACACATATCATTTGATGTGGTAATTCCCCTGCTTTACAATGTTGTCTCACAAAGCTGCACAGAAATGGATGTGCAAGACAGTTTGCGAGAGATTTAATTACAGTGCTTACACCTAATCCAAATGCCCTGAGTAGGAGACAAATTTAGATAAACTACAGAGCACCCACGTGATGGGTTACTATGAAGTTATTAAAAATAGGAAGGCAACACGCCACGTAAACTTGTGCACATGAACATTCGTAGCAGCATTCTTCATACGAACCAAAAAGCGGAAACAAGCCAACTATCCATCAATGGATGCGTATCCAAAAATTTTTATAATATCTATCCAATAAAATGCTATTCAGTCACAGAAGGACTTAACTACTGATAAATGTTAGAGAACATGAAGGAACCCTGAAATCATTGTCCTAAGTGAAAGAAGCTAGACAAAATATGCCATATATTGTATGCTTCTATTTATATGGAATGTTCAGAATAAGCAAATCCACAGAGACAGCAGGGGGTTGCCAAGGATGGGGGGGGCGGTGTTGTGAAGTGTCTGCTAATGGATACAAGGTTTCTTTTGATGAAAATGTTCTGTAATTAGTGATAATGGTTGCACAATTTTGTGAACAAATTTTTTAAAAAAGACTAAATTGTGCATTTGGAAAGGACGAATTTTATGTTATGTGAATTATATCTCAATTGTTAAAAATTATATAAAGTAGTTACTTATGTCCTGACATGGGAAGATCTGAACATATGTTAAATCATTTTTTAAGGAGCATGCAAAGAGCAGTTTCTATCATTTGTTCTCATTTGTATTTAAAAGAGGATATATGTACCTACTTTCATTTGCATAGAAAACATCTGTACGCATAAAGACAAAAATAAAAAAACTAACAATGTCTGCCACTAGAGAGAGAAGACTTCCTTTTTACGGGTACTTTTTTGTTGTTGTTTTTTTTCAGTGTATTGCTACGTGTATGTTACACTATAATAAAGACTAGAAAGCACCTGAAATATCTGTATTAAGAAGGACATTGGACATGACTGTATTGACCCCTACTAGAAATTAAAACACATTCATATCTTCTTATAGTGGGAAATCTCCAGCACACAGACTAAATCTGGTGTTCTGCTTCCATTCTTCTACCCATGAGAAATGCATGGACTAAAATGTTAGTTCTGTAGACACCTCTGATGAAATACAGTGTTGGCTAATGTAATATATAATCCTGATAATGAGAATGTTACTCCACAGTGATAGATTTTTTCTAATGTTGGATATGACAGCTTCATTCTCTAAAAATCAAAAAATATAGGATTTCTCCTGTATCAAATGAGGAAAATAAAATATTTAAACTCTGCTTATATCTCCAAAGCTTAGGCAGCAATTCAAATAATTTCAATAATAAAATCTTAGAGTCCAAGAGGAACTTAATAGATCATCTAGATCCCACCACCTCCACAACGCTTAATTCTCCTATAAACCAGCATTCCTGTCAAGACGTTGGTGAGCCTTTCCTTAATCATTTCCGGTGACAGAAGCCCCCGTACCCTGAGATGACTCATTCCACCATTCAAGGACTTTATTAGAAAATCTCCCTTCTTGCTGCTGTAGGCTTGAGTGGCTGGTGTCGAGATGGGCAAGTTCATAAAACCTGGGAAGGTGGTGCTGGTCCTAGCTGGACAGTACTTCTGATGCAAAGCGGTCATCGTGAAGAACATTGATGATGGCACCTCAGACTGTCCCTACAGCCACGCTCAGGTGGCTGGAATGAACCGCTATCCCTGCAAAGTGACAGCTGCCATGGGCAAGAAGAAATTGCCAAGAGGTCAAAGATCAAGTCTTCTGCGAATGTTTATAACCACAATCATTCCATGCCCACGAGGTACTCTGTGGATATCCCCTTGGACAAAATGGTCGTCAATAAGGATGTCTTCAGAGAACCTGCTCTTCAATGCAAGGTCCCATGAGAGGCCAAGGTCAAGTTCGAGGGGACATACAAGACCAGCAAGAATAAATGGTTCTTCCAGAAGTTGCAATTTTTTTTTCGTTGCAGTCACCCCCCACCCCAACACACACAAGCCTGTCTCGGCTTAAGACATGCCTTCGTCACTAAGCTTCATCATCTACCTTGTGATTTAAAGTGAGACATGTGACTCCTTTCATTTGAACACTTACTGGCCATTGCAGGGTTATTAATTTAACCCTACAATGATTTAAACTGATTTCAATACTGTAATGTCTCGGAATAAGGAGCCTCCAAGAGAGGGAGACTAAGGAACATGTGGTTGGTGGAGCAGTCAGAACACATGGAACAGGGGTGCCTGGATGGCGCAGCCATTAAGCGTCTGACTTCAGCTCAGGTCATGATCCTGGGATCCTGGGATCGAGCCCCGCATCGGGCTCTCTGCTCCGTGGGAATCCCGCTTCTCCCTCTCCCACTCCCCCTGCTTGGGTTCCCTCTCTTGCTGTTTCTCTGTCAAATAAATAAAATCTTAAGAAAAAAAAAGGAAACACACACAATATTTATCAATTAAGTTCACCATCTTATATGGACGTGGTTCATGATGCTCCAAAATAATCAGAATAGTAACATCAAAGACCACTGATCACAAATGACCGTAACAAATATAATAATCATGAAAAAAAACCCTGAAATAATTGCAAGAATTACCAAAGCATGACACAGAGACATGCAATGGGGAAATGCTCTTGGAAAAATAGTGCCGACAGACCTGCTTGATGCAGGGCTGCCCCAAACCTTCAATTTATAAAACACTCTATCTGTAAAGTGCGATAAAAGCAAAGTACAATAAAATGAGGTATGCCTGTATATAAACACTTTACACTGGGTTAAATAAATTATGAAAAGCTCTAAACCAAGCACCACTGTCTACATTTTTATCCCAGGAGCATAACTTTTCAAAATAAAAACCAGTAAGTTTAAGGATCTCTTTCTCTAAAAGAGTTTAGAAGCAAGGTTTCTGACTTCTTTCCTTTTCTTTATGTACTCATAGGACAGAACTGAAATATACATAAGTATGTGTATATATATACACACACACACACACATACACACACACACACAGATTTTTTTTTAAAGATTTATTTATTTGACAGAGAGAGACACAGTGGGAGAGGGAACACAAGCAGGGGGAGTAGGAGAAGGAGAAGCAGGCAGAACAGGGAGCCAGATGCGGGGCTCGATCCCAGGACCCTGGGATCATGACCTGAGCTGAAGGCAGACACTTAATGACTGAACCACCCAGGGGCCCCCTGAAGTATATTTTTTTGACTGATGTATATTTTTAAATGACTGAAGAATTACATTTCACAGAACTTTATCTGACCATCTTTTATGAGTGCAGTAACTTTCTACCACATTCTCTAGTTACTTTTGTCCTTGCCATCTCCCACACTAGAATTTTGGAGGGCGGGCTCTGGGTCTCAGTCTCCCATCACTGTACCAGCTAACAGAAAACACAATGGCCCCAGGATCAGGGCATCTGACTTTGAGCACCATTTCTTTCCAAGTAGTTGTTACCTCTCCCAGGTCTGACAACATCTCTGGGCTTCAAGTTCTTTGTCTCTAAACTGAGAGGGGTGATATGTATGTTCACATTCAGCACTGAATGTTTCATTATACTAAGTTAAATTTTAACTCTGGGGCCATCCATACCCCCTTCAAGCCCTTTAGTAGTGTACCTCAACTCCAGGAGCAAAGGAAGGCTTTGCCACTGCTATTATCTTGGAGCCGTTCTCTCTAACTTCCTTAAGAGAGAAACAACAAAGGGTCCCTGGGTGGCTCAGTTGGTTAAGTGACTACCTTCCGCTTGGGTCATGATCCCAGAGTCCCGGGATCAAGTCCCACATCGGGCTCCCAGCACCACAGGGAGTCTGCTTCTACCTCTGACCCTCTCCCCTCTGGTGTTCTCTCTCACTCTCTCTGTCTCTCAACTAAATAAATAAAATCTTTTAAAAAAAAGAGAGATAGAGAGAGAGAGAGAGAGAGAGAGAGAGGAAAACAACAGAAAAGCCAAAGTAAAATCACAGTCAGATACTGAAGCACCGAGGAAATTCACTACTAAAGCAGAAAATCTTTCAATCAGTTCAATCTATATTTACTGTTTCAGGACACGTAAAACAATAATGTGCACCAGTACAGTGTGTCTCTAACGGATTTTAAGGAGAGTTATGTGTTTGCTAGTTAACTAATGCTGCAATAACATGCAAGTTTAATCATTACTTAAGCACTATAATTGCATTACTAAATTCAGTCTGACACTAGTCCCGCACTCTCACTCTGAGATTTTATTCTCTTTGAAATCTGTCATCTATACATCCATCCTCTTTTATTGCCCTTACCTCAAGACAGATTTGTTTAATACATGTAAATTCTTAAAGGTATGGCAGACTCTCGAGTCTGGTACCAGCTTCTTAGAATTAAGAAGAATTCTTAGAATTAAGGTACCAGCTTCTTAGAATTAGCACTTTGCCTTACAAACTAAAGAAATGTTGCCTATAAAAGATACCTTTAAATAATAACAGCTAAAGTAAAAAGATGGGATACAAAGCTACTCCAAAAATTCTCCAGTTCCAGGTTAGGAGATAGAACTAAACCTTAATCACTGGCAAGAATTCAGAAATACCAAAAATAAGTCAAACATCTTTGGAAGAGATGAAGTAGATGTGTGTTTCCCTATTCCTCCTACAAAGTGCCGCTAAAAACCATGGACATCATATATAAAACAAATACAAGAAAGCTCTGAAAGCTGGAGAGAAGAGGCAGACTGGCCAGGGAACTCAGGACCCAAGGAACAACACAGTGGTGAGTTCCATGGGTTTTCTACTAAACCCATATATTCTAGCTGTGAAGCCGAAGAAGCAGAAAACCAAGAAATGACAATGAGCACAGAGGAAAAAAAAACCCTGTTCACCTAGCCAACAGATCAGGCAAGGGGCAGGTTAGCAGGACAGAATACTTTTAGATAAGAACTGCTCTATTCCAGCCCAACACCATGGAAAAAATTGTAATGATACACACATCAACAAAGACTTAGGAGCCTAAACGTTCATCCTCACAAGGCTGTAATGAGGCATACTTACCCCAGCTGGGGTGGTGTCAGAGGAGGCTAACAAGAAAGTCCGAACTTGCACCACTGCCCAGTGGTAATGTGGCTATCCTCCACCACGGCATCCGTGGATGCCACGTACAGAGCAGTAACAATGCACTCCTACCCTTCTCAGTCAGGGAGGTACCACTGAAGGCCCAATGGGGAGCCAGTACTCCCACCCTCACCCAGCATTAATGAGAAGCTGACCCCTCAAGCATCAACAGAGGTCAACTGGGGCATCTAGACATTGAGACCCACTTGGCAGTAATGAGTCACCACTGTCCCCACCCCTGACGGAGTGGTACCAGAAAAAGCTGGCTAAAACAGAAAACATCAATAAAACTCCAAATCTCATGACATGCTTAAAATGTCCAAGTCTACACCCCCCCCAAAAAAACCACTCATCATACCAACTCAAGCTGAATGACAAAATAAATGTCAATGTCAAGATGACAGAGATGTCAACATGTGACAAAGATTTTAAAGCAGCCATCATAAAAAATGCTTGAACAAGCAATAAGAACATGCTCAAAACAAATGAAAAAAGAGTCTCAGCAAAGAAACAGAAAGTCACAGAAAAGAAATAGAAGATATGAAGCAGCCCCAAATGGAACTCTTGAAACTGGAACATACAATAACTGAAAATAAAACACTCAGCAGATAGGCTCAGCAGTACAATGAAAGGGGCAGAAGAAAATAGTGAATTCAAAGACAGAATAATACTAATTACCCAATCTAAACAAAAGGGAGAGAAAAACAGAACATCAGGACTGGGGGAACCATAAAATAAGATTTAACATTCATGTCATCAGAATCTGAGGAGAGAAAAATAAGGTGCCATTGAAAAGGTACTCCAAGGAATAATGGCTGGAAATTTCAAAAGAAAAAAGCCTACAGACTCAAGAGGCTGTGTGAACCCCAAACTGGGTAAATCTGAAAAAATCTTATCTAATATACATCATAGTCGTACTTTTGATGCATTAAAAAATCCTGAAATCAGAGGGAGACAGAGAAGTGCCACCTTGCCTACAAGGGGAAACAATTCACATGACAGATTTTTCATCAGTAAACCATGGAGGCCATAAGGAAGGGGCATACGAGATTTTTCGAATGTGGGAAGAAAGGAACTGTCAACCCAGAATCTAATATCCTGCAAAAATTTCCTTCAGGAATGAAGGAGAAATCAGTCTATTCTCAGATGAAGGAAAACTAAGAATTTGTTGCCACGAGACCTACTCTAAAAGAAAGGCTAAAGGAAGATGTCTCAACTGAAAGGAAATGATAAAATAAGGAATCTCATAATATCAGGAAGAAAAAAAGAACATGGTAAGAAAAGTGTGGGTAAATAGAACAGATTTTCTTTCCTTTCTTATTCTCTTGAGTTGTCTAACTTGGGTTTATGAAGATGGAATAGATCTATATCTTGGTGCGGAAGTGGTTAGATGCATATATAAAGTGACAAAATGGTGTAAAATTATAAACACATTGTACCAATGTCAATTGTTTAGGCTCTGAGAAATTACTATAGTTACACTGAGGAAAGCAAGGTAAAGGGCACATTCTTTCTTTCTGCACTATTTTTGCCAGTGCCCGTGAATCAGTAATTCTTTCACAATAAAGTTTTCTAAAAGTCTAATTAAAATCAGGTTATTTCCTAAGTAATAGTGAGGCACTTGAAAAGAAATCCCACCAGTAAGCGTTAAGGCAAAGTCATTCAAAGCCTGGTGGTTAATTTTTGTCATTTTCTTTAGTCATTTGTCCAAATAATTGACAACAATATCAAGTAATTTAACAGATAAAAATGTCCCCTATTCTTTGGTAACTACTAAGTTGCTGATGTTGTCACTTAGCTCATTCTTTTGATTTTTTTTCTTCTATAGATGTTTGCTTTAAATAAAATAGCTGGAAAAAATGTAAACTAACAGCCAAAATTCTTTTGAAAATCAAATTATACTATTTATATAAAATAATAGTAGCTAGCATTCATTGACTCTTAGAATATTGTAAGTACTGTGCTAATTTTTTTACATGCATTATTTTATTTAATTCTTTTTAAAAAAGATTTATTTACTTATTTTAGAGAGGGAGGGAGGGACAGAAGGATAGAGAGGATCTCCAGCAGACTCCCGGCTAAGTGCAGAGTTTGACACATGTGGCTGACCTTATGACCTCAAGATCATCACCAGAGCTGAAATCAAGAGTCACACCTGTAACCCACTAAACCACCCAGACACCCCTAGATTTGATTCTTATAAAATCAAAATAAATAAATCAAATAAAATTTGATTCTTTTTTTTTTTAAAGATTTTTATTTATTTGACAGAGAGAGATCACAAGTAGACAGAGAGGCAGGCAGAGAGAGAGAGATGGAAGCAGGCTCCCTGCTGAGCAGAGAGCCCAATGCGGGACTCGATCCCAGGACCCTGAGATCATGACCTGAGCCGAAGGCAGCGGCTCAACCCACTGAGCCACCCAGGCGCCCCAAGATTTGATTCTTATAAAATTCCTTGTTTTCCCCATTTGAGACAAGGCAACCATGACTTAAAGAAATTAAGTAACTTGCTTATTAACACACAAGTAGGAATGGCAGCCTAATTTCAAGTCAAGCTTAGAGCTGATACTCCTAACCATGACTATAACTCCTAAGTCCACAATGATTAAGTACTATTTTATGTAACAGATAGACAGCATGTGTGCCAATGTCTATTGAATGATTCCTACTAAATAATGCACTGCAAATTATTATTTTAATTATTCCAATTAGGATTTCAATCACATTGGGAACTAGAACAAATAAATGTTTTTCAATATATTATAGCTAAGAGATCACAAGAACTGGGTTTATGTCTTAAAGGCACATTCAATACCATGACTTCCCTACAATGATAATAAGTCTTAAAATAGTGTATGATGCTGAAACTGGTTGTTACAGATGTTCATGTTTTTGTAAAGGCATAAGAAGTTTAGGATGGGCTAAAGTTTACCAAATTTGGGGCGCCTGGGTGGCTCTGTCGGTTGAGCACCTGATTTCGGCTCAGGCCTTGACCTTAGGGTCCTGGGATCAAGCCCCATGTTGGGCTCCCTGCTCAGAAGGGAGTCTGCTTCTCCCTCTCTCTCTGCCCCTCTCCTCCCCTACCCCTCACTTGTGCTCTCAACTCTCTCTCTCATGTTCTCTCTCCCAAATAAATAAAATCTTTTTTTAAAAAAAATCAAGTTTACCAAATTTTCTAACAGAGTGGGGGGTGTGGGGTCAGAGGAAAAATACACTCTTTTAGTTGTTAAAACACTTTAAATTTTCAAAAGGCAACACACAGTTAACTTTAAATCATGGTGAAATACAAAAATACTATAGGTTAGGTATTGATACCTTTAATTGTACATCTGAAACAAATATTTTTGGGGTAAGCTTCCTAAAAATGTTTCACAAACACACTAGGCTCACATAAACACAACTTAAATGAATCTTCCTTTAACTGGGGGTTTTCCCTGTAATTCTTCGGAGAAAGATTAAGGACCTTAAAAATTGATTAAGTACTCAAGATATGCTTCTGAAGCTATACACTAAGACACTTTCAAAAGCCTACGTGAAGGCCATCCACAGTTCCCTTCACATCCACACATTTATTGCCCTTAAAGATATACACTCATCCAGGACTACAAAAAATGCTTCTCATTTTTGGATAAAGTTTAGGGTAGTATATATCGCCGACCAGTGTTCCCTCTTTGCTTCTGTTTTTGCACCAAGATACAATATTTCATTTTAGCTTCCTAAAGAAAACATTTTTAAGCAAAATGGTTTCCAAATGCATCGAGCGGGTTCCTGCTGCTTCATGTTAATTGGCTGGACTGGCAAAGCAGCAAGGCCTGGTGCTGCAGCTGCTCCCACGTTCTCAGTTACTTCTGGAATTTGTACGGTTTGCTGGGTAACGTGAGAGTTTATACAATTATCTACAGTACGTCATGTCATGACTAACATACGCACATTACAATATCACAAGCTTGTAGGTTGGGCTTGTTTTTTCCATTAAGAAGAAAGCTGACATGTTAATTATCACGGAAACTGGGGGTGTTTTGTGTTTTCGCCACTGAACAATAACTTTAGAATCCATTAAGTTCATATTTTTTAATCGGCGTATTAGACAATGTGCCAGCTTCATGACCCATTTAGCCTTCAACCCGGTCCACCTACCAGTTAAATAAAACATGCAAAAATCGCCTTCATTGTATCAGTCACTTAACTCAAAAAGTGCCAGTGGTCTCCCTCTGCAGCGTGATATTCAAGTCCCTCCATTTTCCGATTCTATTTTTCTCCTTTCTCTCTTATTATTAAATACCATGTAACGGAACAGATCATAACAGTCACCTGCACATCCTTATATGTGCACTTTTTTTAAGGGGGGGAGGGGTAGTGAGAGAATCTTAAGTAGCCTCCACACCCAGCACAGAGCCCTACCCAGGACTTGATCTCATGACCCTAAGATCATGACCCCAGTGAGCCAAAATCAACAGTCAGAGGCTTAACCGACTGAGCCACACAGGCGCCTCTTATATGTGCACTTTTATTCACAATTTCCCTTCACCTGGAATATCCTCTCATATCAAAATCCTTCCCAGCCATCAAGATTCTCTTCGAAACCTAAGCCTGTAGTTGAACCTACCCTGACTAGTCCAGGCTTCTCTGCTCCTTGGGCACTTTCTTGGCAATCACCTTTTTCATGTCTGTACATACCATCTATCCAATGACACTGCAGGCTCCTTGAATACAGAGGCCCTTGAGCAAGTGATTTAACTTTTTCCTCTCCATTACATTAAATACCTTTTTAACGGGGCGCCTGGGTGGCTCAGTGGGTTAAAGCCTCTGCCTTCGGCTCAGGTCATGATCCCAGGGTCCTGGGATCGAGCCTCACACTGGACTCTCTGCTCGGCAGGGAGCCTGCTTCCTCCTCTCTCTCTCTGCCTGCTTCTCTGCCTACTTGTGATCTCTGTCGAGTAAATAAATAAAATCTTAAAAAAAAAAAACCCTTTTTAAAATCAGTAGGGTTGGATGAAATGATACCTAGGGCTCTTCCTTGCTCTAAAATTTTACACATCTGGGTATGCCTGGGTGGCTCAGCTGTTAAGCATCTGCCTTGGGCTCAGGTCATGATCCCGGGGTCCTGGGGTGGAGTCCCGCATCAGGCTCCCTGCTCTGCTCTGCCTGCCGCTCCCTCTGCTGCTTTTCCCTCTGCCTGCCGCTCTCCCTACTTGTGTGCGCGCGCTCTCTCTCTGACAAATAAAATCTTAAAATAAATAAATAAATAAAATATTACACATCTATTTCTTGCATCCCCGATAATGTGAGTATTTTAGTTATCTGATAAATATTTCAAACTATTTGAGTTTACCAACGCCTATTATAAACTTACCCAGTGCTGTCTACTGGATAATATTCTAAGTATGACAATTTCCAAAAGGCAAAAAAAAAAAAAAAGCTGCCAGCTTAATCAAACAGCCATAATTAGTAAGCTAAATATTCATTCATTTGTTTTCTCACAACAAACATTAATTAAATAGCAGGGTCAGAGGATGCCTGGGTGGCTCAGTTGGTTAGGGGTCTGCCTTCGGCTCAGGTCATCATCCCAGGGTCCTGGGATCGAGCCCCACATCGGGCTCTCTGCTCAGTGGGAAGCTTGCTTCTCCCTCTCCCACTCCCCCTGCTTGCACACTGGCTCTCCTGTTCTCTCTGACAAATAAATACAATCTTTATTTTTAAAAAATCAGGGTCAAGTGCCATATCAGACAACACAGAGGTAACTGACTTGGCCCTTGCCCTCAAGGGACTCACAATCCAGTGGGAGTCACAGAGAGGTAAAAGCACTCATCACAATAAAGATTGCTAAAGAAAGGCACAAATGATACTCTACAAATATATGAAAAAAACAACTGGCAACAGCTGTGAAGTAGAGGAGGCCCAAGGAAATGTTCCCAGGATGGGTGACAATTAAAGTCCTGAAGGACAAAAAGTAGCCATCATTTCAGGAAAAGCAGCAATTACAAAAGTGTGAGGGTAAGGAAACACGGAAAGTTTGTGGAAGCGCAGTTAAAACGCCACTTTAGGAGGGGTAAGAGAGGAGCTAGAGGGACAGGCAGGAGCCCAAATCTGTTGGGACTCTAATCCTGAAGTAACAGAGGACCTGAAGTGCCTGGGCACCGAATATTATGAAAATAATATCTGCAGGTAAGTCATCAAGTTGTACATGAGAAACTGCATGCGACAAAGACTGTGAGTTGTCCCCCAGCATCTTTTCTACCCTTCTAAGAATGTAATCTTCATTTTAACTGGAGTTAAAATGAGTTCAGGGCCACATCTTCCAGCCTCCCTGACAGCTAGGTGTCACCATATGACAAGGTCTGGCTAGTGGGCTACGTGAGCAACCAGTGCACACGTCTGTTAAGTTCGATCCTTAAGTGGAAGGAGTGTCTTATCTTCTGCCCCTTCTGCCATCCCTGTGGTTACAATAAGGATGGGACAGTGAGTTACAGCAACCAGCTCAAATCATGACATGGAAGGTGCGTTCTAAGGACACCAGAACGGGAAGAACGCATCTGGGTACCTAATAACTGAGGAGCTGCCATCCGACCCTGACGTGGGAAAGAGCAAGCTTGTTTAAGGCACTCTATTTGGGGGCCTCTGTTAGAGCAGATAACTTCTATCTACACGAATATACAATGGAATTTAAAACTGCATCAGAAGGATTCAAGAACCGCTCATATTTACCAATAACACCAGACAAGAAGAAAGGAGTTCTAAAAATAAATACGCAATAGAGAGAGAGATAAGGAGTTCTAGAATTCACGTCTTTCAAGTTTAGTGAGCATGTAGAGGTTATCAGAATGTCATTATGTTTCTTAAATTCCACATAGAGTGAGATCATATAATTGTCTTTCTCTGACTTATTTCACTGAGCATAATATCCTCTTTTGCTTAGCATAATACCCTCAAAACAGAGGATCATAGGAAAAGAGAGGAAAAAATAAAACAAGATGAAATCAGAGAGGGAGACAAGCCATAGGGACTCTTAATCATAGGAAAGAAACTGAGGGTTGCTGGAGGGGAGGGGGTAGGGGGATGGGGTAACTGGGTGATAGGCATCAAGGAGGGCACCATACATAATGAGCACTGGGTATTATATAAGACTGATGAATCACTGACCTCAACCTCTGAAACCAAAAATATATTATATGTTAATTAGTTGAATTTAAATTTTAAAAAGAATGTCATTTTGTTAAGACCATGCTAAGTAGTAAACACAATTAGAAGACAAAAATAGGTTGTCAACATGCATTACCTGCATAATGTGGTCAGGACAATACAGAGATGGGCTCGTGTTAATTCATGGTCCTACAATTATTATTCCAGTATTCAAAATCAGTTTTTTAAACTGATAGAAAAATTTTCCATTAACAAACATAATACAGGAAAGGAAGTAAGAGATCTATACCTAAATTTACCAGTACCCATGCCCCTCAAACTAAGGAAACTGATCTTTAAGGTTCTCAGACTAATTAGGTAAAAGTGAATAAGTATAATAGGTCTTCAGGAATCTCAGGTTGTCCTCTAGTACATTCCTAACACACAACCTATACACAGGAGCCCAAGAAGCCCTTTGGAGATACCTCACTACGGCTTAGCCTGGACAGCCAACATCCCATGCTGCCTTCTGTGGTTGATATCTACCTCCTCTCCATGCCTACCCTACTGGAAATTTACGGTCATGGTCAGGTTCTTAGTATATTTCAATAATTACATATCAAGTAAACTATTCCATGTTAATGAGTAAGTTTAGAGAAGACAGCACCAAGACTTTCTGTAAACCCATTTTGATCTGCTATGGCAAAAGTGCCTAACTTTCATTTGGTTGGACTGTTTTTTTAAAAGTAGCTCTGTTAGGGAATGCCTGGGTGGCCCAATGGGTTAAGCCTCTACCTTCAGCTCAGGTCATGATCCCAGGGTCCTGGGATTGAGCTCTGAGTCCGGCTCCCTGTTCACCGGGGGGTGTGCTTCTCCTTCTCCCTTTGCCCCTCCCCACTCTTGTTCTCATTCTCTCTCTCTCTCTCAAATAAATAAAATTAAAAAAAAAAAACTTTAAAAAGAAAAAAAGTGGTTCTGTTGGGGCACCTGGGTGGCTAAGTCAGTTAAGTGTCTGACTCCCAATTCATGATCTCAGAGTCGTCAGATCAAGCCCTGAATCAGGCACCATATTGGCAATGGAGGCTGCTCAAGATTCTCTCTCTCCCTCTCCTTCTGCCCCTCCCCATGCCCTCTTAAAAAAAAAAAAAAAGTGGTTCTGTTCACTAAAACCCCAAACCCAAACTAAAACAAAAATCTTTAAAAGCCACAGGTCTAACCAAATAGTGGAAATGTCCGACAAATCGTTAAGACTTCAGTACTTATGGAAGTAACATTTTTCAAACAGGCCGGACCATTAGGCGCCTGTCATGTCATCCTATGGCATGGAAATTACCTATTCCTATACCAGTCCCTTGGCAGCTTATATTTCCACTGTTTTTCCAGTGGAAATAATAATTCAATTTCCACTGGAAATTAAATAATGCTGGTCACAACTGTGATCTTATTTAAAGATTTTATTTATTTATTTGACAGAGAGATCATAAGTGGGCAGAGAGGCAGGCAGAGAGAGAGGGGGAAGCAGGCTCCCTGCTGAGCAGAGAGCCCGATGCGGGGCTCGATCCCAGGACCCTGAGATCATGACCCGAGCTGAAGGCAGAGGCTTAACCCACTGAGCCACCCAGGCGCCCCCACAACTGTGATCTTATAATCCCCATTAAGTTACTGGAAAGGGATACAAGGAACAACCAAGAAAGAACTCTGGGCTCCCAAGAAATAAACAAGGGTTTATAACTAAGGGCAGGGCTTCAGCTTGATGGAGCCAGAGACCAGCCATCCTCCTCCTCCTTCCAGTTACGACTTCAAACCCAGAGTGCCGAGCGGGATTCACTGGGCCTTCTAAGGCCTTTCCATTGCATTCTGAAGAACAAAGAAAACGAACAGGATACTGCAACTGCCTCTGGGAAGAAAAGTAGAATTTTGCCTTGTGTTCACCCCTGCATCCCCAGGACGTGGGTCAGAAGATGCTCACTAAGTTTTCTTGAATGAATTTACATGAAACAACTCCCTTCCTCTCATCAGAGCATGTTGTCCTATGCTAGAAGACTAACTAGAGCCAGTGAGTCTACTGTATATGCAGGGAAAGCAGATTCATCTTTGAAACAGGTGGACGGACCTAACCCACATGCAGTCACTCAGAGCCATTCTAAAAGATTAAGGCGTCTCCACCATTTTTGGCACTAAATTAAGCAGAAAATCAAACTACTGTGAAGTTTCAGAGTATACTGTAATGGGTTCATTTTTTATTATCAGCGAATGACATCTTAAGTCATAGAAAACTGATTATTCACATTATTCTAAATCCTCCTTTGTAAATGGGTGATACTTTCTCGTTGTCCCAACGGCCCTCTGAAACCAGACTGGTCTGGCTTGTCTTAAATCAGCAAATTTGACCCCTTTCCGTATCATAATGGCTTAATAAACAAAACTAGCCACAGAGACTATGGACTCTGAAAAACAACCTGAGGGTTTTGAAGGGGCGGGGTGGGAGGGTGGGGGAACCAGGTGGTGGGTATTAGGGAGGGCACAGATTGCATGGAGCACTGGGTGTGGTGAAAAAAACAATGAATACTGTTACGCTGAACATAAATAAAAAATTTAAAAAAAAAAAAAAAAAAAGAAAAAAAAAAAAAAAAAAAAAAAAAAAAGAAGTCAGCAAACCTTAAAAAAAAAAAAAAAAAAAAAAAAAAAAAAAGGGCAGCATCAAAATACAGACACCTAAGCTCCTAAGTCAAGCATCCTTTTTTTTTTTTCACTCCACAACCTCTCCTATCCTAACTCCAGGTGATGTGAACTATTAGTCTCTATGATAAAGATGTGCTTCCACCGAATTAACATAAAGGCATACTTAGTGTTCTTCTTCCAGTGCCAGCAGTGCTACCTTTTCTAATTCCATTCTACCCACAAGCTGCCAGATTATGACACCAGCCCTGCACATGATGAACAGAGCATCCATTTAACAAGTAAAAAATACCCTTACAGGGAGGCTGGCAGAGCAGAGGGTCCTGAGCTCACCCCCCCCCCCCCGCCCACACACACTGAGGCTGCAACTACATCAAATGCAACACACTCTGCAAGTGACTGAAGACTACAAGAGCAGGTCTCCCCCAGCTAGGAGTATGAAGAAAAACACTCACTGAAAAGAGTAGGAAGGGGGGGACGCCTGGGTGGCTCAGTCGGGTAAGCGTGTGCCTTTAGCTTGCGTCGTGATTCTGGGGTTCTGGGATGAAGCCCTGCATCATGCTCCCTGCTCACTGGGGAGCCTGCTTCTCCCTTTGCCTGCTGCTCCCACTGCTTGTGCTCTCTTGCTCTGACATATAAATAAAATCTTTAAAAAAAATGAAATAAACATAACCTTTCATGGGATATTATATAGCTTGGAATATTAGAGTTTAAAAAAGGAAACCAGTTGGGGCGCCTGGGTGGCTCCGTGGGTTAAGCATCTGCCTTTGGCTCAGGTCATGATCTCAGGGTCCTGGGATCGAGCCCCGTATTAGCTTCCCTGCTCAGCGGGGAGTCTGCTTCCCCCTCTCCTATTCTTCTTCTTCCTCTCATCGGAGAGTGTTGCCCTAGGCCGGAAGACATTCTTCGCCCTGCTTGTGCTCTCTTCCTGTCCAATAAAGAAAAATCGTTTAAAAAGGAAAGAGAAAAGTAGGAAGAGCAGAGACATGTTCTGGAAACAAACACCTGGCACTTCGACGCAGAGGTGGAAGGGATGCCACATGATTGGAGGTCCTGCCTGAGGAAAAAGGGGACCAGGTCCCATACTGGGCACCCCACCCCGAGGACCTGCACTGGGAAGACAATTCCCCCAAAACATCTGGCTTTGGAAACCGGTAGGGTTTAACTCTGAGGAAGTCAGAGGGCTCTAGGAAACTGATCCTCCTCTCTTAAGGGGCCACCATAATACATCACTCCGACTGAGATTTACTGACTAATAACTGACTGATTTTAGGGAATGTGGTGAAGGGAGAGGAACCTGTAGTTTTCTCCTGGAAAGCAAGTGCTGGTGGATGCTATTCTTCTTGGCTTCCTTCAGCCTAGCTGGTGAGACATTGACAGGAGCCAGCTCTGACACTCTCCATCTACCTTAATACCACCACTCACCTGGTCACAGCATGTGCCCCAGGCCCAACCCACTCAACTCCCCCATTCTGGAAGATGCAAGTACAGAGCACTCCCTAGCCCACCACACCTGTAGGGCAGACCCAGTTAAGACTGGCCTCCCCTCAAAGTGACAACGGCTCCACCACACCCGGCAAAATTAGCCCTGGCCAGGACCAGCACACCTCTAAAACAACTCTTGCCCTAGAAAGAGGGGGACCAGCTCTGCCTATCAACAAAAGCACAGCAGTCACAGCAGCAGCCCACAAACAACAGAAGGAAGTAGGGAATAGTCAAAAGTAAAATTATGCTTATAAAAACTAGTAAAGGGATGAATATGCAAAATGAAAAGACATAAAATATGATGTCATATACATAAAATGTTATTGGGAGGAGTAAAAACATAGTAGTTTTATTATTTTTTTAAAAGATTTCGGTTTTTTCATTTATTTGACAGACAGAGATCACAAGTAGGCAGAGAGGCAGGCAGAGAGAGAGAGAGGAGGAAGCAGGCTCCCTGCTGAGCAGAGAGCCCAATGTGCGGCTCCTCCACAGGACCCTGGGACCATGACCTGAGCCATAGGTAGGGGTTTTAACCCACTGAGCCACCCAGGCGCCCCAAAACATAGTACTTTTAGAATATGTTCGCAGTGAAGTGATCACCAACTTAATATTGACTGTTACATACACAGGATATTATATGGAGACCTTATGGTAACCACAAAGCAAAAACCTATAATAGATAAACAAAAAAAAATCAAATGTAACCCTAGAGAAAAAAATCACCAAATCACAAGGGAAGACAGCAAGGGAAAAAGCAATGGAGAAGAACTACCAAAAAAATAATTAATAAATAAATAATAAAATAAAATAAAACAAAACAAAATGGCAATTAGTACATACCTATCAATAAATATTTTATGGAATGCCTGGGTGGTTCAGTCAGTTAAGCGCTTGACTCTTGACTTCAGCTCAGGCCATGATCTCAAGGTTCTGAGATCGAGCCCCATATCGGGCTCTGCAGTGGGCGTGGAGCTTTCTTTGGATTCCCCCTCTCCCTCTGCCCCTCCCTTCCCACCCCCCACCCCCGCTCATGCACAGACACACTCTCTCTCTAAAAATAATAATAATAAAAACTTTATTTTAATCTTTTTAAAGATTTTATTTTTAAGTAATCTCTACACCCAACCTGGGGGCGTGAGCTTACAAACCTGAGATGAACAGTCGCACGCTACACCAACTGAGCCGGCCAGCGGTCTCCAATAATTACTTTAAATGTAAATGGAATAAATGCTATAATCAAAAGACACAGGGTGACTGAATGGGTAAAAAAACAATGTCCATCTATATACTACCTGGTACCGACACACTTCATACATAAAAACACATACAGACTGAAAGTGAAGGGGATGAAGAAAAATATTCCATGCACATGGAACAAAAAACAAGCTGAGATAGCAATACTTAGATTAGACAAAATATACTTTAAAACAAAACTGTAACAAGCCACAAAGGAGGGAATTACATAATGATAAAAGGATCGCTCCAACAAGAAGATATAACAGTTGTAAATATATATGCATCCAACATAAGAGCATTAAAATGTGTAAAGTACATATTAACAGACATAAGAGATGAAATTAACAGTAATACTATAACAGTAGGGGATAGCACTCTACTTGCATCAGTGGATGATAATCCAAACAGAAAATCAATAAGGGAATAGTGGCAGTGAGTGACATATTAGACCAGATGGATTTAACAGATACATACAGAACATTCCATCCAAAAACAGCAGAATACGTAATCTTTTCAAATGCACATGCAACATTGTCCAAGATAGATGACATTAGCCAACAAAACAAGCATTAATAAATTTTAAAAGATTAAAATCATATCCAGCATTTTTTTCTGACAACAATGGTATGAAAGTAGATATAAATTATAAGAAAAAAACTGGAAAAAAAACCCACAAAGATGTGTAAGCTAAACAAAATGCTACTAAAACAACCAATGGTCAACCAAGAAAAAAAAATTCAAACAGGAAATCAGAAAATACCTGGAGACAAATGAAAATGGAAATACAATGGTTCAAAATGTTTGCGACACAGCAAAAAAATTTCTAAGAAGGAAGTTTCTAATAATATAGGCCTATCTCAAGAAACAAGAAAAATCTCAGATAAATGATATAACCTAATACGTAAAGGAATGAGAAAATGGAGAAGAAACAAGGTCCAAAGTGAACAGAGGGAAGTAAATAACAAAGATCAGAACAGAAATAAATGTAATATAGACTAAAATCACAAGTGAAAATGTAAGTAAAACTAAGAGCTTAGACCTTGAAAAGATAAGCAAAACTGATAAATCCATAGCCAGACTTATCAAGAAAGAAAAGGGGACTACTCAAAATAAAATAAAATCAGAAATGAAAGTGGGGTGCCTGGATGGCTCAGTCAGTTAAGCATCTGCTTTCAGCTCAGGTCATGATCTCAGGGTCTTGGTATCTAGACCCACATCGGGCTCCCTGCTCAGCAGAGAGCCTACTTCTCCCTCTCCCACTCCCCCTGCTTATGCTCTCTCTTGCTCACTCTCTCTCTCTCTCAAATAAATAAAATCTTTTTTTAAAAAATCAGAAATGAAAGAGAAGTTACAACTGATACTACAGAAACACAAATGATTATGAGACTACTGTGAAAAATTATACACCAACAAACTAGAGAAATTAGAAGAAATGGATGAAATCCTAGCAATCTACATCCTCCAAGACTGAATTAGGAAGAAGTAGAAAATCTGAATAGACCAATTAATAATAAACAAACTGAATCAATAACAACAAAAAGAAGCTCCCAACAAATAAAAATCCAGGACCAGATGGCTTCATAGAACTCTACCAAAGATTTAAAGACTACTTAATAGCTATTCTTCTCAACAATTCTAGAAAACAGAAGAGGAAGGAATGCTTCCAAATTTATTCTATGAGGCCAGCATTACCCTGATACCAAAACCAGACAAAGAAACTACAAAAAAAAATTACAGACCAATGTTCCTAATGAACATAGATTTAAAAAACTTCAACAAATTTTAATCAACCAAATGGAACAATACATTAAAAGTGGGGCACCTGGGTGGCTCAGTTGTTAGGTGTCTGCCTTCGGCTCATTTATGATCCCAGGGTCCTGGGATCAAGCCCCGCACTGGGCTCCCTGCTTGGCAGGAAGCCTGCTTCTCCCTCTCCCACTCCCCCTGCTTGTGTTCCCCCTCTCACTGTGTCTCTCTCTGTCAAATAAATAAACAAAATCTTTAAAAAAAAATGCATTAAAAGCATCATTCACCACAAGTGGGATTTATTTCAGGGATGCAAGGATGGTTCAATATCTATAAATCAATGTGATATAGCACATTAACAAAATGAAATATATAAATCATATGATCATCTCAATAGGTGCAGAAAAATAATTTGATTCAAGAAATTCAACATTCATTCAAGATAAAAACTCAATAATATGGGTTTAGATTGAACATATCTCAACTTTAAAAAGGCCATATATGACAAACCAGGAGGTAAGATCATACTTAATGGTGAGAAGCTCAAAGCTTTTCCTCTGAAATCATGAATAAACAGGGAATTCCACTCTTGCCACTTTTATTCAACATAGTACTGGAAGTCCTGGTTGTAGCTATCAGATAAGAAAAAAAAGTAAGCCAAGTGCTAAGAAAGAAGAAAATCTCACTATTTGCTGATGACATGATACTATATATAGAAAACCATAAAGACTCCACCAAAATCTATTAAACCTGTTCAATGAATTCAGTAAAGTTGCAGGATACAAAATTAATATGCAGAAATCTGCTGCAGGGGTGCCTGGGAGGCTTGGTTGGTTGAGCATCTGCCTTCGGCTCAGGTCACGATCCCAGAGTCCTGGGATGGAACCTCACATCAGGCTCCCTGCTCAGCAGGAAGCCTGCTTTTCCCTTTCCCCCTCTGCTCGTGCTCTCCCCACACCCTCTCTCAAATAAAATCTTTAAAAAAAAAAATCTGCTGCATTTCTATACACTAATAATGAACTAGTAGAAACAGTAATTAAGAAAACAATCCCATTTACAATTGCATCCAAAAAAATAATACCTAGGAATAAATTTAACCAAGGAGGTGACAGGCATGTACTCTGAAAACTGTAAGACATTGATGAAAGAAACTGAAGACTACACAAATAAATGGAAAGGTACACCACAGTCATGGATTGGAAGAGTACTGTTAAAATATCCATACTACCCATAGCAATCTACAGATTCAATGCAATCCCTATCAAAATACCAATAGCAATTTTCGCAGAACTCAAACAAATAACCCTGAAATTTGAATGGAACCATAAAAGACCTTGGATAGCCAGAGCAATCTTAAGAAAATGAACAAAGGAATCAAAATAAATATCTTCTGCAAAGCCAACGATCAACAAAACTAAAAAGCAAAGTACAGAATGGGAGAAGATATGTGCGAATGACATATTTGATAAAGGGTTAGTATCCAAAATATATAAAAAAAATTCAACACGCAAAAAATGAATAATCCACTTAAAAATGGGCAGGAGACATGAATAGACATTTTTCCAAAGAAGATACACAGATGGCCAACAGACACATCAAAAGATGTTCAACATCACTGATCAGGGAAATGCAAACCAAAACTACAATGAGATATCACCTCACATCAATCTGGCGGCTCCTCAGAAAGTTAAAAATCTATCTAACAATGCATTAATTACACTACTAGTAATTTACCCAAAGAATATAAAAATGATGTTTATATCAGCATTATCTACAATAGCCAAATTATGGCAACAGCCCAAGCATCTGCTGACTGATGAATGGATAAAGAATATGTGGTATATATACATACATCAGGGGGGGAACCTGGGTGGCTCAGTGGTTAAGCCTCTGCCTTCGGCTCGGGCCTTGATCTCAGGGTCCTGGGATCGAGCCCCACATTGGGCTCTCTGCTCAATGGGGAGCCTGCGTCCCCCTCTCTCTCTCTGTCTGACTCTCTGCCTACTTGTGATCTCTGTCAAATAAATAAATAAAATCTTTAAAAAAAATATATATATATACACATCAGGGTATATATATAAATAGATAAAATACATCAGGTTATACAAATAAATAAATATATATTATACATCAGAGTACATATAATATATTTGGATTATATATTATATATGGAACATATGGAATATGTACATATAATGGACTATTACTCAGCCATAAAAAAGAATGAAATCTTTCAAAAAAAGACCCTGTCAAATAAATAAATTTTAAAAAAAAGAATGAAATCTTTCCATTTGTAAGAACATGGATGGAGCTAGAGTGTATTATGCTAAGTGAAATAAGTCATCCAGAGAAAGACAAATACTATATGATTTCACTCATATGTGGAATTTAAGAAATGAAACAGATGAGCAAAGGGGAAAAAAAGAGAGTGGAAAACCAAGAAATAGACTCTTAACTATAGAGAACAATGTGAGGGTTACCAGTGGGGAGGTGGCTGGGCGATGGGTGAGACAGGTGATGGGATTAAAGAGTGCACTTGTGATGAGCACCAGCTACTGTATGGAACTGCTGGATCACTACATGGTACACTTGAAACTAATATTACACTGTATGTTAATGAACTGAAATTTAAATAAAAACTTAAAAAAAAGAAGAAAGCTGGAAGTATCACAATCCCAGATTTCAAACAGGTATTCAAAGCTACAGTAATCAAAATAGAATAGTACTGACACAAAAAAAGGCACAGGATTAACATAACAGAATAAAGAACCCAGGAATAACCCTTACAAGGTCAATTAAAACAAAGGAGGCAAGCACATACAATCAAAGAAAGACAGTCGCTTCAATAAATGGTGCTGGAAAAACTGAACACCTACATGTAAAAGAATGAAACTAGAGGGGCACCTGGGTGGCTCAGTCATTAAGTGTCTGCTCAGGTCATGATCCCAGGGTCCTGGGATCGAGCACCACATTGGGTTCCCTATTCTGCGGGAAGCCTGCTTCCCCCTCTCCCATTCCCCCTGCTTGTGTTCCCTCTCTCGCTGTGTCTCTCTTTTACAAAAAATAAATAAAATCTCAAAAAAAAAAAAAAAAGAATGAAACTAGACCCCTTTCTTGTGCCATATACAAAAACAAACTCAAAATGGACTAGAGACCTAAATGTAAGACCCGAAATCACAAATGTCCTAAACAAAAACTTAGGTAGCAAACTCTCTTTTTTTTTTTTTTTTAAGATTTTACTTATTTATTTGAGAGAGAGAGGGGTAGAGAGCATGAGCTGGGGGCAAGGGACAGAGGGAGAGGGAGAGAGACTCCCCACTGAGCACAGAGCTGACACGGGGCAATCCCAGGACCCTGAGATCATAACCTGAGCCAAAGTCAGATGCCTAACTGACTGAGCCACCCAGGCGCCCCAGTAGCAAATTCTTGGACATGAGTTTTAGCACTGTTTTTCTGAATAAGTCTCTTCAGGCAAGGAAAACAAAAGAAAAATAAACTTCTATAACTACATCAAACTAAAAAGCTTTTGAACAATGAAGGAAACCATCAACAAAACGAAAAGGCAATGTACTGAATGGGTAAAGATATTTGTAAACGGTACATCCAAAAAAGGGTTAATATCCAAAATACATAAAGAACTCACACAACCCAACACCAAAAAGAGATATAATCTGATTAAAAGAAGAGGACCTGACTCAACTTCTTCCAAAGACATCCAGATGACCAGCAGACACATGAAAAGATGCTCAACATCACTCATCATCAGGGAAATGCAAATCATAACCACAGTGAGCTACCACCCCACACCTGTCAGAATGGCATCAAAAAGACAAGAAACAAGTGTTGGTGTGGATGTGGAGAAAAGGGAAGCCTGGTGCCCTGTTGGTGGGAATGCAAACTGGTGCACACTGGAAAACAGTATGGAGCCTCTTCAAAAAATTAAAAATAGAAATACCATACAATCCAGTAATTCTATGTCAGGGTATTGACACAAAAAACCAAAACACTAATTGAAAAAGAGCTAGGCACCTCTATGTTTACTGCGGTTTTGTTTATCATAGCCAAGATACAGAAGCAACCTAAATATCCACTGATAGATAAATGCGTAAGGGTGATGGGGAGTGTGAGAGTGGGTGTGTGTGTTGGATATTACTCAGTCATAAAGTAAATGAAATCTTACCATTTGTGACAACACGGATGGACCTAGAGAGTGTTAAGTGAAGTACAAGTCAGAGAAAGACAAACACCATATGATTTCATTCCTATGTGGAATCTAAAAAAAACAAAGCCAACAAACAAAAACAGAAACAGATTCAAATGCAGAGAACAATCTGGTGGTTGCCAAACGAGAGGCACTTGGGGGGATGGGCAAATTAGGTGAAAAGAATTAAAAGGTATAAACTTCCATTTATCAATAAGCCACAGGGAGGAAAAGTACAGCATAGGGGATATAATCAATGGTATTGTAATAATTCTGTATGGTGACAGATGATAAGAACACATCTTCGTGAGCATTTCTTAATGTATATAATTGTTAAATCACTATGTTGCACACATGAAACTAATGTTATATTAAATGTCAACCATAGTTCAGTTAAATACATATATAAAATACATAAATTTTATCTTATATATAATATATATATATAGTCACACACATACACACTTAATATTTACAGCAAATCATTCTGAGTGAATCAAGTCACTTTAACTTCAAATAAAACTACTTTGGCCCCTGAAAAGAAACTCAATTCAAGTATATAATAAGCATTAAAAAAAACTACAGAGGAAGCATAAAATAACATTACAAAATCATTCTGAAAGAAAAAGTAGGTGAAATCAGAAGTAGGAAGAGACCAATCCAAGATTAACTCATTTAGAAAGATAGCTACACTCTTCAAGACATCTAATCATGTTCAAAGATTATTTTTATTTTTATTTTTTGAAGATTTTACTTATTTATTCATGAGAGACAGAGAGAGAGAGAGAGAGAGACAGAGGCACAAGAGAAGGAGACTCCCCACTGAGGAGAGAGCCTGATGTGGGACTCGATCCCAGGACCCTGGGATAAGGACCTGAGCCAAAGGCAGACGCTCAGCCAACTCAGCCACCCAGACATCCCTTATTTTTATTTTTTAAAAATTTATTTATTTGAGAGACAGATTGACGAAAGAGAGAACACTAGTAGGAGGCAAACAGGGAGAGGGAGAGGGAATCCCAAGCAGATTCCGCATTCAGTGCAGAGTCCAACATGGGGCTCGATCTCATGACCCTGACATCATGACCTGAGCCAAAATCAAGAGTCTAACGCCTAACCAACTGCACCACCCAGGTGTCCCCCAAAGATTATTTTTAATAATAAAAAGTAAATAGGGACGCCTGGGTGGTTCAGTCAGTTAAGCGTCTGCCTTTGGTTCAGGTCATAATCCCAGGGTCCTGGGATAGAGTCCTGTGTCAGGCTCCTTGCTCAGCAGGAAGCCTGTTTCTCCCTCTCCCTCTGCTGCTCCCCTTGTTGTGCTCTTGCTCTCTCTCTGACGAATAAATAAATAAAACCTTAAAATAAAATAAAATAAAATAAAATAAAATAAAATAAAAAGTAAATAGCCACTCTTCAGCTGGAAAGTTGACACTGACTGTGACTTATCACTCTGATGGAGAACTGTGAATAGCCTGCCCTTCCTGCAGCACACACAGAAACGTCCTTGACTGTAACAACAGACTCTATTTTAGTGAGGCATGAGTGGCGAAAAATCTTCAGATTTTTTTTAAAAGTTCTAGTTATTTGTCAATACCTGCACACAATATCACGGAATGTATTTTATGGGACATTTTCCAAAACACGCCATCCCAATATTAATTCCCAGCCAAAAATGAGTGTTACTCTTACCTCCACTATCTATCTATTACTAACCTATGTCAGGTATAATCTTTAGAAATATTAAAAAATGCCAGTATGTACACATAAAATTTCTCTGGTATCTCTGGCTCTGGCACACTATGGAAGCAGGTGTAGACAAAGAGGGTGTAGACACACTAGTGAGTTAAGCAGTTTTGTTTTTATTTTATTCTTTAGCAGTTTTGTTTTTAAATACAAGCCTGGTTTAGTTATGTAGCACTAATACCCATATGCTTGTGGTAAGTATATAATGAGCAAATCTATACAATTAATATGGATTCAGAATTCAAAATCAGATAAATATATGATCTTTTAAAAGACCAGTCAGTGATTAAAATAAAATTTAAGGGGTGCCTGGGTGGCTCAGTTGGTTGAGCGTCTGCCTTCGGCTTGGGTCATGATCTCAGGGACCTGGGATCGAGCCCCACATCAGGCTCCCTGCTCAGTGGAGAGCCTGCTTCTCCCTCTACGTAGCCCTGCCTGCTGTTCTGCCTACTTGTCCTCTATGTCTCTGTGTCAAATAAGTAAATAAATATTCTTTAAAAATAAATACAATGAAAATGAAATTTAAAGGCGGCGTTCTGCAGCAAGTTAGAGCTACACTACAAAGAATGGTGTAAGATCTGAGTTACACTGAGCAGGGACTCTCCGAACATTTTGCTAGAAAAACAGTGGTACCAACAGACACATTACTTTCATTCCCTTTGTGGCTACATTTGTTTCAAAACACCTGTTTCTCGGGAGCCTGGGTGGCTCAGTGGGTTAAGCCACTGGCTTCGGCTCAGGTCATGATCTCGGGGTCCTGGGATCGAGTCCCACATCGAGTCCCACATCGAGTCCCGCATCGGGCTCTCCGCTCAGCAGGGAGCCTGCTTCACTTTCTCTCTCTCTCTGTCTGCTTGTGATCACTGTCTGTCAAATAAATAAATAAAGTCTTTAAAAAAAAAAAACTGTTTCTCTTTTTGGGGTGATGAAAGTGTTCTAAAATTGATTGTGGTAATGGTTACCCAACTCTGTGAAGATACTAAAACCACTGAATTGTACACTTTAAATGGGTCAATTGTAGGGTAGTTGAATTATAGCTCTATGAAGCTGTTACATACTTTTAAAAACATATTTGCAGAGCCCTATAGTGTACACAAAAACAGAGCTATGACTGGCTGTCAATATAAAGGACTCTCAATGTGATTTACCCTTGTAATTTTTTTCCAGTTCAAAATAAACACACACAGACACACACAGACACACAGACACACACACACACACACGCATGCACACCCCTGTGCATACACATGCAACATACATGTACACAGCTTTGGGGATTAAAATATTCAGAATATATTCCCTGCTTTTTAATAAGACCTGCTTCAAAAGTACCTTATTCCAAACAGCTTGCCAACTTTAACCCCCTGCTCTGATCCTTCCTCTCTCTGTATTTATCCAGAACATTTTCTAGCATGCCTTGTTTAGCTATCGTGCTCTTATACAATGTCCCCCATCAGAGGTAGGATAAAAAGGAAGCACTGTGGTTAAAACACAGACTCTAAAACTAGGTTGCATAGATTTTCATGCTAGCTCTTCTACTTATTAGGTGTGCAACCTTGGGAAGTTATCGCTCTTCTCTGCCTCAGTTTTCTCATCTGTATGATGGGGATAATAACAGTACCTCACAGCATTGTTATATGGTTTAAATGTGTTCATGTATATAAAGCACATTGTAAGTGTTATATATATATATATATATATATATATATATGCAAATATATAACAACTTAGTAATTGTTGATTGGAATTACCATTAGTATTGGCTGGGATGCCTGGGTGGCTCAGTTAGTTAAGTGTCTGCCTTTGGCTCAGGTCATGATGCCCAGGTCCTGGAATCAAGCCCTGCATCGGGTTCCTTGCTCAGTGGTAAGTCTAGCTTCTCCCTCTGCCTGCTGCTCCCCCTGCTTGCACTCACTCTCTCTCTCTCTGACAAATAAATAAAATCTTTAAAAATATTTATTAGTATTGGCTGATATCAGGGTGCTTCACATTCTCTCTTGCCCCTGCCACACTGCAGGATACTTCAGGGCAATGGATATATTTTCTTACTCCTATTTACATATAAATACTTAACAAATTCTTGCTCATGAATGTTTAAATAAAAATCTCTGTGATGCCAAAAGTGCTTAGAAAATTTAATAAACCCAAAATTCACTTTGCTAAATGCCAAATTGTGCAAGAAGTAATACAGGTACCAAAAAATGGTCAGACTCTCCACTGCCGAAATTCTGATTTCACCCTGTCAGCTCAAAGACGAGAAATATGAAAGAATCCGGGGCGCCTGGGTGGCGCGATCAGTTGGGCCTCTGACTCATGATTTCCGCTCAGGTAATGATCTTAGGGTCCTGAGATCGAGCTACGCCTCGGGCACCCCGCTCAGTGCCGAGTGTTCTTGGGCCTCTCTCTGCCTTTGCCCCTCCCTGCCTGCACTCACACACACACTCTCTCTCAAAACAAATAAGTAAATATTGAAGGGGAAAAAAAAAAGAAAGCAACACGAAAGAATCCTTTGGGTAACAAGTCTTTTCCATTATTACTGAACAAGCACTTCATTAAAAACCAAGGGCCCTACATTCGGCTCCCAGCTCCGTCTCCGGCAGTGAGACCTTCTGCAAGTCGTTCAGCCTCACTGCGCACACGCCACTGAAGCAAAGAAAATAAGAATAAGTAACCATGCTCCAAAAGAAAGTTAGTTCTGTAAGTAAGTGGCATTATCCTTAACATTCGAGCTTCTTACCTAAGGACAGAATAAGTCTAATTTTTCTAAAGATACTTCTGAATGTTGTCTTTTCATGTTCAAATCCAATGCTGATCATGACAACTATTAGTGCAGGTAACACTGCTAATCCGTAATATATCCCATCAGGATGGCGAGCCAGGCTTTTCAAGTATTTGAGTGCGCATTATCGTAACAATCCTCCCAAAATACCGAGCGAATATACAGTTACCTGAGCAATGTGTCTCCCAGTTCGCTCCCTTCTGTATACTAATGGCATTCCATAACCAAGTCGGCTACCCAAGGATCAACTGCCTTATCATCTGACACTGGAAAGGAAGAACACTAGAACGGGGGAATGCGGGAACACTACCGTCATGCACTTCCAACCCAAAAGGCTACACCAGCCCTCCAACACCAGAAGCTGCTCTCAATGATCTACTTAGACTTATCCATCCATTTCTCAAAACTGCTACTGAACTTTTATCATCTCTAAGGTCTTCTTTGATTTGTTGCCAGAGTAACTACCAGAAAAGCTTAAGATAACCATCACAACTCAAAATCTATAGAAGACATTATTCAGACAGAATTACCCTCCTCCCAGTGCCTTAACTGTTACAAATATTTCAATATTTTCTTCTGCGAGAACCTCAAATCTGGAATAGAGATAAATCAAGAAAATATATGACGTCTTTGAGTATCAGAACACCAAAAATTTTCATTTCAAAGACAACATTGTTTATTGTATACATTTTCCTGCATCTCCCTTTCCCTTCAAAATGAAGATTAAACTTTTAAATCCTACTAAGCTGAACACTATATTTAAATATATATTGGGTCAATCATATTAAAAAATTTACAGTTTCCTGGCATTCAATGTGATACCATCTTTGAATAAGTAATAAACCAAGCACTTCCCATAAACTTTCTTCTCTGCCAGAAAACCAGTGTTACTTCTAAGCAGTTAGTTCACTGTTTAAGAGATATATGTGGAAAAAATACCATTCCTGCTGGGATTAAGGCAATACAAAGGAACGACAAAATTTTCCCTTACATTTCTTGTTCATATATAAGTGGCAAAGCTCCCATAGTATGTCACAAATTTTAGCTAGTTAAACCATGAAATCTACTAAGAGTCAATAATATCTACCATGGGGAAGCCTGGGTGGCTCAGTGGGTTAAAGCCTCCGCCTTCGGCTCAGGTCATGGTCCCAGGGTCCTGGGATCGAGCCCCGCATCGGGCTCTCTGCTTAGTGGGGAGCCTGCTTTCCCCTCTCTCTCTGCCTGCCTCTCTGCCTACTTATGATCTGTCTGTCAACTAAATAAATAAAATCTTAAAAAAATAATAATATCTACCATGTAGCTTGAATTATGCTTAGGATGTCATATGCATTAGTTCATATCATCCTTAAAACCACCAGATGAGATTGTTTACAGAAGAGGCAAACAAGGCTCAAAGAGGTGAGGGGAGTTGCCCAAAACCACAATGGCAACAAGAGGCAGAGTCAGGATTTGTATCCAAGCCTATGATTCCAGGGCCCAAGATCTTAGCCACTGATTTCTACTGCCTTCCTGCCGAGAGGTACTCAACAGGAGAACAGAAAACATTGCTGAGATGAAGTTCTTTAGAAAAGCATGCCCATTTTAATGAAATGGAACCAAGAAACCAAACTCTACAACTCTATTATCCCCTTTTCCTGAAAAGACTGTAAAATGGAAAAGCACTTGACACACAGAACATAATGACCATCCCTTAATTGCCCCTCTATGTCCTGATGAGCTTTGGGCAATAACACAACAAGACAACAATGGCAGGCCCTGTGAACCACAATGAAAGTGGGACAGCAATAATCAAAATCAGTTGAGAGATTCGGCGTTTGACTTACTTTGGTTACTTTCCCTCCTTTTCTTCACTTGCCTTTTTCTTCTTCATCTTTCTCATTCAGAGCAAATCAAACCATTCGCTTGGTAACAGGCATTCCTCCAACGCACTGCTCACCCCTTTTCAAAACCGTCTAAAAATCTAGAAACCTTTTGTTACCCTCAGAGCACACAAACCTTGACAACTTTCCTCTGCCATTAAACATTTCGATAGCCAGCAATTAACAAAGCAGCCTGTAGAATGTATGTGTTATAAATGAAAGCAGCTTTAAAGTTAGCAGGAGTTAACTTTAACCGGTGACACAGGCAAGTGCTCGTGGGATGGGATAAAGCTGTGACCCCATCAGTTGTGCTCCACAAGTTCATGGTCATTGTGTTCTAACAGCCTGTCTTCTGAAGACCAGGCCCTTGGCAGGCCCTTCACTATCAATCTTAGCTATTTCCCACCAATATTAGAAACTCTGTTAGGACTCAACACATTTTAAGATTTAGATCGTTATCAAACAACCAGAGTGTTCTCTTGAACTAAAAGAAATTGGGCAACATGGTGGAAAAATTTAATAATGTCTATTACGGCTCCTGAAGGTCACCATGAAAATTTAAGGGTATGAAAATGCCCTGGCATTTGACTAAAGGAACAGACTTGGCATATTGTGGCCTCGGTGCTTTTCAAAGGGTCACCCCAGGGTTACCACAGCTGACCTTGCACAAGCAGAGACTTTATTTGAAGTACTGGGTTTTACGTCAAATTTTCACATGAATATTGCACTCTAAAGCACAATGCATATGAATCTGTTTAAATATTATTAAGTAGTTTTCATTAGCTACCAGTGAATGTTCTTCAAGAATACACAAGCTGGGGCACCTGGGCGGCTCAGTGGGTTAAGCCTTTGCCTTCAGCTCAGGTCATGATCTCAGGGTCCTGGGATCGAGCCCCGCATTGGGGCTCTCTGCTCAGCAGGGATCCTGCTTCCCCTTCTCTCTCTGCCTGCCTCTCTGCCTACTTGTGATCTCTGTCTGCCAAATAAATAAAATCTTAAAAAAAAAAAAAAGAATACACAAGCTGTTTACTTTGTTGCTCCTGGGGCACACTAGCACATCCCCACCCTGCTCACCCAGTATGTCCAGTATACTCCAGTTTGAGGGAAAGAGTACTGAGCAGAGATTCCATTGGCTTAAACTAGTTCAATGCCTGGAATATAATAAGTACTTAACACATATCTGTTGAATGAACTGGCAGAATGATTTCAAGAACTAGTCTTCACGGCAAGAGAACATTCCCGAAAAATCTTTTGGGACATACAATTACTCTCAAACCCACAAAGGCAAAAGGACAAAGAAAATGTATCAATTATGATTTACAGATATTGATAGGGAGAACAGTAAAAATCATATTGTAGGGCGCCTGGGTAGCTCAGTTGGTTAAGTGACTGCCTTCGGCTCAGGTCAGGATCCTGGAGTCCGGGGATGGCGCCCCGCATTAGGCTCCCTGCTCGGCATGGAGTCAGCTTCTCTCTCTGACCCTCCCCCTTCTCATGCTCTCTCTCTTTCTGTCTCATTCTCTCTCTCTCTCTCAAATAAATAAAATCTTTAAAAAATCATATTGTACTTAATTTAGTGTATTAAAAACCAATTCCATGGGGTACCTGGGTGGCTCAGTCGGTTGAGCGTCTGCCTTTGGCTCAGGTCACGATCCCAGGGTCCTGGGATCAAGCCCCACATTGGGCTCCCTGCTCCATGGGAACCTGCTTCTCCCTCTGCCTCTGCCTGCTGCTCCCTCAACTTGTGCGTGCTCTCTCTGTCAGGCAAATAGATAAAATCTAAAGAAAAAACCAATTGCATATACTGGAACCAAGACGGGTTCTCAATTGCCTATTGTGTTTTCCTTTGCACATTTTTAATATTAATGATTTCAAACTTACGAAGTAAAAGAAAGAACTGCAATGGACAACCATGTGCCCATGTAACCGTGCATGCTACTGGAACCACTAAAAGCAGGAACTATGCCTCATTTGTTTTGTACCTTTCTCCTGCTTTTAAATACTGATTTCCATATACATGAGGAGTTCAATAAATATTTAGCAACTGCAAAGTAGAAGTGTCTCATCATATTAAATGAATTCTTCTTAACTTGATCCTCCCTTCTACCCCTGACTAAAAGACTCACCCTAAAGAAGCGTGCTCTGGTTTAAATAAAAAAAGCAAAACACAAAAATAAATATTCCTAATGGCACTAGATGAGAGAGTATTGAGAGATCGAGTTCTTGGCTCATTTCAATCACATGACCCGTATCTGTTTTCCTATGATAAAATGATGCTCACACAGCCAGCCTTCTATTCAGAGTTGTTGCATGAATAAATCAGCATTTATTTACATGGTAACCAGTATGAGAAAGGTATTGGGGAGGAGACAGTTGTATATTTACCTCTCTAATCTCCACCACCAAGAGCAACAACTTCTTATGTGCCCGGCGCTGATTTAAGCACTTTACTGTGAGGTATACAATCCCTTATCTGAAAGCCTTGGTGCCAGATGTGTTTCCAAATCCAGAAATGTCCAGGCTTTTGGAGAGGCAATAACCTGTGTATACTACGTATTACATAATACCCCAGGAGGGTCTGAGGCACTGCCCCATAAACATACTACTAATTCTACAGCAAAACCAAATAAAGATGAACACTAAAGAGAATAAAAACTATAAATACCCTCTTCTCAGTTCAAGTCAGATTTTGCCACCACCTATGTAGGGCGCTTACCAAACAAAGTTTTTACCAGTTGTCAGAGCTTCTGAATTTTAGTAACTGCAAACAACAACTTGGAGACTTAGGTAACTCATTTGATCCTTACAAGTACCCTAAGAGGGAAGTTCGATTATCCCCTACCTTACTGGTGAGAAATAGGAGGTACAGAGAGGTTAACCAACTGGCCCGGTGTCACACAGCTAGGAAGTCTCCTAGCCAACAACGGAACACAAACAGCCTAAGCCCAGAGCTTGTGCCCATAACAACTGTACTCCTGGTCCTCTCAGAAACCGCTTGAGAAGACTTGACAGATATGTGAAAAGTAAAACAGCATGAATTAATTTAAGTACCCAAAACAATAACAGGAGAAACATCGCAAGGCAGCGTCTATTCGTTATCTGACAACTATTAATAGAGGGCATACCAAAAGCCAGGTGCTCAGGATACAATGATGAGAGAATCAGACAAATCCAGGTCGCCTTCACGAAGTCAGAGGCCGGTGGGTAGACAGCCAGGCATCACATCAACATAATTAACGCGCCACGTGGCAAGTGTGTGGTTACCGTTCACCTCCAGAGGAGGAGGCTGGTTCAGGGGCATTGGTGTATATTAGGGCAAGGGATCTGAACTGTCCCATGACTGGTGTTGGGATTTGCAATGACAGAAAAGAAAGGAGATGGCTTTTCAAAGAGGTGATGGCCTGGCATCCATTCAGCAAGCAGTTGTGAACCTGCTCTAGGCCAAGAATGAAGCTAAGCAGAGAAGTTCCTAACTGGAGAAAACCAGTTCAAACCAACATGGGATTTGTGTAAGAGAATGATAAAGACATGGAGGACAGTAGGCTTGGCTCAAACCGTGAAGAATCCTTGAGTGCCAAGTTAAGGAGTAGGAAGTAGACTCTGCAGGAGTTGCTGAAGATTATTTCGCAGGTTACTGCCCCATAATATTCAGATTTACCCCTGCGGAATGTCCACAACTGACTGAATTCCTATTTGGGGCCAACCAGACCTCAAAGCTGGATTGCTTTTGAGCAAGAGCTCAGGGCACAAAATAAATACCAAATCGAAATTCACGTAACCCTCATGGAAGAGGAACCCTAATCTCTCAAAGAATGGCAATTGGAAAACTCTGGAAAGGGGTGCTTGACTGGCTCAGTCGCAAGAGCATGCGACTCTTGATCTTGGGGTCATGAGTTCGAGCCCCACTTTGGGTGTAAGGATGACTTAAATATATAAAAACTTTCAAAAAATCATCACACACACCAAAACAAAACAAAACAAAACCTCCAGAGAAGGCAACAAGTAAAGGAAAATGGGAAACTCCCCTGAAAAATCTCACAGCCATTACTAAAACCTAAGTATTCTTTCATACTCAAATGAAACTTCCAATCTTCCAAAGGAAAGATATTTCTTTTTTTTTTTTTTTAAGATTTTATTCATTTATTTGACAGAGAGAGCACAAGCAGGGGGAGCTGAAGGCAGAGGGAGAGAGAGAAGCAGGCTCCCCACTGAGCAGGGAGGCCGATGTGGGGTCCCAGGACCTAGAGATCATGACCAGAACCGAAAGCAGACACTTAACCAAATGAGCCACCCAGGCGCCCCAGGAAACATATTTGTATGAGAAAATAAAACATCATTCTTTGAAAAACAAATTCTTAGGCTGAACAATGGTCTGATTTTTAATGAGGCTGGTGACAACTTACCTCGGGCACAGGTGACAATATAACTCTGGAAAGTAAACTGCTTTTCAAGCATTCACCTCAGAGTTCCCAGTCCCCTATCCCCTTATCTACAGAGTTGTAGAGACCAAATTACTTATTTATTTAGCATACATATCAAACGTAGCTTTTCATCCTCAGGTCTTAATGTAAACAACTGAGTAGCTGGACAACCTCTGCAAAACCCATTTTTATTTATTTCCACTGAGTAATTTTTTTTTCCAGCCAGTGATCTTCCACAGAAAAGTAGTTCATAAAGACTCTTCCCTGGCTTCCTCTTGTTCTGAGAATCAAACCCAAATTCTTTCTCAGAATTTTCAGGCCCTATATTTATTATCCGACACCCTTTAGGCTCTGGAACACCTTTAACGATTCCCCCCACCCATGTCGTTGGGGCTGGCCATCCTGGCTTGCTTTCTGTTCCTCAAACACCCTGCTTGTCTGCCTCAAGGCCTTGACTCTTACTTGTCTCTCTGCTCTTCACAAGGTAGGTTTATTCTCTCTTCTCTTTCAGGTCTCTCTGTTCAAAGGTCACCTTCGCTGCTGAGAGGCCTTTCCTGACCACCCTTGCCAAATAAGCCCTTCCCAGGTCTCCATATCACATTTCGTTACTTATTTCCTTCATTGTTCTTCCTACAATCTGTGAGGATCTTCTTCGTTTGTTTGCTGGTTTCTCTATCCTTTGGTGGACTATAGCCTCTGGGAGACTCCACAAGGCCAAGATCATGCCTTGTAATAATACAGGGCCTCATGCCTGATAGAGGGCTTTGGCAAATGGAACGTGCTCAACAGACTTTGTCAAAGACATTACTAAATGAATGAAAAATATATTTAAAAGCTGATTGATATGAATGTTAGTAACTTGAAAAAAGCCCTTTTCTCCCCCCTTGAATTTTGAGATGCTTTCTGTAGGGCTACTCTTTTTTTCCATAATCTGTCTACATTTTCTGAAATCTGATGATGCCTGGCAAATTGTTGAGTTATTTAACAGCAGTAAAAATAGATCCTTTTCAAGCACTGGATTTAAGAAAAAATACTTTGAGGAGGTTGTAGTAGTTTATTAAACATCAAAATCAATTTGAAAACTGCTTGGTCTCCTTTCACTACTGCAAATCAAATTACATGAAGAAAAGTAATGTCAAATGTTAAAATGAAAAAGACGATTCATTAGCAAAGTGCAGTTACGTGTAGTGACATCAGAAACACTGGTTCTGATAACCTCTGGGTCTACCAAGTGGGTTTATTAAATACATATAGAAACATGTCGAAAAGATTCAGAGAAAAATGCTCGGGATGAACTCATAACCAACTTTATTTTTTTTCTGGCAAACAGAAATAGTTCATATTGGTGGCAATCTTAACTTAGACTTAGTATCACTAATAATCACAAAAGGAAAAAAAATAACAGAATGATACAAACTGTGTTTGCAAGTTAGTACGTCTTTCCAAAATAGGTTGCCAAGAAAATTACAGATTTAGGTTGGCCCTATTTACTATATAAATCCTCTTTACCTACTTTATTCCATTTTTTAAAATAAAACTAAAATGAAGTCAGGAATTTACCAAACAAATGAGGGAAACTACAAACCATCTGTAATCCATCCAACTAAACTGATAATCAATGGCCTTTACTGTTCTCCTAAAAACTGCTTTCCTCAGAAGCTCAACTTCAAACTCTATAGAGTCATACCACGCTTTTCAAAGTGTGCTTAATGAAAGTGCAGATTTTAAAACCAGGGAAAATTGAGACTCTTATTCATGTATTTTCTTTTTTTTTTTTTTTTTTAAAGATTTTATTTTTTTTTTTTATTATTTATTTGACAGACAGAGATCACAAGTAGGCAGTGAGGCAGGCAGAGAGAGGAGAGAGGAGGAAGCAGGCTCCCCGCTGAGCAGAGAGCCCGATGTGGGGCTCGATCCCAGGACCCTGGGATCATGACCTGAGCCGAAGGCAGAGGCTTTAACCCACTGAGCCACCCAGGTGCCCCTATTCATGTATTTTCTAAATACATCATTGGATTCTGCAGCAGAAACTTACATTCCTTGTCTCACTGCCAAAACAAGTGCTACCAGGACAGTGAAATTTAGCCCTTACCTTCATTCCCAACTCAGTTTCTTCAGAGATTACTGCCCGTTAATGCACATCATGCCAATGGCAACACTTGATCACATATCCAGCAGACAATGCTATCATTCTAAGTATAAGGATAGTGATAAAAACTTGCAATTCAAGGAGCTACTATTTTTAAGGGTAAAATGATGTCATAACTGCTTGGTTGATCATTTCACTTTTCCCGGTTTTCAAAGCTGAGCACTAGATACATCCTATTTCCAAAAAAAAAACACAGCCACAAACGTCAGCATGTGCTAATTCACTGCATTCTGCCTCCACTTTCAGCCTCTCCATTCAATTTTCTTCACACACTAATTTCAGCATGGAAGTGAGTAAGGGAGCCTCAATATGGGAGCGACTGGACATCACTGAGAAAGTGGTACTGTGTGAAATTGACTTAAGCAAACTAATCTCCAGTCCATAGCAAAGCAATCTCTTTTCTAACTACCTGCTTTGTAAATGCTGCTTCTTGAGGGTTTATGTAAATAGGAGATATACACTAAGAAACTCCAGCTTCTTTTAAAAAAAAAAAATTAAGGCAGGTGCCCTCCCAACAAATGCAGCATGAAACCCTGGATTTTCTCAGTTCCCATGCAGTGTGCTTAGTAAACAGCCTATACTAAGTTGAGTGACTATCCTAAACGCCTAGAATTCTCTCTGAGTATCCCAAACCCCTAGAATTCTCTCTGAGCACAATAAAAGATGAACATCCCAGTTTGCAGATGGAGAAATGGAAGCACGCATCAAAAGTCTCTCTCTCTCTCACTCAGGCCTGCTCAGCAG
The DNA here is from genome assembly GCF_963455335.1 of Martes martes. Taxonomy (NCBI): domain Eukaryota; kingdom Metazoa; phylum Chordata; class Mammalia; order Carnivora; family Mustelidae; genus Martes; species Martes martes. Next base: position 91,270,831 of record NC_137897.1, read on the forward strand.
TGGAGGAAGAATCAGATTTAGGACCATGTGCTAGGATTGCATACAAACAGACACACAAACATACATAACATACATTTCAAGCGGCTGTGGTATCTTGGACTAAGTTACTGAAACCTAGAAAGAAACTTTAGAGTTCCTTAGCTAATATATACTAGAAGATCATTCCCATCAATTTCAGTAAGCCGTAGGCTAGACAGTAAGCTTCCAAGAAAATCATTAGTCAACTGTGATTAAACCAAAGAAGCCAAGACATTCAGAGATAAAGACGTCCAGAGAGGAGTTAAAAGCTTCGAGGAAGAGGAGTGTGCTCTAGACTCGGGAGCCAGCAGTGAAGCCTCCCAAGTTCAAAGATTCTGAGGGACGGATGGGTTGAGAGGCACAAAGCCGAAACTGTTAGAGGGCAAGAGACAGCGGGGCTGAAGCGAGCAGAGGGACCCCAGACCACCAGGGCAGCGACAGCGAAGCCCGGACAAGAAGATTTTGGAGGGATAACAAAGAAGCAAAGGAAAACTGGGGTCGGGGGTGCTGAAAGAATCCAGGCGTCTGGCGGAGCCTCCGCGTCCGGGAGGTAGGGATGAGAAGGCGCAGGGACGAGCGCGCACTCGCACGCGAGAGAAAAAGCGGGGGGCGGCGGGGGTGCACGCAAAGAGTCCAGCTGGTTCCCTGTCCCTCTGCCCCCGGTGCAGATCGCAACTCCTTACCGCGCACCGCCTCGCCGCACCGGGTCCCGGAGGCGGGGTGGTGGCTGATGATGGAGCCCCTGCGACTTCAGGACCCCGCCTCACCTTGTTTGCCGCGTCCCCGCGTCCCGCCGTCCGTCAGCCCGCTGCCGCACTCCGAGAGCCAAAGAGCGAGTCGCACGGCGCAGCCGGGGCTCCCTCCGGCTTGCGAGACACCGGCCCCCGCACCTCCGCAGCCCCTGGCTCGTCCTGGTCACTTAGCCCTCGCGCAGGCGGAGAGCAGGGACCCTAACCCGGACGCCGCTCCACTTATTTTCCAAAGTCCCCGTTCCCGGCTTCCCCGGAATGGGAGATTGAGCTGCTGCGGCCGCAGCGGCAGAGCCTCCGCCTGACCTCACGGGTTGGGGGGGTGCGGGGGGAGAAGAAGGGGGCGGGAGTCCAGTTAAGGAGGGGAGGGGGGCGGGGGGAGCGAGCGCGCGGGCGGGGGAAACATGGCGGCGGGGGTGGCCCCGGCGGCGCCTGCGCGGGAGGCGGAGTGAGGGGGAGCTGGGGCTAGGACCGTGTGTAGGGTCCGAGCAGAACTCCACCCCCACAGCCGGTGCGCTGCGCGGGTGGGCCCGGCCCGGCGGGGCAGGGGCGGGGGGGACTTCCAAGGAGCCCTCACGCCTCCGAAACCGGGACGCTCGCGTTGGAGCCCACATGGCCTCTGGTGCCCAGGAGGCAGGAGAGGTGAAAACTGTCAAGTATCCAGGGCCGGCGGCGTACCCGCCCCCGGGCTGGCCGCTCCGGGAGGCCCGCGGTAGTCTCGCCCGCTCGGATTCACCAAGGGCCCGGGCACCGGGGCGTGCCCTGGAAGCGGTGCCGCTTCACCTCCGTGGGGCGCGCCCCTCAAAACCAGCCTGCCCGTGCGCTGAGCGCTTCGTGGCTCCCTCCTCCCTACGGGAGTGCGGAGTGTTAAGAAAGGAAGAATAACAACGGATCCAGCAGTTTAACAGTTTACTGAGCGTTTACTAGAAACCACGCGCTGAACTGTTAATTCCCGTAACTCTCCCAGCTCCTCCACGAGGTCCACGTTATTCTCATCTCCGTTTTGCAAGTGAGAAAACTGAGGCGTAAAGGTCCAGCAAGTTGCGAAGGTGACAGAATTAAGTAAGGGACAGAGCAGGACCCGGGATCCCAAGCGGTGTTGATGCAAGCCAGCGCCCAGGCTCTTAAACCGCTGAATTCTATTGCTTGCAAACTGGTAGGGCTGCTGCTACTCTAAGTCTGAATCTTGACTCTCCTCCCAGTTCGGTCAGCCTAGCCCCCAACAAAAACCCCAGTCAAGCCTGTTTTTTTCCCTTGCAGGTCTTCTATTCATTCCTTGCCTTCCGGAAGGTTACAGCCTGAGGCCACCTTCCTACACCTTGTCTCCTTGTGATTCCAGACTCCTCCTAGGAAAAATAATGGGCGCTTTCCGTTAACAGCCAGTTTACTCCCGTTTTGTTTTTTGTTTTCCTTAAGGAAGTGACTGGGTGAGTGTGGGGACTGTAGTTCATTCTATTTCCTAATATTTCTCCCTTTGCCTACCAGTAAATGGAGCAGGGATCTGAGATCTCAGCATTGCTGACCTGGTATTTCAAATCCCATACACTGAAATTCTAGCAGTGGGTTTTAGGTAACTTTGAAAATAATCAGCTACTCAAAAGACTTTCTAGAACTAAAGATATGACCACATGGCTAGGCTTTATCAAACTGGTGAAGAGAAGAAACTGCAAATGCACATGGAATTTGCATTATTATCTTTTACCTGTCAGTATTTTCAACACAATTCATCTTTGTTAACCGGAATGCATTCGTTGGCTTCTCCACCATGCTTGTTCATTAATTACCGTATGCCTACATTACACACAAAATGCCCATTATACCAATAGCACCTGTTACAGAAGTTTACAGTCTCCTTGAGGTGATATGTTTAAAGCAATCAATTTCAGCATATGTTAAAACCTGGCATGCAGGTTAAAAATAAATAAAAACTGAGCTGATACACATCTAAGTCATTGTATCACTCCTGCCATAGAAAGGTTCAAGTGGGGTTGTTTTACAATAAATTCTCCAACAGAAAAAGAACAGGAAAATGGGATAATCAGGTATGGCCCGGGCATCCTTATTCACTGGAAGAGAAAACCGTTCATGGTGCATAGCAAGGAGAGGGTTAATTACAGAATCTGAATTTGAACAACCAGATGGGAATAAGACATTACAAATACACTGAGTCTGTAGGAATTAGTTGCTGTTTGGGTTGGGATGTTTTGAATATTTAATCTAGTGGACAGAACACTCCAACTTAGAGTTAGAAGACACTTAGGCCCTATGTGACATTCTCAGACCCATCGGCTCTCTGAGTGTGTTTTCCTGAATTTACAGTGGGGATCATAATGATATTGGCCGGACCTGCTCACTGTGTTATTCTGGATTTCAAATCAAATAAGGCATATGAAAGTACCTCATAAACACATAAAGAATATATGCAAATGTAAAGTGATGTTTTTATTTATCTCAGACTGGCCACTACAAGCTAGAGATGTCATTATGAAGGATTTTACATGCTAACCTGTACCCAAAAATGTCAAGAACTAAAAAAAGCATTTGAAATACAATTGTACAGTAAAAACCTAAAGAATGGGGAGATACAACGGAGATTCAAGAAATGAGAAAACAAGTCAAAAGAAAATATTGGTACAAAGAATAGAGAAAAGGATAATGGCTATTATGGGCTGAATTGTGTCCCCCTCCTCAGAATTAATATGCTCGATTCTAACCCCCCATACATCAGAATGCAATCTCATTTGGCAGTGAATTCTTTAAAGCTGGAATTAGAATGAAATGAGGACTTTAGGGTGGGTCTTAATCCACCATGACTGTTGTCCTCCTAAGAAGAGGAGATCGGGACACGTACCTGCGTGTAACACAGAGAAAACACCACGTGAGGATCCAGGGAGGAGTTGGCAAGCCAAGAAAAGAGGCCTCCGAAGAAACCAAGCTTGCTGACTCTTGGATCTCCGACATGTAGCCTCTATGAGAATTGTGAGAAAATGTGTTTCTCTCGTTTGTTTTGTTGATGCCATCCAGTGTAATGAACTAATATAATGGTGAACATTTAAAATTCCAGCTAGAGGATCCTCTGTAGTCCTTATTGTTAATTGCTGCATAATGGCCCACCACAGACCTGGAGGTCAGCCTAAAACCACACAAATTTCTGTTTGCATGGGTCCGAGTCCAGGCATGGCTGAGCTGGGTGCATGGGTTAGGGTCTTACAAGGCTGGAAGCAAGATGTCAGCGGGGCTGCATTCACACATGGAGCTCAGAGTCCTTTTCCAAGCTCATTCACATCGTTGTCTGAAATCAATGCCTCATACTTGTCGGACTGAGACTCCCAGCATCCACGGTCTCTAGAGACTGCCCCTCTCCGTAGGCAGTTGATAACATGGCTGGTGCTTTGTCTGGTCACCAGGCGAACTCGCACCTCCAGAAGGGACTTGAATTATACCTTCAAACTCTCTTCTCCTTTGTCATATAATGTAGCCTAACCATCAGAGTGACCTCAGCATATGCACAGGTCTCAGCTACGCTTAAGGGGAGGGGAATTTATGGGGCATGTGTACCAGACGCCAAGAATCTTGGAGATCATCTTAGAATTCTGCCTACCACACTCTCCAGAGTTTTGATGGCACCAGTTTAATTATAGATTTATAAAAATTCACCAAGACAGAGATGACAGGGGTGCTTGGGTGGCTCAGTCAGTTAAGTGCCTGCCTTCGGCTCAAGTCATGATCTTGGAGTCCTGGGATGGAGTTCCGCGGGGCGGGGGGGGGGGGGTCCCTGCTCAGCAGGGAGTCTGCTCCTCCCTCTGACCCTCCCCTTCCCGTGCTCTCTTTTTCTCTCTCTGTCAAATAAACAAATAAAATCTCTAAAAAAATTCTCCAAAAAAAAAAAAAAAAGACAGAACATGGAGGCAGGTAGGAACACACACGCGCACACGCACCGTGCACTAAAGAGCACAAAATCATGGCAGAGGCCTAGTCCCTCAAGAAACATTTGTAAACCTGCTGTGTGCCTAAGAGCTGTGAAACCAAAGGATTACGATGATGTTCACTCTGATTAAAGAACAAACGCAAAGTATGAGGACCCCTTTTTCATCTCTCTGCTCAATTTGTATTTCTTTGAAACACTCATCTGATCCATTACTGAATGGAACCAGTATTCTGAGAGCCCGCAGGGTGTCTGCTTAGCCCTTCACTCCAAAGAGTGGAATAAGGAACAGAACCAGGAGAAAGCTTTCTATTCTCGTGTGGCCCAGAAACTAGTCCAGATAAGAAAAGTAGCCAAACACACACACACACACACACACACACACTGTATAGTGCGGTGGAGGCAAGGTTGTGTCTTTAAACACAGAAATAAATACACACTTGCTAAGTGAAGAGAAACCAACATACTCCCACCCCCTTAGGCAGATAATGACCTCTAGAATAAGTGAGCCTTTAACTGGGCTTTAAGGAAAGGTCAAACTCAAGCTGGAAGAGTCAGAGGGAGAAAAAGCACTAAAGGATCTGTACAGGTTTTCCAACATCAAGAAGGACCCTAGCCATAAACTACACTAACTCTGCGTGGGGATCTTTGAGAAGATTCTAACCCTGCCCGCTTCTGTCAAAACTTTTCAGAGCTGACTTCTCAGCCCAGCTCTTGTGCGTTTAATACTAACAGGAGCTCGAATTTGGAGGGTGAGGAATCAAAACTTTCCCAGGGACTCTGTAAGCATAATGTTCTAAAAATAAACCTATAGGAGGAGCTCCTCTCTCTGGTTCAATGCGCCAGCCTATGTCCCGACTGTACAGAGAACTGCACCCACAGAAACCCCCAGTGCCCAAAGGGTCCTCAAATTCTATGTCTCAACTGACTTCTTACTCTGTGTTTTCAAACAACACGCAAGTTTCCCTCTTAACTTGCCCATTCGTAGCCCTCTGGCTACAGTCCTCTCGCCTTCATCCTTTCATTGATACCAAAAGCTCATCATGGGTAAAGGCCCTGATGTGGGAACAAGCTTGGTACCTTTGCAGAATGAAAGGAGGCCGCTGATGGGGCACCTGGGTAGAATGTTGTCAGAGTTGAGCAAGTCGTGTGTGGCTACTTAAGGGAGTAGTTCCTGACTGTACAGATTTTGTTCTGTAAGGAAGTAGTTATTAAACTATTGTATTTTTCCCCAGGGCGCCTGGTGGCTCAGTCGGTTAGGCATCTGCCTTCAGCTCAGATCATGATCTCGGGGTCCTGGGATACAGTCTGGAATCAGTCTCTGCGCTCAGCAGGGAGTCTGCTTCTCCTTCTGCTTCCCCCCACCCCTGCTCAGGCTCATGTTCACGCTCTGTCTCTCTCTCAAATAAATAAAATCATTTTTAAAAAAAAGAAAGAAAGAAAAGAAAGAAAACGAGGCCACTGAGTACCAAGGGAGAAGAGGAGAACATGAGGAAGTCGGAGACACTGGCAAAGGTTAGATCTTGTAGGGCCTTGCAGGCCACGGTGAAGTGGTTGGAATTGACTTCAAGTGCAAATGACACCACCGATGAGCTTTTTAAGCATGAGAGTGAGAAGAGACAATGTATGTTTTAGAATCACCATGGCTTCTCTGAGTTGGCAGTGGGCAAAAGCCAAGCCAAGAGAGACTGGGAAGAAGGCTGCAGTAAGCAGACCAGTGGCTATGCAGCTTCGAATAGGGTGGTGACAGTAGAGACAGGAAAAAAAGACAGAGGGATTAGAGATCTATTGAGGGGGATGACCCAGCACCTCGGAAGACCCATTGAACGAGAGGAAAGATGATGTCATTTCATAAGATGGGGAAGATTGGAGCAATCGATTTTGGAGGAGGTTTTTTTTTGGGGGGGTGGGGAGTGGGGGTTGTTGCCTATAAAGTTCCTTTTGTCTGTGTGATATTCAAGGGGAGAACACCAGCAGGCAGGGATGTATGCCTCAAAGGCTCAGAATATTCTCTGTGACAGACAGTCCTCATTGGCAGGCTTCTACAAGAAATAGTGTATAATGTTGTCTGTTTCCCCACCAACATGCTACAACATGATATACATAACGACCTGGATGAAACTCAGAATGATTACCCCAAGAGAAAAATGCCACACACACACAAAAAAGATACATGATCCCTTTTATAGAAAATTCTAGAAAATCCAAATGAATCTGTAGGGACAGAAAGCAGATCAGTGATCGCATGGGGATAAGAACAGGGAGAGAGGGGAAGTAAGAACAACAAAGGGGTACGTGGAAATTTTTCTTTAAAAGATTTTATTTATTTATTTGAGAGAGAGAGTGCGCGCGCAAAAGGTGAGGGTCAGAGGGGGAAGCAGACTCTGCGCTAAGCAGGGAGCCCGATGTGGGACTTGATCCTGGGACTCGATCCCAGGACTCCAGGATCATGATCTGAGCCCAAAGCAGACACTTAACAACTGAGCCACCCAGCTACCCTACAAGGAAACTTTTAATGGTTAATGAAATGGTATGTTCATTATCACTGCTGCAGTAATGGTTTCACCTGTATATACAAATGTCAATATTTATCAAATTGTATACGTTAAATACATGCAGTTCATTGTATGTCCCTTCTCTGTTAACAAATCAGTCATATGCCTTGCCCAACTGCAGTGTCTCTATTTTATTCTCTTTTGTGAATAAGAATACAAAAAAGGGGGGGGGGGGATACAAGTCAAGGCTCAGGAATGGATTTGAATCAGAGACCAGAAAGCTGGCAGGACTATCTTCATCTTTGTCTCTGTAAATTATCAAGGAATCCACTTCCTTACTCTCTCTTAGTACAGACTGGCATTTTACACTTTCCCAGCTGCATGCTGGGACATGATTGGGCACAAATCCTTAGGTTACATCCCCTCTATTCGAGAGACCAACCAGACTGAAGCTAGGATCTCTAAAACTCAATTCCACAGTCCATTGGAGTGTCTCTGATTGGCCCTTTTTGTATCGGTATGGACTTCTGGATCAGTGAACTAATCTCTGGCCTGCATGCATGGAATCTAAACAAGATGAGAAAAATCTTAGCCTTACCATTAAGAATTTGGGGAAATAGGGGCACCTGGCTAACTCAGTCAGAGGAGCATGTGACGCTTGATCTCGGGGGTCATGAGTTCAAGCCCCATGTTGGACATAGAGATTACTTAAAATAAATAAATACGTTTATTTAAAGAAAAGAATTTGAGAAAAGAATCATCATGACTTTAGTCATTATTGGAGCTTCACCTAGCTCCAAGAAGTTTTTGTTATTGGCAGCCAAGAGTCCTAACTAAATGGTCTGGCATTTCTAATGGGGGCTATAAGGGGAAAGCCAGACATATTAGGTAAGGAACTTCAATTTCTAAGGTCTCACCAACGAATTTCCTGATGCCTTCTCCTGCTACACAAATGTGTTTGCGGTTTTCATTGTAAAGCCAGTAACACTGTGACTGGTGGAATATATAACAGAGGCATCCAGAAATTAGAGAAGGGAAGCCCCCATTCTTTACCTTCACCTTATCACAGAGTTTTCCGCCACATTCTCAAGTTAAGACCATTAAATAGAGAACAATGGGAACAAATAGAGCCCCAAATGTCAGCTTTTAATCAAATTAAGCAAAGACAGGGTTCCTGGGTGACTCAGTTGGTTAAGCATCTGCCTTAGGCTCAGGTCATGATCCTGGAGTCCTGGGATAGAGTCCCACATTGGGCTCCCTGCTCATCAGGGAGTCTGCTTCTCCCTCAGACTTTCCCCTCTCTCATGCTCTCTCTCACTCTCTCTCTTTCTCATCCTCTCTCTCTCAAATAAATAAATAAAATCTTTTAAACAAATAAAGCAAATAGCATATCATTCTCACCATAAGTAACCAAGCTGTTTTAGTAAGGAATCCGGGATGCCACGTACCACAAAAGGGCTCTGGAATTGTCCTGTAGCTTGAGTCTCCTGAAATGAAATGGACAGGTAACAGATTAAGCTATTCCAGGTGTTGTTAAAAATATATATTTTTAAAAGATTTTATTTATTTATTTGACACAGAGAGAGAGAGATCACAAGCAGGCAGAGCAGCAGGCAGAGAGAGAGGGGGAAGCAGGCTCTCTGCTGAGCAAAGAGCCCAATGCGGGGCTCGATCCCAGGACTCTGGGATCATGACCTGAGCCAAAAGCAGAGGATTAACCCACTGAGACACCCAGGTGACCCATCAAAAAATATTTTTAAAAAAAACTAAGAACACCATCACCTCAAACTAAACATGTTAAAAGTCAAATTCACCCTCTTCTCTTTTCCCTCAACCAATGCCCCTCTTTCTGTCAATAAATGTATCATTCTTCCTGTCACCCAAGCTTGGAAGCTCATCTCCCCATTCACTCAATGAGTATTTACGGAATGTCTCCCTTATGCAAGGCCAATGCTAAACTCTATGAGAGACACAAAGAAAGGTAAGATCTGGTCTCAAAAAGTATAAAATCATTTTGGGGAGATACATCAAAGCTCAGGTAACCTGTACAGCAGCTGTGTGTGATAAGTGCCTGCAAGCAATGGGAACTCATACAAACACTGTTTGTTGTATCTATTGATACGGACATTGGAAATAAGTTCCCAGCATCAGGAATTAGGTTAAATACATTACATGAGTATATAATTGAATAATCCACAGTCTTTCAAAATGATACATGATTTTAGGTATTGAAATGGAAAGGTGTTCACAATAGGTTACAAAACAGTATGTATGATATCATGATACACACACACACACATACATATAAACTATATACTATATTCTTTTGTTTGTACTTTTTGTTTTATACTTTCCAATTTTTCTGTACTGAGCATGGAAGAAGAAAATAAGGTGATTTTTTTTCTAATAAAGAGAAAAGGCTTCAGAGAAAACTTGATGCAAAGTCATGTTTTAGCCATGACATTTCTAAGGGGGACTATATCCACTAAAGATAGAAAGTAGAGTAGTTGGGGTCCCTGGCTAACTCAGATGGTAGAGCCCATGACTCTTGCGTGATCTGAGGGTTGTGAGTTCAAGCCCCATTCTAGGTGTAGAGAGTACTTAAAAATAATATCTAAAAAAAAGACAGAGCATATTTTAATCAGAAGATATTTATATAGAGATGGTAGTTAAAACAATGGAAACAAGAAAATCCAGGGGCACTGAGTCTCTTAGAAGTCTTAGGTGCCAGAGGAGAGACCAAAGAACCATGGCAAACGAAAGGGGTCATCTCCAAGTGAGAAAGAGAAGAACATCGGGACCAAAGGAGAATCAGGTGTGCTCAGCATGGAAGAGAGAGCGGAGGGACACAAGGAAACACTCTCCAAATGGAAGTGTCCAGAGCAAGTGTTGAATTTTAAAGCTTAAGATGCCTTTTAAAAAATTTACCATGGTATTACCATACAAAGTAGTGTCATCTTTATCAAATGTAAATCTAAAAATGTCACTTACCAGTTCAAAATTGGGCTTCTTTTTCGCACATTAGAACCACAAACATCATGAGACCAGCTCTGGTAGGGAACACAAAGACCCTTTTGTCTTGACCCTTGATTTCACCAATGAGCAAAGTGAGGCCCAGAGAATGAAACTGATTTGCCTTGGGTCACACAGCCAGTGACTTAAACAGAGTTAAGTTTTCAGCTGTCTGGGCTAAGGGACTGTAGGAGCTTTGGTAAATGAATCCTTAGGTATTCTGTTAAACTCCTGTTGTCAGCAGTTTCAAGCTTTCTCCTTTTCCAACCTATCCCTTCCCTGGAGCTCTGAATGGCCTACTCTGTTCCCCCTCTTTCCATCTTCCCCTCTCCTTTCTCCTGAATCTGTTTATTTTGGGGGTAACTGCTCCATTTTGCCAGGTCTCTGTTAGGATCACCATAATAGGAACACCCCCTTCTTGCCATCCTAGCAAACAGTTTCTCCTTTTACCAAGACTCAATTCAAGGGTCATTTTCCCTAACAAGCTTTTTCTGCCCACCCAGGTGGTAATGCACACACACCTGTGTGTGGTGGTGAAGGGCAAAGCTGACCTGGCTTTGAATCCAAGCTCTGCCACTCACCACAATCTCAGGCAAATTACAGAATCTCTTTTTGCCCACGTGCAGTATTGAGTAAAATAGGAATGGTATCCATTCCTTATCTATAGCATTCCCCTAAAGGTTGAATAAGTCATTACAGGTAAACACACTTAGAATAGTGCCAGTCCACAGGAAGGGCTATGTAAGTCTTGCATGTCATTAGCTAGGACCTACTCCTCTCATCAGCATAGCAGAAACATCTTCTGCCTCCTCTTATTAGAGGCAGAAGGTGTTTCTGCCTCTTCTTTTTTCTTGTTTAAAGATTTTATTTATTTATTTGACAGACAGAGGTCACAAGTAGGCAGAGAGGCAGGCCGGGGCGGGGGGACAGGGAAGCAGGCTCCCCGTGGAGCAGAGAGCCCGATGTGGGGCTCCATCCCAGGACCCTGAGATCATGACCCGAGCCGAAGGCAGAGGCTTAACCTACTGAGCCCCCTGGCGCCCTCTGCCTCTTCTCAGTAGACTGTAAACTTGCTGAGGTCAGGGATGATGGCAATAATGAGTGTTTAATAAATGCTCGGGGGGGGGGGTCAATAAATGACTATGTCTAACAAACAAGTAATCCCTTCTCTAAACAAGCTAGGTCTGAAATAAGACTATTACGAAAATGTATAAAGGAAATAAATCAATGTCTGTACATCCTTGCTTTAAATAGTAAAACCCCGCGAATACATTTAAGTCAATGTCCATTTACAAAATGCTCACCCAGTTGTTCGATTCTGTTAGTCAAGGGAACGTAGAAAGGGGGGATGTGCTATTCTGCCACATCCTTCGGAAAACAATCTCAAAACTGCTTTGCAAAGGGCTTCCATTTCATTTCTTCCATGCCCGCCAGTGAGTTCTCCTAAACACGTCCTCACTCGGACAAGCCTTTTACCTTCATTGACACTCCTTCATCCCTAAATGGGATAATAACACTCATTACTGAACATTTGACAAATTGCGATGATTCACGAATTAATGTTACTAATGCACTTCGGGATGAAATGGGTTACGGGATTGCAAACTATTGTTGCTGGGGTTTGCCTTATCCTTAGCAATGGCGACTTGAGGCGTCATATGCCTTATCCACAACAATGGCGATATGAGAACTTTGTTTACAAGGGGGCTCAGCTTCCATTTCCTCAGGTTAACTTTCTCCTGATATAACACGGCATTTCCTTCCTATGGGCTTTGCCTTGCTTTCAGGGGCAAAATAGGCAGCAAGAACTCCTTGGGAACAATGGTTCCACTTTCACGAACACGACAGTGTTAAGGATCTCCTCTCCTTGTTAGGTGGGACTCGAAGAGCATCTGATCGAGTTTCTTCCTCCAATCCCTTATCCCCAACAAAGTCTCCACGGCACCTATGGATGTTGATTTTTTTCAGTAACTGAACGGATTCAATTCAAAAGCCAAACACTTCCTAACCCGCAGTGATGACACACACCCCTGCTACCCCTCCTCGCTGCCACGCTCACTAACAGCCACAGCACACATTAGCCATGTCTCCCGACTAGCCTCGGCCTCTGCTCACATAGGCAAATTAAAGAAATCTAGAGCAGGGCCAGCCAATAGAAACATAAGGTGAGCCCCAAATGCCAGCCGCAGATGCAATGTGACATTTTCAAGGAGCCATTTTGTAAAAAGTAAAAAACAAGCAAACAAAAAACAGGTGAAACCAATTTAATAAGAACAATATTGTATCTAATTAAAGAAAACAAAACACCTTTAACATGCAATCATTACAAAAAAAAATGAGATATTTTACATCCCTCTTCTTTTGGACCAAGTCTTTGAAATCTGGTGTGTATTTCATACGTACTGTGCATCTCATTCCGACGAGCCACATTCTAACTGCTAGACAGGCATGTGCGGCTAATGGCTGCTATGTTGGAGAGTACAGGTCGAGAGAGCTGGTTTATTGACCTAGAGTAACCTGAAACTACACACACGCACACACACTCTCTCTCTCTCACACACACACACACGAAATTACATATATAAAATATACCACACCAAAAAATACCACAGAATGGTCTCCAGCACTACTCTCCTCACACAACACCCTATGAGTGCAGGAAATGACATGGAAAATGAAATTTTTTAATTGTCTACACATTACAGGTTCTGCTACTTACTGCTAATAAGCCACAATGGCATCGTGTGGTAATATGTTACAACAGTAAATGTTACGTAAATTGTGAAGGATTGGGACTGCACCTACAAGACACTGTTACATTCCTGACCAATCCAAAGGGAAGTGGGCGCCAGGAATGACCTACTGAGTGTACCCAGTGTAGACCAGAGGGTATTTTTTAAACAGTAGCAACACTTGTCTGAAGTTGTGAAGATTTGGAATCTTTTTAGGAAAAGCAATTTATATTCCTCTCAAGTATATAGAGAAATGCAAATTAGACTGGCAAAGAGTTGATAGAAACCCTTGACAGACCTGCTCCATTAATCAGAAAGTCAGCCAAACGATGGGTTTCGGCACACCATTTCCCGGGCCATTCTCCTCAACAACTTCTACTACTGTTCAGGTCTCAGCCCCATGGTTTTCTCCAGAAGACCTCTCCTCATATTCTAGACCACAATGGGTATGTCTGTGCTATCCCATAGTACGCTGTACTCCTCAAATCATACCCTCCCATGAATGCAAACCCTTATTCGTCTTCTTACTAGAATGGAAGCCCCGTGAAGGCATGGACCAGTTCTGTCTTCTTTGTTGCGGGATCCCAGTGTTTCAAATGAAGCCTGGCCTATTGGTAATGTGCAAATATGGCTGACCTCATCTACTCACTCATGGCTCTAAGTAAGTGTGTTATGTGAAGGACTGACTATATTAGCATACCAATTATACCTAAAAGAGCCCATCAACAGGGTCTATCCTTTTAAGTACTTCATACTCTCCTGATATAATCTTGTTTATAATACTGATGTTTTTGGCAATGCTTTTATTTTTCCATAAAAAGGGCAAAATCTCAGCCTCCATCTAAATGTTCTGATTCTCAAGCAGTCAACAACACTTTAATGAGGCTCTACTGTATTCTGATTAGATTGTCCTTGAAACTTCATACCAGCCACCTCATCTCAAGGATTAAAATTTCAGAATATGATTTATCTACCTAACGTGAATGATTTTAAACTAGGCATCTCTTTTTGATTCAAGCCCCTTGTGCTTTAACTACCTAAACACAGAGTTTGGGTATACATTCCACATTCATACATTCAAGATACAGGAAATTGCATTTCAATGGCATTCAAATTTTTCTGGTACCTTTGGAAAAAATACTTTTGAAAAAGGTTTTATTTATTTACTTATTTGAGAGAGAGCGCGTGAAGGGGGTGGGGGAGCAGAGGGAGAGCGAGAAGGAGACTCCCCACTAAGCGGGGAGACCGATGCAGAACTCAATCCCAGGACTCAGGGATCATGACGTGAGCCAAAGGCAGACACTTAACCTACTGAGCCACCCAGGTACCCCTGGAAAAAAAATATAGTAGTTTAACAACTGTTTCCTTACAGAACAAAATCTATACAGCCAGGAGCTACTACTTTGAGTAGCCACACGCGATTTGCTCAACTCTGACAATATTCTACTTAGGCGTGTATCCTCATGCGTGTCAGCAAAGTCCTGACCTCTTCCAAATCTCCCACCTCCCTCTTCACCCCAGCCTCCTCACCAGCCTTCATTCGCCATTCTTTGGGTCTGACATTGGCTGCTGTCTCCCCGATTATTCTTACTAATGATAGCTCAGATATGCCAAATGCTATGGTGAACCAGGCACAGGGCTAAACCCTTTGCAAACATGATCTCATTTAAGCTTTGCAACAGTCCTGGGAGGCAAATGCCACTGGTGTCCTCATTTTAGAGGTGCAGTCTGAGGCACAGAATGTTAAACTACTTCCCTAAGGCCTCACAGTAATCGAGAGAGGCAAGGCTGGGCTTCCATCTTGGGCAGAATGACTCTGGAGTCTACATTCCTGATGGAAAGGTAGACACTCTGGGGCCACGGAGAGGAGGGTTCCCGTCTACCTTGCTCTGGCTTTCTCAGCAGAATAGGGGAAAAAAACAATATTATTCTTACTCAAGATACCTGGGTATATAACACATCATTGCATTGTATACCTTCAACTTGGGCAATATGCCAATATGTCTCAATCAAGCTGGAAAAACCATTTCTAGAGATACATGGGAGGATGTGGAAAAAGGGGAGTCCTCCTACACTGTTGGTGGGAACGCCAGCTGGTAGAGCCGCACTGGAAAACAGTATGGAGGCTCCTCATGAAGTTAAAATTAGAGCTACCTTACAGTCCAGCAATTGCTCTCCTGGGTATTTACCCCAAAGATACTGATGTAGTGAAAAGAAGGGGCACCTGCACCCCAATGTTCATAGCAGCAATGTCCACAATAGCCAAACTACATAAAGAACCTAGATGTCCATCAACAGATGAATGGATAAAGAAGATGTGGTCCATATACACAGTAGAATATGACTCAGCCATCAGAAAGGATGAATACCCACCATTTGCATCGATATGGATGGAACTGGAGGGATTATGTTAAGTGAAGTAAGTCAAGCAAAGAAAGACAATTATCATATGGTTTCACTCACATGTGGAACATCAGCAATAGCACGGAGGACCACAGGGGAAGGGAGGGAAATCCAAAATGGGAGAAATCAGAGAGGGAGATGAACCATGAGAGACTATGGACCCTGAGAAACAATCTGGAGGTCTCAGAGGAGAGGAGGGTGTGTGGGGAGAGTATAACATGGTGATGGGTGTTGAGGACGGCACATGCTGTGATGAGCACTGGGTGTTATACTTAACTAATCACTGAACACCACATCAAGGACTAATTATATACTATTTAGTGGCTAACTGAACATAACAAAAAAAATTTTTTAAAAGATACTTGGGTATATAGATATAGTGACAAAGAATGCTGAATAATTTTTTTCAATGTAAGTTTCCCCATCATTCCTCAACCCAAACTCTACCTATATTCTTATTTATTTGGAAATCACTCTGATGGATTTTTTCCAACACAAAAGTTACATATAGAATATTTATTCTCACACTCCTTGTTATTGACTGATTTTTCTTCCCCCTGCTCCAACTTCATCTAAGAACTGAGTTAGAGACGTGGGAAGAATAAAATTTTTGACTTGGAAAGGGCTTTAGAGAAGATCCAACTTCTCCAATTTACAGGTGAAGATTCCAAGGTCAAGCCTGAATAGGCCAGGGCTTTAGTTAATTAATTAATTCACTAATTCTGCGTGTATTTATTGAGTACCCATTACCTATTCTACATGGCACAAAAGGGACAAAGTATGCCTTTAAAGCTTATATACCAGCAGGGAGAGTAAGATAATAACCAGGCAAACAGTTGAATAAATAAGGTAATTCCTGGTAATAAGAAGTGTTATGAAAAAATTAAAACATAAACGGGATAGTGAGTGGGGCACCTGTGTGGGTCAGTCGGTTAAGCATTTACCTTCAGTTCAGGTCAGGATCCCAGGGTCCTGGGATCAAGCCCCACATCAGGTTCTCTGCTCAGCGGGGAGCCTGCTTCTCCCTCTCTCTCTGCCCCTCCCCCCCATGCATGCTCACTCTCTTTCTCAAATAAATAAATAAAATCTTTTAAAAAAAGAAAGAAAGAAAGAAAGAAAGAAAGGAAGAAAGAAAGAAATGGGATAGCGAGTGATCTGGGATGGGAGGAGGCTACTTCAGAAGGAGTGGAGAGCAAAGACTGCTCTCAAGAAATAAAATTTGCACAGAGCTCTGAATGACGAGAGGAAGCCACCCAAGCAAAGATCTGAGGGAAAATCATTCCAGGCAGGGAATGGCAAGTGAAAATCCCTGAGGTGGAATGAATTTGATGCATTAGAGGAATAGAAAAACAGTGATTATAGCTGAAGAATAGTAAATTATCAGCCAAAGGTAGGGCATGACGTCATGAAAACAGCATCATGTAGATGTAGATAAACACAAAATCATTTAGGGCCTGTGGGCTGTGCCAAGAAATTTTAATATCATTCTGATTACAGTAAGAAGCCATGGGAAAATTGGGAGCAAGGCAGTGGTATGATCTTAGTATTATTTTATTTTTTTAAAGATGTTTATTTATTTGACAGAGAGGTAGAGCCAGAGAGCACAAGCTGGGGGGTGGGGGGTGGGGTCAGAGGCAGAGGGAGAGGGAGAAGCAGACTCCCCACTGAGCAGAGAGCCCAATGCCCAGGACCCTGGGGTCATGACCTGAGCCGAAGACAGATGCTTAACCTACTGAGCCACCCACACGCCTTTGATCTTCGTATTTTAAATGATAACATTAAGTGGTACTAAAACCTTAAAGCAGAGTACGACAACAGCTCTAACTTCTCATTAGGGTTCAGGGGCTTACAGAATTCCCTGGTCATGAGTTGAATTCGTTGAACACTGATGCTTTGAGAAAACAATGGACATTTTTAGAAATCGTAACAATTAACTTTCATAGTAATGGCCCCACATTGAATCACATCTCCTGGTACCCATTACCCTCCTGTAACCCTCTACCATATTGATTCTGTGCTTGGCCTCCCACATCGACTCTACGACTTCCCTGGCCCATGTACACGAGCCAACAAGTCACAGACCAAGGCTTGAAAAGCATTTAGGCATGGGAGCTTGCTCAATGGTGCCGCTGGTGGAAGGCAGCGACCATGTGAAGTTCAGCCTAGCCTGCAGGAATGTGAGTGACACTTGGCCCAGTTACTTCCATCACCCCTGCTGATACCGAACTAACTACCAACAGACATATGAATAAGCCCAAGCCCAGGAGGAAGGCATGCCAACACCGAGTACAGCAGGGACCAGCCACCCCCGCTAAGCCCAGCCCACAGGACCAGCTCACAGAAGAGTAAGCAAATCAAAGATTGTTGTTTTAAGCCACTCAACTCTGGGGTAACTTATTATGCAGAAATGGGTAACTGAGACAGCTATATAAATAGAATCCCATTTTAATAAGCTCAAAAGCGTATAAAAAATTGTGCATTACCATATCTAAACTACTTTTAAGTTATGCTTTATAAAAGCACTTAGTTTCAAAGGTGCTTAAGGCAGTTAACTGCCTTAGAGTCACAGAGTGCCACTGATACAATATTTTAGAAACCATTGTTTAGTAGACTTACTGTGATGAGCACTGAGTAATGTACAGAGTTGTTGAATCACTATATTGTATACTGGAAAGTAATATAACACAGTATGTTAATTATACAAGAATTAAAAAATTTTTAAAGGGAAAATTATTACTTAACCAATTAACAAATCAATAAAAACCACGATTAATTAACCAATATATTAATATTAGTGAATCCTGCACATATATCCAAATTTTGTTAGTATACATAAAACATCATTCCAAACGGGATGCATATGTATTAGTTTAAGTGGTTATTTCTAGGGAAGGGACTTGTAAATTGATTTCATTCATACAATTTCCTTTTCTTTAATTCAATTTTTGAATAATGAATAATTTTAGAAGGTTCAAAACAAAAAAATGATAAAAATCATATCCAGCGAAAGTCTTTCCGTTTCTGTCCTATCCACCTACTACCACCATCCCACATAACCATTATCATTCCTTTTTTATGTATCTTCCAGAGTTTCTTTATGATTTTTTATTCAAGAACTAAATCATCAGGGCGCCTCAGTGGCTCAGTCGGTTAAGTGGCTGCCTTTGGCTCAGGTCAGGATCCCGGGGTCCTGGGATCCAGCCCTGAGTGGGTCTCCCTGCTCTGTGGAGATCCTGCGTCTCCCTCTGCCTCTGCCCCTCTCCCACCACCTTTGCCTCACCCCCACCAACACTCATGCTCACTCTCTCCTGTGCTCTCTCTCTCTCAAATAAATAAATGAAATCTTGAAAAAAAAAAAAACAACGAAATCAGCAAAACCATATATGTATGGATTTTAAAGTAGTAAATGGGGCAATAAAGGGAAGATATAGTGGTATTTGTTAAAAGAGAACACTTTCTGCACAGTATATTTGCCCTTCTCTTTACTATCAGCTTTTGGTTGGATTTTATTAGCTGACTTAGTTGAAGAAGGATTTGTTGAGTTTTCTCTGGAACACGATTCTCGGTGCTAGCTACATATGCATCCCATATAAGAACGTCAGCAATATACTACGGTGAAACCAAAAACAGGTTTTAACGGATGACTTAAGCTCCACAATAAACTAATTTTGACAAATGGTAGTCTTCTCTATTCTAGAAATTGAAATTTTTCCACTGAACATATTAAAGGAAATTGAATATTTAGAAAACAGCAGATCAAAACATAAACAGCTGAAAAGAGCCAACATGAAGTCAAAGAAAAGAAAAATGTAAGAAACTTGAGAAAGCAGCTTGAAGAATGTCCATAGTTACTAGCTTTCAGCCACCAGGAAGATGTCCAACCAAAACTAAGATTTAAGTGCCTTCAGGGAAAAAAAGAGTTTCAACATTTAGTAGCTTAGTTACTAGGAGAGTATCTGACGTAAACTCACAGAAGAACCACGCATATGTTAAGTTACCTCATCTACTACTCCATTCTTCAGGCTTATAAATGTATTGGTGATGTGATGGATATGAACACAGTTTAAAACAAAGACCACACAGGAACTTTAATATTAACTTGCATTGAGCAAACACACTAAATAATGTACATCCCAGGAAGAATCATAAGCCAAAGCAGCCACACAGCATCACGATGAGCAGAAAGCCAGAAGACAGGCTTGGTCAGCCATGAGATCACCACTCGCATTCACATATCCCTCATTCCTGGTGTTTGAAAAAACTTCCCCAACTAGAATCAGTTCAAACAAATATGTCCACAGTGTCTCTTAATATCCTTTGGAGTTCAAAGTTTCATTTTCACGGGACTACTTTTCCACACATCATAGTAACTATGGTCAAGGTTTGATGTCAAAGGCAAGCAGGTCTTGGGGCACCTGGGTGGCTCACTCCATTAAGCATCTTCCTTTGGCTCAGATCATGAGCTCAGGTTTGTGGGATCAAGTCCTGCATCGGGCTTCCTGCTCAGTTGGGAGTCTGCTTCTCCCACTCCCTCTCCCTCTGAGTCTCCCCTCACTCATATTCTCTTTCTCTCTCCCTCAAATAAAATCTTTAAAAAAAAAAGCAAGCAGTCGGGGCACCTGGGTGGCTCAGTGGGTTAAAGCCTCTGCTTTTGGCTCAGGTCATGATCTCAGGGTCCTGGAATCAAGTCCCGCGTCGGGCTCTCTGCTCAGCGGGGGGCCTGCTTCCTCCTCTCTCTGCCTGCCTCTCTGCCTACTTGTGATCTCTGTCTCTCAAATAAATAAAATCTTTTTTTTTAAAAAAAAGCAAGCAGTCTTAAAAGTAGATATTTTCAAAATGTGGTTAATACCTAAAGTTTTCCAACTCTGTGACTTTTTTTCTATTATCCTTGTGATAGATCCAGGTGGGAGCAAAGTATAGAGATCCTACTAATGGAATTGTTTCAAAGGAAGCATGACATAAGCAGGTGATACCCTTCAGTGGAGTAAAATTCATGTAATTCATATTAGACAACTGTGTAAGAGTTCCAGAGAAACAGTCCTAATAAGATCTATAGAGAAAGGGGCGCCTGACTGGCTCAGTAGGTGGAGCATGCAACTCTTGATCTCAGGGTTGTGAGTTCAAGCCCCACAGTGGGTGTGCAGATGATTTTTAAAAAAGGAAGTCTTTGGGGGCACCCAGTCAGTTAAGCATCTGACTCTTGATTTCAGCTCAGGTCATGATCTCAGGGTCATTAGACTGAGCCCTCGTTGGGCTCTGCACTGAGCATGAAGCCTGCTTGGGATTCTCTCTCTCCCTCTCCCTCTGTCCCTCCTCCCATGTGTGCTCACTCTCTCTCTAAAAAAAAAAAAAATTTTTTTAAAGATTTTATTTATTTATTTATTTATCAGAGAGAAAGACAGAGCATAAGCAGGGGGAGCGGCAGGCAGAGGGTGAAGCAGACTCCCCACCGAGCAAGGAGCCCAATATGAGATTCTATCCCAGGACCCCGGGATCATGACCTAAGCCAAAGGCAGATGCTTAACCAACTGAGCCACCCAGGTGCCTCCTGCCCAAAAAAAAAATCTTTTTTTTTTCCTCTCTTTTTTTTTTTTTTAAGATTTTATTTATTTATTTGTCAGAGAGAGTGAGCACCGGCAGACAGAGAGGCAGGCAGAGGCAGAGGGAGAAGCAGGCTCCCTGCTGAGCAAGGAGCCCGATATGGGACTCGATCCCAGGATGCTGGGATCGTGACCTGAGCCGAAGGCA
Organism: Martes martes; assembly: GCF_963455335.1. Lineage (NCBI taxonomy): Eukaryota > Metazoa > Chordata > Mammalia > Carnivora > Mustelidae > Martes > Martes martes. The sequence goes on from NC_137897.1 coordinate 91,291,913, forward strand.
GCCGCTTAACCAACTGAGCCACCCAGGCGTCCCCCCCCAAAAAAATCTTTAAAAAATAAAAAATAGGGGTGCCTGGTTAGCTCAGTCAGTAGAGCATGTGACTCTTGATCTTTGTGTTGTGAGTTTGAGTCCCATGTTGGGTGTAGCAAGTACTTAATAAATAATAAAACCCTTAAGATATAATGAAATAAAAAGAGAGGAAGAGATTTAAGGAACTGGCTCCCACAGTTGTGGAGGCTGGAAGGTTGGAGACCCAAAGAACAGTTTATGTTTAAGCTCAAGTCAGTCTGCTGGCAGAATTCTTCCTCCCTGGTGGCAAGCGAATCTTTGTCCTAAGGCCTTCAACTGATTAGATGAGGCCCAGTCACATTACGGAGAGTAATCGGCTTTACTCAAAGTCTACTGATATAAGTGTTAATGTCACGTACCAAATACCTTCACAGCAACATCTAGAATAATATTTGACCAAATATCTGCATACCATGGCCTAACCAAGTGGACACACAAAATTAACCACCACAACAGCTAATCTTCAACAAATATTTGAACAATACAGATGTTCTTGGAAAGTGGTACATAAATAGGGTTCTTCTAGATAGAAGCCCCATGTGACTTCTCAAACTAAGGTTGTTTTCAACCTATAGCTTGACCCTGTTAGATCCTGAGGCAATTAAAAAGGGGCATGCAACAATGCAATGATTGGTAGCTTCGGTGACCCTAGGCTTGAGCCCTGGAGGACTGGTGGTTGAGAGAAGCATCACTCTTCTTAAACTGGTGGACCTGAAGAGTGAGCATACTCACACCTAGTCATTCTTCTAATCCTCACTGGCTTTGTTCGGTCTAGAGAAGTGGCCTCCTACCTTGGATTCTTGCTTGGCAATTCAGTTCATCAATTTGAGGCTCAATGCCTGCCCTAAACCTCAACTTACTTGACCAGAACCCAAACGCTCCCTTTATCCTAAACTGGGGTTGCTTTCACCCTGCCAACAGCAACTATCAGCCTGACTCCAAACATCACTACATGGCTGTTCTTCAAGGCAGAGTTTGCTGTGTCCCTTTGAACACTCAATTTGGGGTCTGTACCCAATTCCAATGTGTGGGGGGCTGGGGGGGGCCTCCTTCACACCAACAAGCAATTCTCCAGACAGCATGTAGGTTTCCTACAATTAAACTCAATTCTGACACTATTTACCTGAGATAGCATCAGTTTTCACAAGTTAAGGGTTCACTCCACAAGACCGCCCCCTCAATGTCAGGTTATCACCTGTGCCTCTGACCAACCAGCTATAGATTGTACAAGTCTAATTACATAAGCATGATTGGTTAAATCATTGACTACTGGTGATTGATTCACCCTCCAGGTCCTCTCCCTTCTTTGGAGGTCAAGGGGTCAGGGCTGAAATTTGCAACCCCCTAATCACAAGGTTGGTTTACCTGGCAACCAACTCCCATCTTTAGGTGTGATCCCAAAGTCATTTCAATGACATAGAACAGACACCTTTATTGCTCTCATTATAGGAAATTCCAAGGGTTTTAGGAGCTCCATGCCAGAAACAGAGAAGACCAAATATATATTTCTTACCAGAAATCACAGTATCACAACTCTGTTTGGAACGCTTTCTCCCCAGCACCCATTCCCTTTCAATTTCCTTATCCTTGGTAGCCGATATATAGACTGTTTAGTTCTCTATTTTTTTTCCTGTCCTTCCTTGGGTTCCATGGCTTCTCCACCACACTCAACCAGCTTACACGGGTTATGGCAGTAGATGAAAAGGAAAAAAAAATAAACATGATTAATCCAATAGTAACACAAACAATCCCATTTATCCATTTTGCAAGGCAAGATTGACATTTTTATAGAACTGAGTACATCCAGATTTGAACGTGGATTCAGCTTATGAAACTGAATGAAGGTCAGGACACCTGGGTGGCTCAGTCAGTTAAGCATCTGCCTTTGGCTCAGGTCATGATCCCAGGGTCCTGGGATGGAGTCCCATGTCCAGCTCCCTGCTCAGCAGGGAGTCTGCTTCTCCCTCTGCTTCTCCCTCTGTCTCTCTCCCTGCTCATGGACTCTCTCTCTCTCTCTCAAATAAATCAAATTTCTTTAAAAAAAGAAAGAAAGAAAGAGAAAGAAAGAAACGGAATGGAAACCTCATTTAAATTGGAGTCGAGAGGCCAGAAGGGGGCGCTCTCACATGATACCACTATCTGGAAATCACAGACCCCCATCAAAAAAAAGAGTACCTTGCATTCACTAAAGAAGCCTACTTGACTATTCCAGAAGGAGGAAAGGATTTCTCCTTGCCCAGTAACAAGCTCAGCCAATAAGAAATGACCACAAGTGACCCAGTGAGAAACCATCACCACCATGAACTCTCACTTTCCTCCAAAGTATTTTTGTTCAAAGAGCCCCTCCAAACTTCCTCCTTTTCTCTACGGTTCCTCTCCTTTGTTCTCCGGTCTTACCTATGGTTTGCTATAGCTTGCATATCCTGAATTGAAATTCCTCTGCTGTGTCCGAATCAACCCACTTTGCTGGTAAAATAAATGGGCTGTTTTACTTTTGACGAGCTGAATCTTGTCGAACAAACCTCTGAAAAGTGTACACTGTAGACAACAATACAGTCATGACATTTCTGCTAATGATTCTAGGTTATTTTAACCCTATCGCAAAGGCACTTTCTTTGTATTGGAATCACATATTCTGAAATTATGATCTTAACAGGGAAATGAGCTACAAAAAATATTTTTAAGTGAAAAAAATAAGAAAAACTGAATATAAAATTATTTTTTAAATACCTATTAGGTATATTAAACTAGGCTGTCCAAGAGAACCTAGTTTATATATTGGGCACCTCTGAAAAATAACTTCTTTTCAGCTAATGTACATTTTTAAAAGTACTAGATGACAGTCTTAATATTAACTTATATTGATATCCCTAATTAGTTGATATTTACTATTCATTCCCAGCTTTTTTTATTGGTGTCTTTTGTTGGTGTCCTTATCATCCCCAAATGGACTGTGAGCTCCCTAAGGGCAGCAAACCATGTCGAATTTTTTTAATTTTTATTTTTGTATTTATTTGACAGAGACACAGTGAGAGAGGGAACACAAGCAGCGGGAGTGGGAGTGGGAGAAGCAGGGAGCCTGACAAGGGGCTCGACCTCAGGACCCTGGGACCATGACCTGAGCCAAAGGCAGAGGCTTAACCACTGAGCCATCCAGGCACCCTGCCCATGTCAAATTTTTATTGGTTAGCACTCACCTCCTTCCATCCACCCTCACCCTCAGTCATTCTGATTGACTGCTACAGAATTCAGACCTGAACAGGTGTTATGAGCCCACTGGGCAGGAAAACAGGATGAAGAGGGAAGTCCTCTCACCCGAGGCAACTGGAAACTCTAGGGCCGTAGCGGTGAGCTAAGCTGGAAAGGATGCTAGCCAGCCGACATCCAAATGCCAAGGAGAAAGTTAGGGAAAAGAGCAAACCCTGGAGGCGTCAGAGATGGGAACGATGGAAATGAGAGTACACAGCCAAAGGAGAGAACAAGGGAGACAAGATCTAGCAAAATCCAATCAGGACTAATTTGGGGCGAGAGAAGCTGCAGCGATCAAGTGCCTGATAGCTATTGGGACTGGCTCCACAGGCCCAAAAGGGAGTGTTGAAAAGAAGGGTAGGTACCTCAGCCCAACGTAAAGAGTCAGCAATGGGGTGCATTCACCTTTCCTATGGTGCCTTTCACATAGTAAACTGTCGGGGAATATGAGCTGGGCTAGCCAGGCGGTAATTAGTTACACACCATCCGGGGGGTCTGAATGTTAATGTGGCACATGAGCGTGCACGAGAATGAAATGGATCAAAGTTTCAAGCACACGCCTAAGTCATGGGACTTTTTTATGATAGGAAAATGAGAACTGCTTCAGAAGTCTGCAAAGCTCACAACAGCTATGATGAGGCACATGGAAGAGAAAAGGAAAGGGAAAGAAGATCCTAGTTAATGAATACCAACGCATTACCGGCGCCTTGATGGATTTGGCTGAATTCAATCCTTCCAGGCATAGGAGGGCCTCTCGATTTTACAGTTGAGGAAACGGGAAAAAGGTTAAGCCCCTTTCCTGAGGTCACATGGTCAGCATTCAGATGCAAATCCATCCGATTCCAGAAGCCATGCTCTTTTTGACTAGCCTACCCTCCACCTAATGAACCAGGCTGGGAAAAGGCACAGGCTAGTCTAAGTAGAAGATCTAAGAGTTCTGGGAACGTGTCCAGAGCAGGGCAAGGGGGATGCTCGAACAAGAGGACTAGGTCACTCCTTGGAAAGAGACTGCAATTCTACAACACTCCTTGTGACTTGGTTTGGTTGACCTGCAGTAACCAAGTGATGGTCCCGGTAGCAATAGCTATTACTGAAAATCTGTGTACTAACTGCCTATGCTAGAAGCTTTACATGTATGAAGTTTTATCATTTCCAAAGCTTTTTCATAGCCATTGTTTCACCTGGCTGATACAAGGACTCAGAAATCTATCTATCGATCTACTTTACATACATGTAAAACAACACCAGGAAGTCCTGCTGTTAAAAATGGGAAGCAAGGTTACAGTAGAAATAATAAGCCAATACTGAAATCTGGATGGTGAGGCTGGAACTGCCTCCCTCCTATCTAGAATCAAAATTGGTCCAAGGGCTCAGGGGGGATTGAACTTCAGGTGGGAGAACAGGTAGCCCCTGACCACAGAGGAAGAAAAGCAACAAGGCTGGGTAAATAGGCAGCACTTGATGGCAATCTCATTCAAGAATGCCATGCAGCTCTGGACATCCAGATCAAGGGACATCTTGAGTTTGACACCCCTGAGAATGTGACAAATTGGTGTGAGCTCTCTGTTGCAGCAAATGCAACAGGACTTGGAGGGACAGAGCCGAACAGGACACCCCGAGCAGCAGCTGATGCTGGGGCCCATTGCTTCCTACTGAATCATTTCCCGTGGGCTCCTCCCTCTGCCCCATTTCCATGCTAGTCTCCTGCTTTGCCTACCACCTCACCAACTGCTCTTCTGTCTCTTGTAAGCTCCTTTCACTGTCTTTCAATATTCCCCGCCTCAAGAACATACCACCAGCCACTCAGCAGTACTACTCGGGAATTTAAACATTTTTCTTAACATTTCCTTTTACCCCCACGCCCACAGGACCATGAATTACTGTCAATTTTCCCTGCTGAATGTCTCGTTAATCCGTTCATTTCTCCCCATCACCACTAAGTCTGGCCCAAGACAGTCACCTCTTGGCCTTGACAACTGAGTGTTCCCCTGGGATGAAATCCCAGCTCTGCCACATCCTGGCTGTGTGATCTTGGGCAAATCTCTTCACTTCTCTGAGCACCCGGTTAGTCACAGGTTATGTGGGGATAATAACCAGCCACCTGACAGGTCGTAAAGATTCCGTAACAGTCTGTAAAAAACCCTTTACAACAATGCTTAACTCAGAGTATGTGGAACCCACATGAGAGCTTTGCACATTTTTTTTTAAAGAATTTATTTATTTATTTGGCAGAGAGAGATCACAAGTAGACAGAGAGAGAGAGAGAGAGGAGGAAGCAGGCTCCCCGCTGAGCAGAGAGCCCGATGCGGGCCCAATCCCAGGACCCTGAGATCATGACCTGAGCCGAAGGCAGAGGCTTAACCTACTGAGCCACCCAGGTGCCCCAAGAGAGCTTTGCACATTTTATCTTCATTCACCCTTCCCCAGCCACCCACTCATTCTCCACGCTGTGGCCAAAGTGGCAATTTTCCAAAATAAATGACCATATCCTCCCACTGTCGCTATGTACCAGGACCCGCAGAACCTTCTGACTGACTGACATTGCCTTGAGGATAAACTCAAAACCCCCTCACCTAGGCTGAAACAAGGTAGTAGGTGAACTTCTACACCATAAAACCACAGCTGAGCTTCCCTCTCTAGAACCTAGAACCTCTCTAGAACTCTCTAGAACCTTCCTACTCCTTCACTGACCTTCTCTTCGTTCCTCATGCTCTACCTGCTTCCTCCCACCCCAGAGCCTTGTTCTGCTTGCCTTGAATGTTCCCAGTCCTTTTCCCTAATGGCTCCACATCCTTCAGTCTTCAGCTCAAACCTCGCTTCCCCAAAGAACACACTCCTGACTAATGATTTATCAACACTGTCAGATCATCACATACCGTCCCTGTACTGCACATATTACGGGGGCCATTTTTATTTTTTCGTGTGAATGGAAGATTCGTTTCTGCTTCCCCTACCTAACTGGGTGCTCAGTGACATCAAGGAACTTGATTTTGTGCCCCGCGAACTCAGTAGCTGGTAGCCTGTGCCTTGCGCATAATAAATGCTCAAGAAATTGAGAGATGAGATGAATGAATCTAACCTGTATAGAAAGATCAAATGGCAGCAAAAAGTACTGGAAAGCTGAAGCTCCAACACTGCCGATGAGATGGTAAAATCGTCTGGAACTTGAAATGGTTACGATGCTTAAGAATCTGACTCTTGATTTCGGCTCAGGTCATGATCTCCCGGTTGTGAGATCGAGCCCTGCGGTGGGTATGGAGTCTGCTTGAGATTCTCGCTCTCCCTCTTCCTCCACCTCTCGCCCCTACCTCCATGTTTGTGTGCGTGCTCTCTCTCTCAAAAAATAGAAATAAAGGCCAATAAGATGGGGAAAAGTCGAGTTTTGAATAATGGAATAAGGAGGGAGGAAGAGAGAGGGTTGTTGAATCCACGGAACTGGGACAACTCAGCAGGATTGTAAAGTTTGGGGCGCGCACGTGTGTGTACCCGGGGACACTTTACAGACTTTTACTTTGTGGGTTTTTAAAAAAATCACTCAAAGGCTATTTTTGGTAGGAAAACAAAAATCTGGATAAAGGAAGAGTCCCTGGGGCAGGAGAGAGACCCATGTCCACCTGGCCTTCTGTCCTGCCAGTTGTGTTTCAAGGGAATTGTTCCCGTCCCTATTTTTCTTTCTTCCTTTGTTTTTTGAATAGAACTGCTGGAATGACCTAGCTCTGTATTGAATGTTTTCACCTTCAAAACTCAGCGCTTCCTAGTCAAAGCTCTATCCTCCCCAGCCCTAGTCGTCTTGATCGGCCTCATCTCTGCTACTTGGACTTGATCCCTAAGTGTCCTCAAAGCAATGGCCACGGGGCACCGGCCCAGCATTTCTGTTAGCGTCCCACTCTCTACACACCCGCCCCCATGGCTGCTTCACGGTCTAGCCCACGGATTTCAAAATCCACAGGTTGAGACTCATTAGCAAGTGTTTGAAACAAATGGAGGGGACCAGGATGTGACTTTTTTTAACAGAACGAAATAAAACAGAAGACAGTATCAGACCGTTCGGCGTATAATACGGTTCATCTTGCACAACTTCCCAAATTCAAGTCTGCATGTATGTATGCAGGTAGGATGGAAACCAAATTTAGCCCTGGTGAAAAGGCTCGAGAGCTACCCCTTTAGCCTCAACTTCTCCGTGCTGCCTCGCTGTGCTGAGCCCTACAGGGTGTGAGGCAGACAAGCATTCTTCCCCCAAGGAGCTGGATTCAGGAGTTGAGCCCTTATGTAAATAAGTCTGATACAAGAAAGACAATTGTAGGTATCCTAAGAGAGCCATAAATAAAGTTTACAGAGAATAGATAAGAATGTAGCCTCCAGGATAATCAAATGCTATTTACAATGGTTATTGCGTATCTTTGTGTTGGGCGATGGGCTCATTAAGTACTTTACCCGCATAACCTCATTCAATCCTCCTAACAACACTATGAGATAAAGCCCACCCCAGGCCCTGTGTTGGAGAAGGAAAAACGGAGGCTAAGAGACATGGAGGGAATCATCCTGGGTCCCACGTTGGGTAAGAGGCAGAGAACCAGACTGAACAGCAGCCTCGTTTGAGTCCAAGGCCCTATTGTTCTATCAACACCTGCCAGTAATGTATCTTTTCCTACCGCTTCTCAGAGTACCAAGGAAATACTCCCAGGACACCCTTCCTCTTTACCAGTTGGGTCTACTTAAGCTCTCCGGGCCACAGCAAATTCTCAAAAAATAAAAAGTCCCCTCGCTACTCAGTAGTCAGTAATCAGTTATGTCCCATGAAAACAACCTCTCTTGTCATGAGACCCCAATGGAAAAACAAAAACAAAACAAAACAAAACAAAACAAAAAAAGGAGAAAAGGGTTCACTGTGTGGTATGCCCTTGGTTGCCTCCCATTCTTTATGTCTTTGGGCTCATAAAGCCGAGCAGGAAGACATTAATACTCTTCCCAAAGGCAATCAACCAATTCCTGCATAAATTTTCTTTGGCGTCCAGGAAGTTCACTATAAATATGAATGGTGTTTTTAAGCTAATAAATGTTAATATGCTTAGCGCATTAAACCTTCCGCGGAATAATTTATAGCGAGGGAGGGCTTATTAACATCCATATACCCATCTGTGTGCCTGCCGGGGGTGTATGTGCTGCCCAAGGAAACGCTGGGCCAGCCTTGGCCCGAGCACAGCCTGGGAGTGAAGGCGACTGAAGGCGACTACCTCGGGCTCCAGCTGCTGGTGCTATGCAGCTGGTCCAGGGAGCCCTCCAGCGCTGAGTATGACAGGTAACTCGGGATCGGGCCTCTTGAGAGAAACTGGCTGAGATACGAGAAGACAGGGGAAACCAGAAGCATGGACTCCAACTTGGATTATCCTCATATGAAATTTTTTTTCCCTAATGCCCCCAGACCATTGCAATTTTAATTATTAAACATTAGAAAGCTTCAAAGAAATCTCTGCAATGTTTATGTAAATTAGAAGGCACAGTCCCAGGGCGCCTGGGGGGCTGGATCCGTTGTGCAACTTACTCTTGGTTTTGGCTCAGATCATGATCTTGAGGTGGTGGGATCGAGTCCAGCGTTGGGCTCTGCGCTCAGTGTGGAGTCTGCTTCAGATTCTCTTTCCCTCTCCCTCCTGCTCCCCCCAATCCCCCTCTCTCTCTCAAATAAATAAACAGCTTTAAAGAAAAAAGAAAGCATAGTCCCAACACCTGTAAACCCACTGTCCACCAAAGAGATGCTGAAAGCCACCTTTGGCCTCTGTATTTGGCCTTTGTACTTGGTTCTGATTTTGGTCTAAGTCTTTGGAAGGTTGAATAGCAAATGCCTAAATCAACCGCTTCTCAGCTTTTCTGAACTTGTGCATGACTAAGGCACAGCATTTGGAATTATTATGAATATCAAAATATTCTGTTTCAAATATAGACAAGCATTCTAGATGATACTTGGATTGAAAATCCCTTATTATTGCAAGAGTAAATTGCTACACTAATAAATGATTGATATATAAATGATCTGTTAAATTTATGTGCAAGCACAATTACTATGAATGTCAAATAGTTAAACAGGGAGATAGACTGAGAATATAAATATTAAAAGAGTGTATTTGTGAGATTAATCTATGAGGAAAATTACATACTTTCTGAGCTAATGTTACAAAAGTTAAATAATAATTCAAGGCCAAATAGTATAGGTTAGATTGTTTAATAATTATGTTATTTTTAAAAATTGTTTGGTGTGGGGCACCTGGGCGGCTCAGTGGGTTAAGCCTCTGCCTTCGGCTCAGGTCATGATCTCAGGGTCCTGGGATCGAGCCCCGCATCAGGCTCTCTGCTCAGCGGGGAGCCTGCTTCCCCCTCTCTCTCTGCCTGTCTCTCTGCCTACTTGTGATCTCAGTCTGTCAAATAAATAAATAAAATCCTTAAAAAAAATTGTTTGGTGTGCTTATATTTCTAACATGAAACGAAATGATGTTTAAGGACTGAATTTAATCTTTAGGTATGTAATTCCACTTAAGCCACCAGCTTTTCAAAGAAAAGTTCTGTTTGAGAATGCTTTACATTTTATGAGGATAAATTAGAAATGGAATATCAACTTTGGCACTTTAAAATTTCACAAGGAAGAAAAACTCAAATCAGTTATAGCCACATCCACACCAAACCATCTTCAACCTTCTATGTAATAGTGAATATAAAGAACGTAATGAAGAAAAAAATATATCTACTTTTTTAATGATTTTAATTATTTACTTATTTTAGAGGCAGAGAGAGATAGCATGGGTGGGGGCGGGAGAGGGAGAGACTCTCGGGCAGACTCTATACTCAGTGTAGAGCCTGACACTGGCCTCGATCCCACAACCCTGAGATGATGACCTGAGCTGAAACCAAGAGTCAGATGCTCAACTGACTGAGCCACCCAGGTGCGCCCCCCGCAAAAAAAAAAAAAAAAAAAAAAATATATATATATATATATACATACATATATATGTTTTTTATATATAAAATATATATATATTTAAAGTTTTATTTATTTAAGTAATTTCAGTAATCCCTACACCCAACGTGGGGTTCAAAGTCATAAACCCCGTTGGATGCTCTTCTGACGGAGCCTGCCAGGTACCTCAGTATTTTGTATTTGTTGATCTCTTACTGCTATTTATTGCTTTACCAGACATACTGCTGAGCTCTGCTCATAATTGAATTTTCTATAAATGATATTGGCTGTATATAGTCCTCTGGGTTTTTTTTCACCCAACATTATATTTGAGACTTGTTTTCTTTGCTGTATCATGTTCCACATTAGGTATATGCCTCCAATATCTATCCATTCTGTGACTGGACATTGGGGTGGCTTCTGGTTTTGTTATCTACTATTATTCATAAAGCTTTAAAGCTTTTCTGAATATTATTTGTTTTGGTTGGAGAGGGACAGAAGGAGACGGAGAGAAGCAATCCCAAGCAGGCTCCATGCCTAGCACAGAGCCCAACACAGGGCTCAATCTCACGATGCTGAGACCATGACCTGAGCTGAAATCAAGAGTTGGATGCTTAACTGACTGAGCTCCCCAGGTGCCCCATTTCTGAGTATTCTTTTTAAATGCCAATTATGTACAAGTCCAAGAATGCTAGGATGAATTCCTGGGAGTTGAACCCCTGAATCATAATGGACAAACATTTTTACCAGATAATAACAAAGCGTTTTCCAAAGTGGTAGCACTACTTCCTGCTATATCCCCAATATTCATGTCCATGGTTTCCCTGTAATTTCACAGTATCCTTGGGAGACTACCAAAGCTTTCAGGGAGAAGGAACAAGGGAATGTGAAAAGAGAATTATTATGTGTTCCAGAACATTTGATCTCTTCTTGGTTCTTCTACTAACTTCCTGTGGGACCTCAGAAGAGTTGCTTAATCTTTCTGTGTCTCATTTTAATCACATCCCGAATGAAGTATTTGGACCATTAGGAACTTTCATTCAGCTCTAACATTCTCATTCTACCTAACAGTTGCGAATACTAAGACACAGAATGATGATTGTGCTTTGGCCGAAGTCATATATCATACCAAGGGGCTCAAGTTTCTCATCTATAAAGGGTGGGCTAGACTATATGATTGTAGATATCACTTTCTATTTTATAGGTCTGGACTGAGAGTCTATGATTTCAGGGCCAGAATTAAACCAGTATGCATTACTGGATCCATTATGACAAACAGTAAGGAAGTATAGGCTATGTGCGAGGCAGACATCACCGGTACCAAGGAGATAACACGCCACGTTGCCCGCCATTGAGGAACTCACAATGTAAGATAGGTAGGGAGGTAAACCAGACCCTTCCCACTATAACGAAATCAGTGCTATGATAGAGCTATGCACACATCATGGCAGGAAGGCCAAAAGGGGGAACCAGGGACTACTTACTGAAGGAAATGGTGCTTGGAAGGAGTTTCGAAGAGTGAGTTATCTAGAAGACGGAGCAAGGTCTCCAGAATGTATCTCATATTCTTGGTTACTGACTGTTCCGCCTCCTCCGGAATGTAAGCTCCATGAGGGGCTGGACTATCCCTTTACCTGCCTTCTTCTCAATGTGTTTGCCAGCATCTAGCCCAATGCCTGGCTCAGAAGAGTCTCTCAATAAATATTTACAAAATTCATGAAGAAGAAGAATGCCCCCCCCTTCCAAAAACACTCAACACAGTATCTCAGTTGATCTTATGAGACCCCTTCTGGTACCATCAAGACAGATGGCCTTGAGAAACAGTCTGTGAACCGCGAGTATCAGCAAAGATTAAAGAAACTCTGATAAAGTTGTTGTGGTCACTTTAACAACATAAAATCTGATCTTCTCAGCGGTTGTTTCTTCCCCAGGAGGAAAGGTTGCACCCGAAATGCAAAAAGAATCACAGTGAAAGACAGCGTGCCTCCTCTTTCCTTATGGCCCAAACCAAGGTCTCGGTCAAGTGCAGAAGGCCGCTCTCTTGCATCTTCCCGCCCCTCCCCTCTTGCCTGTATATGCTCAAGAAATGAAAAAACAAACATAGGGCTAATGGCTGTGAAAATTCAATGCCTGTCGTTTTCTATTTTTATCATGACAATGAATGCGGGATTGTTGCATCTGAACACAAGAATAGGGATTATTCATGTAGAAGAAATCAGACATGGAACAAAGAACAGCTCTGTAGGAGCGGGGTTCAACATTTCTGAGCTCTGCTGGAGATGGCTGTTCAATTTTCTATTTCCTATCCCATTTCTTCTTCTTCTTCTTTTTTTTTTCAAACCTGCACTACTGCCTTGGAGCTATATTTTAAGACAATTGCTCCTGATATTAGTAATGACCCAATCTGGGTCTCTGACAATCTACCAAAAATGGGCAAAGAGTGGCAGAGTAAGCCTTTCATGCTTTCCCTATCTAAATGGGGTCCGCCGGTTGGTTATCTTGGCTCTTAGCACCTGTGCTCTTGCCTCACAATGCTTATCACAACGAAGCTCCAGCTCGCCCACAGGTTAGGTTCTAAAATCAGTGTGAGGAGGAAACAGCAGACTCAGGTTTACCATTAACAATCATTCAAGGGGCGCCTGGGTGGCTCAGTCGGTTAAGCGTCTGTCTTTGGCTCTGGTCATGATCCCGGGGTACTGAGGTGGAGTCCCGCATTGGTCTCCCTGTTCAGCAGGGAGTCTGCTTCTCCCTCTCCCTCTGCCTGCAGTTCACCCCTACTTGTGTTCTCTTTCTTTCTCTCAGACAAATAAATAAATAAAATCTTAAAAAAAAAAAACTTAAAAAAAGATTATCCAAGTTAGAGGCAATAGCTCACTTACTGAAATAACATTCATTTCCACAAAATGCAAGTGTATTAAGACATTTGTTAATGGGAGCTGACTGCAATGAGACTTTATCTAAAACTGGAAATAACAAAAGTGAATCAAAACAGTACAAGGAAACCATATGATAATTGACTTTCTCTACTTGACTTATTTCACTTACCATAATCTCCTCCGGTCCCGTCCATGTTGATACAAATGTTGGGTATTCATCCTTTCTGATGGAGGCATAATACTCCATTGTATATATGGACCATTTCTCTATCCATTCATCTGTTGAAGGGCATTTTGGCTCTTTCCACAGTTTGGCGATTGTGGAGCATAAGGAATAGCATGGAGGACATCAGAAGAAGGAAAGGAAAAGTGAGTTGGGGGAAATCGGAGGCGGAGATGAACCATGAGAGACTGTGGACTCTGAGAAACAAACTGAGGGTTTCAGAAAGGGGGGTGGGGGGCTGGGTGAGCCTGGTGGAGGGTATTATGGAGGGTACGTACTGCATGGAGCACTGGGTGTGGTGCATAAACAATGCATCTTGGAACACTGAAAAAATAAAGTAAAATTTTTTAAAAACACATAATGGCAAACAGTCTCACATAACTCAAAATGCCCTGGGGGCATTGCTGTATTACATCACAAGACAATAATTTAAATTCTGACTAAGTCATCAATGACAGTTTAAAAGGTCTTCAGTGTGCTCTCTTTATACATACAGGAAGGTATTTAATAAATTTCAAAAATGTATGACAAAAAACAAAACAAAAAAAACCCCAACAAAACAAAACAAAACAAAACAAAAAACAGTACAAGGAAGTTCATCAGTTCCTTAAGGAAGTTCCTTAAGGAAGTTAATCAAGTGAAATATTTTATGTGGAGATTATAAGCACCAAAGTTTAAATTCCAACCTGGCTGCCATCTGATGTGTTTACGGTCGCTTCCTTCCAGTTACGCCACATTTTGGATTTAAAATCTAAATAGAAAAATAGATTCCCTGATCAAAGACTGACAGCATCATTGTCCTGTCCAGCAGTTTATTACCAGCTTCCCTGTGTTCCTGGCATTTTCAAGGGGTATAACTACAATATCGCTTGTGCACTTTATCCCCACTTTGGTACATTTTAACTCTGGTAGAAAACTTACATCTCTCTCTCCTGGTTTTAGCTGCCATTTTACAAAATACACGAACCTACTGCAATATTTGTGTTCATTATTTAAAACACACCCAGGGAGGGGCGCCTGGGTTCCTCAGTCAGTTAAGCATCCAACTCGATTTCAGCTCAGGTTGCAATCTTCGGGTCATGAGATCGAGCCCCGCATCAGTCTCTGCACTCAGCATGGCATCTGCTCGTTCCTCTCACTCTGCTCCTCCCCCTGCTCACTCATTCTCTCTCTATATTTATATATAAATAAAATCTTTTATTTTTAAAAGTTTTTTTAAAAGATTTTATTTTATTTATTTGACAGAGAGATTGACAGCAAGAGCAGCAACACAAGCAGGGGGAGTGGGAGGAGCAGGCTTCCCGCTGAGCAGGGAGCCCGATGCAGGGCTCCTAAGGAAATTCATCAGTTTGCCCCTAAATAAATAAAATCTTTTAAAGTTATACCCCAGGAACATTTTAAATGTCTTCCAAAGACACAGACCACCCTGTAAATGTAACTGGTACCTTTACACAGCTTTCTTAATGATACAGGCCTAGAGTTTACTTATTCAATAACTTTGACTTCTTGAGGGGCACCTGGGTGGCTCAGTGGGTTAAAGCCTCTGCCTTTGGCTCAGGTCATGATCCCAGGGTCCTGGGATGGAGCCCTGCCTCCCGCTCCCTGCTCAGCAGGGAGACTGCTTTACCCTCTCCCTCTGCCCCTCCCCACTGCTTGTGCTCTCTGTCTCAAATAAATAAAAAATAAAATCTTTTTTAAAAAATCATTTAAATTTCCCATAAAACACAATATGGATGGTTTGTATATACTACTTCATACATGTACTTATAAATGTATTTTGTGCACAGGAATATGCAGTATATAAGAGATTACATAGCAAATTCTATGTCATTTTAATTACATAAAAAGGAAAGTGTTCTGAATGGAAATCACAGAAGCGCACCTATGCTATGACTATATTTATTGGCGTAATTACTGAACGCGTAATACTGTTAGTTTATAGTCATCACTCTATTATGATGTCTTCCCTGTCGTCCATCTCTAACTGTGCCTAGCTCAGTTCTGCTCAGAAATAGATGTTTACGGACAAACGTTAAGGTGAGATGGAAGGACACAGAGAGTCAGGAGAAGAGCTGCCTTCCAGAACCAGCCGACTCTGCCCCCATCATGACCCAAACAGTGACCATCTGTCCAATCAGCTCTCAGAACCTAAGATCACCCTGCTGGTCAGCAACTCTCATGCCGTCTGCTATGCCACTCAGCTTCCTTCCTGTCGGCCTGGGGTGAATGGCACGTGTGTTCCTAGAAGCCAAATGAGAATCATACTCTGTGAATTTAGCCCACATGTTTGTTTCGAGAATTTCAATGTTTACTGTTTTAAAAGTAGAGACAGACCTCAGAGATGTTGTGGGTTTACTTCTAGAACACCACAATAAACCAAACGTAGCCATAGAGTGAATTAAATTAATTTTCTGGTTTCCCAGTGCCGATAAAAGTCACGCTTATAATATACTGGAGTCTATTATATGGGCAATAGCATTACATCTAAAAAAATTATACATCTTGAGTTAAAAATGCTTTATTGTTAAAACACACTAACCATCAACGAAGCTTTCAGCAAGTTGTAATCTTTATGCTGGTGGAGAGTTTTGCCTCGATGTCGCATGGCTGCTGACTGGTCAGGATGGTGTTTGCTGAAGGTTTGGGTGACCACGGCAATTTCTTAAACTAAGACAATGATGAAGTCTGCCACATCGATGGACTCTTCCTTTCACAATTTCTCGGCAGCATGAGATCCTGTTTGATACCATTTTACCCACAGTAGAACTCCTTTCGAAATTAGAGTCCATTCTCTCAAACCCTGTACCTGCCTCATCAATTAAATGTGTGGGACATTCCAAATCCTTTGCTGTCATTTCAACGATCTCTGCAACATCTTCACCAGGAGTAGCTGTCATCTCGAGAGACCACTTTCTTTGCTCAGCCCTAAGAAGCAACTCCTCGTCTGTTCAAGTTTGATCCTGAGATGGTAGCAATTAGTCCCACCTTCAGGCTCCACTTCTGCTTCCGGTTCTCCTATTACTCCCACCCTGTCCCCATCTACAGCTACTTCCTCCCTCAACGTCAGCCATGATAGTTGGAATCGACTTCTTCCCAACTCCTCTGTATGCTGACATTTTGACTTCTCGCAAGTCGCAGATGTTCCTAATGGCATCGAGAATGGTGAATCCTTTCCAGAAGGTTTCCAACTGACCTTGCCTGATCCATGAGAGGAATCACTATGTATGGCAGCGAGAGCCTTACAAAATGTGTTGCTTAAATAACAAGACTTCAAAGTCGAAATGACTCCTTGATCCACAGGCTGCAGAATGGATGTCGTGCTAGCAGCCACAAAAACAACATGAATCTTGGAGGACCATCTCCACCAGAGCTCTTGGGTGACCAGGTAAACTGTCAGCTAGCAGTGATTATTCTGAAAGGATTCTTGTTTTCTGAGCCATAGGTCTCAACAGTGGGCTTAAAACATTCAGCGAACCATGTTGGAAACAGATGGGCTGTCATCCAGCCTTTGTCATTCCTTGTAGAGAGCACAGGCAGAGGAGACTTAGCCCAGTTCTTAAGGACCTGGGATTTCTGGAATGTTCCACGAGCATTGGCTTCAACTTAAAGTCATGGGCTATGGTTGCCTCTAATAATCAGAGCATCGGCCCGTCCTTTGCAGCTTGGAAGCCAGGCACTGACTTCTCCTTTCTAGCTATGAAAGTCCTAGATGGCATCTTCTGCCAATAGAGGGCTGTTTCATCTACACTGAAAATCTGCTTAGTGCGGCCTCTTCATTCCTGAACTCAGCTAGACCTTCTGGATGACTTGGGGCAGCTTCTCCATCAGCGCTGGCGGCTTCCCCTGGCGCCCTCATGGGCTACAGATGGCTCTGGCTTCAGAGCTTCTTCTTCTTCTGGCTTCTTCTACAGCATCCTCACCTCTCTGACTTCATAGAACTGAAGAGAGAGAAGGCCTTGCTCTGAATTAGGCTTTGCCTTAAGGGAGTGCTGTGGCTGGTTGGATCTTCTGTCCAGACCACTCAAACTTTCTCCATGTCAGCAGTAGGCTGTTTTGCTTTCATATCATTCGTGTGTTCACTGGAGTAGCACTTTTAATTTCCTTCGAGAACTTTTTTTTTTTTTGCATTCCCAAGGAGGCTGTTCAGTGCCTGACTCCTAGCTGTCAACCTGTCTCAGCTTAAGACATGTCTTCGTCACTAAGCTTCAACATTTCTACCTTGTGATTTAAAGTGAGACATGTGACTCCTTTCATTTCGACATTTACTGGCCATTTTGGGTTATTAATTTACCTAATTTCAATACCATAATGTCTTTGGGTTATTAATTTACCTAATTTCAATACCGTAATGTCTCAGGGAATAAGGAATCTCCAGGAGAGGGAGATCTCCAGGAGACGGAGGAACTACTGGTCAGTGGAGGAAATCAGTTAATGATTAAGTTCACTGTCTTATATGGGTGTGGTATGTGGCACCCCAAAACAATTACAATAAAGATCACTGATCAAAGATCACCGTAAGGAATACAATAATGAAAAATCTGAGATATTGTGAAAATTACCATAACATGACACAGAGACATGCAGTGATCAAATGCTCTTGAAAAAATGGTGCCAATAAACTTGCTTGATGCAGGGCTGCCCCGAACCTTCATTTTGTAAAAAACATAATTATCTGTGAAGCACAATAAAACAAGGTATGCCTATAATCACTCTTACATGTGGATTTCACATTAAAATCAGGTAACACAAAAGGGGACGTGATTATGACTGAGTTTTATTTTCTTTTTTCAAATTTCCTGTATTTCTGAAAGTGTTCTAGGATGATTATTGTTTTGGAACTCAGAAAAACATGTTTAAAATAGTCAATGTGACATTATCTTACTCCCATTTTAAGGTATTTCAATCTCTTTCAAATGACAAAACCTCAGTATTACACCATCTAGGATTGTGATAAAAGAAAAGTTGTGAGACTATTTGAAACAGGAACTGATCATTTTAAATATTTTAATTGTTTAAAAATACTGCTTGTTTCTAACCTAGTGCTATTCTTTTTTTTAAGCTTATTTATTGATTTAAGTCATCTCTATACCCAATGTGGGGCTCAAACTCATGAGTGTAAGATCAAGAATTGCTCACCCCTCCAACTGAGCCACCCAGATGCCCCTAACTCAGCGCTATTCTTTTAAAAAGTCAGTTTCTTTCAAACTTTTTGAGATAAAATTGTAACCTTGTGCCTTTTAAAAAAAGATCCCTTCTTAACTCAAGTTTGCCTTGAGATCCATTGACTACTCTGAAGTGGGTACCATTTATAGACTTGTAAATGAGGGGCTTGGTAGGGGTTGGGTAAGAAAGGAAGAAGAGCCACACTGCTTCATTTCCACGCACTTCAAGTGTGACTACCACCCCCTATCACACACCCCTTCACGTTTACACTGTGCCATTCCGACATACGTGATTTCCTTGTGCATTTAACAGTCACTTGCATCATCTGCACTCTCCAGCTGTATTCTAGATGTAAATACATACAAGGAGAAATAAAGACGTAGCTGATCCACAAAGATCAAAGGCTGTAAGTGGGTTGCAACATACTCACCTCACCTCAGATCAAGCACTGCTTAATACACAGACATACATTTCCTCTACGTGATGTGAATCCCATGGAATTAGAGGACTAATAGAAGTCAAAACGAAACAAAACAAAAAAAGGAATTGGATGAACTATGATGTCACTGAAGCACGCTGGGCCGACCTGAGTTCTGAGCTCTGCCACCACATATTATTATGTTAACTTCAAAAGTTGGGCTGGAAGAACTCTGTAGACCATTTTACTTCCAAAATGCCATTATTTGTCAGATTGCAAATTGTAAGGTATCACATTATAGTAACACCTCTTTGTTTTGTCAATAATTCATTTTCTAGGGAAGCACTGGAATTTTTGCCTTGTGTCTATAACTCACATCATTCTGGCATCTACATGAATATCCCTAGTCCTGAAAGATAAGCCTCTTGTAGTCATTGGCATATGTGGGATATACCGGTATTATCTATCCTCTTAGAGATAACTAACTTCACAAAGCTGGGTCGGTGGCCCAACATGAGTATTCCAAGGTCAATCTAGGTTCTGTCCTAAACACCCCATAATTTAAACTGGAAAAGCACTACCCAGTGTAATACCAACTCATTATCAAGCACGAACTGAGAGAAAACCGTTACTTAAGAGGAAACAATGTTTAATTGCTATCCTGATGCCTTTTGAGATAAAGAGTATTGGCCAAAATAATAATGTATAATCTAATTATACATTCAGTTTGCAGTAGGAATTTGGGGGCTTCATCTATTTGAAGTGGATGACTCCCAAATTTCCATCTCTGTCCAGCCCAGAATAATTTCCTGAGCTCTAGACTCATATATCCAACTGCTGATTAGATGTCTCTCTACGTTCATACCAACAACACTTGACATTCAATATATTTCAAACTGAGGGGCGCCTGGGTGGCTCAGTTATTAAGCGTCTGCCTTTGGCTCAGGTCACGGTCCCGGAATCCTGGGATCGAGCCCCACATGGGCTCTCTCCTCAGCAGGAAGCCTGCTTCTCCCTCTCCCACTCCCTCTGCTTGTATTCTCTCTCGCAGTGTCTCTCTCTGTCAAGTAAATAAATAAAAAATTTAAAATATATATATATTTTATTTATATAAAAAATATATATATATTTCAAACTGAATTCATCAACTCCTCCTTCTGCACCTCAAATCTGCTCCTTTTCCTGGGTCTATGGCCTTGGAGGACAGTGCTACCATTGTCTAAGGGGCTTATGCCTTAAACCTCGTATGACATCGTTGACTTCCCTCATGGCTAATCAGCTGTCACGTCCTCTCAAGTCCTGTCAATCCATGCCAGCATCTCTCTCATCCACCTTCTCCTCCCCATGTCCAGTGCTTCATCACCTAGTTTAGACCCTATTCACCTCCATCTGTACTTCTGAATCCATCTCTGAATCCATCTCTCACATTCCTGCAAGGTAAACTTGCACAGACTCAAGATTTAAACTCTTATACCCAAAAACTTTGTTTCCCTATTCCTAGAGAATATTGGTTTTCATATTTTTTTTTATTTTCCAAAAAGGATGATTGTTTTCTTAATCTGACAGATGCCAACGTATACGCATATAAAAGTATTTTATTAATATGAATTTATTGAAAGTTAACAATCATTATTTTTTTAAAAGATTTTATCTATTTATTTGACAGAGAGAGAGAGATAGCGAGAGAGGGAACACAAGCAGGGGGAGTGGGAGAGGGAGAAGCAGGCTTCCCGCCAAGCAGGGATTCTGACACTTAATGACAGGTTAAGGCAGGTTAAAGGCAGATGCTTAACAACTGAGCCACCTATGCACCCCAAAAGTTAACAATCATTACATGAAGCACCTGGGTGGCTCAGTTGGTTAAGCATCCAACTCTAGGTTTCACTCAGGTAATGATCTAAGGGTCTTGAGATCCAGCCCTGCATAGGGCTCCACGCTCATTGGGGAGTCTGCTTGAGATTCTTTCTCTCCCTCTCCCTCCGCCCCTCCCACCAGCACATGCATGCACACACACTCTCTCTCTAAAATAAGTAAATAAATCTTTTTTTTTAAAGTTAACAATCATTACATATATGTTATTATAAAGTCAATGAGGAAAAAAATAAGGCTTTTCACAAGAATCTGAAATCAAGGGTAAGGAAACAATGTTCTCATATTAGCATTCAATTTATTTCTGTTTTTTAGTGTTTAGTTTTGGTTGTACAGTGTTGAGAATGTTCTTACACACACTGATAAGTACCTGCAAATGCTAAAAAATTTTAATAATCTTGCAAGATACCTTATTTGCACAAGAAGGCAAAAGTAGCTTTATTTTTAGAGGGGGGACGGGCAGAGGGAGAGAGAATCTTAAGCAGGCTCCATGCCCAGCATGGAGCCCAATGTGGGGCGAGATCCCACAACCCTGAGATTGTGACCTAAGCCAAAATCAAGAGTCAGATGCTTAGCCAACTGAGCCACCCAGGGACCCACAAAAGTAGCTTTACTATAAGGTCTGCATCAAAACAAGTCCAGTGGTAGCATAAATTATTTTAATGTCTCTGTTGTGTTAATTTTTGTATATCACATATTTAAACATGCAATTTGTCATGCTTTTAAAATATATATATATATCATATATTTTTAATATATATTTCATCATATATTTTAGAAAAATAAATCAAATATCCATGGAAGCTCTGAAGTACTTGTATAGAATCTTTGAGTTCATGAAATATAGTTAGAAGTCCTTGCCATAAAAAAAAAAGTGCTTGCTGATCTAGCCTCCATATAGTCTTCCAAACTTATTGTTCTCTACCACCTTTCACACATTTTTAAAAAAGATTTTATTTATTTATTAGAGACAGAGAGACCACAAATGGAGGGAAGAGGCAAAGGGAGAAGCAGGCTCCCTGCCCAATGCAGGGCTTGATCCCAGGATTCTGGGATCATGACCTGAGCCAAAGGCGGACAGATGCTCAACTGACTGAGCCACCCAGGCACCCAACTTTCACACATTTTTAAAAGCAAGAAAACTTGTTTATGTTTTTCAGATGATCAGTATTAGTGGTTGTAGAAGAAAATCTGCTGCATACAGAAAAGAATGAATTACAGATGGTCCCCAACTTCCGATGGTCAGACTTAACAATTTTTTGGTTTTACAATGGTGCCAAAGGGATATATTCAGTAGAAATCATACTGTAAATTTTGAATTTGGATCTTTTCCCAGGCTAGCAATACGGGGTACAAGGCTCTCTGGTGATGCCAGCCAGCGGCAAGCCCCAGCTCCCAGTCAGCTACACATTCCCAAGGGTCAACAAATATAGCCATTCTGTATTTCACTTTGGGTACAGGATTCAATAAAGTACATGAGATAGTCAACATTTATTTTAAAATGCCCTTTGTGTTAGCTGATTTTGCCCAACTGTAAGCTAACATAGGTGTCTGGTAAGCTATGCCAAGCTTTGTTCAGTAGGTTAGCTGTATTAAATGCATTTTTGACTTTGGTATTTTCAACTTACAATGAGTTTATTGGGACCTAACCGCATTGTGAGTTGACAAAGATATGTAGAGAAAAACCACCCATTATCGTTCAAAGGAAGGATAGCTACTATAAATATTTTTGTGTAATTTTTTTTGAGTGTTTTACCTTTCATAGTAAGACTAATAGGTTATGGGGAATGGTGCCAAGTGCTTAAATAGATGATCTCATTTAATACTCACAAACACCCTATCATGCAGTTCATTTTATTATTTCCGTTTGACATCGAGGAAAGAGAAGACGAAACAGGTTGAGCAAATTGGCCAGTCACAGAGTACATGGCAGACCAGTCTGCATCGGACTCCACAGACCAAGGACTTAACCGCACCATGGTACCAACTGCCTTTTCATGCCCTCTTTCTCTTCTTTGATGCTCTGCCCTCTTGAACTTCGTATTTGTTGAAGACCTCTTCCTCTGCCCATGCCATTCCCTTTGCTCAGACAGCCCTTTTCCATCTTTCTGCCTAGCCCAAGCCTACTGGTCATTCAATGCCACCTACTCCTCAAAGCTTCTCTGACCCTCAGCTCTCCTTCTAGAAGTCCCAATATTCTTTCCTGTACTCCTTCATCCTGTCTCAACCTCTTCCCCATCCTCTGCCTCCCACACTAACACAGACAGCAGGAGATTACTGTATTTGTCAGTGCTGAGTGACTAGTGGCTCTGCTCCAGTTCCCACGCTTTGGACCTGGGGCTAAGCACTTGCTCTGGGATGCAGCCACTGGGCAAAAGGGAGCTGGCTTGGCCTTCTGATCCTAAGAGAAACCAAAGCTCCCATGCACGCAAGTAAAAAAAAATAATTTCTTCTGTGATCTAGGTAAAGCCGATCTGCCACCCCTCCTCCCAGGGCTGCCTGTTGCATTTTTCACTGCTTTTCCCCTCAAGGCTGCCCTTTGAAGCTGATTTCCTCCTGACAAAGTCGCTTACAATGTGGGATAGTGCCAGCTTTCTGATCTGCCCTGGGTTCTGAAATGGCAGCCTTGGTGGCTGAACAAGTTTTTGTTGTTGTTGCTGTTTATTCCCAAGTTTCTGTGCCCTCTCCCTCCCCCAAAGAGGCCATCGCAATGGAAAACCAAGACTCTGGATCCATGATGACGAAACTTCGTTCCATGGAACCGGGTTTCCAAGCTTCAAGGACTTCAACCCCCTACGGGGTCCTTGAAAGAAAGTGTGGACATGTTTATCTAACCCACATGCTGAAAGGTGAAAGCCAGAGATTGTCTGTCCCCATGCCAACTGGAATGTGGCCTCAAGAGACTGGGCCTGGAAGCCATGAGCCCCCCGGATGCAGGCCACCTTGCGAAAGACAGTTTGCTGATGTATCTCTGATGCACCACATCCTTCCTACAGGGATGGGGAAAATGGGACTCTCCAGCCAGAACTGTGCCCTCACTCAAGATCCACATGTCTAGCAGACATCTTTACGTAGGTGTAGGCCAGACAGAGCCAACTTCATAGGGTCTAAATAAGCCCCTCTACCCTCTCACCCCGGCAACCCCATCCTTCCAACTGCTCACATCAAAACCTTAGGGCATTCCTGGGCCTTCGCTTTTTTCTCCTGCACCATTTATGGCCCAGAGCAAATTCTGTTGGCCCTCCTGCCCAAGTCTGACCACTGTTCACCGTCCCATTGCCACCACGGTGTCCCAAGTCACCGCCATTCCTCTCTTGGCTTTTTGCAGTAGCTTCCTGCCAGGTCTCCCCACCCTGGCCCATGCCGTGTTTTCAGTCTCTTCTGCATCCAGCAGCCAGAGTGATATTGTTGGCATTGAACAGAATCTCCTCGAAACCCTCCAGGGACTTTCCATTTGGCTCCTAATGAAAGCCTTGCTGTTCTCGAACATGCCAAGCACACGCCCACCTCGGGGCTGTGCACTTGCTCTTTCTTCCACCTGGAAGGCTTTTTTTAAACCAGATCTCCATGGGAGTAGGGGGGAAGGGGTCTTCTTCATTTCCTTTGGGTCTTTACTTAAAATTAATCTTTTCACACAGGCCTTCCCTAGTCACCCCGCAAAACTGAAATAGAAATATCCTGGCAGGGGACCCTGGGTGGCTCAGTCCGTTAAGCGTCTGCCTTCGGCTCAGGTCATGATCTCAGGGTCCTGGGATCAAGACCCGCATTGGGCAACCTGCTCAGTGCGGAGCCTGCTTCCCCCCCTCTCTCTGCCTGCTGCTCCCCCTGCATGTGCTCTCTCTCTCTCCCCTTCTCTGTCAAATAAATAAATAAATAATCTTTAAAAAAAGAGACATATCTGGGAACCTCAGATCTATGTTCCTTGTTTTACAGTTCTCTGTAGAACTATCACTGGTGAGCAAACTATACATTTCACTTACCTATCATGTCAGTTACTTGACTACTTCATTTGAACATTAATTCCATGAGGGCAGAAAATTTTACCTGTTTCATTCACTGCTGTATCAACACTGCCTGTCACAAAGTGGTCACTAAACAAATGTTTGTTCAGTAAACAGACATTGAATGAGGAAAACATGCCAGATCTGGATGAAGAATGGATAAACCCTAATTTAATGATTTTCCAACTACTTTCAGAGTTCCAGTGCCCCCTTTACAGGAAGAAGGAACCCAAAGAGGTAAGGCTCTAGACACCCAGTCCCCTTCTTTAACCTGAATCTTACATACCGGCCTTCCATGACAGCTTTGTTTTAATGAAAACGTAAGTTGGATGGGATTCTTTTTTTTTTTTTTAAGAGAAACAGAGAGAGGGTAAGCACACAAGAGCTGAGGTGGGGGTGGGGAGAGGCACGGGGAGAGGCACAGGGAGAGGGAGAGAGAATCTTAAGCGGGCTCTATGCACAGCCTGGAGCCCCACACAGGGCTCAATCTCATGACCCTGAGATCATGTTATGAGCCAAAATCAAGAATTGGATGCTTAACTGACTGAGCCACCCAGGTACCCCTACTTGGATGGGTTTTTAAGAACTGTTAGAAAATAACTGCCCTAAATCTAAAGAAATCAGAGAGCATAACCTCCTCAGGCTAAGAACAATGACCTGCTCTAGGGGATGGATACATTGGGTACTCTCTAGTTCCACCTTCCTAAAATTGGGCTCTGACAATGTGGCCCAGGTGTCCCAGAAAAGGCCATAGGATATAAACATAGCATGTTAATCCGAGCAGCAACTTTACCTCAAATCTGGGAGCAAAAACTAGGGGTGCCTGGGTGGCTCAGTCAGTTAAGCATCTGACTCTTGATTTCAGCTCAGGCCATGATTTCAAGGTTGTGGGATCGAGCCCCACATCACACTCCATGCTAAGTGAGAAGCCTGCTTAAGATTCCCTCCCTCTCGGGGCGCCTGGGTGGCTCAGTGGGTTAGGGCCTCTGCCTTCGGCTCAGGTCGTGATCCCAGGGTCCTGGGATCGAGCCCCACATCGGGCTCTCTGCTCAGCGGGGAGCCGGCTTCCTCCTCTCTCTCTCTCTGCCTGCCTCTCTGCCTACTTGTGATCTCTGTCTGTCAAATAAATAAATAAAATCTTTAAAAAAAAAAAAGATTCCCTCCCTCTCTCTCTGCCCCTCCTTCACTCTCTCTCCTTCTCTCTCTCAAAAAAAAAAAAAACCAACTAGGGGTGCCTGGGTGTCTCAGGCAGTTAAGCATCTGACTTTGGCTCAGGTCAGGATCTTGGAGTCCTAAGATAGAGCCCCATGTTGGGTTCACTGCTCAGCGTGGGGGAGGGGGTCCACTTGTCCCTCTCCCCCTGCCCCTTACCCCTGCTCATGATCTCTCTTGAATGCTTTCTCCTTCTCTTGCTCTCTCAAATAAATAAACAAAATCTTCCTAAAAAATAAAACCAACTAATTTTCTACTGAAATAAGGCCATAGCTGAATAAAAACTTCTCATGAATTTACAAAACAATACACAAGCTTTTACAGAAATTCTGTCCATGTAAGATGCTACTTCAAATGACTTCATGACTTGCCAAGGTCCACATGTAACTCTTCTCCACTATAAAGACAAGCAGAATTGTTTGAGAAGCACCATACCCAGCTGATCTTCTATACCATGGGAAGAACAGAGGAGCTAAGAAATAAAGAAGTGTCATCAACACGGCCTAAAACTATAAGACATGCTTACCTATAGATGCTCCTTACAATAATGTTTTAACATCAGCCTGGAACACTTGCTGATCAGGCAGGATGTGCTAAGCCCTGTCTATATGGTATACAGATGCCGTTAGAAAATATTCACAGTCGGAGCCCTTTGCTGTTGTGACTGCTCTAGAAAGTACCATCGGATTTCCTGCAGCTCAGTCCATGTGTCCCCCTTCTCCTGGAAGTTCAGGACCAAAGGACAAAAACAAAAACAGTGAACTGTTTATTTCATCTATCCATATTTATTGAAAAGCTACTCTATACTAAATACCAAGATTTTTTTTAAAAGTATGACAGTGTTTTTCAAACCTAAGATATTTTTAACCATTATCATGATCATAGTTTTCTAACCAACTAAAAACTATGTTAACAATAATTAGGGATGGTGATACTTGCAAAATGTATATATATGTTTATATATATGTGTGTGTGTATCTTACAAAATGTGTGTGTGTATATATGTGTGTGTGTGTGTGTGTATACACACACATATAAAGGTATATGTATATATACATATACATATATACATATACATATATACACATATACATACATATACATATATATGTATGTATATATATACACACACACACATATATACATATATATGTATATACACATATAAAGGGTTCCGACTGATTACTAAGTCTGATGACTCTCCATTGGGTGTGATCAGCAAGCAGCTAGGAAACAATTTTCACCAGCAACATTTTCTGAAGTAGCTATCATTCTTGTGGGATTTCCAATATTTATGGGCTTCTTAGGAAGGCAAGTACCAGAGTCATGAATGAGGGGATGGCTGATCTCCACAAATGATCTATGAAACCATGACACATGAGGAAATAATAAAGACAAATAGCTCTGGATTAAAAAAAATAAAATAACAGGAGCCGTGCGTTCTATGAGCTCTGCCACAAAAACACTTGGCCACTTCTCTTCTCTGGGCCTCAACTTCCTCATCTGGAAAATGAGGGCTCTGGTGGACAATGTTCCTTCAAGATCTGAGATTTTCTGGAGTCTATAAAACCTGCATTCAGGGGTGCCCGGCTGGCTTAGTCAGTAGAGCATGTGACTATTGATCTTGGGGTTGGAAGTTCATGCCCCACGTTGGGTGTAGAGATTCCTTAAAAATAAAATCCTTAAAAAAAATAAAAATAAAAACAGGGGCACCTGGGTGGCTCAGTGGGTTAAGCCTCTGCCTTCGGCTCAGGTCATGATCTCAGGGTCCTGGGATGGAGCCCCACATCGGGCTCTCTGCTCAGCAGGGAGCCTGCTTCCCCCCTGCTCTCTCTCTGCCTGCCTCTCTGTCTACTTGTGATCTCTCTCTCTCTGTCAAATAAATACATAAAATCTTAAAAAAATACCACTGACTATATTCCCAGTGCTGTACCTCAAAAAAAAAATAAATAAAAACATACATAAAACCCACATTCATCACCAGGACACTCAGCGCATGTAAGCATTCTGAAAGAGTCAACAAACACCACCAACATGTAAGGACGAGAAGTGAGTCAATAAGTTGTCAGGGAAAGCCCCATTAAATGGACCTTGCTCCTCATTCTCATTTTCAACAGACATGAGTAAGAATTCAAAGTCCAAGAAACTATGCTGCCCAACCCTTCCTCACACCACATTCCAATGCCAAATTACTCTCCAGGGCTTCAGAAGTCAAATCGGGGATTGACTTCACATCCAAATCCAATCCCATCTGGCAGCTGCGGTGACAAGCACAGAACAGATGTGAACTATACTCTGAAAGATTTGGATGTGATTGGATTTAAGGCTATCTTGGAGAGGACTGGTCTAAACAAGAGGTCTGGGAGACCACTGGGACCAAGGAGCAGGTCAAGGAAACCTTCATGGAAAAGAAGTATAGGGGCGTCTGGGTGGCTCAGTCAGTTAGGCGTCTGCCTTTGGCTCGGGTCATGATCTCAGGGTCCTGGGATCAAGCCCCTCGTCAGGCTCCCTGCTCAGTGGGGAGGCTGCTTCTCTCTCTCCCTCTTCCCCTCCACACCACTCGTGCTCTTTCTCACTGTCAAATAAATTTAAAAAAATTTTTTTAAGATTTTATTTATTTATTTGACAGAGATCACAAGTAGGCAAAGAGGCAGGCAGAGAGAGAGAGAGAGGAGGAAGCAGGCCCCCTGCCGAGCAGAGAGCCCAATGCGGGGCTCAATCTCAGGACCCCGAGATCATGACCTGAGCTGAAGGCAGAGGCTCAACCCACTGAGCCACTCAGGTGCCCCAATAAAAAAATTTTTTTAAAAAAAGAGAGAAGTAGATGCCTGCCCAGAACAGGTTCCTCTCCAGTTTTCTCTGGGAGCAACAGCATTTATTTCTAGAAGCTGTCTGGCCACACATTTACTTGGCCTCCTTTCAGTTTGGGTTTTAAAAGTACTACCAAATAACGAAAGGCCAGAGTTGGAGGGCTCTTAGAGAGAGGATCTAGGCCGGGGTGCCAACTGTTAGCAGGTGAGCCTAATTTAGCACATGTTTTGTGAGAACAGGATGGATCCAAAATGATTGTGATTTTGGAATACCTTTGGGAGGAGCACATACTCTCCCATTTCTGTAGGCAGCCACCACTCCTGGACTTACACGGAGCAGACTGGCCCCCAAACACTCTTCAGTTTGAGCTGAGACTCAAGAGACCAGACCTTTCCATGACACCATTGCTGCTTTCCAGTTTCCCTCTACCCATCTGCCCTATGAAGGATCAGCCTCACCCTGGTCTCCAGCAGCCACCCAAAGCTAAACAACCCCAAAGTCAAATCGGTCTGAACCTTCTCTTTGAAAGCAATTCATTCAAATCTAAGAGAGCTTCGCCTGCACTACCAACCCAGACAACAGAGGGAGCACTTGGGAATGGGCCTGCATACCAAGCAGTGGGCTTTTCTTGCCACTGAAGATGGGGACTAGGAAAACAGGGAACTATCACAGGCAAGGGTGGGGTCAGCCAGGTTCTTCAGTGCCTTGAAGAAGAGCCAGAGTGCCCGAGCCTCTATGTATCTGCAATTCACTAGAAGGCAGGTCCACGCAAAGGGTTTTCATTGCTGAGGTATTAAAAACCCAAACCACAAAAGACCCCATGGCAGGAGACTACCACCTGGAAAGAAGGCAAAACAGTAAATCCCTAGGAGGTAATTCAAATGGGTTTTTTATAAAACGTCTACCGTGTATCCCGTATTGTCCTGAACATGCCCACACTCAAACACTATGTCTCACTGTCAGATCACGTGTCCCAACTTGTTGTTCAAAAAGTATAATTCCTAGGGCACCTGGGTGGCACAGTCAGTTGAGTAGACAACTCTTGCTTTGGGCTCAGGTCATGATCTTGGGGTCATGAGATCCAGCCCTGCATCAGACTCCACGCTCAGCACAAAGTCTGCTTGGGATTTTTTTCTCCCTTTCCTTCTGATCCTCGCCCCCATGTTCTCCTCTCACTTGCTCTCAAATCAATAAATAAATCTTTAAAAAATTAAAATTAAAAGAGTGAGGGGCACCTGGGTGGCTCAATTTGGTTAAGCGTCTGACTCTTGATCTTAGCTTAGGTCTTGATCTCAGGGTCATGAATTTGAGCCCCA
This sequence comes from Martes martes, assembly GCF_963455335.1. Taxonomy (NCBI): domain Eukaryota; kingdom Metazoa; phylum Chordata; class Mammalia; order Carnivora; family Mustelidae; genus Martes; species Martes martes. The sequence goes on from NC_137897.1 coordinate 91,322,066, forward strand.
TTTTATTTCCATCTTTTCTTGAAAAATCAGAAAATCTGGCAATGTTGGGCCCATACTTTCGTGTGGTAATGATCATCCAGACAGAGCTGACCAGAAGCTGCCCCTGTTGAGGGGACATGCAATCTCTTAGTGGCCATATTCCTCACCATTCCCTACTGCCTTCCCTACTCTTCTCCTGCAGATGGATATAGAGGGCCATTTATCATGACATTTGAGCTACTGTTTTTCTTCCAGTAAAGGAGATGAGGGGTGCCTGGGTGGCTCAGTTGGTTGGGCGTTCGACTCTTGATTTCAACTCTGGTTGTGATCTTGGGGTTAATGAGACTGGGCCCCGTGTCAGGCTCTGCACTCAGCATGGAGTATGCTTGGGATTCTCTGTCTCCTTTTCCCCCTCCCCCTATTCGCACACTCCTTCTCTCTCAAAAAATAAATAAATAAAAATCTTTAAAAAAAAGATGAACTATTTCTCCTATCTGTGTCTAACAGAAGTAGATAAACAAATGCTAAATATATGCCACTTGTTTCCAGAAAAACAAAGAATTTTTGGCAAAAACGAAGAATATCACTATGTATTCAATAGGCCAAACAAATGAGTTTCTCAATAAAATATGTGTCCTGCTTTATTTACTTAAATCACATGTCTGCACCTACAGTCATATGAGCTGCCACTTCTGCTTAAAATAAACAAATATTCAGACATGAGTCTGTAGGCAAGGAAAATGGATTTTTTCTACTACCTTCCCTGGTTCTCCAGCTGGAATTCCGGAAATTTGACTGCAAAAGGCAGATTAACAAGAGAAAGCAAACAGATAATAAATAACACACATAGCAAAAATACACATAGGGGAAACTCAGTGATGAGTAACTCAAAGAGGTGGTTAAATCTCACTCTTATATAGCATCTTAACAAAGAACAATGAGTTTATACAGAAGGGACAAGACAAAGGAAAAGGGCTTCAGGCTCCCAAGGGCAGCAAACTGTGGAGATGCAAATAAATGGGGCAAAGGAATGAAGTAAGATATTTTTGGGAAGGTCCACACTGGCCTCAACTTTCTGCCTTTTTCATGGCCAGAATCCTTCCTGGGAGATGGGACTTAGCGTTGTACTCATTTCTTAGAAGTTGCTCCTTTTAGTTAGATAAGCGAAATTCTGGGAAGGTTCTTTCTGTATCTGTTGAATCTTACATGCCTTCAGCTCAAAATAATCCTTACGTTTTTACGCCAATTTGTCATGCCAAAGTGACACATTTTGAGGTGGCAGATTATGATCCCCTACAAATCCTAATGCCCTTTGAAGCTAGGAGGACTGTGCCTACTTAGATCCCAGGATCTTCTGTTCGTTGGCTAGACAGAGGCTGACTCAGGATATCAGGCGATAATCCTCTTTCCTTTTTATTTAAGATGTCCCAGTAATATAGATGTATGTAATCCATGTTGGGAATGCCATAGGAACACACACACACACACACACACACACACACACACACACACACACCCTCCAGTTGATTTTATCTATATGATAAATTTTCACCCTGAGGATAGATTTTAGATGATATTATGATGCTGTCTGGTGAGTATCTTCCAAGGTAACATGGTACAAAGTACTGGGCAGGCACTGATATTTCTACACACTGTCCATACTTCTCTTATGGCACACATCCCTGTTTATAATGTAGTAGACACATTTTGTAACTCTCTCACTTTAAGTTAAGTTCCTTCAGAATAAAATATCATCTGGTTCATCTTGATATTCCATGGAACATAAAACAGAGCCTTGCCCTGAGCAGGGACTCAAACCATATTTGCTGGCTGACTGGCTGGCTGGCTGGATAACAGGATGAATCAGCTTCTCCCACAGTCTTTTCACTACTTAACCATTCAGATCTCTTTCTTCACCATTTCTCCTTCGGGGGCCTGCAGGTGGAGTTAAGCACCTAGCTATAAAGGGAAGTGAAGGTAGTAATTTAAAAAAAATTTTTTTGACACTTAAACCAGGCATGCATATAGTTCATTAGTCCAACATGGGTTCGGACACATAAGACCATTTGGTCATGATCAAAGCTGTTCTGCCAACCCTGAGGCCCACCCTCACCCCAGTAGACTGATCAGCAACCACCCTCCTGACTAGTTCAACCTCAAGACTATCTCCAATGAACATCAGTCCTTAAAGGCACTGCCCAGAATTCTGGGCTCCACCTCCTATTCTACTCAGATCTGGCCCAAAAGACTTAAAATCCAATTAAGGATATAAATTCTGGAGACAACATGGTTTAATGGTGTTCATCTTCTGTCTTTTGATTCCTTTGAGAACAGATCACTATGAAGTTTGTGGATACTAATATATGCTTACTTTTAAAGGTGACTTTATCTCTAATACAGTCTTTTTTTTTTTTATTATTGGCCAACTCTGCCATGTGTGGACAAAACTGTAAGCAGTCATCAAGAATAAACCTAGTTCTCATATTCCTTTCCAATCAATTTAGATGGTGCCTGTTTCCCTCCACTGAAATGTATATTCTAAATTAATCCTACATCATAGACCACAAGAGCTAGAAATAGCCTCAGAGACTGCCAAGTCCAACTCCCTCATTTTATAATGTCTCAGTTTCCTTTTGCTGCTATAACAAATAACCACAAATTTTGACTTAAAATAACACCAATTCATTCTCTTGTAGCTCACCAAGACAGAAGTCCGAAATCAGTCTCACTGGGCTAAAGTCAGGTTGTTGGCAGGGCTGCTTCCCTCTGGAGGTTCTAGAAGAGGGAAACATCCTCCTTTCTTCTTGTCTTTTTCAGCTCCTAGTGATCTGTATTCCTTGGCTTGTAGCACTGCCACCATCTTCCGAGCACATCACTCTAACCTCTGTTCCATCATCACACAGCCACTAACTCCTCCTCCCCTGAATCCTCCTGTGTCTTCTTATAATGATCACTATAATTACACTGGGCTTGCCCAGCTAATCCTGGATGATTACTCCATATGAAGATCCTTAACTTAATCATACTTGCGAAGTTCCCTTTGCCAAATAAGATAACATTCATAGCTTCTGGTGTAGACATTGCAGGGAGCGGAACATCTTCCAGTTTACTACAATAAATGAGCATATTGGGGCCCTGAAAGAGGCAGTGATCTAGCCCAGGTCACATACCTATTTAGCGGCAGAGCAGAGCAGAACTTAGACTTTGTTTCTTGGCTTTCCAACCACCATTCGCTACAGAGCCAATCTTCCCAGGGTTAACCCCTGCACCTTCCAATGTAACAGTGAGCTCATCTGATAAGCCATCTTCAAATGGCTAGAATATGACAATCCTCCTCCCTTTTCCAGACAATGTCTGTATATTTTAGCATATCCTTCCAGAGTTATTTTAATGGTAGAAATTTCAGAGCAGATCAAGAAGAGAGGGTCAATAAAAGCAACATAGAGGGGCACCTGGATGGTTCTGTTGGTTAAGCACCCAACCCTTGGATTTCAGCCTGGGACATGATCTCAGGGTCATGAAATGGAGCCCTATGTCATGCTCCATGCTGAGCTTGGAGCCTGCTTAAGATCCTCTGTCCCTTTCCCTCTGCCCCTCCCCCCAACTCATGAACACACCCTCCATCTCTTATAAATGAATGAATGAACAAATAAACAAATAAATAAAGGCAACATAGAGATGAGGTAGGCCAGACTAGAGTTTTCAGAATGATCTAAACTGAGAGAGGCTGAGTCGATTAACAAGATTGTATAATTCTGAAAATTACTTTACACAAGTGGACTATAGTGTGTATTACTACCAATATATGAACAAATTAATAAATAGTATCTACTCTCCCCTATTAGCATTCCTGAGAGAGCTGAGGAAATAGGTATGTTTCAGCAGGAAACACACATAAAATAAAACGCAAAAGGGAAGTGACTTCTATTCATGGACAGTGAATCAAATTGATATAATTACTTTTCTCTTGATGATAGTTAATAAGAAAATTTTTAAAATATTTTGAAATACAGTAGCATGGCAACTACCACATTCCTGAAAAATCTCCATCACACTAGAGTGGAATCCATAAATCTCATATTCATGAGAATATTGAATTCTATGCCTCTTAACCCAGCTGTGACTTTGCTGAGAGCATAGTAGGAATACCAAAAACTCATTTTCCATTCATTCTGATTACCGCAGAGAAAGCATAAATTCCATTTACAATATAGAGCCATGACAAAGAAGCACTCCATCTCCTGGTTACAGTTAAATTCACACTAAATATAAAATTATTGATTGCTGCCCAGATATACGCTACAAAGCACAGCTCTAAAGATCAATAAATTTAAATGGCGCCAACTATAATGAGCATCAAATCAGCCAATACATTTAGTACAGTGCCTCCCTAAAGGGGAATTATCGTCAGACTCAACACTTTATCTCCGTAGGCAAACGTGTCCCTACAGAAATGGTGCATTCCTCTCTACGGGCAAGCCATAGAAATCCACTTGATGTATTCCGTTACTGACAAAGAATTCACAATAAAAACAAAAGTAATCTTTTGTACAAAATGATGGGGACTCTAAACCAAACCAAACCAAACCAAGTTGATACCTTCTCACGTATGTCTGATTCCCAAACATTAGATTCTTTTTGTTTCTGCTCCAAGTTCATCAGCTACTACTTACCTGTCATCAGAGACACTCAACCCTTCCTTTGAAGGTTCCAGGTCCCATCCAAGTTTCAAAACCACGGTATACTCTCTTCAGTCACCTCAAGCCCAATCCACATGGCTCCAAAAGCTTCTTTATCCTACGTGAGCAAAGTCATTTCCTCCATTTCCTTATCTGAAAAATAGGGATAAGAGAATAATAATATCTCATAGGTTTAGGGTAAGAATGAAAGATGTAACTAATATAGGGAGCCTGACTGGGTACTTGCTACCCTGGGGGGTGGTTATTTAAAAAAAAAAACAACCTAGCCATAATAACAACACTAATAATCATAATGAGTTTGCTCCATTTAACTTCTCCCCTGTTGGACAGATGAGATCTTCACACTTGCTTGTGTTTCCATCAACTTAGATACAACCATCCCTCTCTTTAATTCCAGTTAATTCCATTTTCTCTGCAGAGCTTTTTACTTGGCAAGCCCTATCCCCTGTATCTGCCCTAAACATACCTTTTGACTAACTGCAACTCAGTCTTTACAGGATGAAACGAATGCTTCTAATGCCTATGTTTACAATGCAACAAAATCATGGAATTTTAGAGTTGGAAGGGACCTGAGGACAACTCCAATCATCCTGTGGTCTATGACAGTGTTGACATTCTTTACCACAGAGAGAAGGAATAAGAAAGAGAAGGTGGGGGAAGGGCAAGACAGAAGTCAGGAGTCAGTTTGAAGTTCTCCTTTAACTGATTATGGAAAGTTCAGCCAAGCCCAACCTCTTCCCATTACAGAAGGAGAATCTAGGAGCCAGAGAGGTTAAGTGATTTGCTCCAAAAGTTAGCGGCACAACAAATTTAGCAACAGAGCTTGAATCAGCATCCAAATCTGCCGGCTCCCAGTTCAGGGTTCCATGCTCTTCCTCAGGCCCCTTGCTGTGTCGGGGCATATCCTTATACTTGAATAGACGATACTGAGCTCAAAGCTGTAAATAATGCTTACTATGGCTGGTCTAACCCATTTGAGATGCATGTTTACACAATTAAGGCACTTTTAAGCAGCCAAATCCTCCTCAAAAGGATAAACTCTCAAATGCTTGGCTTCTTCACACCAGGACCTTAATCTGTTCCACTCCAAACTATGTTGGCCACTGGTTTTGCCACTCTTCCATTCTGTACCTGACTCCTCCTTTATAGCTGCACAATGTTATTTTCTTCCTAACGATAACCTATGGTTTTTATCTCTAAGTTATGTAGCATAGTATCTGGCCTTCAGTAAGTATTTGATGCGTAACTGCAGACTAAGCGACCAAACGAGTATCTCCAATGCTGACTCCCCGCACTGGAAATGGAGTCTCATGTCTCCTTGGGTAATAGCAAGTCTAGACTGACCCAATTCCCCAAGACCTCCTACCACTTGGGCAACTGTGAGGGCTAGAGGGCTGAGTCTCAGAAGCTCATCGTTTCAGGCAGGCAATGCTGATGTCACATACTGATGACTGTTAGGTAAGCTCCCAAGATACTTACTTGTTTGGATCCTGCAGGGTTGACACATTTAGGCGGGGTGATCTCTGGAGTCTAGAGTCTTCTTTAAAGGCTGACCAGTTTAGCTTCTGCCTGATTTCCTCATTCTACCCTTCTTCTCAAAGCAATGTTAGTAGACCTCCTTGCAAATAGCAGGCATGTGTCCCACAAAGATTCAGTGAACTCAACTTCCCCTTCGTATCTGAAATCTGCTCCACCAACCTGCCCCTACTCCCCGCCCCCGTCAACATGTGACTTGTTGTCATGTGCATTCCAGCTCTCCCTGAATTAAAATGAAAAAGAAAAGTGGTCTTTAGTATTAACTACCTTTAATGTGTTCAATTTTCAGCAGAACTGAGCTGTAATTTTTGCAGCTGGGGAGTTTTATTTTCTACACTGCCTGATACCCAAGGCCTTGCCCGCCCTAAGCAGTGGAGGTGTGGAGAGCCCTCCGAGTTTCAACAATCCTTCCTTCCAATCTCCACCAGGTCATATACTCTGTGGCTTAAGCGGCAAGCTAGCTAAATGCAGGGCTCTGAAGGTGGCCCGATGGGGGTCCTATTCTAGCTCTATCACTTACTTCCCAGCTAAGTTAATTTACTTCTTTATGCCTATGATTCCTTACCTGAAAAATAAAGATAGCAATCCCTGCCAATAGTAAAATAAAAAATCTATTTGGCCTTCTTCCCCATTTCTGGTCACAAAGCTCCTAACTGTTCCTGGAATTGTCAGAGGGAAAAGACTGTCTTTTGTTATTCTCCATGAGACCCTTTTACCCTTGAGTTAATGCCATTGGTTGACTCAAGGTGGGTCTCCTAGCTAGCTTCAAGATGGAGGCTGTTCACCAGAAAAAAAATCAAAGATGAGATTCGAGAGACGGCATTTTTACCTGTATTCCCTGATGAGGGAGTACAGGAGAAGGGGGCGGGGGGGGGGGGGGCATGGCACCAGAGATCGAATTCTTGCAAAACCCTTGATAAAGGAGACTCAGAGAGTTTGCAGGTTGGTGAAATTGCTGATGGGGTGGGAGGGTAGCACACCCAGACGGGGCATGGAAGCCCCCTGTTCCCCCGCCATGCCTTGCCCTGTTGCTTCTCTTTCATTTGGCTGTTCCTGAGTTCTACCCATCATAAGAAACCGGTAAAACTAAGTCAGGCACTTTCCCGAGTTCTGTGAGTCATTTTACGGAACTATCAAGCCTGGTGGAGAAGTCATGGGAACATATGAATTGGTTATCAGCTGCGCAGAACTATGAGTCACCTGGAGACCCCCCACCAATGGCAGTGGGTCTCTGAAGTGAGAGCAATCACGTGGGACTGAGCCCTTCACCTCCGAAGTCGGAACTAACTGTGGGGTAGTAAGTGTCAGAATTTAATTGAATTGTTGGACACCCTGTTGGCGTCAGAGAATTGGAGAGTTAGCTGGTGTTGGAAAAGACAGCACGTATCTGATGTCAGAAGGAAAAACCAACAGACCGCCTCATAGAGTTGTTCTGAGGATTAAGTAAAATAATCTCTGGCATGTGGTAGTAAGGGATTAATAAGAAGCAGCTTTTACTATTCCTTTCATGACTGTGTTTCTTCCTCAGTTTGTGAATCATATCCAGTGTCTTATGCTGGACCTGGAATCCTACCTGGAACCCCAACCAGCTTGGCTAGATCCCTCAGTCCCCGTCTGACTGGCCATTCCTTCTCCTCTTGTATTAGACCTGTCCTATTCTCCCTAGCTACTAGCTGAAATCCTATTGAAACGGGAAAGACAGCCATACCCACCCACCTACCACAAAGCATGATATTTCCACGTGCTTAACTCTTCATTCTGCTTGCACTACTAGGCCCAAACCATGAGAAGAAACCCTCAGGACACAAATACCTGTCCAATTCAAGGTGAATTTTGTCCCATCTCTTTAGATGCTGGGATTTGGATAGTTGGCCATCCTCCTTGGATGAGACCCTCAACCGAGGTTCAGCTCAATCTCCTCCTCCCCATTCTAGTCTCAGTGTGCCTCACAGATGAGTACGTGTGGGTTTGACTTAAAAGGCAGAACAAGACAGTAAGGTAATGACGGTCTCGTGACTTTCAGAGCAACTTACATCCCAAGGGTCTTAATACTGACTTCGATTAGAATTCAAGATGCGGTACTAATCTTCCTGGGATGTTCAAGGAGGTCACCTTTTGTCTAAAAATGGCAGATCTTCTCCATGTGATTCACACACTACCAGAGGTTTCTGACTTCTTTTTGAGAATCTCAATATTCCAGCAAAAAACTTTAAATACCACACTTTCTGCTAACACCCCCCATGGAAGAAGTGAATAGAAAGGACCATTGAGACCATTAAGACTCCCATGCAACAAGAGTCTGCTTGTCTGAGACCACCACAGGAGTCAGAATGAATGAGACTTCTCAGTTGATTTTTTTTTTTTTTTTAAGAATCCTAATCCAATTACCTTCAGCTACCAAAGTCAAAATAAGACTTTCCTGGACTAAGATAGAAGCGAATTCATCTGGACAAGTGAAGTCTGTTAAATCCAAAACCAAACCCCAAACCATCATGCATATGTATCTTTCTTTATATAACAGACTTGTTTCTAAATGTGCTGCACGTGAAAAGCCTTTTTAAAAATAAATTGACCCATATTTTAAGCACACCAGAGAAGCTTGCTATTCAAAGGAGTCTCTGTGAGTCATTTTGTAGAGCAAATAACCACCCATTAATTTATTTGTGAAATCTGATTTCCACACGCTTCTTTGACTCTAAGAGAAAAATGGTAAGCACAAAGATATGACCAATAGATCATGCCAGAATCTTGCCATCTCTACATTGTAGCTACAATCAGCTGAAAGATCTGTCTCAGTTCCCAGTCACTGACTCATAATGTCATTGAGTCTGAAAGGACCTTGGAAATCAGGAGCCTACTCTGTGACATATCAAAATAAGATTCCACCCCTTGGTCAAGATCATGAAAAATGACCAAGCTGGGCCAACGATATTTTTATGCCTACTTTCAAGCACACATATCTGCAGATCATATACCAACTAAAGGCATATATTCTGATCCTGGAGATAAAGTGCTGGGCATGTGTGACAAAGGTGGCCCCCAACACGGTTCTGGGGCCCTCCCATTCTAGTGCAACTGACAGTGTGCGACCAAGCAAACATATGCCAGCCTCCCCAGGAAACTGCAGCTATAAAAGTGTCTATAGGGTCACCTGGGTGGCTCAGTCGGTTAAGCACCCCTCTCTTGATTTCAGCTCAGGTCATGATCTTGGGGTCGTGGGATCGAGCCCCAGGTTGGGCTCTGCACTCAGCACCGAGTCTGCTTGTCCCTACCCCACTGGTGCTCTCATGCTCTTTCTCTCAAATAAATAAATAAATCTTTCAAAAAAGAAAAGTGTCTCTAGGAGGCCTTATGAAGCCAGTAGGAGGACAGTAGCAGCCCAATTTAGGGCCGCAGAGATGGGGGACATTTAGAAGGGACGAGATGGAGGGAGAGTATTCTCACCCCCTTTCCCAAGCAGCTGGTGCCCTGCCACAGTCACGGCCCTAACCATTCCTGTTTTTCACAACTTCCTTGTACTTCTTAGCACTTCAGAAACCACAGGTATCCACTGTTTCACGCTTTGCCACAGCTATCTCTGCCTGCTCCAAGCCCACCCAATCAACTAACCCTTCGCTTTCCTCATCTTCGTTAACAGCGATGTGGCACGAATTACAGAGCCACTCATTTTGTCTGCCCGAATCAGGAACACGCTTGAAGTATGTCTGCACCTGTCCGCTCCATCTGTCAAAGATCTGAGATAGCTTTCATGTAAACACATGATACAACAGGCGCAAAATATAACCCAAGGTTATAAAGACAATTTTAAGAGGTGGGGAGGAGGGGAAGAGACCAGAGCCAAATGGCTTAGCACTGAGCTTTTCTGGCGATCCGACTGGGTACAGATATAGAGCTTAGAGGATCCTGGGAAATAGATGGTTAATTTATAGTTTGGCCTCTCCCTCAGAAATATCAACTATCTCCACCAGACTTCTACTGGGAGAACATGGTTGTGCTTGGAACAGGCCTATAATTGCGGAGGGAGATTTTCACCTTAGGCAGTATATAATTAAGTGCCAAACTGAGTGGCAGGTAGGGCTCTTGAGCGATCAGAGGCAGCTGTAGTGACTGCAGAGGCTTTCGGGAGCAGCCGGAGGAGAGGCTGGGACTCTGCACGTCTCAGTTGCTCTCTGACAATGAAGAGTGAGCTTCTAGTACTTACCTTCCACCGCTGTTTCTCAATGGTCACACCTACCCTGGCCCCAAGGGGGCCTGCTCCCCATCCGGGAACCCAGGGAATAAAAGAGCATCCACTCCCTTGACAATTTCATGGCATTGAATATAAATCTTCACACATGCAAGGTGAAACATTCTGTCATTTGGGGTCCAGAGGAGCACTGCTCTATCATGTGATTTGGTGATTATAATGACATGTCCCTCACTGGGAGGGAAGCCACTCTGGAAATAAGCTGCCGTCATCTGTGGCCCAGGAAAATGACACTTCTTACTTCCTCTGGTGCACTGGCTCTCTGCAAAATGAATATTCCAGAGCCCTGAGGGGCATACGGGATCACAGATCCCCCAACAACCTGTGGATCTTCCCAAAGATGCCGTTCTCACCCTACCTGATTTGGCATCCCTGGGAACACTCGTATTTACACATTTATCCCACATAGTTCTCACCAGAAGGATATATAATAATACAAATGCTGCCAATAGGACCGCCTGGATGGCTCAGTCAGTTAAGTGTCTGCCTTTGGTAGGTCATGACCCCAAAGTCCTGGGATCATGGCTCAGGTTGTGATCCCAGAGTCCTGGGATTGAGTCCCGTCTTGGGCTCCCTGCTCAGCAGGGAGCCTGCTTCTCCCTCTGCCTGCCCTTCCCCCTCCTTGTGCATTCTCTCTTGTGCACAAATGAATAAAATCTAAAAAAACAAAAACAAATGCTGCCAATAATTTTTAAAATAACCCAAGTAACACTTCTGTAGCATTTACTATATGCCAAGAACTGTTCTACGGTATTTACGTATGTTAAATCATCTAATACTTGTGAGGTAAATGCTGCTATTACTGCCCATCTCGCAGATGACAAAACTGAGGCCCAGAGAAGGAAAGGAACTTGCCCAGAATTCCACAGTTAGTACATGTCAAAGATGCAATTCCAGCCCACGCCAACTGGTTCCAGAGTCTTTGCTTTTACGACCCTGCTGTACTGCCTGATCTGTAGAGGAAGAGACAAAGGACGATCCTTTACTACCACCCACAGAGGCCCAGGTAGAGGTAACATAAAGTCCAGATAGCAGGGCTATTCTCAGGAGAACACAGACTAGGCTGCCAACTACATGTTACCATTTGGGAACAACCATGCAGAATCTCCTGACCGAAAACATCCCCCACCTTCTGTAAAAATACCCCAAATTTCCACCATTCAAAAGTCACTTCTCTACTTCTGAAAGGCTTTCGCATTTTCAAGAATCCCTTACAAAAAGGTAAATATCAAAGGGCAAGGTAATCCCCTAAATCCCTATCAGACATCTACAGTGTAATTTAAAAAAAAAAAAGTTCATTGAACTTGCACTCCTAAGAGTTGGCTTCCGGCTCTAATGCCAATTACTACCTGTATGACGTCGGGCAAGACACTTAACTTCTCTGAGTCTCAGTTTCCTTATCTGTTTCAGTGGCAATGGTAACAGCCTCTGTGACTCCCTTGTAGGGTCACTACAGGAATTTAATGCTTGCAAAAGCATTTTGCAGACTTTAAAGGACTCTACTACTATAAGCTGTTCTTATAATCGGCTAAACCCCTGGTAGGAAAATATGAGTTAGCAGACAACCAAAGAAATGTATGCAGCCAGGGCAAGATGGACAGACAAGGCATAAACCGAAAAGAATCATAGCCCAGCCGACTCAGAACTGTCAGCCTGGGCAGCTGAGTCTCTTTGGGGCTTGATCACAGCTGACCACGAATCTCCCCTGGCTTAGCTCTGGCTCTTCTTGACTTTGACACCTGTGGCAGAACACTCCTTGGCTTGGCATTCCAGGCCCCAGGGCCCCAGACTTGGCTCTAGTTTCTGGACCCTGGTACTATTTCTTGACTTTCTTTTCTAGTGTGTTGCTGCTGGCAGCACCTGTCCTCGGCTCCATTTCCACCTGTGACCTAACACACCTTCCCGCTGTCTGACATCCTCAACTCGCTCAGCCCCCCCCAGTTACACCAGCACCCGGGAACCTTGCTTCTCTGCCTCAGTCATGAAGTGTCTACTGAGTGCCTAATATGGGACAGGCATAGCCCCCCCCTCCACCAGGCAAGTGGTTCCTCTGGCTACAATAGCAGGGAGTTGGGGGGTGACAGGCAGGGCACATGGGCACTGAAATGGAGGTGAGGAACACGGAAAACTAGGATGGGAGCTGAAAGGATAGTCTTCGTTTGCTTAGTCTTTTGCAGGAAAGAGTATTAACTGTCATAAAGAGGCCTGTTGATTAAGCACTCACTCTGCATTACGCATTTGGAATGCATACGTGAAAGGCACAATCCCTGACCTCAAAAAGCCTGACATACAAAGAGGATGATGTGCAGGTAAAGAGACAAGGGTCTTTGCAGGGGCCCAAGCGCCTCTAAGGAAACACTGTTGGAAGGAAACTCTGTTCCTTTGGTCACCAATTTGTCCTCCACGGGCCTCAGGTAAAACATGATTACAATACAGCAGTTTGAACGTGGGTGCCAAGCTTTGTTTGAAATATAAATTGTGATGGGCTACTTTTTCCGTTACATATATTTTCCATTCAGTTTCTCTCTCTCTCTCTCTCTTTAAAATGGAATATAATATACACACAGTAAAGTGTACAAGGCTTATGTGAATCACTCAATAAATTTTTATTTATGTATATGCCAATGTAACCACCACCCAGATCAATACATAAAATGCAACAGCATACCAGAAGCTTCTCCTGTAACACAAGATTAATCACACCCCACCGCAATGAAGTTACCACTATTTTGATTTTCATGTAATAGGCTCTTTCGAATTTTTCAAAGCACTGATGAGCTATATGTGTTTGGAGAACTCAATTCTTGCCTCTAAATACTGGATCTCCCCTGATAGACTTGAGCATCCCAGCCCCGAAATATTTACTTATCCTTATGCCTATCCTTATCCTTATGCCTAATACGCTTATTATGCATATTATATTATATATATTATATTATAGATATTATATATGCTTATTATGCATACTATATATATTATATATTATCCCACAATTATATATAATATATATTATATAATACATATTATATATGTATGTGTGTATATATATTATATATAATATATAAATATATATAATTATATATATAATTATATATAAATATATATTTAGTTATCCTTATGCCTAATATGCTTATTATGCATATTATATTATATTATATATATTATATATGCTTATTATGCATACTATATATAATATATATTATCCCACAATTATATATAATATATATTATATAATATATGTACATGTGTATATATATTATATATAATATATATTATGTATAATATATAATATATATATTATATATATAAAATAATATATAAATATATAATATTTAGTTATCCTTATGCCTAATATGCTTATTATGCATATTATATATGTATGTATTATGCCTAATATGCATCCCAGCCCCTAAATATTTAGTTATCCTTAGCCTAATATACTTAGGCTACCCAGACCCTAGCAGTCTGGCTACCCCTCCTCCCCAATAACAATTAGGACAACACCTATCATTAAAAGAAGGGACATCCGGAACAGGACGCAAATAGGGGACATACCATTGCTGGAACCCACTGACAAAGGTTATCACTTGGCCAGATGGCCAAGATAGGATTCAGCTTTGTTGAGAGCACATGGGCTATTAGGACAAGTCCACTTCGCCTGTTATTCTGCTAACACCATGACTTACTCGGAGCAAAACTAAAATGTCACCCTTACTCCCCCGCCTTGGTTGAGGAATGTACCCTTATCTTTCCCAACAGAACTCAGAAGAATGGAAAGTATTATCAGTGCCTGCTAGTCTTCCATCCGTAGACTGGAAATCTATGACCTGCCCTAAAGGTACACTCACCTAACAAGAAAGACTGCCCCTCACTTCATCTTTAGAACTAGGAAATGAGGAAATGAGGGCGCCTGGGAGGCTCAGTCCATTAAGGGTCTGCCTTCGGCTCAGGTCGTGATCCCAGGGTCCTGGGATCAAGTCCTGTGTCAGGCTCTCTGCTCAGCGGGGAGCCTGCTTCTCCCTCTTCCCCACACCTGTGCTCTCTCTTACTATCTCTGTCTCCCTCTCACAAATAAATAAATAAAATCTTTTTTAAAAAAAGAACTACGAGATGAGTATTTCATCAAACCAACACACAATAGAAGCAATCAGAGTTATAATGAAGATTGACATACGGCACAACAGGGGAGTAGAGTGGTGAGAATCTGAGTTAGAGACAATTTCCCAGAGATAGTTACACTTAAGCTGACTACCCATACAAGAGCTCAGACATCATGAAAGGACATGATATTATCAGATGAATCATGTAGCTCAGTGTTGCAGAGTGTAAGGATGGATGGGCACAGAGATAAACCTAGAGAAAAGGGTAAAGATCACAAAGGGCCTTATATGACCTATGGAGAAGTTCAGATTTATACTCTAAGCCATGGAGAACAATGAAATAATTTTGAGCTGGAGAGTGGCCCGATCAGATTTGGAGTTTTAGAAATTACTCAGCCAGAAGCGTGGAGAATGAAATAAGGAAGAGACAGAAGATGGCAGCAACAATCCAGGTGGGACATGGTGAGGAACCTCTAAGGCGTCCAGGGGCTGATACGCTGTCATCAGTTAAATATGTAGATTATGAATGAATGAATATAGCAGCCATATGAATGAATACAGAGCTTAGAAGAGAAATCTAGGTTCAAGGTGAGGTTTTGGGTCATCTGTACATAAATGGCAGTGGTTTAGGGGCATCTGGCTGGCTCAGTCAGCAGAGCATGAGACTCCTGATCTCAGGGTTGTGAGTTCAAGCCCCACATTGGGCATGGAGCCTACTAAAAAATTTTAAAAAGGAAATAAAAAAATAAATCAAATGGTAGTGGTTTAGACTGTCTAGGAAAAGCATACAGGACAGAGTACAAGGTCAAGATTAGAGCCTTGGGAAACAACAACACTGAAGAGTCCAGCCAAGGAAACAGAGCCAGAGGATGAGGTAAGAGGTAAGAGGAAAAAAACAAGGACAGCGGATTGGCACAGTAGTCAAAGGAAGGAAGATTTCAAGGAGGGAGTGGTTATTATTTCATACGCTGTAAAGCGCTGCAAAGCGCTGCAAGATAAGTATACATTGGTTTGGCAGTGGAGGTGGCCCGTGACCTTACGGCGAACGGTGTCATTGCTGAATCACACCACATGGAGGAGTGAATGGGGGAGTGAATCGGGAGCACGGAAGGGGAAGCTACCAGTTCGGAAGCTTTAGTTGGAGCAGGAAGAAAAAAAAATGGATGAGCGGGGGAATCTGCTATAGACCGAATGTGTGTATCCCTCCAAAATTTCTTTGTGGAACCCTAACTCCCAAGGTGACAGTATTTGGAGGTGGGGCCCTTGGCAGATGATGAGATCATGAAGGTGGGGCTGTCCTGAATGGAATTTGTGCCTTTGTAACCGGGGCCCCAGAGAGCTCCCTCGCCCCTCCTGCCATGTGAGGACACGGTGAGAAGACAGCCATCGAGAAACCACAAAGCAGCCTCTTGCCAGACACTGAATGGGCCAGGGCCTTGATCTTGGCCTTCCCGGTCTCCAGAACTGTGAGAAATACATTTCTGTGTTGTTGTTGTTTTAGATTATTTATTTATTTATTTATCAGAGACAGTGAGCACAGGCAGAGTAGCAGGCAGAGGCAGAGGGAGAAGCAGGCTCCCTGCTGAGCAAGGAGCCCGATGTGGGACTCGATCCGAGGACGCTGGGATCATGACCTGAGCTGAAGGCAGCTGCTCAACCAACTGAGCCACCCAGGCGTCCCGTTTCTGTTGTTAATAAGCCACGCAGTCTGTGGTATTCTGTTGTAGCCACCTGAACTAAGAACCGTAGTTAAGAGAGGTCGTTTATAAGATAAGAGAGACCTGAACCACTGCCAGAAAGTACTGTTCCGTTGGAAATATTGTCAAAGGGAATCAAGCATCAGAAGACAGGCTGACCAAAATAAGTTTTAAGACTTAGACTCAGAGGTTTTATTATTCCTACTGATAAGGGATAGAGCTTCCAACATAAAGGCTCTGCTCAGGGTCAGAGGAGCTTCCTGAACTTTCCATGCGCAACAGAAAAATCAAATATTTAAATAATGCTTTTCTCTTTTGCCATAAATATAGAGAGATGAATGGAAAGTGAGATGGTGACAGAAAGCATTTTTCAGGCCTTTGGCTGTTAAATCCACCAGGTTAAGCAAAACCACACAACGCGCTTGTTCTAAATAACAAATCACCCGGGGGGCACCTGGGTGGCTCAATGGGTTAAAGCCTCTGCCTTCAGCTCAGGTCATGATCCCAGGGTCCTGGGATAGAGTCCCACATCTGGCTCCTGGCTCAGCAGGGAGTCTGCTTCTTCCTCTCCCTCTCCCTCTGCCTCTCTCTCCAGCTTGTCCTCTCTCAAATAAATAAATAAATAAAATCTTCTTTAAAAATTAAAATTAAAAAAAGAAAGAAGCAGAGTTGAAATTTCCTAGAAGAATCATATGCTCAGCCAATAAATATTTATTGAGCACCTACTATGAGCCAAGTATTGTCTAATAACTAAATATGAACAAAAAAAAATACATGTGTCGACTTATATAATTCCTTATGGAACCTCAGCTAGAAGAACCGCCCTCATTTCCAAACTGTTTGAATTTGTGGCCATTTCTATCCTCAAGCCATATTTATCTTCCTATGGAAAGACATGGAATATTACCGCTGGAGAGACCTGAAAGGATTACGGCCTTGCCTATCCCATTTCATGAATGGCAAAGTTGAACAAAGGAGAAGATTA
This sequence comes from Martes martes, assembly GCF_963455335.1. Taxonomy (NCBI): domain Eukaryota; kingdom Metazoa; phylum Chordata; class Mammalia; order Carnivora; family Mustelidae; genus Martes; species Martes martes. The sequence goes on from NC_137897.1 coordinate 91,339,309, forward strand.
AAATAAATTTTTAATTAATAGAGCCAGGGCTAGAACCCAGAATTCCTGAATTCTGATTCAGTGTTTGCTCTACCAATGGAATCACTTCATGAAAACCACGTCTCTTCCCCAAAATCCACACGAACCTCCTCCTCTTTTGATCAGCTTTTCAATAATCAATTCTGTCTTTTTCTCTAAAACAGTGAAGTTTCTACGACCTATGGGCACTCGGCCCAGATTTAAACAGCAAGCCACGGGAGGCTAGGGGCGGGGGCAGCTGGCAAAGATCACCTAGCTTTGGGCATTTCATTAAAGCGTCCAAAATTCCAGGATGATATTGCGTATGTTTTTTCTCTATTGTCTGGCTGCTAGGGAGAAGAACGTGTCGTCTTAAAATTTCTATTCAGAATTTTAATTAAATTGTGGCCTGTGGCAAAATAGAAAGGCATTCAAATCAAATGCTAGTGTCTCTCTGTTTATTTTATGAGCTCCCATCTCTAACTAGTTCTTGCTGAAATAATTAAATGTCTTTTCAGCAAATGGACTGTACAGGCTGTTTGGTTTAATGTTTCCTATAAGCTGGTAAGTGTGTGCTTTATAATTCAGTTATTTCTGCCCTCCCCCCCCCCACGTTTTTCTCCTCTCTCACCACACAGGCTGACTCAAGGGTTTCTGAGGATCGGAATGGCATTAATGCACCTGTAGGCCAAAGCATGCTCGCACAGGCTAGCGGAGGCTGCTGGAGGCTGAGCACACTGCCTTTGACATTAATAGGTCAGAGGCACTTCTAGATTGAAATTGCTAAAGGTGGAGAGGACACACAGGATAGTCAATGAGGCCTTTTGGTCTGACACTGATGCATGAAATCTCTTATTTACTGACTCATCTATCGCAGGAAAGGAAAATTGCTTTTTAAAAATTATAGAATCCACATGGAGCAGGAGACCACAGACACTGCTAACATTAACAATGACAATGGAGTTAACAATGACAATGACTGGAGACTCTGTGTGTGTGTGTGTGTGTGTGTGTGTGTGTGTGTGTGTGTGTGTCTTAAGAGGAGGGGTATGCTATTCTTCTGCTTCATAAAACACAGTTATGGATCCTTTGGGGATAAAAGCCCAAGCCTAGGGCAGAGTCTGAAATGGGGAGATTTAGTCAAAAGGGATATAATTGCCTACATAATAAAGTAGAGAAGAGGTCTTTCTAGGAATAAAGAGATTGTTCCTGGGAGCAAGTATTTTCGGCTTCCTCTAAACAGAGCCCCACCCCAGAAACAGGAGATAGAAAGGGAGTGTGCGAGGGGACAGAGAGCTTAGGAAAGGAACTTTGTCATTCTGACAGCTAACTTGCAATGCACGTTCCCCATGTTCTTCCAGGTACCAGGCCAAGTGCCTTCCCGCAACTGTGTCATGTAATCTTCCCAACAGTCTTACGAAATTGGGGCCATCAGTCTCCCCATTTTATAGATCTCACTGTTGAGGTTTAGCCATATTAAATGACTTACCAAAGGCTCATAGCTACTAAGTCTCCAAGTTGGCCTTTCCAAAGAAAGGGGAAAATGGTGTGAACTAGTAAAATCTGAGCCTCCAAGCTTTTAGGCTCACTTAAACTGAATGATAGTGGTGATGATAACACAAGGGGACAGATATTGGGCACTTACAACACACCAGGCACAGTGCTAAGCCCTTTATAGGAGTCAGGTCATTTAATCCTCCTGACAACATTTGGAGAAAAATATTTGTCTTCACTCTATTTTGCAAGTGAATAAACACTGTCTTCAAGGTTAAGGAACTTGTCCAAGGTTACCTAGTTAGAAAACAGAATAGCTGGAGAGTAAGAACAGATCTCCACAACCTGGGGGGAGCGGGGAGGCACCAGGGCCTAAGGAGAGAGCGGTCTACCAGAACGCCAGTGTCTCCTGTGAGTTGTGGCCTGGTGTATTTTGAAACCCTGATAGTTGAACACATTTTACACTGCTCCCTGTTTTATGCTGAGATCTAGCCTGGAAAAGAAAGCCATGGAACACTTACGTGTCACACAGTGGGGATGTTATAAAGTCAAGAAATATTTGGTGGATACATGAATGGAGCCTGGTCTGTAGGTTTTAATTTTTTTCCTCTTGTGGCCCTGTACGTTCCGTGTCTCTAGGATGAGCTGAATGTTTTCTTTCAAGTTTTGAATGTACCAAAGTCTGGAATAATAAAAGATAATGAGTAAGGGAAAGGACTTATTTGAGTTTAGATAAATGGGATGTGGAAAACTTTAAAAAGAAATCATCTCTCAAGGCCCTCATTGTTTTGGGAAGGGCAAATGTGCTGTGGGGCTAGGCATCCAGGGAAGTAAAAAAAGAGTTAAGAATGACAAGAGGAAGGGTGGTAAGGGAGTTAAAAGGGATCTGGCATTTTCCATAGCTACTATGTACTAGGTCCTTTTGTATGCTCTAGGTCATTTAATCTTCACATCTATCCTGGGAGGCAGGTGTTATTAACTGTTTTATAATATGAAATTGAAGCTTATAATTAAGTAACTTGCCCAAAGTCTCACATAAAGGAAGAGATGTGGAGCTAAGATTCCTTCTCTGATCTGATTCTCTCTGGAATATTCACTGTCCCTTCAAGTCAAGTTCAAAACAGAAGGGCATTTCAAGTTGAGTGTGCAAAAGAAAAGATTTCAGGTTTAGGGAGACAAAAAATATGGCACAGAACTTGTGGAAAGGCCCAAACCGAGATCAATGAGTTTTGAGGAACCTGTAAGAGAGGCCCTGACTGGATGAGATAATCTTCTGGAAAGAGGTATTCTATGTTCTCTACTATATTACCCGTATTTCCTTGGGTAATTGCTCGGCAATTGTAGCAACAATCTGGAGCAAAAGAGGGAAAGCTGTAGCCGGGAAGACAGACGAGAGGCAGCGAGGCAGGATGGTGGGAAATAAAGATAAGTGTGTCCCCAAGACCCCTGCTCAGAGATCTTTCCCCAGCTTCTGGATGGCAGAAGGGCATGGCGGGACTTGCTGCCAGCCCCCAACAGCCACCAACAATGAGTTTTTTGAAGCTTCACAGCTTTCGGTCTTCTTTTACGTCATGCAAGTCAGATCTAGGCCCAGGAAGTAATGATACCCTGTGATTCGAATGCCCGCTCTACGCGTGTTAGGTGAGGTCCTCCCAGAAGCACATGTCAGGACAAAACTAACCGTGGCAAGATTTTCACAAGAGAAGCGAGCGTGTGTAAGGAAAGAGGAAGGGAGTTGTGACGAAAGCCTGACCCTGACGAAGGGAGAGAGGAGCGAAGGTGGAATGGAAGTGGTCCGGACTACCGTGCAGTTTAAGGAAGCTTCTCCAAGTCCTGGAGCCAAAGGTGGCCAACAAAGCAGTCCACTTATCTCTGGGCAGTAAACATGCCTTAGGCTCCCCAGTGGACGCAATGACGGGAGGGAACAGCCCATGGGAAGGGCCAGAACACAGCAGCTGAGGCCCTCAGTCAATTTACCTGTTCTAGGCAGTCTGCCAGTCACACTCTGAGGGGCCCCAACACACACCCCACCCCCGACTCCTCTATTCATAACGACATGGGCATATCTCAGCCAAAAGGTCATTTCCCAAGGGAAGTCTTTCCTCATCCCAACGCCCCCCACCCCAGTCAAGGTAAACTTACCTTTAAAAAAAAAAATATTTATTTATTTATTTGACAGAGAGAGATCACAAGGAGGCAGAGAGGCAGGCAGAGAGAGAGGAAGGGAAGCAGGCTCCCTGCTGAGCAGAGAGCCTGATGTGGGCCTCCATCCCAGGACCCTGGTATCATGACCTGAGCCGAAGGCAGAGGCTTTAACCCACTGAGCCACCCAGGTGCTCCTAAACTTAACTTTTTATATACCTTCATGAAAACGTGCTCCTTTCCTTCAGAGTGCTTGTCTCAGTTTGTGCTTACATATTCATGAGTGTGGTTATTAGATTAATGAGCGCCTCTCTTGCTAAATTCCAAACTCCATGAGAACAGGAACCATACACTGTCTCATGCACCGCTTTATCCTCAGTGCCTCCCACGGGGACTAACAGTAGATGCTCAATGAATACATACATTTGGAATAAATGGGTGCGAATGAATACATGTCAGAGAGCAAATCTGAGCTGTATAATCAGTTTGAATCCCCCAGTGACTGGCAAGGACAGAAGACCCGGGGATGGGATCAGAGCTGGAAAGGGTGAGAGTGAATAGACAGGTTCAAGGAGAGGGTGGCCACAGAGGATCCTTAAGAGGGCGTGAGCAAAAGCAAGCTGCGGTTGGTACCTGCTAGGCCACACAGACTATGATTCAGGTCAGAGGAATTAAGGTAAGAAAGAAAGAGTGAGGGGCGCCTGGGTGGCTCAGTCAGCTAAGCATCTGCCTTTGGCTCAGGTAATGATCCCAGTGTCCTGAGATCGAGTCCCACATCAGGCTCCCTGCTCAGCAGGGAGTCTGCTTCTCCCTCTGCCTCTACCTTTCCCCCTGCTTGTGCTCTCTCTCTCTCTCTCCCCGTCTCTCATGCTCTCTCTTTCAAATGAAATGAAATGAAATGAAATGAAATGAAAGAGTGAATATACTTGGGGAGGGAGACAGATCATGAACATTAACCAAATAAGCACCCTTTTCTTGATCAAGCAGTCTGGTTCTGGAAATGTGGGGCCAGGGTTAGAGCAGACACAGGGGGAACCAGGGAAGTGGAAACCCTAGCGAGGCAGGAACCCAGCCACACAAAATAGCCTCAAGGGCTTCTCCGGAGAAGCGAGGTTGTGTCAACAAGGTCTTCCGATATTGGCCAGGTTTTCTGCTCAGGTCCTCTCTGGGAGCCTCTCCTAGTCTTAAAGGGACCACAGCCTCTGAGGACTCTGCCTGGGTTTGTGGGGGAAGCTCGGTGCCTCACAGCTGTCTCAGGTGACAGCCCTATAATCCTCCAAGGCCACTTGAAATTCTGCCTCTCTAAGCCTTGGCTTTTTCCTTTCAAACAGTGGGATAAAATTTAACCTCAGAGGATGAGGAGGACTAGAGAGAATAGTATGAGCTTACTCATAATAATATGGATGGGGTTCAACATGGTTTCTTGCAGACTCTCAGGATCTTTACACCAAAAAAATAAAATTGAAATTAAGCAAAGCACAAATTTCCCTGTACTCCACTGATGATTAAAAAAAAATGGTTTTGGACACACGACATACACAAAATCTTTAGAAAATCTTGTCAAAACGGATAGTCCCTGATCTAGTTGACTCAGGATCAGCCTAGGGGTCAGAAGATGGAGAAAATCATAGAATTCTGGGATCTCTGAGCTCTAGATTAGTCCAGTTTGCAGGAGGGAGCTGTGAGAATGCTGGGGATAATCACTGATTGTCAAATTCCACGAATCTGTGCATCTTCACCGAATTTCACTAAGTGGGACTTTGGAAGACCATTGTTACAATTCGTTTTCTTCTAGCGAGCTGGGGCAAAAGGTACATTTATTCCAGAGCCAGGTGTAACACAAATGAAGCAAATTTCGTTTGGCCTGCATATTTCCTTGAAAAGTCAACCTAGATCATTCAGGTAACGAGTTAGTCAAGGCTGTTGTAAATCACAGTTCATCTCTTCTCATTTCTTTTTTTTTTTCCAGATTTTATGCATGTATTTATTTTTAGAAAGAGAGTGTGCCCACATACAGTGGGAGGGACAGAAGGAGAATCTCAGCAGACTCCCTGCTGAACATGGAGCCCCACTGGGGACTCGATCCCACAACCCTGAGATCATGACATGAGTCGAAATCAAGAGCTGGAAGCTTAACCAACTGAGCCACCCAGTTGCCCCAACCTATTTCAATTTCTGATTGTAGCTGAGTGGTTACATGGTCCTAGAAGTCAGAGTCTTGCTGTATTCTTGTCTGTTTTCCTGCCTCACTGAGTTGAGGGTGCTCACTCACTTAACCTTTCTGTGTCTCCTTCCTCATTTATAAAATCTGGGCTATAATTACTTAACTGTATACAAAGCCATTTTTTTTTTTTTACCTCACCAGTGTCATTCACAGCATAACATTCCACCTCTTCAGTCAAAACAATCCTGCTTTTGTGAAAACACATTAACTCCAAAGATAGACTTCAACTGAATTTGATGATTATCTCTTGGAGCCTTTGCACAATGGGAAGACAAGTCAGAATAAAACACAGTTCTTGTCCTAAAATAGTGAATCCCAAACACCACTCCACATACTGGGACTAGTACCTAACAGTTTACACAAGTCCATGGCAAAACGAAAAGAAAAAAAAAGAGGATAATACAAGGAATGTTCTGTGACTCTACACTTCTATTCAATTTGAACGAATTTCCTTTATTACAAGTTTCTTATGAATATTTCCCTTTTAATATTTTCTAGGCACTGAAATGTTTTGTTTTATCTTATGGTAGGATTTGCCTCCTTTTAACAGCCCCACTTAGCAAAACCAAAAAAAAAAAAAAAAAGGAAAAAGGCAAAAAGTCAATTCCTTTTTGTCTTTTAATTTTATTGGTCGGATAATTCAAAATGAATGAGACTTGCTAAATAACTTCCACCTACTTAAGTCACATGATCAATCCGGTTTATAGTTTAGTCAAGAAAATTGCTTAAATTTGTTCTATAGAAGTTTCTGTTCTGGAAATTGTTTGAATTTATAATTAGAACCTCCAAAAAAAGAAAACAGATTTGGAGCTCAAGCTACGGCTAAAAACAAAACACAACAAAAGGAGCAAAGCCAGTAATAACCAAATGGTGCCTGGCACATAGAAGGCCTTCAACAAATATTTGCTGAATAAGTAAATAAATTATCAAATCAAACAGATACAGATTCGAATAGTACCTGGCCAGCAGCTATAAAAACAAACAAATAAAGAACCCACAACAATAAAAAACAAAGAAACAACAATAATAACAACAAACACCGAGTGATAAGAGGATTTTCACTCTTTGGTCAGAATAACATGTAAAATGGCTTTTCTTTTCTAAGTTTCCTTTTCAGTTAGAACTCCTAAGTATTATATGCCTTCAGCCTAGGAAAGACCTATAATAACTCACTTTTCTCTCTTGCCAAGAGGAAATAAAAAGGCAATGAGGGGCGCCTGGCTGGCTCAGTCACAAAGGCGTGCAACTCTTGATCTCAGGGTTCTTAGTTCGAGTCCCACTTGGGTGTAGAGATCACTAAAAAAAGGAAACTTTAAAAAAAAAAGGTGGTCAGAGGAAACTGAAAACAATTAGGAAATTATATAAACTAATAGAAGTTAGAGACAGAGAGTTAGAAATCATCAACCCATTCTTTTCAATTTATAGATAAGTAAACAGGCTCTGAGAAACCTACCCAAGTCACCCATGATTTTACATTTGGACCTTGAGAACAAAACCAAGATACTTCTTTTTGTTTAAGATTTACTTATTTATTTAAGAGAGAGAGAGAGCTCACAAGAGCAGGGCATGGGGCAGAGGAAGAAGGAGAGGAAATCCCAAGCAGACTCCCCCCACCCACGTGAGCCCCAATCCCATGATCCCAAGACCATGACCTGGGCCAAAATCAAGAGTCGGACACCCAATCAACTGAGCCACTCAGGTGCCCCAAAACCAAGATACTTCTGCCATTTAACAGCAGTATATCCTAATTGCGGAAAGAAGATAAGCATCATTGAAGACACCTTGGAGAGTCAAACTACAAACTTAAAAGCTTTAAAATACATTCAGAAGACAGAGGAAACAAAACAGTAAGCTAGAAAGGTTCATGTTAGAATTCATGTTGGAGGGTAAGAATTCTAGGGACAATGGGCTGTGGAAGAACAAAGGTCCAAAGACTAGAGGGGGTATGATGCACTTGGGGGAAACTGAGAGACAGCAAGTTATAAGTGACTTGTGTATTTATCTGCCATCTTTAGGATGACTCCTGTGCCAGAATTCATCAACACTAGATTGGCAAAGAGCTTTTACGACTGACCAGCTACGAGGATATGGAAATAGTCTTGCTCAGGTGAAGCTCACATTAGTAAGTACAGCCATGTTATTACACACGGACTGACAAAACCAAAATAGTATATGTGTAAGGCCATACGATGGAGAATCATTTGTAGTAGCAAAACACTGGAAGCAACTCAAAAGTCCGCCAGCTGGGGACTGCTTAAATAAACTATGGCACATACACACAAAGGGTACACTATTCAGTTTTTAAAAAATCAAAGAATGAGGAAGACTTCCATATTCTGATATGGTATATCAACAGGATCTATTACTAGGGGAAAAAGCAAGAGTAAAACAATGCTTCTATTATGGCACCTTTTTAGTAGGCTAATCTAAAGGGAAACATACATACATCCCCACATACACACATTCACTTATAGTTTCAAAATGATACAACATAAAGAGGCCCCTGGGTGGCTCGGTTGGTTAAGCGTCTGTCTTTGGCTCAGGTCATGATCTCAGAGTGGTGGGATCGAGCCCCATGTCAGGCTCCCCACTCAGCAGGGAGTCTGCCTGTCCCTCTCCCACTGAACCTCCTCAGGTTCACTCTCTGTCTCTCCCCAATGAATAAAATCTTTTAAAAAAATGACACAACAGAAGGATAAACAATAACTAATAAAGATGCTTGGGGGGTAGGGTGGACAACACAGGGATGATATTGGGATTTCTTTAAATATACCTTGTTATATACGTTGACTTTGGAACTAAATTAATCAAAAAGAAAAAAATCCCTAAAAATAGAAAGCAAATGGAAACAAATGAACTGAACTTTATACTAAATTGGTGACAAAACAATATGGAGAAAAGAATTATTTCACCTTGACTTCAAAACACAGAGTTTTGACTGGACACCCCAAATTGGATATACTGTCAGGACATAGAGAACTACAAAGAAATTCTAAACTGCATTCGGTAGTTTTATTGTTAATGATAATGGTGTTATTTTTATTTTGATAAGGAGTTATAGGCAACTACGTTAATGCTATTAAGAACCAAGATGTTCAAAATAAGAGAAAGGAGATACATATACAAATTCGAAGCTAGGTAAAAACCCTGCAACATCCAATTTGAATTGGAAATATCACCATAAATTCATAAATTTGTTTGTTAGACAAAAAGGTCATTTCTTCCCTGACCACTGAAGAGTCCCATAAGCAATGACCACATGATAGCAATGAGGACCCGGACACAAATTATGATCTCTGAATATCATCCCCCACTAAATAAATAGGATTCCTTAGAGAAATTGCTGACTCCAGGTCTGGGACAGGGACTGTCCTAGATGAGCTGGGGAGGTCTTCTTGTGCAGGAAAGAAAGGAAGCTATCAACAACTATTATGGTCATGCCAAGAGGCCTCATGAGTCAACTTTTAAAGGGGCTCCCACTAGCCTACAATGGGGCGATTGGGGTATCAAAGTGGAAAAAATATCACTGACTTACTGAGACACATCCAATATGTAAAAATCTCTGAATTCATCATGAGCTGATAAAAACATGTTAGTCACCATTGAAGCTTACTTGGACACCAAAATCATTCCGAAAATCGGTAACCACAAGGCAAAAATCAAACAGTTGTCCTACCTTTCCTATAAAAACTGCATTTCAAGATAGACACTATGTTGATGAGGGAAATTTCTTCTTTATAGGGGCGCTTGGATGGATCAGTCGGTTAAGAGTCTGCCTTCCCAGGGTCCTGGGATCAAGCCCCATATTGGGCTCCCTGCTTGAGGTGGCGGGGGGGCTGCTTTTTCCTCTCCCTCTGTCACTCCCTCTGCTTGTTCTCTATCTCTTTGTCAAATAAATTTTAAAAATCTTTTTTTTTAATTTCTTCTTTATAGAGTTCTAGCTAATGCAGAAGAAATGATGGCATTGGAAAATCAACAGTCTCCTCCTTCTAATGAAATAATGGACCTAGGCCATGATCATTGGTGACTGCAAAAATCAGCTTGAAGCTTGATAGGATACTATAATGCAAAAATCAGCCTGAACCACCTGAGTGAACCCCACTCATCAACCCTACTATTATAAAAAGTGAGACCCCAGACAGTACAGGCCTCCTGATGTCAAGATCCAATATAGAATAAAGAGCACCACCCACAAGGGATTCTTAAAAAGTGAACCCAAGGGGCGCCTGGGTGGCTCAGTGGGTTAAGCCGCTGCCTTCGGCTCAGGTCATGGTCTCAGGCTCCTGGGATAGAGCCCCGCATCAGGCTCCTTGCTCAGCGGGGAGCCTGCTTCTCTCTCTGCCTCTGCCTGCCTCTCTGCCTGCTTGTGCTCTCTGTCTCTTTCTCTGTCAAATAAATAAATAAAATCTTTTAAAAAAAAGTGAACCCAAGTCTAATCAAATCTCTAGGAAAAAACATACAGTTATGAAAAGTGTTTGATTTATACTCGAGAAGTAAGAAAGCAAACCAATTCTCACAGCTAAAGCCACTTGAGAAACCCAACCCCATGCCTATAGATTCAGCCAGCCCCCCCAAGTTCTGGAACAAATCCTACTTATTCATTAAGGGGAAATTAAGGAGCCTGAGTTCCATACCTCACATGAGTGCATACAGTCAACCTAGCCATTGACCCTGCTAGAACACTGTGACTTATACCCCAGACCCAATTATTAGTTGCCTGCATTGGGTCCTGTGACTACGTTTCTATCTGGTTAATTTACCTATTGCGACAGTTGTTCTGAACCAGGGACTCAGCTTTATTCTTACCATATTCCTAATTAGGGCCCTGACCTTGAATTCCAACCCAGCTGCCGGGCCCCACTCCATATTGCTAAGCACTTCCTTATACCTTGTTTCTTGCCTGCTCCCAGGCTATCTGTTTTTAACTCCTTGCCATCTTATTAGGTGTTTCCTGACTTAGAAATCTTGTGTTAATTTGATCCATACTGGGTCATATTGGCTCGTGGGTTAAGCGTCTGCCTTTGGCTCAGGTCATGACCCCAGGGCTCTGGGATCGAGTCCCTCATCGGGCTCCTTGCTCAGCGGGGAGCCTCCTTCTCCCTCTCCCTCTGCCGGCTGCTTCCCCTGCTTGTGCTCTCTCTCTCTCACAAATAAATAAATAAAATCTTTTTTAAAAATTTGAGTCATACTGTTAAAATTTAGAGTGAAATTTAGAATAAATATCAGACTGTGTATTATTGCTAATTCATAACATCCTCAGGAAGGTTAGGGACACTATCCTTGTTTGGAAATGGGAGAAAAACATGTGAAACACTCATTTCTGGCCCCAGAAGACATCTGGGGCAGCACCGCTATAAACATCCTCAATCTATGATCCCTGGATTTGGCCCCGAACTACAGTCACTGCTGGCCCACTCCAGCCAGCTCTTCCTTCTCCACTCCACTCTACCCCTGCTCCAAGGGGAATGCTTTTTCCCTTCCTTTGAAAGCTTCCACAACCAGGTCAGTCCCCAGCGGTCTAGCTTAGCGCTTTGGCTCTGTGGATAGGCCCTTCTTCTATTTTTCAATGCTTTATATTATAAAGTAAAACAGATAAAGAATGCCACACAGGCATATGGCTTAATGAGTCCATATAAAGCAACACTCTTGCAACCGTCATCAGGTCAAGAACTAGACGTTCGTCAGTGACCCCAGGAGTCCCTTCCACATGAGGTGGCCAGATCACAAGTCCCTCCTTTACTCATACATACCATTGTCTAGACTTTTCAAAAAATATTTTATGTATTTATGCATTTATTTATTTATTTGAGAGGGAGGCGCAGACTCCCCACAGAGCAGGGAGTCTGACATAGGACTCGATCCTGGGACCTCGTGACCCAAGCCGAAGGCAGGCGCTTAACTGATTGAGCCACCCAGGCACCTCTTGTTTAGACTTTTACAGTCATCACGTCCATGCTTTTCTTTAAAAAGTTTTCTCACTTATGCGTGCATTCCTAGACACTATATGTTAGTCTTACCCATTTAAAAAATTATGTATGTCTTTCATGTCTCTTTTAATCTGTAGGTTCTCCCTCCATTCCCCTTTACCTCCGAAATATCTGTTGAAATACCCAGGCTTTTTGACTACTAGTTTCTCAGCCTGGATTTTGCTCATCAGCCTGGGGGCACCTGGCTGGCTCAGTCAGTTAAGAGTCTGCCTTCGGCTCAGGTCATGACTCCCAGGATCCTGGGATCGAATCCCATCTTGGGGAACCTGTTTCTCCCTTTGCCTCTGCTTCTGTGTGTGTGTGTGTGTGTGTGTGTGTTTCTCATGAATAAATAAAATCGTAAGAAAAAAATCAGTGTGCCAATCCACTGGTATTTTAATGAACTTACTTTCCCTCCCCACTTTCCTCTCATCTCACTAGGGCAGGCTGGCAGCTCCGGCAGCTCTGTGGGAGCTGTCCTCACTCCACTCCACAGCATGACTGACTGAAAGAAGCCAGCTTCCCTGCTCACAGTTGCTGCCAGCTAGGGCTCCATCTGGCTGTTTGGGTGGCTAGCTGACACCAGATACGCTAGTGCTAAAGCTACCCCGGTCCACCTCATTCTGTCCCTCCTTGGTGAGAGGTGCTGTTTGATCCCTGAGACCTAGAAAAGCAGAAACAGAAGCAGCCAGGGCGCCCCAGTGGCTCAGTTGGTTGAGCCACTGCCTTCAGCTCGGGTCATGATCCTGGAGTCCAGGGATGGAGCCCTACATCGGGCTCCCTGCTCAGCAGGGGGTCTGCCTCTCCCTCTGACCTTCCCTCTCTCATGCTTGCTCTCATTCTCTCTCTGTCTCAAATAAATAAATCTTTAAAAAAAAAAAGAAAGAAAGAAAGAGAGAAAGAAAGAAACAGAAGCATCTGGACTATGGTTGAAACTTGAGGTCTAGGAACCATCGTTCCTTCCAATTGCTAGTCAATTTCTAGCAGTGCTTTTTGGGGAACTGAGCAATGTACAATATGCCAGCTGAGTTCCCAAATCGGGGCCAGGCTGCTTAGGCTCCTGAGTGTTTGGTATCTTTTGAAGGGATTTTGTACCCTTAAATGTACTTTACAAAACTTAAAAGAAATAAAGTTTAAAATCATAGATGCAACAATATTTCAGTCACGCTGTGGGTAAAATTGAGTTTCTGCAGGCCCACCTTGAACCCTAATCAAATATAGCATTATTTCTGTGGGAAACCAAATGCCAAATTCCAAACATGCAACTTAAAAAGTGTGGGAATACATCTTTGCAAATTTGAGGGTTAGCTGTGCAGACAACTACAACATTTTAGACTCTGGTTTATACAAGCATAATGTGATATTACCTTCTTGAGGTCTTCTTCTAAAGAAGGTTTACATAGTCTTAACCCTAACCATCCTCTCAAATGATTTAGAATACCATTTCTTCCTCTACTTCCAAATAACAACAACAAAAAATAATAATGATTCCCTTTCTGTGATCTAGAAGAAAGGCCAAGAAAAGTATTGCTTCAGGCAGCTAATGTCCAAAATCTGGCCGGCATACAGAAAGCCACAACACTGGCCAACCCCTAAAAATTCTAGAAGCCAACACAGTGATTATACAAACTGAGCCTCTCGCCACGGAAACAAACCCACCTCCAAACCTTCTAAATTTCCAAGCAATATATGGAATTATTTAAGACATAAATGTGAATCACTGGCAGCTGGGAAATTTTTAGATTTTGAAATGTGATAGTCTCCATTTGCTGGCATCCGGTTAATATTCTCTGTTCTACTTTAAAAGCATCACATCAAAGATAGAGGCAAAATATAATAACACCAAAAAAAGATCTATTCTGGAACCCTATGGTAATGATTCTTTAGATTCTTAGACTCATTACAAATTACATTGGGTCCAAGAACACCAACGCATTTTGTAAGGCCTTTCAAATTTTCCAAATAAGGGTATTCAGCCAAGACTCATTCATATTCAGATTTCTAGGACACTCTGATTTGTTAATGTATGTTCCATACAATGCAGTGATAGTTAAATCAGGGGTCTACTGAGGGTTGAGCCTCCTGGAGCAGAGCTGCAATTTAAAGCAACACTGTTCTGGAGGTTTCCATTTTACTAAATTTTCACTTCAAGTTCTAGCTCTGTTTAATATTCTTATAATGTAAGAAGGGAGCAAAATACTTCAGCAAAGCTAGGAAGATTCAAAATTCGCTATGAGAGTTGGTTTAAGCCTCATGTTGGGTGTAGAGATTACTTAACAAAAAATAATTTGTTATGAGAATACCAGAAAGTCTAAGAGAAAATATTAGGGTGGAAATACAAACATGTCATGATAACAAATACAAAAGTGTAGGTACTTAAAAAACTCTTTGACATGTGCATGTAAATCATCACATCCATGCATTAAAAAAAACAATTAGATAAAAGTGCACACAATTTCTGTATTGAACTAACTGGAATTTAAATAAAATCTTGAAAGAAAAAAGTAAAAAAAAAAACCACATTTAGTAACTTAAATAAATTAAATACTTTGTGATCAACAAAGGTGACATGCTTATACAAACAAGTAAATGAGGCTTCAAAGCTAGATTTTCAGAACCTAGTAATTATGTTGAAGACGTGACCTAATAATCATACTTTTAAAAATACATATTTATATAATCTTGAACATAACAATTAAAAAATAAATTCATTTCAAGTACATATGAAACATAAAAAATTGACCCTATCTACCTGCAGCAATCAGACAAGAAAAAGAAATAAAAGGTAACCAAAGTGGTAAAAAAGAAAGAAAACTGTCACTATTCTCAGATTATGACAAAATCCCTAAAGGCTCTACCAAAAAAAAAAAAAAAAAGATTAGAACTAATAAATGAATTCAGTGAAGCTGCAGAATACAAAATCAATATACAGAAGTCTACACTAAAATGAAGTGGACAAAAAAGAAATTAAGAAAATAATCCCATTTACAATTGCATCAAAAAGAATGAAATATTTAGGAATCAGTTAAACCAAGGAAGTAAATGGTCTGCATTCTTAAAACTATAAGACATTGGTTAATGAAAAAGAAGATGACACAAAGGGAAAGATATACCATGTTCGTGGACTGGAAGAATACTGTTATAATGTCCACACTACCCAAAGCAATATACAGATTCCATGCAATCCCTATCAAAATGCCAACCATAGGGGCACCTGGTTGGCTCAGTCAGGTAAGGGTCTGCCTTTGGCTCAGGTCATGATCCCAGGATCCTGGGATCAAGCCCCACATAGGGCTCCCTACTCAGCAGGGAGTCTGCTTGTCCCTCTCCCTCTGCCCCTCACCTCCCCCCCCACACACACACTCTCTCTCTCTCTCTCTCAGAAATAAATAAAACCTTTTTTTAAAAATCCCAACTGTATTTTTCACAAAACTAGAAAAGTAATCTTAAAATTTGTATGGAACCACAAAAGACTCCTAATAGCCAAAGCAATTTTGAAAAAGAAAAACAGGGACACCTGGGTGGGTCAGTCAGTTAAGCATCTGCATTCAGCTCAGATCATGATCCCATGGTCCTGGGATCAAGCCAGGATCCCTCTGCCTGCCACTTCCCCCACTTGTGCGCTCGCGCTCGCTCTCTCTCTCTCTCTCTCTCCTTCTCTATCAAATAAATAAATAAAATCTTTTAAAAAAAGAAAAACAAAGCTAGAGGTATCACAATCCTAGACATCAAGCAATACTACAAAGCTATAGGACTCTAAACAGTATGGCGCTGGTTTAAAATAGACACATAGCTCAACAAGACAGAACACAGATCCCAAAAATAAACATATGCTTATATGATCAATTAATCTGTGACAATGGAGGCAAGAATGTAAAATGGATGAAAGACAGTCTCTTTAATAAATGGTGTTTGGAAAACTGGATAGCTACAAGCAAAAGAATGAAACCCCCGGATCACTTTTTTATATCAGACACAAAAATAAATTCCAAATGGATTAAAGACCTAAATGTGGGGCACTTGGCTGGCTCAATTGGAAGTGTGTGCAATTCTTGATCTAGGGGTCATGAGTTCAAGCCCCACACTGGGTGTCGAGATTACTTAAATAAATAAACTTGAAAAAAAAAGTTTTTAAAAAAGATCTAAATGTAAGACCTGAAACCATAAAACTCCTAAATGTAAGTATAGGCAATTATCTCTTAGACATTGGCTTTAGTAACATTTTTCTGGATAGGTCTCTTCCAGCAATGGAAACAAAAGCAAAATTAAACTACTGGAATTACATCAAACTAAAAACCTTTTGCATAGGAGAGGAAACTATCAACAAAATGAAAAGGTAACCTGAATGGGACAAGATATTTCCAAATTATATACCTGATAAGGGGTTAATATCCAAAATATATAAAGAACTCATACAACTTAATACCAAAGAAACAAATAATTCATTTATAAAACACTGGATCTGAACAGAGGATCTGAATGGGCATTTTTCAAAGGAAGACACAGATGGCCAACAGACACATGAAAAGATGTTCAACATCACTAATTGTCAGGGAATTGCAAATCAAAGCCACAATGAGATATCACTTTATACCAGTCAGAATGGCCAGTATCAAAAAGATGAGTAACAAATGCTGGAGAGGATGTGGCAAAAAGGGAACCCTTGTGCCCTGCTGGTGAAAAGGTAAATTGATGCAGCCACTGTGGAAAACAGCATGGAGGTTCCTGAAAAAACCGAAAACAGAAATGCCATACAATCCAGTAATTACACTGCTGGGTATTTACCCAAAGAAAACAAAAACAACAAGATGAATGAATAAAGAAGATGTGGTATATACACAGACTGGAATATTACTTAGCCATAAAAAAGAATGAAATCATGCCATTTGCAACCACCTGGATAGTCCTAGAGAGTATTATGGTAAGTGAAATAGGTCAGAGAAAGACAAATACCATACAATTTCACTTATATGGAGAATCTAAAGAACAAACAAAAAACAGAAACAGACTCATAAATAAGGAGGGAAAAACTGGTGGTTGCCAGAGGGGAGGGGGTGGGGGAATGCATGTAATATGTGAAGGGGATTAAGGTACAATCTTCCAGTTATAAAATAAATAAATAACAGGGATATAATGCACAACACAGGGATATAGTTGACAATATTGTCAACATTTTGTATGGTCATGTATGGTAACTGTCCTTATGGTGATCATTTCATAATGTAAATACATGTTGAATCGCTATGTTGTACACCTGAAACTAATATAGTATTGTATGTTGACTACACTTCAATAAAAAAGATTTCTGGGGTACCTGGCTGGCTCAGTCATAAGAGCATGGGACTCTTGATCTCGCAGTCCTGAGTTCGAGGCCCAAACTGGGTGTAGAGATTACCTAAATAAATAAAACCTTAAAAAAGTATTTTGGTGGGATGTTATAAAAGCCATATGGAAGAACAAAGAGCCAAGACAAGTGACAACATTTATGAAGAGAAGCAAAAGAGAAGAAATTTTGCTTTACAGATTTTCTATAGAAGTAGAGTTCTGGGGTGCCTAGGTGGCTCATTCGGGTAAGTGACCACCTGGAGTCCTAGGATCAAGTCCCACATGGGGCTCCCTGCTCAGCGGGGAGTCTGCTTCTCCCTCTGACCCTTCCCCATCTTGTGCTCTCTCTCTCTCTCAAATAAATAAGTAAAATCTTTTTTTTAAGGTTTTATTTGTTTGTTTGACAGAGATCACAAGTAGGCAGAGAGGCAGGTGGGGCGGGGTGGGGGGGGGGAAGTAGGCTCCTTGCTGAGCAGAGAGCCCAATGTGGGGCTTGATCTCACAACCCTGGGATCATGATCTGAGCCAAAGGCAGAGGCTTTAACCCACTGAGCTACCCAGGTGCACCAAATAAATAAAATCTTTTTAAAAAAAGGAACTAGAGTCGTGATAATATGGTAACAGTATGGGGAAAAATAGCCCAAAATAACCAAATAGAAAACTATAAAACAGACCTACACAAACTTAAAACACAGCAGAAGTGAAATTACATAGCAATGGGGAAAGGATGGCCCCTATTCAGTAAATGGGGCCAGTTATCCTCTGGGAAAACAAACAAACTACAATTCCTACCTCATGCCACACACAAAAATAAAGTGCATGTACATGTAAAAATCTAAATGTGAAAATGAAACCCGAATTTGTTTATAAGAAAAGAGAGGAGATTGTCTTGGGGCACCTGGGTGGCTCAGTCAGTTAAGCGTCACTCTTGGTTTCGGCTCGGGCCATGATCTCAGGGTTGTGGGATCAAGCCCTGTGTCGGGCTGATGCTCAGTGGGAAGATTCTCTGAAGATTCTCTCTCTCTCAAGGAAATAAATTATTAAAAAAAGAAAAGAGACAAGACTGTCTTTATGAAGTCATGGTAGAGATTTTAACAGGACACAAAACTTAAAAAACATATAGGAAAATGATGAATTTGACTCATTGAAATCTAAAATGTATGCAACACTATAAAAAATGAAAATATAAGCTCCAGACTCAGAGAAAATATTTGCAACTCACATAAGAAAGGATTTATATACAAATATGTAATAGCTACAAATCAATAGCAATCCAATAAGAAAACAGGCAAATAATGCTAGCTAACACATACTGTGTACATTCTCCTAGGCATTGTTCCAATTGCTTTACTTATATTATTTCACTTTATCCTTAAGGGACATGAATAAGTAAGACACAGAGGAGGAAACTCAAATGGTCAATAAATTCATGAAAATATACTCAACCTCACCAACAATTATATTTAAAAAATCAAAATAACAGAATAACGAAATTAATAGAGAAAGATAATTCTTAGTTATTAGCTTGACAAATGTTGTAAGATCTGACAATACCACCTGTTGATAAGGATGTGAAAGAGCCTTAACTCACACACCACTGGTGGATTAAGTACACCAGTACAATTATGTTAAACTAGTACAATTAATTCGGAGAGCAATTTGTCAGTATCTGACAGAGTTGAGGATGCACGATTCCCACTGCTGCATATTTCCTAGAGAAACTCTGGTGCTCTGCACTACGTATAAGAATGTTCGCTGCAGCAACAGCAGCAACAACAAAATTTTAGAAAAAAACCTAAAAAATCCATTAACTGGGGAAAAGATAAATTGTGGTATCTTTATACAATGGAATTTCATTTTAAACTACTGAAATTAATGAATGAAGCTCCATATATTGGCATAGATAAATTCTGTAACAGAGGGTTGATTTTTTTAGAAG
Source organism: Martes martes (assembly GCF_963455335.1). NCBI lineage: Eukaryota > Metazoa > Chordata > Mammalia > Carnivora > Mustelidae > Martes > Martes martes. The sequence goes on from NC_137897.1 coordinate 91,358,396, forward strand.
ATTTACTTGATATAGAGAGAGAGTGGGCAAGTGAGTGAGTGGGGGAGGGGCAGAGAGAGAGGGAGTGAATGTCAAGCAGACTCCCCGCTGAGCGCAGAGCCCCACACGAGTCTTGATCCCACGACCTTGTTCTCAGGGTCAAATCAAAGTGGAATGCTCCACCAACTGAGCTACCCAGGGGTCCCAGAGTGGTGATTTTAAGAAAATCAAGGGGTGCCTGGGTGGCTCAGTGGGTTAAGCCTCTGCCTTCAGCTCAGGTCATGATCTCAGGGTCCTGGGATTGAGCCCTGCATCAGGCTCCCTGCTCGGTGGGGAGCCTGCTTCCCCCCTCTCTCTGCCTGCTTGTGATTTCTCTCTCTGTCAAATAAATAAATAAAATCTTAAAAAAAAAGAAAAAGCAAGTTGCAGAAGGCTCAGTACAAAGCAGTACCACTAGTAAGGGTTAAACCTATAAAAGAATATCATTTAGGGATATGGTCTTAGGTGTTAAAAGTACTAAAACATGCAAAAGAATGACAAACATCTAACTCTGGGTCCAGTACTGCTATTGTACATTTCCACAGAGCGTAACTGACATTGTATTCCATAGAACTGTATTCTGGAAAGAGGCATTCACAGACTGGAAGGGAGGAGAAAGTCTCCAGCAAGCTTCCATTGTATGTACAATATTCCCCCCACCAAAGTAAGTAAATAAAAAGTTGTAAAGAAAATAAAACAAGTTAAGATTTGATAGAATTGAGTGGTGGGCACATACGTGTTTGTGATGTTTTTCTCTACACTTTTCTGCATTCTTATAATTTGTCATAATAAAAGATAAATGGGAATGGGGATAGGCACTCACTCAGTGGCACGGTTGCTAAAAACAGTGCCAAACTATGAGACAGAAAGAGCAGCAGTGAAATGAGGAGTGCTCATCATTGATGGAATTAATTTCAAAAGCTATTTTTCCTTGACTGTCTTCCAGGAACTTTGTTAATTTCATCTGTCTATGTGTACTCCGCTCCTACAGACCTAGTCAACCAAGATGTTTTCAGCTTGGGTGTTCCCAAGATCCCCTCCTTCTGGTCTCCTTCTTCCTTTCAGTAGTTAGGAAAACAGCATTTTGAGCTCCCGTTCCACAAACTGCTGGACACCCCATGCTCTTTCCCAGAGCTAATACTTATCATGCACTGAATTATGTGTCTGGGGTGGTTCCAAACATTTTCTGACCATGATGTCACTTACTCATCACACAGAGAAGCCTGAGGAGATAGGTCCTATTTTTGTCCCCACTTTTAAGATGAGGAAATTGAGACTTAAGAGGTTAGTTGACTTCCCAAAAAGCCACACTTTTAATGAGTACTAGTCCCCCACTGGTCTTATTCCAGGACTCTGAGACTTCTATTTCTTTTTTCTACTAAGCTCATGGTCTCAGAAACATCTCACTTCCTGTAGTCATTTTTGTCTGCCCCATATAGACCTACCTAACCCAGAATGCAGCCCCTCCATGAATCTCCCTAGACACCACAATCAAGAGGATATTACACAGAGAAGCCTTCTGGAAGGAAGGGATCACATGACTCACAATATAACCGACAATTTAAAAAGAATACTATACATCCCCATCCACTGCCATCAACCCAAATTGTCCAGCTTCATTCCTTAAGCTTCCTGTCATGTTTTACTTCTCCTTTCTCTTACCCATTCCTTACACTCAACTTCTTTTCTTCTTCTTCTTCTTCTTTTTAATGATTTAGGTATGTGTTTTTTATTGTTAAAGATTTTATTTATTTATTTATTTATTTATTTATTTATTTGAGAGAGCAAGAAAGAGAGCATGAGCAGAAGGAGAGGGAGAAGCAGACTCCCTGCTGAGTGGGGCTCGGTCCTAGGACCCTGAGATCATGACCAGAGCTGAAGTCAGACGCTTAACCAACTGAGCCATCTAAGTGGCCCTATTTATTTATTTTTTGGAGGCAGGGGGAGAGGAGGGGCAGAGGTTGAGGGAGAGAAAGAATCGAGAGAGAGAGAGAGAGAGAGAGAGAGAGAGCAAGGAGAGGGGCAGAGGGGGAAAGAGAAAGAGATTCTCAAAAAGACTCCTCACTGAGTGTGGAGTCTGACTCTGGGCTTGATCCCATGACCCTGAGATCATGACCCAACCCAAAATCAAGAGTCGGGAGCCAAACCAACTGAGCTTAGCAGGCTCCCCTCACCTTCCTTTCTTCTTACACCATCTCCACTTGATCCACATTTTTCAAAGTCAACCTTTAGTAAGTGAGAACTTTAATTCTTTGTTTCACTCTCTCCTTTCACACACAGTGCCCCCAGCTGGGGTGAGGGACGTGTGGTTCACCATTCAAACTCAAATATGCCATCAAGACATTTTTCTAAACACAGAGTCATCTCCCTGAACACAAATAATGCTCCTTTTCTAGATGCAAAAGTCTCTGCGGTCAGTTCTTATTTTCAATAGAAAGGTTTTCTTTTTCTTGTCATCATACAGAAGCCTATGAAATTCATTACCCTCTTTATTTCATATAATTTGAAATAGTTGATTGATTGTACCTGATTTGAACATCTGATATTAAACAATAGCATTGTCAAAATAAAGAAAACACCATAAAACCACTGAACCATCTGTCTGACTAGTGTCATAGGTTGAATTGTGCGCCCTCCCCCAAAATCTGTAATGTCATAACCCCTAGTACCTCAGTATGGGACCTTATTTAGAGATAGAATCTTTACAGAAGTAATCAAGTTAAAAATCAGGTCTTTGGGGTGGGCCCTAATCCAATCTGACCTGTGATCTTATAAGAATAGGAAATTTGGACACCAACCCAGAGGGGAAGACAGTGTGAGGACACAGGTAGAAGAAAATCTCCAAGTCAAAGAGAACTGGTACAAATCCTTCTTCCATAGCCCTCAGAAGAATACAACCCTGCAACACCTTGTCCTTGGACTCCCCGCCTCCAGGACCATGACACAGCGAATTTCTGTTCAAGCCACTTGGCATGTGTACTTTGTTACAGGAGTACTAGAAAACTAATATGGTATCTTCAGCTTGGAATTCGGAGACCACCAAAATGTGGATCCAACAGCTCTCTTCAGTCTTCTCTTTCCCTATAGCTCTTTGACTACCGGAAATTCCAAGCAAACCACACCTCTAGCTGTTCCTGCACTTGGCTCCACCCCCTACCCCGGAACAAGCCTGTGCTGGGGCTCTGCCCTCTTGCTTAGCATGATCTTTGCCTATGGCTAACTACCCATCCTTTAGGGTCCATCTCAAATGTCACCTACTTCATAAAGACTATTCTAAGTCACCCACCTAGAAATTCTGAGGTCAACCAGACAGATCTAGATATGAATCTAGCTTTATTGCTTACTAGTTGTGTGGCCTAAGCCAAGATGCTGAACTCAGGGTTATCCATGGGCATGAGAAAAAGTTCCCACTTCAATAAGGTAAGCGTGGCGGGGACTGAGCGAGATGAAGCATGTAAAGCATTTAGCGTAGTGCTTGGCACAGAGAAAGCATTCTGGAACTACAAGCTTTCATCATCTCTTTGACCGGAACCCCAAAAGCTTATATTCCCTCTCTTGCTGTCTCTCTCCCTCTGTCAAATAAATAAATAAAATCTTAAAAAAATTAAATTAGTAAAGATGCCATTATCATATTTCTTCTAATTCTTAGTAGATTACAGGAAATATGTGTACACAGTACACTCTATAGAAGCTCGTTGAATTAAGTTCTGAATTTTGACTTAAACAACCCTGAAATGCTCATATCCACAGCATTTATCTTGGGGGAAAACCACGTTTCTGTATGAAGTTAGAAGTACAATTTTTTCGATAAGAACAAGTTTAAGGGACACCTGGCTGGCTCAGGCAGTTAAGCATCTACCACGGGCTCAGGTCATGATTCCGGGGTCATGGGATCAAGTACCACATTGGGAGCCTGCTTCTCCCTCTGCCTGCTGCTCCCCCTGCTTGTGCCCTCTCTCTGACAAATAGACAAAAATCTTTAAAAAATAAAAAGAAAACAAGTTTAAGCTATAATACTGTCAACAGCGCTAACAAAATGGGTTGGAACTATTCAGGGTGTTTTCACTATTCCTAGAACCAATGAAAAGTGTTGAGAAATAATTCACTGGGTTGTTTTATTTGAGCTTCGTTTTCACAGGAGAAAATACGCCCACTTAAAATTTTATAGTCTTTTCCAGGTGATCTGCAGCCAGACCTGGTAACATGAACTAGCCTCTATTTTTAATATCCTTTTTTTTTTCAATCTTTGGCATTGTCAGTGCACCTTTCCTCTCACAGAGTTTCACAAGCAAAAAAAGCCTTTATGATATAATGTTACAAATGAAGGGGAGAAAGTGAGCCAGCGCAGTTGCCTGGTAAGTAGCAAAGGGTCTCCGGGCTACAGTATTCCAAGGGGGGCCCATGTGAAAACCTAAACCCCTAAGAGACTTTTTTTTTTAACCTCAGTGGATAAAGCTGACAAGGAAGAAACACAGCAACAACAAAATGTCATTTCCACGCTAAAAGCAATTTCTTTCTAGCAAGTGGTGGGGTTGCCCACGCTCCTTTAAAGGGGGTTCTTCCTTTGTTCTGAGAGAAGAAAAACACCCAGATGTTAAACAAAGACTCTCTTCTGAAATGGAAATGGGAATTCAGTTTCCCCATTTAGGGATGACAATGTGAAAGTTACCCTGTCTGGGGCACCTGCCGGCTCAGTTCATAGAATGCGACTCTCGACCTCTAGAGGTCATGAGTTCAAGCCCCATGTTGAGTGTAGAGCTTACTTAAAAAAAATTAAAAATAATAAAGGTGCCCGCTTTGGAAAGCAGAGCTGCATCTCTGTGGAGCAGAACACTTTGGGAGAAAATGTGTCTCTGGGGTGAGAGGGAGAGGTGACATAGCATCAGTTTGCTCCCTGCCTGGTTCCCTGGACTTGGTTTAAGTCTTGTGTTTAGAGGAGAATCACAGTCACGTTGCAACTTTTTCTGGAAAGGATTTGGAGAAAGGGGAACCCTCCTACATGGCTGGTGGGAATGCAAGCTGGTGCAGCCACTCTGGAAAAGAGCATATAGGTTCCTCAAAAAGATGAAAATAGAGCTACGCTATGACCCAGCAATCACATTACTGGGTATTTACCCTAAAGACACAAATGTAGTGATCCGAAGGGGCACATGCACCTGAATGTTTATAGCAGCAATGTCCACAATAGCCAAACTATGGAAAGAACCTAGATGTCCACCAACAGATGAATGGATAAAGAAGAGGTAGTATATATATACAATGAAATACTATGCAGCCATCAAAAGAAATGAAATATTGCCATTTGCAACGACATGGATGGATCTAGATGCTATTACGCTAAGTGAAATAAGTCAATCAGAGAAAGACAATTATTATACGATCTCACTGATATGAGGCATTTGAGAAACAAGACAGAGGATCATACGGGAAGGGAGGGAAAAATGAAACAAGATGAAACCAGAGAGGGAGACAAACCAAAAGAGACTCTTAATTTTAGAAAACGAACTCAGGGTTGCTGGAGGGGAGGGGGGCAGGGGGATGGGGTGGCTGGGGAATGAACACTGGGGAGGGTCTGTGCTATGGTGAGTGCTGTGAAGTGTGAAAACCTGGCGATTCACAGACCTGTATCCCTGAAACAAATAATACATTATATGTTAATTAAAAAAAGATGTGTAATTATTACAAATGACCTTTAGCAAAAGGAAATAAACCTAGTGGTAAATTGTTTTAGTGATGTGCACATACAGGTCCATGATAAAAGGTTTCCAAATTGGATGATGAAATTTGGTCATTTAGTCAGCTTTCTTTGTGGCCCTCTGGCAACGATTCTGATAGCAATGGTGAGGGCTAGCCATACTTATTTTGTATTTACTACATTTCTAATATCGATAATCAGTGTTGCTTAACTTTCAGTTTTTCTTTTACAGTTTACACAGAGAAATCAAAGTGTCAGCAAATAATGACCACTTCTGACTCCACTTTTTTCAATAGCTAGATCTTTTAGTCTGATTCTTGGCTTATTAACATTGGCTATAATGTAAGCCCTATGAAAATTAGTTTTCTTGAGTAAATAAAAACACATATAATGTTTTTAGATGGAAAACCTAACCAAAATAAAAATTACTTTAATTCCTCCAAAATGAATATATATATGTATATACATATATATATGTATATGTGTATATACATATATATATATATATTTTTTTTTTTTTTTTGAGAGAGCGAGAACAAACACAAGTTGGCGGGGGAGTGCAGAGAGAAAATCTTAAGCAGGCTCCATACGCAGCACAGAGCCTGATGTGCAGCTTGATCTCACGACTCTGAGATCATGACCTGAGCCAAAAGTCAAGAGTCAGACACTTAACCAACTAAGCCACCCAGGAACCCCCCAAAATGAGTATATAAATTTAATGCAATTATAATTAGGATCCCATAATTTTTGTTTCCCTTATTTTATTTTTTTAAAGATCTTATTTATTTGCCAGAGAGAGAGAGAGAGAGCACAAGCAGGGGGAGGAGCAGAGGGAGATGGAAAAGCAGGCTCCCCATTCAGCAGGGAGCCTGATGTAGGGCTATGTAGGGCTCCATCCCAGGACCTCGAGATCAGGATCTAGGCCAAAGGCTAACATTTAACCAACTGAGCCACCCAGGTACCCCTTATTTTATAAACAGAGCACATGATCTTAAAGCTTCAATGGAAAAATACATACCTAAGAATAGCTAATAAAGTTATAGACAATAAAAACAGCATGTGATAGCTGATTTTTTTTTTTTTTAAGTTAGGCTCCAAGCTCAACATGGGACTCAGAGTCAAGATCCCGAGATCAAGATTTACGTGCTCCAAGGACCAAGCCGGCCTGCTGCCCCTATGTGATATCTGCTTTAAAACATTTTACATATATCATGAAGTCATTATAAACAAAATAGTATGATATTGGCATAGGAATAGACTAACGGATCAGTGGAATAAAACAAAGCATAGAAACAGAGATGAGTATATGTGGGTCTTTGATATATGACAAAGCTGGTAATTCAATTCAGCAGAAAAAGGGCAATTTATTTAATAAAAAGAGACTGGCACAATCGCCTACCAATCTAGAATAAAATTAAACTCTCTACAATATGTCACTTGAAAAAATTTGAGACATAATAAAAACATAAGTTTAAACGCTAAAACAAGAAAAGTTGCAAGAACTTTTAGACAAACACCTGTTTAACTTAATAGTTTCGGAACTCTTTTAACTGATATGGACCACCCAGAAGCTATAAAGAAAATTTTAAACTTATTTACTATGTGCTGTTCTTTTCAAACATTTCCATGCAAAAAAAAAAAAATACCATAAAGAAGGACAAATGATACACTGAGAAATAAAACTTACCATGCATAGGCCAGAAAAGAGGTCAATATCTGTAAGGCTCAAATAGCTCCTTGAAACTGATAAGACAAAAAAAAAAAACATAGTAGGAAAATTAACGAAGAATATGAAGTAGAAATCCAAATGGTAATTAAACAATAGCCGCTCAAGAAACACAAATTAAAATCAAAATAATGAGGTATTTCTCACCCATTAGATTGGCAAATATTTAAGTACCAAAACCTACCAGTGGCAGGATAGGGAAGGAAGAGTGTATTTTCATAAAACTGTCTATGTTCATGTGACTATTCTCAGCCTTTTGGGAAAGCAATCTGAGAATACCTATAAAAATTAAAACTACATATACCTTTGTCTCAGCAATTCCACACCTGTGACTCTATCCCAAAGAAATATAAATACCAGTTTAAGGAGACTTATATAAATACATACACAATGATGTTGATAGCAGAAAGAATGCCCTTCCATGGAGAAATAAGTGACTGAGTTATATATCCATACCATGGAATACTGTGCAGACATTAAAAGGAATTAATTATACCTTATCATTCAAGTCAGAGAGTTCACCGTTGAGCAAGAAATGTTAAGAGACCAAAAAAAAAAAAATACCTTTATCACGTGATACCTCTTTAAAAATGAATAATGGTTTTTAATCCTCTATATGTGTATGTGTCTAATTATTTTTAGCATAGTTATATGAACCTGAATAAAGAGCTAAAGGGGGGGTGCCTGGGTGGCTCAGTCCGAAGAGCATGACTCTTGATCTCGGGTCATGAGTCCAAGCCCCATGTTGGGTGTGAAGAATACTTAAAAACAAAATCCTTAAAAAATGGGGCATTTTGGTGGTTCAGTCGGTTAAGCGTCAGACTCTTGATTTCAGCTGAGTGTGGAGCCCCCTTAAGATTCTCACTCCCTCTCCCCCCTTCCTCACTCCCCCAACCCATGCATGCTTGCTCTCTCAGGAAGGAAGGAAGGGAGGGAGGGAGGGAGAGAGAGAGAGAGAAGAGAGAAAGAGAGAGAGAGAGAGAGAGGAAGGAAGGAAGGAAGGATGGATGGATAGATGGATGGATGGATGGATGAATGAATGAATTGTAGGGAGGCATGGGTGACTCAGTCAGTGAAGCATCTGCCTTTGGCTCAAGTCATGATCTCAGGATCCTTGGATCAAGTCTCGCATCAGGCTCCATGCTCAGTGAGGAGCCTGCTTCTACCTCTCCCTCTGCCCCTCCCCCTGCTTGTTCTTTCTGTCAAATAAATAAATAAAATCTTAAAAAAAAAAAAAAGAATTGTAAAATTGGGGCACCTGGCAGGCTCAGTCAGTAGAGCATGCAACTCTTGATCTTGGGATTGTAGGTTCAGAGGCCCACATTGGGGGCAGAGATTACTTAAAAATAAAATCCTTTTGGGGCGCCTGGGTGGCTCAGTGAGTTAAAGCCTCTGCCTTCGGCTCAGGTCATGATCCCAGAGTCCTGGGATCGAGCCCCACATCGGGTTCTCTGCTCAGCAGGGAGCCTGCTTCCTCCTCTCTCTCTGCCTGCCTCTCTGCCTACTTGTGATCTCTGTCTGTCAAATAAATAAATAAAATCTTTAAAAAAAATAAAATAAAATCCTTTAAAAAACATATAAATAAATAAAAAGAAAATCTTTTGAAAAAGAATTGTAAAATTACATTTATGTGTAAATATAAGAAATGAATGAAGGGATAATAGTCAATATATTAAGGGCAGTTATCCCAGGGTGGTGAAATTCAGGTGATGTTTTACTTTATGCTTTATATTTTTCTGTATTTAATTTTTGCACACTGTGAATAAAGAGGGTTTTTTTTTTCCTTTTAAACAGAGAGAGAGTGGGGGGGGGGAGGGAAGGGGGGCAGAGGGAGAGAGAGAGAATCTTAAGCAGGCTCCACACCCAGCTCAGAGCCTAACCAGGGGCTCAGTCTCATGATCCAGAGATCATTACCCGAGCCAAAATCAAGACCCCAACATTTAATCAACTGAGCCACTAAACTATGTGTTATTTTTCTAATCAGAAAAAGAATACACCTATTTTCATCGAATGAAAGACAGTTGGGAAGGAGAAAGTAGGGTTCAGTTTTTGAATAGCCACACATAGATGGATTTGGAAACAGCTAGAAACAGAACAATGTAACAGCTACCATAATAATCTCCAGGTGCTATGGGGATGATACAGGCTAGGATTATGACCAATAGAAAAGAAAGAACTGGATATATTTAAAAGTTATTTCAGATAAGGGGTTAAGAACGGTTAGCAATTTGGAGGTTAGCAATTTGGAGGTGCGTATGTGTGTACACACTTACCACTTCGAAGCTTAAACTAGCAGCCTCCAGGGGAGGGGATTTTCAGCTCTGTGATTAACAAACAAATTGGGGCACCTAGCTGGCTCAGTAGGTAGAGCATACGATGCTTGATCTTGGAGTTGGGAGTTCCAGCCCCACATTGGGTATATGGTTTACTTAAAAGTAAATAAAAATGGGGTGCCTGGGTGGCTCAGTGGGTTAAGCCTCTGCCTTCGGCTCAGGTAATGATCTCAGGGTCCTGGGATCGAGCCCCGCATCAGGCTCTCTGCTCAGCAGGGAACCTGCTTCCCTTTCTCTCTCTCTCTGCCTGCCTCTCTGCCTACTTATGATCTCTGTCAAATAAATAAAATCTAAAAAAAAAAAAGTAAATAAAAATAAAACCAATAACATAGGATTAACCCATAAAACTGTCTATATTTAAGGTGTACAACTTGATGTCTTCATATACATATACACTACGAAATGATCACCACAATCAAGCTAATTAACATACCCAGCACCTCCCATAGGTACCATTTTCTTTTATGTTCTTCTCTCATATATGTGGTGAGAACACCTAAGATCTACTTTCTTGGGGTGCCTGGGTGGCTCAGTCGGTTAAGCATCTACCTTTAACTCAGGTCATGGTCCCAGGGTTCTGGGACTGAACCCCACATCGGGCTCCCTGCTCAGCGGGGAGCCTGCTTCTCCCTCTGTCTGCCACTCCCCCTGCTTGTGCTCTCTCTTGCTCTCTCAAATAAATGAATAAAATCTTAAACAAAAAAGATCTACCTTCTTAACAAATGTCAAGTATACAATACTGTATTGTTAACTACAGTGACCATGCTATATGTTAGACTACTAGAACTCATTCATCTTGAGTTACTGAAACTTCATACCCTTTGACCACCAGCTCCCCACGGAGAAAGACACAGGGAAATTCTTCAGTTGCGTGGGTCTCTGGAACCATTGTCCCTGGCACTGAGGTTTCTGCCTCCACTGATATTCAATAAATTTGTTCCCATCAGTACAGTGAACAAGGTTACATTATTTCTCCTTTCACTAACAACCTCAACAGTCCTCAGTCAAATATATTTCCTTTGCTCAAAGGAAAAAAAAAGGGACGTTTTTGTTTTTGTTTGGTGGGGTAGGGCACTACTCCAGTAGATTTTGCTTTAGGGTCATTTTTATCCATTAAGCCAATGTACAAATTCTAATTCATTACCTACTCATGTATGCCTATAGGAATGTATGGGAGTGCATAGATGTTGGCTTTTCCCATTATCTTATCTATCTGCATACCTATCTATTTACTTACACCATTGCTTCCTTGAGAAAGGATTTTAAGGGGTCATTAAATATACAACATTTTGTACTTTCAAGAGAGCTACTTCTTGAAAAATAAGTTCTTTCAGCCTTTACTTTCAGGCCATGCCCCCCTCTGTGTAAGGACCAGGAAATAGCATCATCAATCTGGTGACTTTGGCTAACCCAAGGGCTCAAGTGAGTCTTCGGAGAATCGCTCCCATCTATCACTGTCCAAAGATGGACAAACAGCCCCAAATCCCTTGTGGGGCAGCCATTTCCATCAATAAATGCTTGCTGAACTGAGCATTACAGTTACTGTAAGCAGACATAACAACTCCCCTTGCAAAAGCACATCTAAAAGGACATAATCATCCCTGAAGTACTTGGAAGTCAGGCAATCATGTTCAAAACTGAAAGGCAACTGTGCTGACCCAAATCCTGTCCCTGTCCAGCAAATCTTTTGCTTCTGCCTAGAGCATGCCTTCCCACGTGCCCACTGGCCCCTGCTTCTCCCTCATGAAGGCAGCTTGATAGAGCAGACCCAGAGAGGCTCGAGTTCAAGACCTCACTGACAATGACTAGGTCTGTGGCCTTATTTGAGTCACTCAGTCTCTCTGAGCTTCAGTGTCCTCATCTGCAAACTAGAAACAAGAGTAATACTGGGATCGCAAGTTCCACTGTAGGTCAAGTACATGGCTCTTGGCTCTGATTAATGTTAATTCACTCCCTTCCCCCTTCTTTGCCTTGAGAAATCCTACTCATTCTTCACAGTCCACTAAAAATGTCACCTCCCTTATGAAACCTTCCCTCACTCTCTTTACAGATTAAATCACTCCCTCCTCTGCACATTCATAGCACTCTGATCGGACCCCATTAGACCACTTTCCACATTAAATAGATTTCACAGGGGCACATGGCAGGGCTCGTTCAGAAGAGCACGCGACCCTTGATCTTGGGGTCGTGAGTTCCAGCCCCACGTTGGGTGTAGCGATGACTTAAATAAAACTTTCAAAAAATAAACCAATAGATTTCATAACTGTCTCCATAGATCAGAGGCTTTTCGAGAGCCTGATCTATGTCATATTCATATTAATATGCCCCAACCTCTTGTAACGATGCCAGTACTTGGCATATAAGAGATGCTTCGTAAATATTTGCCAGATGAATGTTTGCTGTGAGCAAAGAAATGATATCAGTTCAATAGTTCAAGTAAGTCCGGTGTCATGACCAAGTTAAGTGTCTTACTGTGGGGTTTTAGTGGCCTGTGTCATCATTCATCTCCAGAGTTCTCAAAGAGGGTAAATAGATCTCTTGGCCAAAGAGGAACCAGTGTGTCTACTTGATTTAGACTTTCAAAAGGCCTTTGACAACTAGGCACAATTCCAAGGGAAATATTTCCTGCAGGCAGAGAGCTGTCCCTGCAGCCTCTGCTACTCTGCAGGCTGAAATCCTATCCCTCTCAACGTATCTTTGGTATCATCTCCTTCAGGAGCCCCTTTTTGGTTCCTCCAAGCTCATGGGGCCCATCCCTCTTTTGAATGGCAAGGGCGTTTTTGCCTGTCCTCTCTTGTGGCACGGTATCATTTTCTTGGCATCTATTAGAACACCGTGAATGTGTGTTTAGCCCCTCTACAAGGCAGAGAGTGAGAGGCAGGAACCGGATCTTACTTCTGGTGTTCTTGCAGCGCCTACCGTGGGGCTGTACGCATAACAGGCCAGTAATACGCAATCAACAGACTGATTACGTAGACAAGTGCGCTACTGAGTAGAAGAGAGTGTGCGGGCAAAGCCCTGCGATCAAGGTCAGAAGGGAATCTCCTGGGGACACGGATAGCAGAGAAAGAAAAAAGGGAAGGAAGGGACCCGCTTTTGTTGAGTGCCTCCTCCTTAAGCATTTTCGTGTGCAGGAAGGGAAAATTGATCTGCACATCTGCTGTGTGCTAGGCTCTGTGTTGCGTAGTTTGATGTACCTCGCCTCATCTGGTTCTCCCAACCGCAAAAAAGGACCGCCTTACCTCTCCCTGGTACTTTTCCCCTTTCAACAGATGTGTATACTCAGCACCTTGAGTTATTTCAGACCCAAAGCCAAGGAAAAGGCATAGAACCAAAGGGGTTCATGAGATGAGCAAAAAGGATATCCACATAAACAGACTATCATAATACAGAGCAATGAGAAGTTATTTTATAAAAGATCTCGGAGTAGGATCCATGCTTAAGAAAGAAAAAAACATTTTTTAAAGATTTTATTTATTTATTTGAGAGAGAGACTAAGACAACGAGTGGGGGTAGAGGGAGAGGGAGAAGCAGACTCCCTGCTGAGCAGGGAGCCCAACTTGGGGCTCGATCCCAGGACCCTGAGATCATGACCTGAGCCTAAGGCAGACATTTAACTGACTGAGCCACCTGGGTGCCCCAAGGAAAAAAAAATGTTTAAGCCTAGTATGTTTACAGCATCATGACAACGTTCAAAAAAGTCCCATCACCCTTCCTGAAACCCTATCCTTCCTCTATTACCTTTATTCTCAGATGATGACCTAGTCTCTTCACTATGATGATAAGGACCATCCTGTCTGAGCAATCTAGTTGCCTTAAATCCCCTTCCAAGCCTGGCCCGAGATAACCTGAGGATCACAAATTGGAAGCCTGCACAGGCCAAGGAGGCCACAGAAGAGTGCGAGGGCAGGTTCATGGTGGATTGGAGGGCAAGCACTACATCTAAAGGGAGCGATAGCTACTCGGTTCCAGCTGACTGTGACCGTGAACATCCGAAGGCCCAGAGTAGCCAGAACTTTGAGACTCTCAAGAGAAAGCAGAATTTTGGATTTTCAAAATGTAAACTCTCCTGGCTTCTTTTTTTTTAAGTTTATTGTTTTATTATTATTATTTTTGTAATCTCTACATCCAATGTGGGATTCGAACTCACAACCCTGAGATCAAGAATCATAGGCTCTTCCAGCGGAGCCAGCCAGGTGCCCCAAAACTTCCTGGTTGTTAACTGTTGACTCAAAATGCTTAGAATGTTGTATAGGCCAAATAAAACACAAACACTGGTTTGTGTTCTTTAACACAAGCGAAGTGACACAAAAAATTAACTCAATTTCATTAACCTCTAGGTCCTGCACCTGCTAAAGTTCTCTTGAACTCTGCACACGAAAGCAGTGCTATCACTACTTCCTGCTATCCTTGCCCTGAGTTCTGGCATCGGTGACTTCCTTTGAGACAAATCCAGGGCCGTTTCCCAGCCCTTCTATGCCTTGACCTCTACAGCATTTAGCCAGCGCTATCCTGAGTCCCTGGTTAGTACTGCTTCAGCAGGGCCAAGTTTGAATCTCCGTCTCTCCCCTGCTGTAACCTTATAGCCAAACACCTTGCCGTCTCTTGGACAAAAACTGGGGGTTTCTCCCACACTTCCTAACTGGTCTCTTGCATTGTTCTGGGACATTCTGACTCCTCTTTCAATACTGTATTCTCAAAAACACTAACCTGATCATGTTGACTCCCTACTTAAAACCCTTCCCTAGTTTCCTGCTCTCTTCTGGCATGGTGTCCAAGGCCCTTCACCATCCAGCCTCTGCTTATCTCTCCAGCCTCATGTCCCACTACCATACCTCCTAATTCCTTTCCTTGCATCAACTGAGCCATTGCAGCTCTAGAAATGCCATGCTCTCCAATGTCCCAGTGCCTTGGCACCGCTGTGTCCTCCGCCTGGAAAAACTGACTCCCAACCCCCTGATCCAAGGATACAACAACTACTCCCACCATCTTCGGCTCGGAGGGCCGTCTTCCTTGAACCAGCCCCACCTACACCCGCAACAATGCTGGCTGCTCCCCTGGCACCCTTTGTGAAACGATCAGAGCACTTATCTCACTACTCTCACTGTCTGGTTCCTCTGCTAAACCGTAAGTTCCTAAAAAAAAAAAGGAACTTATTTTTTAAAACCCTGTATCCTCCCTCTCCAGCTCAGTGCACTGCAGGACACAGAGCAAACACTTATCATTTGCCAAATGACTGTATTGATAAATGAGGGTCCCCATACACCAAAAAAAAAAAAAAAAAGCACACCTCCACTTCCCAGAGCAGCTGGGCATGAGACCAAAATATGGGACACATGGAAGGGGACCTGTAAGGCTTAGAGACGAAGAAAAGTATCAAAAACCCAGAGTGGTCAAGAACAGCAACAATCTCGAAGCCACACTCAGTTCAACGCTTCCCTGAATTCCTTAGTGAAGAGGAAATTGGAAATTCACATCAGAATCCAACACTACTGGAACTGTAGTTTGATACAGATCATTATGCTTCAGTTTAAATTACATTAAAAGAGTTTATAATCCTTGGCTACATCGAGTCAGTTCAGTTAAGTCTTTTTGTTGTCTTCAGGTACAGTTAGCAGGACTGCAAGGAACCCACCTGACACAGGCAGTTAAGATCTGTGTCCCCAGGGGTGCCCGGGTGGCTCAGTTGGTGAAGCGTCTGCCTTTGGCTCAGGTCATGATCCCAGGATCCTCGGATCGAGTCCTGCGTGGGGCTCCCTGCTCAGTGGGGAGCCTGCCTCTCCCTCTACCTGCTGTTCCCTCTGCTTGTGCTTTCTCTCTCTGTCAAATAAATAAATAAAATCCATTTACAAAAAGAAAAGAAAAAGAAATCATCTGGCTCAAGCCTTCCTGTTCCACAGGACTCCTATTTCCAGAGCTTCTGTCAGCCTGAGGGAGAAAGAGCAAAGGAGACTAGCAAGAGACCAGCTCCTTAAATGCCTTGGTTTCCCCAGCGGGGGTCCTGGGGCCATCACTGGCACTCACTGGCCAAGCCCGTCT
The DNA here is from genome assembly GCF_963455335.1 of Martes martes. Lineage (NCBI taxonomy): Eukaryota > Metazoa > Chordata > Mammalia > Carnivora > Mustelidae > Martes > Martes martes. The sequence goes on from NC_137897.1 coordinate 91,374,207, forward strand.
TCCTCTGTAGTTGCTGGTATCCCATCCGCTCTGCCCCTGACCTGCACTCAGCTCTGATGCCGGGGCCCGGAGCCTCCATGTATTCAGATAACGGAAACTGACACCCGGAGCCGTGATGTGACCTGCCCTGGGACCCCAAGGAAGCGAGAGGGCGATCCGGGACTTGACACCAGACCTTGCACTGCCAGTGCAGACTTCTGTCTCCTACACTCCCAAAAGGGAGCAGACACTGGGGACAGGTAGAACAGTATCTGATTCCATGAAGAGCTTTGGTTGCCGTGGCTTTGAATACCACTGACTCAAATACGCCCCTCTTTATCAAAGCTGTAAGAGGCAATCTCAACATCCTTAGAGCACGGAGAAATTTTGAAATCAAAAAGACTGCCTGTAAAGAAAGAAAAACGCAACCAGATAACTAAAGAGGAAAACTAGAGCCCATGCACTGCTCTGGAAAGAGGGTGTGAGACCAACCACAAAATCACGTTATCAGCAAAACCACTTCTCTTAATTCTAGCTCCAGGAACCCTTTGCAACAGAAACAAGAAACACTGCACATGCTGCTGCCGGGGAGAGCCTGGGCGAGCAGTCAGCCCAGCTCATGGAAGGGGCAGGCCAAGAAGTCACAAGCTGTTAGCTTGAAGGGAACGGAGGACTACAGCTCTAAGCAGGAAGTGACAGAGCTCTGAGTCAATCTGGAGAGATTAACTGTGTCCTCATTAATTTCTGCTCGTTATAGTCCAGTAAGCATTGTCAAGGGCTTTAAAGTAGATCATGACAGTGGCGCTGGGCCGTGCAGTGCTGCAGACATCAGCTGACCGAGCAGTGTCGCAGGAAAAGAAGGTAGCACAGGGCTATTTAATGGATATTTTATAAATATAACACCTGCAGGGGTGTCTGGTTGGCTCCCGCAGAAGAGCACGAGACCCTTGATCTTGCAGTCATGGGTTCAAGCCCCATGCAGGATGTAGACATTATCTAAAAAAACAGACTTTTAATTAAAAAAAAAATAGGGGCTCCTGGGTGGCTCAGTCATTAAGCGTCTGCCTTCGGCTCAGGCCATGATCCCGGGGTCCTGGGATTGAGTCCAGCGTCGGGCTCCCTGCTCGGTGGGAAGCCTGCTTCTCCCTCTCCCACTCCCCTGGCTTGTGTTCCCTCTCTCGCTGTCTCTCTCTGTGTCAAATAAATAAAATCTTTTTAAAAATAAAATAAATAATAATAAAAAAATAAAAATAATGAATATATACATATATATGTGTATATATATATATGATGCCTGTAGATGAGAAAGTGCATGTGTGTAATCATCTACAGAATTTTATCTATAAAATATCCATTAAATAGCCCTGGAGGGCCTAGTTCACAGAAGACACTAAATTGACACAATATTAATAATAGCCAATACTTACTGAGCATTTTTCCATGTAGTATCTCCTTTAATCCTCCCATTAATCCCGTGAAGCCTGCACTGTCATTGCACTCATTCTACCGCTGCCACAGGAAGGTGAAATGACTTGCCCAGAGTCACACAGCTAGTAAGAAACTGAATTAGAGACTCACCCACTGGCTCCAAAGCCAAGGCTCTAAACGACTATGCCAGAAGGCTTTTCCCCTTTCTGGCTTTGACTTCTGCCTAAATACATTCTTCTCTACTTCTAAAAGAGACTGAAACGTAAAGGTTTTTTTCTTTATTTTTTTACAGCATTGCTTCCAGGGGTGCCCGGCTGGCTCACTCGGTACAGTGTGCAACTCTTGACGGTGGGGTCATGAGTTCTAGTGCCACGTTGGGTACTAGAGCCTACTTTTAAAAAAAATAGTATAGCTTCCATTTATTGAGCATATACTATATACCAGGCACTTTTCTAAGTCCCGCAGTATTTAATCTAACCCTTACAATGACCCAAAGAGGTATGTACTGTTCACATCCGCAAGTTACAAATGAGGATACTGAGGCCCAGGGTGGTAAAGAAACGATTAGAGACACACGGAGAGAAAACAGTAGGCTTGCCTGAAAGCAATGTGAGAGATTACAGAAGGAATAGCCTTACTTAGAGTCACAGTTGATACAATCAGCCAGGAGCATGCTGATGAAGAGCAACGGGCTCTTCAGCGAAAAAACAAAGGGCCCCTCTGTTCCAGACAGCCAGATGGAGTAAGCATACCCGCCCTGTCGCATCCACTTAGCGCGGCTACAAATGCACGACCGATTCACGTAGCAGCTATTTGAAGACGCTGAAAAGCACACGGTAACAGGCAGATTGAAGGAGAAAATCCGAAGGACGCCTGGGTGGCTCAGTTGGTTAGGCATTTGCCTTCTGCTTAGGCTGCGATCTCGGGGTCCTGGGATGGAGCCCTGCGTTGGGCTCCCTGCTCAGCGGGGAGCCTGCTTCTCCCTCTGCCTCTGCCTCTCCAGCCCCCCACCCTCCCCTGCTCTTGTGGGCACACATTCTCTCTCTCAAGTAAATAAATAAAATCTTTTAAAAAGGAAGAAGACGAGGAGGAGGAAGGAGGAGGGAGGAGGAGGAGAAGGGAGGAGGGAGAAGAAGAAGGAAGAAGGCAGAAGGCCAGAATCCAAAGTATCACCAAGTAAGTGGTGAGTTTACCGTCTTCCCCTGCAGCACTCCCCAGCCTAAACAAAACCGGAGAGTGGGCATCGGCAGGAACACAGAAAGCTCCAGGAGAAACCCTCTAGCCCGGGCTCCAGGACCAGGAAGAGAAACTCCTAATGGTCAGAAAGGTTTTCTTTTCTCTCTCCTTCCTCTCGTGGCTCAGACACCAAACAACTCAGCCATAATGGTGGCAGAAGAGCCTGCGTGAGCCAAACCCGTCCTCCGTGATCAGCCGAGCTGGGATCCCAACAGGGTGGGCCAAACCCCCATTGCTCTTTGGCTGCTTGTGGGCATAGGCACGGAAGTACAAATTACAAAGAGGGAACTAAACCCTCTGATTTCTGGCTGGAGGGATGAAAAAACTGAGTGGTCCCAGAGAGAGCAGAGAGGGAGGAACTCAGGAAAATGACCTCATAGGATCATTTAGAAACTCCCAAGCTCATCCCCCTCCCCCGATCTGATCCCAATCACCCTGAACCTACTGACCACGACGAAAACTTTGAGAACAGAACCATAAAAGAGATCACTGTTCAGGTCCTAAACCGTGTACCACCGGAAGGCCCATAGCTGAGATCCAAACAGCTTTAAAAAATCAAACTAAAATTGGAACTATAGCCCACAGAGGTGGGTTAGAAATTATAGCCCAAACCTAGCCAGATTGATTGCCGGCTAAATATTGACATCTTTTATAGGACTTAACACCGAGCATCTTATAAACACAATAATCGAAATGTCCAGGATGCAATCTAAAAAATATTCAGCATACAAAAAACAAAAAACGAAAAACAGGAAAATCTCAATTCACACGGGAATAGCCAACCAACAGACGTCAATGTCAGAATGACACAGATGTTGTAATTATCTGACAATAATCTTAAAACAGCTATTATAGAAAAGGCTCAAGCAAAGCATTCATGAACGTTCTTGGAGCAACCTGAAAAATGTAAAGTCTCAAAAAAGGAACAGAAGATATGAAGACATGTAATGTTTCAAATTGAAAAAATACAATAACCACAATTCAAAAACCCACTCTACGGGGTCAAGAGCAGATTGGAGAGGACAGAGGAAGGAGACAATAAGCTTTAGATCAACAGAAGGTATCCATTCTGAACGAGAGGGGGGAAAAGGATTGAAAAAGTAAACGCCCCTGATTAGGAGTTTGCCAATTTCCATAGTGCAAATAGTTTATCCTGGCCAAAGTTAGGGCACCACCTGGACATCACGGAATGCAGAGTTGGGGAGAGATGAGCATAATTGCGTCTTACCCACAAACACCTGTCATCCCCCAAGGCAAAACCAACAGGGCTAGAGTCTTTCACCTTCTAACAACACACTCCCGGGGGCCGCTGATCACTCTTTTAGGCACTCCCAAACCCATCTGAGCTGCACTGCAGTTCTCCCCGACCTAATTTGAAATGGATAAGCCTGTGCAGGGGGCATACAATGAAACCTCCAGGGGCCAGTCCCCCAGGCTCTCGGGGAGGCCTATAAGTGTGAGACATTTCTCCACAAGGGAAACTAGGTAAATGAGCCCCGCTAAAACCAACACAGTATTTCTCAAACTGACAGACTGAGGACTGACACAAATGGGAAAAACATAACCTAGATGAGCAAGTTCAGGGTAGGAACATGCCCTATATGGAGCTTATATATCTAAGCTGAGCTTAGAATTGATCCTCGGGTTCCATATTTTCATTTTTGGGCTTTTTCCCAAAAGCTGCTGGAACCTTCTGAATACAACCCTGCGTTAGGATTTTGCAGCACCCTCCAAGAAAGGCTGGAAAGCAAGGAAGGCTGAAAGTTTCAAGGACAGGGATCCCATTTTTGCCTAAGAATTTGCTTATTCAACAACGAGCAAGTTCAAGGTGGGGACAGTTCTGAGATTCTATTTTTTTTTTAAAGATTTTATATATTTGAGAGAGAAAGAACGAGGGGAGGGGCAAAGGGAGAGAGAGAATCTCAAGCAGACTCCCACTGAGTGCTGAGTCCAAAGCAGGGCCCGATCTCAGGATCCTGAGATCATGACCTGAGCAGAAACCAAGACTGAAGACTGAGCCACTCAAGACCCCAGTTCTGAGATTCTTAAACGAGGTTCTACTGCATCTAAGATCCACGATCCAGAGTTCCCGGGATGGCTTCTGACTGATAGATCCCCAAAAGCCACTAATAGTCCCAAAAATAAACCGAACAGTCTTATTTGTACACATTAAGACACAAAGTTGCAGAGAATAAACGACTTTCTCAATGTCACGCTACTCATGAGCTCGAACAAAAAAGGGAGGTCTCCTGATTCCTAACCCCATGCCTCTTTCTTGACATCACACTTCCTCTTACACTTCCTTCTCCGCCCCCACCCCCACCCCCAAAATCACTTATCTGGCCAGTGGTAACAGCGCTCAAAACCACTTTGTGTGGTTTGAGGACAAATAAAAAACGAGCGAGTGGGGCCAGTCGCAGCTGAGTTCGATCGCATGGAGGAGGGCAAGCTCGTGGGACTGTTGTTAAGTCAGCTAGAGAATGCTAACTGATGATGAACCTCAGAATCTGGATGGTTCCTTCTAAGAGATTAGCAGGCACGCGGCTTCAGAAGGTGCTTGGGGTACAGCTGTAGGGTTATTAGAGCTATGGGGAAAGCTCGGCGCCCAAGGTGGCGAATGTAGCCTGGGTCCTCCCTGCCACCGCCCCGCCTCTGCCGCCCACACTGCCAAGTCTGGCCAATTGTCTGACAAGGCAGCTGTGTGTGTGCCTGTTAATTACACTGTGGGGCACCAAAGTGCAGTGTCAGGCAGCTGCCTAGAATATCAAATGACTGCTCATGGAATAGGCCGGCTCGAAGGGTTCTCTTCAGCAAGGTCCGGGCGGCAGCTGATTTCCCCCTCCTCCCTCCTCCGCTGGCGCAGCCCCCTTGAAAGTCCTATTATAAAGGCTGCCCTGATGGATTTGCAGTTAGATTAGAATCCATAATGGGGCTAGTGTTGCTGATCTTTCTGACATGCCTGGGTGGGATGGATGTCCATGTGATCTTACGTTCGTGCATCTCCTAACGGTAACAGCCCCCTTCAAACCAACACACCCTTTGAATTAACGTAGTTAGTCCCACCTGATTTGAATGAGTTGGAAGGATTAAAGTTGCTTCCGAAAATAATGATGGCCAACATTTACACGAGGTTCCCTATATGCCAAGCCCTTGATGCAGAGTAATTCATTTACTCCTGACGACAACCCCAGGTAGGTGCTATTCTTACTTCCATTTTACAAATAAAGAAACTGAGGCTTCAAAGTTAAATAATTTTGTTTAATATAACACAACTAGCACATAGTAGAGCTGATATTCAAACCCAGGCCACGTGGCATCTGCAAGCTTTTGACTCCACAGACAAAGCTCACAGTCCGGGACTATCGTTCAGTATTTATCCGGCATCTGTAATGTGACTATTGGTTCTTCTGTTCTACTTGCTGCCTTTGGAGTCGATGCAATAAGCATTTTCTGTGACTCTACCCAGTACAACGAGGGAAAATTCACTTTGGAACAGGGTGATCATGTAAAGCTTCATGAAGGAGGCCGCTTTGGATTTGGGTCTTGAGAGATCGGTTCGGTTTCGCCTAGCAGAGATCAGGGAAGTCACGGGGCCAAAGGACAACTGTGAGCAAATTCACACAGGTAGGGAACGTTCGTAGAAAAATGGCAAAGCTGGGAGGCTGGGCTGCCAGATGTGGACCTGGATCACAAGATTTGGACTCAGTATGAAGGATGGACTGATATACTGGTGAGGAAGAGGAGGAGGAGGAAGAAAAGGTAGGCTGTGCATCTGTGTGTGTCTGTGTGCTTCTGTACGTGTATGAAATAAAGAGAAACCGGAGAAGCTAATGGTCCTTTATTCACGATTGTTCTTCTCTCCCCACTTCTTCTACCATGACTCTGTCTGTCCATCACATGAGTAATTCACTGCTAAGCAAAGGCCCGATGCTGCTGCATTCACAATTTCCCTGCAAATTAAAATCCAGGGGATCATAATTTAACTCGTGTTCCTCTAGAAACAAGATTAACTTCTTACAGAGTTCTGATGGTGAATTGCACGCACTAGCTCCCTGAACACCCCCAAGACGTAGCCACGATAGTGTATTTTCCACCATTTTGCCCGTTTTTATTTTTATTTTCCAACATTTTGAAGCTTGCTTCTTGTTGACACGCCCACATCTTTTTCTAGTTTCCTTTCTAAAAACTGAGGTACGGGGGTGCCCGGCTGGCTCAGTCAGTAGAGCAAGTGACTATTGGTCTCGGGGTTGCGAGTTCAAGCCCCACGCTGGGGGAAGTTTACTTAAAAAAAATTAATCAGTTAAAATCAGAGGTATAATTTTCGAGAGTAAAGTTTACCATTTGTGATGTTAGTTTTGTGAGTGTTGACAAACCACGAACAAAATCAATATATAGAATACTGCCTTCGCCCTTCAAATGTCCTTCCTGCTGCCCCCTTTGTGGGCAACCTCTATCCCCCCACCCCACGAGCTCCTGAAAACCACAGATCTTTTTTCTGTCCCTATAGTTTCACCTTTTCCAGGATGTCACATAAATGGAAACATGATAGTCTATAGCGATTGGAACCTGCATTCTTTCACTTACACATAAAGCATTGGAGCGTCATCCATATTATGTGAATCGGGTATTTTTTCCTTCTCATTGCTGAGTAGTATTCCATTTTGTAGATGCACTACAATTTTTTTGACCACTCAGAAGTTGCAAGATCGTTGGATTGTTTCCAGTTTTCAGCAACTATGACTAAAGCCACTGTAAACATCTGTGTACAGGTTTTTGCATGAACAAAAGTTTTCATTTCGTTTCAATAAATGCTTATCTGATAAAAGGTTTAGACCTGGAATATATGAAGACCTCTGAAAACTCAATAATGTGGAAAAACTAATCCAATTTTTAAAAAGGCAAAATAAGGACTCCTGGGTGTCTCAGTCAGGTGAGCATCTGCCTTTGGCTCGGGTCATGATCCCAGGGTCCTAGGATCGAGCCCCATGTCGGGCTCCCTGCTCAGTGGGGAGTCTGCGTCTCCCACTGCCTGCTGCTCCCCCTGCTTGTGCTCTCTTTCTCTCTCTCTGTCAAATAAATAAATACAACCTTAAAAAAATTTTTAAATAAAAAAATTAAAACATAAAAAGGCAAAATATCTGAATAGACACTTCACAAAAAAAGACCTACAGATGGCAAATAAGCACATGGAGAGATTCAACATTACGAATCAGGGAAATGCAAATTCAAACCAAAATGACATACCATTGTGCATCTATTAGAATATTAGAATGTTTAAAAACGGACAATACCAAGTGCTGATGAGGACATAGGCCAACAGAAACTCTCAAACATGGCTGGTGGAAATGCAAAATGACACAGCTACTTTGGAAAACTGTTTAGTCGCGTCTTATAAAGTTAAACATAAACCTTCCATACAGTTCTGCAATCCTGTATCCAGATATTTACTCGAGTGCTTTTCACTTAATTTTTTTAGGGTGGAATTATTTTCCCTGCCTTCTAAATCAGATGAGGAATATAATTGTGTTACTTTTTGATGAGTTGAGTTTAGCATTAATCCAGCAATACTGGATTATACCGGGATCCTGCTCTCATGTCGACCTTCCCCAAAAAGCTGAGTGTCTTTGTTTTTGTTTTTTGTTTTAAGATTTTACTTATTTATTTGACAGACAGAGATCACAAGTAGGCAGAGAAGCAGGCAGAGAGAGAGGAGGAAGCAGGCTCTCTGCTGAGCAGACAGCCCTATGCGTGGCTTGATCCCAGGACCCTGAGCTCATGACCTAAGCCAAAGGCAGAGGCTTTAACCCACTGAGCCACCCAGGCGCCCCAAGCTGAGTGTCTGTTTTATGCTCCTTTTACAGGCTGTGTGCTGGGAATACATACAGAGAGGCAAGACAATTTCTATTCTTTCTTTTTTTTTTTAAGAATCGACATATTTTATTGTTTACTGAAGTATAATTCACATGCGATGTTATAATGTTTCAGGTGTACAACATACTGATTTCACAATTCTATATATGACTCAGTGTTCACCACGAAAAGGATAGACACCAATATTGACTACGTTCCCTATGCTGTACTTTTCATCTCCATGACTGACTTACTTTATAACTGGAAGCTTCTACCTCTTAATCCCCTTTAGCTATTTCATCCCTGCCCTCCACCTACCTCCCCCTCTGATATTTCCTATTCTTAAAAGCAGAGGCGTTGTGGGCCTCAAGGTGTTGTGGGCCCACATGCTGGTTTGCACCTTCACTCAATGGCCTCGGACTGCTGAGATATTCTCAGCTTTTATATATATCTTCTAAAATTGGACTCCTCCTTTGAATTCAAACTTTCGGCCATTATTTCTTCCCGCTCTTAGTGGACCTGCCGCTAATAGCCTCTCATCTAATTTGCTGTGGGCCAGCAAGCCAGATAATGAGGTCTATTAGAATGGTGTACAAAATAAGGTTACTGATTAAAGGTAGAATCTGACTGCCTCTCCTGATGCTTCTCCGACGGGGTAAAGTCCATGGTCTTTGGGATAGTTCTTTCCAACTCCCAAAGGCGTTCTTTGTTTCCTTGCAGACTCTGGCCACCTTCCAGAGAGGTCAGTTAAGATGGCTGGAAGTCTTAACTACAGATAAAGGCGATGTTACCAGAGTTTACGTCGATATAGTCTAATCTGCTGCAAAGTTTGCTCTTGCTCCGTGCTAGACAGAAGGACCAATGAGCCTTCTAATCTGGGAGAACTAGGTTTGCAGAAGCTTAATGTAGTCGGCAATGGAACAATGGAGAACAAGCCATAACGCAAAGACTGAAAGCAAGCCTGTTTGAACAATATAAGGAAAGATAAAATAGGTGCCAAGTTCTGCCTCCTACACTCAGAAGCCTCTATTTCTCATTGGGAATACTATATTTCAAAGGAAGTGCAAGTTTTTTTTTTTTTTAAGTATGCGTATCCCACTTGTATCCAACTCAAATCGAAAGTCCTTCAGCACACAATCAGTCTCTCACTGTAACTTGCAACTGTCCTCTTTCGATCGGAATGGCAAAGCCTCACAGAGGGGCTGAATTACAATTAAAATTTAGCAGTAGAAACAGTTGTTCTAACAGATGCTTTTTTTCCTCTTCCAGCTTGTTAGAGAAGAGTAAGTCTTCAGAAAATAAAGTTGAAATAAAGAAAACATTTACTTACTAAAACAAACTCCACTCTACCAAACCCATTCAGACCTTCTGTTGTCCTTTTTTTTTTTTTTTTTTTAATCAGCAGGCTTTGGGCAAGGTCTGCTAGAAAAAAAGAACCTAAGACTCATCCTTGCTTTGTGCCAAATACGTGGTCTCAAATACATCAGCGATTTCCATTCCAAAGAAGGGTTCGGTCACTTGCTGAATAAAATAATTTTCCACAGCACAGGAAATGAGGAGATTGGATATTTTATCAGATGGGCAACTGAACAAACAGGGCTCCAGGTGGCTAATGTCACACGGATGAAGGCACCAGGGGAATAAACAGGCTTCTGGGTTTCAATGGCCTTCCCCTCCATCAACATCCAACACAACATAACTGCATTTCCACCATGAGAGCCTTTTTCCAACCAACCCCCAGAGAATAATCTATTCTAATATAATGCAGTTTCTTTAGAAGGGCACAATTTATTGGGATACAAAGCCATTTTTTTCCTTCCTCTCTTTTATTCTCTCTCTTTAATCTTAGTCTTTAAAAAACAAACAAACAAACAAAAAAACCCCCACTCTTTCTTGGGCAGTTCCAGGCAAAAAGGTGCCAAAGAGCGAAAGAAATAGACCCGTAATTTCCATGAAAGAATTTAAAAGGTTCAAAAATTATTTTGTCAGCTTTATTTTAATGAAAATCGACAATGCCATTTTCCCTTCTGAGAAACATCATTTCCAAGAGCTCTGGCTCTGATGTAATCGCAAGCTTTAAAAAAAAAAATCTCTTAATGACTTTGTGTCAGTGAAGTGACTTACAGCATTCGCCACTCATAAAAAATGGTTCATTTCCGTTATCTGCATTTAGGTAACTCTCTACACAACATCAAGTTCATCCAATTAAATAAGGCAGCGTTTTATACTTGGAAAGGCAGCCATCTTCTTTTCTGGGTTAGCACTGCCCTGCTCATGGCCTGCTTTCTTCAAAACCCTTAAATTATTTTTAGGAAACACTGTGGGTTCTTTTAAGTGTGGTTATGGTTTGGTATCGTGGTTATGTTTGTGTAAAGAATCCTTATATTTTAGGGCACCTGGGTGGCTCAGTTGGTTGGGCGACTGCCTTCGGCTCAGGCTGTGGGCCCGGAGTCCCGCATGGGGCTCCCACCTCCACGGGGAGTCTGCTTCTCCCTCTGACCTTCTCCCCGCTCATGCTCTCTCTCACTCTGTCTCTCTCTCTCTCTCTCAAATAAATAAATAAACAAATAAAATCTTTAAAAAAAGAATCCTGTATATTAGAGATACATACTGAAATATTTATGTATGAAATGATAGGTTGTCTGAAATGTCCTTCAACATGATATGGCAGGAATGGGGCCTGTGGATGAAACGAGAGTGGCTATAAGAGCATGGCTGCTGAGGCAGGATGAAGGCTACAAGAGGAGACAACATACTGTTCTGTTTACTTTTGTATATCCTTCTCATTTTTCATAGTTAAAAGGCAAAGCCTTTTATCGCTCCAATGCCTAGAGAAGTAGCAACCACTCAGTCTGTCTTTCCAAGCTTTCATGAAGCTTTGCATTTACAAAGTTAACTCTCTTTGAGGAATCTCTACACCCAACATGGGACTCGAACTCATAACCCCAAGATCAAGAATCTCATTCTCTACCGACCGAGCCACCCAGGGGCCCCTACAAGGCTAATTTTGGAACCTACTATCTCCCTATTCCCACTCACACAACCCGTGCACCAACCCAACTGGACTACTAATAATTTGCAGAAGATACCCAGTCCATCCCCACTTTCGGATTTTAGCACATTTTGTCCCGTTGGCCAGAATGTCTTGCTTTTCCCACCTCCTATTTCTACCTGCCAAATTCCAACCACAAATTTCTACCTGCCAAATTCCAACCACTATTTCTACCTGTCAAATTCCAACCACTTGTTATATACCACTTGTTCCAAGAAGACTTTTATGATACACACATTAGAAATTGAATCTTACCACACCATTTTCCCTATGCATTATCTGTTTAGGTAACTCTTAAATGATTATCCTATTAAGTGGTATATAAATTTAATAGTAAATAGATCACAGAAAATAATGATTTGGTGTGGTTAAGTAGTCAAATGGTATTATATCAAAATATTACCAATGGGACACCCGGGTGGCTCAGTCGGTTAAGCATCTGACTCTTGGTTTCTGCTCAGGTCATGATCTCAGTGCTTGAGATCGAGCCCTATGACAGGCTTTGCCCTCTGCATGGAGTCTGCTTCCCTTCTCCCTCTCTTTCTGCTCCTCCTCTGGTTCACCGACACATGAGCATGCATGCTTTCATACACTCTCTCTCACAAATAAATAAATAAATCTTTAAAAAATACACACACACACACACACACACACACACACACACACACACACACATATATATAATCAAATAGATATCCGACAAATATCACTGTGACTCATTCCTGAAGCATTATATAAAGAACAGAATTTGCTCTCAAAATAAGTATATTTACATTTAACTTTTAATCAAGAATTTGAATGATGGGAGGAAAAGCATGATATTACCAATGAACATTTCCTAGATACCAATCAAAAAATATAAGACTTCCCAAAGAATCATCATCACCATTTGTACAAAAGTAGTTTCTATCACTTCCGAGCTCTTAAACTAAGCCTCAAAATAGATGCAGATGGGACAGACTCAGACAAAAAAAGCACTCAGATTTCAAGAATAAGCACATTTGATATGGGAAATTTTCTCATGATATAATATTAAGTTGAAGAAAAACAGGATACAGTGGCGCCTGGGTCACTCAGGCGGTGAAGCGTCTGCCTTCGGCTCAGGTCATGATCCTGGGGTCCTGGGATCGAGCCCCCAGTCGGGCTCCCTGCTCAGTGGGAGTCTGCTTCTCCCTCTTCCCCTTTCCCATACTTTCTCTCTCTCTCTCTCTTTCTCTTTCTCTCAAATAAATAAATAAAACCTTTTTTAAAAAAAGAAAGAAAAAAACTGCATACCGAACTGTATATATAATATGATCCTGACTTTTATAAGAAAAGAAGCTATGTTTCTATAAATACATAAAAAAGGGAAAGAAGATATATTAACAGTAGATATCTCTAAATAATGGAATAATAGGTGATTTTTCTTTCTTTCTGCTCTTCTGTATCTCTAAGTTTTTTAAAATGAGCAGCTATCATTTACATAACCAGGGGACAGTAAAAAGTATAAAGTAAAAAATATAAAGTTATACTTTATGAAGAAGTTAAAAAGTATATTTGGGAAATTAAATCACCACACCATTCCTTATACCAAATGAGTTAAATATTTATTTATTACTTCTGAATTAAATATTTAAATCTGAAATGACAGACCATAGAAATACTAGAGGAAAATATGGGTAAAAATTTTTTTTAAGATTTTATTTATTTATTTGACAGAGAGAGAGAGAGAGATCACAAGTAGGCAAAGAAGCAGGCAGAGAGAGAGGGGGAAAAAAGCTCCCTTCTGAGCAGAGAGCCCAATGTGGGCCTCGATCCCCAGACCCTGGGATCATGACCTGAGTCGAAGGCAGAGGCTTTAACCCACTGAGCCACCCAGGTGCCCAAAATTTTTAATAATTCCAGGGAGGGGTAAGACCTAACATGCCATATAAACCAGAAGCCATAAAAGCAAAGACTGGTTAATTTGAAGATATAATCTAAAGTTACTGTGTCACACACACACACACACACACATGCACACACACACAACACGCACACATCAGGAAATTAAGACAAACTGGAAAAAAACAGCAATATACACCAAAGACAAGACTACTTTTCTTAATATGTAAAGTACTCCTACAAATCACTAAGACTAAGATCAACAACCCAGTTAAAAATTGGTCAATGGATACATATAGATAATTCACAAAAAAGGTAACACAAATTTCTCTTAAAACATATGTAATATGTTCATTTTTACTCATAAGGGAAATGCAAACTAAATCTAGAACATACAGATCTATGGGGACACCTGGCTGGCTCAGTCAGTGGAGCACACAACTCTTGTTCTTGGGGTTGTAGGTTCGGGCCCCATGTTAGGTGTAAAGATTACTTAAAAACACAATGACCCTGCAATTGCACTACTGGGTATTTACCCCAAAGATACAGATGCAGTGAAAAGAAGGGCCACCTGTACCCCAGTGTTCATAGCAGCAATGGCCACAGTCACCAAATTGTGGAAAGAACCAAGATGCCTTTCAACGGACCAATGGATAAGGAAGATGGGGTCCATATACACTATGGAGTATTATGCCTCCATCAGAAAGGATGAATACCCAGCTTTTGTATCAACATGGACGGGACTGGAGGAGATTATGCGGAGTGAAGTAAGTCAAGCAGAGAGAGTCAATTATCATATGGTTTCATTTACTTGTGGAGCATAAGGAATAACATGGAGGACACTGGGAGAAGGACAGAAGTGAGTTGGGGGAAATCAGAGGGGGAGACAAACCATGACAGACTGTGGACTCTGAGAAACAAACTGAGGGTTTTGGAGGGGAGGAGGGTGGGAGGTTGGGTGGTGGGTATTATGGAGGGCACGTATTGCATGGAGCACTGGGTGTGGTGCATAAACAATGAATGCTGGAACAATGAAAAGAAATAAAATAAAATAAAATGAAAAAAATAAAATCATTACAATATATAGATCTATAACATACCCAAGATAAAGAAAGATAAAGGGTTAGGATAATACATTCTGTTGCAAGACAGTAAGGAAATAGGCAATCCCATACATTCCTGATGAGATTAATAACTCTTTTGATCTCAATGGAGACAACTTGGCAATTTCTGTCAGAACTAAAAATGCACCTACCTTTTAACCCAGTAATTCCCTATCTGGGGATTTATGCTTTAGATATACTCCCACATGTGTAAAAAGACTTTATAAAAATATGTATTATAACTATGTCTATAATAGCCAAAGATTGGAAACCATCTAGATGACTGTCAACAAATTATACTTCATCCAATCGATCAATCAAGCATTTCTATGCGTACAATATGAACTACTTCCAAAATAATATTAAATGATAACGTTGGGTGTAGAAGAGTATATAAAGCATGTTATTGTTTGCATTGTATAAATGTTTAGAATACCTTTGGAGAATAAGCAAGAAATGAATATTAGTTATTGTTTCTGGGGGGAAGGGAACTGAATGCCTGGGATTAGGATAGGAAGAAAACTTTTCACTTTTTGAGTTTTTAAATTTTTTTAAAAACTTACTTATTTTTTACTGTTTGGGTTTTGCACTAAGTGTAGACATTAGTGATTCTGAAATTATGTTAAAATGGATAGAGGTGAGAGGCATCTGGATGTCTTGGTCGGTTGAGCAGCTGACTCTTGATTTTGGCCCTGGTCATGGCATTGGGCCCTGGGTCGGGCTCCACACTCTGCAGGGAGCCTGCCTGGGATTCTCTCTCCTTCCCTCTCCCTCTGCGCATCCTCCTTTCCTCCTCCTCCTCTCTCCCTCTAAAATACATAAATAAATCTTTAAGGGGGAAAAATGGATAGAAGTTAAAAGATCACTAAAAAAAGTACATGGGGGAGAATAATATCTCAAAAAGCCCATGTCTCAACAAGCTGTGGATGAAAGTATGAAAGCTTAAGCCTGCTGATCACAGATTTGTAGTAAAGCTTGAAATCAGGCAACATGACGCTCCCCAGTTTTGTCTTTCTTTCCCAACATTTCCTTAGCAATTCGGGGTCTCTTCTGGTTCCATACAAACTTAGGGATTGTTTGTTCCAGCTCTTTGAAAAATGCCAGTGGAATTTTGATCGGGATGGCACTGAAAGCATAGATGGCTCTAGGCAGTATAGACATTTTGACAATATTTATTCTTCCGATCCATGAGCATGGAATGATCTTCTATCTTTTTGTGTCTTCTTCCATTTCTTTCAAGTGTTCTGTAGTTCCTCGAGTACAGATCCTTTACCTCTTTGGTTAGGTTTATTCCCAGGTATCTTATGGTTCTTGGTGCTATAGTAAATGGAATCATTTCCTAATTTTCCTTTCTATGTTTTCATTGTTAGTATATAAGAAAGCAACTGATTTCTGTGCATTGATTTTGTATCCTGCCACATTACTGAATTGCTGTATGGATTCTAGTAGTTTGGGGGTGGAGTCTTTGGGTTGTCCATATAAAGTATCATGTCATCTGTGAAGAGAGAGAGTTGGACTTCTTCTTTGCCAATTTGAATACCTTTTATTTCTCTTTGTTGTCTGATTGCTGTTGCTAGGACTTCTAGTACTATGTTGACCAAGAGTGGTGAGAGTGGGCATCCTTGTCGTGTTCCTGATCTCAAAGGGAATGCTGTCAGATTGTCCCCATTGAGAATGATATTCGCTGTGGGTTTTTAATAGATTTTATGAAGTTGAGGAATATTCCTTCTATCCCTATACTTTGAATCGTTTTAATCAGGAACGGATGCTGTACCTTGTAGATGCTTTTTCTGCATCAATTGAGAGGACCATGTGGTTCTTCTCTCTTCTCTTAATGATTTGTTCTATCACATTGATTGATTTGCGAATGTTGAACCACCCTTGCATCCCAGGGATAAATCCCACCTGGTCATGGTGGATAATCTTTTTAATGTGCTGTTGGATCCTATTAGCTAGTATCTTGTTGAGAATCTTAGCATCCATATTCATCAGGGATATTGGTCTGAAATTCTCCTTTTTGGTGGGGTCTTTGCCTGGTTTGGGGATCAGGGTAATGCTGGCTTCATAAAAAGAGTCTGGAAGTTTTCCTTCTGTTCCTATTTTTTGAAACAGCGTCAGGAGAATAGGTATTATTTCTTCTTTGAATGTTTGGTAGAATTCCCCAGGGAATCCATCAGGTCCTCGGCTCTTTCTTGTTTTTTGGGAGGTTTTTGATCACTGCTTCAATCTCGTTACTAGATATTGGTCTATTCAGGTTGTCAGTTTCTTCCTGATTCAGTTTTGGAAGTTTATAGGTTTCCAGCAATGCATCCATTTCATCTAGGTTGCTTACCTTATTGGCATATAAAGCTTAAGCCTGCAGATGGAGGGCGGGGTCACTGAGTCCTTGAAATATTAAAAAGAGAATGTTAAGCTATAGATGAGTTAAAGTTAAACAAAGATGATCTGAGAGTGTGTTATCTGAGAAGACCACGTGACACGAATGACACTGAGATGTAATAAGAGGAATTAAAGAGGCTACAGCTTCCCACTGTATTTGGTATTGACATAACCTGCTTTAGGAGCTCTGACCCAATTCACTGCTCCAGGCCGATTCTATAATCAATGGGCAGTTCTTCAGTGATTTGTGGTCAGACATGCCATGGAAAAATCTGTGATTTTTCTTTTTTCCCCTGGGGAATCAACCCAGTGGCTGGCGCGCGTGCGCGCACACCCACGCACACACACAATTCATTTTACTTTTTCAGTTGTTTTTGTTATTGCTCTCTTGACTCCAATGCCATGCACACGAGTCATGTCACACCACCACTGCCTTTAACCTTTGCTATGATCCTTAATAGAGTCTGACCCTTCTGTTTTCGCCTGCCAGATCCACCCAGTCTGACCCAGGAGCAAACCAAAAGAAGTGGAACTTAAAGGGAGAACGGCAAAAAAAAAAAAAAAAAAAAAAAAAAAAAGGGAGAACGGCAGTCCATCGGAAGGAAGCCAGTCCGTTTGAAAACAGAAAGCAGGTAGGATCTAGGGCAAATGCTTTAAAGCTTCTAAATAAGCAAATTAAATATCACTGAAGACACAAAGGCTTCTTTCACATGAAGCCTAAGGCAGCTAGAAACAGGTATTAAGAAGAGCCACAAAAATTATCTAACTTACACAAAACCAATTAATAAAATTCCCTTGCGCTAGGCTGCTAAGAAGCTTTCTAGGTGAAGTGTGGTTTGAAAGAGCAAAAAGTACAGATTAAGCCTCAGGCCACTGGGAAATGCCCCACATACCCTCGATGGGTGACCATAAACCGTTTGAAAGAGTTGGCAGTATTTCATTTGGCCTGATGAGGACACAGACTATGAATATGTACTTTTGTACTTATTCCCCCCAAATGGAGCATATTTATTATATCCCGTCTGCATTTTACATGTCAATTACGATGTCCTTTCTGCAGTTTTTGCTCTTCAGTTTCACCAGGAATGCTACCCCAGGAAAAGACTGACGCAGCCAGTAGGAGCCTTGACGTTGTCTCTCCTGACATCTAGTGGATGGATACCAGATACCACAGTAACTATATTTTTAGAGCCTCTGTTTTGAGTTAGGTGAACAGTGAATGTGTATCCCTCTCACGGTTTCTAAAGATGATCTAAGATCTGATCCGATTTCGAGGTGAAAAGCAAAACTACGTATCTGCAAATGACGGGTCTGAATTTTACATATGTGTATACACACACACACACACACACACACACACTGTTTAAGTGTGTACCTACCAAATGGCCACGTTTTCCTGTTTTTTTCCTTAGCATAGCACTGTAATTCCATCAGCTCTCCTTTTGTAGGTATACAAGACAGCAAGACCTAGTAATCAAGCATTCATTTTCTGTGGTTGCCATAACAAATCATGACAAACTCAGTGGCTTAAAACAACGTATGTTTATTATCTTACAGTTCTGAAAGTCAGAAGTCCTAAACTCGAAGTGTTAGCAAGGGATAAGTTTCTGGAAGTTCCAGGGAGCCCTTTCCAGCTTCTAGAGGCCGCACACGTCCCTTGACTCATGAGTCCATTGCCCCAACTTCATATTTCAGGACGCATATTTTAGGCAGTCACCCCATCTTCAATGACACAGCAGCATTTGCTTGTCTTGGACCAATACCCAGCTTGCAGTGATCAATTAAATCATGAGGACATTCCTAAGGGGGCAGGCGATGCTCTGCTAGAGAACATTATCTTTAGCCCCTAAATGCTGTGTTTTTATGCAAGCTTTTGAGGTATATAAGCCATTACACTGAGGTTCAGGAAATCTGGCCTCCTATTTCTAGATTTTCTATTTAACAGGACATGTGGATGGAATATGCAATGCCTGACATGGCAGGTACCAGGAGAATTGCTGCCTACTTTCTCATCTCTCCACTAATTATTTCATGATGCCTGAATTTGAAGGAAAAAAAAAAGAAAAGGCTGTTGGCAGAAAGCCATTTATTCAGCAAATGGATGGAAGACTTAATATGTGGGCGCCTGGGTGGCGCAGTGGTTAAAGCCTCTGCCTTCAGCTCGGGTCATGATCTCAGGGTCCTGGGATTGAGCCCTGCGTCGGGAATCCCTGCTCAGCGGGGAGCCTGCTTCCCCCTCTCTCTCTGCCTACCTCTCTTTCTCTCTCTGTCAAGTGAATGAATAAAATCTTTAAAAAAAAGACTTAATATGATAATAATCCTGTAAAAAGATGACATTGATGCCCTCATGCAAATAAAAAATGACCTATATAAGGTTCTTTTCTGCAAACGTGTCGATACAGAAGAAAGAGACAGTCTGACTACCTGAGGGCCTACAGGCATGAAGCTTTGGTAGAAGAGAGGTGAGGACCACTCACAAGCCAGTCAACTTCATGCGGGTGCACATGGCTAGCCCCGTACAAGGAAATGGGGGCTGTGGGGATCTTCAGAAATAGTATGACAAATACAAAACCCTTACTGCTTCTGAGATAGTGACTCTGGGGATGAATGTCAATGTGAGGAGACATTCATTTGGGACTTCAGCAAGAAGTCCCTTGGCCACACCGAGAGAGCCAGAATTGTGGCAAAATTGGGGAATGACAATCAGAAAGACCGAATTACTTGTCTCACTGTAAGAAAAAAAACGGACTTTTGCAGGACAGGTGGCTTTTGCTGAATAGAGATCTTGGCAAAGTTTAATCAAAACAAAAGCTGTCACCCCGTCTAAAGTGAAGTCCACTTATAGATGGAAAGAAGAGGCATTTCAGTCTTTCCTTGGCACACCAATTACTAAGTAAGTGTGACAGTGGCCTAGGAAAAAATATTCCTTCCCCAAGGCCTAATGCCTACCGGGGCTCAGGAGGACAGCTTCCAAAGCAACAATCTAGGTCTTCAGCCACCCCAAGGTTGTTCATTCTGTGCAAAGTTGCAAATATCATGAGACCTACTGGGACTCAAATTCTGGGACAACTGAAATGGTAGAAAGTGTGGTTTTAGAGCATCCAACTCTTTTACAGGCCAACAGTCAGGCCCATTCGTGTGACAAACCAGTCAGCACTGACCAGGCAATGGGGACCCCGTCTGCACTATCATCCACCAGAACGTTCATTATTCCGCAGCTAATGACTCCACAGTCCAGGAACAGAGCCAGACTCTGGGTGATCAAGGTGAACAAACTGCCATCAGGGAGGGAAGGACAACTGCTCACAAATCCAGTAAGAGGTGGTAGGTGCCAGAAAAGCAGTATGCACTAAGAGGCGAAGCAATGTCAAAGCGGGAATGACTCCCGCCCTGGCGAGAAGGAGAGGAGCAGGGCCACAGGGAGCTTAACTTAGAAGCAGGTTGCTTCAGAGTGGAATGCTGAAAGGTGAGAGCACTCTGGGTGACTATTTGTTCTCGTTTGTTACTTTACTTGCTTGCTTCACTGACTAGTTCTGACCCAGCCCCAATACCTCGATCACTCTGCTGCACACAGTGCCTAAAGCCTTTTGTTCTCCACCCGTTGGTCCGCTCCTACCTGCCCTTACTGCGAGCTTCCCAGCTGCTCACAGCAACACTCCCAACTCTCAAAAGATCCTTGCATCTTCTTCTTGCATCAGACAGATTTGCCACAACTGAAGATGATTTGAGAGTGAAAGGGTCCAAGTTTCAAGATGCAACAAAAAAAAAAAGGAAAAGCTCTTTCTCCATTTTTCTCCACTTTGGACTTAGAGGACTATAAGAAATAAGTAAAGATAAAAATATCCTCCTGTGGGATGTCTGGCTCACTCAGAAGAGCATGTGGCTCATTTTTTTTTTTTAATTTGTAGGTATTTATTTATTTGAGAGAGAGAGCACTGAGCAGGGGGAGCAGCAGAGGCAGAGGGAGAAGCAGGCTTCCCGCCGAGCAGGAAGCCCAATGCAGGGCTGGATCCCAAGACCCTGAGATGGTGACCTGAGCCAAAGGCAGACGCTTCACTGACTAAGCCACCCAGGCGCCCTAAGCATGTGATTCTTGATCACAGGGTCATGAGTTTGAGTCCCATATTGGGTGCAGAGATTACTAAAAAGGTAAATAAAGAAATAAATTTTATTTTAAAAAACTCTAATAGAGATAGGAAAAGAGAATTTTTCAGGAACTATGGATGAAATAATTATCACAGTTGAGCATTCAGTTTACTTCTGAGTATCCTGAGAACCGAGACTAGCCAAGCCAAGCCAAAAAGACCCCATCTATAGCCCCTGCTGTCTCAACACCTCCACTTCTTACACAGAAACAAGTTTTTTCCTGGTACTAAATTCTAGATGGCATTTTTCTTTTTTCTTTTTTTAAATTTTATTTATTTATTCGACAGGGAGATAGAGAGAGAGAGCACAAGTAGGCAGCACGGCAGGCAGAGGGAGAGAGAGAAGCACTGAGCAGGGAGCCTGATGGGAGGCTCGATCCTAGGACCCTGGGATCATGACCTGAGCCAAAGGCAGCTACTTAACCAACTGAGCCACCCAGGCACCCCTGCATGGCATTTTTCTTAAGAGTTATTAGTTAAAAGATAATGAGTAGTGCAATCGTTTTTGACACATCATACTCTGAAAAATGGAGAATTTCTTTATGTGACTATTTTCTTAATACTATCTCTCAATAAAAGTCATCTGACCCAAAGGAGTATATGTTTCTCATTACAGTGACGGTCTCTCAAATATAGTCAATTATTCCTTGACCTAAGCTGACTAGAAGTAATTTCAAGATAGACTTCTCTCGCAAGCGCCTCAAACACAATATTGGTGTGGAAGTGAGTGGGAAGGTTGGTAGGCTTTATATAACAGAAAGGTGGGGACCAAGGTGGTGAAAATCAAGGAACACGATGTACATTTTATGAAAGACACTGCTGGATGACAGGACCAACTTTTTTTGGTCAATATTTTTTACTTTTTTAGCATGAACAATGATTCTGATCAAAATGTTAGAAGAACCTGGAACCACCCAGGGCAAGGCTATGTGCCCCATGACTCCCTTCTCCAGAACTTTTCCTGCCTTTCTTTTCCATCAAATCTTGCTGCTCCTATTTCTGTCAGTACGATTCTGCTTATTACCAATTATCCTGTAAAAATAGTTTTAGTTTCCTGGGGCACCTGGGTGGCTCAGGCGGTTAAGCGTCTGCCTTTGGCTCAGGTCATGATCCTGGGTTTCTGGGCTCGAGTCAGCATCAGGCTCCCTGCTCAGTGGGGAGTCTGCTTCTCCCTCTCCTCCCCACTCAAGCTCTCTGCTGCTCTCTCTCTCTCAAACAAACAAATAAAATCTTAAAAAGAATAAAATAAAATAGTTTTAGTTTTCCAATAGAGATTCAAATCAACAGATAACTATTAATCAGTATCCGAGAAAGCAGATCTCAATGTATTACTACACTATAAAAGTACTACCAACATCCTAATTCCAAATAAGATAAACTAAGAGCATCTTTGGGTCAACATTCCCTGCCTTATTCATATATAGTCAGCTTGACCTTGAGAAATGACTAGACCACAAGTCTTCCTGTTGAGTGGTACTTCCTATCATCAGGGTGAAGAACAGTATGTAAATACCAGTGGTATAACAGATGGTACAGGGCGGTAGGTCTAATTGTGTCTTCTTTGAATGAAATTTAACAGTAATTCTATTGACTCATATCCCCAGCCATAGTTCATTCCGATATGCCACCTAGCCTTTCAGTCTTCCAAACGGAAGATAAAATTGGATCCATTCCTCATACCACAAACCAGGACACATTCTAAATGGATCAGATATTTCAGTGTAAAAATTGAAACTATTTGTTAAAAATGAACTCTTTCTGGGTGCCTGCCTGGCTCAGTTGATAGAACACGCAAATCTTGACCTCATGGCTGTAAATTCAAGCCCCACGCTGGGTGTAGACATTACTTAAAAATAAAATCTTTAGGGGTGTCTAGGTGGCTCAGTCAGTTAAGCATCTGACTCTTGATATCAGCTCAGGTCTTGATCTCAGGGTCGTGAGTTCAAGCCCCACATTGGGCTCCATGATGGGTGTGGAGCCTACTTAAAATAAATAAATAATAAAAAATTAAAGAATAGGGGCTCCTGGGTGGCTCAGTGGGTTAAAGCCTCTGCCTTCAGCTCAGGTCATGATCCCAGGGTCCTGGGATCGAGCCCCACATCGGGCTCTCTGCTCAGCAGGGAGCCTGCTTCCCCTTCTCTCTCTCTGCCTGCCTCTCTGCCTACTTGTGATCTCTATCTGTCAAATAAATAAATAAATAAAATCTTTTTAAAAATTAAAGAATAAAATATTTTTTTAAAAATAAATTCCTTCAGGGGCACCTGGGTGGCTTAGTGGGTTAAAGCCTCTGCCTTTGGCTTGGGTCATGGTCCCAGGGTCCTGGGATCGAGCCCCACATCGGGCTCTCTGCTTGGCAGGGAGCTTGCTTCCTCCTCTCTCTCTGCCTACTTGTGATCTCTGTCTGTCAAATAAATAAATAAATCTTTAAAAAATAAATAAATAAATTCCTTCATACCCCCTCAGCTGAAAATGTATAACTTTACCTTCTTTTTCTAATAAAGAAAACTAACATTAAGATACCAAAAGATGGTAAATACACTTTTTAAAAAACTATAATCAATAACTATAAAGTTATAAAACAATGAAATGCAAGAAAAAGAAAATATGGGGCACCTGGGTGGCTCAGTCGTTAAGCGTCTGCCTTTGGCTCAGGTCATGATGCCAGGGTCCTGGGATCAAGCCCCACATTGGACTCCCTGCTCAGCAGGGAGCCTGCTTCTCCCTCTCCCGCTCCCACTGCTTGTGTTCCCTCTCTCACTGCGTCTCTCTCTGTCAAATAAATAAAATCTTTAAAAAGAAAAGAAAATATGGGGGCATCTGGGTGGCTCAGTTGGTTAAGCATCTGCCTTTGGCTCAGGTCATTATCCCAGGGTCCTCAGATCAAGCCCCACATTGGGCTCCCTGCTCAGTGGGGAGTCTGCTTCTCCCTCTCCCACTCTCCCTGCTTATGTTGTCTCTCTCTCTCTCTCTCTCTCTCTCCGTCAAATAAATAAATAAAATTTTTAAAAAGAAAAGAAAATATAGATATATTCCTCTATAACCTTAGAGTTAGGAAATCTAATTACAACTCAAAGTCTGAAAGCAAAAAGAGAAGATAAATCTAACTACATAAAAACTTTCAAACTTCAGCATGTCGTAAAACCATAAGCAAAGTAAAAAGACATAAGATAGAAGATATTAACACCCTGTCCTGAATTTTAATTGAGAATGGAACATCTTACCATACTAGACAGAATGGAAGCTATCTGAAACCACTAAGACTGTGTCTAAAGGACTCAAGATGCCAGATTGGAAGGTCCCAATGTTCAGAGATGGGACAATTAAAGTATCAGTGAAAATATTAGCTTCAGTGTACTGAAATCCATGACATTAGTGATCCATCCATTAGTTTGTAATTTGGATAAAGGAAAAAAATTGGTGACTATTGAAGGATGCTAATAAACCAATTCATTGTTTTAAAAGATGATAAATAAGGGGAAAAACTCAAACATTTTTCCTGCTTCTCCTACACATATTGGTCCTCAGGGTAACCAAATAGTAGATACAAGGAAGTCATACTCTTTCTAGAAGTATTCCAGCTAATGAATGATTTCTTCATTTAGTTAGAATTAGAACATCACCATTTTGCACACTTCAATGAGTTAATATATCAAGGTACTGATCAATGGTGGGTGACCAACATTTTTTTAAGATAGAGAGCGGGGGGGGCACCTGGGTGGCTCAGTGGGTTAAGCCTCTGCCTTCAGCTCAGGTCATGATCTCAGGGTCCTGGGATCGAGCCCCACATCGGGCTCTCTGCTCAGCGGGGAGCCTGCTTTCTTCTCTCTCTCTGCCTGCCTCTCTGCCTACTTGTGATCCCTCTCTGTCAAATAAATAAATAAAATCTTTAAAAAAAAAAAAAAAAAAAAAAAGATAGAGAGCGGGGGGTGGGGCGGGCAGGGAAGGAGAGAGAGAATCTTAAGTAGGCTCCATGCCCAGCGCAGAGCCCAATATGGGGCTTGATCTCACGACAGAGATCATGACCTGAGCTGAAATCAAGAGTCGGATGCTTAACGACTAAGGCACCCAGGTTCCCCAGCTGACTAACATTCTAAAACAGACAACCAGACCTTCTGGGCTCTCTCATAGAAAATCTACATGATCACACAGTGGGGAACTCTTCAGGACAAAGGAACTACTTTCTTTAACAAATAAACTGCAATAAATTAAGAGATGGAAAGGGAATCTATAGATGAAAAGAATTAAGACACCTAGGAAATAATCACAATGTGTGGTCTTTTTTGATTCGTGAGTCAAACAAGCAATGGGGGGCGGGGGAAGGGCCACCTAGGATGCAATGGAACTATGAACATTGACCTGATACTCGATTACAGTAAGAAACCAACTTTTCAGGCGTAACAAAAGTATGGTGGTTATTTTAACTGTCCTTATCTTTTAGAGATACACATTAAAATATTACCAATTAAATTTCTTTCATCAAATTTAATTCCTCAAAATATTATTTGCCTCAAAATAATATAGGTGGTGAAAAATAGTAATCGGAGAGATGAAACAAGGCTGGCCAGGAACTGATCATTGTTGAAGCTGGGTGATGGGTACACAGGGGCACATTACACAAGCAGTGGTGTACTGAATCTGGTTAGTACCCGCTCATGAAAGCCCACCATTGAACTTCTGGGCATTTTTCACATCAACCTGGGAGCTTGCAGTTGGCCACAGTGTGGGTATGTCATCTGGAAAATCAGCACACGCTACAAATCAGCTCCCCGACCCAGAGTTGGATGTTAAAACAGTCATCAGCACACCACTGTTACTCTGCCTACTCCTTGTATAGTTTGAGCTATTTTCATTCAACAAATATTGATTGCGCACCAACCACATGCTAGGCACTGGACAGGATGCTGAGCACACAGCAGCAAATGAAAAAGACATCATCCCATATTGATTTCCTAAGGCTGCCATAGCAAAGTACCATTAACTGGGTGTCTTGACACAAGAGAAATGTATTCTCTCAGGGGCACTTGGGTGGCTCAGTCGGTTAAGTGTCTACCTTCGGCTCAGGTCATGATCCCGGGGTCCTGGGATCAAGCCCCGTGCTTCTCCCTCTCCCACTCCCCCTGCTTGTGTTCCCTCTCTTGCTATCTCTCTCTGTGTGTCAAATAAATAAATAAAAGCTGGGAAAAAAAGAAATGTATTCTCTCAGAGTTGTGGAGGCTCAAAGTCTGAAAATTAAGGGGTTGGCAGGACCATGCTCCTTCTGAAAACTGGAGGGGAATCCTTTCCTGCCTCTTCCTAGCTTCTGGTGGTTGCCTGGCGGCAATCTGGTACTCCTTGGTTTCCAGCTGCCTTAACTCCAGTCTCTCAGTCATCAGATAGCATTTCCTTTCATGTGACTGTGTCTTCATAGGGCCAGCACCTTATAAAGGACACCAGTCATATTGGGTTACAGGCCCACCCCACTTCAGTAGGACTTTACCATATTTGCATTTTTCTTAAACTGTGTTAAAAAACATACAATATAAAATTTCCCACTGTAACCACTTTGAAGCAGCACTGTTCAGTTATGTTAAGTCTATTCACATTGTTGTGTAACAGAGCTCTAGAACTTTCTCTTCTTGCAAAACTGAAGCTCTACCCATTTTCCCTTCCTCTCAGACCTGGCAACCATCATCCTACTATCGCTCTTTTTTTTTTTTTTTAAGATTTTATTTATTTGTCAGAGAGAGAGAGAGAGCACCAGCAGGGGGAGCTGCAGGCAGAGGGAGAAGCAGGCTCCTTGCCTAGCAAGGACCCCCATACGAGACTCGAACCCAGGACCCTGGGATCATGACCGGAGCCAAAGGCAGATGCTTAACTGACTGAGTCACCCAGGCACTCCTCCTACTGTCTATTTCTATGATTGGGCCACTTAAGATATCTCATGTGAGAGAAATCATATAGTACTTGGTTTTTTGTGATTGGGTTATTTTACTAACCATAATATCCTCAAGGTTCATCAATGTACCTTGTGACATAATTTCCTCCTTTTTGAAAGCTGAATATCCCACTGTGTGTATACACCACACTTTCTTTTTTTAAGATTTTATTTATTTGACAGAGAGAAAGATAGCGAGAGAGGGAACACAAGTGGGGGGAGTGGGAGAGGGAGAAGCAGGCTTCCCGCTGAGTAGGGAGCCCAATGCGGGGCTTGATCCCAGGATCATGACCTGAGCCAAAGGCAGACACTTAACAACTGAGCCACCCAGGCATCCCTATATACCACATTTTCTTTATCCATTCATCAATCCATGGACACTGGGTTGCTTCTGCCTCTTGCCTATTGTGAATACAGCCATAATAAACTTGGTATGCAAATAACTCTGAAATCCTGCTTTGAATTGTTTTCTTTTGCACGTATTTTAATATTCCAATCATAAAACTTGTAAAAATATGTGAAGTAGGAGAAGGACTGTATCTCGGGGAATAAAATGCATGAAAAGCATAATCAAATTATGTTACAAATGGGATTTTTCTAAATATTATTTAAACCCAATGTTTAGTCAATCTTTTCAACAATTAAATAGCGACTTCGTCTAGAAATAGAATCAGTTAGGACTAAATTACATTTTCTAGGTAAACATGGCCTTTTGTAAAATAAATATAATTAGTGTACATATATCAAACAGCAGTTCTTCACTCTAGCACATAAATCAATGAAAGGAAGAATATATTTTCCTCCCATATTCATTTCCAAGCACATATGTCTGTATTCTCTATTATGTTTACAGGAACAAACACTTGAATTGGACTCCTAATGTTTCTTTTGATTATGAACACTGAATTATAATTAAGTTGCGTACACTTAGCTGCAATATTTGTGTTGTCTCAGAATTTGTGAGGATGTAAATTCAGACACTCTTCAGTTTCAAAGTAATTGTGGTTATTAGACTTGAAGTGGCCCTTTTAGTCATCGCATTTTGCCTGGCTTTATGTCACTATAAATTAGCAGAAGATAGGTAGCAAGCGATAGGATTGAAATATGGTTACTCTTTTCATCTAATGCATTACAGTGGAGGAAAATGAAACAATAATTAGTGGGTGAATGGGAAATCAGAAGGAAGAGAAACATGTATTCTGTGTTTCAATAGTTAAGGACCAGATGTATGCTTCAGAATTATAAAGACGTGTTTCCATGGAGAGTTTTTTCCAAGGCTGCCTTTTGTTTATATGACTTGTTCCCACGTTTACTAATTTTCTACAAGTTGTAAGTAATAATGTGATTCCAGAAACCATACTTGGCTTGTTCTTCTTGGTCTTGCCTCCCTTCACAGTCTACGCATGACAATCACATATAGGTATAGAGAGATCATGGATTGGTATTAGACTTCATGCCTTCAGCCAAGTTTTTTTTTTTTTTTTTCTTAGATGGGACTACTTATCTGGTCCCCATTCCATTGGAAACCTAGTACTAGGATTTGGAGCTACAAGATGGCCGCAGAGATCTGAAAGCTTAAACTGCATGGGTAAATAAATTTCAGCATGAGCAATCATGTCAATACGCCTTTCTGTATCAGTGCAGCCAGGGGTCCGGACACAACCCACAGCATTCTGGAGGCACTAAGTCAGCTGCTGGGAATACACAGCAAGCTTATCGGGGATGCATCACACACCCCCTCCAGTCTTTACCCTAACCCACTGTGGAACATTGCCCTCCGCTGCATAGATAATGGCAGCACAAAAATTCTAAAATAAGGTGGGAACAAGCAGCAGCTAGAGGCTAGAGAAGAGAACTTGGAGCCCCTGTGAGTCTGGCCCGGAGAACGCCAACATGTAATTTTTCTGGGTACTGTATAGAGGAAACGAGCTCTAATTCTTCTCCCGGCGGGGACAGACTTGCCACCTGTGCTCTCCTCTAATTATCTCTGATCAGGCTTATGTGGTAGGAAGTTATGTTTCGGTGGCTGTGATTGGGCCCAGGACATTGCTAAGTCTGTAATTACTAGCTGGTTTAAATCACAGCTCGTCTGGAACTTCGCAGCCATTTGTGTAAATTGCCTCAATATTTTTTGACTGTAAGCTTGTCCTTTTATACCTCCACACGAACTCAGAGACGAGGAAGTAACAGTAAAGGAAAAGCAAATCTGTTAAGTGAATTAAGAAATGTGCAAAAATGGGGCACCTGGGTGGCTCAGTCTTTTAAGCGTCTGCCTTTGGCTCAGGTCATGATCTCAGGGTCCTGGGATCGAGCCCCACATTGGGCTCTCTGCTCAGCAGGGAGCCTGCTTCCCCCTCTCTCTCTGCCAGCCTCTCTGCCTACTTGTGATCTCTCTCTCTCTGTCAAATAAATAAATACAATCTTAAAGAAAAAAAAAGAAATGCACAAAATGAAGACAGCTAGCCACGGGCAGGAAAAATGAGTCGTCCCTGTAGAGAGAGGTATATGCTCTTGCTCAGTAACCTTCCATGAGGTAGAAAGAGAGGCCAAAACTTTAGAATGAGTCCCCCCAACTGACCACTGAGAATATCAGCTGTTAGAAGACCTGGATTCGGATTCCCGGCTTTCCCACTTATTTCCTGGCTGTATGATGGTACGGGAAACTATTGAACCTTTGTGATCATGAGGTTTCCCATTAAGAAGAAAAGAAAACAAACAAACAAAACTTCCTCATCACACAACATGGCTGTCGTGAAAATCAAACAAAATAACAAAAAGAAAATTTCACATCCCCATCAACAGAGTAATGGTACTTAATAAGCCCTTAGCAATGACAGCAATGATCATTACTATTACTGAAGTAACTTGGTTTTCCGGGCTCTACAGGGAAGAAGAGAGATTCCTTTGCCCATGCCCCAAGTCTCCACTCCATCCAACTGCTAATTAGAACTACATGGCAGAATAAGGAAAGGGAACTGTGTTCGAGAGAAAGTGAGGGCGCCATCCTCCTCCTGGAGATTAAGAAAGGTTACTCTCCAATGCTGTTTCTTCCCCCTCTCTCTCCAGCATGCCCCTGAGACGTTACAGTTGATGAAGTCCAAGAAAACGGTGCGTAAACAAGCTAATTATTTCCAAAGGAAATGAATACTCATATAATTTAATGCAGGTGGTGCTTAATAAACAACCCTTTCGCTGAGTAAACAAAAGAGGGAAACTGTGAGTAATTTACAGGCATGTAAGTGAAATCGCTTGACGGTGCCTTCCGCGCAGCGGTCCTGAGAACTATATGCTGTTCTACCGCTCACCTCTGAGATATGTGTCAGTGGAAGAGTCTGGCAATGCGAACACGAAAATATCCTTAATCAAGCGCATATGTGTGGATCCTGCACTTTGCTTAGCGAGGTGGATGAAAAGAATCGGAGCCACTCGCTTATACACTCGGCCAGCTGTGCCGTTGGACCCCTGCCAGCCTGATTCCCCACTGAAACAAAGGAAGCAAACGCTGTGTTCGAGAACATAACGCCTTACGCCTCACACTCTGGCCAAACAGTTGTCTCCAAATGTTACCCTCCTTTTAAAGAACACTGTAATAATTACGAGTGTGTGATTACACGGCATTTGGAAAGATTACCTGTGGGCGTGCGAGATTTAACTTTTCTCATTTGAAGCCATGGTACTATGACCATTTCCCTGGGCTTTAAAGGGCAACGTCTGACATTTGGTCTGTGGTAGATTTAACAGGCCGCTTGTAAGCTTAAAGGTTTTGCCTGGTTAAATCGGGTTTTATCACAGAGGCTATTTGCAACTTTATGCTCTGTCTCACGGAAATGTCAGTGTTTGCCTTTACTCTGAACTGGACATGGAAACCCAAGGGTGGTCCCTGAGTAGCTCGAAAATAGAAGATCCTCGGCTTTGGGCCCATGCTCTTAACCACCCACTGACAACCTCAGCGAAGCCTCCATTTTCACTGAGGGTGCTAGAAGGCTTCTGGATGACTGAGCAGCCACCATCTTTTGAGAAAAACTAAATGCTTATAATTCTCTGCCACACTGTAAATTGCCTGCACGTTTTCTTTTATTCTCTTCTGGTGGGGGAAAAAACCATTTGGATAATAAGCTTGAGAAATACATTTTCTATGGATTCTGTGGAAATAACTATGTCATTCGGTATGGGAATTTGGACCTCAGCTGGACTGGCACCGAAGCTTGGCAGGCCTCTTGTTGACTCCCTCGGGAATTTCTTAAACAGTTGTTCGAAATCCAAACTGTTTCCACTGCTCTCAAGTCCCCGGTCCTACCCCAGCTGTCCCTCCTCTCGCAGATGACCTCACCGGCTACTTCACTGCAAAGACTGCGACCATGTAGGCTCCCTTGTTCCCCTCTTTCTTTAAGCTACACAGTGAGCATGGTGCTTCTGCCTGTATTCTCCCACAATCCTCCTGTCCCCAAGAAAGCCATGTCTCTCTTTTTTGGGCCATAGCTATGTCCTCTCCTTGGACACTTGATGCCAACCCCTCTCCACTCCTGAGAGAAATCGTGCCATTAGCTATTTTTCGTGGCTCCATCCCCCCGGTCCATAAACACATTCAGGGCTCCTCTGACTTTGACCCAAGTCACCATTCTACGTCTCCTCTTCCTTTCACTGTCACCTGTCACAGGTCAAACTTCTCACAGATGTAGCCCTGGCTCACTGACCCCTTGCTCAGCACCTGTTCACTCCCCGACCCCTGGGAACCCAGCTTCCACTCCACACTCTATTATACTCCGTTGAAACTGCTGTCCTGAAAATCAGCAATGACCTCATAACTGGCAGGTTCTATGGGCTTTTTCTTAGAATTCACCCCACCTGACCTAGCTGCAGCTTTTACCAATGTTGACCAGTTCTTCCCTCCTACAATGGTCTCCCTCGCTTCCATGAAATCACTACACTGGATCTGTGGACTATTTCCTCTATCTATCCCTTAAATGTGAGCATTCCCCATAGGTCCTGTCCTTGACCCTTGTCTCGTCTAGTCTCTCCCTTTGGATGAACTTACCAATTCCACAGGTTCCATTACCTTCTCTGTGGGGACGGCCACCTAACCTCTATCATTCATTCATGTATACATCCATCAATTATCCACTAAATGTAGGCCACATGAGCAGAGCGACTATAGAATTTATCATCCCCTTTTTTTGAGGATTTTACTTTTAAGTACTCTCTATACCCAATGTGGGGCTCAAACTCACAACCCTGAGATCAAGAGACGCACACTCCACTGACTAAGCCAGCCAGGTGCCCCTGTAATTTATCATTCTAACAGGGACATTTTGAGCGTGAAAGGGGGCACTGTTAATACATCAGAGAGAGCATAAACCTGTATCGTCCTAGACAAACCAAGACATATGGTAACCCTAAGCGTAAGGTACTCTGCCAAGTATTATGACACTATGGAAGCAAATCATAAATGCATCCAGCCTTCAAAGAGCACCAAGTCTAGTAGAGTGATAAGACATGAACGTAAGGAAACAGAATACCATTAGAAAGCGATAACCAGGGGCACCTGGGCAGCTCAGTCGTTGTGTGTCTGTCTTCAGCTCAGGTCATGACCCCAGCATCCTGGGATCGAGCCCTGCATTGGGTCCCTTGCTCGGGGGGAGCATCCTTCTCCCTCTGCCTGCCGCTCCCCCTGCTTGTGCTCTCTCTCTCTGCAACAAATAAATAAATAAAATCTTTAAAACAAAACAAAACAAACAAAAAGAAAAATGGGATAGTGGCAGGTAACTGGCCGTGTCTACAAAGGAGGTAAACTCTAGAAGATTGAGAGAGAAAGCCAGGGGGAAAAGGAGATGTCAAGGATGACAAGTTTTCTAGCCTAGGTAGTTAGACAAAGAGTTTTTCCTCTTATTTGAAACTAAACCCAATCTTGATATGGCCCAGAGTGGATTTGTGTATTTTAAAGAAGAATTTTATTTATTTATTTTTATTTGACAGAAAGAGAGAACAAGCAGGGGGAGCAGCAGAGGCAGAGGGAGAAGCAGGCTTTCTGCTGAGCAGGGGGCCTGATGCGGGGCTTGATCCCAGGACCCTGGGATCATGACCTGAGCCAAAGGTAGACACTGAACTGACTAAGCTACCCAGGCATCCCTAAAGAAGAATTTTAAAATATTCTTCCTATTTAGAGCAACTCAGAAGACACTACTACTCTAGTCCCACTAGCAGATTTGATTATAGCCATGCAAAGAGCCATTTGGAGTCCTGGCTATTCTAGGCCGTGTTAGCAGCCGTCATAATCTACACCATCAGACCCTCAAACACACGTTATAAGATGGGAGCCATGTTTTGTTATGATGATGCCTTCAAATGTATTTTCAAGGAGTTCAAATACATTACTGCTTCTTATAATTTTTAATCTAATATACATGATAGGCATAATGGGAATTACAAAGAAGACAAATAATTTAATCTCCAGGTTATTAACAGGGTCTGTAATAAACTGATATTCCTGGTCAGAGGGTCATAGTGTTTCTCAGATGGCTTCAACAACCAGTCCTCTTTCGGCTTTCTAGCAAGCAACGTCTTTTTTCCCAAGCAGGTTGGTGACCCCAGCCTTCCCTTCTATTACCCCTCAAAAGGGGCCTGGGTGCATACCTTTAACCCTAAATAGGACTGAGGGACACCTGGGTGGCTCAGATGGTTAAGTGTCTGTCTTCAGCTCAGGTCATGATCTCCAGGTCCTGGAATTGGGCCCCACGTCGGGCTCCCGGCTCAGCAGGGAGCCTGCTTCTCCCTTTCCCTCTGCCTCTCCCCCTGCTCATGCTCTCTTTATCTCTCTGTCTCAAATGAATAAATACAACTTAAAAAAAAAATAAAAAATAAATAAATAGGACTGAGATTAGGCCTAGATCCCTCAACATACCCAGTATAGCTCTACACAGGCCAAGTAAAATGACTGAAAACAAGTTTTTATGTGTTCCCAAATAGAACTCCCCATTTTCAAAGACCAAGCACCCCAATGTATCTAGAAAGTGCTGTCAGACTAGTCAAGAACCCAGACCAAGAGGCATGAGACATCTTACAGAGAAACCTTCCCTACTCTGGACTTGATCAACAGATACGGGAACGGAGAGAAATGTGGAGAAAGAAAGGGACAGGGAATATGGGGTGGGGGGGGCACTTATTTTGTGTTTTGCTTTGCTTTCCTTTACTTTTGGGTAAAAAAGATATACTGTACCTAAATAATGTCTTAATGAGGCAGGTCAGTATTTACGGTCCTTCAAACCCCATTTAACCTTTCTGTGTCTCATCTGTTAAGCATGCTGGCCAAGATCACATACCAAATCACTGACACAGTCATCATGAGGCCCCCAGTGCCTTGTTCCCAGTTTCATATTTTAAATAAGCCAAGTGACAAAATAGAGGGGAAAACTGGGTCAGAGAAACAAACTTGGCCTTAAAAAAAAAATCTGCATTTCAAAATAAAGGCAATTACACAAAGACGTGACATTTCTTATCCAAACAGAAAAATAAGCTGGAGCCCTAATATCTTTCTTTTCCAACAGGATATACAGAGGCACTTTTAAGGATAAGAAGAGCAAAATGATGGACCTACCATCGTTGTCAATTCTTTTATCTGATGAGGCTTTATTTCTTAGAAAATTTTAGTGGAATTACAGATGCAAATAAGTTAAAGAACTAGCTAATATAACACAGCTATAAAGATTCAAAAAAATTTTTAAGAAGGGTATATATGCTGAACAAAGCATGTTCAACACTGGAGATAGATTTTTTAAAAATGTCAGTTGTTGGTATCCATCCTTTAGATTCCTGTTCATCTAGACTGTTTTAAACCA
This sequence comes from Martes martes, assembly GCF_963455335.1. NCBI lineage: Eukaryota > Metazoa > Chordata > Mammalia > Carnivora > Mustelidae > Martes > Martes martes. The sequence continues at coordinate 91,408,988 of NC_137897.1, forward strand.
ATTTCTTGTTTCCTTAACTTTAAATTCCTAGATTTGTACTCCAACTTTGATGGCTGCCTCTAATTCCATAAATCATGGTGCCCTGTTCATAATTTTTTGAATCTTGGCTTTCTGATCCAGATATCAATGCTTCTGGCTCCTTTGTCTGTCTGTCTGTCTGTCTCTCTCTCTCTCTCTCTCTCTCTCTCTCTCGCACACGCACACACTCACACACACACACACCCACGCACAAAGGGGAAACTGCAGCAGGTCAGGCCGCTTTCCAGAACTTTCCATCAGGCACCTGGGGAATATGGAAGAGGCCCAATTTTTTTTACTCCTGGGACTCAAGCACTGTGAGGAAAAAATGTAGTAACGGGCCCACACAGTTTTACTTAAGACAGAGCAAACTAAAGCCAAGGCCAAGTTGCTGCAGTGACTCGGAGTGCGCCTACCTGACTCGGCTTCTCCACCCAAACCGAGGCCACTCCAGCAAAATGTCCAGGTTTTCTCCTAAACCTGTAGCTGTTCAGAGATACCAGGACTCACAGCAGGCCTGGGAAAGGGGAGGAGAGGACTGGAGAGATGAATTTTCTCAGGTCCTCCCTTAACCAAAGTGATTGTTCATCAACCAGAGATCCCCTCTGGGGGACTACACAGCACGCTGGCATATGGAGAATGCGGGCATGTTGCCAATAAACCTCTCACCCTCCAGTTCACCTGTTGGGAACGGCCAAGTACTCCAGAAAAAGGGAGGGGCCTGCACCTGGACCATCAAGACTCAGCCTGCCACCCCCCAGCTCTGACGCACTCCAACAACTCCAGGCCAGGAACCTGAGTACTGGCCTCCCTCCCGCAACTCCAGGGTATGGACCAAGAGACAGGTTGGGGAGCTTGCCTTCTGCTTCAAGCACACCACAGAAACTTGTCAGGCACCCCGATGACCCTGGGAAGACATGGCCTTACCCACCCAAAAAGCGCTGGATTCCTGCCTCTCTAAGCACTTACTCGGGATTACCCATGGCCACCGTCCTTATTGTTATCAAATGAATTGATGTTTGCTAACAACACCCAGAACCTGGACTCTTGGCTCCCTACCCCAATGTCAACGTTCATATTTACCCCCCTTCACTTTTAGTGAGGTTTGGATGATCTCATCTAGTTTTTGACTTGGCCTGTTTGTCCTTCCAAAGTTGAAACTGGGTTATTTTATTTTGAGTATAAAAATACTATAGACTCAGGGCACCTGGGTGGCTCAGTGGGTTAAAGCCTCTGCCTTCGGCTCGGGTCATGATCTCAGGGTCCTGGGATCGAGCCCCGTGTCAGGCTCTCTGCTCGGCAGGGAGCGTGCTTCCTGCCTGCCTCTCTGCCTACTTGTGATCTCTCTCTCTCTGTCAAATAAATAAATAAAATATTTTTTAAAAAATACTATAGACTCACTGTAAAAAATACGTTTACCAAGATCAGCCAACAGAAAATGTATAGAGATGAAACAAATTATTCATGGCCCCACCACCCAGATGATGCCCTCTTCTGACTCAGCCAAGAATTTCCTGATCGAGCCCTGAGGAACCCTACCCATCCAAGCTATACCAGCCTCTGATATTCCCCCATGATTAGGTTTGGTCCATTAGACACAATGAAAGGATCCAGAACTTCGGTCATGAACAGAGTGAGGATATTTGGAAATATCTCTCTCCCTGTTTGCTGGCCACAAGATACATTGGTGAGGCCATCATCCTTATCGGCATTCAAGGTCTAAAAGCCATGTTGGACGCCGGCAGATACCTGTGATATGTAAGCAAATGGCTTCAGACAACTGAGCTGGAGCTCCTCAATTCTCCCCAAAGCAAGCACATTCAGGCATCAATTTGAGACTCTTTAGCACTCTTTCAGAGATAGACATGCATGCATGCATACACACCACACACACACACACACACACACACACACACACGATATTCATATGTAAAGTGATTTATATTATGCAACTCATTTTAGATTGCCCCATTTTTTAAATAATTTCTCCTGTTTCTGGTTTGAATCTAAATTCTTCAAATAGGGATACCTGGGTGGCTCTCTCGTTAAACGTCTGCCTTCTCCTCAGGTCATGATCCCAGGCTCCTGGGATCAAGCCCCACATCAGACTCCCTGCTCAGCAGGAAGCCTGCTTCTCCCTTTCCCACTCCCCCTGCTTGTTTCTATCTCTCGCTCTGTCTCTGTCAAATAAATAAATAAAATGTTTAAAAAATAAAAAAATAAAACCTTCAAATAGATGTTTTGATTTTTCTGGAAGCAAGCATTTGCCTATCACAAAATATTTAAAGCTCACTCTTCTGCAACGTTTTTCTTTTAAAGAACATGACTACTTTTAGTGTACCAAGTCTATAATCAACTTTAAGTGGCTTTCATTATTATCCTGCCATGTACTCAAGTCTTTAAAAAGTTGAATTTGAAAGCTCTGATGATTTTAGAGTAAGGGAAGAGCTCCACCTTATGGTGATGTTTTGAAGTACACAAAGAAAAGGCCATTAAGCTCTCGGAACCCAATTTTCTGTCCTCTCTGTCACTCCACCTACAAGATTTTTAGAATTCTCCTAGAAATTCTAGGGGAAAGGAATAAAAGAACGCAGACCACATCTTCCAACAAACAGCAAATCCTCTTCCACAATATGCTCAAAGTGCCAAAATGGCCAGGACTGAGTTAAGGTTAGGCAAAACGTTTCACTTGGCTATCAGACGGGGTACTAGATAAGAAGCTACATGTAAAACACTGGAGTCTTTTTTACTTGATACCAAATAATAATAATAATAGTAATAGTTAGTGATTATTGAGTACTTATTGTGTGTCAGGTTATGTGCCATATATATGTGTGTGTGTGTGTATATATATAAAATATAATATGTATACTAATTTAATACTCATACAACCTTATACAGTAGACACTATTATTAACTCTAATTTGTGGATGAAGACGAGAAGTTACATGAAACTGTTCAGGCCACATAGCTAATAAGTGCTATTAAGAGCCAGGTACTTGAAACTCACTAGCCCAGACTCTAAAGCACCGTGCCATACTGCCCCTCTTTATAACTCAAATTTGGTATGATCTCTCTTGAAATAAAGAACTTGAGGCCATGGTCTTGTCCACATTCTTTGTCAAAATTAGCAAAGGTAGGACAAGACCCCTGGTTCGATTTCTATTCCTTCCATGATCATCACAGATTTCTAATTATTTGTGTTCTTTCTCTACTCTGGCAAAGATTGTTTGTGATTTTGAGTAGGAAGTCTTGTAGCAGAGTGCTATACATTGAATGTCTGTGTCCCTCCAAAATGCATGGGACCCATGTCCCATGACATAGGTTATGTTGAAACCTACTCTCCTCTATGATGGTGTTAGGTGGTGGGACCTTTGGAAAGTGCTGAAGTCATGAGAATGGAACCCTCATGAATGGGACCAATGCCCCTCTAAGACACGCGGGAGAGCTCTGTTGCCCCTACACCTCCATGTGAGGACACAGCCGGAAGTCAGCCTTCTATGAACTAGGAATTGAGCTCTCAGCAGACTGAATCTACTTGATCTTAGATTTTCTGCCTCCAGAACCATGAGAAATGAATGTTTGTTGCTTGTGTCACCCAGTCTTTGGTATTTCTTTCTTTTTTTTAAAGATTTTATTTATTTATTTGTCAGAGAAAGAGAGCAAGAGCGAGTACAAGCAGGGGGAGCAGCAAGCTCCCTGCTGAGCAAGGAGCCCGATTCGGGGCTCGATCCCAGGGCCTAAGATCATGACCTGAGCTGAAGGCAGACGCTTAATTGACTGAGCCACCCAGGCGTCCTCAGTCTTTGGTATTTCTATAATAGCAGTGTGGACTGACTAAAGCACTGAGAGTCTAGATTTTCTGTCCTTTCACCATTTATTTTATACCTTTTCCTACTCCCCATCTCAGACCCCTCAAACATCATTCATTTAAAACCATGTTGACAGGGCGCCTGGGTGGCTCAGTGGGTTAAAGCCTCTGCCTTCGGCTCGGGTCATGGTCTCAGGGTCCTGGGATCGAGCCCCGCATTGGGCTCTCTGCTCAGCGGGGAACCTGCTTCCCTCTCTCTCTGCCTGCCTCTCTGACTACTCGTGATCTCTGTCTATCAGATAAATAAATAAAATCTTTTAAATAAATAAATAAAACCATGTTGAAAATTACACATTTCTAAAAAATCCACCAGTGTTAATTCAATTCAAATTGGGACTTTTCCGAAAGCATTTATTTCTGAGACAAAATTGGTCTCCTGTGCTATTTTTCAAAAATTTGGTAAAATCTATAAGCCTGGTGTTTGTTTTCAATTTGAAGAAGCACTAGTTTTTGTTAGTTTTTTTTTTAAATTTTTTTATTTATTTTGACAGACAGAGATTACAAGTAGGCAGAGAGGTAGGCAGAGAGAGAGGAGGAAGCAGGCTCCCTGCTAAGCAGAGAGCCCGATGCGGGGCTCGATCCCAGGACCCTGGGATCATGACCTGAGCCGAAGGCAGAGGCTTTAACCCACTGAGCCACCCAGGCGCCCCAGTTTTTGTTAGTTTTAAAGTAAGCTTTATTGGGGCACCTGGGTGGCTCAGTGGGTTAAGCGTCTGCCTTGGGCTCAGATCATGATCCCAGGGCTCTGGGATCGAGCCCTGCATTGGGCTCCCTGCTCAGCAGGGAGCCTGCTTCTCCCTCTCCCTCTGTCCCACCCCCTGCTTGAGCTCTCTTTCAAATAAATAAATAAAACCTTAAAAAATAAAATGAAATAAGCTTTATTAAGGAGGGCACTTGATATAATGAGCACTGGGTGTTATATCCAACTGATGAATCACTAAATTCTACCCCTGAAATTGACAATACAGTACATGTTAACTAAATTGAGTTTAAATACAATTAAATTAATTTAATACAATTTAAAAAAAACTTTATTTTGGAATAATTTTAGAATAACAGAAAAGTTGCAAAGATGATAGGGAATTCCTGTATGCCCCTCACCCAGTCGCCCTAATCTTACATAAGTATGACCTAGTACTATGGTACATTATTACTAATTAAACCCCGGATTTTAGGTAGATTTTTTTAAAGATTTTATTTACTTATTTGACAGAGAGAGACACAGTTGGAGAGGGAACACAAGCAGGGGGAGTGGGAGAGGGAGAAGCAGGCCTCCTGCTGAGCAAGGAGACCTACGCAGGGCTGGATCCCAGGACTCTGGGATCATGACCTAAGGTGAAGGCAGACACTTAACGACTGAGCCACCCAGGCGTCCCTTTGGGTGGATTTTATCAGTTTTCCCACGAATGTTCTATTTATCACTCTAGGATCCAACCCCAAATATCACTGCAGTTAGCATAATGCCATTTTTCACATCTACCAAAAATGACTTAATTCCTTGATCTCATCAAATACCCAATCATTAGCCCCACTTCCCTGGCTGGCAGATACGTCTTTTAAGTTTCTTCGAGTCTGTAACAGTTCTGCCTCCTTCTTTGTGTTTTCTTGCCACTTGTTTATGGAAGGAACTGGATCATTTGTTCTGGAGACCATTCCACATTTGCGGTTATGCTGACTGCCTCCCAACGGTGTTGGTTAAGGATGTTCCTCTGTCCTCCATATTTCCTGTGAATAGGTATCTAGATCTAGCATGGGGATTGGTCAAGTTTTTCCTCTAAAGATCCAGATAATAAACATTCTAGGCTCTGCAGTTCATATGGTTTCAACTCTGCCATTGCGGTGCAAAAGCAGGCATTAACAATAGGTAAACAAATGGATGTGGTTGGGTCTCAATGACACTGTATTTATAAAATCAGGAAAAGGGCTGGATTTGGCTGGGAGACCATAGTTTGATGATCTTTATCTAGAGGATCAGTCAGACCGGACTTTAGCGGTTTAGTTTTGTTTTTGTAAGAATAATTCTTTGACAGCGCTGGGTATCTTCTGTGGCTTCGTCAGGTAGCATATCACATCTGGTTGTGTCTTTTGGTGATGTTGCATTTGCAGGGGTTCAGATGTTACCAGCTTGATCCATCCATCATGAAGGTCTCCTTCAGTGGACTGTATTTCAACCTTCCTCTCTCTTCTGTGGTTGGGAGCACTTGTGCAGTTCTTGCCTTGAACAACCACACATGAGCACCTCTGCCCAACATATGTTATACCCTTGGCATCTTTGGTTTCAAACAGCACATAAAATAGTAGCCCTAAATGTTCTTAGAGTGCCACAAACTCTACTACTTGGTAAAGAAGTTTTCAGGGGGGTAGCTGGCTGGCTCAGTCAGTGGAGAGTGAGACTTGATCTTGGGGTTGTGAGTTCCAGCCCCCTGGTTGGGTGTAGAGATTACTTAAAAATAAAATCTTAGGAAAAATAAATAAATAAATAAAATAAAATAAAATCTCAGAGGCACGTGGGTGGCTCAGTCAGTTAAGCATCCAGCTCGATTTCGTCTCAGGTCATATCAAGGTCATGAGATCACGCCCCATGTGAGGCTCTGCACTCAGCACGGAGCCTGCTTGAGATTCTCTCTCTCCCTCTCCCTCTGCTCCTCCCCCAGCTCATGCTCACACGTGCACGCTCTCTCCCCCTAAACAAACAAGTAAATAAAATCTAAAAAATAAATAAAATCTCTTAAAAAATGAAAAAATTTCCAGATTTCTTGAGGCACAGACTCTGGACTCCTCTAGATCAGAGGTTGTGTGCAGACTGCAGGCTTTTTTCCCCCCAAAGATTTGTTTATTTATTTGAGAGAGAGAAAGAGAGAGAGAGAGGAGGGAAGGTCAGAGGGAGAGAATCTTCAAGCAGACTCCCTGCTGAGAGCTGAGCAGGGAGCCTGAAGTGGGGCTTCTCCATGAGATTATGACGTAAAGAGAAACAAAGAGCTGGACGCTCAACAGACTGAGCTACCCAGCTGCCCCCAGGCCACAGTTTTCACTTTCTACAAAAATGAATTCCTTGCTAACTTCTCAAATCTGGAAGATTTTCCATAAAAAATCTGGCTTTTCCAGTTCTCTTGGAAAATAAAGGAATCTGGCCACTTTGGACCAGGGGTGGCAAGAACTGATTGGAACTTCAAGCAACTGCCCCCTTTACACGAGGCCTCCATATTAGGCGTACACTAAGGAATGGTGGGGATTGTGGCCTCCTGCAAAGGCACATCCCCTACCATTTACCACTTGAGCACCTGTGAGCTTCTCTGGCAACTTCCAAATGAGTTGCTAATGTTTCCGTATTTAATACATTTACTTCATGTACCCTTCTCCAAGTTGTCCCATTCTCCTCCCCACTTATATCTCCCACACCCCCAACCTTCACTGGTTTCTTGTATGTCTTTCCAGAGTTACTTCATTACAAACAAATGAAGTGTGCAGCAAGCACTAGTTTTCATGGAAAATATGAAATGGTATTTTTCCAGTACTTCCAACACTATTACCAAAGTCATATTCCATTAAGAGGAAACCCCTCTCTTATTCATCCATCCAACAAAAATTTATTGAGCTTTTAACTACTCCTAAGCTCTGGGGACACAATAATGAAAAAGCCAAATATGGTCCCTGGTCTGATGGAATTTATGGTGCGGAATATTATTCAAAATAGAAAAGAGAGAAGATGACTGACCCAGGGATGCCTTCTAGATATATATATATACAATTTTTTAAATAATGTACTACCTTCAAAGAAGAGTTATCAGCATGCAGTTCTCTACCTACGTGACAAAAAAGTATATTTATAATCTTTGTAATGCCATCAATAGAAAGTAAAACCTATGAATATTCCAATGGGGAAAAACAGGATCATGTTCTATATTCAAAAATTGCCAGATGACATTTTTCATAGCCTGCCAAAACAAGGGAATTAGAGAGGTCTAGGACTGCCCTGGAGGCCACTCTGCCATGAGCATCTTGCCTTTGGAATCTGGAATTCCTTACTAAGCTAGGGGCAATCTGAAAGTAGCTCAGCCTGACCCAAATGAGAACCTTGGGTAAATTCCTCCTTGCCTTTTTATGCCTGTGATCCCCAGGCACCACCCAAATCGCAAATGCTGGCTGGCCATCAAGAATCCAACAATTTGTTCAATGCCATTCCACTCCTCCTCCCTTCTTTATCCATTTCTGGCCACTTTTCTCTCTCCCATTTCCACTGTGCAGTCTGCAACTCTTAGTCCATGATAAACAAAGTCTACTCCTATGTCTGCCACTTCTTCCCTGAATACTCACTCTACCTCTTGCTGCTAACTGAAAGCAGGCTGTCTCCTCTACAACATTATGTCCCATAGAGTCGTCTCAAGGCAATTCTTTCTTCGAGAGCTTGCATACTGGGCTGGAGTGAGGGTTAGGGAAAGCCGATTTACCATTCTCCTTACTCCAACCCCCCTGCCCCCCCACACACACTGCATTTTCTAAACCAGGGGTTGGCAAACATTTACTTTCAAGTACCCGATAGTAGATATTTTAGGCGTTGTGGGATCTACTGGCTCTGTTGCAACTGCCTAACTCTACTGTTGTAGCTTGAAAGCAGCCATAGACAATATGCAAACAAATGTGTCCCAATAAAACTTTATTTAAAAAAACAGGCAGCAAGGGGCGCCTGGGTGGCTCAGTGGGTTAAAGCCTCTGCCTTCGGCTCGGGTCATGATCCCAGGGTTCTGGGATCGAGCCCCGCATCGGGCTCTCTGCTTAGCAGGGAGCCTGCTTCCTCCAATCTCTCTCTCTCTCTCTGCCTGCCTCTCTGCCTACCTGTGATCTCTGCCTGTCAAATAAATAAATAAAATCCTAAAACAAACAAACAAACAAACAAACAAAAAAAACAGGCAGCAAGACTAGATCTGACCCAAGAGAAGTTTGCTGACTTGTATTCTAAACTATTAATCTTTCCAACTCCTGCAAAACAAAACAAAACAAAACAAATCCCTTCTTACTTGAAAATCAAATTAACTATATACCCCATCTTACCTCTCCCTTGTTCCCGTTGTGTACTCACCTTCCGGTCCAGCCATGTTTTACTAAGGATCCTGGCATCTGGTTTATAGGTCACTCCTAGTCCCACCATCATCCTGGATGATTCCTAAATCCAGAAGTATAATCAATGGAAGTATAATCAATGGAAATTCCTAAATCCAGAAGTATAATCAATGGAACACCTCAAGTCAAGTGCCTTGACTTCCTCAATTCTAATGACTGTCACCCCCATTCCATTTCAGTAACCTACTCCTTTGGGAAATATTACACACTTGATACCTCCAGACCAATATCCCAAGCTGACCACAATTCTTATCCTACGGACTTTCCAACTTTTTACTCCTCAATAAATCTGCTCTTTGACCTGAGAACCCCTCCATTTTCTCCCAGTTAGTTGGCCCCCACCTGGCCTCACTTTCCTCCTCCCCACCATTCCTTCCTCCTCCTCACCTTCCTCCTCCTCACCATTCCTTAGTGTGCGCCTAATATAGAGGCCTCATGTAAAGGGGGCAGTTGCTTGAAGTTCCAATCAGTTCTTGCTGCATCTCAATCTCCTTGCACCCCCTTCTTTTCACTGTTCTTCTTTTACTCTCAACATCATACCCCCCTCCTCAATCAATTCAATCCCCAAATTTCTCTGACCCTGTAGTCAAATGGCTGAAGGTCCTTGGAGAACACTATACCACTGTATGAATGTGAGAGCTACAGAAATTTGTGATTTTAAATGTTATCTGGTCCCTCATCTATCTTTTTCAGTGGTTTTTGTTTAACTCCCCTATCACATGAACCTTAGACAAGACAACATAATGCTATAAGGAGATTGCAAATAAATAAATAATCTTAAAAGAGAGAGAGAGGGAGAGAGAGAGAGATTGCAGGCTTAAAAACCAGAGTCTGAAATCTGGTTCCACTTATTAGATGTATGGTCTTCAGCAGGTTATCTAACTTCCAATCACATCAGTTTTTTCATGAGGAAATGGAAATAATTCCTACTTTATATATTAAATAAGATTACATATGTAAAACCATTAGTACAGTGCCTTACCCCCAGCAGATGCTCAATAAATGATAGCTATTAATACAAGCTCACATTCAGCAGGGGACTATAACTACTTCGCCAAGACCCTTAAGTGTTTCTTAGCCCAAGTTCCCCAGAAAGCAGAGAGCAATGGCTGAGGTCCTATTTGGTTGAATCGTATGAAATTGCTGACATTCAGCTGTTGTGACATACAGAAACCAAAGGCTTCAGCCTAATCTGTTATTAGAGAGTGCAATCCCAGGAAAGCAGCAGGGAGAGATGGCGGGGTGGGGGGGTGGGGGGGACGAAGGAATAAGAGAATCAATACGAAGGTGCACTGGTATCACACTTGAGCTCATGGGGCCATTTCTTGAAAGATCATAAATACATGACTTACATCTCTGATTGGTTGACAAGGAAGATAGAAAGAGAATTTAATGGCTAGCTCTCATCTTTCATCAGCCAAAGCTTTGCACTGCTGGGTCGGGTTAGCTCCTCTACACTGTGCATGTCGTCTGGGCACCCACAGGAAAGCCCCAGGGCACGTGCTGAGATGCTGGTAGATGGCACTGCTCTGAGCTGATCAGAGCCTACTCAGAGAAGGGGCTAGGACACAAGCAGTAGACCAAAGGCCACTGAGACAGATAAGGCCAAGAGGATCTGGACTGGTAAGAGGTGGCTGATAGAACACACAAATTCCCTCCATTTCTTTTTACTCTGCACTTTCCTATAACTGTAATTCACTCTTTCTTTTGCTCAGAGGAAAGGATATCCCTCCACTCATTCAGGCCTAAAGCCCACACCCACTTGTGCTCTCAATCTCTATCCCTCCCACCTCGGACCTTTTACCTTCTTCAACTTCTCCCACTTTCCTGATCCCTTCCCCTCTACCTTTGTACCATCTTTGGGCTTTCTTTAACATATCCTTCCTTTACTTCACACAGGCTTCCAGCTATTTCCTTCTCTCTTTCCTTTCTTTCTCAGCAAAGTATCTTCAATGAACTGCAAAATTACTATCTCTACCTTCTCACCTTAGAACCACATGAACCGATCTCATCACTGTCCTATAACACGTCCGTTGAGGTCACCAACGACGTCCATCTGACCAGATCCCTTAGACATGATTCTGGCTCTATCTATCTTGGTTTGGCTGCAGCATTTGGTCCTGTTGACCCCTCCATTCTTACTGAAATTCTTGGTTCATTATTTGCTGCTTCTCCTAATTCCTTGGCTGGTCTCTTTCCTCTCAGCCTCTATCTGGTCCTTAAGAGTTGGTGTTCCCAAGAATACTTTCCTCAGCTTCCTTCTTCTCTTATTCCACACACGCTCCCGAGAGGTCATCATCTAGTCCTCGGATTTCAAGTAGGACTATGCGCTGATGACTTCCAGATTCACAACTCCAGCCAGAGCTCTCTGCACACTCATCTTGGAAATGCCCACCAAGCAGCTGGATGTAGCCACCAAAGCAAGATACATCCAGCTGCTTGAGGGGCCCCTCGAACTCCACATATTAACACCTGAACTCATTATATTCCCAACCATCTCCACTCTAATCTTGCCCACCGAGTTCAGCTGCAGACCATGCCTGCTCTCCTCATTCCACTTTGCATTTCATGCAACGATCAATGCCTAGGCACCTACTCTATGTGGTGTTCTAGATGCTTGCTCTGACCTCTTCTGGCTCGCCATACCCCAGCACTTGCTTTTTGTTCCTGGACCCTTCATTTGAGCTACCCTTTACATTCCTCTACCAGTGAAGGATTCAGGCACTAGGAACAAGAATTTTTCATAGAAAAAACCCTGGACCCCTGGCAGCACTGGGGCAGTCAGCTGAAGTATCTGCCCCAGGGTAGGGCTGTAGTCCAAAGGGCCATACCCTCCGCATCACCCAGCTCAGGGCATAGGGGCACATGCAGTGGGGGGGTGGATGGAGAGGAGGATATCCTTTCCTCTGAGCAAAAGAGTGAATTACAGTTATAGGAAAGTGCAGAGTAAAAAGAAATGGAGGGAATTCATGTGTTGTATCAGCCACCTCTTACCAGTCCAGATCCTCTTGGCCGTGTCTGTCTCAGTGGCCTTTGGTCTACTGCTTGAGGTGGCTCTTTTTTTTTTTTTTTTTTAAGATTTTATTTATTTATTTGACAGACAGAGATCACAAGTAGGCAGAGAGGCAGGCAGAGAGAGAGGTGGAAACAGGCTCCCCGCTGAGCAGAGAGCCCGATGTGGGGCTCGATCCCAGGACCCTGGGATCATGACCTGAGCCGAAGGCAGAGGCCCTAACCCGCTGAGCCACCCAGGCGCCCCTTGAGGTGGCTCTTTTAACAAGCTATACCTCCTCCCTCCAGGAAGTACTAGCGACTACAGAAAATATGTAGCCAGTAACTTCTACCATACTTCATTCAAAGATTAAATCCTGAAATTCCCAGCCTAACACACACCTTCCATTCCATTCTAAGCCTTCCAGCCATAGACTTCAATCTTTGTCCGTACTCTGTCCGGGAAGTGGATACAAATAGTTGAATCCCAGATCACAGTTTGGGCACTTTCAAGTTAAACCTCTGCTACTGGGGCACCTGGGTGGCTCAGTCAGTTAAACATCTGCCTTTGGCTCAGGCAGGGTCCTGGGATGGAGCCCTGCATCCGGCTCTCTGCCCAGCGGGGAGCCTGCTTCTCCCTCTCCCTCTGCCCCTCCCCACTGCTCCTGCTTTCGCGCACGCGCTCTCTCTCATGCTGTCTCCCTCTCTCAAATAAATACATAAAATCTTTAAAAAAAAATAGCCCTTGTTACTGGTTCCAACTCTGCTCTGACCTAGCTGTCCTGGCTGAATGGCTGACACTCCAACACAAGTGAGTGAAATGGGTGGTTAGGCAAGATTATGAAGGGTCTTGAACATCAGATTGTGAACCATGGACTTAAACTAGTAGGAAGTAAGGAGTCTGTGAAGTTTCTAAGCAAGAAAGCAAGAAGATGAAAACAAAAGCCACGCTTTAGAATCAGGTACAAAGAAACAGTGGCAAAGACTGACTGAGGAGGAAGACTGAATGCAAGGAAATCTATTAGAAAGCTATTTCTGGAATCCAGAAATGAGGTAATCAGCCCAGCCAAGGCAACCACACCTGCCTCATCTCTTCACTCCTAATCCCTTGTCCAACAGCATCTAAACGAGGAACCACAGCCAGCATGAGAGGACAGATGGCTATATTTGGAATAAGTTCAGAACATCATAATGGCCAATAATGATTGACATCACCACAGGTCGCTCTTTCGATGGTTTAGATTTTTAAAAAGAGGTCCTTTGCCAATTCAACATAAATGTCTAAAGTGTCCCCTTCACTTTGAGCACCAAAATTTCAGGCTATTTACTAGGGCACTGCCAAGAACAGGATGACTGTCTCCTAAATTGCCCATGCCTTACTTTGCCCATTGTCCTTCATTAGCCTCTCATTTTCTAATTGAAAACCTTTTTTTTTAAATTCTCTAAAGGCTCACAGAGCTTTCATAGTTACAGCCCTGAAACAGAGATGTTAATTATACCTCTCATGCTGACAAAAACTAATATGAAAATGTTTGTAATGACATTTAGCCAATCAACTAGAGCTTTATTTACTCATTTAAGGAAAGACATTTTACTCATTTTTTCCTATATACAACTGACTTCTCATTGGAATCCTACCACCAACAGTCCAGGTCTACTGTAAAAATATAAAATGTGGAGATGGAAAGAGTGGTAGACAATTTTATAGCCAAGGATTATAAGCTTTTATTTTAATAGTTTCTAGGAAACCAGTGTGATAAACTATAAGACTAAGAAGATAATTAGAATTAGGAAAGAAATATCCATAATTCACTAAAACAAAATACCTTGAACTCCTGAGAAAATTTAATAAAGGTATTGAAATGTATTATTTTTCCTCAGCTGTAATATATCTAAAAGTCTCGAAGATATTTTACATTATCTGCAATAAATTAGCATGAGATTCAGTTTAATAATACCATCTGCCTAGGAATAGAACGAATTTTGATTTAAATTTCAAGAAATAAGATAGGCTAACATATTTTCCTTAATCACTACACTGCAAAATAGAACAATGCTATGCCCAATCCAACAAGACAGGATCATAATCAAATGCCATTTAAAATAAAGAGTTGGGGGGCGCCTGGGTGGCTCAGTGGGTTAAGCCGCTGCCTTCGGCTCAGGTCATGATCTCAGGGTCCTGGGATCGAGTCCCGCATCAGGCTCTCTGCTCAGCAGGGAGCTTGCTTCCCTCTCTCTCTCTCTCTGCCTGCCTCTCTGCCTACTTGTGATCTCTCTCTGTCAAATAAATAAATAAAATCTTTAAAATAAAATAAAATAAAATAAAGAGCTGGGGTGCCTGGGTGGCTCAGTTGGTTAAGAGTTTGCCTTCAGCTCAGGTCATGATCCCAGGGTCCTGGGATCAGCCCCATATCAGGCTCCTTACTCAGCAAGAAGCCTGCTTCTCCCTTTCCCTCTCCCTCTGCTTTCTGCTCTGCCTACTTGTACTCTCTCTCTCTCTCTCTGTCAAATAAATGAATAAAATTGTTAAAAACAAAAAATAAAACAAAGAGTTATGGTGCCCGCTTTGGCAGCACATATACTAAAATTGGAACGACACAGAGAAGATTAGCACAGCCCCTGTACAAAGATGACACGCAAATTCATGAAGCATTCCATATTTTAAAAATAAAGAGTTACAAAAATGGAGTACTTTTACTATTGAATACTAAGTCTTGGATGGTCAGAAAATCAGTTGAATTATGAAAAAATTCAAAAGTAAATCAAAATCCAAGGCAAGAGGTATGATTTTTCTGACCATGCTAATGCATATTATTAACTATTTTAAACCTTACTCTTCTTAAATGTAAGGTAAGACACATCTCTGAACATTGAGCCCTGGCATGTCAGTTTCCAAACAGTTTTCTGAGATTTCTTCAGTATTAGCTACATACAATTTTATCCTGCCTCTAAGAGGTCAGTGGTTTGGTATGGTCTGAGGTTTTCAACATTGTTTCCAGAGCTTAAAATTTTTAGGTCAACCAAAAGATCTAACAAGTGATGCAAGTCGCAGATAAATCATATATCTGAGTCTCATGGTAGGCAACTGTTTTTCATGTCGCTTGTGTCCATGCTTGCAGAAAAGGAACTCTTAATCCTTTGACTTTCATTTTGGGGTTTGAACAAAGTCAAAATAATAGGTTATGTCAGCGTGGACAGAGATACAAAGTGAGATCAGTGGTTGCTTAATAATTATTTGATCTCTATACGTCATCAATCAAAAATATATTTTAGGGACACCTGGGTGGCTCAGTTGGTTAAGCAGCTGCCTTCGGCTCGGGTCATGATCCCAGCGTCCTGGGATTGAGTTCCACATCGGGCTCCTTGCTCGGCGGGGAGCCTGCTTCTCTCTCTGTCTCTGCCTGCCACTCTGTCTGCCTGTGCTCTCTCTCTAACAAATAAATAAATTTAAAAAAAAACCTTAAAAAAAAATATATATATATATATTTTTTTAATGTATGGATGGGCATCTGGCTGACTCATTCAGTAGAGCATGTGACTCTTGATCTCAGGGTTATGAGTTCTAGTCCCATGTTGGGGGTGGAGCCTACTTCAAAAACAAATGTATGCAGAGGCCAGACTATGCTTACGGCTAGAAGGAAGTTGAGCTGAACCAGACAGTCATTTCTCCCATTTACCAGTGCGAAAGAAATATATAGAGAGATCACTACAATACAAAATAAGTGCCACAAAAAGTCTCATTGGATTTCAGGGTGGAAGTAAATGACTACTATTTAAAGAATAACAGGGGTGCCTGGGAGGCTCAGTGGGTTAAGCATCTGCCTTTGGCTCAGGTCACGATCTCGGGATCCTGGGATCAAGCCCCAGGTCAGGCTCTGTGCTCAGCAAGGAGTCTGTTTTTCCCTCTCCCTCTGCCCCTCTCCCAGCTTGTGCTCTCTGTCTCTCAAATAAGTGAAATCTTTTTTTAAAACTTTGTTTAAAAAAAAGAAAAAAAGAACAACAAGACAGGGGCACCTGGCTGGCTCAGCTGGAAGAGCATCCAGCTCTTGATCTCAGGGTTGTGAGTTTGAGCCCCACCTTGGGTGTAGAGATTCCTGAAAAAAAAATAAACTTTAAAAAATAACAAGACGTACCCTTGAAAATATGAAAACCCTCTAGTTCATCAGTAGCCTTTATTCAAGGAATAAACCATGGACATTAAAAGTCCATTAAGGGAGGATAAGAGATTAGCCACTGGCCAGAAGATGAGTATGATTTCAACATCAGCCCCTCATTAGGAGCAAAATCTTCCAGACTGGGCCATCCTGGATGGATAACTTGATATGGAGTATCTTCTGGGTCACCAGAAAGGTCCCTCACTTTTAAAAAATTCTCCTGGAAACCAACCTCCAGGACTCTTTAGAGATTCCTTACTTTGCTTTAAGTCATTGCATTTCTAGAAAGTAAGAGGCAAGTACCTCTAGGAGAAATAGTGCATTAGGTGTAATCAATAGAAACTAGCTTCTTTTGAACATGAAGGGAGATGGGTGAAAATGAATACTTGACACAGACAGGACTTCCTAAAGAGCATGGGCAAGTATGGGATCGTGCAGAGCTTTTAAGAAAGCGAAATGACAGCACAAGAGCGTTGCGCAACTGGACCTAAGGGCACTTCATGAGAGGAGATGAGGCCACACGCTAGTTTCACAATTTTGCCAAAGGCCATCCTGCTTCCAGACATACAAAACAGAAAAATTACTGCCTAATTGTAACAATTCTACACACCTTTCCTAGAGATAGTCTTGGTATTGGAATAATTTTTATCTTTAGCTCAGTAAGATTGGTCAAGATTAAAATGTAAAAACAAATGGAGCACCTGGCTGGCTCAGTTAGTAGAGCATGTGACTCTCGATCTCGGGGTTATGAGTTCAAGCCCCACGTTAGATATAGAGATTTCTTGAAAATAAAATCTTAAAAATAAAATGTAACAACACATGAAATCCTGAGTATTGGATTATGTTTTTGAGGGGCAAAGGTCTTTCTAAACAGGATGCGAAGCACAAAGCCGTAACATAAAAGACTGATAAGTATGACTCAGAAATAAACAAACCATATAAAGGACTAAAAGAAACACAAAATCAAAGATAAGAACTAGGACTTAGGTTTAGACTATATGTACCACTCTTACAACTCAATAAAAAAAAATTACCCAATTTTAAAATGGGTCGAGATACTTTCAGTTTCCAAACAGCCACATGAGGAACTTAGAAGTTATAACTCTATCCTAACAATCAAAAAGCCGACCAAACTGAAAAACCAACAGCTCTTCCTAGATCCATCAAAGAAGTGAGGTCACAGGGCAAACTGCCGCCCCAACATCAGAAAAACTGCCAGGCAAATACAGAGGCTTGAATCCTCCTGGAGCAGGAACCCATAAGCAGAAACCTCCATGGAAACCAGTACCAGTGAAGGAAAACCTGTTCTATAACTCACAAATTGCTGGAGGCTCAAGCGTAGACAACTCTCAGTGCTTAAAACTCCAGGGTTCCAGTGATAGGGGAGCCCTGATGCTTTTGTGAGTTTTATCCCTAGAAGTTCTAGAAGGTTCTCACAGCGGCTATTTGAGGAAACTCCCTCACACATCCCTCAGGAGAGGGAAAAAAGTAACCATTTTGAAACATATCAGAGTTCTTAACAAGGCCTGCTCTCAAAAGAAACTATTTTACCAAAGCCTAAACTACTGGAGTCTTAGCAGAGTTGAACCAACTCCAGCCCACTCCAGACATCCTATACCATTTAAAGGGAAATGAAACAGAAGGCCACAGCCCAGGGGCATAGGCTTACCAATCATAGCTCCATAGAACACTTCCCCTCTCCTCACACCTTATCACCACACCACTAAAGTCCTATTTACCAGAGATCCTTTTAACCAATACATCATGTCCACCTTGCAACGGAAAATTACAAGGCATACTAAAAGGCAAAACAAAACAAAACAAAACCCCCAAAATATGAAGATAGAATAAGCAACAGAACCAAATTCAGATATGGCAGGCATGTTGGACTGAACAGATCAGGAATTTAAAACAACATGACTGGGGCGCCTGGGTGGCTCAGTCGTTAAGCAGCTACCTTCAGCTCAGGTCATGATCCCAGGGTCCTGGGATCGAGCCCTGCACTGGGCTCTCAGCCCTGCAGTAAGCCTGCTTCTCCCTCTCCCGCTCCTCCTGTTTCTGTTCCCTCTCTCTTTCTCTCTCTGTCAATAAATAAAATTTTTTAAAAAATAAAATAACTATGATTAAGGCAACTATGATTATGGTAAGGGGCCTAGTGGCAAAGTAGACAATATGCAAAAACAATCAGAGAATGTAAGCGGAAAGAAGAAAATTCTAAGAATCGGAAGAAAATGCTAAAATAAAAAACATCATAGCAGAAGTATAGGATGCCTTTCATGGGTTTATTAGTAGATTGGACAAAGCTGAAGAAAGAGTCTCTGATCTTGATCTCAATAGAAATGTTTTTGGGTTTTTTTTTGTTTTCTTTGGGGGGATGGGCAGAGAAAGAGGGAGAGAGAGAACCTTAAGCAGGCTCCAGCTCAGCAGGGAACTGATGCAGGGCTCAACCTCACGACTCTGAGACCATGACCTGAGCTGAAACCAAGAGTCGGAGTTGGACACTTAACCAACTGAGCCACCCAAGCACCCCCGTGGAAATTTCTAAAACTGAAAAAGCAAAGGGGGGGAAAAACGGCTAAAAAAACCCCTAAGATCCAAGAACTGTGGGACAACTACAAAAGGAGTAACATGTATGATGGGACAGCCAGAAGAACGAGAGAAAGGAACAGGATAAATATTTGAAGCAATAATAACTGAGTATTTTCCCAAATTAATATGAAACACCAAACCACAGATCCAAGGAACCTCAGAGAATACCAAGAAGAATAAATGCCAAAAAAAACTCTACGTAGGTATATTATATTCACACTGCAGAAAATCAACAATAAAAGAAAAAAATCTTGAAATAAGCTAGAGGAAAAAAGACCTTATCTATAGAGGGGCAAAGGTAAGAATTACATCCAACTTTTCAGAAATCATGAAAGCAAGTGGAGTAAAATATTTAAAGCGTTGGGACAAAAAAACCCACCAACGAAAAATTTTGTACTCTGAAATTATCCTTCATGCACTGTCCTGATGAGCACGGGGTGATATACGGAAGTGTTGAATCACTATTGCATACCTGAAACTAATATTATACCAAATGTTAACTAACTGGAATTTGAATAAAAACTTATAAAAACTTGGGGCGCCTGGGTGGCTCAGTGGGTTAAAGCCTCTGCCTTCGGCTCAGGTCATGATCTCAGGGTCCTGGGATCGAGCCCTGCATTGGGCTCTCTGCTTAGCAGGGAGCCTGCTTCCTCCTCTCTGTCTCTGCCTGCCTCTCTGCCTACTTGTGATCTCTGTCAAATATATAAACAAAATCTTTAAAAAAAACTTATAAAAACTAAATTTTTTAAATAAAGGAGAAATGAAGATTTTTCTCAAACAAAAATTGAGGGAATTTTTTGCCAGCAGACCTGCCTTGCAAGAAATGTTAAAAGTTCTTCAGAGAGATGGAAAATTATAGAGGTTAGGTCTACACAAAGAAAAGAACAGCATCAGGGCACCTGGGTAGCTCAGTTGGTTAAGCATCTGACTCTTAATCTCAACTCGGGTCTTGATCTCAGGGTTGTAAGTTCAAGTCCCACACTGGGCTCCACGCTGGGCATGGAGCCTACCTAAAAGAAAAAAAGGAAAGAACAGCATTGAAGAAGTAAATGAAGGTAAAATAAAAACATTTATCTTTCTTATTCTTAATTGATTTAACAGATAATACTTTGTTCAAACTAATAATAGCAACAATCTATTCAGTTATACATGCAGTTGACCCTTGAATAATGCAGGGGTTAGGGATGCCAACCTCCAGCCCAGCTGGAAATGCATACAAATTTGACTCTCCAAAAACTTAACTACTAATAGCCTACTGTTGACCAGAAGCCTTACTGATATCATAAACAATTAACACATATTTTGTATATGTATTATATACTGCATTAATACAATAAAGTAAGCTAGAGGAAAGAAAATATTATCAGGAAAATCATAAAGGGCAGATACAGAACTGTACTGTATTTATTGGAAAAAATCTGCATACTTGGGGTGCCTGGGTGGCTCACTCAGTTAAACATCCAACTCTCGATTTTGGCTCAGGTCATGATCTCAGGGTCATGGCACTAAGCCGCGCACCAAGCTCCATGCTCAGTGGGAAGTCTGCTTGAGATTCTCTCCCTCTCCCTCTGCCCTTCATCCTATTCACACTCTTTCTCCCTAAAAATAAATAAATAAATCTTTTTAAAAAATCCACATATTTAGGGATGCTTATATATAAATGAAATGAGTGAGAAGCAATGATACAAGGGCAAAAGGAAGGGATTAAAATTATTTTGTTATTGAAAGGTATGCACACTACCTATGAAGTGGTACAGCGTTACTTGAAAGTGGACTTGGATTAGTTATAAATGTACACTGCAAACTCTAGGGTAACCACTAAAAAAACACAAAAAGTGTAACTGAGGGGTGCTTGGCTGTCTTAGTTGGTAGAGCGTGCAACTTATGATCTCGGAGTTTTGAGTCTGAGCCTTAGGTGTGAAAATTACTTAAAAAATAAAAATCTTTAAAAAATATGCCCTTAGGTGTGAAAATTACTTAAAAAATAAAAATCTTAAAAAAAATATTAAGGTCACCTGGGTGGCTCATTTGGTTAAGTGTCTGCCTTTGGCTCAGGTCATGATCCCAGGATCCCGCAATCAAGCCAGTGCAGCTCCCTGCTCAGTGGGTAGTCAGCTTTTCAGTCTTCCTCTCCCTCCGTCCCTGCCCCCTGCTCATGTTCTCTCTTTCTCTGTCCTAAATAAATAAAATCTTCAAAAAAATTTTTTTTGAGAAATAAAACTGATGGGATGCCTGGGTGGCTCAGTCAGTTAAGCATCTGCCTTTTGCTCAGGTCGTGATCCCAAAGTCCTGGGATCGGATCCTGCATCAGGCTCCTTGCTCAGCAGGGAGCCTGCTTCTCCCTCTGTCTGCCACTCCCCGCTGCTTGTGCTCTCTCTCTGACAAATAAATAAACAAATAAAATCTTTACTTAAAAAAAAAAAGAAAGCTAAAATGCTAAGAAAGAAAACAGAATCATGTAATATTCTCCAATAAAACCAACAAGGCATTAAAAAGTATAGAAGACAAAAGTGGGAACAAATAGAAAACACTAACAAATACGGTGAATGTCAACCCAACTGCACTTTAAAAGTCAGTGGTCTAAATACACCAATTAAAAGGCAAAGACTATCAAAGGGGATCAAAAAACAAGACCCAACTATATGTTGTCTAGAAGAAATCCACTTTAAATATAAAGATACATATAGGTTAGAAGTAAAGGAATAGAGAAAGATATACCATATATATGCAAATAATCATACAAAAAGATGCTCAACATCATTTATCATCAGGGAAATGTAAATTAAGACAATGAGAGTCCCCTACACACCTATTAGAATGACCAAAATCCAAAATAATGACAACACCAAATGCTGGGGAGGATGTGGAGCAACAGGAATTCTCATTCACTGCTGCCATAGTCACTTGGATAACAGTTTGGCAGTTTCTTATAAAACTAAACATACTCAGGGCCCCTGGGTGGCTTGGTAGGTTAACTGGCTGCCTTCGGCTCTGTCCACGATCCTAGAGTCCTGGGATCAGGCCCCATGTCTGGCTCTTTGCTCATCAGGGACCCTGCTTCTCCCTGTCCCTCTGCTGTTCCCCCTGCTTGTGTTCTCTGTCCCTCTCTCTCTCTAATAAGTAAATAAAATATTTAAAAAAAATTAAACATACTCACGCCATGCAAATGAACAGTTGTACTCTTTGGTATTCATCCAAATGAGTTGAAAACTTATGCCCACACAAAAACCTGCACACAGGGGCGCCTGGGTAGCTCAGTCATTGGGTGGGCATCTGCCTTTGGCTCGGGTCATGATCCCAGGGTCTTAGGATCGAGCCCCACATCGGGCTCCCTGCTCTATGGGAAACCTGCTTCCCCCTCTCCCACTCCCCCTGCTTATGCTCCCTCTCTCACTGCATTTCTCTCTGTCAAATAAATTAATTAAATCTTAAAAAAACCACCTGCACACAGATGTTTATAGCACTTTTGTTCTTAATTGCTAAGCATGGGCCACCTGGGTAGCTCAGTTGGTTAAGCATCTGACTTCGCCTCAGGTCATAATATCAGGGTCCTGGGATTGAGCGGGGCATTGGGCTTCCTACTCAGCAGGGAGTCTGCCTCTCCCTCTCTCTCTCTGACCCTCCCCCATGCTCGTGGGTGGGTGCTTGCTCTCTCAAATAAAGTCTTTATTTTTTTTTTAAAGATTTTATTTATTTATTTGGCAGACAGAGATCATAAGTAGCCAGAGAGGCAGGAAGAGAGAGAGAGGGGGAAGCAGGCTCCCCGCCGAGCAGAGAGGCCGATGCGGGGCTCAATCCCATGACCCCGAGATCATGACCTGAGCTGAAGGCAGAGGCTCAACACACCGAACCACTCGGGCGCCCCTTGAATAAAGTGTTTAAAATATAGTAATTGCCAAATCGTGTAAGCAGCCATGATATCCTTCACTGCATGAATGGATAACTAAACAGTGATATATCCAGACAATGAAATACTATTCACCCCATTTTTTTAAAAAAAAGATTTTATTTATTTATTTGAGAGAGAGGAAGAGAGCACAGGAGTGAGAAAGAGCACAGAAGCAGGGGTAGGGGCAGAAAGAGAGGAAGAAGGCACCCTGCTGAGCAGGGATCCTTTTGTGGGGCTCAATTCCAGGACCCCGAGACAATGACCTGAGCCTAAGGCAGCTGCTTAAGCGACTGAGCCATCCCGGCGCCCGGATTCACCACTTCTAAAAAACGAGCTATCAAGCCATAAAAAGACACCAAGGAAACTTAAATTACTAAGTGAGAGAAGTTAATCTGAAAAGGCTCCATGGTGTATGTTTCTATGTGACATTCTGAAAGGCAAAACTGTGGGGCCAGTAAAAAGATCACGGGTTGCCAGACATTAGGGAGGAGGGTGGGAGGAATTGGCAGAGCACAGAGAATTGTTAGGGTAGTGAAACTGTTGTGATACTATAAGCTTGGGTATATGTCATTATACATTTGTCAAAACCCACAGGGTACAGAACAACTAGAGTGAACCCAAATGTACACTAGAAACTGGATGATTATGATAGGTCAATGCAGGCTCATCAATTCTCACAAACGTGCCACTCTGCTGTGGGGCGGTGACAGTTGGGGAGGCTGTGCACGCATGGAGAACAGTTCAAATAACAACACAGGGGAAATAACAGATGAATAAAGCGTGTGCAGATCCTTGTGGCGGTGATCAAAATGACAGGACCAGCGAATAATTCGTTGACGCTATTAGAAAAAGTATATTTAAGTATCATTAAATGTTAAGGGATAAACAGATAAAAATAAAATACATAGCTTTTCAGCCAGCAGAAAAAATAAAGGGAACATAGAAAGATTTATTAATCCACCCAAAGGTTGGAGAGCAGGAGTGGGGTAGGGAGGGGAAGAAGCAAGGAAAAAAATGGTTGAGAAGTGGAGTGAAAATTAAGTGCAAAGATGTGAGCTGCAGAAATACACACACACACACACACACACACACACACACACACACATATATATAGATACAATTCACATGAAGTTCAAAAAAGCCCAGAAGACCAAACTACTTAATGTTTATGGGTACCCACATGATAAACACAAAATTTGTGACAGCAGTTATCTATGGGAGAGAAAGGAGAATGAGCTGAATGAATAATATAAAGAGTATCGGAACACTGAACATGTTCATTTCTACTTTCTAAATCTTTTTTAAAATATTAAAACATAGGGGTGCCTGGGTGGCTCAGTCGGTTAGGTGTCCGCCTTCGGCTCAGGTCATGATTCTGGCGTCCTGGGATCAAGTCCCACATCAGGTTCCCTGCTTGGCAGGGAGTCTGCTTCTCCCTCTCCCACTCCCCGCGCTGGTATTCCTTCCCTCGCTGTCTCTCTCTGCATCAAATAAATTAATAAAATCTTAAAAATAATATCAGGTGACGAGGTGTGGACCTATTTTTATTGATTTTGAGGGGCGTTCTTAGCATCTCCTGGATTTTGATGTTTGTTCCCTTTGCCATATTAGGGAAATTCTCTCCAATAATTGTCTCCAATATTCCTTCTGCTCCCCTCTCTCTTTCTTCTTCTTCTGGAATCCCAATTATTCTAATGTTGTGTCGTCTTATGGTGTCACTTATCTCTCGAATCCTCTCCTCGTGTTCCAGTAGTTGTTTGTCTCTCTTTTGCTCAGCTTCTTTATTCTCTGTCATTTGGTCTTCTATGTCACTAATTCTTTCTTCTGCCTCATTTATCCTGGCAGTGAGAGCTTCCATTTTTGATTGCACCTCATGAATAGCTTTTTTGATTTCAACTTGGTTAGATTTTAGTTCTTTTATTTCTCCAGAAAGGGCTTTTATCTCTCCGGAGAGGGTTTCTCTAATATCTTCTATGCCTTTTTCGAGCCCGGCTAGAACCTTGAGAATTGTCATTCTGAACTCTAGATCTGTCATGCTACCTATGTCTGTATTGATTAGGTCTCCAGCCTTCGGTACGGCCTCTTGTTCTTTTTTTTGAGGTGAGTTTTTCCGCCTTGTCATTTTGTCCAGGTAGGATTTGCTTTCTCCTGCTGTGGAATTCCGCTGTTCTTGGTGACTGAAGTTGGTTTTGGATGGTTTCTTGTTGATCTTCTGGGGGAGGGGCCTGTTGTAGTGATTCTCAAGTGTCTTTGCCGCAGGCGGAATTGCACCGCCCTTGCCAGGGGCCGGGCTAAGTAATCCGCTCGGGTTCGCTTTCGGGAGCTTTTGTTCCCTGAGCGCTTTCCGTAGAGTTCCGGAGGACGGGAATGAAGATGGCGGCCTCCCAATCTCTCGGCCCAGAGGAGCCGAGAGCTTTCAGAAAGTGATCGATTTTCTGTTTCTGGGATTGTTGCTCTTCTTCTCTTCGATTTCCCGTTGGATTTATAGGTGTTCACAATGGTTAGATAAGCTATCTAGCTGATCTCCTGCTACCCGATGTCGTCTCAGCCTGCTACTTCTCCGCCATCTTGACTCCTCCCTAAAATCTTAAAAATAATAATAATAAAATAATAAACAAATGAATATTGAAACATAATATTAAGACTTAATGAAGAGGGGCATGTGGGTAGCTATGTTGGTTGGGCGTCTGGCTCTTGATCTCTGGCTCAGGTTGTGATCTCAGGGTCGTGGGATCCAGCCCGTTGTCAGGCTGGGAGTATGCTTCTCTCCCTCCTTCTCCTTCTGCCCTTTCCCCAGCTCGTTCTCTCTCGCTCACTAAAATGGATAAATAAATCTTAAAAAAGAAAAAAAGATTTAATGAAGATATGTGGGGGGTTACCCAGGTATTCATTATTTTACTTCCTATTCTTGTCTCCATGTTTGAAATAATTCCTATTTTATTTTTTTTTTTTATTTTTTTATTTTTTTTTTTTAAAGATTTTATTTATTTATTTGACAGACAGAAATCACAAGTAGGCAGAGAGGCAGGCAGAGAGAGAGGGGGAAGCAGGCTCCCCGCGGAGTGGAGAGCCTGATGTGGGGCTCGATCCCAGGACCCTGGGATCATGACCTGAGCTGAAGACAGAGGCTTTAACCCACTGAGCCACCCAGGCGCCCCGAAATAATTCCTATTTTAAAAAATAAGTTAAAAAAAGAAGAGCAAGGCATAAAAAGTCATGTATATGTACATATTTTATATGAATACTTAAAGTAATGTGGATATTGGGATAAGCACACAAAAAATGCACCCTTAACTCTTAAGATTGTCTCTAGAGGATTGCATTGAAACCTACTTTCACTATCTGTTGTATATTGTAATTTTTTGTTTTGTTTTACAATGAGCAGGCATTACTATGATAAGCAGTAACAATAGTTTTGTTTTTTTTTTAAGAAGTAGGGACAATATGGGGCACCTGGGTGGTTCAGTGGGTTAAGCCTCTGCCTTCGGCTCAGCTCATGATCTCACGGTCCTGGGATGGAGCCCTGCATCGGGCTCTCTGCTCAGCGGGGAGCCTGCTTCCTCCATCCCACTCTGCCTGCCTCTCTGCCTGCTTGTGATCTCTGTCTGTCAAATATATAAATAAAATCTTAAAAAAAAAAAAAAACAAGAAGTGGGGACAATAAAAAAGAAATCAAGGGAGTCTGAACGCAACTTTAGTCTTCTTTCGGAAAACTCAAAGTAACAACAGTTAAGACAAAAGGGGAAAAAAAAAAAACACCTTCCAGAGAAATGCCATTTCCTAGCAAACGCCCTCTGAATGTATTGTCAAAGTGCTGGGAGAAGCAATAAACAAATCAGTGCAAAATGTAGATATTTTCTTGTATTCTTGCTCAGTATTTCCACTATTGCAAGGGGCAAATATGAAAGAAGAAAATGTTACAATTTTGATGAAAGGGGTGCCTATGCTATCCTATGGCAGCTGGTCTTGAAGATTAGGCCATTCTTGGGCTGTAATCGGATAATGCTGGCCTTGTTGATGTGAAGTAGAAGGCTAATCTCGGCAATTTACAGTGACAAGGAAACTGTTAAGATTGCTGGCACGGTAACAGAAAAAGAAAAAAACAAAATGTAATGAGATAGTGGCAGCTATCATTCATTGCACATTGGGTTTCAAGTATGTTTATATTCCATACAAATATTGTATATTTGCAAGTATAAAAGTCTTAGCATAGATCATGAACATATTGTATCATGAATACAGTGACACGCATTTTGTGTATGAGGGCTAATTTTAACCAGAAATCATAGTTGTGAGATGTAAACTTCACGTCATGTGAGCATATCTTGAACAGAAACATATCACACATAACAGAGATACAGGATAATGACACTTATGAATATATTTTATAAAATGTATCCATGAGTTAGTTCATTATGTTTAACGGAAAAGGAGAATTGCCATAATAGCAATTGATAATCCTATTGCTGAGATGGAAATAAATCATATGGTAGATATTGGAAGAGAAAAATAAGGGAAAAAAGTATTTGCATCAAACAATGCAATGTCATATACATAGGTTTTTCCAACACGAGTAATGCAGTTCTCATTAAATTTTGCTAAGCATAATGGGCAAATCTTTTTTTTTTAAAGATTTTATTTATTTATTTGTCAGAGAGAGAGCCAGCGAGCGAGCACAGGCAGACAGAGAGGCAGGCAGAGGCAGAGGGAGAAGCAGGCTCCCTGCCGAGCAAGGAGCCTGATGTGGGACTTGATCCCAAGACGCTGGGATTATCACCTGAGCTGAAGGCAGCCGCTTAACCAACTGAGCCACCCAGGTGTCCCCATAATGGGCAAATCTTAAAAGATAATTTTTTTTTTAAGATTTTATTCATTTATTTGACAGACAGAGATCACAAGTAGGCAGAGAGGCAGGCAGAGAGAAAGGAAGGGAAGCAGGCTCCCCGCTGAGCAGAGAGCCCGACGCGGGGCTCGATCCCAGGACCCTGGGATCATGACCTGAGCCGAAGGCAGAGGCTTTAACCCACTGAGCCACCCAGGCGCCCCTTAAAAGATAATTTTATATCAGCATTTCCAAAAAATGGGTATGGACATTTCCCCAAACGGGCTTCCCAAAAAGACAGGACAGAATAATGTCAATGTGAACCTCTAAATCACCTGGTGGAAAAGTAGTCTCTGCCAACACGCTTCATCTTCTGCCAAAACTGCCTTCAAGTTAAAAACTGCTGTGAAATTGAGCGGCATTTGTTAAAAATTTTTAAATGTCCATAACCTTTGAATATAGTCTTTCGACTTCTAGGAAATTATTTTACAGAATCCCAGAAGAGCACAAAGATGAATGCATAATACTGTTCATCGTTTTTTGCAATAGCTAAAAGGTGGAGAGCGATTCAGACGTTCATCAATAAGGAGATATTTAAATAAATCATGGTATATGCACGCAACAAGATGCTATATATATATATATTTTTTTTTTAAATGACATAGATTCATCACTACCATCATGGAGAAAGATACACATGCTATATGTATGTATTTTAAGATTTAATTTATTTATTTGACAGAGAGAGAGAAAAAGCAGGGGGAGCAGCAGAGAGAGAGGGAGAGCAGACTCCCCACTGAGCAGGGATTCTGATGCAGGGCTCGATCCCAGGACCCTGAAATTATGACCTGAGCTAAAGGCAGACGCCTAACTGACTGAGCCACCCAGGCATCCTATACATGCTATATTAAGTGAAAAAATACACTTATGTAAAACACTATCTTGAATATATATTCATTGTTGGTATCTGTATGTAAGGAAGAAAAATTAAGAGAAATAAGCTGTACACTGTTGACAGTGGAGGCTATGGAAGATTCACTTTTCAGTTTATGTATTTCTATAGCACTTGAATCTTGTACAATGTACATATACGAATTTTGTAACCAGAAAAAGTAATTCAAAAATTATTTTTTAAGAGACTGAGATCTTGTACACGCACATACATAGACACAAACTAGCCTGAGCATTTTGATTTGGTCAAATTAATCAAAAATATATGTAGAAACAGAGGGCACCTGGGTAGCTCAGTCAGTTAAGCGTCTGACTCCTGATCTCAGCTTAGGTCTTGATCTCAGGGTTATGAGTTCAAGACCTGCGTTAAAAAAAATTATGTGTGTGTGTCTATAAACAGACCAGGCTATAGAAGCTTGATTTTTTTTTTTTCTCTTTAAGGGGCCGTAATTGACTAGGGCACCTGGAAGGGCTCAACGGGTAGAGCACATGACTCTTAGTCTTGGGGTTGTGAGTTGAAGCCCCATGTTGAGTGAAGAGATTGCTTAAAAATAAAATCTTGAAAAAAATAATAAGATGGTGTGATGGACTGAAATGTGTTGTGTCAAAATTCCCATTTTGAAAAAAACAGATCTTATTTGGGGGACCTAATCCCCAATAACTCAGAATGTGACTGTATTTGGAGACTGGGCCTTTAAAGAGCTAATTAGGCTAAAACGAGGTCATAAGGGTGGGTCATAATCCAATGACTGGTGTCTTTATAACGGGAGATCGTGACACAGACACACAAAGCAAAGACCATGTATGGACACAGCAAGAAGGTGGCCATCTGCAAGCCAAGGAGAAATGCCTCAGAAGAAACCCACCCTGCTGACACCTTAATCTTCGACTTCTAGCTGCCACAATTGTAAGAAAAAAAATGTCTGTTGTTTAAAATACCACTCAGTCTGTGATATTTTGTTATGGCAGCCCTATCTGACTAATACAGATGGTAAACTGATAGGGGAAATTGTAAAAACCACTATAGAGTTACATTTTATTTATTTATTTGTTTGTTTGTTTATTTTAAAGATTTTATTTATTTATTTGAGAGAAAGTGAGCACACTCAGGGGGAGCAACAGGCAGAGAGAGAAAGGGAGCCAGATGTGGGGGTTTGATCCCAGGACCCTGGGATCATGACCTAAGCCAAAGGCAGATGCTTAACTGACTGAGCCACCCAGGTGCCCCTAGATCTACATTTTAAAACCTACTTTAAAGCAACAGGAATGACCCTTGAAAACGTGCTAAGTGAAAGAAGCCAATCACAAAGACTACACACTATGATTCCATTTATATGATATGTCCAGAATTGGCAAATCTATACAGATATTGGTACTCGCCTAAACCTGATGGCCTTAGACAGAAATTAGGAATGACCACCAATGACCACAGTGTTTCTTCTGGGGGTGTGTCCTGAAAATTGTCCCTTGTGTCTTAAATGTCTCCGAAAATTGACTGTGGCGCTGGCTGTAGATCTCTGTGAACACACTGAAACTATTAAAGTGTACACTTTGGATATATTTGGATACACAATACAATGGATGAATTGTACTGTGAACCACATCTCATGAAAACTGTTCTTTGTTTGTTTTAAAGATTTTATTTACTTAGTGGGCGCCTGGGTGGCTTAGTGGGTTAAAACCTCTGCCTTCGGCTCAGGTCATGATCTCAGGGTCCTGAGATAGAGCCCCACATCGGGCTCTCTGCTCAGCAGGGAGCCTGCTTCCCCCTCCCTCTATCTGCCTGCCTCTCTTCCTACTTGTAATCTCTCTCTGTCAAATAAATAAATAAAATCTTTTTTTTTAAATATTTAAAAAAAAAAGATTTTATTTATTTAGTAAAAAGAGAGAGAGCACAAGCAGGGGGAGCAGCAGAGGGAGAGGGAGAAGCAGGCTCCCCGCCAGGCAGGGAGCCTGATGCAGACTCAATCCCAGGATCCTGGGATCATGACCTGAGCCTAAGACTTCTAGAAGCCCACCCAACTAAGCCACCCAAGCACCCCATGAAAACTATTTTTAAAACACCATTTTATAGACATAGATAAAAATAACAAAATTAAAAAGAGAAGTAAGCATAGAGACGAAATCAAAAGAATTACTGTACAATAATTTACTCAATTCTATACAAATAAATTTGAAAACTTATGTGAAATGGATTATTTCCTAGGAAAATTTGAATCACCAAAATTAGCCCAATAAGAGATGAAAAATAAACTAATTACTATGAAAGAAACTGGAAATGTTGTCAATGGATACCCTAACGATCGAGGAGGCCCAGAAATATCAGGTAAATTTTTACCGAATCTTCAAGTACTGAATAACTCTGATAGGACTGTACCTGTTTCACGGCAGGGAAGAATCCAAATTACCTTCTTCAAATTTTAAGGAAAGCTTGAGCTAAATCTCATTTATGAGTAATAAGGCAAACAGATTATGCCAGATGTAAACAAATAGAATTACATAGCCTATTGAAAGAATTACACCACCAATCACCAAGTGGTCTATTTATGAAAGAAAAAAATATTAATGTCAGGAAATCCATTAATATAATTCACTATATTAATAGATCAGGGAAGAAAAATAATATGATCATCTTCATAGATGCCAAAATATATCTGATAAAATTCAACATTGACCGTGTATTTCAAATGCTCTTAATAAACTCGGGATAAATAGAGACTTGCTTAACATGGTATTTAAAACCGTTGGATAATGATACATAAACAGAAAGACAGACATAGCAACAGAACAGAATATAGTCCAGAAATAGAGACAAACATATATGGGACTTTAGGAATAAAAGCCACATTTCCAGTCAGTGGAGGAAACACTTATAGTCAACAAATGGCATAGTAACAACTGGCTGGGCATACACTAGATCCCTACAACATTCCTTGTACCAAAATAAATTACAGATGGGATTAGTTCTGAAGAAACTAAAATATATTAGGAAAAATTAATGGGCTATGTTTATCACTTTGGAATAAGAAGAGTCCATTTAAACAAAGCACAAATTCGAAAGCCCTAAGGAAATTTTTCATATACTTGACATTAATAAAAATTAAAATTTTCTGCAGGAAAAAACACTCCTTACCTCACAATGGTTCCAGATGGATCAAAGATTTAAACATTTTTTAAAAATCGTAAAAAATAAAGACAGTTTCTTAAAAATAATCCCAAAGTGGGGAAGAACTTTCAACAGTGCATAAAATCTAGAAGCCATAAAGAAAATACTGAACAATTTGCATGCATAAAAATTTAAAAGGTCTGCCTAGAAAAAAACACTATAACCAAACTTAAGACGGGCTTGACAAATATTAGCAATTCATATCACACACATCACTAGTTTCCTTAATATATAAAGAAGCCCTACAACTCAAAAAGGAAAAGATCAATAAAGAGACGAAGGATATGGACTGACAGTTCACAAAAAAGGAAATTGCTTTTAGAATGTCAAAATCACTAGAGCTCACTCATTAAAAAGACACACGCTTACAATGAGATACCATTTTCACCTATTAAGTTGTGAAAGATCTGAAGGCTTAGTAACACTATTTTTTATGAGGGAGTAAGAAAAATAGGCACTCTTAAATATCTTTTCTTTTTAAGATTTTATTTATTTGAGAGAGAGAGAGAGAAAGAGAGAGCACAAGCAGGGGGAAGGCACAGAGAGAGAGGAAGAGGGACAACCAGACTCCCTGCTGAGCACAGGGCTCCATCCCAGGACCTCAAGGTCACGACCTGAGCGGAAATCGGACGCTTAACCAACTGAGCCACCCAGGCGCTCCACTCTTTTATTTCTGATGGGAGTGTAAATTGGTGCAACCAGCGTAGAGAACAATTTAGCAATACCTATGAAGATTTAAAATAATTGACCTGGCAATTACATTTCAGGGAATTTATACTACTGTTTTATTCCGACATTTATGAAATGACATATGTATGGGGTTATTTACTGTAGCACTGTTCGCAACAGCAAGAGTTGGAAACAACCAAATGCCCATCAAATAGGGGACAGTATAAATAAAACATGAGGGTACCTGGCTGGCTCAGTCAGTAGAGCATGGAACTCTTGATCTCGGTGTCATGAGTTCATGCCCCACATCAGGCGTAGAGCTGACCTAAAGAAAATAATAATAATAAATAAATACGGGGCCTGGGCGGCTCATTCGGTTAAGCATCCGACTCTTAATCTCAGCTCAGTCATGATCTGGGGTCAGCATAGGTCATGATCTAGGGGTCCTGGGATCGAGCCCCACATTGGGTTCCCTGCTCAGCGGGCAGTCTGCTTGAGAATCTTTATCTTCCTCTCCTTCTATCCCTTCCCCTGCACTCATTTTCTCTCTCTCTAGAATAAATAAATCTTCAAAAAATTTTAAAAAAAAGATCTATATGATTATACACACAATCTCTAGAGGTAAATGGTAGAAGTGGCTATTTCTGAGGCAGGAAACTGATGGACTAGGGTTCAGTGATTACAAAGAGATTTACTTCCTTTAGAATACATTTTTCAAAATATTCCTTGAGTTTTTTACTATGTCCATAATTTACTTATTTTTGAAACTATTTTTATGTATTTAATAACCAATGAGAAATTGGCATGTGCCGGGGGGCACCTGGGTGGCTCAGTGGTTAAGCATCTGACTCTTGATTTCGGCTCAAGTTGATTTCAGCTCAGATCAGGATCTCAGGGTCTTGAGACTGAGCCCCGTGGTGGGCTCCACCCTCAGCAGGGAGTCTGTTTCTCTCTCCCCCCTCCCACATGAGTGTGCGCGTGCACAGGTGCTTCCTCTGCCTACTCTCCCATCAGGCTCTTTCTCTCTCTCTCAAAAAAAAGAAAAAAGAAACCGGCATGTGCCAAACACTATCAGCTTTCTAAATATTAATTTCAGGTATTTTCCATAACAACCCTATGACCTAGGTACTATTACTGTCTCCACAGATGATAAACCCCAGGCACATAGGGTCACATTATGACTTCCATGGGCCCTAGATAGTTTGGTTGTTGTGGAACACTTCCAACATAAATAAATATTGAAAATTATATTTTAAAACTGTTTTTATATATAACAAATATAAATCAGGCTGGATTCATTATTATATACTCATTAGTTTTATAGTCATTTTTTTACTTCTTTTTTTAAAAAGATTTATTTATTTGAGAGGGAGCAAGCAGGTGCACATGAACACATAAGCCAGGGAGGGGCAGAAGGAGAGGGAGACAGAGAACCTCCAGCAGATTTCCCACTGAGTGTGGAGCCTCATGCAGGGCTCGATCCCAAGACCCTGAGATCATGACCTGAGCTGAAATCAAGAGTCAGATGCTTAACCAGCTGAGCCACCCAGGCACCCCTGCTTCTGATTTTAAAAGAATTAAAACATTTTATAGGCTCCTAAAAGTATAACAAGTCCTAGGCAAGGTGTCTCCTACAGGCAACAGAGAGGTTAAGTAATTTTCCCAAGGTCACAGCGGTAAATCTGGAATCTGAATCCAGGTAGTGTGGTTTCAGAATCTGTGTTTCAATCTGTACGTTAGATAAATAAAGCAAATCACAGGGGGGAAATGTATAGATAGATAGATAGATAGATAGACAGACAGACATGGAATTACCTCAAGACAAATCAAATGAAAAAATCATGGAGGAAAATAGTGTACATATTATGTTTTGTAAAAAGAAGGTTTCCACATACACACTATATCTGGAAGAATTTTTTTTTTTTTTTAAAGAGAGAGAGTGAACAAGCAGAGGAGGGAAGAGAGAGGGAGAGGGACAGCAGACTCCCCGTTGAGCACAGAACCGGAATTGGGACTCTAACCCAGGACCCTGATATGGTGACCTGAGCCCAAGTCAGATGCTTAACAGACTGAGCCATCCAGGCCCCCGTGGAAGAATGAATTTTAAATGTCTGGAGAAAAGGACTGGGGAACTAGGAGCTCAAGGAACTTACTTTTTCACTGTATGTCCCTTTGCACTACTGGATTTTTTTTTAACCATAAGCATATATTTACCAATGAGGAAACTGAGGCTCAAACAAGGTTAAGTAACTTGCCCAAAGCTACACAGGTGGTAATGAAACTAACAGTATACAAGTATGAACCATTCAGCCAATCAATAAGACAGCACCATTTCTAAGTATAGACCTTTGAACGTATCCCTGTTAAATTTCATCATTTGTATCCATAGGACCAGTTGGCCAAGCTCTCTTTGAGTCATGATTCTGGATCCATTTCATTCATCTTTATGATACCCTTAAATCTGGCAAGCATGCTTTCCAAGTTTCCACCCACATTATTGATGAAAATGTTAAACACATGACAAGGCTTTAGCAGAGCTCTGCTGGTGAAGCTAGGACCCCCAACAGGATCTCATCAATCCATCTCTTTGGGTAATGAGCTGGCTACCAGTCCAACTGATTGTGCCATCTATCAATTCCACTCCCATCCCCCCATTTACCCTTGCCCAAAGGTTATCTGAAGAGCCAAAGTTTTACTGCAAAGTGTCCACAGCCTTCCCTTGCTCAGTGAGCTCTTCTAAAACCTCTTCTACAGTGGGGATTTCAAATTAATAGATGATTGGTTTCTTTATTATGTTCTGCAGGCTTCTGAAGTTTACAACCTAGCCAATCCCCCGGAACTCAGACGGTTTCAGGAAGACTGATCTCCACCCCCAAATTTCTCATAACACATTTGAACAGAACATTTTAAAAAGCAGAGATATACAACTGTTTTCCCACTGGAATCAGCCCACTGCCACCCAAAATAACCCAGACAACTGAACACAACAGCTGGCAAAAGGACAGCCGTCTCTAGTCATGGGGGGAAGGGAGTGAAATGCACGCTCTTTGCAACAAACCCTTGCTCTATTTCTAGCTAAAACACACAGACTGTAGTCAAAGTGTTGAGGAAGACCATAGTTTCTGCCTTCCCCTGTCATCACACACCATGGCATTGAATGGACATGGGTAACCTTCATAGAATACAACTGCTACGTTTCTGGTAAGTTTACTGCAAAGTAGAATTTAAGGAATTCATTTTTTTCTTGACTTGCCCACCACATTGGAGCCATACTGCCCTGCAAAGAATTTGGTTTCCTGATGATTAAAAAAAAATGATACACAAGCAGCAGAATTTTCAATTACATACTTTAGAGAAAAACAACGTGATTAACACTAAAATAATAAGTAACATGTTTTACTCAAAATGTCACAGAATAGGATGACTAAGAGCAAAAGCACTGTAAAATGTCAAATTCCAGTCATAGGATGACTTAGCTAATATTGCCTCATATGTTTTTCCGCTATGAGAGCTCAGTTTTGTGCCAATTCTAATGCTTTCCCCTTTTAGATCTGCCATTCCCCTTCTCCGACCTCTTCATCAGAGTAAGTCTGTATCATTTGTTAAACAATTTGCTTAAGGGGTGCCTGGGTGGCTCAGTTGGTTAGGTATCTGCCTTCGGCTCCGGTTGTGGCCTCAGGGTCCTAGGATGGAGTCATTGGGCTCCCTGCTCAGCGGGGAGTCTGCCTCTCCCTCTGCCCCACACCCCCACCTCGTGCGCAAGCACGTGAGTGCATGCACACACTCTCTCTCAAATAAATAAGTAAAATCTTTTTTAAAAAATTATTTGCAGGGAACCTGGGTGGCTCAGTGGGTTAAAGCGTCTGCCTCTGGCTCAGGTCATGATCCAGAATAATGACTCAAAGAGAGCTTGGCCAACTGGTCCTATGGATACAAATGATGAAATTCAACAGGGTTCTGGGATCCAGCCCCAAGTCTGGCTTCATGCTTAGCAGGGAATCTGCTTCTCCCTCTACCCCTCCCCCACAACTTGTGCTCTCTCTCCCATTCTCTGTCTGAAATAAAATATTTTTTAAAAAATTATTCTCTTTGATGGAAAATAACAATGTATAAAGTAGGTCTGTTTAGGGACACCTAGGTGGCTCAGTCAGTTAAGCATCTGCCTTCCGTTGGGGTCATGATCCCAGGGTCTTGGGATGGAGTCCCACAGAAGCCTGCGTCTGCTTCTCCCTCTGCCTGCTGTTCCCCTTGCTTGTGCTCTCTCTCTCTGACAAGTAAATGAAATCTTTTTCAAAAATTAAATAAATAAAATAAGAATAAAAAAAATAAAGTAGATCTGTTTAAATATGCAGTTGACTGGCAGCTGCTTAATGTCCCAAAAATGATGAGTAAACTAAACTGTGACTCTACTATTCCCAATCTAATGGTTAAAATGGTTGTATTGCTCACTGAGCCATGTTAATGTATCAAAACAGTGGCCATTGAGACGCAAAATGCCGATCAAAGTTACTCTTTACTGTCTTTTATCATTCCAGGATAGAATAAGGATAGCCAACTTTACTGAGCATTCAGTATATACTATATCCTAAATACTGTGTGAAGTGTTTTATGTGCATTTTCACATTTAAAGCTGATAACAACCCTACAAAATAGAAAGCATTGTTTTCCCCATTTCACAGAAGAAAATGAGGCACAGAGGGGCTAAGCAATTTGACAAAGATCACATAGGAGGTAGTAGAATCTCGTATGAAGCCAGATTAATTTCAGAGCCTAAACTCAGCCACTACCCTAGGAAAAGAATGGGGCCTTTCTTCCTTTCTTTCTTTTTTTGAAGATCTCATTTTTAAGTAATTTCTACACCCAACATGGGACTCAAACTCACAACCCTGAGACCAAGAGTCGCATACTCTACCAACTGAGCCGGCCATGCATCTCCAAATTGGGCACTTTCGTTGATGATGGATGGGAGGAATAGACATAAAAGCAGCAACTTTGGTTTTTTTTTTTTTTTTTTCAACAATGAGGTTGCTGTTTGTATTTACTAAATGAATTTCTTGATTTCGGAGTTTCTCTAAATCCGTGAATGACAAATAAGAGACACCTACCTACTTCAGTTGGACTCTGTACATTTACCAGGAACACATTAATTAGTTCAGTGCTCTTAAGACTCAACTCTCTTAAGGGGAACCCTCCTGCACTGTTGGTGGGGTGCAAACTGGTGCAGCCACTCTGGATAACAGCATGGAGGTTCCTCAAGATGGTAGAAACAGTTACCCTGTGACCCAGAAATTGCACTACTAGGTATTTACCACAAAGATACAAATGTAGTGTTCCGAAGGGGCATGGGCACCCCAATGTTTATAGCAGCAATGTCCACAATAGCCAAACTATGTAAAGAGCCTAGATGCCCATCGACGGATGAATGGATAAAGAAGATGTGGTACATATATGCAATGGAATACTATGCAGCCATCAAAAAAGAAAGCTCGCCATTTGCAACTATGTGGATGGAACTAGAAGGTATTATGCTAAGCAAAATAAGTCAATCAGAGAAAGACAATTATATGATCTCACTGATATGGACAATCTGACAAACAAGGCAGAGGATCACAGGGGAAGAGAGGAAAAAATGAAATAAGACGAAACCAGAGAGGGAGATAAACCATAAGAGACTCTTAATCTCAGGAAACAAACTGAGGTTTGCTGGAGGGGAGGGGGCTGGGAGGGATGGGATGGCTGGATGATGGACATTGGGGAGGGTATGTGCTATGGTGGTCGCTGTTTGAATTATGTAAGACTGGAGAATCACAGACCTGTACTCCTGAAACAAATAATACATTATATGTTAATAAAAATAAACAAGCAAAAAAGACTGAACTCTCTTTTGCATATAAATTATTGAAAATCCCAATGTGGGGCTTGATCCCAGGACCCCGGGACCATGACCTGAGCTGAGGCACACGCTTAACTGACTAAGCCACCCAGGCATCCCTAATACTGATATTTTACATTATTGTTTTATAGTTAAATAGTCATATTAGAAAATAGGGATTCTAAAACAATGATCCTCTTTTTTAAGTGTACTTAAAAATATATATACTAACCAAGGCACCTGGATGGCTCAGTCTGACTCTTGATTTCAGCTCAGATCCTGCTCTCAGGGTGGTGAGATCGAGCCCTGCATTGGACTCCGCACTGGACATGGAGCCTATTTAAGATTCTCTCTCTCCATCTCCCCTTCCCCTTCTCTCCCTCTCCAAAAAAACCAGACAGACAGACACACACACACACACACACACACACACTAACCAACCGAGCTGCACCTTGACCTCTGAATTACACACAGGTCCTTCTCTCAACCCCCTAGTTTCCAAAATAACCTCTCTTCTCTATAAAGTCTCTCACAGTCCCTCTTGAGTAACAATTGCCTGATTATCACAAAACCAGTCCTACATCTTTTCCCCTGAAATATGTGCAAATCACCAATCTTTCACTCTCACTCTAAAATAAATCTCCTGTCCACATCCCAAATCAGTTACTGCTTTTATGCTGTGTCTCCTGATTTAGGAGAGGTAACAAGTATTATTATTTCTAGTATTAGTCATGGTTTCCAGAGAAGAGCAAGGCTATAATTCATGCTTTACTGCAATTGGTAAATCAGGCAAGTGAAAAACAGCAGAAGCCCATAATTTAAATCCTCTTTAAGTTCTTAATCTAAGCCTCTGACATTTGAATTAAGAACAATAATATATGGTTAAAATTAAACCATGAAGCAAGCCTATATAAATTACTATAAAATCTAATTCTATCACCCAGAAACTCATAAATTAAGATGTGAGATTAAAACTCTGCTTTTAATTCTTAGTATTATACCTTAACACTGCAATATATAACATGTTAAATAGATGTATATTTTGGTTTCATTTAAATTGCCTGTTACATAGAGTAAGGCCTTTTGATCTTAACTAAAAGCCAGTAATTTGTGGCTGACAAGTTATTCCTCTGAAAACATATTTTTCCAATTAATGAAATTCCAGAAAGCATTTTTATGTCATTAAATCTACACTCCACTTATTCTCAGTAACAGAAATTATATCCTCTTTTCTCTTAATTGTGATTTAAGTCTAGACTCTTTCCCATCCCCTACTTTTTCCCTTTGATGCTGGTTTTCTAAGAATCAGCTAAGATTAGCTAAATTGCATGAGACTGAAAATATAGCTTATAAAAAGAAAAATTACCACACTACTTCGGAGGGTGCAAGGGTAGGTGGTCTTTGATTCTGGGTCCCCAGATTTTTTTTCTTTTTTTTTTTAATATTTTATTTATTTATTTGACAGACAGAGATCACAAGTAGGCAGAGAGGCAGGCAGAGAGAGATGGAAGCAGGCTCCCTGCTGAGCAGAGAGCCTGATTCGGGGCTCGATCCTGGGACCCTGAGATCATGACCTGAGCTGAAGACAGAGGCTTAACCCACTGAGCCACCCAGGTGCCCTCTGTGTCCCCAGATTATGTATGAATGGCCACTGCATTGGGGTGGCAGTCACCATTTCCCCTTAGTTCTATCGCAGGCCACTCTCCCTCTCTTACTAGTTCCTTTTTGTCCTGGGGTTAGTAGCACCTCTTCCATTCAGCCCTGGTCCCATCTTGCCTAAGTGCTGACAGACAAATGGACACCTGAAAAAGAAAGGTATGCCACTAATGTTCCTCGAATCCTTTTTGGTGCCAGGCGCTGGGCCAAGCATTTTTACATGTCCCGCCACTTAATTCTGTATCAGCCCTGCGAAACTGGAGCTATTATCCCCACTGGACAGGTGATACCCATGGGGTAAACTATCAGCTTTGCACACCAGAGCAGAGAGGCCTGATCTGAATGGCAATGAAGTATGTCACTCCCAATTGTTCTGCAGCTAGTAGGAGAGACATTGCTAGTTTCATGAGTGCCTTGGGCCCGCGGTATCTAGAACCAGGCTTCCTCCCTTTGTGCCCACAAAGCCAAGTTCAAGGGAGTACAATCTGTGCAATCACAGGGAGCTCCCACTCACAAGGTCCAGTGCTTGATTTAGGGCTCTGCTATT
This sequence comes from Martes martes, assembly GCF_963455335.1. NCBI lineage: Eukaryota > Metazoa > Chordata > Mammalia > Carnivora > Mustelidae > Martes > Martes martes. Next base: position 91,449,301 of record NC_137897.1, read on the forward strand.
GTCATCTTGAAATTCTTAATAATTTTATCTTTGAATTTATGTGTTGTAAGTTAAGTTCAACGGGACAATGGATCATTCATGTGAGCCAAGAAGATAACGTGGAAGAAAAAAGCTTTGTATTTTAGTACTTTTAACAGTCATTTTTTTTTCTTGCTTTTGAAAAAATCATTTTCATTTTGCACTGGGCTGGGCCAATGAGGTAGCCAGTCCCACATGACATGACCTCCCCATTTTTCCTGCAAGACACATCAGCAACACCACAAATCTGCCAACCAGATACCCTAGCTCTGCTTCAAGGAACCTGGAACTTTAGGACCCTTTTTGCCTTTTTTCCCCTTCATTTCACAAAGTACACTTAATAGAAGGAAATCAGAAAATACGTCTCATCAAAAAGAAAAATATAGAGGTGCCTGGGTGGCTCAGTCGGTTTGCTAAGCATCTGCCTTCGGCTCAGGTCATGACCCCAGGGTCCTGGGATCGAGCCTCACATAGGGCTCCCTACTCATCAGGGAGTCTGCTTCTCCCTCCGCCTGCTGTTCCCCCTGCTCGTGTTCTCTCTCCCTCTCTCTCTCTATCTGAGAAATAAATAAATAAATAAATAAAATCTTAAAATTAAAAAAAGAAAATAAAAATATACAAAGATCATTGCAAATCCCGAGATCCAGAGATAAATACTTCAATATATTGGCATCTCTTTCCAGTGTTGTTTGGAGAGTGAGCTGGCCCGGGTTCCAGGAGCTTTCCAGAGTCTTCTGTAGGTCCCAGCTACGTCAGTCTAAGTGTCATAGGAAACTAGGGGATGATTTTTTTCCTTCTTCCAATTCACCATCCCATCACGTTCTTTTTAACCTTTTATCTCAATAGAATCATGTTGGACCCGATACTTCTCTAGGGGAGCCTACTGTTTCCCCAGCCTACATTTAGAGATGCAGTCCCTACTTACTGCTATAAGCATCTCTCAAACTTCTTTGGGACCACTCCACTCTCCTTCCGAGGCCACCACCTACAGGAACAAGAAAGGGTTTATATTTTACTTCTTCCTATGTGGACAAGACAAGATGTCCCTTCTCAAAGTGGCATTCACTCTCTCCATTTCCTAGAGACTTGGTGATGGAAAGGTATCACAGTATCAAAAATGAAACACACTGAGAGGTATTTCAAAAATTATCCATGTCACACACATTTTAAGGCCTCAAGACTTATTACCAAACTACCCTACGAAATACAGTACCAATTTAAACTGCCAGCAACATATGAAGTGCCCTTTCTCATAGTCCTTGAATAATGGACACTAAACTTGGCCAAAATGTGCAAAATCTCGTTATTTCAATCTTTTAGTTTGCATTTCTTCAAGTACTAGTGAAGTTGACAGACTGTGTTATGTTTATTTGTTCTTTTGTGTATTTCCTGCTCAAGCTCTTTGACTATTATTCTACTCATCTTTTTATATTTTTCTTATTGGTTTATGAGTGCTCCTTATGTTACCAACTAGACCCTAAGATCTGGCCCTCACTACCCACCTGCTTGTACCCACTAATCTTTGTCTTACATTTTCCTCTAAGCTCTTCATTCCGGCTTTCCTCTTGACTCTGGGCAAATGAAACCCAAAACCACCCCCAGGGTAAATGGCAACCGCTTGACAACACCTCACTGGCCCAGAACACCCAGATCCTTTGAGCTAAACCTGACGCGCACCTGTGCAGATAGACCATGAAATGACCTCTGGAATGACCTCCAATTACCTTTACCTCATTATAATACTAAAATCTCTGCCCAAGGAGGAGGCTCAGCCTCATTTACATAACATACAATGCATATATAGGCATCTTTCCTTAAGGAACATGCAGGACTTTCTGCTGGTCTCTACATTGGAAGACAAGGCTTCCCTATCTAAATATTCATCCTAACACTAAACCGAAGGAAACCATTCACACTCTCTTGGGGAGTCAGGGCTTTGGAAGCCATTCCCCATGATCTCATTTGCTGCAAATAAGGTTTCCTCTGTGGGACCACTCAACCTGGTGCCATTGGACTCACCGAGGAACAAACCCACATTGGTTCACTAACACTTATATATACAAATGTTGACAAGTTTGCCATTCGTCTTTCAATTTTATTTATGGTATGTTTTGCCTTTCAGGATTTAAAAAAGTTTTATGAAGTCAAATCCATCATTTTTTTTCCTTTTATATTTTCTTTGTCTTTGTATTTAGAAGGGCCTCTACACACTGATTATATGAATATGTATCTACATTTCATACCATACTTTTGTGTTTTGCTATTTCCATTTAAGTATATATTTTGGTAAAAGATGTGAAGTAAGGCTCTTGGTTTCACTAAATGATTAACAAGTGGTCATAATGTCCTGGTGTTCTTTGCAAAGAAGAAAAATGGAGTGTTCTTGATTTTCCAGGGCACTGCGTCTTCAATGTATTCAGTGTAAATGAACACCATAAACTTATTTTCTCAAATGACACCCACTCTGAGGCATCTAGGTCTAACCTGAATTCAGTCTCCTAAGGCACATGATCATCTAGACTTGAATGAATGGGGTAAATAGAAAGTGACCTTCCAGATGTATCTTAGAGAGGCAGACTATCTGCTGATGCCCTCTGCCCCGACCATTTTCCAAAGACCAATCGCTGGGATTTCTCACAATGTCCTGGCCAGAGTCTCACTGGTCTTGAAGAACTCTCTATGTTTCTGCTATCATAATGTACCATTCCTAAGCCAATCCAGAAATGTTTCTTTTAGAAGGCTTAGAGGTACAAAGCACAAATTCTTCAGGGTTGCAGTATCTTCAGGATGCTGGACAAAGTAACATTATCTTGGGAGTGGAAACCCCCCTAAAACTCTTAAGGACATTAAACAATGACCGGAGTTCCCCCAATTTTCCATCACCACCCTAGTCACCTTCCTAGCAGCCCATGAGAAGGAAAGCTTCTACCCAATCCTTGGCTGCAGTCATGGCATGCCAGCAACTGAAATCATTGTTTCCTCTGCCTTTACCCTTGTCTCCCATGCCCCAACGTGCTCCTAAGTTATTAAAACCAACCTCCGATTCAGGGTACCTGACTGGCTCAGTCAGAAGAGCATGCCACTCTTGATCTCGAGGTCCTGAGTTTGAGCCCCACGTTGGGTACAGAGATCACTCAAAAAACAAACTTTTTTAAAAAATCAAAGGGGCGCCAGGATGGCTCAGTTGGTTAAGCATAGGACTCTTGATCTTGGCTCTGGTCATGATCTCAGGATTGTGAGATTGAGCCTCCACATCAGGCTCCGTGATCCAGCGGGAGTCAGCATGGAATTCTGTCTTTCCTTCTCCATCTGCCCCTCCTCCCTGCACTCTCTCTCTCTCAACCTCTCTCTCCCTCTCTCTTTCTCTTAAATAAATAAATCTTTAAAAAAAATTTTTTTAAATAATAAAACCAACCGCCAATTCTATGGAGAGATGCATTAATCCCAGGTTTCCTCCAAAATGTATTACCTTACTCTTGTACCTATATCTTAAAGCATCTGGCTTCGGCTGAAGTTAAGAACATAGTATGGAAACAACAATTCCGGTCTTTTAACTGTAGACCTACTACTTCAAAGTCCTTGGGACCCTAAGGTTAGAACACCATTGGCTCAAGTAACCAGTGAAATCAGAAAACTGTTTTGATAAATAAGGAGGGCAATATTTGTAGATATATATTTCTTTCACATCCAACAGAGGCAGGACCACTCACCAGATGCCCTACCACAGGAGCCAGAATACCAGGGAGCCTGAGAGTTCACTCCATCCCCAAAGATCCCCTGGCCTAAAAAATTATATCCACCTAGCATCATGTGGAATTACAACACACTAAGGAAAGCAGAAGAACATTAAGTAGACTGATGTATGGCTGAGGCACAGAGCTTCCCAGGGCATCATTTGTTGAGATGGAAAGCAAACGGGAGGTTAGAAGGATAGATACACTCTTTCCTAAGGACTTTCCATAGGTCTGAGAGGAGCCCACATGTAACTGATGTACATTCACCACAAGTAACTTCCCGGTTCTGCAAAAATGACCTCCCCAAATACCCTCCCATGCACCCACACTTGTGAAACATGTACCCAGATCAAGAATCCATTAATTCCACAAATACTGCACGTTGTTTCTGTGCCATATTCCAGGAGAGAGGGTGAGGGTGCAGTGAGGAACCAACCAGTCGTGTTTCCAGTCCTCGTGGTTTCGGGGATAATGCAGGTAAGGAGATACTAGACACATCATTACAATAGAGTTGATCATACTACTATGATTCAGAAAGTATAAGAGAGACCCAGAAGGCCCAAAGGGTTCCTATTTGAGGTCCAGCTCCCAATTTTAATGTGTGTATTGGGGGTGAGGGATGGTTCCACCACACCACCAACAAACAACGCTCCAGACATCAGCTGGGTATCTTACCACTCACCTCAATTCAGATACTATCTACCCGGAGATGACACGGGGTCTCATAGGTTAAGGGTTCAGTCCCACAAGACTGCACCACCCCCCCCAACACACACATTCTTCAGACAGCAGAAGTGAGCCCAGGTTGTTATCTGTGCTTCTGACCAACAGGATACAACAACCCTCCACCAACTTAGGATACCAGTTACAAGTCCAGGTTCTTTCCTGTACATCTGATGGCTACAAATCAGAAATTCCCCTGACCCCCTCCTTGGGTCCCTTTAATTTGCTAGAGCAGCTCTCAGAACTCAGGAAACCTATGGTATCTCTCCCAGTGGGATGGGGGGGCCCCAAATGTGGGGCAACGATCGGGTGGGAGCCGGTGCCATGGATGGCGAAAGGACTCACCCAAAACAAAACAAAGGAGATGGAAGTTTATCGAATACACCGGAGGGGAGCTACAGGCAGGACAGCAAAGGAGAAACTCTCTGCAACAGGGCAGTGGGCGGAGGCTGTATTTAAAGTGGGAAGTCGAGAAGGAGGTATGGAACCATATAGAATTTTCCTTGTTTTGGCCACTGTGCCTGGTTGTGAGTAGCCCATTGGTCAGTTCAGGCTGGATATACTGAGGTGGGGTGACAGATGGGCCTGTCTGGATTCAGCCAGAGGGTTGCTGTGGGCCCTTTCTACATTCCATCACTCAAGCCTGTGGCCTGAAAGCGGCCTCTACAAACGCCATTTACTTCTAGATTATTGGTTTAGTATAAAAGGATTTAATTCGGAAGCAGCCATATGGAAGGGATGCACCAGACAAAGCATGGGGAGAGGGTAAGGATCCTTCCATCTTCCATGCACTCCCAGTGTGCCGTTTTCCCCAGTTCTCCACAAGTTCAAAACCCCAGAAGCTCTCCAAACCCTGTCCTTCTGGATTTTTAGAAAGGCTTCATTACATAGGCATGACTGATTGAATCGTTGGCCACTGGTGATGGAGTCAACCTCCAGCTCCTCTCCTCTCTCTGGAAATCAGGGGGTGGGACTGAAAGTTCCAATCTCTCCTATTCCAGGCTGATTTCCCTGGCAACCAGCCCCCATTCTTAGGTGCATTCTGAAACTCGCCTGCTTAACATGAGCCTAGTGGTAGTGGAAAGGGGCTTGTTCTAAATAACAAATCACCCGGGGGGCACCTGGGTGGCTCAATGGGTTAAAGCCTCTGCCTTCAGCTCAGGTCATGATCCCAGGGTCCTGGGATCGAGCCCCACATCGGGCTCTCTGCTCAGCGGGAAGCCTGCTTCCCTTCTGCTCTCTCTGTCTGCCTCTCTGCCTACTTGTGATCTCTGTCTGTCAAATAAATAAAATCTTTTTAAATAAATAAATAACAAATCACCCGTTTCACCTTTATGGCTCTGAAAAGATTTCAGGCACTGAGGTAAGACACCAAATATTATAATAAAAGATGTTCCCATTATCCTTATGTTCAGGAAATTCTGAGGGTTTTGGCAGCTGTAAGCCAGGAACCCAGAAAAAAAAAACCTGAGTATTTATGAGAATTATATTTTGATAATCTGCATGACCAAATATGTGTTTCCCTTTTTTTTTTTTACGATTTTATTTTTAACTAATCTCTACACCCAACATAGGGTTGAAACTTCCAACCCCAAGATCAAGAGTCATATGGTCCACTGGCTAAGCCAGGCACCCCTTTATTTCTTATAAATCACAGTACCCTAGTTCCCCTACTTATTCTTAATTTCCGAACATTCCAGAAAATTGTCTCTATTGATAATACCATGTAGCTCTCCCTAAAGCTATGATTCATCGTGCTGTTAGCAGAATCATCTTTCAAAAACACAAATCTGGTCATGATACAAATTTATTTCAAATTTTTTGGTGCCAACCAAATATATCAAGCTCCTTGGTTAGCTTGACAACGAACGTCCTTCACAATCCACCTCTCTAGTCCACACTGAGCTCCTCCCAAGAGATACTGTCAGGAAGTTAAGACCTTCCTTGGCCCTGTGGTTCTTCTAGCTCCACTTAGAAACATAGTGACATGAGACAGAGTAACAGGAGAAAATCAAATTTAATGGGCGTACCTACATGCGAGTCCACAAATGCTTGGAAATTCTAAAACCAATTAGGCATAACAAAAAGCTTCTATGAGCTGAGGAGAGGGGTAAGGCCCTGAGGACTGCAAGAAGGTGAAAGGAAGTATTTGGAAAAACAAAGTTGGCCCGATTATGCAGATAAGTTCCTTAGGTAAAGGGCCCGGTCTCAGTGAACAGCTCGCTTCCTGATACAGCCTCTCCTTTCCAATGTCAATCTAGGCAGACGTGGGGAGGCAGAGAGCTTGTCCTGCATCAGCTGGGTTTTGATTACTTTTCACTCAAAATAATCCTTATGCCAAAGTGGCAGGTTCTGGGGTGTCTCACCCTGCACCCCTTCAACACCATGGACTTTTAGGTTCCCAGCCAATCCTATCCTAGGGGTGGTAGGGATTGATCATTGTTGCTGTTGTTTGACTTCTATGCAAATCTAGCCTCAGCACAGTGAACATGACTGGAAATGGGCAACTGACCAAGTAATTTCCCAATGGTTCCCCTGCGTGTGCAGGATAAAATCCCCATTTTTTAACATGGCCTACAAGGCCATCCATGATCCCGCCTCCTCTGACTTCTTGAATGCCCCACCACTCTCTGCCATGTATTTCATGCTCTGGCAGCTCAAAGTGCTTATAATTCCCCACTTGGTATTTTTCTCTCTGACTTACTGGTGCTCTTCCCTCTAAGAATGCCTCAGCCCCTTCCCCCCACAACCCCTTCATCTGCCTAATTCCTACAGGTTTCTTAACACTTAGCTCAGCTGTCATTCCCTCCAGGAAATCTTTCCTGGTTGCCTTCTCAAGCATCTTTCGTTCCTCCTCCTAGAATACAGAATGTAAAGTCCTATTAATGTTTGTCGTTCACTGTATTATAATCGTATTCTTGTGCAAGCTGAGGACAAAGCAGAAGCTGACACTCCCACAACCCTCCCCTCCCCATGGGATATATGTGACAGTCCTCATGTGCTCCTGGCCACCCTAAAGCTAAGGACAGGAAAAACAAATAGCTCACTTGTAGAGCTCACAATCCTGCAAGACCTGAGTCTCCCTCAGTTTACAAATGTCTTGGCGATCTACAAGAACAAAAGCATTTCTATCAATAACCTCGCTTCCAGAAGGAAATGCAGACACAATTAAATGTCATAACCTGCAGCCCACTGACAGATACTTGAAGCGGGCACAGTGTAAGTTTCCTCCAGGAAGCTCCCAACTATCTTCAAGTTAATGCTTTGCTAGAGAGGAAAACAACCTTAACTTGACAATGGCAAGGCCTCCAATATCTTAGAGGTGATCTTTAGTGTATGAAAGTTCTTTTAAAACCTCCCTTTTCCCCTTCCTCCCCCAACCCCTGAACCAGCCATCACTCAGAACCCTGGGGCAGCAGCTCTTTCTGCCCATGGGCCCTGTCCCCGTGCTTTCTAAACCACCATTTTGCACCTAAGATGTCTCAAGAATTCTTTCTTGGTCATGGACTCTGGACTCCACCCTATCGAACCTCACCTATATTCCAAAACCACATCACCGTGAGCCCACCTGATTGTAGTTTTCTCTAAAGGGAGACACTGTCTTACCCTCCCAGTACCCCAAAGTCTAACAATATGTGGCACACAATAGGCCTACAATAAATGCTTTTTTATTAAATTAACAAATAAATAGACTGTGTCCTATCAATTGCTTGGCGAATGAGTCTCCCTGCCCCAATCCAAAACTGAAAAAGTGCTTTGGAGGAGGGGGGAAATCAGCTACAAACTCAGTCACAAACACATTTTGAGAAACCTCTCAAATTTGGTTAAGATTCTTTAGCATAGCCCATATATAGCATCTCTACCCAAATATTTAGCCAAAGGGACATCTTCATTGAGGGAACAGACTGTTCTAATAAAGAATCATTTGTATTTTACATAATGGCTTGTTGTGCTGATCTGTTCCTGTATCTGTGTCTCAAGGTTGTCAACAACCCTTGACAAACAGTAAGCACTCAATAAATGCTTGTTGAATAAATTATATAAGACATATACTCATGCTGTCTCCTCTACCAGAAATGCCCCTTCTCCCTCTCCTTTTCCATCTAAAAAAATTATACCTTGTCCTTCAGGGTTCAGCTCAAATGTCAACCTTTCTAACTCAGCAAAAAAACAGAAATAATTGCCTTCTCAGAACTACTTTAGTTCTTTAAACATACAGCTCTCTCTTTCAAGTCTTTTTTTCTTTTTAAAGTAATCTCTAATCCCAATGTGGGGCTCGAACCCACGACCTTGAGATCAAAAGTCATGTGCTCCTCTGACTGAGCCAGCCAGGCACCCCTACACCTATAGTACTTGTAGCATCTACTATATGGTATGGTAATCAGTTAAATTTAAGACCCATCGCCCACTCTTTGTGAATTCCTCAAGAGCAGCAACTTTATCTTATTTACATTTTTTAAAGATTTTATTTAAAGATTTTTTAAAGATTTTTATTTATTTGACAGAGAGAGAGAGAGAGAACACAAGCAGGGGGAGTGGAAGAGGGAGAAGCAGGCTTCCCTGCAGAGCAGGGAGGCTGATGTGGGGTTTGATCCCAGGACCTTGGGATCATGACCTGAGCTGAAGGCAGACGCTTAACGACTGAGCCACCCAGGCGCCCCTATCTTTACATTTGTATCTCCATGTGGATACCTAAAAATTGAAGGCCCTAATTAATTAATTGTTTGTTAAATTAGATTGAAAAGGGGGGGTAATAGTAAGGATAGAAAGGAGGAGATATGTGTGATAACAATTGGTCAAGACCAAAGCAAGAGAAATTTCTTTTTTTTTTTTACAAGAGAAATTTTTTTTTAAGATTTTATTTATTTATTTGACAGAAAGACACAGTGAGAGAGAGAACACAAACAGGGGGAGTGGGAGAAGGAGAAGCAGGCTTCCCGCTGAGCAAGGAGTCCCATGCGGGGCTCGATCCCAGGACCCTGAGATCGTGACCTGACCTGAAGACAGAGGCTTAACCCACTGAGCCAACCAGGCGCCCCTACATTTGATTTTGGATGTGCTGAGTTTAAGGTTCCAGGAAATATCCAGCCAACATTTAAAACCCAAATCCTAATTTAAAATGCAAGAGAGTGGTGCCTGAGTGGCTCAGTCGGTGAAGCGTCTGCCTTCAGCTCAGGTCATGACCCCCAGGTCCTGGGATCAAGTCCTGCATCGGGCTCCCTGCTCATCAGAGAGCCTACTTCTCCCTCACTCTGCTGCTCCCCCTACTTGTGCTTGCTCTCTCTCTCTCTGTCAAATGAATAAATAAAATCTTAAAAAAAAAATAAAAAATAAAAATGCAAGAGGGGCAGGGTGCCTGGGTGGCTTAGTCAGTTAAGCTTCCTTTTTTTTTTTCTTAAGATTTATTTATTTCAGAGATTGGGGGGCAGTGGGGGGTGGAGAAGGGGCAGAGGGGAGGCAGACTCCCCACTGAGTGCAGAGCCCCACTCTGGGTTCAATGCAGGGCTTGATCTCCAGACATGGAGATCATGACCTGAGCCAAAACCAGGAGTCAGAGGCTTAACCAACCAAGTGAACCACACAGGAAGCCCAGCCTCTGACTCTTGATTTCGGTTGAGGTCATGATCTCTGTGTTGTGAGATCAAGCCCCACATGTTGGGCTCTGTGATCAGCGGGGAGTCTGCTTCTCTCCCTCAGCCTCCCCTCTGTGGTCTCTCTATTTCTCTCTAAAATAAATGAGGGGCGCCTGGGTGGCTCAGTTGTTAATCGTCTGCCTTTGGCTCAGGTCATGATCCTAGGGTCCTAGGATCAAGCCCCACATCGGGCTCCCTGCTCAACAAGAAGCCTGCTTCTCCCTCTCCCTCTGCTTGTATTTCCTCTCTCACTGTGTCTCTCTCTGTCAAATAAATAAATAAAATCTTTAATAATTAATTAATCAATTAATTAAACAAATAAATCTCTCTAAGAAATAAGTAAATAAAACAAAATGCAAGAGAGGAGTGCCTGGCTGGCTTAGTCAGTGGAGTGCATAACTCTTGATCTCAGGGTCGTGAGTTCAAGCTCCACGTTGAGCCTAGAGCTTATTTTAAAATAATAATAATAATAAAAAAATAATAATCTAAAAAATAAAATGCAAGAGATGCAAGCTTAACAGTCATCTATGATTGGAATTATCAGGATTAAGTGACAAGAAAAAAATATCCACTTTCACCATATTGATCTTAGTAAAAAAAATTAAAAGGAAGAAAATTGAGTGCTAAATATTGGAAAGTAAGAGACAACTTATTTGCTGATAATACGATGGCCTAACTTGAAAAGGTATAAAATAAAATAAAAACTAATAAAATTATAGGAGTCAAGATAAAACATGAAGACACAAAATCAATTGTTTTCAGTATAATGATAATCACTAACTAAAAATGCACTGAAAAAAACCCATATTCATGACAACAGCAAAACTATAATAGGTACAAAATACCTAGAAAAACTGTGTAAAATCGATATCAAGAAAACTATAAAATTCACTGAAGCACATAAAAGAACATCTTCAAAAATGAAAAAACAGGGACACCTGGGCAGCTCAGTCAGTTAAGCCTTTGTCTTCAGCTCAGGTCATGATCCCAAAGTCCTGGGATTGAGGCCCACATCAGGCTCTCTGCTCAGTGGAGAGAGAGTCTGTTTTTCCATCTCCCACTCCCCCTGCTTGTGTTCTTTCTTGCTGTCTCTCTCTCTGTCAAAGAAATAAATAAAATCTTCTTAAAAAATAAAATTTTTTAAAATTGAGATGTAGGGACATCTGGGTGGCTCAGTCGGTTAAGCATCTGCCTTCGGCTCAGGTCATGGTCCCAGGGTCCTGGGGTTGAGCCCCAGGTTAAGCTCCTAGCTCAGAGGGCAGTCTGCTTCTCCCTCTCCTGCTGCCCCTCCATCCCCACCCTCTTGTGCGCATGCTCTTTCTCTCTCGCAAATAAATAAGTAAAATCTTAAAAAAAAAAAACAAATCAAAGGATTAGAATACTTAAAGAATAGCGTTTCCTCAAATCAATAGGAAACAACCATCCAAAGGAAATTCAAAGATGAAACAGGTAATTCAAAGATGAAAAGTAGGAATTTCTATAAGACATTACTTAAATATTATTATTTTTTAAGATTTTATTTATTAATTTGAGCGAGAGAAAGAGTGAGAGAAAGCATGCACATGAGTGCATGAGTCAGGGAGAGGGATGGAGGGACAGAGACCAGTGGACTCTGCTCTGAGCAGGGAGCCACGCACAGGATTCAGTTCCAGGACCCTGAAATCATGACCTGAGCTGAAGTCAGTTGCTTAACTGACTGAGCCACACAGGTGCCCCACCAATAAGAATTTTTTAAAAAATCTTATTTAAGTAATCTCTACCCAACACGGGGCTCGAACTCATGACCCTGAGGTCAAGAGTCACATGTTCTTCTCACCGAGCCAATCCACCCAACAAAGCATTTTCCAAATGTTCAGCCTTCCTAGTAATGAAAACATGCAAATAAAAACAATGAGGCCTCTTCTTTTTACCATCACATTGGCAAAAATGAAAACAATCATGTTAACTAACCGGAATTTAAAGAAAAACTATAAAAAAGGAAAGAAGAAAGAAAAGGACACTCACGCGCTTGTTAATATCCAGTGGTACTGATGAGGGTGTGGAGAAATGAACTCTCTCACCCTATTGGTGAGAGTGACTAGAAATTGCTTCAAACTTTTCAGAAGGCAAATTACTAACTATTAAAGCTCTACAATAAATTCTATTAAAATGTTCACAGGAGGGGCGCCTGGGTGGCGCGGTCAGTAAGTACTACATCCAACTCTTGGCTGCCGCTCAGGTCCTGATCTCAGGGTCATGGGATCGAGCCCCAGGTCAGCCTCTGCGCTCAGCAGGGAGTCTGCTAAAGGTTCCCTCTCCGTCTCCCTCTGCCCTTTTCTACCCTTTCACTGCTCTTTCTCTCTCTCTCTAAAATAAATATTTTTAAAAAACAAATAAAATGTTCATTATATATTATCTATTTCAATTTTTCATATGTACACCCATGCATCCAGAAATTACGGTGTACCTCATAGATCCTGTTTCCTTCAGTCACAGCAGCCATCCAAACCTCTTGTTTATCATAATTTATATTTTAATTTGCATACTGCACTCCTCCTCTTCTAAGATAACCAAATCTCTCACTCTCCTTACCCTCCCCAATTCTTCTACTGTGTCCTCTAAAACTCAATTATTACCAACATGAAACTTTGCTAAACCTCAGCCTCTTCCCTAAATGTTTCCTTCCCCTTGTTCTCACTGAAACCTCACACTTCCCTAAGCACGATGCTTTGCCCAAAGCCCTGTCAAGCAGAGGCTGTTTCCCTTCCACAGAAGTCACACAACCAGACATGTAGGTAAAGTGCTCTCCTTGTTGCCCGTTGTCCTAGCGGCCATCTCCAGTTCCTTCCTCATTCAAAATCACCAGTTCCATGCATTGTGACTGTCATCTAGCCCTCCGTCACGATGACTCTGCCATCAGTCTGACATCTTGCTCTCCAAAACCATTGCATCATTCTTGGTGACTTTGATATTCCCATGGATAATCACAGAGTCCCTCTAATCGATCAGTTCCTTGACCTGATCACATCCAGTGATGTTTTTCTCCAGGCTACCTCAGCTGCCCACTTCTACCGCCATAACCTAAACCTTATAATGACTTTAACTGAACCACCTGTCAGTGTTAACACTGGAAACTGAAACACAATAGAGCAATGCCGGGGTGCCCGGGTGGCTCAGTTGGTTAGGTATCTGCCTTCGGCTTAGGTCACAATCCCAGGGTCCTGGGATCAAGCCCTGCATGGGGCTCCCTGCTCAGCGGGGACCCTGCTTCTCTCTCTCCCACTCCCCCTGCTTCTCTCTCTCCCACTCCCCCTGCTTGTGTTCCCTCTCTCCCTGTGTTTCTCTATCAAATAAGTAAATAAAATCCTTAAAAAAAAAAAAAGACAAAACAATAGAGCAATGCCTTCAAAATTTGAAGGAAGACTACATCCAAACCAAAATTCGGTACATGGCCAAACCATTAATCAAGTGACAGGGTAGAGTAAAAACATTTTATTTTTTTTTAAGATTTTTATTTATTTATTTGACAGACAGAGATCACAAGTAGGCAGAGAGAGAGAGAGGAGGAAGCAGGCTCCCCACTGAGCAGAGAGCCCGATGCGGGGCTCAATCCCAGAACCCTGGGATTATGACCTGAGCCGAAGGCAGAGGCTTTAACCCACTGAGCCACCCCAGCGCCCCAAGTAAAAACATTTTAAACAGGCAAGATCTCAAGTAACCTCTGATGACCCGATCAGATGAAGATTCTCATTCCCCTTCTCCCAAGGCACACACACAGAAGTGTTACCTTAGTTTTCCTTTGTTTTGTCTGCTTTTAAAGATTTTATCTCTCCATTTGACAGAGAGAAAGAGTGTGAGGGCTCACGCAAAAGCAGGATGAGGAGAGGCAGGCAGAGGGAGAGGGAGAAGCAGACTCCCCACTGAGCAGGGAGCCCAATGTGGGGCTAAATCCCAGGACCCTGGGATCATGACCTGAGCCGAAGGCAGACGCTTACCTGACTGAGCCACCCAGGTACCCCGAAGTATTACGTTTTGATCTGAAGAGCTGGAGGTTGACCATGGTGAGCTTAAAAAAATATAGGGCAGCCTGGATGCCTGGGTGGCTCAGTCCATTAAGCATCTACCTTCGGCTCAGGTCATGATCTCAGGGTCCTGGGATCGGGCTCCCTATCCTGTTCCCTGCTCAGTGGGGAGTCTGCTTCTCCCTCTCCCTCTGCTCCTCCCCTCTGTCATTCTCTCTCTCTCGAAAATAAAATCTTAAAAAAAACAAATAAAAATTTTTTTATCATTTTTATTATTAATTTTTTTCCTTAAAAATAAAATCTTAAAAAAGAAATGAAAGTAAAAAACCTGTATCTGTGTTATATAAATAACATATATAAATGTTATATATATGCTATTTTTGTTTTCTATATGCTTTTCCTTCAAAACATTTTTCTATGCTTTTATATATGTGTACGTATGTTTTTTCAATATGCTTCTATATGCGTATAAATATATGATGTATATATTTGTATTATATTTATTTTATATTGTGTATTATATTTTATTTATATAAATTTATATCTACATAAATTTATATTTATATTATATTGTATATTAATGTATATGCTTTTATATCTGTATGAAAGCATAATATTATACATTAACATTATAATATATAATAAAAATGCATATTATATGTATTAAAAAGCATATCAAAAAGCATATACACGTACACATATTATACAAAAGCGTGGAACATTTTGAAGGCAACTCACTAAACTCTTATGGTTACCACATGTTGGGGGATGTGACTGGGAAACAGCCAGGGGAAGACTAACAATTACAACATTTAACTTCTGTATTATATGAATCTTCATAAGCATGTACCTGAAGATTTCTTGTACAATTATAACATAAAATGTTAATATTTGCATAGTTGGTAGCGAAATTTTTACAAAAATATATGTTTAATAATGCTTAATTTAGTATAGCTTTGACTGGGACCTCTTTTTTTTAAGATTTTATTTTCTTATTTGATAGAGAGAGAGAGAATGAGCGAGGGGAAGAGCAGAAGGAGAGGGAGAAGCAGCCTCCCCACTGAGCAGGAAACCTGATGTAGGGCTTTATCCCAGGACCCTGAGATCATGACCTGAGCTGAAGGCAGACATTTAACTGACTGAGCCACCCTGGTACCCTAACTGGGACCGCTTTTATTTTATTTTTTTAAATTTTTTAAAGATTTTTATTTATTTATTTGACAGAAAGAGAGAGACAGAGAGGGAACACAAGCAGGGGGAGTTGGGAGAAGGGGAAGCAGACCTCCCACAGAGCAGGTAGCCCGATGTGGAGCTCGATCCAGGACCCAGGGATCGTGACCTGAGCCGAAGGCAGACACTTAATGACTGAGCCACCCAGGCGCTCCTGGACCTCTTCTAAGAGTAATCCAGATTAGTTCTGTCAAAGCAGCTTATGGATAATATGTAATCACAATCACAAAATAGCATATCTCTGACTCCACTTCCTCTGCTCTGCAGAAGTTATAAATAACCCTTCTTAAGTTTTTCTCAAATATTTCTGGCAGTAAGTCCTCTGAGGCTATCTCACATATGCTCTGTAAATGAGTCTGCTTTGCTGCTATGTGGTGCCTGCCATTTTTCTCCAGTAATGATGTCTCCTGTTCCCTTCATGACCAAGAGTGGCTTGTATGGTAACAATGCTCATGAAGGCCACGTGAGCTGATGTCTGAGCTGAAGCCACCAATGCTGGTTGTCAAAGGCACTGAAGGTACCGGGGTGCCTGGGTGGCTCAGTTGTTAAGCATCTGCCTTTGGCTCAGGTCATGATCCTAGGGTCCTGGGATCGGGCCCCGCATCAGGCTCCCTGCTCAGCAGGAAAGCCTGCTTCTCTCTCTCCCCACTCCCCCTGCTTGTGTCCCCTTTCTCACTGTGTCTCTCTCTGTCCTATAAATAAATAAAATTTAAAAAAACAACAACAAGACACTGAAGGTACCATTACTGAAACAGCTACTGTCCTCAACAATGACACTACGAAAACTGCTGCCATCATCACCATCATCTTGACATCTCTCCCAAGACCTCATATCCCATTTATCTATAAGTTGTATGGATTCTGGTGCCTGGGTGGCTCAGTCGGTTAAGCGTCTGCCTTTGGCTCAGCTCATGATCTCGGGGTCCTGGGATTGCGCCCTGTGTCAGGCTCCCTGCTCAGATGTCTCCCTCTGCACCTCCTCACACTAGTTCTCTCGACCTCTCTCTTCCTCTCAAATAAATAAAATCTTTAAAATATATACACATACATATACATATATGTACATATGTATGTATATATATACACACACAAAGTTGTATGAAGTCAACCTCCAAAACATATCTCAAATAGGCCAACTTTTCTCCAAGTCCACTATTATCACCCCAACCCAAGCCACTACCTTATCTTATTTGTGTTCTTGTAAATACCCTAGTAAGTGTTCTCCCCATTTCCATTCTTTCTCCAATCCAATCCATTTCCCACAACAGTAGTAGGAACAGTCCTTTAAAATATAAAGTAGATTTTATCATTTCCTTGCTCAAAACCATTCAGTGGCTCTCCATCGCACTTAGATCACAATTCAGACTTCAGCAACAACAAAAACCAAATTTCAGACTTTACCATGACCTATTCGACCGTACATGATCTGGCTCATGACTTGCGTCAGAGGCTCATCTTGTGCCGCTCTCTCCTCCATCAATCCAGTCCAGCCCCACGGCCTCCATTCTGTTCCTCAAGTGTGAAAGCAGCTCCTACCTTTGGGTCATTATATTTGCTATTGCCCTTGCCTACAGTATTCTTCTCCTTGAATTTTCTATGGCTCCCTCCTTCTTGTCATTCACACATTATAATGTCCTCTCTGCAGACAGCAACCTCCCTGACCTACCAAACCAAGGAGACACTCATTCTCTAACATATAACTCCATTTAATATCCTGCATAGTACTTTTCACTCCATGATGGTTTATCAGTCCATCTGGACCAACGCAACTACTACAGTCCATGATCCAAGAGAGAGGACCTGGTCAATCCTCTTTGCCTAGCACACAGGACAGGCTCTCAAGAAAATGTTGCTAGAGGAATCACCATCACCATTACTGCCGGTGTTGCTGCCAATGCCATAGCTGTTAACTCCTTATGTTCCTACTACTATCCTGCTGAGTTTTAGAGGACACCGTGTTTTGGCTTTTACTCTTTTTTTTTTTTAAGATTTTATTTTTAACATAATCTTGATGCCCAATGTGGGGCTTGAACTCACAAACCCCGAGATCAAGAGTTGAATGCTCCACAGACTGAGTCACCCAGGCGCCCCAGCACTGATGCTTTTGTAGCTCCTTAGATGTAGGTCTCAAGGATGGCAATTCAGGTGTGGCCACAGGTAGGAACCCCCACGCCCCCCCACCCCACACCCCGTGGGAGCTGAACCCAGGGGCAATTTGATTGGTAAACCCTTGCCGCACCCAGAACCACTCCTCCTCTTGCCACCTCAGCGGATATCCTTGACTCAGTCCTGTGTATTGGTATGTTCTTATCTGCAGCCGTTTCTCAATGTTGGCTGTAAAAAGAATTACCTGAGGAAGTTTAATAAATATTAATGCCTGGCCAATTAATTCTGATTAATTGGTCTGGGATGCATTGTGGGCATCAGAATTTTTTTTAAGCTCTCCAAGTGATTCTGATGTGTAGCCGAAAGTGACAACCACAGGAGTAGAATACATTCTTCCACGGAGGACTCCTTGATTTTTCACATAAATAGATTCCTGGTAGCTCAATTTCAAATCCTCTTAACTCTCCCAGAATTAGTATAACTAACAACTTTTTAAAAAAAGATTTTATTTATTTAACAGAGAGAAAGACAGTGAGAGAGAGAACACAAGTAGGGGCAGAGGGAGAGGGAGAAGCAGACTCCCCACCGAGCAGGGAGCCCGATGCAGGGCTCGATCCCAGGACCCTGGGATCAGGACCTGAGCTGAAGGCAAATGCTTAACTGACTGAGCCACCCAGGCACCCCCAAATACATCTTTCATAGCCCCTTCTTTTGCATACTAGGATCTGATGTCTCCAGCCTTGTAGTTCCCCCATTTACACTTTTGCAAGCAAAATTTCTTCACCCTATAAGGCCCTTCCTCTTCTTTTTAACCTGGTGAAATACTCCTCCTTCAAAATCCAGCTACAGAGTGTCCTTCTCTTCCCAGGCAAAGGCCATCCCTCTGGTGCCATCTGGGCATCCGAATTTTTCACAGCTCTCCAAGTGATTCTGATGTGTGTCCAAGGTTGAGAACCACTGCCACCATACATCGCCAATACTACACTGTATTTCAATCACTTTTCAGCATATTTGTCCTCTTTTCTACACTCTAAGGTCTGCGAGGAAATAAACCAAGTCTTACTCAGTTTTGTAATCCCATGCTGAATGAATGAATGAATGAATGAACCTTATAAGTAATAGAAAAACACAAGTTTCCATTAATATTGGTTTTTAAGTGGGGCTTCACACCCAACGTGGGGCTTGAACTCATAACCCTGAGATCAAGAGTTGGATGCTCTACCAACTGAGCCAGCCAGATGCCCCTCCATTACTACTTTTGTTATAACCATGTAAAGTTCTCTTTTCTAAAAATACGATGCAATGTTACCTTGTAAGAATGTAAGAACTGTCTTGCTGATTTAAACTAAATATTGTCACTAATAGTATAAAGAACATGATTGTCCTCACTGACAATATCTCAGTCTGCTCAAAGATACGGCCATAATAATTCTAGCTTCCTGTAATAATTTATCATCAAACCATTGTAGGTAAATTAATAAATCTCTTCAGCAGCTATTTATAATTCTAGCTAGTCCTGTTTTGTGGGGATAGATTTACTATTGGCATGCAAGAACGTTCCAGAGCCCGGTATTTGACACAGAGTGCAATGAAGCCACCTAAAATTTTCTTTTTTAGACAGAACTTGATCCTGGGACCGAGGACAATTTATCCCCAGAGCAGCTTCCTTGGATGCCTTCATTACACCATCACATTCTTATCAACAGCTGCTTAGATAAAAAGTCCTGAGGACAGCTCAGCCAGCCTAGCCCAAGGAACCTGAAGATATTTCTGGGATTAGAAGAGAGATAGTTGACAGACCATGGAAATAGAGGACATCTGTTGTTGTCATTCCACAACAAAGAAGACACCAGAAAACTGGGGCCTTTATCCTAGGTGGGAGTGCCTAACCATGATTTGGAGGTCTCTAGCCATGGGAAAACGTGAAGGCCCAACCCAGGCTGGGTCTGAGACTCTAATCTGAGTCCTGCTTTGGCAGGGGTGTCCTATTAAAGGGCCCTCTCGAATCCTTTCACCCCGTTTCCCTAGACACACATACGGTATTTGTGGACCAGGACCATTACCCCTCTCTAAAAGAACAGATCCCTGAATATTCGAGAAGGCCGTGAACTGGCAGTAAGAAAGTATCTTGGTGCGTGTGTGGTCAGAACAAGAAAGCCAGTGTTCAGGAGGAGTTGGGGCACATATCCACAAACGCACACAGGAGCATAAACTAAAGCTTACAGGCAGCCGGGAGCCTAGTTATTGGCCGGAGACCTGGTCTAAGGAGGGCTGTTTGGATATAAAGGCATTCTTCCTCTTTTTAGGACTTAAGGGGTGAGCATCGTGTTCTTCAAATGAAGGGTCTGTGGGGGCTGTTGATGGAATGAAACGGACCTGGAGGGGCACCTGGGTGGCTCAGTCGGTTAAGTGTTTGCCTTCAGCTCAGGTCATGATTCCAGGGTCCTGGGATCGAGACCCACATCGGGTTGCCTGCTCAGTGGGGACCCTGCTTCTCCCCGTCCCTCTCCCTCTGCCGCTGCACCCTGCTCGGGCTCGTGCGCCTGCCCGCGCGCACGCGCTCTCTCTCTCTCTCTCTATCTCTCAAATATGTTAAAAATCTTGAAAAGAAAGGAAGGAAGGAAGGAAGGAAGGAAGGAGCCTGCATACCCTCCAGCTGGGGTCCTCATTGTTGTTTCTCTACTGACCAGGTCCCTTGGTCTGTTCCTGATGCAAGTAAATTTAAAGCACTAAGAGGAAAATCCGGGTGGGGGAGGGAGCTATTTACATTTGTAGTGATGGCAAAGTACAACTCAACTCCGCATAGCCTGGGCTACTAACTAGGTCCTTCCAGTAGTCCTGCTAACATTCCTTATAGTATAGAGGACTCCCCATAGTGAGTAAACCCTGACCTAGAAGACCAGTTTTGCTAATTAATTTTCCCTACTTGTACCTTCTAATCCCGGATTACGATATAAGCCTTTTGGTCTTCTGAGGAGCAAAGTTCTTTCTTTTTTCTTTTTCTTTTTTTTTTTTAAGATTTTGTTTATTTATTTGACAGAGAGAGACACAACAAGGGAGGGAACACAAGCAGGGGGAATGGGAGAGAGAGAAGCAGGCCTCCCGCGGAGGAGAGAGCCCAATCCCAGAACCCTGGCATCATGACCGGAGCCCAAGGCAGCCACTTAATGACTGAGCCACCCAGGTGCCCCAAGCAAAGTCCTTTCTTGTCTAGCCTTCAGCAGACATGGTTTTGGGCTTTGGACTGAAGCAGCACTAACTTTCTGCCCACCTCTCAATACCCAGAGAACTAGTTTCCCTCTGGCTGTTCCCAGGATATCCTGTTTCTATCTCTTCCTCCCTGAGGCCCTGAACCCACATTGTTCCTATCCCTGCCCCTAGGATTATAGCATCCTGAATGGTCCGCAGTCTTTCTCTCTGCTGTCTCTCTCCAGGCTCCCTGGCTGCTGTACCTTCCAACTTCCAACATATATTCTGTACCTAGCTTTCTAAAGCTTCTCTCTGTCCCTGACTCTGGTGGTCCTGCACATTTTCTGTCTCTTATCTTTCAATAAACACTTTAGAATTTTGGATCTGTTTTTTTTTTTTTTTTTACAAATCTACCCCTAGGGAACACACCTACCTCCCCCAACATTTCCTTACCTCCCTCTAGTTCAATATTTCCCCCCATTCAGGCTTGAAAAACATTTATCTTCAGAACCATCCCACATATATACACTAACTGCCATCAAGCCTTTGCAAAGACTTAAAATACTTATATTTATATTTTAATAGTCCTGGGGTGCCCGGCTGGCTCAGTTGGTGGAGCATGTGACTCCTGATCTCCGGGTCATGAGTTTGAGCCCCACAGTGGTGTAGCGATTACTAATCTATATATATTTATTTATTACTAATATGTATGTATATATATATTTATACTAATATATATAAAAGAAGTATGTTTATAAGTACATAAGTATATTTCTATATAAATATATGTAATATATTTGTTACATATAACATACGTAAATATATATTAGAGTATACATATACACTAAAATATATATATATTTTAATAGTCCCACTTTTAGACCCCTCCTCCCCACTGTCACAGTCGCTTAGAGAAAGGAAGGCATTTCTTCTATAAATGTCTCTGAGTATTTATGGCTTGGATCTTCAGTCCAATGGCCAAATGGCAATCCTTAGGTATGAAAACATAACATGAAGCTTCTTCAAATCAACCTTGTTTAAAGTGTTGCCAAAGCACCACCTGCATCACAGTAAAATGCTGATTTCAGGGGCGCATGGCCCGCTCATTTGGTAGACCACATAGCTCTTGATCTCCAGGTTGTGAGTTTGAGTCCCACGCTGGGTGTCAAGATCACTTAAATAACCTTTTTTAACTTTTAAAAAATAAATAAATAAAAGGCTGATTTCAGGGGCTTCTCAGAGAGCAGAATTCGACAGGTCTAGGGTAAAGTCCCAGAATCTATATTTTAACAGGCTCCCCACATGAGTATATATTTTGGAAAGCACTGCAGTGAGACATGCTGTTTCACGGCTTTATTTCCTTCAGGTGTCAGGACCTTGACTGTGGTCATCATGACAAACCCATTAACAGGTGTTTGTTAGAGAGAGAGAGAGAGACAGCGTGAGCAGCAGAGGTGGGGGGCAGAGGGAAAGGGGGAGAGAGAATCTTAACCAGGCTCTATGCCCAGCACAAAGCCTGATGGGGGCTCCATCTCACATCTCTGAGATCATGACTGGAGCCAAAATGAAGTACTGGGCGCTTAAGCGACTGAGCCACCCAGGTGCCCTGTGGTGTTGTTTTTGCAAAGATTTTCTTTGTGGTTTTTTTTAAAAGATTTTATTTATTTATTTATTTGTCAGAGAGAGAGAGAGAGAGAGAGAGAGAGGGCACAAGCAGGCAGAGCAGCAGGCAGAGGCAGAGAGAGAAGCAGGCTCCCCGCTGAGCAAGGAGTCCAATGTGGGACTTGATCCCAGGACCCTGACCTTAGCCAGAAATGTAGCTGACCTTACACCTGACCTTACACCAGAAATGTAGCTTAAAATAGGTCTATATTGGCAGTGCAATTGATCCTTGAACAACACAGTTTGAACAGCAAAGGTCCACTTACATGCAAATTTTTTTAAATAAACACAATATAGTACTGTAAATGTATTTTCTCTTCCTTATGATTTTTTTAAAAAGATTTTATTTATTTATTTATGAGACAGAGAGCACAAGCAGGGGGAGGGGCAGAGGGAGAGGGAGAAGCAGGCTCTCCTCTGAGCAGGGAGCCCGACGTGAGACTCGATCCTAGGACCCTGGGATCATGAACTGAGCTGAAGGCAGAAGTCTAATAGACTGAACCCCCCAGGTGCCCCATCTTCCTTATGATTATTTTTTAAGTAAGCTCTACATCCATGTGGGGCTTTGAACTCACGACCCTGAGATCAAGAGTCACATGTTCTACTGACCGAGCCAGCCAGGCGCCCATCCTATGATTTTCTTTTTTTCTTTTTTTTTATGATTTTATTTATTTGACACAGAGAGAGAGAGAGCACAAACAGGGGGAGTGGGTGAGGGAGAGCAGCTTTCACGCTGAGCAGGGAGCCCAATGCAGGGCTCAATCCCAGGACCCTGGGATCACAACTCGAGCTGAAGGCAGATGCCCAACCAGCTGAGCCACCAGGCACCCCTTATGATTTTCTTAATATTTTCCTTTCTCTAACTTACTTTACTGCAAAATACAGTGTATAATACATACAACATACAAAATATGTGTTAATTGGCTGTTTATGGTATCAATAAGTCTTCTGGCCAACAGCAACCTATTAGTAGTTAACTTTTTTAGGGTGGCAAAAGTTATATAGATTTTGACTACATGGGGGTTGGTACCCCTAACTCCCACGTTGTTCAAGGGCCAAGTGGATTTCCAGGTGACTCATAGGAGGAAATACAAGTCTCTTCCAGAAGAATTCACTTCAAACCCAGATCTCAAAGAATCTCCAAAGAGAAGGGTCTAAGGAAGGTGTGCTCTCGAATAAATATCACGTCCACAAAAGGAAAAACATGAAGCACAGGTTAAAACATATAAAGGATCTAATGGGAAGGACCAACATGCATCTAATAGGAATACTAGAAGGAAATATTAAAGAAAATAAGAGAGATGGGGCACCTGGCTGGCTCAGTCCCTAATATCACATGGGTAGCAGGATTACAAGGCTTCAGAGATTTTGCAAATGGGGTTGAATTTGGGGGTGTAGTCTGGGTGGGAGTGTACAGGAAGCAAGATACTTCTTTCATATTGTAAATGCACGTTGGGTTATTTTTTCTAAATTCACTGTTTTTCTCTTCTGCTGCATTACACCTGAATGTTCGCTCCAGCATGAACATTCATTCCCGAGTGCGCTCAAGGACTTCAGAAAGCAAACAACATCTGTTGACCTATTACACTTGTTTTACCATGACCTACTTAGATCTGTTGTCCGTTTTTTGTTTTTTGTTTTTTTTAGATTTTATTTTTAAGTAATCTCTGCACCCAATGTGGGGCTTGAATTTACAACCCAGGGTTCAAGAGTTGCATGTTTTGCTGACTGAGCCTGCAAAGCACCCCTAGATCTGTCGTTTTTAACTGGCAGAGGGAGAATAGGGATATTTACCCCTGTAATTGTTTTTTGTTCTTTTTTTAAATAATCTCTACACCCAACGTGGGGCTTGAGCTCACGACCCTGAGATCAAGAATCACAAGCTCTACCCACTGAGCCAGTCAGGTGGCCCTCCTTGTAATAGTTTTTATTGCTTTGTAACAAATTACCCAAAAGTTAGTGGCTTTGAAAAATACAAATTTGTTATCTTACAGTTCTGTAAATCAGAAGTCTTGGGGACAGTGGTGGCCAGGCTGGGCTCAGGGTCTCACAAGGCTGAAATAAGGGTGTTGGCCTGGCTGCATTCTCCTGAGGAGCTTGGGGTCCCTTTCCCAGCTTGTTCAGACTGCTGGCCGAATTCAGTTCCTTGCAACCACAAGACTGAGGGCTCCAATTCCTTCCTATCAGCAAGGGGCCATTCTCAGTTGGTAGAGGCTACATTCCACACCTCATCAGCAGTTCACAGCATGTTTGCTTTCTTCCAAGCCAGCCAGAGTGCATTGCTCTGACTTCCTCTTCCCCACCAGCCAGAGAAAACTTGGCTTTTATAGGGCTCATGTGATTAGGTCAAATCCACCTGTATAATCTCCCTATCTTAAAGTCAACTGATTTGGGACTTTAATGACATGTGCAAAATCCCTTCCTAGCAGCACCTAGATGAGCATTGAATTGAATAACTGGGAGGAAGGGTGAGTCCACTGGAGCTAGGAAATCTTGGGGTCTATCCTACAATTCTGCTGACCACAACACCCAATGTTGAGATGTACCCATTTAGATTAGGAGTATATAAAAATAGAAGGAAGAAAGAAAGATCAGCTAGTTGCTTTAATCTTTTTGTTGTAAGTTTATCATTTCTGACACTTCGCTCGTTAACATGGCTCAGTTGCTATAGGCTAGTAAAACTACAGGAAACTCTGGGGAGATAATGAATAAAATAAAATAAAAGTGTGACCTTAGTCTCAAATCTTGACCACTAAATGCCAGCTATGGAACTTTGGGGAAGTTACTTAACTGCTCTAAATTTGTTTCCCTAATTATAAAATAGTATATTCTTCATACATTATATGGATTAAGAGAAATAACATATGTAAAGTACTTAATAAAGTACCTAGAACTAACTTAATGAGAGCAATCATTATTATATTATCATTGAATTACGTAAGAGATGTGAAACTATCTCAGAAAGTATAGTTATTCTAATGTAATATATTATTACT
Organism: Martes martes; assembly: GCF_963455335.1. Lineage (NCBI taxonomy): Eukaryota > Metazoa > Chordata > Mammalia > Carnivora > Mustelidae > Martes > Martes martes. The sequence goes on from NC_137897.1 coordinate 91,474,593, forward strand.
AGGTACACAAAGAGAGCATACTGTTAGGCAGGTACCCTACATATGGGTAGACATGTTTAGCATGTACACGTATTAGCCCATACTTCTTTTTTTTTTTAAGATTTATTTATTTGACAGAGACATAGCAAGAGAGGGAACACAAGCAGAGGGAGAGGGAACATAAGCAGAGGGAGAGGGAGAAGCAGGCTTCCCACCGAGCAGAGTACCCGACGTGGGGCTCAATCCCAGGACCCTGGGATCATGACCTGAGCCAAAGGCAGACGCTTAACGACTGAGCCACCCAGGCGTCCCTGTCCCCTACTTCTTTAATGTACATTTGTGCATTTGAAATTCCCATTTGTCTTTGTCTCTGAACACATTTAGTGTAAACACATCAGTGTATATTCTCACAATAAAAAATAATAGAGGACGGATAACCATGTTTAAATAGATTAAAGGTTTTATATAGACTTACTAACCAGAATTATAACCAGTAGATGTAAATTAGAAACACAGATTCAGGCTAAATACAATGAAGAAATTTGTTAACATTTATCAAAAAGTGGATTAGGAAAAGAAGAACAAAAAAGTGGATTGGGTAGGGGTGTCCTGGTGGGCTCAGTCAGTAGAGCATGTGACTCTTGATCTTTAGGTCGTGAGCTCAAGCTCCACATTGGGTGTACAGATTAGCTAAAAATAAAATAGTATAAAATAAAATAAAATAAATAAAATAAAATGAAATAAAATCAGGGGCACCTGGGTGGTTCAGTAGGTTAAGTGTCTGCCTTCGGCTCAGTTCATGATCCCTGGGTCCCAGGATGGAGCTCTGCATTGGGCTCCCTGCCCACTGGGGAGTCTGCTTCTCTCTGCCCCTCTGCCCCTCTCATTCTGCCCCTCTCCATGCTCGTACGCGCTCTCTCTCTCCCTCTCTCTCTGTCTCTCTCTTACAAATAAATAAATAAATAAATAAAATCTTTAAAAAAGAAGTTTACAACATGTGTTGGAGAGGATGTGGAGAAAGGGGAACCCTCTTACATTGTTGGTGGGAATGCAAGTTGGTGCAGCCACTTTGGAGAACAGTGTGGAGATTCCTCAAGAAATTAAAAATAGAGCTTCCCTATGACCCTGCAATCGCACTACTGGGTATTTACCCCAAAGATACAGATGTAGTGAAAAGAAGGGCCATCTGTACCCCAATGTTTATAGCAGCAATGGCCACGGTCGCCAAACTGCGGAAAGAACCAAGATGCCCTTCAACGGACGAATGGATAAGGAAGATGTGGTCCATATACACTATGGAGTATTATGCCTCCACCAGAAAGGATGAATACCCAACTTTCATATCAACATGGACGGGACTGGAAGAGATTATGCTGAGTGAAATAAGTCAAGCAGAGAGAGTCAATTATCATATGGTTTCACTTATTTGTGGAGCATAACAAATAACATGGAAGACATGGGGAGTTGGAGAGGAGAAGGGAGTTGAGGGAAATTGGAAGGGGAGGTGAACCATGAGAGACTATGGACTCTGAAAAACAACCTGAGGGTTTTGAAGGGGCGGGGGGTGGGAGGTTGGGGGAACCAGGTGGTGGGTATTAGGGAGGGCACGGATTGCATGGAGCACTGGGTGTCGTGCAAAAACAATGAATACTGTTACGCTGAAAAGAAATAAAAAATTTAAAAAAAAACTTTAAAAAAAGTGGATTGGGTAAATAGTAAACTCCATGTCCCTGAGCAACCATTTATCAGGGAGGCTTGTAAAAGGAATTCATGTTTCAGATATGAGGTCTGGACTAGTGATTTTTTTTTAATTTATTTAGTTGACAGATAGAGATCACAAGTAAGGAGAGAGGCAGGCAGAGAGAGAGGAAGGGAAGCAGGCTCCCCGCTGAGCAGAGAGCCCCATGTGGGGCTTGATCCCAGGACCCTGGGATCATGACCTGAGCCGAAGGCAGAGGCTTTAACTCACTGAGCCACCCAGGCGCCCCTGGGCTAGTGATTTTTAAAGTCCCTTCCCATTATAAGAGTCCATGAAATTCTAATTGTTGCTATTGAGTGTGTCTGTGTGTGTGCACGCACATGTGTGTATTAGCCTGATGACTGAGATTTCTAAATAAATGTTTGTCATCTGATTCAGTTTTAGCAATTAAAAATACATGTAGGGGAGCCTGGGTGGCTCAGTGGGTTAAGCCTCTGCCTTCGGCTCAGGTCATGATCTCAGGGTCCTGGGATCAAGTCCCCCGTCGGGCTCTCTGCTCGGTGGGGAGCCTGCTTCCTCCTCTTTCTCTCTCTCTCTACCTGCCTCTCTGCCTACTTGTGACCTGTCTCTGTCAAATAAATAAATAAACTCTTTTAAAAAAATACATGTAAATGTCAAGGTGGGGGAAAAAAGCCTCTTCTCTAGTTTTTGACCTTAAGTAATATTTGAAGCATAAAGTTCTTATGTTCTAGTTTACCCCTGTTTAGATCAGGCCATATATATTGTTTAGTTTACCCCTGTTTAGATCAGGCCATATATATTGCTTATTGTTCTGAAAAACAAAATTATGGTTAGTTCATATTATTAAAAGTGAACCTCTAATATTATACTTTGCCTCTAGAAGCTTCACATCAATCCATCATTTCGTAGCTGCTTTGGAAATTTCTATTATCATTCTCTGTGTGTCAGGCCTGCAGTGCAAAAAAATAGTACTTTTTACTGGTAGACTAACTATATTCCAAGATTTGCTTTATGGGTATTTTTTCCAAATTCAGCTTTTTAGTGGGACTTACTGAACTGGTCTTGAAGCTAAGTGTGACACCTTCAACAGGCCCAGGACTATTGAATCTCAGCTCTTTATTTTGTATTTAAGTCTACCTTGTATATGATTGGTTATTATTTCTTTTACTATTTCCCCTCATTTATTTTATTTTTTTAATTTCTTAAAAGATTATTTATTTTTTTATTTATTTGAGAGAGAGTGAGAGAGACAGAGGGAGAGAGCATGAGCAGGGATAGGGAGAGGAAGAAGTAGACTCCCCTGCTGAAAAGGGATTCCAACTTAGGGCTCGATCCGAGCTGAAGGCAGACATCCAACTGACTGAGCCCCCAGGCGTCCCTATTTTCCCTCATTTAAAAAGTAATATGGGAAAAAAAAAAGTAATATGGGGCACCTGGCTGGCTCAGTCAGCAGAACATACGACCCTTGATCTCGGGGTTGTGAATTCAAGCACTGCTTTGGGTGTAGAGATTACTTAAAAGTAAAAATCTTAAAAACAAAAAATAAAAAGTAATATACATTCACTGTAGAAAATGCAATCATTATATGAAGATATAAATAAGGCACATATCTCGTTATTTTAATTAGCAGCCAAAGACCATCATCACCAATCATTTCTGAACACTCTTCCAGAATTCTCTATGCTTATACACACATAAACATAGATAAATGATTTTACATAAATGGGATTATTCCACATGCAGTATTTTATAACATCTGTTTTCAATTAACACATCATGAGCTTTTGTCATGTCAATGACAACAGAGACCCAAGCCATTAATAACTGTGGTTAGCACATTGTTCCTGTCTGCTAGTAACCCTCTTTTGGAAAAAACAACCACTGCATATTCCATGTGGTCCTAGTGAGAAAGATACTCACAGTCGTCTCTTCCCACTTGGTGTGTAGCAGGGAACCAGCTTGCCTTAGCCTGACAAATAAGAGTTCTCTATGCCCTTATCTAGAGGAATTTCCTAAGGCCAATCAACATCTCTGAGACTTAATATATGACCCCTGGGACAAAAAGAAAAGTCTCACTTCTTTAAGGATTGAGAATTATTAGGACATTATAAACTCAAGTTGCCTGTAGCCCTCTTCACTGAATTCAAGAAAGAAGCTGTCTGTGATAGGAAAATTGAAGCCACATGACAAAAAGAAGCAGAGATAAGCAAAGATGAGAGATGGGTAAGAGGAGAGAGTACTCATATATTGGACCCTGGATCCCGCTATATCTAAAGCTACTTCATCTGGACTACAGTCAGGGCTGCCATGTGGTGACATATGCTTTCCTAAAAATCACTCCACTATACAAAGTTGTTCAGTAAAAACCCCAGGGTTTATGTGGAAAATATGGCTAGGAGTACACCATTCGAAAACTTCGTTTATAGACAGGGTGGCTGGGTGCCTCAGTTGGTTAGGCATCTGCCTTTGGCTCAGGTAATGATCTCGGGGTCCTGGGATTGAGCCTCACATTGGGCTCCCTGCTCAGCTGGGAGTCTGTTTCTCCCTCTAATCCTCCCCCCTGCTCATTCTCTTTCTCCTTCACGCTCTCTCTCAAGTAAATAAAAAATGTTTTAAAAAAACAACTTTGTGTATAGAGATGTGAAGTCACTATATTGTACACCTGAATCTAATGCAACACTGTTAACTATACTCAAATAAAAAAAATTTTAAAAACCATACCAAGAAAATATGTGTTTCTGAAAACTGAATAACACCTAACTGCTCTAAAAAAAAAAACCCCAAAAAACCACACCAAAAACCTTTGTCAGTGGCACATACCCAAAAACATACAAACCTAATAAAAATGGTAGTGGCAGGATTTTACACTTATAAAATGGTTATGAAATAAACAGATAAATAATGAAACAAGTAGGGCACTTTATTTTGAAAAAGACCTGAAGTTTGCTTGTGGAAATGGGTATCAGAGGGGCTGTAGCTTGTGAGTTATTGTGAATGGGTAGAAGGAGGGTTATCTGAAATCAGACTCCGAAGGAAAGTTCTAGCGCTTAGATATGGACGGGTGTGACTCAAAACACACACAATGATCTGAGGGAGCTGGTTGTTGTCTGAGGTAGATGGGTGTGTATTTTGTGCATTCCTATGGGACTTGATTGAGCTGGGTGTACTTTTCTGCTTTTACCTAGTGCTGACAAAAATCTGGCTGACAAAAATCACACTTAAGGAAATGCAAAATTTGCTTTATGCTCAAATTCTTCTCTAATATATTAATCACAAAGGAACAGACGTGTTATCGCAGTCTATGTTTGATTATGTGAATGAATAAATTCCTTTTTTTGTTGTTTTGTTTTGTTTACGAAAATCCCAGTTAGTTCGATTCCAGAGTCCCGAACAGAATACACGACTACTTAGTATTCCACTACATAACAGTAAGACAATTTAAATCCCAAGCTCACTTTCCTGCATCTCTTTTTTTTCCTGCCTCTCTTAACACATTTCTAAACTCTCTTTCTCTACTTTCAGTTCTTGTGTGCTCAGATTTTGAAAATTCACTTTAATATTAATATCAAGAAAACATCATTAAGAAGGTGGTACGGACCTAAAAAAGGTATAAAGATTCCAAAGGCAAATAGAAATGATTTTTTTGAATATTTACCATCATAATCTGGAACACAGCTGATCTTTCCAACATAACTGACAGTTGATGATTACAGAATTTTAGCTTGGTCCTGAGAAATTTTGGCCAGTTTCAGAATTATTTTCTTTTATGGATTCTGATACTCCAAAATCCATAAAAACTCTCACAGAGATTGCAATATTAAATCAGGTCATGTCAATATTTTATCTCAAATCCTGACCCTGTGTATAAAGTTTCTCCCTGCATTATCACTTTAACTCTTGTTTGTAACAAAAACCTACCCCCGTGACAGTCTTGTCACTGATCTTCCTTCCCAGTGATTACCCTTGAGGTTAGAGCAAAGTTGGCCCCAAGTATACTGCTGGGTTGTATTATTCTTGCCAAGTGAAGAGAGAGAGCATCCCACAGACAAACTGTTCCATACACTGACTGTGACTTCTCACTTTTTAACTCCTAAGTAGAGTTTATGCTGTGCAGATGAGACGGAAAAAGTTTCCTTAAACCCACTTTAGCCTTAGACCTGGGTAGTTTTTATTTTATTTTATTTTTTATTTTTTAAAGATTTTATTTATTTGAGAAAGAGAGAATGAGAGAGAGAGAGAGAGAATGAGAAAAGGAGGGTCAGAGGGAGAAGCAGACTCCCTGCTGAGCAAAGCCCAATGGGGGACTTGATCCTGGGACTCCAGGATTACGACCTGAGCCAAAGGCAGTCGCCTAACCAACTGAGCCACCCAGGCACCCCTAGACCTGGGTAGTTTTTAAAGCTACTAGGAATGAGCCGGGTGGGGAAAAGTTTTATCCTCATTCTTATTTGTATATATGATTTTGTGGCATCGTACAATTCTCTTGTGAAATGAATTCAAATAACCATTTAATATGCATGTACTTTCAGTTCTGGGGTACCCTAGAAAGTAGCATCCTATGGACCAAAGGTGGGCAAAATTTTGTGTAAAGAGCCTGGTAGTAAATATTTTAGTCTTTGTGGGCCATGCAGTCTCTGTCCCAATTACTCAACTCTGCCCTAAAAGCAGACATACAATACGTAGGCCTGGCTGTGTTCCAATAAAACTTTACAGTAGTCCTGCTTTATCCATGGGGAATATGTCCGAGGACCCCCTGAGAAACTGAACCCCGCAGTACCTGAAACTACATATAGCACCGAACCCTATATATACTCTGTATTTTTCCTATACACACATACCTATGATAAAGTTTAATTTATAAATTAGGCCCAGCAGAAGATTAACAACAATAACTAATAATACAGTAGAATAATGATAACAAGATAGTGTAAGAAAAGTTATGTGAATGCGGGCTATCTCAAAATATCGTATTGCATTGTACTCACCCTTCTCACGGTGATATGAAATGATAAAATGCCTATGTGATGAGATAAAGGGAGGTAAACGATGGAGGTGTTCTGATGTACTGTTACATGACACGTCAGAAGGAAGAGCATCTGCTTCTGAACCACAGTTGATCTTGGGCAACTGAAACTGCAGAAAAGCGAAACCACAGATAAGGGGGAATTGCTGTATTTACAAAAACAGACAGTGGGACAGATTTGTCCAGTGTACCATCATTTGCCAACCCCTGCTTTGGATCAGTAGCCTCTGATTTTTTTTAATGGTGCCCTGGGGCAGTCTCTGGAGCCTCAGGGACCTGAACTATTCCTGCTTCAACTGGAGCAGTTTTTCTTTCTACGATAAGTAGACTTTAGGTTTAATTAAAAAGTTTCATTTCTGGGCGCCTGGGTGGCTCAGTGGGTTAAAGCCTCTGCCTTTGGCTCAGGTCATGATCCCAGGGTCCTGGGATCGAGTCCCGCATCGGGCTCTTTGCTCAGCAGGGAGCCTGCTTCCCCTCTCTCTGCCTGCCTCTCTGCCTACTTGTGATCTCTGTCTGTCAAATAAATAAATAAAATATTTTTTAAAAAAAAGTTTCATTTCTAATAAGAAGAAAAGCTTTAAAACTACTCCCTTGGACTAAACCTAAAACCTGCTGCTTTACAACTTTAGATGATTCAGGCAAAACATTCTTAAAAATGATGACACGGAGTTGGGGCACCTGGGTGGCTCAGTGGGTTAAAGCCTCTGCTTTCGGCTCGGGTCATGATCCCAGCGTCCTGGGATCGAGCCCCGCATTGGGCTCTCTGCTCAGCAGGGAGCCTGCTTCCTCCCTTCTCTCTCTGCCTGCCTCTCTGCCTACTTGTGATCTGTCTGTCAAATAAATAAATAAAATCTTTAAAAAAAAAAAAAAAAATGATGACACGGGGGGCACCTGGGTGGCTCAGTGGGTTAAGCATCTGCCTTCGGCTCAGGTCATGATCTCGGGGTCCTGGGATCGAGCCCCACATCGGGCTCTCTGCTCTGCGGGGAGCCTGCTTCCTCCTCTCTCTCTCTGCCTGCCTCTCTGCCTACTCATGATCTCTGTCTATCAAGTGAATAAATAATAAAAATCCTTAAAAAAAAATGATGACACGGGGTGGGGGGAGGTGGCTGGCTGGCTCCTTTGGTGGAGTGTGCGACTGTTGATCTCAGGGCTGTGAGTTCAAACCCCATGTTGGGTGTACAGATTACTTAAAAGTCCAATCTTAAAAACAGCTATGAGGGGCACCTGGGTGGCTCAGTAGGTTGAGCATCCAACTGTTGGTTTGGGTTCAGGTCATGATCTCAGGGTTACGGGATCAAGTCACTGGTCAAGCCCCTGCCCCTCCCCCAACTTGTGCTCTCTCTCTAAATAAATAAATCTTTTAAAAAAAAATTACGAGGGACGCCAGGGTGGCTCAGTTGGTTAAGCCGCTGCCTTCGGCTCAGGTCATGATCCCAGGATCCTGGGATCGAGTCCCACATCGGGCTCCTTGCTCGTCAGGGAGCCTGCTTCTCTCACTGCCTCTGCCTGCCTCTCGGCCTGCTTGTGTGTACTCTCTCTCTCTCTCTCTCTGGCAAATAAATAAAATCTTTTAAAAAAAAATTATGACACGTAGTACACATGTGTTTTGATTTTACCAGAAACTCACTGTCTCACATAACTGATAAAAGCATTTAAACAGGCAACTTTAATAGCTCTAATATGTTTTCTGCTTATCATTTCTCCACTTTAATTTTTTCTAAGCATAATGTTTATGGTAACTGAAAAGGTCCAAGAGGAAAAGAAAGATCCAAGAAAGGTGATATGGTATAGTGAAAAAAAAGGCACCAAATTAGGAATCCATATTTGGATCTGTTGCTAGATTGTGAGCTCCTGGAAGACAGGAACTAAAATATCTTATTCATATTTTTTTTAAATGATCTCTACGCCTAACGTGGGCTCAAACTCAGGACCCCAAGATCAAAAGCCACATGCTCTACCAACTGAACCAGTCAGGCACCCCAACACCAAACTTAATTTTTAAGGCAAACATAAATTCACTACTAGATGACCACGAAGAGAATACATTCAGGTAGTTTATCTTCCCATAATCCATAAGGGAAAAAAGCATATCTTTCCTAGTGAGCAATAAAACACATAAAAGCTAATAATTACTAGATTGTGACAAAAGGACACAAGGACCCAGAAATCTGCTATTTTGAAATTCAAAAAGCTCTGGAAACTAAGAATTTTCTTTGTAGTTTTAGTAACTTATTTGACAGTCTAATTGATCTAACCTAAACTTATTTGGCAGTACTATCTGACCTGAACCGAATGAGGTTATTCACTGCTATTCATTTACTCCATATGAATTATCATATGGTCTGCTGAAAAAAAAATTACCATATTTGAACATGCAGTGTTTCCCCTGAATTCCCTGGGATGTTATAGAAGTTACAGTATATGGCATTTGGTTTTACTCCAGTACACCAGACAATGCCAGGTCTTTCCCTGGTTGCTGTACAAGGAGAAATCTGGAACTTCATTTTAGCCTCTAAGGCCAAGTGCCCAGACCCAATCCAGTCTTTCTTGCTGCCATCTTGAGCAGTAGTTGAGTCTGAGCAAACAGTCCTGAGAGTCTTCCTGTCATGACGTCAATGGTAAACAAATGTGTTTCGGCGATCATATAGAAAGTCAATGTTATCACTTTGGTGGTTAATGATCCAGTAAGAAAGAACACCTTGGTCTTTCAAAAACTATTTTTCTATTTTCATCACTGGACATTGGGCAATCAAGGGTCAGGATAAAGTTACTAGCTCTTAGCTTTGCAACGGTACCTGTTCAATATATATTTACCATTGACTGATCCACCTCTTGGCCGGTCTAAGAATTTCTCTCACATTAACCATGGGCAGCAACAAATATTTGTAGAAGAGAGTAACTGGAGGCCCTATGCTGGCTCTGATCCAGCAATAAATCCATCATTACTTCATGGAATTGGCACACTCCCCACGTATCTCTCTTGGACCCCACCCTCTGGCCCGCAGAATATTATCTAGGGATCGCAATTAGAGATCCTGTAGTAAATAGGGAAAGTTATTCCCGTAACGCTAGAGAAGGTGGTCCTGCCTATGTCCTAGGGTGGGATATTCTGGGCTTGGATAAATTAAGACGACGTAAATAAATGTAAACCACAATGCCAATGCTTCCCGACAGCATTTCCTCTCAAAGGAAAAAAGCAGACTCAAAACCACCCCTCTGAAGACGCCTCTCTTTGGAACTGCAAAGTTACAGTATAAGATCATCTGCCGGACCCCACCTACGTCGGGCTCGCTCGCTCAGCTCTAAGGTACCACGCCGCTCCTGCGCAGGTTGTAGGCTCCACCCTCCTCGGCTACTTCCGGCCTTCACCGAACGCCCTCAACGCGCTTGCGCCGTTTTGATAGGCCTCTCGGGTAGAAGAAATCTGAGCGCTGCCGCTCTGGAACCGCCCCCACCTCCTTCTCGCCCCGCCCACGCTTTAACCGGCCCCTCCCGAAATCTCGCGAGGTTAGGTGCGCGTCCGTATTTTGCGGGCAACTGACTCTCTCAGCTGCTGTAATTGCTGCTGCGGGAGAAATTGGAGCTGCTGTCGTCGGCGCGCCCGCCCTCCCCCACAGAGAGCCACCGCCTCTTCTCTCGCTCTCCTTGTACACCTATCGCCGGGAGCGGCGACTGCAACAGTCCGTGGACCTACCGCCGCCTTCTCAGGCTGCCGCTCGGCCGGTCATTCCCGCAGCCCGGCAGCTGACGGCGGCCCCTGCCCCTCGCCGGCTCCTCACTCTAGATCGTCTCCCCGGTCCCTGTCCTCGCCCGGGACCCACCACCCCACGGTCTCGCCGGGGCGGAGGACGACGAGGAGGAGACGAAAGTCACCCTCCCTCCAGGCGGCGCCGGCCCCCTCACCCGCGGGTGTGTCCTATAAATGGCGTCGGAAAGCGACACCGAGGAATTCTTTGATGCCTCTGAAGATGTGCACCTGGGGGGCGGCTACCCTGTGGGGTAAGTAACTGGAGCTGTGGCCCAGAAGCCGCGCGCTCCGGTCCCCGGGCTTCCCCGGTGCCTTCCTCCGGCACCCCTCCCAGGTCCCGCTGTGTCCGCCACTGCTGCTCCTGTGTCTCACTCGGGCACTTCAGAGGGAGTCGGGGAGGGGGAATCGCCCACCTCGGCCAAACCCCCGCCTTTCTTTGGTGAGCGGCCCCTGGGGCTAAGGATCCTCTCTCTCGTCTGGTCCAGCTTTCTTCGAGGTGGGACAGCTTACGTGCCCGAGAGCCGGCGATTTGTATTTGTGGGGTTTCAGCGCTTTACCTTCGAAACATCCGTTTTCGCCCTGGGGACCACAGATTAAAGGAGCAGTAACAGGACAAATTGCATTTCCCATGGGTTTTTTTCTTTTGCCGCTAACTTACCTGTTCGTTTCAGAGGTAGCTTGTAACTATCTGCCGTCCTCTTCGTTGCACTGAAAGAAAAGGAGCGGGGGAATGGTTGGGTATTTTACTTGGGAAAGTCCTCTAGCTGATGTACTGTACATCAACAGTGTTTAATTAAAATAGCACCTTACGGTGAGGCAAAGGAAATCAAAGACAAGGTCCTTACTATTAAGGGAGAATGCGGTCTTAAAAGAGTAGCTGGACTCAGTTGTACATAACCAACTACAGAGATAACAAACAAGTGCTGAGTAATCTGGTGGTTGGAAGGAGAGCCACAGCTTTGTGTTATTTATCTAATTCTGCAAGATGTTTTAGTGATGATTCGAATGAGAGATTCTGCTTAAGGAAGCGCAGTAGTTGAAATGCTTCGCTTGACTGGGACTTCTACTTACCCACTCTTCCACTTTTCAAAGTTGAAACAGGATTTAAAGCTATTTTGCCGAACTCTTCTACCGACTTGTGTGGAAGGAGAGGCAGTGAAATATATTTTCATGCTGTAAGAACTTAAGAATTGGTAAAATTTGTATGTTAATGTAAGTAGACACTAATACGGTTACAGGAGTTCAACTGCCTTCAATTCCCACACTTACCCCCTGGAAGAAATACCGTGTTTGATGCAAATAAAATTTATCTGTACTTTCTAGAAGTCATTCTAAAGCCTAATATATTTTATATATAACATACACCAAAAAAGTCGGGACAGCAAAATCAGAGAGAAATGTACATTCGTGGATCGCAGATGTGTTTCCACCAACCTTCCTATCACTATTATGAGATTTTTGGGTGGCAGTGACCAGTCTTGAGGTGGTACTGAGTCTCCAAGTTCAGTATCTGAAACGAGTTCATAGCTAGATGGTAGAGGATTGAAAATACTTTTGAATTTCCAAATAGATTGGATTCCCTTGAAATTAAATTTTGTTTCCCCTCAAAGTAATGAACTGTTGAACTGTCGATTTAGATTAAATGACAGACCTAATGGTTTAATGCTTTTGAGTTGTGTGTATGTGGAGTGGGGGAAGGAAATAACTATGTGATCTTAATCAGTTTAGAAATATGTGAATATTGTTCCTTTTCAATGAATGAAACATTTAATTTTGAAGGACAGTTATATCAGGAGTGTATATTGTCTAGCCTAGAACCTGGCACAGAGAAAGAACCCAAATGTCCATTCCCTTCTTTCTTTCTTGGAATTAAAAAATTTAACTTCACACAGTGGATACTTTGGGAGGAAGTATGCAGAACTTGAAGCTGTTTAACTTATTTAAACCCAATGAGTCATTTTGGTAGAATTGATAGAATCACTTCTTGCTTCTTGGGATAATAGAGCTTCTCAAGCACTTTGATCCTTTGATATTAGGTGAAAAGTAAAAACATCTCTCCCATGGGACCCAGCCTTCTAATTTTAACTCTGACCTCTCCAACCTCTCCAAATACTACTGGTGTTGAGCTCTATGGGTAAAGCTTTAGTGTCAGTCTGTGAATTTCATGGCTCCATTCTGTATTAGTCAGGGGAGGGGGGTTGGAAGAGAATTAGATTCATCTGGAGAATTGCATCTGAAAAGAACTAGCAGTACTGGGAGGACTGAAAAAGTTGGCATCATTAACATTTCCTCTGTCCTTTGTGACTGCTTTTGTCTTTTGCATAAGGTACCATAAGGTACCGTGAAGAGAAAGGCAGTAAGAAATCTTGATTTGTGGAAACAGATGGTATCAGTAGATATTTGGTCATCAGAAGTATCTTCTGTCCCTTGATAATGAATTGGAGTGGCACACCATACAAACTCTGAGAGGTTAACAGACTGAGTTTGCAAACTTTAAGAAATGTTCCTTGCTGTTGGGTGTGCCACAGTACACAGACCATTTCATCAAATTGTAGTAAACGGATGGGCAAATGAGAGTTCTCATCTGTTTTGTTAATCAGAATCCAAATACACAATCCGTTTCCTGAAATTTATTTATTTCTTCTGTTCCCCTCGATTGGTGTCTTCAGCTTTGTTGTTCTACTCTTTGAAAGTTCAAAATCAGCCCAGTTTTTTAATAGAAAGACTTGATTCCAGTACAGCCTACTTTTCCACAGTGGTAGATCTCTAGTCACCCAGCTTTGCAATATTACCATGTTAATTTTTTTTAATTTTTAAAAAGATTTTTACTTATTATTTATTTGAGAGAGAGAGCACAAGTGGAGGGGGGTGGTAGGGGGAGAAAGAGAGAAGCAGGCTTCCCACTGAGCAGGGAGCCTGAAGCGAGACTCGATTCCAGCACCCTGGGATCATGACCTCAGCTGAAGGCAGAGAGGCTTAAACGGCTGAGCCACTCAGGCGCCCCTTGTACCACATTTATAATGCTTTATTTTGATTTATATTTTAGGACGGATTTCCTTGTTTTCTCCATTTTTACCTATGAGGAGCCTTTGGCTCAGAGAGGTTAATGAATTGGCCTAAGAGACATAGCTTGTAAGTGACAGAACTGGCATTTGAAGCCAGTTCTTCAGACTCCTAGTCTGGAATTTTTTTTTTTTCCCCAGTGCATTATAGCTGTCCCACACTGTGTGTGTGCATTTGTGTGTAGAGATTCTGGAGTAAAATGCTTTAGGACCAGTTTGCTGAATTGAGCTGATAATTTCTGTATATAAATTATTGTGAAAATCGAAGCCTAGGGACTTGTCCAAGGTGCCACAGCAAATTAATGGCAATTAGAACCAGAATTCAGGTCAGTTTCAGTCTAGCATTCTTTTTGCTACTATGCTGTCTTTTGATAAAGCAGGAAAGGGAGGAGGAAGTGTGGTATAGTAGAAAAAAGCCCTGGACTCTGAGTCATTTCATTTCTTCATCTTTAAATTGAGATTACACTGAGAACTCTTCTTAATTCTAAAAGTCTCTCATCGTGTTGAGGTTTAATAGTGTGCTTTTACTGATAAGCTTTTGTTCTTGGGAAATCTTTCCTTTTTTTTTTTTAGATATTTTGTTTATTTGACAGAGAGACAGGGAGAGAGGGAACACAAGCAGGGGGAGTGCGAGGGGGGAGAAGCAGGCTTCCCGCAGAGCAGGGAGCCCAATGTGGGACTCAAACCCAGGACCCTGGGATCATGACCTGAGCCAAAGGCCGATGCTTAATGACTGAGCCACCCAGGCGTGCCCCTATTTTCTTAAAGTTTTTGAAAAAATATTTTATTTATTTATTTGAGAGAGAGAGAACGCACAAACAGTGGGAGCGGGAGCCAGAGAAGCAGGCTCTCCGCTGAGCAAGGAGCCGGATGCGGGGCTCCATCCCAGGACCCTGGGATCATGACCTGAGCTGAAGGCAGACATTTAACGGACTAAGCCACTCAGGCATCATTTTTTTTAGTTTTCAGTTTAACAAATCTGATACTATTTAGTACATGATTCGGGACCCATAGACTTTATTTTTTGTTATTTTAAGATCAATAGATTTTATTTTTATTTAAAAAACTTTTTAAAAGATTTGTTTGAGAGAGAGAGCGTGCATGTGCAAGAAGGGAGAGGAGAAGCAGACTTCCCGCTGAGCAGGGAGTCCCACATAGAGACTAGATCCCAGGACCCTGAGATGGTGACCTAAGCCAAAGTCAGATGCTTAACCACCCAGGTGCCCCCAGACCCATAGATTTTTAAATTAAACGGTTACTGGGTAAATTATATATGAGATGAATGCTCCTCCTAGTTTGTGTGAATTATACATACACATACTAAAGGCTGGCAGTGAGAACATGTTATAAAAATGAATATGACATTTTGAGCAGTCTTTATTTTTTTAGTGGCAACCAAAATATTTTTGAGGTCTTGAAAGGATGGATAGAATGATAACATTTTTATTTTAATGGAACACAAGCAGGAGGAGTGGGAGAGGGAGAAGCAGGCTTCCCACTGAGCAGGAAGTTTGATGAGGGGCTCCATCCCAGGAGCCTGGGATCATGACCTGAGCCAAAGGCAGGCGCTTAACGACTGAGCCACCCAAGCGCCCCTGATGGTAACATTTTTAGAGAGGAAAGGATCAGAGATCATTCAGTCCAACCCTCCCATTTAACTGAAAGAGAAACCTAGGCTCAGAGAGGGGAAGTCAACACATTGCTGATTAATGGCAGACTTGAAACTGGAACCCAAGTCTCCTGATTCCTCATTTATACCATGCTGCCTTTTCTCTGGAAGGAGGGAAGTATTGATAGCTATTCCTGCTCTAGGTTACTGGCACTTAACCCTATTAGTGGGGCTCTGTTTGTTTGGTTTTTTTCTTTCTTCTTTTTTTTTTTTTTCCTGTTAGTGGGGATCTTAAGGTGGTCTTCTATCTAACGTGATTCTGTTTTGTTGCTGTCAGAGGACATGGACTGTTCTGTCTAGGGTTCTAACTTTTGCCCACTGATTTTCTCCAAATCAGGATGGTGGCAGAATAGTTGATCTAAGAACAGTGATTATTATTTAGTTCAGTTTCAGGAGTCTATAATTAGTATGAACCCCACTCTTTTTTTTTTTTTTTTTTTTTAAGTAGACTCCATGCCCAACATGGGGGCTTGAACTCAAGACCCTGAGATCAAGAGTTACACGCTCTCCCAACTGAGCCAGCCAGGTGCCCCACTAGTCTATCATAATGGGTGAAATCTTGATTTTCAAGTCATGAGAACTGAGATCAGACTGTCCTGAAGAATTGTTCAATCTGAAAACAAAAAGTTGCATAGCCGCCTCTGTTGAAAACATAGCTTCTCACTTTCTTAGGCATTAGAAAGATTTCCCTCTGAAGTGAAAATTGATACAAGTTTAAATTTAAAAAAACGTTTGTGCAATATGGGTTACTTTAAGAATGTTTGCTTCAAATGGCTGTTCATGGGTTGGATTTAATCAGATTATATTTATAAATCCTGGATTATTGTTGATTGCTTTTGGCTTTGTGGATTGATAGAAATATATTTATAAAAGCTGTTTATCACACCCACATAACATCATGTTGAAGTGAGGGGAACCTACATATAAGGTAAATTCAGGCTCTAAATTTAGTGTCCTCCAGCTGTCAATTGGTGACTCATGGAGGTAGGACAGTCCTTATTAGTATGGCAATTTGGGGGTCACAATTTGAATCTGTACAAACTCCTATAAACTAAAAATTTTACTCGGTTCTTGTAATAACCTACTGCATAAAATAGAGTAGATAAAATTTGATTTTGGGGGGCGCCTGGGTGGCTCAGTGGATTAAAGCCTCTGCCTTCAGCTCGGGTCATGATTCCAGGGTCCTGGGATCGAGCCCCGCATCGGGCTCTCTGCTCAGCGAGGAGCCTGCTTCCCCCTCTCTCTCTGCCTGCCTCTCTGCCTACTTGTGATCTTTGTCTGTCAAATAAATAAATAAAATCTTAAAAAAAATAAAATTTGATTTTTGAAATGTATATAGTTTTGGGATGTTGACAGTTCCGTGGTGGACCTACAGAACAGAAAGAAGTCTGTAATTGTTGGTATTTGAGACTTACTGTGTAACCTTTACATTACACAGCCATCCATGTGTTCTCTACATTATTTTAACTTTGAAAAAGTCAGGTGAATTTACCAGGCAAGCCCCTTAAAGATGCTGTTTGTTTCCCCCTCATACTGGGCTGCAATTCTGGTAATTACCTCCTGGGGTAGTGTAGGTGGAGGATGGGTTTGGTTAGTGGGGGTATGGTGATGGAGGTAGAGGTGGTGGAGGTAGGCCCAGCAGCCGCTATGGAGACCAGGTTATAAGGCTGCTTCCTGGAGTGTAGATAACTGAGATAAAACAAAGCACACCATTTAGTATTGTTTTAGATTCACACCTACACAGTGCGAATTAAATAATTCTTTTTGTAAGAGATTAAGAGCCCATAAGGAATAAATCAAAATTTAAAGTAACAAAAAAATAGGTACTTTAGGATGTTCTCCTCATAACTAACTTGAATTGACAAATAACCTACATTTCTGTTTTTCTACCCAGAGCTAAACTGATTTCTACAGACTTTCACAAGGCCTGTTCTCTTTTAGCTGTGGGATATTATTGAGCTAAACAGCTAAACCTTTAATTGGGTGCTTTCCTTACTCTTCAGAGCAGAAGCCCATTCTCTTCTTTCAAACCGAGTGGTCTTTGTGTTAGTTTGTCATCTTGTGACTGAAAATTGAGGAAAGAAGCACATGAAACATAATATGGGCCTCATACCTGATGGCAACCCCAGTGTTCTTCCCCAGTCAGTATACAAATTTACCTTGGTTACTCTAGCAACCAGCCTATCAGTTATTCTTCTAGCTCCTTTGCCTTGTCTTGATACTGGGATTACCATATAATCAGGTTCTGCTAAAGCTCTTCAGGTTTTAGCGTTTTATTACCAGCTGCAGCTGTCCCGAAGTTTACAGTTTGGCATTCCATCAGGGGCAGTTAGTTTTAAGTCCACAAAACCTTTTTGTCTCCCAACATTTTAAGCATACAGAATTTAACAAGAATGCATTTAGGCAACAGTTCCTCACTCTCACGTTCCCAGTTCCATTGTTAGTCCTTGTCCTGAAGATTGAATACATTGCATCACAGACATCCAATGGCCATCCTTTTGTAGTATCAGCTAGAGTAAGTTTCAAGATCAAGAGTAGCCATGTAAGAAATAGTATTTGCAAATGTGATTTTAGACTAAGTATCATCAGAAACTAGCTCAAGTGATTTAAAAGCCACCTTGATTCATCAGCAGCTACCAAATAAGTAACCTGGCTTATAACAAAAATAATTTCTGTAGGTTATAGAAAGAATGGCCCTTAGATTAATTCATTCTAATTTGAGAAAATTGTTTAGATATGTAATAGGAAAGGTTATCTTTCTTTTTCAGCCTTCGAATAAACAGGAAAGGAAAGGTAAAGACTGAATAGTTGTGTGGGTCATTATTGTAAGCCTTTCTATTTACTTGACAAGTGCATTTTTTATTTCTTAAAAACCTCGGAATTCATATAAATATATTAGTTTTGAATTATAAATGTTTACTTGTCTTGCTAAAAATAAGAATATTGAAGGGGTATCTGGATGGCTTTGTTGTTTGTAGAGGGTGTGGCTCTTGATCTCAGGGTCATGAGTTCAAGCCCCACATTGTGTAGAGTTTACTTTTAGAAAAAAAAGGATATTGAAATATTTAGGATTTATAAATGGTTGGTTTATGTATTAATGTTTGTGTTACTGTTTGTCTTTGGTGCTAATGCTTGTTAATACTGTATGGTGTACTAGTGACTTCTAAATATGCACAATTAATCTCTTGGTTTACCTGAATTGGACATGGTTAATCTGCTAATGATTTAACCAATACTGGTATCTGTTTCCATATATAAGTAATGTCGTTTTAAAAATCAAAGTAGAATTTCAGTCTTAGGATTTTTTTTTTTAACTTTTCAAAACATGTTTATCTTGTTGAACTAGAAAATTACATAGTAAGATTGTAAATTTGTGAAATGATTACATCTTGCTGGTTTGAATTTTTGTTGAAATCATGATTTGAATGGCTTCATTTTAGGACTGGTGTATCCTAATCAAAACTGTGGTTAAAGTCTGATAATGCTCCGAGGAGAACTTTATTTTAGTTGCACAGATAGATTTAGGGGCACTAGAAGTTTTACTTTCTCCACAGGGCCCTAATCCTGAGCGTTGTTTTATAGAAGGCCGGGGGTGGAGTGGGGAGGAAGATAAATAGTTGTTTTGTTTTGTTTTGTTTTGTTTTAGAAGCGTGAAGGGGGTGCCTGGTGGCTCATGTCGTGGTCCCAGGGTCCTGGGATCGAGCCCCGAATTGAATCCAATTGAATCGGGCTCCCTGCTCGGAGGGAAGTCTGCTTCTCCCTCTCCCACTTCCCCTGCTTGTGTTCCCTCTCTCTGTCTCTCGCTCTGTCAAATAAATAAATAAAATATTTAAAAGTAAATAAATAAAAGCATGAAACATAAAATTTTTGGAAACTTCTGACTGAAAACCTTAACAATATTTTCCAGTAGGCAGCCTGTACAGAGCAAGCCATTCCTGTGTAAAACCTACCTGAGCACTACTAATTGTCATAGACTGTTCCAGTGCAGACTAATTGAACTGTGGGCATTCTTTTGAACCACAGGTCAGACTTTCTAGAGAACCGATAAATAGAATGTAGAGCTGTATTCAAACCCACTTTCTCAGAAGCAAGCATTCTGGTTACTAAGCAGGTTCATGAGAAGAAGTAGGAGTTTTTGTTTTTGTTTTTTTTTTCTGGCATTGCTCTTGAACTGGAAAAATTAGCCATGGATGAACTTAATATCACTAGTTCTCTTTTAAATTTGTTCCTGAAAGTGTGTTTAAATTGGGAGACTGAGGGAATCATCTTTCTGGTTATTAGCAGTACTGTTAATAATTCGTGTGTTTTTATTTATTTTTTAAAATTTATTTATTTTTTAATAAACATATAATGTATTATTAGCCCCAGGTGTACAGGTCTGTGAATCGATACTTATTTATTTTTAGAAAGGTTTTTTAAAAATGTGCTTATCTACTCATGTCAAACTGAAAATGGCAGGTTGTTTGAACATTACTCCAGCCTCAGTTTCACCCCTTTTACCCCCATCTTTCTCCTTTGCTTACCCAATGTCATTAGTACAGAGATTCATTACATATAATAACTTATTGTCCCTTAGGACGGAAAAGGGGCCCTGATGGCTGAAATATATAGTGGGTGAGTCTTTGGGAAGAGGTGGAGAAAGATTGATTAAATAGGGTATAGTGAATGTGTTGGTAAGTGGGATAGGTTAGCATCACAGGTGGGGTAGATTTATTGGGTTAGTGGAAGATAGGTGAACAGAGTGAATAAATAGGTAGTTTGATAAAACTAGGACATTTGTGAGTGAAAGTGAGTAGGTTTGTCAATATTTTGCAATTGGTATTTTATCTTTATTGGGTTGGCTTTAGAGATTACGGCTAATGACTGAGATCAGTTTTTTTTCCCTTTAGGTGAACTTTACTATCCCTATTTTGTTTCAGGTCATAGCTCTTGGCTATTGACTTTTAACCTTTGCCTTATTTCCCAGCACAGAGAGATGTCTACAGCTGCTGTGTGGTAGCAACAAAGGGTTTAGATGGTGATAGGAATGGTGAGTAGGCATGCTCTGTGGTGTTCCACTTCTTTTCCCATTTTCTTCTACTTTTGAACTTCCTGGTTCCCTCAAATCTGCACTCCCACCCCCACCCCAGTTCCTTTAAGAGCAAAGAGGGAGGAAAAGGAGGGGGCTGAGGCAAGGACAGTGGTTTGGATTTATGGAACCTTTGTAACTTGAGGACATCCTGTACTCAGCAAATATTAAATGTTAACAGTGAAGCCTTGGGAGGCGTTGCCAGTTATCCTGTAGTCCTATCAATTTCTTGTTATCAACTTTTTCTTCCAGTGAATGGGTTCGTAATAAGAAAGAAATATTATAGCCCTACGTGTTGTTACATGTAAAGAAGGATGGTATACCATCAACCAATGTTGGTCATTAGTTTACAAGGTACTTCTTTAGTCTCATTATCTCTTCTGATTTCTTGCAGCTCCGTGAGACAGAAGGACAATTTTTGTGAGATAGGTAGGGCAATTATTAATGCTAATTTTGCAAATAAAACTCAGCTCAGGGTAGATTAAGGCCAGCCAGCAGAAGCGGAACTTCACTACTTTGTGATAATTAGATGATGGTTTTGAATGAAGATCTAAAACATTAGGTCTCACGGCGCCTGGGTGGCTCAGTTTGTTAAGCATCTGTCTTCAGCTCAGGCCATGATCCCAGGGACCTGGGATTGAGTCTTGGCATCAAGCTCCCAGCATTGCAGGGAGTCCGCTTCTTCTGCCTCTGCCTTCCTCTCTTTCTCTCTCTGTCTCTCATGAATAAATACATAAAATCTTAAAAAAAAAAAAAAGATTAGGTCTCTCCTTATTTTGCTTTTCTAAACTATAAACATTTGTGATGTCATGTTTTAAATGTGAATTATTTGAATGATGAGACTAACTCTTCTGCCATTTGGGTATGTATAATTTATTGTTTAAAACAATAAAAAGCAGTATTTTTAAAAAAGATTTTATTAGAGAGAGTGAGAGAAAGAGAGCGCACATGCACACACAAGCAGGGGGAGTGGCAGGCAGAGGGAGAGAGAGAAGCAGGCTCCCGGCTGAGGAGAGCCTAGACCTGAGTCAAAGGCAGATGTTTAACCAACTGAGCCACCCAGGCTCCCCTAAAAAGGAGTATTTTTAATGTTCTTTTCAAGCTTTGACGGAATTAATTATGGTACAGTAGCTAGGTCAGAAAATGACCTTGCTACTGCAAGAGCTGGAATTCCAGATACTGCTAACTACATTTCTTAGGGTATGTTCTTTGTTCCTAAGGGAAAACCCCTCAAGATGTGAGCCACTGCTGATTGGGCTTCTGTGCCTCATCAAAGAAGTCGTAATCCTAGATTTTTTTTTTCCCTGTATTTGTTTTATAGCTTTTTGTCAGTTGTTTACTTAGACCACAGTTCGGCGGGGGCGGGGGGGGGGAGTTAGGTCTTTTGTTTTTTGTTTTTTAGTATAACTGATTCATATTTTTGGCTACAAGCCACTAATTGGAAACACAATGCTGCTTTTTTTCCCCTTCCCCTTCAGAGGTGTTTTCTAGCAGTCACAATGAATGCATGTGGTAGTTATTAATTTTTTCCACCTAATCAAACCTCTGTTGGCTGTCAAATTAATGGGGAAAATGCATTCCTTGTAGCTAAGTAATTAGAAAAATAACATTATCAGTAATTACTATTTAAGATCTAAATAAGATTGAATAACCATTTTTATAATAAATAATAAACTTGCCACTCAGAATGTTATTTTAAAGATTTTATTTATTTATTTGAGAAAGAGAGAGAGAGAGCATGAGAGGGGCAGAGGGAGAAGCCAACTCTCTGCAGAGCAGGAAGCCGGATGCGGGACTCGATCCCATCCCAGGACTCCAGGCAGTCGCTTAACAAACTGAAACACCCAGGCGCCCCCACTCAGAATGTTTTACTATCAGTTACACCAACGCCTCAGTTCACTCATTAGTTTACAACCCCCTTTCCCATCAACCTTTTATCACAGATAGCAGTAAATTTAAAAAAAATCAAAACCAAAATAAATGGTTTTGTTTGATTTTTTTCCCTCTGCCCATCTTTGGTGATGAGCAGTAAACTCAGAGAAAAGTGAAGAATCTCAAAGTCTGGATAAACCTGTTCACTGATCATAGAATTGATTTATGTAAAACTTTTTAAAGGGGGGATTGTGACAGATTTTTTTTTTAAAGATTTTATTTATTTATTTGACACAGAGATAGAGAAAGAGCACAAGTAGGCAGAGCAGCAGGGGCAGAGGGAGAAGGAGAAGCAGGCTCTCCATTGAGCAGAAAGTCTGACGCAGGGTTCATTCCTAGGACCCTGGGATCATGACCTGAGCCAAAGCAGGCTCTGAATGGACTGAGCCAGTCAGGTGCCTCATGACAGATTCTTTAAAGCTCTAATTTTTATATAGGGTGGCCTTAGATGTTATAGGTATTTACTTTTTTTTTTTTTAAAGTAAGCTCTGCCCAACATGGGACTTGAACTCAAGACTGAGGATCAAGAGTCGCCTGCTCCACTGATGGAGCCAGACAGGCACCCCTGGCATTTACTTTTTAAGATTAGTACACCTTTGGATGTTTTAGATAACTTGCAAAATCATATTAGCACATTAACTTGCTAAAGCTTTTGATATAACCTATAGACCAACCTCTTGTTTACTTTTTAAAAGTAGGTTACAAAGTGATTTGGCATGACTGCATTAGTAATGACTTGCCTAGGCAGTCAAAAATTTAGTTACCTGTTTCTGTTATGATTTTACTAAAAATTACTTTAAATCATTAAGAGATGTGATTTTATCTAACCCGCTCTGACAAATTGGGACATTGTGAGATAGATGCCCTCTCCTTGAATTACTGTTTTAATGTGGGTATTTATTGAAAGTCTGTAAACGCGCAAAGTAGAATGTTTTTAGTTTAGAATTCTTGAGTAGGCCCAGGGAACGGATATATTTTTCTGTTATTTTTGTCAGTAAATAGATTATCAAGATGTTCTTTCAGGAATATGGCATAAAACTATATGGATTATGTAAATGAGTTTTGAAAAATCAGGTTGTCATTTTAGAAAAAATACATATCATTAAGGATCTACTTTAAGTTTGTAATTACTTCACATGTGACTAGATTTATATTTATGAAGTTTTCTTTTATTACAGACTATAAATGGTGCCACAAAAATACACTTTGAAAAAATAGAGCCATTGTGCCAAATTTTTTTCACTATCTATTCCCATTAATATCATGGATAAAATAGTTATATTAGGTATTTTAGATATATTCTACTTCTTCACTTTCATAGTATTTAAAACTTAAAATGGTCTTTCAAAGAATAATAGAAGTAGTAATTCACATCTCGAAGATTCAGTTAATTCCCTATTTGATAATTATAACTATATTCTTGGCTTTTGTTAATCTTGTTAATAAATCAGTGTCGCCATGTATCTAGGGAAATATGAGTCCTATTTTCAACTGCTTAGTTAAAACATGGCATTATAGATTGTACCAGGAAAGTAAGACTCATTTGTGATTGCCTAACATTTTTTTTCTGCTATTCCTAGACTTTTCCAGTTGGGATTTTCACTTTTGGTAGCAGCCAACTTAAAATAGAGCTGTGAGAATGGGTGTGGTACTGTCACAAATTATTTTTTTTATTTTTACAAATAATTCGATTTTGAAAGGCCAGCAAATAATTTTCTCTTAGATCTCATTTCTTTAGTTTGAGTACTGTTATTAGTTGAAGGTGTTCTTTGACTTACCACTTTCTGTGGGTGATTTTATCGCTTCATATTTGATTAGTAAAACTTAACATAAGAATCTGCCTGGGCCCCTGGGTGGCTCAGTAGGTTGGATGTCTGACTCGTGATTTTGGCTTGGGTCATGATCTCAGGGTTGTGGAATTGGGCCCCGCATCGGGCTCCACACTCAACGTGGAATCTGCTTGTCCCTCTTTCTCTGCTCCTCCCCAAGTGCGCTCGCATGAGTGCTCCGTCTCTCAAATAAATATTTAAAAATCTTTTTAAAAATGTGATTAATAAAATCAGTATATATACCTCAATTCCAATGAATAATACTGCATACCAAATTTTATTTATTTATTTATTTATTTTTAAGATTTTATTTATTTATTTGACAGAGATCACAAGTAGGTGTAGAGGCAGGCAGAGAGAGAGAGAGAGAGAGGAGGAAGCAGTCTCCCTGCTAAGCAGAGAACCCAATATGGGGCTCGATCCCAGGACCCTGGTATCATGACCTGAGCCAAAGGCAGAGGCTTAGTCCACTGAGCCACCCAGGCGCCCCTATTTATTTATTTTTTAAGATTTTATTTATTTGACAGAGAGACAGAGGGAGAGGGAACACAACGAGGGGGAAGGGGAGAGGGAGAAGCAGGCTTTCCACTGAGCAGGGAGCCCGATGTGGGGCTTGATCCCAGGACCCTGGGATCATGACCTGAGCCCAAGGCAGATGCTTAACCAACTGAGCCACCCAGTCACCCGCTTCCCCCCCTTTTTAAGATTTTATTTATAGAGCAAGATTTAAAAGATAAAACTGTATCTTACCTAAATTTGAACTGTTTTCAATTTTTGTACAACCCTGGGTTTTTGTTTTTATCTTTGGCTTTCTGTTTGATGTTGTTTTCATGCCTGACCTAAGTGGGGAGAAAATCTTCATGTCAAGGTTTTCTGATCATCAGAACCCTTCTGATTCCTAATTTAGACTTAGCCACTTGGGTGTTGGTCTTAGTTTACCATCATATCTTCCTGTTTCAGCTTACTGGGTTTTAGAAAGAAAACTCTTTAATTACCTGCTTACTTTAACGACTTGGTAAGGCCTTATCTATGCTCATATCCTATTCACCTCAAGGACCTTAGAATCCCAGCACCCACTTTGTACAGGCAAGCTGTTCTTTGTTCTGCTTGATTCAGTTCCCTGAAAAACTGCTTAAGCTCATTTTACTTTTATATTTTCCTGATGGCAAAGGCAAAAAGAAGAGGAGGATAAAAACAAGATCAAGCTATAGGGTAATTCTCTGTTAAGCCGTTGGTAGTCACCTTTTTATAAGAAAATGTTCCCCCAGCTTTGTTCCAGCTGATTCACTCTATATTCCTTCTTCCATGTCATTGCTGCTTTTTACCCCTTTAGGACTCTGCCAGGAATTTTGCAACCTGGCAAGAGGCTTCTTCAGAGCCAACCACTTTTTTTTTTTTTTCCTCTCAGAGCCTAGAAAAAGGTGCATCCTCTTACTGACAGAAAAAGACTTTGTTCATCCATTTTTCTTTGTGTTGCAAAATTGTTTTGGTATATTCTTTTCATCCAGTATAGTATAAAGTCTGCAAATGTGAATGTTAAGTATGAGATTGCTTTTAATATTTTATTTGTGTGCTTTAGGAAGTGGGTCTTTGAGTTCCTAGTCGTTTAGTTGACTATGAAGCAGGTGGCAAATGTAGGTTTAGTTTGCACTCTCCTTCCTTCCTATTGTCAGAAGGCTTACAGATTGTGTTTGTTTGCTTTTCAGATAACCCTCAGGTAAGAGGCAGAGGAACACTAAGCCCAAAGGCAGGATCTGTAACTAAAGGATGAGAAACTAGAGGTAGGGTGGTTTATGGGATCTGGCTTTTTGAAACCACAGGAATGCAGTATTCTTTTCTAAAGCAGACTTAAGCACTTGCACCATGATTTTAAGGCCTGATTACCATAAAGCCATAGCACATGAGTGATGAAGATTTAAGTTTAAAATTGGAAAAGGTGGGGCGCCTGGGTGGCTCAGCTCAGGGTTAAAGCCTCTGCCTTCAGCTCAGGTCATGATCCCAGGGTCCTGGGATCGAGAGCCCGCATCGGGCTCTCTGCTCCTCGGGGAGCCTGCTTCCCTTCCCCTCTCTGCCTGCCTCTCTGCCTTCTTGTAGTCTCTGTCTGTCAAATAAATAAATAAAGTCTTTCAAAAAAAATTGGAAAAGGTGATCCAGTGATTGCCTGGAGAGAAACCACTTGCTGAAGCTCTGAAAAACCAAGACTCCTATCTATAATCACACAGGTCAATACCTGATTTCAAAACGTGGGCTTTGCAGTAAGCCAGGCAAAACAGTGCATGCAACTAGCTTCTATTTGGGGAATTTAATCTATAAAGGTTCTTAATACACACTTGTATTGATTGCCATTCAAATCTAGGAGCTATTAGTGCTTGTGGTTGTGGAAGGATTTTGAGATTATGTAATGACAGACTTGGGAAGCAAATCCTTCATATTGCAGAAGACTCATCCATTTTTTGGTTGACAAATAATGTATCTGAAATATTTCTAATATCCTTTTTATAAAATGAAGAGTGTCGTGGGGCGCCTGGGTGGCTCAGTGGGTTAAAGCCTCTGCCTTCAAATTCAGCTCAGGTCATGATCCCAGGGTCCTGGGATCGAGCCCCGCATCAGGCTCTCTGCTTGGCGGGGAGCCTGCTTCCCCCGCTCTCTCTGCCTGCTTCTCTGCCTACTTGTGATCTCTGTCTGTCAAATAAATAGATAAAATGTTTTTTAAAAAATGAAGTGTCCTAAAAAGATTTTGTATATATAATTGAATCCCCCCACCCTCCTTTTTTTAAAAGATTTTATTTGGGAGGGGGGGCATGAACAGGAGGAAGCTGCAGAGGGAGAAGCAGATTCCCTGCTGAGTGGATCATGACCTGAGTCGAAGGCAGATGCCTAACGGACTGAGCCACCCAGGCACCCTGGGAGAGAGAATCTTAAGCAGGCTCCATGCCCAGCACAGAGCCCAAGCAGGGCTTAATCTCACAAACCTGAGATCACAACCTGGGCCAAAATCAAGAGTTGGACACTTAACTAACTGAGCCATTCAGTTGACCCTTATTTATTTATTTTTAAGGGTTTTAGTTCTTTAAGTAATCTTTATACCCGATTGTGGGGCTTGAACTCAAAACCTCAAGATCAAGAGTCATATGCTCCACCTACTTAGCCATCTAGGTGCCACTTGAATCCCTTTTTAATGACAACATAATTTTAATTGATATTGATCTAGAAAGTTGGCTGTTGATGTTTATTTGACCTATATAGGTTAACCTCATTTTGAACATGTTGACTGAGAACAGCTTCAAAAATGATATAAATAATGGTTATAAGTCAATTTGCAGTGGTTATAAGTCACTTAGAGGTTTTGTCAATTTGTTACAGTAGCCATCTTGTTTTTTGTTTTTTTTTGCTTTTTGGGGAAGGGAATAATCTAAGCCAAAATAATTAAGCTATTAATATGCCTTTGTACTCTTTGCTGAGCACTTTTGAAAAACGTACTTAACTGCGTATATACAGTAGTATTTGCTTTTGGGCATATGCACTGAATGCATTGTGGGAACGCTTTGAATTCACACATGTGCAAGGTTTTTTTTTCTTTTTTTTTTTTGGTCAGTGAACACTACTGAATACTTCGATGAATATTTATGCAATGATATTGGCCATTCAATTCCTCCCACTTTTTCCTTTTACCACACACTAACAGATCATAGGATTAATTGTCCACTTAATTAACTTGGGTGTGGGGTAGAGTCACCAAATAAAATACAGGACTGCCAGTGAAATTCCAGTTTTAGGTAAATATACCAAAAATGTATTTGTTATTTATCTGAAATTGGAATTTAACTGGACGGCCTATATTTGTAGTTGCTAAATCTGGCAGCCCTTGGTGGGGGAGAAGCAGAAGATGACTGGTGGTTATGGGCACAGTTTTGAGATTTAAATACAACTAGAGTGTGCAGTGATAAAGGTAGCCTTCACTTTAACAGGAATACTAAAATTTTTGAGTGCAGTGTTTAATTTTGAGTCCAACACTTTTTTCTTTGGAAGTGCATCAGTGAAAACAAAGCTCAGAAACACCAATGTATTGTTTAGGGTTACCTTACTTTTTTTTTTTTTTTTAAGATTTTGTTTATTTACTTGACAGACCGAGATCACAAGCAGGCAGAGAGGTAGGCAGAGAGGGAAGGGGAAGCAGGCTCCCCGCTGAGCAGAGAGCCCGATGCGGGGCTCGATCCCAGGACCCTGAGATCATGACCCGAGCCGAAGGCAGAGGCTTAACCCACTGAGCCACCCAGGTGCCCCGATACCTTACATTTTTAAATGATAAAGTAAGGGAACAATAAATCCAGTCTGGGCTAGTGGTTTCCTCAAAGGGAAAGGCAGCAGATAGAATAGAGCACAGTAGCCGTACTGGTCTTGACACTGTTCTTGTTCTCAGGTGATATGGTCAATCATTGTTCATTGTATTTGTTATGCTTCAGAATTACATGCATATGCTACATGTACTTTTTTGTACATATCAAATATAAAGTAAGAGTTTAGAATGTGTTTTAGTGAGAAAATTAGACTATATGCAAAGTTTCACTGCCTGTACTTTCCAAAATAAATTCCAAATCCAAAAAGTAGAGTCATTCATTTCCTTCCTTATCTTCTCCAGGTTAGCATCCTTAGTTTTATGTATAATTCTGCTTGGTTTCTAGAACATTCACTAAATTGTTTCTCTTTTTCAGATATGTTCTGTTTCATCAGTGCTTCTCTTAAAATGTGGTATCCCAATTGTACACGATATTCTTATTTATTTATTTATTTATTTATTTTTACAGAGGGAGAGAGAGAGTAGAGTGGGTGGGCAGAGGGAGAGGGAGAGAGAATCTCAAGCAGACTCCCGCTGAATGAGAGCCTGACACAGGGCTCAGTCTCATGACCCTGAGATCATGACCTGATACCTAAATGTTTTTACCTGGTTTGCTGTTAAATCACATCTCCCCAATCATGCATTTTACCATTATCCCTACTACACTGCAGTCTTTTAAGATTTGGTTTATTGTTCTAATGTGTTATAAAATATTTTTGGGCCTTGTCAGCTAGTATATTCCTTATCCCTCACTTTGTGTCATCTGTACATTTGGTAGATAGACCATCAGTGTCCACATTCAAGACATTAATAAGAATAAATAGGATGGGGTACCTGGCTGGCTCAGTTGGTAGAACATGAGACTCTTGATCTCAGGGTTGTAAATTCAAGCCACACATTGGGTGTCAAGATTACTTTAAAAAAAAAAAAAAAAAGAAGGAAGATAGAGCACAGGAGAAATTATTTAATAGTTCCTTATGGTTTTTCATTGATCCATTAATCAGCATACCTTGAGTAATGTTCAACCAGTTACAAACCTACCTAAGTGTGTTCTAGCCTACATCTCTTTGCTGTCTATAAGGATATCATGGCTGGCTCGGTCCGTCAAGCATGTGACTTTTTATCTCGGGGCTATGGGTTTAAGCCCCACATTGGATATAGAGATAACTTAAAAATAAAATATTTATTTATTTATTTTATTTCAAGATTTTATTTATTTGACAGAGAGATACAGCGAGATAGGGAACACAAGCAGGGGGAGTGGGAGAGGGAGGAGCAGGCTCCCCACCAAGCAGGGAGCCTGATGCAGGGCTTGATCCCAGAACTTTGGGATCATGACCTGAGCCGGAGGCAGATGCTTAAGGACTGAGCCACCCAGATGCCCCTAAAGTCTTTTTTTAAGAAAAGGGATTTAGTGCTTAAATCCAGATTTTTTGGTATGTATACAGTATTCCTTTATATTGTAGGCCAGTAACCCTATCAGAAAAGGAAATTAGGTTAATCTCATATGATTGGCTTTCTGTGAATGCTTACTGACTCTTAATTATCTTTTACCCACACCTAGGGCCCTTAATCCATTTAATAGTATACTCAAGAATTTTGCTTAGGATTGACTCTGTTTATAGATTTTAGCATCTACCTGCTTTCCAGTGTTGATTATCTAGTGTTTTTCTCATTTTCTTCTTCCAGACTCTGATTCTTTAAAGGTTTTAGATAAGGAAGTAAGCTGTGTAAATTCTTGGGGGTATGCTAGGGTATAATTTGTCTGGGACAGGAGAACTGAACTCATTTAGATTATCTAGGTACTTTTATCTCCTTGAATGCTTTGGGATTAAATTTCCTCATTCTGCAGTTTTGTTTTTCCTTTTCTGGTTTGACTATCAGTAATCTTGATTGGAAAAAGAAAAAGAATCAAGGCAGCCTTTTACATTGTACTATTTGTCTGTAAATATAAGCAGACCTGTACCTTTTCTTGTTATTGTTCTGAATATAAATTAAAATAAAATCTGTCTTTTTTTTTTTTAAATCCTAGCACATTTTGAGCACCAGTCTTTGTGATACTGTTCTTACCGGTGTTTGCAGTTTTCTTTGGACATGTACCCGTTTCCTCCTTCCAATTTCTTCTGCATGTTTTCCTTTATTTTTTTTTTAAGATTTTTATTTATTTATTTGACAGAGATCACAAGTAGGCAGACAGGCAGGCAGAGAGAGAGGAGGAAGCAGGCTCCCCGCTTGAGCAGAGAGCCCGATGTGGGGCTCAATCCCAGGACCCTGAGATCATGACCTGAGCCAAAGGCTGAGGCTTTAACCCACTGAGCCACCCAGGCACCCCCTGCATGTTTTCCTTTAAAATATTTTTTATGATATGACATTGTGGAAATGCAATCAACAAAATTCAGACCATGAGAATTTCTACAGAATGAACGATGTAGTTTCTTTTGTTGTTGTTGTTTGGTTGGTTGGTTTAAGACCTTTTTTTTAAAGAGCAGTTATAGGTTCACAGCAAAATTAAGAGGAAGGTACAGAGATTCCCCATTTACCTCCTCCCACTCACACACACATAACCTCCCACATTATCAGCATCCCTCATCAGAGTGGTACACTTGTTACAATTGATGAGTCTGCATTGACACATCATAATCGCCCAAAGTCCATAGTTTACTTGAGGGTTCACCCTTGGTGTTAGACATTCTACAGGTTTGGACAAATGTATGACATATACTCCTCATTATGGTATCATAAAGAGTAGTTTAACTGCCCTGAAAATCCTCTTCAGGATGAATAACCTATTTCTTCTAATACATGAACTGCAAGAAATAAGAGATTGAAGGGGACCCTACTGATTAAGAGGGACATATCAACTGATTATAACACATGGACCTTATTTGGATATTAATTGAAAGAAACAAACTGTAAAAACTAATTGAGACAATCTGGGCAATATGAATTTGTGACTGTGTATAATAGAGTATTGTTAAATTTGATAATAGTATTGTGGTTATGTTTTATTTTTTAATATGTTTTTTTAAAGAATTATTTATTTATTTGACAGAGAGAGAGAGAGCAAGCGCAAGCAGGCAGAGTAGCAGGGAGAGGGAGAGGGAGAAGCAGGTTCCCTGTTGAGCCAGGAGCCAGATGTGGGACTCCATCCCAGGACCAATCATGATCTGAGTCGAAGGCAGTCACTAAACCAACTGAGCCACCCAGGTGCCCCTGTGGTGTTTAAATAGAAGTCTCTTTTAAATACATGACATTTTTATGGGTAAAAATAAAACAGTTTCTGGGATTTGCTTCAGAATAATCTGGCAGGGGTGTGGGGGAGGAGTATTGGTATCATTATTGATCATGGTCAATATATTGTACATGTGGGTTCATAATATTCTCCAATTCTGTATACGTTTGAAATGGCCATAATTGAAAGTTAGAAAAACTCCCCCAGAATATATTTTTATGGTCAGTCACATTGTTACTAGCAGATTCAGGACTAAAAGTCCTATCTCTTGATTCTAGCTTATGTTATTTTACTGTGTAGCTAAACTTCTAGCCCTTCAACTTCCAAATTGATGTTACGTTGCCTTCTCAGTCTCTGGGCCCCCCATGTCTTCCCTGGGCAATTTGTGGTGGCACTTTCGATTATCAAGGCTGTAATAAGTGGCCAGTTTTACTTGGTTGGCTACATACCCATGTGAAACCATGGTTTTTAGAATTATTAGGGTAAGTTCACAGGCTCCATGGGTTGTTAGAATCAGCAAAGAGACTTGTGTCCTAGTCCTAACTAGGCCTTTGATCTTAGCTTAAGCTCTACAGTGGTCGGGATCATGTTGGCTTTGTTCATTGTTTTACACCCAGTGCTTAGCACTGTGCTGGTACATGGTAAACAGTAGGTAAATGTTAAATGAATGGGTTAATGTCTCCTTATTTAGCCAGTTTTCCTCACATATGAAATGAGATCATTAGTATAAATGGTTCTTAAACTTCCTTCAGACACTTTAAAAAAATTATTTTTCCCATGGTACCTGAGTGGCTCAATTGGCTAAGCGTCTGATTTAGGCTCAGATCATGATCTCAGGGTTGGGAGATCAAGCCCTATGTTGGACTCCGTGCTCAGTGGGGAGTCTGCTCCCTCTTCCTCTGCTCCGAACCCTGCTCGCTCGCCCGCTCGCTCTCTCAAATAAATAAAATCTTCAAAAAAATTATTCTTCCCTTAAAAAAAAAATCCTTTTAGGATTTCAGGGTTTGGTTTTGTTCTGTTTACTTTTTAGGATTTTGAAAAGAAGTACTATAAATTTCTTTAACGCTAGGCAACATCAATAGATAGGTATATGCACTTCTGTCCCCTGTGACAGAAAACCCACAGTTATGTTGCATCCACATCTCTTAAAAATAGCCTGCTGCTCTGTATTTTCTATAAGACTGATTTTGTTTTTCCAAAGTAAATGAGTATGTTCTTGCAGTTACTAGAGAGTCAGGTTTAGCAAGTTCCAAAGTCAAGGTATCTAAGAGGGTTAATAAAGCGTTGTGTTGCTTGCATATTTGTTAAGCTTTCACTGAAATTGTATTGAATGCAGTATTATTGTGTCAGAGCTTATAAAGGATTGGA
Organism: Martes martes; assembly: GCF_963455335.1. Lineage (NCBI taxonomy): Eukaryota > Metazoa > Chordata > Mammalia > Carnivora > Mustelidae > Martes > Martes martes. The sequence continues at coordinate 91,507,562 of NC_137897.1, forward strand.
CATTGTGCTTCCCATGGACACTTGGTGAGCAATTTTTAGGTAAGTTGCAGTTATTGTCCTCAGATCCAAGTCTAGTGACTGGGCACCGGAAGTGTGACCTTATTATTCTAATGAAATTGTGCTGAAGGTAGGTATAGGCTATCACTGGATCAAGTCAGAGTTTATAAAAGAAAAATAACTCCTGTACTGTCTTGCACAATCACCAAGGCAATGTTTTGAAGCCATGTAAATTAAAAAAATAATATTGTGCAGACATTAAAATGAATTGTTCTAAACACAAATACCCTAGCTGCAAAAGGAAAACTATAATTAAAATGCTAAATGGATAGGGACTTTGAGAAACCATCTGTCACATGTTATTTTATATACAAACATGAACTTTGTTAGTGTAAGCTCAACATAGCATAGCGAGTACATGAAAATAACTTTCTTAAACAAAACAGAATATAATGAGGGGCGCCTGGGTGGCTCAGTACATTAAGCATCTACCTTTGGCTCAGGTCATGATCCAGGGGTCCTAGGATGAAGCCCCGTGCTGGACTCCCTGCTCAGCAGTGAGTTTGCTTCTCCCTCCTCCTCTCCCTCTGTGATCTCTCTCACTCTCACTTTCTCTCAAATAAAATCTTTTTAAAAAGGGTTTAATGACTTGAGATACTCTCTCTGTATTGAAAATTACTGAAGTTCTAGTTTGATAATTTTATTTATATTCAAAACCCAAGTGGAAGCCACAGTAAAAATAATTTTTTTTTAAAGATTTTTTTTTATTTAATTTGACAGACAGAGATCACAGGTAGGCAGAGAGGCAGGCAGAGAGAGGAAGGGAAGCAGGCTCGCCGCCGAGCAGAGAGCCCGATGCGGGACTCGATCCCAGGACCCTGGGATCATGACCCGAGCTAAAGGCAGAGGCTTTAACCCACTGAGCCACCCAGGCGCCCCCACAGTAAAAATAATTTTAATGTTGATCTGTAAGCCCTGTGGGGTTTTTTTTTTTAGTAGAATACCAGTACTTTTTTTTTTTTTTACAACAGCCTTTATTATAAAGCTGTTTTAGAAATTGCTTGTTTTTCATTTTTAAATTTAATAGTGTCATTGGTAGATATTGTCTTCAATTTCAGAAACTTGCAAACTCAAAGATTTTCTTTGTTTGTAACTAGTATTATTAGTATGTTTGAAGTTTTACTTATGCTTTTAGGTAGTCAAGGAAGTATAGCTTTTATGTTTTTGTTCAACTTCATAAGAAGCACATTTATTATTTAAATTAAACTTTGTCAATCAGATATTTAAATATGTTGAAAATATTTTATTTAAAAATACCCTATTGGGGCACCTGAGTGACTCAGTCAGTTAAGCATCTGCCTTTGGCTCAGGTCATGATCCCAGCCAGTGTCCCGGGATTGAGCCCTGCATCAGATTCTCTACTCAGCGGAGCCTGCTTCTCCCTCTCCCCCTGCCTGCCACTCTGCGTACTTGTGCTCTCTGTGTCAAATGAATAAAAAAATCTTTGAAAAAAATAAAAATAAATAAAATTATCCTATGATAAAACTTTCAAATGAAAAAATGAACTTTTGAAGCTCTCATTTTGGTTTGTTAGGTTTTATTTAAGTAGGGGTATACCACCAATACGTAAATATGTCTACCTATTCGGAGTTTGGTTTGGTTTGGTTTTTTTAAGCAGGCACCATACCCAGTGTGGGGCTTGGATTCAGGACTCAGAGACTGAAAGTCCTTTGCTCTACCGACCAAGTCAGCCAGGCACCCCACTTTAGAATTTCTTTAAGATTTCACTTGTGTGGGGTGCAGTAAAAGTTATTTTATGTAGGCATTTAGACTTTTCCTGGGGAAAAAGGTACTGACCTTAACCTGTAAAAACAAGGAACCTAATTTACAATATTTAGTATCTACAGAAATTTTGAAGGAATATTTTTCTAGTTAACTAGATGTATGAAAGTAATACTGGCTGTTTCTGGATGTGTGTGTTGGATTATGTCAGTGTTTCCTACAGTATATCTCAAGTTTAAGGGAAATCTGAGGGTATGAAATTTAGATCATTAATCATGGTATAAATCAGCATCTTCTCTCCCAAGCTAATGAACGGTCTTAAAATTTCCTAAAATTACAGGAACTCTAAAAAAAACTCCTGCTTAAAGGTCATGCAGCTTAGTTTGTTGGGAAAACCTAAAGTAGAACTTAATTTTCTTGACCTCTAGACACCCATTTCTCCTGTCCCCAAATTTGAACATGAATAGTTTAGGCACATAATCGCCTTGAAATAGTATAGTGTTATCTCTACTTTGAAGTTAGAGACTGAGAAACAGTGGCTGAGTTGAGCTATTGTCCAGAGATACTTAAGATTAGGGACCCCTCCCTTACCTGTCAGCCACTTCTTTGGTAATGGATTCTCTAGTACAGCTGAAAATAAGAAGTAATCACTTAAACAGTCTGACCAATCAAAAAAGTGCCACAAAGTCCACAGTAAAATCGTGTACAAAAATTCTCATGGGGAGACCCTCACTCAGAATTTCTGGACTCTTCCTTTAGATTTACAATTCCATTTTTGAAAACCTGGTTTTCCCTCTCAGTGAGGATTAGAAGCAAAAATTAGAAGGGGATGGGGTGCCTGGGTGGCTCAGTCAGTTAAGATCTGCCTTTGGCTCAGCTCATCATCCCAGGACTCCTGGGGTAAAGCTCTGCATGGGCTCCCTGCTCCCAAGGGGCAGCCTGCCTCTCCCTCTCCCACTGCCTGCCACTCCCCGTGCTTGGACTTGCTCACTTTCTCTCTCTGTCACATAAATAAATAAAATCTTTTTTAAAAAAAATTAGAAGGGGATGGGCAGAGAAGCTTTTAAAGACAGATACATGGCCAACTGTAAGAAGTGACCAATTAAAATGGCCACTTAAATTGAGGAAAGAGATTCAAAACTGTAAAACAGACATTCCAACCATAATAGCCTAGGGTCCTATAGTGTGAAGGCAAATAAAGTCCCTGCAAATAAGTGTACCTGGAGGGCATTACTATATTAAAATGTAGTGTGGTATTTGAGCATAATTACTCTGTCAGTAAGAAAGGGAAAATTTTATATCCTTTAAGAAGGTATTTTCAAGGGAAAGATTACTGAAATGGCAAGACTTAGCCCATGATGTACTTATTTACAAACAGCTTTTGAAATGGAAATTCAAAAATAATTAAAATACATTCAAAAATTTGGCACTGAAAGAGAAGCTTCATCTCTCTTGAAATATATATGGAATGTTTCATTATTTTATTCCCTAGCAGTGCCAAATCAATTAGGTGTTAATTGTAATTGTAAAAGGCAGATTAGGATTCAGAGCTTTTGACTTAATCAGTCTGGTCCAACTCAAGAAGCAGCACTAATTGCCTTTACTTCGGTGTTCATTCATAGCACCAATTAGGATATTTTCATAATCGTCATCTTAACACCTTACCCAGAAAGGAGGCAGTATTGCGAAGTATTTTAGAGAGTGGGCTCTCAGCATCAAACTGCCTGGGGTCTAATTCTGGCCCAACTATTTATTAGCAGTGCAATTTAAATGACCTTATCTGACCCAAGCCTTAAGTTTTGTTGTGTAAAATAGGGAAGGTAATAAAACTACCTCATAGGAAAGTTGTGAGGACAAAAGAAGCTAAAACAGGTCAAGTCTTAGCAAGGTTTTGGGCACATGCTTAATAAATGATGGCCATTGTTTTATTATTACAATGCCCCATTAGGAACACTTCCTGTGGGAATACTAAATAATGATTTACTGTTTCTTAGGGTGAAACTAATCGTCCTTTTCTCATCTTGGCACATGATACAAATCATTTTAGCCAACTTCACAAATTACAGATGTGCTTTCACTTTTTTTTTTTAAGATTTTGTTTATTTGACAGAGATCACAAGTAGACAGAGAGGCAGGCAGAGAGGGGAGGGGAAGCAGGCTCCCCGCAGAGCAGAGAGCCCAACTCGGGGCTCGATCCCAGGACCCCGAGATCACGACCCTAGCCGACGGCAGAGGCCCAACCCACTGAGCCACCCAGATGCCACTACTTTCACTTTTTACTAGATGCCAGTGTTCTATAAATGGTTCAAAAAAATGTATCATAAAAGAATTCTGGTCTTACCTGCAGGCTACCCTGGTAAAGACAATCTCAGGCTTGATTAGCCTAGAAGAAGGTATAGTAGTCTGAAACGTTTTACTGCCTACCAAGAGCATAACAACTTCATAACATTTAAAATATGTTTCAAACATGAATGTCTTTTGTTACTAGTTTTTTGTTTAATGGCATCACAGAATGTAAGCCAGGTCCCATTTTGATCACCAGCTCAGTATAATCTGATTTTTTTCGTATTCCCTGTTGGTAAGTGGGCTGGAGTTTGACAGCCTTTAGGGTATCTTTTCTGTGTTCAAAAACTGGACTCGGGCTCCCTGCTGCTGACAAACTGCCAGAGTATCTTGGAGGTACTTGGTGAAGCTCATCATTTGTGAGTTTGGATGAAGCAGTTTAAAGCTGCTAAAGAAACTCCCACTTACTGTGCGTGCCCCATGGCTCTCACTTAGTCCTTACAGAAGTTCTGCGAAATCGAGTGCTTTTAGCCTTTTACAGAGGAGATTGAGGTTTGGAGAAATGAAATGATTTGATCAAGATCACATGTAGAGTAAATGGTAGAAAGACTATTGAAGCAGAGTCCATATGCTTGAAAGCTCTTGCTCTTTTCATTATGTCCCCTTGGCTCTCAGAAGGAAGTAATAAATTACTCTTTACAGTTTGTACATCGCTATATGTAAAGTCCTGTTAGAACCAATCTGGAATATTTCCATGTGTGTCAACAATTGGCCCATAATTTAGATCCTGTGACTCAACGGCCAGAAAGCGTTCTTTATGAAATCGGTTACATAACAGATAAATGTGGCTCCACATTCTGTGTGTGGTTTTGTTTTCTTTGACAGCTAAAAAACCTGGTCAGATTTCTCAAAGTGAGGGCCATAGGGAAAGTAGATTTTCTTTTTCTTCCCTTTTCTACCTCATATGGGGCTTAAGTTTTTTTTCAATCTTACTTCATCTTGCAGCTACACCTCTGAGGCGGGTGATTTTTTTTTTTCCTAATTGGCATTCAGAATATATGCCGCATAGAAATTCAAGCCCCTTCAAGGTTTTTGTTTTTATTTTTGTAATTTGGATTGCACTTACATTGTTTTAGACATCCTTTGTGTGGAATCTTTTTTCTTTTTTTAAGATTTATTTATTAGAGAGTGAGTGTGCTTGAATGAGGGGGTAGAGGGAAAAGGAGAAAAGCAGACTCCCCGTGGAGGGTAGAGCCGAATGTGGCACTTGATCTCACCATCGTGAGATCAGATCAAGAGTCCAAGGCTTAACCTACTGAGCCACCCAAGCACCACCCCTCTTTTTTCCCTTTTTTAAAAATCATAATAGCCTTGGTCCTAATCACCTCTGGATAAAGAGAATTTTGTTACATAGCAGTATAGGTTTGCCCGGGAAGCCAAATAATTGGGAATATATTTTTCATTTCTGAAAATTTTCCTATGTTAACATGGAATTATATTGTCCGGGCACTACAATTACATGGTGTGCACTATTTTATATAGCTACTGGGGTTTTTGTTTGTTTGTTTTGGGTTTTGTTTTAAGATTTACTTATTTTTAAAGAGAGAGAAAATACACATGACGTGGGGAGGAGGGGTGAAGGGAGAGGGAGAGAGAGACTCTTAAGCAGGCTCCATGCCCAATGTGGAGCCCTACTGGGGTTTTGATCTCACGAACCTGAGATCATGACCTGAGCTGAAATCAAGAGTTGGGAGCTGAACCGACTGAGCCACCCAGGCACCCCTAGAAAATTTATTTTAGGGACGCCTGGGTGGCTCAGTTGGTTGGGCAGCTGCCTTCGGCTCAGGTCATGATCCCAGCATCCTGGGATCGAGTCCCACATCGGGCTCCTTGCTTGGCAGGGAGCCTGCTTCTCTCTCTGCCTCTGCCTGTGCTCGCTCACTCTCTCTCTGACAAATAAATAAATAAAATCTTTAAAAAAAAAAAAAAAAAAAGAAAATTTATTTTAAAGACATTTATCATGGAAGAGCACAGAATTTTATTTCCAAGGGTGCTTATTATAGTGTTATACCTCATAAGTACCTGGGAAGAGAAAAGGTACATACTCAGATCTTTAGATTGTAGGATTATGGATCACTTGTATTTTCTTCTCTACTTTTTTATGTTTTCTACATTTTCTATGTGCACAGAAGACTTTTTTCAATCACAAACTATATAATTTTTTTTTTTAATGTGGGCTTCTCTTTAATAAATGTGTAGAAGTATTTCCCTTCTTGCTTCCACTATTCATCTCCTTCCTTTTATTTCTGTACAGGTCTCCAGGAAAGGTTGGGATTTCAACATTAAAGGTAAGTTGTGTTTTCTGAGAGTTATATTTCTACAAGTTGTGTACACTTCTCATTCGTTTTTCTATTTTATGTAAATCTTCATTTTCTTGCTTTTGCTGTTACTTATTTTTTGGTAAATAATATTGTCCCTGTGTCTTACTAGGTGTGATTAGGTACTCTAGAAATAACAAATATTGTGCTATAAGGAAGGGACTGTAAATATTTTAGATTTCCACTAATTTTGTTTTATAATTTTTCGAATAGAAGAATACTATAAAATATGTGTATATGTTAATTGAAAAAATAATACTTGCATGACAGAAATGTGGAATAACCAAAACAGTTGTATACTTCTTATGGGCACATGCATTGGTATCATCACTCTATATAAAAGTCAATCCCAGCTTTATTTCCAAGCAAAGGAGTTTGATATTGAGATGTGATGCAAGTGAGAGCCATTTTAGGTCCAAGAATATCACCAAACAAAACTATTTCCATCAAACAGAATATATACTGTATGTGTATGTTTGAGTATGTCTGTGTATAATGTATGTATAATTTCAAACATGCTATATTTTTTTTAATACCAGTGTCCCTACCTTCTATTTATACACATTAGATACTGATCTCTTTGATAAATTGTGGTATGTTCATATGGCATATTCTACAGCAGCAGATATGAATGAATTGGTAATATACAGTGACATAGATGAATTTCAGCACCATAGTGTTAAATGGGGGAAAAACAAGTCACAATAAGATACATACAGTAAGATTCCATTTATATTAAGTTCAAAAACATGTGAAAGAATATATTCTTTAGAATGTAATGTTTAGCGATAGAAACGTGGTAAAACTGTAAAGAATGGCGAGCGATGATAAACACAAAATTCAAGGTATCCGGCATCTCTGAGGGGGAAAGAATGTAATAAAAATGAAGAAGGATATGCAAGAGGTTGAAAGCTAATGGTAATGTTCTTTTTCTTAAACTGAGTGTTTAAGGTTGTTCTTCATTCCTTATATTTTTTTATAAAAGTTCTCGTATTTATTTGATGAAAACAGTTTTTAAAAATAATTCCTGACATGGTTAAAATCTGCAAAAAGTAGATGGTTGAAAATGTAGCTTCCCTCCCATTCCTCATCCTCCACTTCCCAGTCCCCACACCCAGAGACAATTGCCGTTTATGTGTATAGGTTTTAAAAGCCACTTAGCTCTAAGATATTTATAGGTTATAAGAAATAGGTTTGCCCCCCCCAAAAAAAATAGGTTTGTGAAATTTACTTTATCTCAGTAATTATAGATTGTGCTTAACTTGAATTTGAATAAAATTAGATAGAAAATATACATATTTAGTAAAAAAAAAAAGTTGGATGGTGTTCTTTTTTACTTTTTATTTTGAAATAATTACAGATTACAAGAAGCTGCGAACAGAGTACAGAGGACTCCTGTGTATCTGTCATGCATTTCACCCAGTGGTTATATCTTAATTATAATACCATATCAAAATCAGAAATTTGACATTGGTACAATGGGAGTGTATGGTTTTGCTTCAGTTTATTACATATATATATTTGTGTAACTACCACCACAAGGTGCAGATCTATTTCATCACCACAAAGATCTCCCTTGTGCCACCCTTTTATAAAGTCACACCCGCCCCCTCCCTCACATCATCCCTAACCCCAGGCAGCCACTAAGCTGTTTTCCATTCCAATAATCTTGTCATTTGAGAATATCCTATAAATGCAATTATATAGTGTGTGGCCTTTTGAGACTGGCTCAAAGGATTGAGAGCCAAATTGTTGCTTGTATCAACAGTTTATTCCTTTTTATTAAATAGTAGTCAATGGTATGAATGTACTCAGACTATTGAGTGCATATCATGTATAACGGTGTATCTATTGATATTAAGCAGTCCAAAGAAAGATTTGGTATAGTCCTGATTTTTTTATGATTTTACAGTCTCACAGAAGAGGGATGTATATGAGGTATTGGTGTTTGTAGAATAGAGCACCCTTTAAGTGCTCCAAGCAGTTTGGAAGAGGAAGGGGGAGATAGAACAACAGGAGAGAGCATGGGTACCTGGAATATCAGAGAAAAGTTTCAGGGAGGAGGTAGAACTTGGGCTGGCTTTGAAAATTGGGAAAGAACTGCATAGGCAGATAGAGAAAAATTGGGAAAGCATTGTATGTTAGGCAATAGTATGAGTTCATTAATATGCAAAAGTATAGAATTTGCTGGGAACATTGAAAAACTGGTGTGACCTATATAAATGTTTCAGCAGTGAAATGATGGAAAAGTAAAGTGGGGCCAGATTTTGATGAACCTTGAATGTCAGTTTAAGAACTCTGGGCTTTGGGACACCTGGGTGGCTCAGTCGGTTAAGCTTCCAACATTTGGTTTCTGTTCAGGTCCTGATTGAGCCCAGGCTCTGTATGGAGTCAACTTATCCCTTTCTCCCCTATCCCCTACTTTCCGATAAATAAATAAAATCCTTAAAAAAAACTCTTGGCTTTAAAATTTTGAAGCAAGACATTTTAAAAGTCAATTTTTATATGTCTTAACAGTTGTGCTCTTCAGAATTTTTTGGCTGGGGGACTTCGCGAAAGATTAAGTGGTGGAAGGGTGGGAGATAGTTTGGAGGAAAGAGACTAAATGCAGAGAGAGCTAAGAGGCATTTCGAATGTCAAGACTTGAGACTTGGACAAAGGAATTGTGTTGATAGGAATTGATGGATGGACGTGACCACTATTTTAAGAATTATTTCTTGGTTGTTTTTCTTTTTTCCTCTTCTCAGCAAAAGAGAGTAGAGGTCATTTCTCTAAATAAAACGTTTTTTATTTTGCTTTTTATTTATTTATTTATTTATTTTTAAAGATTTTATTTATCTGACAAAGAGAGACACAGCCAGAGAGGGACGCAAGCAGGGGGAGTGAGAGAAGAAGAAGCAGGCTTTCTGCCGAGCAGAGAGCCAGATGTGGGGCTTGAACCCAGGACCCTGGGATCATGACCTGAGCCAAAGGCAGAGGCTTAACGACTGAGCCACCCAGGCGCCCCTAAAATATTTTTTTAAAATTTCACTTTTGGGGCATGTAACTGCTTCAGTCGGAAGAGCATGCGACTCTTGGCTTGATCTGAGAGTCATGAGTTGGAGCCCCACATTGGGGGTAAAGGTTAACAAAAAATAAAAACAATAAATAAACTTTAAAAAAGTAAATAAGTAAATACATAAAATTTTACTTTAGTCACTGTTAATAGCTTCCCCTTCCTCACTAGTAAGAACTAGAAGTGACCTGAATTTTTTAACAACTGACATTTTTAGCTTACTGTTCTTTAGTAGATAATAATGAAAATCTCCTAGAGTGTAGATTACTTTTTTTTAAGATCTTAATTATTTGAAGCGCCTGGGTGGCTCAGTGGGTTAAAGCTTCTGCCTTCAGCTTGGGTCATGATCTCAGGGTCCTGGGATCGAGTTCCGCATCAGGCTCTCTGTTTGGCGGGGAGCCTTCTTCCCCCTCTCTCTCTTTGCCTGCCTCTCTGCCTACTTGTGATCTCTGTCAAATAAATAAATAAAATCTTTTTAAAAGATTTTATTTATTTGACAAAGCACAAGGAGGGGGAGCAGCGGAGGGAGAGGGAGAAGTAGGCTCTCTGCTGAGCTGGGAGTCAGATGCAGGACTTGACTTGATCCCTGGACCCTGGGAGCATGACCTGAGCCCAGGCAGACACTTAACTGACTGAGCCACCCAGGCACCCCAGGTATAGATTACTTTTGTACAAATTATTTGTTAAAATGATTAGTCTTTTATTGGATGTGCTTATTAAAATTAAAAAGCTCAAACTGTAGAACTGAGTACTGTGAGGAGGGTATAAGCAGCTTTCTAATATACAACAGAGATGGAGGGAAACAGTGGAGTGAATTGCTAGACACTGAATGATCCTTCCATACCTCTTTTTTTTTTTTTAAGGTTTTATTTATTTGAGAAAGAGAGCATGATCAGGGTGGGAGGGTGGATGGGGGGAAGGGACAAAGTTTGAGGGAGAAGCAGACTCTCCACTGAGCAGGGAGCGGGATGCAGGACTCAGTCCCAAGGCCTTGAGATTATGACCTGAGCTGAAAGCAGATGCTTAACCAACTGAGCCACCACCCATGCACCACCCCTCCCCCAACCATACCTCTTAAGGAAATCTATTCCTGAGGTTGTGATAGGCATGGGTTAAAGCAATGGCCTGATGGTGGGAAGCTGGATTTGGTAGGCCTTGTGCTTTAGTAATGCAGCAGCCCATCTCCGGAAGGAGGTAATAAATGAGGAGTGTCTGAAGTTCTAGTTGGTGTTGGTTGTCTGCAGGCACACTCTTGGCTTCCAATTGCATTACCTCCACAGCCTGATCAAGGTGCTAGGGGAAAGACCTGGACCTTAGACATACCTGAGAGAGAATCACAGATGACTATATATGTGCTAAATCAGGTTTTACTAAGAAACCTTCTGATGAACTTCTCTAGAGATTAGATCCTCTGGTAGGTTCCATATCACTCCATTAAACTTGTGACTTAACCACAGTTTACCTTATAGAGGTTGATACCTTTCAAAGGTTCAAAGTCCAGGAGAGTTTTGTTAAAGCTAGATAAAATAGAAGTCTAACCACTGCTTGGCAGTTTTGATCAGTGGGACAATGTTAATCTGTGATGGTTTTAAGTACTTAATTCAAACAAATTAAATTGAGGCACAAGAATTATTAGTGTGTATGTTTGCTTAGTTTAATTTAGGGAACATACCCATGGAATTAATGTTGTATAGTGCTTCTGATTTTCCTACTAATGAACAGTTATTGGAGGATAATTGTATAAATATACTTAATTCATAAGATAGTTGAAGGTGGTTCTCTAATATGCATTAACCGTACTTGATGACCATCAGCCTTTCAAGTATTCTCTGTCCTTCATCTTGTCAAGATTATCTTACTAATTGGTTTTCATTAGAGTTCTTTTTCTTTTAGTTTAAAACCAGAATTTGATTAAAGATATATAAACTTAAGGTATGTGTATTTACTAAAGAAATGCCAGAGCCATGCGTTATTCAGCATTCATTTAGCAAATGATTACTTTTCCTGGCACTGCTTTAGGTACTGGGTACATAGTGGTAGACGGAACAAAGCCCCTGCTCTCATGGAGCTTACATTCTAGCGGGGCAGGGAAGAGACAAAAAAAATAAGCAAGTTAACAGGGTCGATTCAGATGGAGATAAAAGTACAATGAAGAAATGGAAAATACAGATAATGTGATAGAAAGTTAAGCAGGTAAGGATCTTTTAAGGTGGTCAGGGAAGGTTTTTCTAATGTGATAACACTTGAGCTGTCACCCTAAGGTGGTAAAAAGAAAAAAACAAAACCATCCAGTTGGCCACAGTGTGATTGTGGGGTTACGGTGGACAAGGGAGGTGAGAAATATAGAAGGTGTCAAAGATGTAGGCCCTCATGGGTTGTGGTAGAGTTAGGATTTTTTTAACCTGACACTTTAAATTCCATTTAAATTCCAACAACTTTTCAGCTGAAGATATCGGAAATCCTACAGAAATTTCTCTAACACATTAAATCTTCAGCATTATGTTGCTCTGGAGTAATTTTATCACATCACCTATCGTGATCATATCCTAATACTTGTATAAGTGCTACCTTCATACGTACATCGTTATGTGCCTTAGGTTGCTTATCTGTCAAAAATGGTTATTGTGACCTTCTCTGACTCAATCATGTGTACCAAAAATTATGAAAAGTTTTTTTTCTCAGTATCATTAATAGCATTCAAATTGCTATACTTCTGTAAACATAATGACATTTTAGAATGGAGACATTTGCAAATGTGTAATTGTCTTATTTTACCAGAACTTTTTTTCCAGCAGAAAAGCCGTATCCATTTCTACATTGTCTAACCTCCCAAATATATATATATATGTACGTATGTGTATATGAATGTATACGTAGATATATATGTATTTTTGGTGGGTTTAATTTTCATCTGTTACTGTTTGGGGGACTTTATTTAACTTCTGTTGTCTTGATTCCTTTCATCTAAAGCATGTAGCATTTTTAAGAAAACTATTCTCTGAATGTGGTTTTTTACATTATGTACTTTTATATTTATGCATATTTATGGAGCAATACTCAGGGAAAAATAGGAATTCTGATTCTTGCTTTAAATCCTTCATCTTTTTAAGCTATAGAGGTACTCAGTAGTTTTTACCTTCCTGTATGGTTTTTAATGTTAAAAAGATGGGCACATTTATAGGAAAATAACTTATTACCATAGAAATCCGAAAATTGGGCACCTGGGTGGCTCACTGGATTAAGCCTCTCCCTTTGGTTCAGGTCATGATCTCAGGGTCCTGGGATGGAATCCCACATCCAGCTCTCTGCTCGGTGGGGAGCCTGCTTCCTCCTCTCTCTCTCTCTCTTCTGCCTCTCTGCCTGCTTGTGATCTCTCTCTGTCAAATAAATAAATAAAATCTTAAAAAAAAAAAAGAAATACCAAAAATTGCTGACTAGTAGTAACCTTATACAAATCAGTTTTCCCGCTTGGCATAAAATATCTGGGCATCTTCCTCAGACAAACATCTAAGCCCTTTATGGGCCTTTGCTTTATTAATGCTGTGTTTTCTAATTTGTACCCATCTTAAGCAGAATTTTAAAGAAGTCATCATTTGATCTGTTTTTCTTTTCTTTTTAATATAGGAAACTGAGAACACTGCACACCAAGTTGGAAATGAGTCTCCTGTGCAAGAATTCAAACAAGATGTGTCTAAAAAGGTTGGTAAGATATAATGCCAGTATTAGTTTAACAGATGTCATATGTATATGGTGTATTTAAAGTGGAAAATTTTCTATATCATTTTAGTATAGTGCTGTGTACTTGGCAGATGTTCAGTAAATGTTCCTTGAATCTTGAGTTTGAGATTGAAGACACATCAGGCTTTTTAGAGGTCATTTCATAAGCAACTAGTCTATCATTGTTCCTTTAAACAATATTTTGAAAAATGTTTTGTAATGTATTTTTATTTTTTATGCTCTGTTTTTATAGAATAAGCTGTAGCTATTCTTGAAGTTACTACCAAGAGTTAAAAAGGTTTTGAAAAGCTCAGTGCAGCAAATTCTGATGTCTTTAGGAGCTAGAGGTTACAAGTCATTACTCTGATAATGCCTTTGATACCTTTTAAAGAATTGATGCTTTAAAGCTTTAGAGTTCAGTTTACTAGAAGAGACTGAGCACAAGATAAAAATTTTGACAACGGGTAGTTCATAGAATCAGAAGAAAACCCGAGGAGAAAGGATGCCGTGTGTTCATTCAGTTATACTGCTTGTGAGTACTTTCTGGGCCTCTGGCCCTGTGTTAGCCAGTGGGTTTCTGGAGACCAGCAACATGACACATTCTCTGTCCCAGAGTTTCTCAATAGTGACACTTTGAGCTGAATAATTTTTTATTGCGGAGGGAAGGAGACACTTTTCTGTGCATCATAGGATATTTAGCAGCGTCCCTGGCTTCTACCCACTAGACATCAGTAGATTCCTCCCTACCTGCACCCTACCATGACAACTAAAAATGTCCTGCAGACATCACCAGAATTCTGGGAAGGAGTACTAGGCCAGATCGCCCTCAATGAAGATCCATTGTTCTTCCCTTACGGAATTTATAAATTTAATGGACTCCATATTTTAAGTGTTATTTTATTTTATTTATTAGGGAGGGAGAAAGAGTGGGGAGGAGCAGAGAAAGAGAAAGAATCTTAAGCAGACTCCATGCCCAGCATGGAGCCCAATTCCACAACCCTGAGATCATGATCTGGGCCAAAATCAAGAGTCAGATGCTGAGGAATGCCTGAGTGGCTCAGTCAGTTGAGCGTCTGCCTTCAGGTCAGGGTCATGATGCCAGGGTCCTGGGATCGAGTCCCACAGCGGGCACCTTGCTTGCCAGGGGGCCTGCTTCTCCTGTCTGCCATTCCTCTTGCTGCCCTCTTTCTGTCTCCCTCTCTGACAAATAAATAAATAAAATCTTAAAAAAAAAAAAAAAAGAGTCTGATGCTGAACCAACTGAGAGACCCAGGTGCCCCATTGGACTCTATATTTTATTTTATTTTATTTTTTTTTTAAATATTTTATTTATTTATTTGACAGACAGAGACCACAAGCAGGCAGAGAGGCAGGCAGAGAGAGAGGAGGAAGCAGGCACCCCGCTGAGCAGAGAGCCCGACGCGGGGCTCGATCCCAGGACCCTGAGATCATGACCTGAGCTGAAAGCAGAGGCTTTAACCCACCGAGCCACCCAGGCGCCCCTGGACTCTATATTTTAATATTGATCAGCTTTTTTCCTTTAAAAGGAATTTTGGGGGGAGAAATGGTATTGTGTATCAGCATAAATAAGATAACAAAACTAATACCATTTTTTTTCTTTTTAGATCAGAAGTTGCCCACAGTTCTACACTATAACAAACAGTGGTCTTAATTTTTCAGCATTCCTTTCAGCATTCCTCTCACCCATTTGCATGCATTTTTGTTTTTTTGGTTTTCTTTGCCTAATAATAGTGTAGATAGAATTCTGTATTTTACTTTTTCCTCTTACTATTATTAGTTTTCATCATATTTCTATACAATTTCAATATTCAATTTTCATTTGATAGTGTCAGTTTCTATCTAATGTATTACAAGGGATCTAGCCATTTTTATTGTTGCAAACTTGAAATGTTTCTATTTTTTCCACTAGAGTTCTTCTTTTCCTTTTTAAGAATTTTTTCTTAGGATAAATAATAGTGTCCAAAAAAGGTGATTTTTAAGGAGACTTTAGAAACTGAAAAAATAATAAACATTATGGAACAGTTGAGTGAAGCTTAAGTCCAAGTCTGACTTTAAGTTCTAGTCTTTTCAGTTGATTTAAGTATCATATCTGAATGATAAAGGCTGTGGGAATATACACTGCTCCAGGCAGGAAGGACACAGTCCCTGTCCCCAGGAGCTTATTATGTTTTAGTAGAGGCAATTAGTTAAACACAAAACTGAATGTAAAGTGTTCATATAAACTTACAAGCTGTAATAAGAACAGAAAGGGAGACTTAACTTCCGGCTTGAGGATAGGAATGGGGAAGACCTCATGGAGGAAGTAACATCTGAGCTGGTTCTTAATGAATGGATAAGATTTGCACAGGCAGGGGTGAGAGTTGAAAGGCATAACCAAAGGCATGGAGAAGAGAAAATGAGCAGAATGGCTGCAGATGAGACTAGAGCCCCAAGTTAGGGCCAAACTATGGGAATGCCTCTTATATCATTCTAAAACATCTGGTTTTATAGTCACTGGAAAATCAGTTTTTTGAAGCAGGGGGGTGTTGTGGAGCTAACAGTTGCTTTAGCATGTTTATCTCTATGTTGGTCTCTTTTTTTAAATTTCATTTGTCATTATGCCTTTATTAAATATAAACAAGAAAACAATTTTGGGACTGACTCCAGCACCATTTGCCATAGAGATCCTTTTAGTTTAAAGAAAGAACTTTTTGGAAGTATGTCCAGGGGAGAATATGATAATTCTTTTGTAATACAAAGGGTGAAGTGATGGAGTTCGTATCACAGAAGATAAGAAGGGAAGATAAGAGGGTATGTCCCCTGTTAGTGTGTCTTTTTTTCTCTTCTATTTTTTTAAATTAACATATAATGTATTATTTGTTTCAGGGGTACAGGTGTGTGATTTATCAGTCTTACACAATACACAGAGCTCACCATTACACAAACGCTCCCCAATGTCCATCATCCAGCCACCCCATCCCCCTCCACCCCCTTCTGCTCCAGCAACCCTCAGTTTGTTTCCTGAGATTAAGGTTTGTCTCCCTCTCTGGTTTGGTCTTGCTTCATTTTCCCTTCCCTTCCCCTATGATCCTCTGTCTTGTTTCTCAAATTCTTGTCAGTGAGATTGTATGATAATTGTCTTTCTCTGATTGACTTATTTCACTTAGCATAATAACCTCTAGTTCCATCCACATCTTGCAAATGGCAAGAATTCATTTCTTTTTTTGATGGCTGCATAATATTCGTGTGTGTGTGTGTGTGTGTACACATATATATACACATGCATACACACACCACATTTTCTTTATCCATTGATCTGTTGATAGAATTCTAGGCTCTTTCCAGTTTGGCTATTGTGGACATTGCTGTTATAAACCTTGGGGTGCACGTGCCCCTTCGCATCACTATGTTTGTATCTTTGAAGTAAATACTCAGTAGTGCGATTGCTGGGTGGTAGAGTAGCTCTATTTTCAGCTTTCTGAGGAACCTCCGTGCTGTTTTCCAGAGTGGCTGCACCAGCTGGGATTCCCACCAACAGTGTTGCATCCTCACCAACATCTGTCATTTCCTGACTTGTTAATTTTAGCCATTCTGACTGGTGTGAGGTGGCATCTCATTGAGGTTTTGATTTGTATTTCCCTGATACCGAGTGATACTGAGCACTTTTTCATGTGTCTGTTGGCCATTTGGATTCTTCTTTGCAGAAATGTCTGTTCATGCCTTCTGCCCATTTCTTTTTTTTTTTTTTTAAGATTTTATTTATTTATTTGACAAAGATTACAAGCAGGCAGAGAGGCAGGCAGAGAGAGAGGAGGAAGCAGGCTCCCCGCGGAGCAGAGAGCCCAATGCGGGTTTCGATTCTAGGACCCTGAGATCATGACCTGAGCCGAAGGCAGAGGCTTTAACCCACTGAGCCACCCAGGCGCCCCGCCTTCTGCCCATTTCTTGATGGGATTATTTGTTCTTTGGGTGTTGAGTTTGATAAGTTCTTTATAGATTTTGGATACTAGCCCTTTTTATCCAATATGTCGCTTGCAGATATCTTCTCCCATTCTGTCAGTTGTCTTTAGGTTTTGTTGACTATTTCCTTTGCTGTGCAAAAACTTTTGATCTTGGTGAAGTCCCAATCTATGTTGGTCTTGATTCTCACTGTTCTTTTGGTCTTTCCCTGCTTGCTACCTCCTGAAACCCAGAAAATAAACATTACAGGGTTAGGTACTACACGTAGGTGCCATGAGGGCTTGTCAAGAGGGGGAAAATATGGGCCTTGTGTTTCAAAAGCTAATTATCTGCTATGGAGAAAATATTTATATAGTGCTACCCATATACTACTTTGTGTTTATATTATCGTTCATACTGTAGTGAATGGTAAGACTGATAGAAGTTTAGTGAAGGGATAAGGGATTGGGGAAGACTTACGGTTTTTAACCTCATTTTAACCCCTCTTCTGGCATTAGCCTTTCCATTGTGCATTTTAGACCTTTACAGTCACTTCATGCTCACTGCGCCCACATGTATCCTGTTCGCTTTCAGCAGATAACCTTGTTTCTGACTACACTAAGACATTAGAGACTAAAAAGCCTGAATTTACACCATTTCTTCTCTCACTTCCCTTATCTGCAAATTCGTTTTCATCTTTTGCCTCTTTTTCAAGTCTGAGAATTTAGAGGTAGCATGGTATAATATAAAAAACACTGGATTTTTGGGAAAAACCTGGATTTCAGATTTGACTTTGTAGTTTACTAGCTGTAGGACCTTGGACAAAAATTTTTTTTCTTGGACAAAATTCTTAATGCCTTTACTTCAGATTCTTGTTTCTATAGAAGGGAGATAATCTAGCTGTCTCAAGGCCTGTGTGATGATTAAATAGGAAATATGTGTGCAGGCCTAATATACAATAGACCCTCTTTCTTTTGTTCTCCAGAACTTTGTTATCTTAGTTTCCATTGACTCCTTCCCCTCAGCTTGTGAAAGTGCTGGGTCACTTTCTTGCAGTCTCTTCCATTTATAGTCAAGCCTTTTGAAAACATGGGTTGTGCTGGCTATCTCTATGTTGTCACCTCTTACTCATTCTTAAACCCACTGGCTTCTGTTATCACTGAGGTACTCAGTGCTCAGTAACCACCTAATTGACAAAGTAGGTGGACCCTAGTTAATATTCCTGTGTTAAAAGTGTGATCAAAACTAAGATAAGGGGTGCCTGGGTGGCTCAGTTGGTTAAGTGACTGCTTTCCACTCAGGTGGCCCTGGGATCCAGCCCCATGTTGGGCTCCCTGCTCAGTGGGGGGCTTGCTTCTCCCTCTCCCTCTCTCTCTGCCTGCAACTCCACCCCCCCCACCCCCCAGCTTATGTTCTCTCTCTCTCTCTCTCTCTCTCGGATAAATAAATCTTTTTTTAAAAAAAGACTAAGGTAAAAATTTGAAGGTTGAGAAAAATCATTATGTGGACTATGCTGGGAAATCAGAGAGGAATATTATCGAGCAGCAGTTTTGTCCGGTTCAAGTCAGCATAAATTTGTGGTAAGCGAGATCAGGATGGCTCTGTGATACGTTCTGTTACTTTTTGGAGCCAAGCAGTTGAGAAAGCAGAAGTCATCCATGGTTGGGCATGGTGGAAATATAAGTGGACTGAGAGATTTTATGTGGTAATAATGACAGTACTGGGTAGAAAATATCTTTTCTTTTAAATGTTGGTAGAAGATATAGAAACCCCATCTGTAATTTTCAGCTACAGAAAAGAAATAAAACGGGAAAGGCCAAGGTGAGCTGAGTGTTTGAACTCTTTTCGTGGTCCTGCCATTTCTCTGAATAGTGCAATATTAGGTGTAGTTTGTTTAAGAATGTTAATCTCCCTGCATCTGCTGGCTTTTTCTGTCTTAGGCTTGAGTTCAGAAGTAAACAATTCGAATTCTTTGTGCTAGGTGGTTTTGAGTCTCATGGTTTTGTTAACTAGGCTCAAAACAGTAGGTTGTTACTGGAACTAACTTGGCATAAATATGTAAATGAAGAATGACATGAAGAGTCTGAATGTAAATTTAGGTCTGAACTTTATTTTACAAGGTTGGTTGAACTTCGTGATTATACATGCTAACAGATTCCCTATTATAATGGTTAAAAGTTCAGATTCCGGAACCAAACTCCCAGGATTTTTGCAAACTTCATCACTTACAAGCTCTGTGTCCTGGGACAAATCACTTGATCCCTCTATGCCTTTGTTCCTTCATTTGTGTAATGATGATATTAAGAATGCAATCGCATATGGTTATTTGTAAAGATTAAAAATGTAGGGGCGCCTGGGTGGCTCAGTGGATTAAGCCTCTGCCTTTGGCTCAGGTCATCATCTCAGGGTCCTGGGATCGAGCCCCACATCAGGCTCTCTGCTCAGCAGGGAGCCTGCTTCCTCCTCTCTCTCTGCCTGCCTCTTTGCCTACTTGTGACCTCTCTCTCTCTCTGTCAAATAAATAAAATCTTTAAAAAAAAAATTAAAAATGTAAAGTGTTAAGAACATTCCCTGGCACATAGTAAGTACTATGTAAATGGTTAGCTGTTATGTTCTTGTAAATAGCCTCATTTTTTAAAAGCTGGTTTTTTTTAAACCTTTCATCAGATTATTGAAAGTATTATAGAGGAGAGTCAGAAAGTACTACACCTGGAAGATGACTCCTCGGATTCCAAAGGAAAAGGACACTCTGACCAGGCTACTGCCAGTTCTATCGTGGCTGGAACAGATCTTAGCAATATGCCTGGACTCTTAGCCATAGATCAAGTACTACAGGAAGATTCCAAAAAGGCGGAGAGTCAGAATGCAACTGAAGAAACTGAATTAAAATCAAAAAGACGTTTTCCTTCTGATGACACCTATGAGAAGTCAGTAGATGAATTCACTAAGTTAACTGAAGTAAGTTCAACTGAGCAACATCATGTACCTGAAACGGAAACAGAAGTATTGAACAAGGAAGCCATGGAAATCAAAGGAAGTGAGGTTCTAGAACCTGTGTCCTCAGACTCTTCATCTGCTAAAGATTTTGCTGCCATGGAAGAAGTGGCTCCCGCCAAACCCCCTAGACAGCTCACTCCAGAGCCTGACATTGTGGCTAGCACAAAGAAGCCTGTTCCAGCGCGCCCTCCCCCTCCAGCTAACTTCCCGCCTCCAAGACCCCCACCTCCGTCTCGGCCTGCTCCGCCACCAAGAAAAAAGAAAAGTGAATTGGAGTTTGAGGCCCTTAAAACGCCTGATCTAGATGGCAAGTATTTAACTGAGAAATAACTTTTTGCGGAGAGATTCTGGAGTTGAAACTCTTGACTTTCTGGTTTTGTTTCAGTTTATGCTATATACAGCCACATCATGACCATGCCCAAGTTTTAAAAGTTATTTTAGTAATGAAAAGTGAGATGTTTACATTGGTAGTAACTATGTTCTAACATTTTAGTAGACTTCAAACTTTCAAATCTGTTACTATGGGGGATTTAAGAGGAATTGAAATGACTTGTTTGAACCCTGGTTTCTCCATATATAAAATAAGAGTAATAAAACTACTTTCCTCATGGGATTGTTGGTAAAAATCAGACAAAGGTTAAAATACTTTTCAAGCTCTATATAAGGTCCTGTATAAATACTAGTTATTGCTGTTATCCTCCTCCTCATTATTATTATCATCGTCATTGCAGTTCCCAAAGAGAATATTACATCTGATACTCTCCTAAGTTCGAACATGGCTTCAGAGAATACAGTCAAGGATTCCCAGCCCTCTCTTGACTTGGCAAGTGCTACCAGTGGAGATAAAGTAGTTACTGCCCAGGTTGGTGAATTCATGTTATATTTGATAGAGGCTTTAACTTTCTGTAGCTGTCCGGTTTGTTGCTTGTTGAACCTTCTTCTCCAGGCAGAATATTTCCTTGTCCTTAAAATCTGGCCTTCTTAAACCTCCTTTTTAGCTCTGCTAGTGCATAGCTAGGTGATTCTAACAAACTATTTAATATCTGAGTTTCAGATGTCCCATTGATAAAATGAGGGGAAAACCTTCCTTGGAAGGTGTCTTGCAAGGATGAAATGAGCTGAAGTATACCAAGTACCTGGCATGCAGTAGGCAATCAAAAAATGAAAGATGCTGCTATTTGTAATATTATGATATTGTTAATAAACATCAACTATAGTCTTCATTTACCTTACCTGCAATGGTCAAAATTGAGGACTTTTATTTATAATATCCTCTACCTAATCATGAAACAAAACCTTCATATGTAGGCTATATATCTATATATGAAGCAATAGAAAGCACCTGATAGCATGAATTTTTACCATAGCCCAATTTCTGGGACTCAAGGCTTACTTATGTGGTAGCTGTGGTAGGGACAGGTTAGCAAACTGGGAGATATGGCACTTCAGTCTTGTCATAGCCTTAGAACAAAGACTGGCAGTAGTGTGTTTTTGTAGAGTCCCTGAGCTAAGAATAGGCTTTACATTTTTAAAGGATTATAAGGAAGAAAAAAAAAAGAATATGTGATAGACATTATATGTGAAGCAGAAAGCCTAAAACATTTACTATCTGGCTCTTTATAGAAAAAGTTTGCCAACCCCTGCCTTCGAGATAAGCACAAGTATAAGCCTGATTAATGGCACTCTTAGTGCTGGCATTCTGCCAGTAGAGAACTGCTTTTGGGTCAGGTTCAAATGGAACATTTATTTGCTTTCAAGACGAAGACATTATTTCATGGGCAGCAATGTTTTTCAGCATGTTGGGAATAATAAAGGACTGAAATGGAGTATTTCATTTAAATTTTCAGTAGGCTCCATTATGTGAATTATGGAATTCTTTAGAGCCATGTGTGGTAATGAATAATTGAGTGTTTATAGAAATTGACTCCATCTACTTTCTGTTTATAAAATTATAATTTTAGGAAAATGGAAAAGCACCTGATGGGCAGACCATAGCCGGGGAAGTGATGGGCCCTCAGAGACCTAGGTCCAACTCCGGGAGAGAGCTTACTGATGAGGTATAATTAGATTTGTTTTGTTCTTAACATAAAATATAAAAACCATAATGAGAAGATGAAGAAGTTCTTAAGATGAATGGTGGTGATGTTTGCACAGCATTGTAAATGTGCTTAATACTGCTGAACTATATACAACTATAAAAATATTTTACCATGATTAAAAAAATTTTTTTAAGTTTATTGCTGGTAAGCAAAAAAAATATAATGTAGAGCAAAAAATGAAAATTGATGATTTTCTTAGTTTTTAAACATTTATTTATTTATTTATTTTTAAGCACTACATCCAGTGTGGGGCTCGAACTCACAACCCTGAAATCAAGAGTTACGTGGTCTACTGACTGAGCCAGCCAGGCATCCCAGTTTTGGGGTTTTTTGTTTGTTTGTTTTTTGGTTTTGTTTCTTTGTTTTTAAAGACTTTGTTTATTTATTTATTTATTTGAGAGAGAGAGAGAGAGAGACAGAGATAGCAGAGAGAGAGAAGCAGGCTCCCCACATGATCCCCAGGACCCTGGGATCATGACCTGAATCAAAGGCAGACACTTAACTGACTAGGCCAGCCAGGTACCCCAGTTTTTGTTTTTTTAATATTTTGGAACTTGTAACTCTAACTTAAAATTACCTTTTTTATACCATTATGTGGTAGAATAAATGTATTGAGAACAAAGACCAAATTTAATAGAGAGTGGGCTTAAAAAGAACTTGATGTTATAATTACATGTTTTTATACTTATTGGGTGATAATACAGTGTTATACAGACTCAGTACTTACCGTTAAAATTTAGTATATATTGATTGGCCAATTCTGAATAAAGTTTTGAAGCAAAATCTTAGTTTTGTTTCTTTTTTTTTTTTTAAGATTTTTTTAAAGTAATCTCTACACACAATGTAGTGCTCAGACTCAACCCCAATATCGAAGCTGCATGCTCCACCGACTAAACCAGTCATGTGCCCCAGTTTTCATTTCTTTTAAATGATACATTTAAAAAAATTACTGTACTTTGGAAAACAGTATGGCAGTTCCTCAAAACCTTAGACATTGAGTTACCATGATCCAGCAGCTTTACTCCTATGTGTACACCAATAGAAATGAAAATATATGTCTACCCAAAAAACGTACACAAGTGGGGCGCCTGGGTGGCTCAGTCAATGAAGTGTCTGCCTTCGGCTCAGGTCATGGTCTCCGGGTCCTGCATAGGGCTCCCTGCTCAGCGGGAGTTTCCCTCTCCTTCTGCCCTTCTTTGCCCCCCTGCCTGTGCTTGTGTGCTCTCTCTCCTCTCCTCTCTGTTATATAAATAAAATCTTTTTTAAAAAAGTACAAAAGTATTCATAATAGCCAAGTGTGGAAACCACACAAATGTTCATCGCCCATGAATGGATAAATAAATGTGGTATATCCAGTCCACATGGACTATTTTTTGGCAATTAAAAGGAATGAAGGGGCGCCTGGATGGCTCAGTTGTTAAGCGTCTGCCTTCGGCTCAGGTCCTGGGATCGAGCCCCACATCGGGCTCCCAGCTCAGCAGGGAGCCTGCTTTTCCCTCTCCCACTCCCCCTGCTTATGTTCCCTCTCTCTGTGTCTCTCTCTGTCAAATTAATAAATAAAATCTTTTTAAAAAAATTAAAAGGAGTTCTAACACATGCTGCAGTATGGATGAACCTTGAAAACATGGTGCTAAGTGAAAGAAGCCAATCACAAAAGACCGCATACAGGATGACTTTACTTATATGAAATGTCTGGAATAGGCAAACCATAGAGACAAAGAGTAAAACAGTCATTGCCAGGGGCAGGGAGGAGAGGGGAATGAGGTATGACATTTAATGGGTATGGGGTTTCTTTCCGACATAGTGGAAATACTCTTAAATAAAGGTGATTGTTGCACAACTCTGAATTTACTCAAAATCATTGAATTACACACTTTTTTTTTAAGATTTTATCTATTTATTTGACAGACAGAGATTACAAGTAGGCAAGAGAGGCAGGCAGGGAGGAAGGAGGAGGAAGCAGGCTCCCCGAGGAGCAGAGAGCCCGACTCAGGGCTTGATCCCAGGACCCTGGGATCATGACCCGAGCCGAAAGCAGAGGCTTTAACCCACTGAGCCACCCAGGTGCCCCGAATTACACACTTTAAATGAGTGCATTTTGCAGTGTATGAATTGTGTATCATGAAGAAAGTTAAAAATTACTGTACACAATACTGAATGTATCTAGAAAGTCCTTAGCTTAAATGTTTGAGGATAATTAAATTATAGGTCCTCTTGGTGTTATTTTTTACCTCAGGAAATTTTAGCCAGTGTCATGATTAAGAACCTGGATACTGGAGAAGAAATACCTTTAAGTCTTGCGGAAGAGAAACTGCCAACAGGTATTAATCCTCTCACTCTACACATCATGAGAAGGACTAAGGAATATGTAAGGTATGGCCTATTACTATTTATCATTCATAGTATTTCAGAGTGTTGAAGATTTCTCTGTTAATGAACTACAACAGTCCCTAATTTGGTTTCACTCAGTCTTCTTTTTTTTAATTTGGGATTAAAATAGAGTTAGTTAATGTATGTATTCAACATTGTTCTCTCTTAAGAGCATACAGTTACTTGGGGGAAAACAGTATATATCCAAAATCTCTTAGTATTTCGTTTCTCTTCTAAAATGATTTCTATAATACTGGAGACATTATTGAAGCATTTTGAGGATAAAAAACCATGTAAAATGAAGACCTGGCTTCTGAAACCTTGCTTTAAGGACCACAAATTTTATAAGTAATTGTATTATCTGTGTAGGTCAGGAAATGGCTTTAGAGTGAGGTGATTAACTTTACTGTGAGATCTATGTAGATCGAAGAAATGATTATTGTGAAAGGAAATCTTAATAAAGTGTAATATGTGATGTACTTGAAGAGCAAAGAGGAAGCTCATTTGTCATTTCTGTGCAGCACGTTTTATCCAGCAAAAAGCCTTTTTGGTAGTAGGTTTTCCATAAGTTCCTAAATTGCTTTCCCTTGCATTTGTATATTACACCATGCTTAACGATTCTGTTCTTTGATCTCTCAAGTCTTACATTCTCAGGATCATCATTAAAATTAAACTTAAAGTATGTTAATGTAGTTTTATTCTGAGTACCTGAGTATATCGTATACATGGATTGTTGGGAGGTGTAGGGGAAATGGCTTCTTTTAAAATGACTTCTTCCCCTTCTTGTAGTAATGATGCGGCACAGTCAGATGATGAAGAGAAGTTACAGTCTCAGACAACAGATACTGATGGTGGAAGGTTAAAACAGAAAACGTAAGTTACAATACATTCCTTTTCTTTATTTCACGCATGAGTTACGGTACATGTCTTTATTTCAAGCATTTATTTTAAAAATATGTGACTTGCCATACTATTTTAAATCTGTGTTCTATCTAGTTTATATGTCCATCTGCCACCAGCATTTCCTATCCCCAGCCAGGGCATTATGAGTTGTTCAAGGCTGTGTTGGTGGTCATTTCTATAATATCTGACAAATAGTAAATGATCAATAAATTTTGCATCATGCCTGCATTATTTTTCTGATGGTAGGTCCCAGAAGTTTTAGTAGAACATGATTGTTCTTGAAATTGCTTTCAAATCCTATTTGCTTTTCTAAACTCCACAATTTTTCCCAACTACTCCGTGTCCTAGTAAATTTCTCTTTCTCAATTTTAGTGACATCTGCAGTCTGCGTAACTTACACTTAAATTTTACCTTTATTTTATGTTATCTTAAAGTGTTTTCTGAGTTTTAAAAATTTTTTTAAATATTTTATTATTGGGGCGCCTGGGTGGCTCAGTGGTTTAAAGCCTCTGCCTTCGGCTCAGGTCATGATCCCAGGGTCCTGGGATCGAGCCCCATATCGGGCTCTCTGCCCGGCAGGGAGCCTGCTTCTCCCTCTCTCTCTGCCTGCCTCTCTCCCTACTTGTGATCTCTGTCTGTGAAATAAATAAATAAAATCTTTAAAAATATATATATATATTTTATTATTTATTTATTTCTCTATCAGAGAGAGAGAGACAGCAAGAGAGGGAATATAAACAGGGGGAGTGGTAGAGGGAGAAGCAAGCTTCCCACGAACTGGGAGCCGGATGTGGGGCTCAATCTCAGGACCCCGGGATCATGACCCGAGGTGAAGGCAGACGCTTGACTGAGCCACCCAGGCGCCCCTTCTGAGTTTTTTTTTTTTTTTTAAGATTTTATTTATTTATTTGAGAGAAACAAACAGAGCATGAGTAGGGGGAGGGCAGAGGGAGAGGAAGAAGCAGACTCCCCACATGAGCAGAGCACAGGACTCAATCCCAGGACCCCGGGGTCATGACCTGAGCCAAAGGCCAACCCTTAACCAACTGAGCTGTCAGACACCCTGTTTTCTGACTTTTATTTTTTTTAAAGATTTTATTTATTTGTCAGAGAGAGAGTAAAGCAGGGGGAGAAGCAGGCTACCTGCTGAGCAGGGAGCCTGATGTAGGACTCGATCCCAGAACCCTAAGATCATGACCCAAGGTGAAGGCACATGCTTAACCGACTGAGCCACCCAGGCGTTCCTGTTTCCTGACTTTCAAAAACAAGATAAATGGGTGCTAAATAATTAAATCATATGTTGCAAAAGGATTGTAATCATAACATCCTTCTGATTTCCTTACAAACATCTAGCAGAAATGGTGGGCATATAGATTTTGCTTGACTATACGCTGGTCATTTATTTGACAGTAATTCCCCAAAGCAAATTCTCCACTATACTCTGATCTTTGCCTAGTGTGGGAAGTGTATCAATGAAACCATTGAGAATTCTTAGAAAAGATCTACCCACAATACAGGTGTATGATGAAACCTCAGATTCCTGGAGCTCGGCTGTCCAGCAGTGGCAACTAGCAGAAATCAGAATTAGGAATGATTAAAGAGATAGGTAAACACCTAGGAGAACTGTCACTTACTCCATGCATTAAAGCTCATTCTTCTTCTTTCTTCTTTTTTTTATTTTAAGTCCTGCATGAGGCTTGAACTCAAAACCCTGAGACTAAGACCTAAGCTGAGAGCATGAGTTGGTTAACCCACTGAGCCACCCCGGTACCCTGGCTTATTATTTTTCTAAAAGAAAAACTCTTTAGGTTTATTCAAAGCCATTATACTTACTTTTTACATAATTTTTTAAAAATCTGGTCATCTGGTATCTGAGGTCAAAGCAAAATAGAAGTAGCAAACTGTGACAACGTGTAAGTTGACACATAAGAATGTCAGGTAATATTTTGATTACACGAAGGGAATCCAGAAAATGATAAAAGGACTCATACATAGCATAGCAATTCCATATGTTACTGCTTTCAACTTTTTCTCAACACGACACACACAAAACATGGTAATAGTTCCTCTGAACACTAGGCAAGCTAATGAATCTGCTAATGGCCAGAGGAGTCTGCCCAGGGTTCTGGCTTCCCTAGATCCTGCTCTGTCACCTTGAAGGCTGAGGGGGAGCTAATATTATGGCCCACTTACAATCCATATGAAAGGCCCTGGATATATTAAAAGTGAAGGTGGTAACTGGCTGTTTTTTTGTTTTTTGTTTTTTGTTTTTTTGACAGACAGAGATCACAAGTAGGCAGAGAAGCAGGCAGAGAGAGAGGAAGGGGAAGCAGGCTCCCTGCGTCACAGAGAGCCGAATGCAGGGCTCAATCCCAGGACCCCGGGATCATGACCTGAGCCAAAGGCAGAGGCTTTAACCCACTGAGCCACCCAGGCGCCCCTAACTGGCTGTTTTTTTTTTTTTTTTTTTTGTTTTTTTTTTTTTTTAAGATTCCGTTTACTTATTTGACAGACAGAAATCACAAGTAGGCAGAGAGTCAGGCAGAGAGAGAGGAGGAAGCAGGCTCCCCGCCGAGCAGAGAGCCCGATGAGGGGCTCGATCCCAGGACCCCGGGATCATGACCCGAGCCGAAGGCAGAGGCTTTAACCCGCTGAACCACCCAGGCGCCCCTAACTGGCTGTTTTTAATAAGGAAAGCAGTTTATCGAACATTGAGTGCCGTTGAAGAAGTCACAAAAACACATTTTAGAAATGTTCTCATCAAAATGATTAAAATATGCTTTCTTGCCTAAATAGTAGTAAACCTGTAATTATCCAGAAAATATAACTTCCGAGTTATAGGTAGCAGAGACCTTATAATGATTTAAAAAAAAAAAAGATTTTATTTATTCATTTGAGAGAACGCATGAGAGAGCGAGCAAGCGAGAGAAGGTGAGAGAACACAAGCAGCGAGAGGGGCAGAGGGAGAAGCAAGCTCCCCGCTAAGCAGAGAGCCTGATGTGGGGCTTGATTCCAGGACTCTGGGATCACGACGTGAGCTGAAGGCAGATGCTTATCTGACCGACTAAGCCACCCAGGAGCCCCATGATTTTTTTTTTTAAGATTTTATTTTTAAATAATCTGTACACCCAACATGGGGCTCTAAAACACAACCCTGGGATCAAGAGTCACATATTCCACCAACTAAGCCAACCAGACACCCCAAGATCTTATAGTGATTTTTTTTTTTTGAGCGAGAGAGATTGAGAGCACACATGCAAGTGGGGGGGGGGTGGAGGGTGTTAGGGGAGGGGAGAGGGAGAGAGAGGGCATGGAGCCTGATGTGGGGTTGGATCTCATGATTCTGAGATGAACTCAAGAGTTGGACACTTAACCCACTCTGCTACCCAGGCACCCCCTTATAGTAGTTTTAAAAATGGTTTATCATCTGTGTTTTCTTATTATCAAAACCAAAACAGGGACTCCTGGCCTGGCTGGCTCAGTCAGTGGAGCTGCAACTCTTGATTTCAGGTTTGTGAGTGTAAGCCCCATGCCAGGTGTAGAGATTACTTTAACAACAAGAACAGAAAAACTAATACAGAAATATGGAAAATGAGAGTCTCATACTCTCACCCCCAGACATAACCAGTGTTAATAATCACGTGTATTCTCCATAGAATTTTTTTTCCTCACAAAAGTAGGATTAATACTGTGCCTGTAGTTTGTTGGCTTGCTTTTTTTTGCGACCCCCACCCCCTGCTTTATTTTAAAGTAAACTCCATGACCAACGTGGTGCTTGAACTCACAACCCTGAGATCAAGAGCCACATGCTCTGCTGACTGAGCCAGCCATGTGCCCCGTCAGCTTATTTTTGTTTGTTTGTTTGTTTTATTTTTATTATTTTATTTATTTATTTTAAAAGATTGGTTTTATTTATTTGACAGAGAATGAGAGAGCGCAAGCAGAGGGAGCAGCAGAGGGAGCGGGAAAAGCAGGCTCCCTGCTCAGCAGGGAGCCTGATGGGAGGCTTGATCCCAGGATTCCAGGATCATGACCTGAGCCAAAGGCAGTCACTTAACCATCAGAGCCATCCATGTGCCCCAAGCTTGCTTTTTAAAGAATACATGATACATAATGTACATCTTTTCATTCCAGTATCAGTAGTAAATATATTATAGCCTTTCTGTCAGCCAGACATCGGAGTTCAGTGCTGTAAATATAATAGTTAAGACAGTCATAGTCTCTGCCCTCCTAGAGCTTCCAGTTAAACAGATACTTAAACATAATTGCACAGATAAATCTAACTACATTTGTAGTAATTGCAATAAAAGAAATACATGGGGTACTGTTGGCATATAAAACAGGAAAACCTGCTCTAAAGAGTCAAGAAGGGCTTTTCTGAGAAATAATGTTTGGTCTAAGTCCTAAAAGATGAGTAGAAATTAGCCAGGGGAGGAATGTTCCAGGCAGAAATAGCATGTGCATTGGCCCTGAGGTGACTGAGAGCTCAGTACTTCGGAAGAACTGAGGTTTGCCTCATTTATTTTATTGCATTCCATTTTGAGAATATACTGGCATTTACTTATGCATTGCTCTGTTAATGAAAAATCAGTTTGTCTCTACTTTTTATGCTTTTTCCCCCTACTTTTTACACTTTGTAAATAATGCTGCAGTGAACATCTTTGTATATATAGCTTAGCAGCTTATTCAGGTACTATCCTTTAATATCATGAACTCCCATGAATTGGTAAAAATTTCCGCCTATAAATTCTGTTTTGGTTTTAGATATCATGTATATACTGTGCTTTGTTTTTTATGATCTTGATACATGAAATTCGAGACTGAGATTATTAGAAAAGGAATAAGTAAGTCCTATTTATAGAAGCTTGAGATGCATCCTTGCATTACCTTGTGTTTGGGAATACTTCCCGGGAAAGCTCAACCTAACTGTATTGCATGCAAATACCCAAACTGAAAGAGAGGAGACAAACGGCCATCATAGGGTACCAAACATTTTATTCTGTAAGTAAATACCTCTTTATAGTTTCTTTCTTTCTGTCTGTCTTTTTTTTAAGATTTTATTTTTAAGTATTCCCTATACCCAAGATGGGGCTCGAACTCAGAACCCCAAGATCAAGAGTCACATGCTCTTCTGACTGAGCCAGCCAGGCATCCCTATAGTTTTTTTATTGGTAGAAATGTGTTTCTAAGGATTACTCTTTTTTTTTTTTTTTAAGATTTATTTACTTATTTTAGGGGGAAAAAGAGCTGGAGCTCACAGTGGGCCGGGGAGGGGCCAAGGGAGAGGAGAAGCATCTCAAGGAGACTCCATGCTGAGCTCAGAGGCCAAAGTGGGACTCAGTATCATGACCTAAACTGAAACCAAGATTCAGACATTCAACCAACTGAGCCACCCAGGCACCCCAAGGATTATTACTCTTTAAAGCAGTCTTCTCAAAGACATTCTCATTGCAGATTAATGGCCTGACCTGAGACACACTAAATCATATGATCTGCAGATGGGTCTCAGGTTCATGCGCTTTAAACACTCCCCTCCCACCCCATCCCCACCAATTTTTTATTCACCATTGAAAGCCAGTGCTTGAGGAGTGCCTGGGTGGTTCGGTCAGTTAAACGTTCTCGGTCAGTTAAACGTTAGACTCTTGATTTCAGCTCAGGTCATGATCTCAAGGTTGTGAGATCAAGCCCCTTGCTGGGCAAGGAGCCTGCTTGGGATTCTCTCTCTCCCCCTCTTCTCGTGACCCCTGACCTTTGCTTGAGCTCTTTCTCTCCCAAAGAAAGAAAGAAAGAAAGAGGGGGAAAAAGGGAAGGAAGAAAGGAAGAAAAGAAAAGAAAGTAAACCAGTGCTTTAGAGTATATGATGCTGTACATCCAGAAGTACCTGTATTTTCTTTGTAGCCATATTGACTTGAATGTATTTATTCCATAGAACAAAGGATACAGGAACTCAAAGACCTATTTTTTATGTTAAAAAGGAGTTATTTCAAAATAATGTACTTTTCTTGTGGCTGTTATGAAATTATCTGTGAATTATTGAGCTTTTACAGTTAGTTAATAATTTTGGTTTTGGGGATCACCTGGGTGGCTCAGTTGGGTAGGAGTTCATGATCTCAGGATCCTGGGATGGAGCCCTGGGTCAGGCTTCTTGCCAGCAGGGAGTCTGCTTGTCCCTCTCCCAGTGCCCCTCTCTCTGCTCATGAGCTTGCTCTCTCTCAAATAAATAGGTAAAATCTTTTAAAAAAATAATTTTGGTTTTTTGTATTTTTGGTAAGGACTCAACTAAAGAAGTTCTTAGGAAAATCAGTAAAGAGAGCAAAGCACCTTGCAGAGGAATATGGTGAACGTGCTGTGAATAAAGTTAAAAGTGTTAGAGACGAAGGTAAGTGAAATAGAACATTGCAAGTGAATATTTAATTGATTTGTAATCATCCAAATTTAGCCTATAATTTATAAGAGGCATTCTTATTGAAATTAAGAAACCTTGGTAGCAGACATCTTAGCATTTCAATAAATCATGTTATTCTAGGTATCACTTAATTTTATGAGCAGGAAGAAAAATAAATTTGTTTATCTTGAACATGAATTTGTACATACTTTGTAAGTATGGCAACCTGGAAGAGATGAGTGTTCATTATTCAATTGTAAATTAGTTTTGTAAGGTTAGTTTTTATAAATATTTTCAAAATTTGGAAAATTTTCTAAATTTTTACAGATCTTCACTTCCTGTGTCATTTGTTATAATTGTACTCATTTATTTTATTTAATAAGAACTAATACAGTAATTATTTTGTGCTAGACACTGTTCTAAGCACTTGGATCTATATTCATTCATTTACCCTTCATAAAAACTCTGTGAGGTATGTGCTATTATTATCTCCATTTTACAGATGAGAAAACCAAGGCACAAAAAGGTCCAGTGCTTTGGCTATGGTCACACAGAAAATAAATGACAGAGCTGGATTTGGACCCAGACAATCTGGCATGATCCCGTGCTCTTAACCAATATGCTATTTAGTAATAGACAGATACTGTTTTTCCATTTAATAAATTTTCTTGATTAACAGTAGAATGAAAATCTTGATAGTAACTTTATCTACATTAGCCAGTGATGATTTCTGTATTGCTTTTCTATTCAGTGTTTCATACTGATCAAGATGATCCTTCATCAAGTGATGATGAGGGAATGCCATATACAAGACCAGTCAAATTCAAAGCAGCGCATGGTTTCAAAGGACCTTATGATTTTGATCAGATCAAAGTGGTGCAAGATCTTAGTGGTGAGCATATGGTAAGCAATCTTTATATTTTTCAGGATTGATTCTGTTTTCATTGAGAGAAGTACTTTGGCTTCTATAAAGCCAATCTCTTATGTACATAATTTTGCTAACCTGATTCAAGAAAAGTAAATTAATATTAATAATGATTTAATGCCTAGGTAATGCAGAGTCTATTTCTGGATTATTGTTTAGGAACTGAAAGGTTTTTTTAATTTTTTTAAAAGATTTTATTATTTATTTGTTTGAGAGAGAGTGAGAGAGAGAGAGGATGAGAGGGGAGAAGGTCAGAGGGAGAAGCAGACTCCTCGTGGAGCTGGGAGCCCGATGCGGGACTCAATCCTGGGACTCCAGGATCATGACCTGAGCTGAAGGCAGCGGCTCAACCAAATGAGCCACCCAGGCACCCCAGGTTTTTTAAATTTTTTATTTAAATTTTAGTTCATTAACATGCAGTGCAGTACTGGTATCAGGAGTAGAATTCAGTAATTCATTACTTATATACAATACCCAGTGCTCATCAAAGCAAGTGCCCTCCTTAATACTCATCTAGCCCATCCCCCCTCCACCTCCCTCTGTCAACCTTCAATTTGTTCTCTATTGTGAAGAGTCTCTTACGGTTTGGGGCACCTGGGTGGCTAAGTCAGTTGAGCATCTGACTCTTCTTTTCAGCTCAGGTCATGATCTTGGGTTTTGGGATTGAGTCCTTTGCTGAGCTTTGTGTTCAGCGGGGAGTCTGCTTGAGATTCCCTCTGTTTCCTTCTCTCTCAGCCCCTCTCTCCACTTGTGCGTGCATGCGCTCTCTCTCTTTCTCTCTCTCTTGCTCTCGCTCTCTGTCTCTAAAATGAATGGATAAATCCTTAAAAAGAAGAGTCTCTTACGGTTTGTCCCCCCCCCACTTCCCTACTGTTCATCTGTTTTGTTTTTTAAATTCCATATATGGGGGCATCTGGGTGGCTCAGTCGTTTAAGTGGCTATGTTGGGCTCAGGTCATGATCCTAGAGTCCTGGGATTGGACCCTGCATCAGACTTCTTGCTCAGTGGGGACTCTGCTTCTCCCTCCCCCTTCTCTTGTGCTCTCGCCTGTTCTCTCTCTCTCTCTCTCTCTCTCTCTCCCCCTCTCAAATAAATAAAAATAAAATCTTAAAAAATTAAATTCCACATATGAGTGTGAAATCATATGGTATTTGTCTTTCTCAGATTGACTTACTTTTACTTAGGATAATACATTCTAGCTCCATCCACGTCATTGCAAATGGCAAGATATCATTTTTTCTGATGACTGAGTAGTATCCCATTGTATATATGTATATACCACATCTTCTTTTGCCATTCATCAGTCAATGGACATTTCTGCTCTCTCCATAGTTTGGCTGTTGTTGATAATGCTACTGTAAACATCGGGGTGTAAAAACCCTTCAAATCTCTATTTTTGTATCCTTTGGATAAATACTTAGTAGTATACTTGCTGGATTGTAGGGTAGTTTTATTTTTAGTTTTTTGAGGAAACTCCATATTGTTCTCTGGAGTGGCTCCACCAGTTTGCATTCCCACCAACAGTGCAAGAGGGCTCCCCTTTCTCCACATCCTTGCCAACACCTGTTGTTTCTTGTGTTAATTTTGGCCATTCTGACAGGTGTGAGATGGTATGTCATCATGGTTTTGATTTATATTTCCCTGATGATGAGCGACATTGAGCATCTTTTTATGGGTCTGTTAGCCATCTGGATATCTTCTATGGAAAAATGTCTATTCATATCTTTTGCCCATTTCTTAACTTTGTTATTTGTTTGTTGGGTGTTGAGTTTGATAAGTTCTTTATTTTGGATACTAACCCTTTATCAGATATGTTGCTTGTGGGGTTCTGGCTGGCTCAGTCGTTAAGCCTCTGCCTTCGGCTCAGGTCATGATCCCAGGGTCCTGGGATCAAGCCCCACATGGGGCTCCCTGCTTCACGGGAAGCCTGTTCTCCCTCTCCCACTCTCCCTGCTTGTGTTCCCTCTCTGGCTGTGTCTCTCTGTCAAGTAAATAAAATCTTAAAAAAAATTTTAAAAGATATGTTGCTTGCAACTATCAAGAAGTGAAAGTTTTTGTTTTTAAAGATTTTACTTATTTGAGAGAGAGAGAGAGCATGAGCAGGGGGAGGGGGGCAGAGAGAGAGGGACAAGGATACTGTGCTGAGCATGGAGCCCAATGCTGGGCTTGATCCCAGGACCCTGAGATCGTGACCAGAGCCGAAGTCAGACACATAACCAACTGAGCCACCCAGGCACCCCTTAAGAAGTGAAATTTTTTGAATAAGTAAACTCTAGGCCCATATCATGAAGAAAGCTATGTAAAGGTACCAGACTTTAAAGCAGTTAAATTTGCAGGGTGGTCTGTGTCTTTGGAAACCATTTAAAATGTTCCCAGGGTATATTTTTAAAAGATTTGATTTATTGAGAGAGAGAGAGAATGAGCGAGCAGGGGGAGGAACAGAGTGAGAAGAACGAGCAGATGCCATGCTGAGCCCAGAGACTGATGCGGGGCTCGATCTCATGACCAGAAGATCGTGACCTGAGCCGAAATTGAGTTGGATGCTTAACTAACTGAGGAACCCAGGCACCCCTCCCTGGGTGTATTTTAAATAATGAACACAAATATTGCAGTAGGTTCGTGTATTTTGTAAAATGGCAGCTAAAACCAGAAGAGAGAGGTATAAGTTTTCTACCAGAGTAAAAATGTACCAAAGTGGGGATAAAGTACACAAGTGGTATTGTAGTTATACCCCTTGAAAATGCCAGGAACACAGGGAAGCTGGTAATAAACTGCTGGACAGGACAATGATGCTGTCGGTCTTTGATCAGGGAATCTATTTTTCTATTTAGATTTTAAATCCAAGATGTGACTTAACTGGAAGGAAGCGACCATAAACACATCAGATGGCAGCCAGATTGGAATTTAAACTTCAGTGCTTATGATCTCCACATAAAATACTTGATTTGATTTTAGTAACTTCCTTAAGGAACTGATGAACTTCCTTGTACTGTTTTGATTCACTTTCATTATTTCCAGTTTTAAGTAAAGTCTCATTGTAGTAGGTTCCCAATAACAAATTTCTTAATATGCTTGCATTTTATGGAAATGAATGTTATTTCAGTATATGAACTATTGCCTCTAACTTGGATAATCTTTTTTTTTCAAGTTTATATTTATTTTTAAGTAATCTCTACACCCAACATAGGGCTCAAACTCATGACCTAGAGACCAAGAGTTGCATGGTCTCCCAACCAAGCAGGCACCCCTAAGTTAGATAATCTTTTTGATCTGCATACATATGTGTTGTAATAGTAGTTATAACAACATTTGTTGTAATAGCATTTGGCTTTTCCAAGTTAAGGGTTCATGTTCTTAAATCACGCCACCCCCACCTCCCGACACATACCCACACAATTCCCTATTGCTAGCAGTATCTGGGAATTCTAACCATACACTGTAAAATCTTGTTTCTGGGGGGAAAACAGGTTGAGATCACACCATTCCAACACTTGCAAATGCCCAGTGCCATGAGGGTCACTGCTGACATGGGCCTGTATTTCCCTCAGCCTTGGTCAAGGGTATTAGTTGCATCCTGAGGCCTCTGCCTCCTCCAGTGCCACTCCCTCTTCTGTTCAGATAGGAGACTGAAATCCCCAACTAGGATTTGTGTTTTTACAATGATTTATGGCTTCCTCGGAACTCCGTTTCCATTAATTTGTAGACAAGGCTTGGGGCTTTGAACTTGTTAGTTTAGATTACAGTAAACTGCTGCTATCTTATCCTACTTTTCTCTTAAAAGTTGCTCTTTGTGCTGTTGTGTCATCATTGAACTGTTGGCCTTAAGTGGTATTAGTAATATGAGGATTATCTTAGTATCATTTGGAATAATTCTTTACTTTGGTTTTAAAATAATGTTTCAACTCTTAGGGGTGCCTGCTTGCTCAGTCGGTAGAGTATGTGACTCTTGATCTCGGACTTGTAAATTCAAGCCCCACATTGGGTGTAGAGATTACTTAAAAATAAAATGTTAAATGTTTCAACTTCTAAAGAAATAACTCTGAACCTTTCTTTGTTTTTATAGGGAGCTGTTTGGACCATGAAATTTTCTCACTGTGGCCGATTACTTGCCTCAGCTGGACAAGACAATGTAGTGAGAATATGGGCTTTAAAAAATGCTTTTGACTATTTCAACAATATGCGAATGAAATACAATACCGAAGGTATTTTTTATTTACTTGTGGGCCTTAAAATTCTAGAGACATCTGGTATTTTTACATTTTAGGTATAATAATGCCCTCTTCTCTGGCAACCATTTGCAGCAACCACTATTTTTAATAGTGGCCACAAACCTAAAAGTAGAACAGAAGTCAACACCGAAAAAGCATCTGAATCCCATGGAAAACGCTACCATAGAGCTTTTGACTTTATCCCATTTGAAGTATTGTGCAGAGTTTAATTCATCAACTATTGAGAACAAAGTTGCTTGGTTTCCCCTGACAACCTTTAGTTCTCTCCTGGGTTTAAATGAAATAACCTGATTAATTTAGAAAAGGAATGAGAATAATAATATCCATCCAGTAAGGAAAGAAAAAAGGAGACCCAGCCATGAAAAGGAAATATGATTTGTCAGTACATCAGAGGTATATGAAAAAAGGTTAAATGGCAGAGAGAAACCTCAGAATGTGATGTGTGTACACCATGATTACAACTGTATAAAATATTTCTGTATATTGGTAACTTACCAGGAAAGCATGTAGAACTGATGTAGGTAAGAGCTTTATGTTTATGGGATTCTTTTCTTATAATTATTTAACTACAATAAATTTTCTCCACAAACCCCTCCCTTCCACTCCCATCCTCGCCCTAGCCCACTAAGACTGAAACCAAGAAGTTAAGGGATGGGAGAAAGGAGACTAGGTGGCCACAGGCTGGAGGATAGGGCATATTTAAAGCACCGGTTTGAGGAACATAGAAATCTGGGGAGATCCACTAAACTGGCAAATGATCCCTGTATACTTTAGTGGCCCTGTGGGTATTGCTTGCATTATAATACATAATTGAAGATGAAATTGGGTTGGCAAAAAGTTAAACTGTGTTTACAATACATTTTTTTTATTGCCCTGCCTGGATCAGAAAGACTGTTCCAGCGACCCTTGCGACTTCTACCACCCCAGACCCTTTGTGTTCCTTTATTGTTCATCTTGTTTGTATTCACTATGAATAATGAAGATTTAATAATATTTTATTAAATTGACGATATGGTTATTCTAGATTTTATGATAAAAATGATAAAGCCTATTATTTTGGTGCCCAGAGAATTAATACTTCACTTATTTAGAAAATGTGTTTTTTCAGAATGTTATATTCTATGACTATTAATTAGGTGTTCATGTGTCATTATTTCTGATTGATGTGTGTGTGTGTGTGTGTGTGTGTGTATGTACATGCCTGTTTATAATTATTATTTTGTTTTTAGGACGTGTATCCCCGTCACCTTCTCAGGAAAGTCTGAATTCATCAAAGTCTGATACAGATACAGGGGTATGTTCAGTATTTTATGGTTACTCTAGTTAAGTACTATAATTTGATTTGTTTACCACGAAATACCTTGTTGTCTGTCAGAAATTACAGTTACATGAAAACAGTTAATTAAGATACATTAGAGATAAGAGTTTCTTCTGTTAGAAGTGGTAAATGAAAAATTGTGATATTTAAAAGCTGTCATACAGTGCATGATACTACTCCAGCTACCAAACTACTAATACAAACTTAAATAAACAGAATCCCTTCCCCTCAAATCCATGTTACAATTTTAAAAAATATTGGATACTGAATAAGGAGTGATAGAGGAAAGAAAAAAGTGCAGGAATATTTTAATTTTTCCATCTTCTTGGTTTAATAAATGCTTCCTCACAGTTTCAGGTAGTTTAAAATATTTTGATGGTTTTCATTTGGTCTGATAGCTGGAAGGTTAAATATAACCAATTTTACACCTAAAAAGCAAACTGGAGAATATTATTCTAAGCTGTCCCTTGTGCTTCTTGTGTATTGACCTAGACAAGGGTGATGTAAAACGAAGAACCTAAAATGTCCACCTGCTCAACAGTATTTTCCTGAAATTTCATTGTCTTTATAGTATTTGACACTAATGTTTCCCTACTCTAAACATACTCCTCTCAGCTTTCTAAGGTTCTATTTTTCCTTGTTCTCTTCCTACACCCTTGCTGTCTCTTCCTCTTTCTCTCACTTAAATGGTGCTGTTTTTCAGAGTTGTGTCCTTGGCCATCCTTGTCTGACATATTCATTTGTTGCCTCCAGATCTGAATTGGCTTTTACCTTCATAATTCTTGCCTTTGAGAATAGCTTGATGGTTTCTAAACAAGCAGAAGATCTTACTGGGCATGCTACCCTTTTCACGTAACAGTGTGTGTAGGATCTCTCCATCGGTGTATTTACCACTCACACTGGCTGATAGGTCTAAAACTGAACTCCCTCAACAAATGTTTTTTGAGTGCCTGTTAATGTGCCAGATACTGCTAGATTGCATAGAGTCAAATGAGACATAGTCTTTGCCTGGGGACTGTGCTAACTGGTGAAGTCAGTGTATCCACAATTCTAGTATTGGATGGGAATATTCTACAGAAGGTACCACACAAGTACAGGAGTTTTAGTTATCCCAACAAATCAGAGCGTGAGCAAAGTCTTCCTGGAGGCTTTGTGTGCGAGCCAGGAGTTCGCTGTGTGAGAGAAGGAAGGCAGCAGAGCATGGGAGCGATCAGCTAGTGCAGAGGCCTGGAGGCAGAGATGGCCCAGCACGTTAAGGGTGCTGCCGGAAGTTCCATGTGGCTGGAGCCAAGCGGGCGTGCGTGAGAGTTGGAGGAGAGGTAGACAGGATTAGGATTTTCAGTGGTCCTTTGTGTTAAACCAAGACGTTTGGACTTTGTCCTGTAAACTGCAGGGGAGTGGGAAGGGGCTTTCAGGGGCTTCAATCAGGAGCTTAATTAAAATATTAAGATTTTTGTTTCCGGGAGAGCTTTCTGGTAAATACTGTAAAGGATCAGCTAAATGGGGGCTCCAGGCTAGAGACAAGGGAGACTACTTAAGAGGGTATTAACCCAGGAGAGAAACGGTACTTTGATTATGAAGCAGTGAGTCTAGAAACCATAATGATGAGCTGAATTTGAGAGACCATGGAAGAGATAGGATCTCTGGCACTTGGTGACCAACTAGCTGGGTTGGCAGGTGAATAGTTTAGGACGATTCCCAGCTGTCTGGCTTGAGTAACTGGCTAGATGTTAATGTTCACTCATGGAAATATTTTTATTACCTACCTAGAACCCTGCTTCCCTCTTTGAGCCTTTAATGGCATCACCATCCATGAGTTACTTTTTTAACTTCGTCAGAAGATACTCTATTACTTTTTTCCTTACCCAGATACCAAATGAGTTATAAATTTCTATCCACTCTGCCTCCATTTACAAATGCCTGTGGAATCTGTTCGCTCATTCTCCGTTGTCACTCATATTATCTAGGCCTTCAACATTCATTGAGATGTTTGCTGTAGCTTCCTAATTGCTTTTTCTGTCTCCGGTCTCTACGCAATTAAATTTTCTATACTGCCACCAGCTTTTTTTCAAAATCCCAATCTGATGCCATTTTGTGGTTTAAAATCTTTTGATGGCTCCTTGTCACCTGCAGAATAAGGCCCTTCCTGATACTGCCTCACCTTACCCTTTTAAAAAAAATTTATGATAGCAGATGCAATTTTTTAAAAAAAGATTTTACCTATTTGAGAGTGAGAAAGAGAGAGCATGATCGGGGGAGGGGCAGAGGGAGAGGCAGACTCCCTGCTGAGCAGGGAGCCTAATGTGGGGCTCGATCCCAGGAGGCCAGGATTATGACCTGAGCTGAAGTCAGATGCTTAACTGACTGAGCCACCCAGGAGTCCCCTCATCTTACCTTTTTAACTCTGTTCTAATTTCCTGGTGCCTATGCAGCCTACTCACCATGCTGGACATGGGTCTATACCCTAGCCATTCTTTTACTTTCCTGCCTTTGTCTGTGCTATTTGCTTTGCCCTCAGTGCCCTCCTTTTCTCACTGCCCTCCCTTTTCTCACTGGTCAGAGCCCTGTTCATTCTTCAAGATTCAGTTCAAAAAAAAGAAAAAGGATTTGGTTCAAATATCTTATCGTCTCTTAATATTTTCCCTGAACCAGGCAGGCAGAATTGTTCCTCATTTTTATTCCGACGGAACGTTACAGGTATTTTGACACTGATATTACTTACCATGTCTTCTTTGGCAATTTGTCTCACTGGCTAGACTCTGGGCTGATTTAAGGCAAAAAACTATAGTTCATAGATCTTAGTGTCCTTGGAACCTAACCCCATGCCTGACTGTAGTGGGCCTGAATCAGTGTTGAACTCCTCCTTCTGTGACTTTGTTCCTGTCCTCCTTATCTGGAGGCCTGTCATCTCCCTTCTTTCTGTTCGAAGCTTGCTGGTTCTTCAAGGCCCACTTCCTCCATAAAGCCTTCACTGACTAATGTAGCAGTAAAAATTTTAACCACTTTGCTTTGGGGGAAAGGTTTTGCTTTTATTAGTTTAATTCACCGTAAAGCTTCCAGGCATTGATTATTATTAAAAACTGGAACTATTTGTCCCAACTTGTATTTCAACAATCCTACTAACAGATCATTTTATGTATTTTTTATTTTTTTTTAAAGCTTTTGCTTATTTATTTGACAGAGATCACAAGTAGGCAGAGAGGCAGGCAGAGGGGTGGGGGGGAAGCAGGCTCCCTGCTGAGCAGAG
The DNA here is from genome assembly GCF_963455335.1 of Martes martes. Taxonomy (NCBI): domain Eukaryota; kingdom Metazoa; phylum Chordata; class Mammalia; order Carnivora; family Mustelidae; genus Martes; species Martes martes. Next base: position 91,549,186 of record NC_137897.1, read on the forward strand.
AGCCCGATGCAGGGCTCGATCCCAGGACCCCGGGATCATGACCCGAGCTGAAGGCAGAGGCTTTAACCCACTGAGCCACCCAGGCACCCCCGTTTTATGTATTTTTTTAATATTTTATTTATTATTTACTTTAGAGAGTTAGCGCAAGTTGGGGGTAGGAGCAGAGGAACAGGGAGAGAGAGAATACTAAACCAGCTCCCAGCTGAGCTCCGAGGCCTCAATCCCAGGACCCTGAGATCATGACCTGAGGCGAAATCAAGAGTTGGAAGTTCAACTGACTAAGCCAGCCAGGCTCCCTCCTATTGACAGATCCTTAACTACGTCTATCTAGCCCACTTCATCCCTGCAAAAAGCCTAAGTAACTTACCATCTTGTTTGAATACGGGCCTTTTATTATTTTTTTAAAGATTCATCTATTTGAGAAAGCGAGAGTGCGAGCCTGTGGGGTGGGGTGGGGCAGAGGGAGAGGGAGAAAGAAACTCCAGCAGATTGCATGCTGAGCACATAGCCTGATGCGGGGTTTGATATCACGACCCTGAGACCACAACCTGAGCCAAAAATAAGAATCGGACGCTCAGCCACCTGTGTCAACTGGGCGCCCCAAATACAGGCCTTTTAAATGAGGAGCATAACAATTCTTTGACACAAAAAGTAGTGACCCCCCTGGAGTACTGAGCTTTTTTCCTGTAGTAGTTGAGTATCATTTATATCTGTTGTTTTCAAGAGTAGATTGGTACTACTTTCGCTTCTGTCATTTTGATTGGGGATGGTTAGAAGAGGCCTGTATTTCATATACCTTTGGATTATGGTACCTGCTGTGTTGTCTGGGAACCTAGTGCTAGCTATAATGAGGGGCAGTATGCACAGTGTAGCTTATTCATTTATTAATTTTCCTGATGTGTGTGTTCTTTTTTTTCTTTTCTCATGATAGTGATGTATTTATCTCTTTTTAACTATAACCTCACTCTTGTTAGCACTCATGTAAAATAGAGTACCTGAAAGTGTACCTATAGTACTGTTGGGCATATAGAGTGGCACACCCAAGATCCCTAACTTATTCATTGGTCACGCCAAGCCTAGAATTCTGCCTGCTGTGCTCTCCATTCCTACTGATTTCCAAAAGTAGCTCAGTGCATGTATGCAAGAAAGGAAGAGGGCCTGCCTAGCTTGCTCCATTATGGTAGATTTGTAAAATTTCTGCTGGAAACTAGAAGTCATAACTATGCTGTTAACCTAGGAATTGGCGCTTTGCTCGGGTTTGATCTGTGTTGGGTGTGCTTGACTAGTGGAAACATCAGTATCGGTGCCTCAGCATTTTGCTGCTGCTCGGAATTCTTGAGAGAAGATTGTAGGGAGGGAAAAAATTTGCTCTACTCTCTTGGGTTCCACAGCCATGATTTTGCAGCTGGGATCCATGAATAACCTGACAAAAGACAGATTCACAAGAGAAACAGTTTACTATGTATGTGTGTATGTACACACACACACACACACACACACACACACTATATGGAGGCCTTCATAGAAAAATACTGAATGCAAAAAGTAAAAAAAGGAAATAAAAATACTGAATGCCTAAAGAGGCAGTTAGACCCAGGGGTTTATATATGATTTTAATAAAGAAAGGTAAGTTTGTTGAGAAGTGACAAGAAAAAGAGGGGCGGTGAACATTAGGGGCAGTATATTGTGACCAGGTAAAAATATTGGGGGAAACTAGTGGAGGATAAGGATTACTTAGTACTATCTCCAGAGGTAAGATTTATTTTCCCCTTCCTGGCAAGGAAGAGGTAAAGGGGACACACCTTCACAAAGAGAATTTCATGCCCTGCTTTCAGGTAGAAGTAGGGAGGGCAAAGACTTTTTCTTGTGTCTGCTTATTCTCAGTTGCCTTCAGCCCAAAATGATCTTTATGTAAAGGTAATATTTTGGGGTGACATAGTCTGATCTCCTTCAAGATTATTAGAATCTAAAACTTGGATGAAAGGAGTTACCTATAAGGGGGTGAGGTATTTTTGTGAAATTGTAGATGTGCAACATTTTATTTTAAAAATATGTATTGATGGGGCACCTGGGTGGCTCGGGGTCATTAAGCGGCTGCTTTCAGCTCAGGGCCTGATCCCAGTGTCCTAGGATCCTTGCTTAGAGGGAGGCCTGCTTCTCCCTCTCCCACTCCCCCTGCTTGTGTTCCCTCTCTCGCTGTGTCTCTGTCAAATAAATATAAAATCTTTAAAAAAAAAAAATACGTATCGCTGGGCACCTGGGTAGCTCAGTTGGTTAAGCCTCCCACTCTTGATTTTTGGTTCAGGTCATGATCTCAAGGTCATAAGATCAAGCCCCTCATCAGGCTCTGCGCTCAGTGCAGAATTTACTTTAAAATTATCTCTCTCTCTCTTCCTCTGCCCGCTCCCCACTTTCTCTTTAAAAAAAAAAAAAAAAAAGAATTGGCTGCTCCCGTATTGGGGGCATAGATATTTACAATTTTTAGATCATCTTGGTGGATAGTCCCTTTAGGAATTATGTAGTGTCCTTCTGTATCTCTGACTACAGTCTTTAGTTTAAAATCTAATTTATCTAATATGAGAATCACTACCCCGGCCTTCTTTTGAGGCCCATTGGCCTGAAAGATGCTTCTCCATCCCTTCACTTTCAGTCTGGGTGTATCCTTAGGTTCAAAATGGGTCTCTTGTAGACAACATATGGATGGGTCCTGTTGTTTTATCCAATCTGCAGCCCTATGTCGTTTTATGGGCGCATTTAGGCCATTCACATTGAGAGTGATTATTGATAGATACGTTTTTATTGACATCGTGTTACCTTTGAAGTCTTTACTGCCTAGAGCCATCTATACTTTTAATGCCATTCCGATCAAAATTCCACCGGTATTTTTCAAAGAGCTGGACCAAATAATCCTAAAATTTGTATGGAATCAGAAGAGACCCCGAATTGCTAAGGAAATGTTGAAAAAGAAAAACAACTGGGGGCATCACGTTACCTGATTTCAAGCTTTACTACAAAGCTGTGATCACCAAGACAGCATGGTACTGGCATAAAAACAGACACACAGACCAGTGGAACAGAGTAGAGAGCCCAGATATGGACCCTCAACTCTATGGTCAAATAATCTTCGACAAAGCAGGATAAAATATACAGTGGAAAAAAGACAGTCTCTTCAATAAGTGGTGCTGGGAAAATTGGACAGCTATGTGTAGAAGAATGAAACTCAACCATTCTCTTACACCGTACACAAAGATAAACTCGAAATGGATAAACGAGAGACAGGAATCCATCAGAATCCTAGAGGAGAACATAGGCAGTAACCTCTTCGATATCAGCCACAGCAACTTCTTTCAAGATATGTCTCCAAAGGCAAAGGAAACAAGTGAAAATGAACTTTTGGGACTTCGTCAAGATCAAAAGCTTCTGCACAGCAGAGGAAACAATCAATAAAACAAAGAGGCAACCCACGGAATGGGAGAAGATATTTGCAAATGACAGTACAGACAAAAGGTTGATATCCAGGATCTATAAAGAACTTCTCAAACTCAACACATACAAAACAGATAATCATGTCAAAAAACGGGCAGAAGACATGAACAGACACTTCTCCAATGAAGACATACAAATGGCTATCAGACACAGGAAAAAATGTTCATCATCACTAGCCATCAGGGAGATTCAAATTAAAACCACATTGAGATACCACCTTACAACAGTTAGAATGGCCCAAATTAGCAAGACAGGAAACGACGTGTGGTGGAGAGGATGTGGAGAAAGGGGAACCCTCTTACATTGTTGGTGGGAATGCAAGTTGGTGCAGCCACTTTGGAGAACAGTGTGGAGATTCCTTAAGAAATTAAAAATAGAGCTTCCCTATGACCCTGCAATCGCACTACTGGGTATTTACCCCAAAGATACAGATGTAGTGAAAAGAAGGGCCATCTGTACCCCAGTGTTTATAGCAACAATGGCCATGGTCGCCAAACTGTGAAAAGAACCAAGATGCCCTTCAACGGACGAATGGATAAGGAAGATGTGGTCCATATACACTATGGAGTATTATGCCTCCATCAGAAAGATGAATACCCAACTTTCGTATCAACATGGATGGGACTGGAAGAGATTATGCTGAGTGAAATAAGTCAAGCAGAGAGAGTAAATTATCATATGGTTTCACTTATTTGTGGAGCATAACAAATAACATGGAGGACATGGGGAGATGGAGAGGAGAAGGGAGTTGAGGGAAATTGGAAGGGGAGGTGAACCATGAGAGACTATGGACTCTGAAAAACAATCTGAGGGTTTTGAAGGGGCAGGGGGTGGGTATTATGGAGGGCACATATTGCATGGAGCACTGGGTGTGGTACATAAACAATGAATTCTGTTACACTGAAAAGAAATTTAAAAAAAAAAAAAAAGAAAAAGAAGAAGAAGAAAGTCATGGAGGTGTAGATGGGGCAAACAATGTGTAAGCCATTACAGGGACTGTGGCTTTTACTCTGAGGGAGATGGAAGCCAGTGGAGGGTCTTTGAACAGAGAATGACAAAATTTAACATATTTGAAAAGGTTCATTCTGGCTTTTAAATAGTGAGACTAGATAATTAGAAACTAAGAAATGTCTTATTTATTTTGTTTTCTCAAATAACTAACACAGTATCTGGTATATAGTCAGTGCTAATAAATATCAAAAGGCTTACAAGTTTTCATAGCAGTCCATCTTTAAAATGACATTTTTAGATAACCAGGATATTTTAATATGGATTAGATATTAGATGATATAAATGGTATTTTTTAGGTGTGATACTAGTATAGTAGTTATATTTGAAAGAGGGCTTATTAGTTAGAAATACATAAAGAATATTTACTGATAAAATCAATAGTGTTTAGATCTTGCTTTAAGTGTTCCAGCAAAAATAAGCAAATATGTAAAAGTGGGAGGACTGATAAAACAAGATGAGTAAAATACTGATAACCATTAAAGCAGGTGACGGATGTATGGGATTCGTTCTACTATTTATTACATTATTCTACTTCTGTGTATATTTGAAATGGCCATAATAAAGTTGTGTATATGTTTATATAGAGACATAAATATATATTTATCTTTCTAGATATAGATACCTGTTTATAGAGATGTATACATATAGATAAAACACATAACATTTTACTTGGTGATTATACCTTTAGTAATTCTACCTTTAAAAATCTATCATAAAGAAATAATCAGATGGGGGTACCTGGCTGGCTCAGTCAGTAGAGCAAGGGACACTTGATCTCAGGATCCTGAGTTGAAGCCCCACCTTAGGTGTAGAGCTTCCTTTTTTTTTTTTTTTTTTTAAGATTTTATTTATTTATTTGTCAGAGAGAGTGAGCACAGGCAGACAGAGCGGCAGGCAGAGGCAGAGGGAGAAGCAGGCTCCCCGCTGAGCAAGGAGCCCGATGTGGGACTCAATCCCAGGCCGCTGGGATCATGACCTGAGCTGAAGGCAGCCGCTTAACCAACTGAGCCACCCAGGCGTCCCAGAGCTTCCTTTTAAAAGGAAAAAGGAAGGGTGCCTGGGTGCCTCAGTTGGTTAAGTGGCTGCCTTTAGCTCAGGTGGTGATCCCAGGGTCCTGGGATCCAGCCCCCCCACCACTTCCTTCCTTGGCGGGTAGTCTTGTTCTCCCTCTCCCACTGCCCCTCCCCCCACTCGTGGGCATGCTGTCTCTCAAATAAATAAGTAAAATCTTTTAGAAAAAAAAAATCAGATAGGCTCAGATGTAAATAAAAAGATTTTCATCTTAGTATTCTAAAAATAGCTAAAATTTAAACACCTACATTTTTAACAGCTGGAAAATAAAAACTATGGTGTTATTGTTAAAGTAGAATACTATGCAGTCCTTAGGTTGTTTTCAAAGACTATTTAATGACTTTAAAATATTCAAAATAAAATGTTAAGTGAAAAAAGCAGAATGAAAAATTGAATACAATATTATCCCAGTTTTTACTAAGCATATCTAAATACTTTGTAGATTAAAATTTCAAAGAAATACACTAAATTTGGGGCACCTGGCTGGCTCAGTTGGTAGAACATGTGACTCTGGATCTCAGGGTTATGAGTTTAAGCCCCACATTGGGTGTAGAGATTACTAAAAAACAATCTTTGGGAAAGAAAAGAAATATACTAAATTATTACTAGTAGCATCTCTAGGTGGTGGGATTTTAGGTCTTCTTTTTTTCTTTTACTCTTTATACTTCTCTGTACTTCTAAAATTTTCGTTATTTTTCTTTTAAGATTTTTACTTATTTATATGACAGAAAGAGATAGAGGAAGGCACAAACAGTGGGAGCTGCAGGCATAGGGAGAGGGAGAAGCAGGCTCCCCACTGAACAGGGAGCCCAAAGCAGGCCTAGATCCCAGGACCCTGGGATCATGACCTGAGCCGAAGGCAGACGCCTACTGACTGAGCCACCCAGGCACCCCTAAAATTTTCTTTAGTAAACATACCTGCTTTTATTAAAACAGATAACAGAAGATACTGTCAAAGTCTCAAGCTCAAAACCTTTTGACCATAATACCCTTTATATTAAGATAAATAAATAATAAAATAGACATAAAGAGTCTGTGTTCCAGGATGTTCATTGAATTGCTATTTATGCTAGCAAGAAACTGGAAATATCTAAATGACCAACCAGTTGGAGAATGATTAAATTATGGCACATCGATGTGCAGCTAGTAAATGTTTTCAGAGAGTGAATTACTGAAAATACTCATGGTATAATAGGAAGATACTGAATCGTGTATGATTTAAATTAATGTTTTTTAAAAAATGAAAGATGAAGGTGGTCATCATGTTAGCAAAGTGTTGTTTTAATTTTTGTTTTATTACTTCCTGTGCTTTTTGAATTATCTGCACTGGCCATGTATTTATAATCAAAAATGTATTTAACTATTTTGAAACAAAATACAGAGTACAAGGAGAAGAACTTGGATGTTTGAGGAGAAAAATAAGATCTGGAATCACTGCTAGAGGAATAATGCTGAGAACTTAATGAAATGTAAATGATTATTAAACAAAAGGTTGGACTTTATGTAATAGGTCAAGCCTGTTTAGTTTTATGTGTTCCAGCTGTGCTCACCAGGCTGGCAGCACAAGGAGAGGCCGGAGCCTAGTCCTCTAGGATTAGGAGTGCTTGGCAAAAGGTCAGGGCACCGCTGTAGCTGCTGTACCTCCACAGTGGTATGAAGATGCTTTTCTACACTGTCAAGTTCTAGGCAAATAGTAGTGGTAGTTCTCGTCTGTCCCTCGGCTCCCGGCCTAGTTGCAGCCCTCCTTATTCTTATTCACACTTACTGACTGCTCTTTCTGCCTCCACGCTTTCTCCCTACCATCTTTTACCTTCCTGCTTAGCTTTCTCTTTCTAAAGCACCGGTCACATCATGTTATTCTCTTTCCGGAAGCCTGTGCTGGCTCTCCATCTCCTTAGAATATCTGAACTTTTAAGCCACAAATGCGAGGCTCATTAGGATCTGGTCCCAAAGTACCTTTCCCGCCTGATCCCCTGCTATATCTCCATACACCTTTTTCCTGGGCCTTGCCATCCTACCTGTCCTTCCCTAAGTAAGCAGGGCTTGTTAGCTGACAACTCTGTATTTTTGCTCATGCTACATCCTCTGAAACATTTGAGCGACAACCTTTGGACTTACAGTTGTTATTTCTGCTTTGGTTCTGCTGTTTACAGGTGGCTGTGTGAGCTTTAATATGTTATTTTGATCTCTTTGAGCCTCAGGTGTTTTTCTTAATTTCTTCATCTTCATAATGTTACTACCTACCTGACAGAGTTGTTAGGAATTCACTCAGGTAATGAATACAAATGCATGTTGTAAGCTAAATGCACACACGTATGGCATTATTTTCTACCTACCTCTGTCAGGATGCTTTTGACTTCAAATAACAGAAATCCAACTGAAAATGGCTTAAACAATGAGGAAACAAGTCTGGAGGTAAGGTGGTTCCAAGGTTGGTTAATGCAGCAGCTCAGTAGTGTCGTCAGGGACACAGGGTCCTGCCATCCTCCTGCTCTGCTCTTCTTTGTTATTCTTAGGTTTGTTCCCCTCATGGTAGTAAGATGGCAGCTACAGTGTTAGGTGTCACACAGATGGCTGTGTTCAGAGGAAGGAGAGAACATTCCTTTAGTATGCCCCTTAGGAAATCTTTCTGGAAGCTTCTCCCCTGTCTCCACCTACCCCTTTCCCCCTATAAACTTTCCGTCATGTCTGATTGAAAAAAACTGCAGCACATGCCCATGCCTAAACCAGTCATCACTGGGAAAGGGAATGAGCTCATCTTAATTAACTCAGACCAATCATGACTCACCCCCTGATGCTGGCTCCCATCTCTCCGAAAGGAACCAATGCTCAGAAAAGGACAAAGTAGGGGCTCTGTTAGGGAGGGAAAGATTGCAATAGCACAGGCTTCAGGGATGACCCTGGTTTGTTGGAACAAGGAGGTAAATGAGTGATAAGTAGTAGATTCATTGTTAAAGGGGAGTTTTGTTTCTGGTAGATCAAGATTTTGGTCAGGCAGCAAATGATGAGAGAACAGATGGGGTGGGAAGAGTGTGAAGTTTTTGCTTTTCTAGTTTTAACATTTGTCTTTATATCTACATAGGTGTGCAGTGGAGCTGATGAAGACCCTGACGATAAAAACGCACCGTTTCGGCAGCGGCCATTTTGCAAATATAAAGGACATACCGCTGATCTCCTTGATCTTTCATGGTCTAAAGTAAGAAATTCTTACTTGGAGAGTGTATTAATTCTACATAACTATGACTTCAGGATAAAAACAGATGTTTTGTTTTTCAAGTGTTTGGTTATGTATACTACATGGGAGTTACCTACAAAGTAATCGGTTAAAAGAGGAGAAACATTCAATTAGGCTAATACATATGTTTATATTAACAGCTTCTGTCTGGATCTGTCTTTACACTTGTATTTTTGGCTTCTTTGTAAACTAATTTTGCAAAGTTGCTGTTCTTACAAAATGAATATATGATTTCAGCTTCAGTGCTAAAGTCAGATCTATCTAATCAAGACTGCTTTGGTTAATCTGCTATATTTATTAAATCATTAAGTTTAACAATATATGATAAGTCATCACTTTATGTGTTTTTTCCCTTAGAGCAAAATTATTTCAGAAGTAGAGGGCCTGTTTTGCCACTGAACAAATATCTTAGCAGTTTTGCAAAAATTTAAAGAGATACTTTAAATTTTATTTAAGGCATTTGAAGCATGAAGCAGTGTTTGGAATTCCATCTCCTACCCAGCTCCCCTCCAGCAACCCTCAGTTAGTTTCCTACAGTTAAGATGTCTCTGTCTTTCTCAGACTGATGTATTTCACTTAGCATAATGCCCTCTAGTTCCATTCACATCGTTGCAAATGGTAAGATTTCATTCTTTTTAATGGCTGAGTAATATTGTACCAGAGTTCTATTTTTTGGTTGTATAATACACTATCTATTTTTTTTTTAACGATTTTATTTATTTGACAGACAGAGATCACAAGTAGGCGGAGTGGAGTGGGGGGAGCAGGCTCCCTGCTGAGCAGAGACCAATGCAGGGCTTGATCTCAGAACCCTGAGATCATCACCTGAGCCAAAGGCAGAGGCTTAACCTGAGCCACCCAGGCACCCTTACACTATCTATTTAAAAACAAGTAGGGGTACCTGTGTCACTCAGTTAAACATCAGACTCTTGATTTCTGAGAGTCTGCTTAAGGATTCTTTCTGTCTTCCTCTGCTCCTCCCCTCCATGTATGCAGGCAGCACATGTGTGCATGCTCTCTCTCTAATTAATTAAATAAAAACAGGTATACCACATAAAACATACACTTTTACAGCTAGCCCCAAATATCATATATTTATCAGTGCAGTAACATATCCAAATTGATATTTGCACTTAGTATTTAACATCTCTGTGCCTCAGTGTTCTCATTTGTGAAGGAGGATAATGATACACCTAGTTCATAGTATAGTGTTAGCAATTTTTAGTACATTGCAAGTACTCGATAAATGTCATCATTGCTTTGATTTGTTTAGCACCTTTAGGAATACCAGAGAATACTAGGGTCTCTTTGTGTTGCCTCATTCAGTATAACACATAGTTCTTAAATTATGCCAAAAAGTTAAAGAACTTCTGCCAGCTGGAAACTTTTGACAGATAGATGTTTGGTTCCTGGGTGATGGGCCATCAGCGTGCCTAAAGCAGGTACAATCCCCTCTTCTAGCTTCTAGAAAATTCTATGATCTATTCTGAGATGTTTGACGATTTCTCTTCTCTCATTTTCTTGCCTTGGGTGTGACAGGTGCACAATAACTTTTCATTTCCATGCTGCATTATAGGGTAATCTTTTTGAAGGCATTTTAATTGGCAATTCGGGAATTCTTGTGAGTTAAAATTCACCAGTGTTGCCAATGTCAGAATAACTAAAGTGACAATCATGTGAATGGATGTCTTATAGTCATAGCCTAGTTTCACTATATGGGGACTATAAAAACTAAGGCACACCTTAGTCGTCTTGGTGCTTAGCAGATTTATTTTAACATAGATCGTAAGATAATCCTAATTTTAGAACAGGTCATATAAAAAAAAGTCTTAGAACCAAAGGAATATGGCATATAATGGGGAGAAAAATGGGATCTTCCAAGTGAATTGGATAATCTTTTGTTCGTTCTAATGCTAGGTATAACAATAATAATAACAAAACTGTTGAGATACATAGAACTGAAAGTTTGCTTTTATTATGCAAGTAGTGTTTTCTTAGGGTGATAAAATGATCAATGTCAATTTCTCACTAGAACTACTTCCTGCTTTCTTCTTCGATGGATAAAACGGTCAGGTTATGGCACATTTCCAGAAGAGAATGCCTTTGCTGTTTCCAACATATAGATTTTGTCACTGCCATAGCTTTCCATCCAAGAGTAAGTAATTGTTTTTTTGGGGTTTTTTTGTTGTTTTTTTAAAATTTTATTTATTTATTTGATAGAGAGATCACAAGTAGGCAGAAGCAGGCAGAGAGAGGGGGAAGGAGGCTCCCCACTGAGCAGAGAGCCCGACGTGGGGCTCGATCCCAGGACCCTGGGATCATGACCTGAGCTAAAGGCAGAGGCTTTAACCCACTGAGCCACCCAGGCGCCCCAGAATTGTTTTTATATATTTTTTATTAGACCATAAGGAAGATGAGGGAACCTGGTTTCTCTGGAGGGCTGTTGAACTATAGGAAAAAAATTATTAACAGCCACATAGTTATTAGTCTTTCTCTTTCTTTCCTTCTTTCCTCCCACCTCCCTTCCTCCCTTCCTCATTTATTTATTTTAGAGTACGCTCCACACCCAGCATGGAGCCCAATATGGGGCTTTAGCTCACAACCCAGACATGAAGACCTGAGCTGAGATCAAGAGTTGGACTCTTGGGGCACCTGGGTGGCTCAGTGGGTTAAAGCCTCTGCCTTCAGCTCAGGTCGTGATCTCAGGGTCCTGGGATCGAGCCCCGCATCAGGCTCTCTGCTCAGCGCAGAGCCTGCTTCCTCCTCTCTCTCTCTCTGCCTGCCTCTCCGCCTACTTGTGATCTCTGTCTGTCAAATAAATAAGTAAAATCTTTTTAAAAAAAAAAAAGAGTTGGACTCTTAACTGAGCCACCCAGGCAGCCTTTTTTTTTTTTTGGTTAAGATTTATTTATTTTGAGAGAGAGAGAGAGAGACACCAGCATGAGGTGGGGTGGGGAAGGAAAGAGGGAGGAAGACTCTCCAGCAGACTCCCTTCTGAGCGCAGAGCCCGACAATGTGCGGCTCAGTCTCACAACCCTGAGACTGCGACCTGAGCCAAAACCAAGAGTCAGATGATCAACCTCCTGAGCCCCCCAGGCACCCATTAAGTATCTGACTCTTGATCTCAGCTCAGGTCTTGAACTCCAGTTTGTGAGTTTAAGCCCCACCTTGGGTTACAAGCGTGTAGCCTATTTAAAGAAAAGAGAAGAAAGGAAATATTCTGCTAATCTGTATTAGAACTAGAAACGTTACAGTCTAACTATAATAATGGAAAGCCATCCCAAATCTTTGATAAGATGTGCAGGGTGTAAATAACGTATCCTGTTAAAGATGAGAGAGATTGGAGGTGGAAAAAGAAGAGACAGCAGGTGGGTAAATAAGATAGGGAAGCATATAGGGAAGAATAGTGGGAGGGGTGGGGTGCGAAGAGACAAAGAAGAAAAGGTTGAAAGAGGCAAAGACCAAAATTCGCTATAAGGTATACTGAATTCCTGTTTAATGTCTGGAAATACTGTTTTTGGTTTTTTGGTTGGGTGTTGTGGGTTTTTGTTTTGTTTTGTTTTAGTGAGCTCTGCACACAGTATGGGGCTTGAACTCAACGACCCCGAGATCAAGAGTCTCATGCTCTACCGACTGAACCAGCCAGGCGCCCCTGGAAATGCTGTTAATCATGAGATCCATGTTAATTCATTTTCAGTGTAGAAAATCCCTCACAATCTTTCCTCTGAAAAGGAAGTATTTCATATGATTTCAACCAAAGGAGGAAAATTCATCTTGGAATTGCTGACTTTATTATGTTCTTATAGGATAAAGCCACCAAATGAGTAAGGCTAAATTAATTTTCGCTCTTTACAACTATAAGCACAAGGGAAGTCCCGTGCCAGTGCTGCTCCACTAGCTGGGCTGAGATAAGTGGAGGACTTGAGCTGACCTGACTTACCCTCCCCCATGTTGATGTATAAATCCTATTTCTAAAAAAAAAAAAATCCTATTTCTATTCATGTCCCCATCTCTGTATGTTTAACACCCATTGTCATGTTAATGCAGCATTTTATTTATTTTTTTTAAGATTTTATTTATTTATTTGACAGACAGAGATCACAAGTAGGCAGAGAGGCAGGCAGAGAGAGAGAGGAAGGGAAGCAGGCTCCCTGCTGAGCAGAGAGCCCGATGCGATGCGGGGCTCGATCCCAGGACCCTGGGATCATGACCTGAGCCGAAGGCAGAGGCTTTAACCCACTGAGCCACCCTGGCGCCCCAATGAAGCATTTTATTTACATTCACATTTCTTCCTCTTTTTCCCCAAATTAAGAAAGAAGAATGACTTTTTTCCCCCTTCAATATCATTTCCTTCCCAGGGCAGGCTTATAATATAGACCCTTAGAAGACTTTGGTTCAGAACTTGGCAAATTAAAAATGCTTAATCTTTGCAGATACCTTATCAGTTTGGACCGTCAAGCTTTTTGAGGCTTCTTTCTGAATAACACCCCCATCCTGTCAGCCGAGTATACAGCAAAAGAATGGCTTTACTCCTGTCAGCAACTGTGAACAAAATCCTTCCCTCACCTCTATTTTAACTAATATGTCAGGGTGGAAAGGGAGAAGTATTAGGTGTGATAGTTACCTATGTAGTACTTTATTATTAAGGTTCCTGTTTAGTCAGCACTTTTTCTATACTTACATTTGGTTTCATTTTTGGAAACCGAAGAGCCCTAATTCTGAAATTCTGTAGATCTGAAGGATTTTTAAGAGGGGCTGGGGTAGGATGGTGTGGTGTTAACATTTTCTTAGGAAACATGACTCTATTAAAATAATGTTATCTGGAAAGAAGGAAGCAAAATTATAAAAGAAATAGCAAAATGAAGATAATATATGCACACACATATACACACACGTATGCATGTATGTAAATAAAATTCTGATTTGTAAGACCAACATGAAGTCTTTTTACTTGTTCTGCTCTTCTACTGGTAGTCATTAAGTAGAGTCTCCTATGCCACAGCCATAAATATGTCCTTTCTCTATAAATTGTCTTTGACAAGCTTCAGAGGTGAGTAAAAATGATAGTCTTAAGCAGAAGGGAATACTTCTTGTTTTGGCATTCCGATTATTTTACTCTTAATTCTTATGTTACCAACAGGCCCGTTTAGGTGATCGTTTTGCAACATATACAAATCTTGAATCATTATGTTATACCCCTGAAACTAATATAACATTGTCTGCCAATGATCTCTCATTAGACCAGCTTAGTGGTAGGCCTGGTTTAGTGTATAGCAGGGTTTCTCATTTTTGGCACTTGACATTTTGAGCTGGATCATTCTTTGTTGTAAAGGGAATAAATTCTGTCCTGTGCATTGCAGAGTGTTTAACAGGATTCCCGTCCTCTCCCCACTAGATGCCAAGAACATCCCATCCCCAGTTGTGACAGTCAAAAATGTCTCCAGACATTGCTAGATGTCTTCTGTGGAGCCAACTTGCCCCCTGTTGAGAAGCCCTGCTTTGGGATTGAGAATTTGAATACTGAAGCAATTTCCTACTGACATGGTGTCAAAATTAACCACAAAACAACTGGTTCTCTGGGCTAACCAGCGTTAGTCTTTTATCCAAGTACTGCGTGGATCCCAGAGGAAGATCCAGACAAACATATCATTACAGGGTAGTTTCTCCCAAAGCGTGTTCCTTGAGGGTGCTAACCCTGCTAGGTGTTCCTGCTGACTCTCTCCCAACCACAACACCCCCCCCCCAAAAAAAGGTCCCTGGTTATATAAGTTGGAAAATGCTACCTACTTTATTCCTCTTTTGGAGATTGAGAATGCATATTAACTGAGAATCCTCTCTAACTTTCTGTAACCCAGAATCTCTCAAACTTACATGAACCATTCTCCCACACAACCATTCTCCAACACATTATCCATTAACATCCATACTTTGGGAAAAGCAGTTTAAGGATATGATAAAGTAATTAGAAAGTCATTTTTCTTTTTTGTTAAGATTTTATTTATTTATATGACAGATCACAAGTAGGCAGAGAGTCAGGCAGAGAGAGAGAGAAAGAAGCAGGCTCCCTGCTGAGCAGAGACCCCCCCCAATGAGGGGCTCTATCCCAGGACCCTGAGCTCAGGACCTGAGCCAAAGGCAGAGGCTTTAACCCACTGAGCCACCCAGGTGCCCCCAGAAAGTCATTTTTCCAAAGTGAATACTGAAGTTTCTAATAGTTATTTTTAGTGAATAAAATAATGCTTGCTTGGGGGTGCCTGGCTGGCTCAATCCGTAGAGCATGTGACTCTTGATCTCCTTGGGATTGTGAGTTCAGGCCCCATATTGGGTATAGAGATTACTTAAAAATAAAATCTGAAAAAAAAAATACTTAAAGAATAGTATTTTATAAGTGGGATCTAAATATTTTTAAGCATTAATTCTAACAGGCTTTATGTTTTGATTTGCTAATGAATTTTTCTTGATCTGGTAAAATGAGAGCTTTCTCTTTTGTAACATTTTTAGGATGACAGGTACTTTCTAAGTGGGTCATTGGATGGAAAGCTCCGCCTTTGGAACATACCTGACAAAAAAGTCGCTTTGTGGAATGAAGTAGATGGTCAAACAAAGTTGATCACAGCTGCAAATTTCTGTCAGAATGGCAAATACGCAGTGATTGGGACGTATGATGGCAGATGTATTTTCTATGATACAGAGGTAAAGGATTATGTTGTGTAAATTGTGTGATGAAATACTTAGCAGTTTCGTATAAGTTGGTATATCCTCTCTGGGCATATAAATTGGGGTGAACGATACTTGGCCTCTCTGTAGGTTGTATCAGATGATCTTTGAGGTTCCTTCTAATCCTCATATTTTAAATTTGTGATTTCTTTTCAGCATTTGAAATACCACACACAAATACATGTCCGGTCTACCAGAGGACGCAACAAAGTTGGAAGAAAAATTACCGGCATTGAACCTCTACCTGGAGAAAATAAGGTACTAAGTATTCAAAACTATCCTCACGCTGTATATAGACTCCTGAAAATTCTTACTGTCTTGGCTTAAGAATGTATTTTCTGTCATGTGGAATACAGGCTTTTCTAGTTTTGAGGTATATTCTCTCTGTATATGTGTATGTAATACCCTTTTTGGTTGTACCTTAACTTAGATTAAAAGATGGCATTTTTAACTTTTCCTTTGATTTATTTTTAGATACTGGTAACCTCAAATGACTCCAGAATCAGACTATATGATCTTAGAGATTTGTCACTGTCCATGAAGTATAAGGGTTATGTCAACAGTAGCAGCCAGATCAAAGCAAGTTTCAGGTAAACTGGCAATGAGAAATTCCCAAAAGAGGTATTTCTCTTCTATTCCCATATTTTCTTTGATCTATGCCTTACGTCTGTATGGTGTTTTTTATTTTCTTTGCACTTTTAAAACTGACCACTCACGTTGTCATCCTGCAGTCCTAACCGTATCCACCTGTTCAGTCGGTAGAGTTGAGTTGCCCCTATTCTGCAGACAAAGAAACCGAGACTCAGAAAATGAAGTGATTTGTCTGAAGTCACTGGTAGTTGCAGAGCTGGGATTAGAAGACTCACTCCCAGCTCTGGAATTTGTGGTTTTGTACTTTTATGTCAGCTTTTCTAAGAGGAAGCTTACCTGCCACCCACCCATGGTCTTGATCCTTTTAGGTACTGAAGCTGATAAAGCATTTTAACACCCTAAAGTACGGCATCCTGTATTTATAACTTTACATCACATTATTATTTGAACTCTTAATTGGGGGTCTGGAGGCGCTCCTGAAATTACTGCGTCTTCTTCCTCGTAGCCCTCTTTCATTCAGCCCTTTCCTTAACAGTTTCCTTTCTTCTTGAATTACCCAGTAATTACCGTGAAATTTAGTTGGTGAAGTGTTCTGCTTCTCTCTTTCATCTCTTAAATTGGCGTTTCTCCCCGTGTGGGTTAACAGGCAGCACAGTTATCTAGAGCTTTCGTGAAAATCCTTGTGCCTCTGGGCTCCATGTCAGACCTGCATGTTCAGAACCTCTCGAGTGAGACTAGGAGTCTGTATGTCAACAAGCTCTCCTAGGTGTTCTCTTGGGAGTCTTAAAGTAGGAAGGGCTGATAGAAGGAAACCTAAAACATCCAAAACTGACTTTTTTTTTTCTTTCCCAAATTTAGCCATGATTTTAGTTACCTCGTCAGTGGCTCAGAAGATAAGTATGTTTATATCTGGAGTACTTACCATGACCTCAGCAAGTTTACTTCAGTCAGGAGAGACCGGAATGATTTTTGGGAAGGTATTAAGGGTAAGTAAATGCCCGCTCCTGTGTGTCCTCCAAATGAGTAAAGTTAAGACGGAGATGTATTAGGGGCGCCTAGGTGGTCAGTGGGTTAAAGCCTCTGCCTTCAGCTCAGGTCATGATCCCAGGGTCCTGGGATCGAGCCCCGTCCGGCTCTCTGCTCAGCAGGGAGCCTGCTTCCCTTCCTCTCTCTCTGCCTGCCTCTCTGCCTACTTGCGATCTCTGTCTGTCAAATAAATAAATAAAAATCTTAAAAAAAAAAAAAAGATGGAGACGTATTACAAGTAAGTGTGAATAGGAATTACTTCAGAGACTCTGGCAGCCATAACTGCTTTTGCTTTGTATTTGGCTTTGTTTGACTTTTCTATACCAAGGCCGAACTTATACAGGCGCACCTCATTTTAATTAAGCTGGGTACATTGTTTTTGTACCTAATTCTGTTGCACATTAATTGACTGCAGCACAGGATAGATACAATTTTTATATATGCACTGGCAAACAGAAAAATTCGTTTGACTTGCTTAACTGTGATATCTGCTTTTTTACAATGATCTGAAACAAAACCTGCAATATCTCTGAGGTATGCCTGTATGTGGTATTTTTTTTAAGCACATATATTTGGGTTTTAAATAGTTCTTAATTACTTACGTGCTAATTTTAAAGGATACTAGCTAATAACATATACTGTTTTAAAAAAATACACTATTGTATTTTTTGCATATGACACTTTCTGTCTGGATGTTTAGGATCAAGTTTATTAGTTATGCTGAAGTACATTTTTTTCCCCAGCACATAATGCAGTTGTTACATCAGCCATCTTTGCTCCAAACCCAAGTTTGATGTTGTCTTTGGATATGCAGTCCGAAAAAGCAGAAGGGAATGAAAAAGGTGAAGATGCTGAAGTTTTAGATACCATGCCCTCTGGTAGGTACTCATATTTTATTTGACCTACATTTTTTCTAGTCAGCACTTATAGCTTCATTGACCTACGTTGGGTATTGTGAGTTTGTGTATGAAGAAATACTTCTTGTTTACGACTTAAGTGTGAGTTTCCCCTTCCAAACATTTCAGTAACCTCTTTCTTGCAAGTTTTACTTCATTTAGATTTACCTTTGAATTAAAAATGAAAATTTTGGAAGTTCTTTTTTTTTTTAAAGGTTTTATTTATTTATTTATTTTTTATTTGAAAGAGCGCACAAGCCAAGTGCTTGATCTCAGGACCCTAGGATCATGACCAACCGAAGGTAGAACCACCCAGCTGCCCCCATCATTAATTATTATTTTTAAAGATTTTATTTATTTGAGAGAGCAAGATCATGAGCCGGGGGAAGGGTAGAGGGAGAAGCAGACTCCCCGCTGAGCAGGGAGCCCAGCGTAGGACTCAGTCCCATCATGACCTGAGCTGAAGGCAGACACTTAATCGACTGTGCCACCCAGACTCCCCAAAAGTTTGTTCCCTTTGGAGAAGTGCAAACAAGACATACAAATACAAAATTTCTTTGTTGTCTGTCTCTTCTAGCAGACTGTCATTCTGAGGACAGAGACTTAATATGTCCTATATATTATTCTAATGCCATTGCCTACATATAGTTGGTCCTAATAAGCATGTGTTGAACTAATGAATTAAACCAAATAAAAGTAGTGTCCTTTTCTACTTACCACAAACTGATAGCTTTGTAACTTCTCAGGTAGCTATTTACAAGCCTGTGATTTCTTGTGATTTGCAGCATATGTTTAGGAAAATAAGGAGTAATTCCAGTTATATAAAATGGTCAGATTAGGAAGTAAAAAGAAACCACCAAAAAGTTGTACCGAGTGTCAGTTATATAAAAATGGTTCCTATTAGGGGCGCCTGGGTGGCTCAGTGGTTAAAGCCTCTGCCTTTGACTCAGGTCATGATCCCAGGGTCCTAGGATCGAGCCCCACATTGGGCTCTCTGCTCGGCGGGGAGCCTGCTTCCCCTTCTCTCTCTGCCTGCCTCTCTGCCTACTTGTGATTTCTGTCTGTCAAATTTAAAAAAAAAAAAAGTTAAAAAAAAATGGTTCCTGTTAGGGGTGCCTGGGTGACTCAGTCGGTTGAGCGTCTGACTCTTGATTTTGGCTCAGGTCATGATCTCAGAGTCTCTGCTGGAGATCCTCTCCCTCTCCCTCCCACCCAGCTCTCTCTCAAATTAAAAAAAAAAAAAAAAAAAGAAGTCGTCCCTGTTAGCCCTTAAGAGTATGGTGAGACCATATAAATTTGAAAAACAAATGTATTGTTGAAATGAGTTTCAGAATAGTTTATTAAATGTTCTTTTTCATTCTAGAGACTACAGCTAGACTTTTTAGAGAGTTTTAAAACCACAACAGAAGTTACAGTATACAAACCGCTCTTCTAAAAATATTTGAATACTTTAGAGTTCACAAGTATTTTATTTCATTTAATCTCAAGTAATTTCCCTTGCAGTTTTATTTACACTGTGCATTACACTAAATATACTATTTCTTCTGTCCGTGATAGCAAAGATGAACTTCAGTCTAGCACTTCCTTCAGTTACAAGACTTAGAAATATACCAAGTCAGCATTATTAAACCTTTACTAAATGCCTGTTTTGGCAATTTTTCTTTTTCTTTTTTTCTCAGAACCAGATCCAGTGTTCTCCTTTAACTCAAGTCATTTGGGCTATTTTTTTCCCTCCCAATGATACCTTTTTATACTCTGTGCATCTCCCCTCCACATTTCACTGAAAATTCTAGCCTTTTTAAGGATTTTTTTTTTAAGATTTTATTTATTTATTTGACAGAGATCACAAGTAGGCAGAGAGGCAGGCAGAGAGAGAGAGGAAGGGAAGCAGGCTCCCTGCTGAGGAGAGAGCCCGATGCGGGGCTCGATCTCAGGACCCTAGGATCATGACCTGAGCCGAGAGCAGAGGCTTTAACCCACTGAGCCACCCAGGCACCCCTTAAGGATTTAGTTTTTTTAGAGAGAGTGTGAACTGTGGGGGAGGGCCGGAGGAAGAGAGAGAATCCCAAGGAGTCTCCACGCCCGAGCTCAGGGCGCTCACAAAAGTCTCACAACCCTGAGATCATGACCTGAGCCGAAATCAAGAGTTGGACGCTTAACTGACTGAGCCACGCAGGTGCCTCTGAAAATTCTAATGTTTAAAACAACTTGAAAGATGAAAAAGTCCTTTTTAAACATTTTTTTCAGAACTCCACCATATTAACAAGGTTCGGTTGACTCGCTGGGTCCTTTTTATAGAGGACTTTTAATGGATTATACTCAGATTTGTGTTTGTTGTTCTGTACCCATCAAGGTAAAATGTAAAAAGAAAACTCTGAAAACTGGTATGAGATCATAAAATATATCGGATTGCCCTCTGTCTGACATAGTTGGCAATTTATGCTTCAGTTTTTCTCATGTATAAAGTCATGATAATCCCTAGTTTATAAGTTTGTGATAAGAATTCAAGAGAATATATAAAGTGTCTAGCAAAATGCCTATTGCGTAGGAGACGTCTTTATTGTTGTTGTATCTTACAGAGCATTTATCTGTACACTACGAATTATGTTCTTCTCCAGTCTCTCATCATCTCCTATCGCAAGTCCTTTGCTGCCTCCTGCTGCCTAGCACAAGGTTGAGATAGGCCAGAGAGTGGGAAGGAATGTTCACAGGCTTAGGATATGTTTTTAGCAAATCTAAATGGAGCCATTTTGTCTTAACCCATTCTGTACCCAAGTTTCCAGTTAAAGTTTGGATTATTTTCTTCCTTACTAATCAGTCCTTCATAAATCTATAGTTTCTACCTATGCATAATGGAATTGTGAATTTTGTTTGTTAAATGCTTTTTACTGGTAAATGTCAGAGGTAGGCATTTCACCCTTCAGCATAGCTGCATGGCTCTTCATACAAACCATGGAAGCAAGTTGCTGTCAGCATTCACAGAGCCATCATGTGTACTTCATTTCCTGGCAATTTCAGTATGTCTACTGGACCATGAACCTTACTGTCAACCTCATTAGAGACCCCTGATAACAGCACACTTGGCCCAGCTGATCCCATTCTGCCTGCATTCCAGTTCTGGAGCTGAACGACATGCTATCCTCTTGCTGTGAAGTGAAGCATTGGACAGTTTAGCGGCCTAGGCTGCCTGGGAGTAAATCCAGGCATCTAGGCCCCAAGGGACTGTAATCTCCCCAAGCCAGGGAAAGACTGGCTAAGGCACCAGAAGTGGAAGTGAGCCTCAGAGAGGAGGAGAGTACAGGAGAATGAAAGGATTACTGAAGCGAGCTGGAAAAGAGACCGGCACCTGGCTGGCTCGGTCAGGGGAGTGTATTACTCTTGATCTTAGGGTTGTGAGTTTGAGCCCCACTTTGGGTGTAGAGATTACTCAAAAAAAAAAAAATCTCGGGGCACCTGGGTGGCTCAGTGGGTTAAGCCTCTGCCTTCGGCTCGGGTCATGATCCCAGAGTCCTGGGATCAAGCCCCGTGTCGGGCTCTCTGCTCAGCGGGGAGCCTGCTTCCCCTCTCTCTCTCTGCCTACTTGTGATCTCTGTCTGTGAAATAAATAAATAAAATATTTTTTAAAAAAATCTTGGGGGGAAAGACTGAAAACGTGGGGAAAATGTGTGGGGTCATGGGCACGTGACACTTAATACAGCAGACTTTATATTCAACTAAAAACTTTTTTTTATGCTTTTAAGGTATCATGAAGACAGATAATACAGAAGTTCTTCTTTCTGCTGACTTCACTGGAGCCATCAAAGTGTTTATTAACAAAAGGAAAAATGTATCTTAATTTGAAATGACATTTAAAATAAACATATCAGTAAGTTTCTGTATGTATCAGAACTGAAAAAAGTATATTATAGTGTTTCAGGCTAACATCCTTTTTTTTGTTGTTTAATTTTTATTGGAAGTTGTTCAAATATAATATATTTTTTGAGCGGCAGTGTTAATGACCTATAAACCCTGGACTGATAGACTAGACAGAAATGTGGCTAGAATAACATTGCCAGACATTAGGCTTTATGTTTTGTTATATTTGTGTTTTTGTTACATAATTGTGAACATGCACAGGTTTCTGCATGAAAATATATTAATATATTAATCACATGTGTGTGCCTTTTGGTTACATGCACTAAATCTAACAGAGTTAAATTATTTCAGTGGCCCTTTTGGCCTCTTACAGGGAGCGGGGGGAGTCTTGTTTCTAGCTTATAAAGTTTCTTTTGCACAAAACTTCATTTTTCAGAAAAGTGGTATTGACTGAGTTACTGTTTTGAAAATGTTATACAGGTTTTCAATAGGTCAACAACCATGTGTAAATGGTTTTTATAAATTTCTCAATTTGGGGACAAGAGTTTTTTTGTGTGTGGTCTAAATTGTGGACTTAAGATTCTTTTCTTTATATGTATATATATAATTTTTCTTCCTTTCTCTTTTTCTTTATCTTCTTTTGTTTTTCTTTTCTTTCTTTTTTTCTTTTTTTTTTTTTTTGCTACACTGGAGCATAATGTTTCTATGTAAAAAATTATTTTCATTCTTTATCCATGAGCACCAGGCTTTGCTCACTTAAAAAAAATTAAGCCGCATTAAGGAGTGAGTCTTCTTTTTTACAATAATGTAAAAATGAACTGTTTACATTTTTTTAAAGCATTGTAGTTTTAAAAATTAAGCTGTTTTGTTTTGTGTTGTTGAATTTGAAAGCCTTTGTAAATATTGATATAATGTACCAATGAAATAACATCTGGGGCAATGGAACCCTGATCATGTTGTTGATGGTTAGCATATGTTTCTGAAAATTAAATATGTATTATTAAAAGTTGGTCGCCAAACATTTGTTAAATATGTGACTTTATTTTCAGATGACCTTGGGAAACTGAGGAATGTAAGAAAAACAAAGTCTTACTTTATACTTTGATTTTTAACAAGCAGAAAACCAGATTTTGGACCCCTGACTTACAGTGCATTAACCACATACCTTACGAAAAAATATTTTTCTAATTCTAAAATGAACACTGATAAGAGTTTACCTGTATGCTTATGTGTTCTTTATTGCATTTGTTTTTGGTATCTGTGTGAGAAGCTGGAAAGCCATAATCATATCCGTATTAATCAGCATGGTCTTGGAGTGTTCTGGATATTCTGTGTGGGTTTTTTTTTAAGATTTTATTTATTTATTTGACAGACAGAGATCACAAGTAGGCTGAGAGGCAGGCAGAGAGAGGAAGAAGCAGGCTCCCTGCCAAGCGTAGAGCCCGATGTGGGACTCGATCCCAGGACTCTGGGATCATGACCTGAGCTGAAGGCAGAGGCTTTAACCCACTGAGCCACCCAGGCACCCCTGGATATTCTGTTTCATTGCATGTTGTTTGCCTTGGTTTCACCCCTGTGCTGCTTTACCCCTATTGCCCGTGCTGTGCTCTCCCCCTTCTCTGCTCACTCTTCTGTACTCTACGTGACACATGGAATTGTTAGGCCGTTGGCTCTGTAACCGGTCCGTTGCTTTAGTCTCAAGATCTGGCTGGCAGTTGGATTGATCTAGTGTTTCAGAGAATTTGATGTCTTCAACTCTTCGAGGCAGCTTGGCTTTCACTGACTTCTGCCCAAAGACTTGTAGTACTGTTGTGGCACTAATCATTTCAATTGCAGATAATTGGGGCCTTGCCATATGAGTATTTCCTGAT
Organism: Martes martes; assembly: GCF_963455335.1. NCBI lineage: Eukaryota > Metazoa > Chordata > Mammalia > Carnivora > Mustelidae > Martes > Martes martes. The sequence continues at coordinate 91,572,945 of NC_137897.1, forward strand.
AGGTTTCATGTGGTTTCTGGAACGAAAAGGCAAAAAATAGTTGGCATGCAAGTTTGAGAGACTAATACTAACCTTTCTAGGTTTAGTTTTTTAAATGTTTGCTGACACTACATAAATAACATGCAGATTTACAAGTCAGAAGGTGAATTTGAAAACAGAGACCCAAGATGTATACCAAGAAAAATTGATTAATATTTCTCCACAAAATGAGTATTAGAAACTCACTATAATGAGTGGTGCAGAAGAAAGAGCACAGAATGTAGAATCAGATAAACTTAGTTTTGTCTCCCTCCATTAGCACATTCCTTAAGTAAGTTATTTATCCTGTATTAACTTCCATTTCCTTGTCTATAATAGGAGAACACCTAACTGAAATTAAAAATTTTTACTGAGAAATCATGTATGTCTAAAGCTTGGTGCCTAGTCAGTAGGTGTTCTCAACAAATGTACATTTCTCACTACCTTTTCCAAATCCCTTCGTGCCCTCTAGACCCTCTTCCCCCATAAAAAATATATAGAAGTGCTTTCTAGACATCTGAGATTTCTTGGGTGAATAGCCTTTTAGGGGTTGACATAAGGCACCAACTTTTTTTTTTTTTCCAACTTGACGCTTTAATCTTTTTTTTTTTTAAAGATTTTATTTATTTATTAGACACACAGAGAGAGATCACAAGTAGGCAGAGAGGCAGGCAGAGAGAGAGGAGGAAGCAGGCTCCCTGCTGAACAGAGAGCCTGATGTGGGGCTCGATCCCAGGACCCTGAGATCATGACCTGAGCCGAAGGCAGAGGCTTAACCCACTGAGCCACCCAGGCGCCCCGACACTTTAATCTTAAACCATCTACCATCACCTCTTCAGAAGAGAGAACATTTTAATAGTTAAAAAAAGTTAGCTATAATCTTACCATCTTAGAGCAATGAACAATCTACTAAAGTGAATAAACCTAGCTTGTGAAAAAAAGAAAAAAGTAACCATACTCTCCTTTTTTCCAGTTTCTCCTTCTGTGTATTAAAAGCTCTTTGAAAAGTCATTTTGAGCTTTTTTTCTCTCTCTCATTTACCTGAATTGGAATTAAAATATTAATGACTCAACATAATTTAGCATGCCATTTTCTCTAATCTTCAAATGGTACAGCTGGGCAGAGACTTTTTATTCTTGAAATAACATATTTAACAATATATTATCCCTCAAATCCCGATTTCAGTTGTGTAACTTTGAGAATCGGAAGCCAGATATCCCTACTCATGAAAAAAAGAATATTTTTCTTAAGGATTTTAGTTATTTTTAGTTAAAGAAAAGCAGCCTTTTCCAAGGGTTAGAATATTTTTAAATAGCCTCAGTTACTATGAGGATTCAAGGTAAAGACCTGTTTGGGATTTAATGTTTGTTTCCCCATCACTTTTCAAAAGAAAAATATTCCCAGTTTTACTGGTTTCTAGCTCTCTGACTTACTTATTCATGAAGCAGGTGTTTATTGAATACCTACCACACACACAGTGCCGCTGGGACTACAGCAGAATAAGACAGCATTCCTGTGGCAGGAGAGCTCACAGTCTGGTGGAGAAGATGCCCACAGAAACAAGTAAGAGGCTTGGAACCGTCTTGTGGCTGTGGCCCCAGAAATGCCCCTTCTCATCCTAACCCCTGTCTGTTCCACCCTTCCTGGTAACTGGTGGCAGCCACTTGATCTCAGGCCAATCTTTGTTCATCTGATACTACCAGCAGCAAGAATAGTATGGGTAACAGAGTTTATAAGTAAGCCAGAGAGAGGTAAGGCAGAGAAAACCGAGTACCCTCCATAGCGACATTTTCCCTGGTCTCTGGTCCTCTCCTCCCAGCCTGGAATCTTTGTCTTATTTCCCCCCAAAATCTTAACTGCCTTCTGCTTTGAGCTAACTCCAGCTTAATAGACCCCTGAGCTTAGCTGCTCTCCGGTTCCCTTCAGTTCGGAAGCTTTGCCTGTTCCGTTTTGTTCTGTTTTGTTCTCTAGATTGGAGTCATCCATGCTCCTGGGGAAACCAGGCTTCCCTTCCTAACCACAGGCACTGCTCTGGTGTAGATTCACACACACGTGAAAGCCATTCAGGAGGACGCAGCGAGGTGGAGGGCGGTGGCAGTGTAGACCGCAAGGAAAGATCTGTTGCAGAGTCCCAAACAAACCAAATGCCGTCATGGAAGTTAGCTAGGGTGGTCCAAGCAGATAGTTTGCTCATACATCCAGCTACCCTGCATTACATTTTTTTAAATAAAATTTTTACTTTGGAATAACTTTAAATTTACAAAAAAGTTGCAGAAAATACGGAATTCCCATATACTCCTTTCTCAGTTTCCGGTCATGTTGACATCTACATTACTGTGCGGCGTTAGTCAACACTAAGAAACCAACCTGGTACACTACTGTTAAGTAAAGTCCAGACTCTTCAAACTGCACCAGTTTTTTCCTCTAGTGCCCTTTTTCAGTTCTAAGATCCAATACAGAATACCATATTGCATTTAGTCATATGTTTTCTTAATTTAAATAAGCATTTTATTTGAGAACATTAAGGGGCGCCTGGGTAGCTCAGTTGGTTAAGCGCCTGACTTGATTTTGGCTCAGGTCTTGATCCTTGGGGTCGTGGGATCGAGCCCTGCATTGGGCTTCGCTGCACTCAGCGTGGACTCTGCTGGAGATTCTCTCTCTGCCCCTTCCTCTCCACCTTCAAATAAATAAATCTTTTTTAAAGAGAAATAGTTTAGGGGCGCCTGGGTGGCTCAGTGGGTTAAATCCTCTGCCTTTGGCTCAGGTCATGATCCCAGGGTCCTGGGATCGAGCCCTACATCGGGCTCTTCTGCTCAGCAGGGAGCCTGCTTCCTCCTCTCTCTCTCTGCCTGCCTCTCTGCTGACTTGTCATCTCTGTCAAATAAATAAATAAAATCTTAAAAAAATAGTTTATAAGATTTTCAGGAAAGTTTGCAAAGAGTTCCTGTATCTCCCGTACCACTTTCTCTGTTGTTAACGTCTTACGTTACTGTGGTGCATTTTTCACATCAAAAAACCAACAATTGGTACATTACTACTAAACTGTGTGCTTTATTCAGATTTCAGTAGTTTTTAAACTAATGTCCTTTTTCTGTTCTGGGATCTCTTCCAGGATATGATATTACTGTGGTTGTCAGGTCTCCTCAGGCTCCTCTTAGCCATTATGGTTTTTCAGATTTTTCATGCTTTTGATACCCTCAACAGTTTCGAGAAGTACTGGTCAAGTATGTTGTTGAATGTCCCTGGGTTTGGGTTTGTCTTTAGTTTTTCTCATCATTTGACTGGGTTTATGGACTGGGAGGAAGACGACAGAGGTAAATTGCTCTTTTCATTGCATCACATTAAGGAAACGTACTATGAACATGGCTTAGGACCTGGCTAAGGTTGTGTTTGTCAGGCTTCTCCACTACAGAGTTAGTTTTCTTTCTTTCTTTCTGTAAATCTGCTCTTCGGAAATGAATCACTAAGCACAGCCCAAACTCAAAGTGTAGAGAGGAGTTACGGCCCGCCTCCTTGAGGGGCAAGTAGCTCTGCAACTTATTTGGCATTGTCATGTGCAGGAGATAGGTCTCTTCTGTCTCATTTATACATGTATTAACTCAACCCTTTCTTTATCTTAGCATGGGCTCGTGGGTATTTATTTTATGCTTTGAGTTGTAAACCAATACTGTATTATTTTGTTGTTTAACTTGTTCCAGCCCTTAACAATTAAGAATTCTTTCAAGGGGCGCCTGGGTGGCTCAGTGGGTTAAAGCCTCTGCCTTCGGCTCAGGTCATGATCCCAGGGTCCTGGGATCAAGCCCCACATGGGGCTCTCTGCTCAGCAGGGAGCCTGCTTCCCTTCCTCTCTCTCTCTGCCTGCCTCTCTCCTTACTTGTGATCTCTATCTGTCAAATAAATTAATTAAAAAAAAAAAAAGAATTCTTTCAAGGTGGCTTCTGTGTCCAGTTGACAAAGCCCCCCCACCTTTTTTGAGCATTTCCTTGCTTTCTGTCACTCCAAGATGCTCCAGGCTCTTATCTGTTTCCTGCCCCAGCCATTTAATCAAGGAGCCCTGGTTCCTTTTATGGGAGAAGGGTATCGGAAACCACCATCTGGGTGGTAGATGTGCTCATCGCCACCGGGTGTCCTTTCTCTTAGGCCTTCTCAGCTGGCAGAGCAAGGACATATGTGTATATGCTAATATCTGTACATACAAATTATAAATATTTCTATGTAACTATCAGTATTTAATTAAATATGAGTTCTTATTGATGTCTCTGACTAATCCATTAATACATAGATCTTTTTAGTTTCTTCTGCTTGCTTATCAGTAACCTCCTCCAACAGTGAGAAACCTGGCTCCCACCATTTACTATCCATTTACTTATTTATTCAATCCCAGCACAGCATATTCAGCAGTTTCAGAATTGGTAACCCATATCCCATGAGAAACAACTTTACCAACAGGAGTGCAGTTTTTACGTATAGTCCTTTATCTTTGGTGTCATGGTTCTGGTCACAACACTGTCTTCTAAAGTTATATAGGTGAGCACCTTTCTCTCCACCCACATTATCTTATTAATATTAGATTAAATTATCTGTCCCTTTATAAAATCATTTGGGATTTGATGACATACATAGCCATCCTTATGTAATAAGTAAGCTGTGGCATTTTTCTGTAGACCACTTCCTGCCTTGCTTTCAGATGCTTAGCATTTTCCTAAAGTAGTTACTGTTCTGTCCTGTTACTGCACTGAGGTTCCACTCATTCAGCAAACATCAAGGGCTTAATCTGTGTCAAGATCTTAAGGGAGTCTAATAGGAGAAACAAACAAGAATGTAATTCTGTTAAGACTGTGTTTACATGATTAAAAGTGGTCATCTCCGATTTTCTGACCTCAATGTCAACCCATTTATTGAGGGAGAGGGGAATATATATATATTCCCCTCTCCATATATATATATATATATATATATATATATATATATTCCCCTCTCCATATATATATATATATATATATATATATATATATATATATATATCTTACATGAAGAAAAGAATTTATGGGGCGCCTGGGTGGCTCAGTGGGTTAAGCCTCTGCCTTCAGCTCAGGTCATGATCTCAGGGTGCTGGGATCGAGCCCCCACATCGGGCTCCCTGCTCAGTGGGAAGCCTGCTCCCCTCCCCACCCCGCCTGCCTCTGCCTACTTGTGATCTCTCTCTCTCTGTCAAATAAGTAAATAAAATATTTTTAAAAATTTATAAGGAATACATAAGTCTATACATATGTATAAAGAATGTCAGGTTCCTAGAAACCCACTTCTCGAATTCAACATGCAAGCAGGTGTTCATTACACTTGGCTTATTTATAAGCAGTATTCTGAGTTGTCAAAAAGCAAACATTTGAGAATACATGATTTAGTGACATGAAGAATTAGTAATTCTTAGAAGGTAAGAAAGGCATTCTTTCCAAGAAAGTCATTTCTGACTTGGTTATGCATAACTTAATCCTCTCTCTCGATGAAAAGCCACTGAAGTACACCCATTCTAAGGGACACTGTAGAAGTTGAGGGCATTGGTGGTTGGGATTCATACTGTGAATCTTCCTGGAGGCGAGCCTGACAGCCCATAACTCAGTTGCAGATGAGTCTGCCTGCATTCATTTGCTAGTTCTGTCATAACAAAATACCACAGCCTGAGTGGCTTCAACAACACAAACTTGTTTTCTCATGGTTCTGGAGGTTAGAAGTCTAAGATCAAGATGCTGGCAGCTTCGGTTTCTTCGGAGGCCTCTCTCCTTGGCTGGCAGATGGCTGCCCTCAGGCTACCTCTTGACCTCGGTGCACACGTGCCCCTGATGCCTCCCTTCATGTCCTGATCTCCACTTCCTAAAAGGACACCAGTTAAAATTGGATTGCCTCACCTGAAGACCTGACTGTATCACCTCTTTAAAGGCCCTATCTCCATATAATAGAGTCACATTCCAAGGTTTTAGGGATTAGGGCTTCAACATAGGAATCTGTGGGCAACATGAATCAGTCCATGACACTGCCCAGTCATTTTATTTAAAATGAATCTAAAAATTGACAAAACTGTACTAAGAGGAAACGGAAATTAAAAATACTAATGACTCAGCCTCCGAGCTCAGAGTTATACATGAAATCCATCTAAAACAGAAATATTAAATATGAAAGTGACTGTAAAATAGAATGTCAAGGCTTATAAATTTATATATACACATATTTGTATATACACATACATTATTATCTATACACACATACATAATACATGTTTTGTATATATACACACATACAGTTGGCCCTTGAACAACATGGGAACACAAGTTTGAACTGTGTAAGTCCACTTATAAGCAGATTTTTTTCTTGAAAGGTGTTTTGTTTTGTTTTTAATTTTTTATTTCTTTTCAGCGTAACAGTATTCATTGTTTTTTCACCACACCCAGTGCTCCATGCAATCTGTGCCCTCCCTAATACCCACCACCTTGTTCCTCTGACCTCCCACCCCCCCGCCCCTTCAAAACCCTCAGGTTGTTTTTCAGAGTCCATAGTCTCTCATGGTTCACCTCCCCTTCCAATTTCCCTCGTCAATCTCTACACCCAGTGTAGGGCTTAAACTCACAACCCTGAGATCGAGAGTCACATACTCTACCCACCAAGCCAGCCAGGTGCCCCTATAAGCAGATTTTTTTCCCAGTAAATACAGTTCTGTAAATGTATTTTCCTTATGATTTTCTTAATATTTTCTTTTTCCTAGCTTACTTCATTGTAACAATACGGTATATAATACATTTAACACAGAAAATATGTGTTAATCAACTGTTTGTTATTAGTAAGGCTTCCAGCCAAGAGTAAGCTATTAGTAGTGGAGTTCTTAGGAAGTCAAAAGTTATAAGTGGCTTTTTGACTGCATGGGGGTGCAGCCCCCCCAACCCCTGCATCGTTGAAGGGGGTGTGTGTGTAGTGTTTACACATATACAGATACTAAAATGTCTAAAATTCAAAGTCATTCCTTCTCGTGCACTTTTAAACATCTTTATTGATATAAAATTCACATGCCATAAAATTCACCCATGTAGTGTACAACTCAAAAGTGTTGGTTGTGCAACCATCACCACCAAGTTTATAATATTTTCATCACCCCAAGAAGAAATCTTGTGCCCACAGCGATCACTTCCCACTTCCCAGTTCCATGCACCCAGCCCCAGCCCCACTAGTCTACTGTCTCTGTGGATTTGCTTATTGTGGACATTTCGTACAAATGGAATCATTAAATATGTGTTCTCTTGTCTCTGGCTTTTTTTAGTTAATATTTTCATCCATGTTGTATCATATATCTGTATTCCATTTCATGTCTAAATAATACCCCATTGTACCTCTGTCTTATTTCCCGTCTTTGGCTACTATGAATAATAATGTTTTGAACTTTGGTGTACATCTTTTTGTATGGACATTTGTTTTCTTTTTTTTTTCTTTTTAAGATTTTATTTATTTATTTGACAGAGATCACAAGTAGACAGAGAGGCAGGTGGAGGGGGGGAAGCAGGCTCCTTGCTGAGCAGAGAGCCCGATGTGGGGCTCGAACCCAGGACCCTGGGATCATGACCTGAGCCGAAGGCAGAGGCTTAACCCACTGAGCCACCCAGGCGCCCCTTTTTCTTTTTTCTTTAAGGTTTTACTTATTTATTTGGCAGAGAGAGACATAGCGAGAGAGGGAACACAAGCAGGGGGAGTGGGAGAAGGAAAAGCAGACTTCCTGCTGAGCAGAGAGCCAGATGCGGGGCTGATCCCAGGTCCTGGGATCAGGACCTGAGTCAAAGGCAGCTGCTTAACGAATGAGCCACCAGGCACCCCCTGGGCACTTGTTTTCAATTCTCTTAGGTATAAACCTAGGAATAGAATTGCTGGGTAACGTGGTAAATTTTTATTTAGTTTTTGAGGAACTGCCAAGCTGTTTTCTTCAGTGGCTGCACCATTTTGCACTCCCACTAGCAGTGTGTCGGGGTTCCAGTTTCCTCACATCCTCATCAACAACTGGTTATAGTCCATTTTTTAAATTACAGATATCCTTGTGGAAGTGAAATCTATTTTCATTACGGTCTTGATCTGCATTTCTTCTTCTTTTTTTTTTTTTGAAAGATTTTATTTATTTATTTAACAGAGAGAGAGAGATCACAAGTAGGCAGAGAGGCAGGCGGAGAGAGAGGGGGAAACAGGCTCCCCGCGGAGCAGAGAGCCTGATGCGGGGCTCGATCCCAGGACCCTAAGATCATGACCCGAGCTGAAGGCAGAGGCTTAACCAACTGAGCCACCCAGGTGCATCTTTTCATGTGCTTGCTCAGCATTTGTATGTCTTTGGAAAAATGTCTATTTAAATCTTTTGCCCATTTTTAAACTGAGTTATTTTTCTTTTTGTTACTGACTTGTAAGAGTACTTTATATATTCTGGGTACAAATCCCTTATCAGCTATATGATTTGAAAATATATTGACCATGATGTGCCCTTCGAAGCACAAGTCTTTATAATTTTCATATGTTGATTTTTTTCTTTTGTCATTTTTGCTTTTGATGTTGTAGCTAGGAAACCACTGCCAAATTCAATTAGAGATTTATTCCTAAATTTGGTTTTTTTTAAAATAAAAGTCTTACGGTTTTACTTCTTACATTTAGGTCTACGATCTGTTTTGAGTTTTTATTTTTTTATTTTCATTTTTATTTCTGGAGTCGCAATTCTGTTCCATTGATCTATATGCCCATCCATATTCCAGTGCCAAATTGTCTTCATTACTCCACCTGAGTAATAACTTTTGAAATTGGGAACTATGAGTCTTCCATCTTTGTTTCTCCTTTTCAAAATTGTTTTAGCTGTTCTGGGTCACTTGCATTTCCACATGAATTTGAAGATCCGCTTAGCAATTTCGCAAAAACTTTTGGTATTTAATGGGAAAAGTAACCCTCATTTCTCTGACAAAATATATTTTTGATGTACTTCTGAAGAGCTCATCAGAGTCTCAAAACTCCGTGTGAACCAAGTTTGAAGCAGCTAGTTGAGGCTAAAACAAGACAAGAAAAATTTCAAAGCAAAAAATTTTCAGATAACCACCTAGGTTGCCTTGAACCATGTATAATATGTATGCTTTGGATCTTAGATACTCCTGAAAGAGTTACAATATATGATTTCAATCATTTTATTGCGTGTTTTCTGAGTTCCTACTATATTAGGTACTGTAAAGGACAGAAAGATAATAAGGTATGGCCCTTTCCCTCCAAAGTCACAGTCAGAACACCCTTCATTAATAGAAAGCTTTCCCACTGTTAGAATTGGTAATAAAGCCTTTTCAGACTAATGCAAGGACATAAACAATGTGAAGATCCGTGACATGTACACTCAACTTTCAGTTTCATGAGAAACCTAAATCTTGAGATGATTTGGTGAAAATCTATGATTTTTAAATCATAGATTTTTAAAAATCTTTTTAAAATTTTTTTATTTTTAAAATTTTTAAAATTTAAATTTTTAAATTTTTTTTGAAAGCCATGATTTAAGGATTATGTACATGCAAAATATTACCCTTGCGGCAGCATTTGTGGGACCAGAGTTGAGTTCTATATGCTGATTGCTGGCTGGGACTAGTAGCAAGGCTTAGACATTAGAGATGATTCGGTTGCTGGCATAGCAGATGTATAAGCTGACACAAATTCATAAGAAATCTTTTTTAACTTAAGATTTTATTTATTTCACTTTAATACTTGCTCATCATAGAAAACCTGACATATACCAAACAGTATAAATAAATAATCACCCGGAATATTGTAATTCAGAGATAAACAGTACTAATATTTTAGTGTATTTAATCTTGTGCATATATATTTTTAAGAGCTTATACAATTATACAAGGTAACTTGAATAATATGCTACATATGGGCAGTTTCCGTATTTTTTATGGCGTATAAATGTTCTATCATATGGACACGGTTTAAGCATCTATTAAACATTCAGGATGTACCTGTATTTTATTACTGTGAGTAACAATGAGAGATATAGACATAAATATCTTTGTCAGCATTTCTAATTAGAAAAATAGGGCATTGAAAAAATGTTGGAAGAAAGGGAAGCAGAGGGGGTTGCCTGGGTATCTCAGTCGGTTAAGCGTCTGTCTTCAGCTCCGAACATGATCCTAGGGTCTCGGGATCAAGCCCCACATCAGGCTCCCTGCTCAGCTCAGCGGGGAGCCTGCTTCTCCCTCTCCCTCTGCCGTTTCCCCTGCTTGTGCTCTCTTGATCTCTCTCTCTCTCTCTCTCTCTGTCAAATAAATAAAAATCTTTCTAAAAAGATGAAAGAAAGGGAAACAGATAGGGGAGATAGGAATTGCTTCTGGGGCTGGCTGTGCTAGCCCCAGAGCAACTAGGAACCCCAACTGGGCCAACCCCATCAGCCCGTCTCACCCAGCTGCCAGGACAGGTCAGGCTTTGTGCTAGTAACGTCTTTTTTTTTTTTTTTTTAATATAGTTGACACACAACGTTACATTAGTTTCAGGAGTACACCTTAGTGATTTGACAAGTTTATAGCTTATGCTCCGCTCCCCACAAGCGTAGCTCCCATCTGTCCCATTACTCACTATGACAGCATCATGGACTTTACTCCTTATGCTGTGCCTTGTATTCCTGCGACTCGTTCATTCGGTAGCTGGAAGCGTGTATCTCCCGCTCCCTCTCACCCATCTTACCCAGCGCTCTCCTCTGGCAGCCAGCAGGGTCTGGTTCTGCTTTTGTTTATTCAGTTGTTTTTGTTCTTAATGTCTTTATGTTCTTCTGATCTGTGGCACCAGAATGACATAATCAGTGACCTGGGTTCTAGCCCTTGAATTTCCTTTTTTTTTTTTTTAACAATTTTTTAAAAAGATTTTATTTATTCATTTGACAGACAGAGATTACAAGCAGGCGGAGAGCCAGGCAGAGAGAGAGGAGGAAGCAGGCTCCCCGCGGAGCAGAGAGCCGGACGCAGGGCTTGATCCCAGGACCCTGGGATCATGACCTGAGCCGAAGGCAGAGGCTTTAAACCACTGAGCCACCCAGGTGCCCCTAGCCCTCGAATTTCTATTTACAACTGGTCGTGCTTCACATCAGTATACTGAGAAGCATTTTCCCTAATGTTTTTTCCCCAAACACATGCATCAGCTGGATTAATGAATATTGCCTCCCCACCTGGTACTCAGCATTAGTGTGCAGTATTCACTATCTGGATGAGAAAACAAAAAGCATGACTTCAAATTCCTAGAAGAACAAGGGCTTAGATTTTCACCATCCCCAGTTGGCGAGGGGAGTGGGGAGGAATATCACAGCAAATGGCAGTACTTTGCTTCTCCTGGGACCAGACCAAACAGAAGGAGCTAAAATACAGGAATGAACTGAACCCCCAAACGAATTTCACATCTATTTTAGTGAAGCACGAAACTGACCTGTTATTTACAAAATAAAGTGTTTAGCAAAACAGTGCTTTACTAAAAGCAGAACGAGAATGAAACCGATCTTCTTAAAATGTTGGCTATGAGTAATTAAAATAATGGCCACAGAGAACTTAAATCAAATCTCACTTAGGTAGGTCAGAGTCCATAATCAGGAGAGTCTTCAGAAAGGTGAGTTTTGGATGAGGCAAAAAAGAAAGGTACACTTGGTCTTAATGAAGCTCCATGTGTGGTAAGAGTGAACCCCAAACTATGAGGCCCGTGGGGGGCAGACTGCAGAGGCTGCGCCAGTGGAGACAGACATAGGGGGCAATGGGACTGGAAGGTGGTGGAAAGCCTTAAAACCCTCTGGGAATCAAGTTGAAATAAACACAGGAAACAAGTGAATCATTCCTCTTCCTTGTTAATTATTACGGACTGACCCGTAGGTGCATATGAAAATTGATCCCGAGGCCTTGTAAGTATGAGGTGCTCCACAAATGTTCCATCTGAGTTGTGTCTGCTGCGTTGCACAGTACAATGTGGAAAAGGTTGGAATAATAGAAGAGAGATTGAAAATTACATGTGATTACATTGGTTCGATTTTTGCCTTGACCTGAGCATTCACTAAATAAAAGGAATAAACCATTAGAGGCAGAGTTGGGTCAGCCAAGCTCTCATGCATCTCCATTAGAGAAAGGGTTTATTTTAAGCTTATAAAATATAAACAAGTACATGAAAGCTTTTCGCTCTCATGCATTCATGTCAAGAACAGGACATTTCGTTTCTCCTTTTTCCAGTTCCTCTCCAGTTGCTCTGATGTTCTCAAATTGTGGTCTGTCTGGTTGGTTCACCTTCCTCTCCTCGGAAGCACCTGGGGGCTTGTTAAACATGCAGACTCCTGGGTCACACTGAGTCAGAAATGGGGGGAGGGAGGAGGAGGGTCAGGAATCTATTTTGGAAAACTTTCTAGAAGATTGTTTGGACCCTCAAGTTTAAAAATCCCTGAGCTAGGAATGGAAGTTCAAGGAACTAACTCAATTTGGTAAAGGCTAAGAGGCAGACAGGCAAGGCCACGGATTTGTCCAAGGCCAACAACCAGCGGTGGGCTTGCAGAGACGGACTTGAACAGACGGATAGCGCTCTAAAAGCGAGCCCTGATTCACAGCATTTGCCATTTCTGTTGTGTAAATATGCTCACTGGAGCCCCTTTCTGTCTACCAGCGACCCAACCCTAACGCGCAAGGAGCAGAGGCACAGGGCAGAGGGCTTTTCTGTGGCATTTCCACCATACAGAGGTGATAGATGAAAATAATCACAAGATCATAACCGAGAGCAAAAAGTGAGGAAAAAATTACGAAGGGACATGTCCTGAGTATTTTTTTACCTTCGTCTTTATTATATTTTTATTTTGCTGCAATTAAATTTTCTTTTTTCTTTTTCCTTTTTGCAATGTAAATGGTAACTAGGACTCTTGAACAAATGGCTTGCAGCTCTAATGCCTGGCTCTCACGGACACTGCAAGCCGACACCAGCATAACGCCGTCCCAGCCATTCCCGAGAGACACACAGCCTACCGTTGGCCTGTGGACCCATCATGGCGCATGACTAACCTCAGAGAAGCTGCCACCTGCCCGGCGACCAAAGAGCAGGGTGTCCAAAGAGCAGGGTGTGGGGAGGGTGGAGGACGGGCTGTTTAGGGAAGGATTTTGCCAGCCGCCAGCATGCATGAATTGCTGTTGGTTTGTTCACTCCACTGGGACTTAACGTGGCCCTCATGGAGCCCACTAGGCAGCTACCTGAGCCTCATTCAGAGCCCTGCCCTTGACCCTGAGCTAAGCGAAAAGGGCCCCAAGTGGTTGGGTATCTGCACATGCCTGCAGCCCACGAGCAAACTGTCCTCTGCCTCTTGAACTCTAGCCCAGGCTATCCTGAGTGTCAAGCCCAGACAACGCGCACCATTTGGGAAGGTGGCTGTCTGGGGCAGGGGGACCCTCCCGATTCAGCATCACAAGGAACCAGCCCCAGAATCTGCTTCTTTACAAACTCGCCAAGCCATTCCAGGAAGCCGTAAAATCTTGGAACTCCTGGGTTGCAGCTGCTGGGAAGGACACATGCCTCCACTTTCATACGTTCTCGGAGTTCCTAAAATCCCTCTGTCTGAGGAAGAGGCAGCATGGAGACTCTCCTTTCCGGAGCACCTGTCTCTCCCCTTGACAGACAAGAGAAAATCCTGCTTCTCCTCCAACCCAAGACTTACTGCAGGGACTGGCTCCAGGGCTCCCTACAGACAAACAGAGGGACGATTCCAAATACTGGAGCCGGGGGCCAGTCTAGTGGTTTCTGATGATTTGCTCACGGAAAATTGAAGCAATACCTCGTCTGGGGCTCAGTCCCACCGGGCTCAGTCGGTAGGGTCTGAGACTCTTGATCTTGGGGCTGTGAGTTCAAGCCCACGTGGGATGTGGAGCTTCCTTTGCAAAACTAGCTTTGATAATAGATCACTGCGTTCTTTATATATACTTGGAAAGGGTTCAAAGAACTGAGTGGCATAGCTCTAGCAAAATTGCCACCTACTGAAAATTGTGAATAAGGTTCCTCAATGCTTATATCTATAAAAGGAAAGAAAGATAAGAATAAAATTGAGGCTGAACCCCGTCTCCTTTTAGCAGTAAGAAAAAGTGATCCGCAGGGGTGCCTGGGTGGCTCAGTCGGTTGAGCATCTGCCTTTGGCTCAGGTCATGATACCGGGTCCTGGGATGGAGTCCGGCCTCAGGCTCTCTGCTCAGCCCGGAGTCTGCTTCTCCAGCTCCCTCTGCCCCCCTCCGCCCCTCCCCGTGCTTGTGCGTTCTCTCTCAAGTAAATAGAGAAAATCTTTAAATTTTAAAGAAGAGTCATCCACAGAAATATGAACTAATTTAAATATAGTCCCATACACCTCATTTAGAGCTGTACTTCCAATAAAAATTTACTTCTCAGGGGGCCTGGGTGGCTCAGTCGGTTAAGCATCTACCTTCGGCTCAGTTCCTGACCCCAGAGTCCTGGGATCCATCCCTGAGTCAGTCTCCCTGCTCAGCGGGGAGCCTGCTTCTCCCTCTCCCTCTGCCTGCCTCTCTCTCAAGTAAATAAGTAAAATCTTTCCAAAAAATTTACTTCTCATGTTTAATAATTACTGGTTAAAACTGATTAAGTGTGCGGCAACAAAACTGTAAGACTAACTCGCTTCAAGAGAGGTGTTAAACATTTAGAGCACTATGGTCACAGGAAATGAAAAATACAAGTTTAACGTGTGTATCTGTCTGTGCTGCACGGAAGTACAATGGGATGATCAATATAAACACTTTCAAGAATAAAGATACATGGCATTAGGATACAAAAAGGAAGGGAAAGAAAGTACAGTCCGTCCCCCCTTATCCGTGGGGGATATGTCCCAAGGTCCCCACTGGATGCCTGATAATGCAGATCTGGGTAATGAACCCAGTATATACGCTATTTTTTCCTATACAAACATACCTTTGATAAAGTATAATTTATTAATAAGGCTCAGTAAGAGATTAAGAATAATAATTAATGAACTACATAATTATAGGAATAAACTGTAATAAAAGTTATGTGCATGCGGCCTCTCTCAACCTATCTTACTGTACTCCCCCTTCTTGTGATGAGGGGAAATGAGAAAATGCCTATGTGATGAGACGCAGAGGTGGGAATGACGTCAGCATGGTGATGTAATGTTAGGCTACTAGTGACCTTCTGACAACGTGTCAGATAGAGCAACATCTGCTTCTGGACAGTGTCGACCGTAGGTAACTGAAACACAGATAAGGGGGACTACTGTATATATTCAAGGAAAAAAAGAGAACCAATGGTTTTCAACTGTTAAAGAAATTTGTCTATATGTTTGTTAAAGAAATGGTGGTAGCTATCAAATTATTATGGTACGAATCCTATGATATATGAAATGTATCTTAATAAAGCTGTTATTAAAAAAGAAAAAAATTGGAATGGGACAGGATATACGGTATTTTGGAATAACTAGTAATTGTTCCTCCATTCCTAAAACTAAATTTCTGGGGGTGCCTGGGAGGCTCACTCGGTTAAGAGTCCAACCCTTGATTTCAGCTCAGGTCTTGATCTTGGGGTCGTGAGTTCAAGCCCCGTGCTGGGCAGGGAGACTACGTAAAAGAAATTAAATAAGTCAAATGGGATTTCTGAAAAATATATATTGGATGACAAAGCACTACAACATTTAAATCAATTCTTCTGCTTTCAACCGGACTAAGTTGCGTTTTGTTTTGTTTTTTTTTAAACAGAAGAGTTTCAAGGATTTCTTTAAAATGATGGAGGATACAAGGAAACAGAGTATATTCTGACTCTGCCATTAGCTTTATGACTGAGCAAGTAGCTTCCTTCCTCCCAGACCTCAGTTTCCCTATCTGCGTAAGAAGGGATTGGACACAATGGTACTTCAAGTCCTTGCAAGTCTAGTTGGTGATCACAACACCCAGCTCACCTAGCTGGTTGTTTGTCTTCAAGCCATTGTATCATTTCAGTTCATGTCCACTAGAGGGTAGCCAGAGAAAGGAGATGAGACTCCAAACAGTTGCCTCTATTCTTTGCATTTAGTCCTGACCCCCCTCGCAACATCCCACCCACCGCGCAAAAAAAGTGATTCAGTGATGTTAAACAGACAAAAACAAAACAGGGATTTCTGTTGGTTTCCTTTATTTTAGCTGTTGTGCTGCTAAATTACACAAGGAAATTATGAGAGAGATGTTTTACAGAATGTTCTTTTTATTCCATTTGAGGAAACCAAGAATATACCTGATTGTCAGGGCACCTGGCTGGCTCGGTCAGGGCAGCGTGCGTCTCTTGATCTCAGGGTTGTGAGTTCGAGCCCCACCTTGGGGCTCTTGATGGGGGGAGAAAATAAAACTCTTGAGGGGGGAGAAAAAAAGAATATACTCGATTGACAATGCCATGTCCAAACAGTCTATTCCCAGCCAAAAATGTCGATCTTCACCAAACCAGCCCTTCACATTTTTCTTCCTGGGATTTCCAATTGAGAATTCTGATCAGGAACTTTCAGTGATTTCCGTTTGCTTACCACAAGAAATCTCAGCTCTCTAGACAACTTTCTAATCAACCTTGTCTCCCATCCCTTCCCAGAAATTATCTTGGCCCCTCGAAAGGCACCTTCCCATAAAAATCTCACAAACATTGTCCTGGTGTTGGCAGGGCAGACCCCGTTGTGGTGTGATAGAAAGAGCCATAAACGGGGACGCCTGGGTGGCTCAGTCGGTTAAGCATCTGCCTTCAGCTCGGGTCATGATCCTGGGGTCCTGGGATTGAGCCCTGCGTGGGGGTCTCTGCTCAGTGGGGAGCCTGCTTCCCCTCCTCTCTCTCTGCCTGCCTCTCTGCCTACCTGTGATCTCTGTCTGTCAAATAAATAAATAAGAAAGAAAGAAAAAGAAAAGAAAGAGTCACAAACTGGACTCGCACAGCTCCTTGGAGAAATGGCTGATTTCGGGACTGGGCAAGGTAGGCACAAGATAAGCCGGGAACACACTGTTATGCCAGAAATTAAGGAAGTGCTCAAAATAAATGACTGGGGTATGCCACAAGGACAGGAACCAGCTTGACAGGGCCGTCGGCCAAATCTGTGACAAACTGAGAATCAAAATAATTCAGTACAGTAATAAATTATGAAACATTGGAAAAATAGAACGCCATGAATCTGTACCAATAAGAAACGGAACTGAATAACTAACTAAACAAAATAGACTAGGAGGGAGGGCTCTCATTTACTGTGAATGCAGCTGGTGAAGCGAAGGCGTGTGGGAGTTGGAAAATCAGCATTTTGCAACCAGCACATTAAATATCAGACAAGGGCCATCAATGGCTTTCGATTAGGAGTAGGATATTTGCATGGTCTTAAAGCATTACCCCACAAAGCGCTTGTTCACTGCAGAGTAAAACAATAATTATACAGGGAAGAAATGGAACAACACCTCCCCCGAGTGATCAAAATTACCACCACCTGTGTGGTACAGATGGCCACGTGTCTCCAGACCTGAGACCCCCGAGTAGGACCCAGCATCACTGTCATTAGATTCCAGCTGGGACCACATCACCTGAATTAATGGTGAGGAAACTTCAACCAAACCCCAAATAAGGAATGTTCTGTTGAAGGAGGGGGGGAGGAAGGGCATGAGGATGGTATTCTTCAAAAATGCCCATGTCGTGTGGTGCCTGGTTGGCCCAATTGGTAGACCATGCATGGGTTTGAGCCCCGCATAGGGGGTAGAGATTATTTAGACAATTAAAAAACAAAAACCTTTAAAAAATGTCAATGTCATAAAAGCAAAGCCTGTGGAAGTGTTTCCAGATTAAAGGAGATTGAAGAGACAACACCATTAAATGCGTACCTGATCCTAGACTGGAGCCTGTAGGGGAGGGTGGGTAACATTTTAAAGAACATCATTGGGTCAGTTGACAAAATCAGAACATGATGACAGATTACATAAAATTGTATCGATATTAAATTCAATGAAGTTGGTTACTGTGGTCAAGGAAAAGAATATCCCCATTCTTTTTTTAAAAAAAGATTTATGTATTTATTTGAGAATGAGAGAGCACGTGCGAGGGGAGAGGGAGAGGGAATCTCATCAAGCAGACTCTGAGCGAAGTACGGAGCTGGGCTTGGGGCTCGATCTCATAATCCTGAGATCACGACCTGAGCTGAAACCAAGAGTGGGAAGCTTAACTGACAGTGCCATCCAGGCCCTCCGAGAATACCCCTAAGTTATGAAATAAACACTGAAATATTTAGGGGTAATAGGTCATACATTACATAACTTCTCAAATGGGTCAGAAAAGAAGAAGAGTATGAACACACAGAAAGAGAGCAGGTACCAATGAGCTGTAAAGATAGTAATAGGAGTTTTCTGTACCATTCTTATTTTTGCAACTTTTCTCTAATTTTGGAATGATTTCTCAATTTCAAAGCTTAAAATAGAAGATGCGGTTGCAAATCCTGGCCATGCCCCTTAGATCTCTCTGACCACAGACAACATATATGAATTCTCAGCAGAGACAGTTACCAATCACTGAGCACTTACCATGGGTCAAGCGCCATGGCGAGCATTATCTCAATCCTAAAAATAGTACTTCAAGAGAGGTTCCATCTAGGTTGGGATCAGGAAACCGACGCTCAGAGAAGTTAAGCAGCTTACACAACATCACCCGGTTATTAAGTGGAAGGGTTGAGATTTGAACCAGGTCTGAAACTAATACCCCATTTCTTTTTTTTTAAGGTTTTACTTATTTATTTGTCAGAGAGAGAGAGATCACAAGTAGGCAGGGCAGCAGGCAGAGGGAGAGGGGGAAGCAGACTCCCCACTGAGCAGGGAGCCCAATGCGGGGCTGGATCCCAGGATCCTGGGATCATGACCTGAGCTGAAGGCAACCACTTAACCAACTAAGCCACCCAGGTGCCCCCTTTTGCTGTAACTTTTAAAAAATATTTTCATTTATTTTTAGAGAGAGAACGAGAACAAGTGGGGGGAGGAGCAGAGGGAGAGGGACAAGGAGACTCTGCGCTGAGCGCAGAGCCTGACATGGGGCTCGATCCCACGATCCGCCCAAGATCCCGACCTGAGCCGAAACCAAGAGTCAGATGCTTAACTGACTGAGCGCCCCCTCCCCAGGCGCCCCTGCTGTAACTTTTGAACGAGTTTGTATCTTTCAAGCAGAGACCCTATCAGTTCTATCAAAGCTTGGGGAGCAATGAAAAGTCTCCTGCTCACAGAACAAAGGTGGGAGGGCTTCTACCTTGCATGCTTGTGATCAGCTGGACATCAGCCAGGCCATAGGCACACTCTGCTTCCATCTACAAAACATCTTGAAAGCACTCAGTTACTGGAAAGTAATTTTAAAATATGGGTAGTTTCCAATCTTTTTTGGCTCTTGGACACTTGCGAGGAAACCCTTCATTTCCAAAGGAGACAGATTTTCCGTGCCATTGGAAATGAAAATTTGATGGTAATATCTCCGTTCTAGGAGCCCCAAGAAAGGCTAAAAAATCTTGGGGGCTTGGCAGGAGGGGGAAACTCAAGACCAGACCAAACAACATGGAGATCTCAGGCATGTCCTTGGTCCATTGTGCTGGCTCCACCTTAAGGAGGAAAGAAACAGAAAGAATGAGAAAAAAAATATGTCAGCCAAACAAGAGGAAGAGGTAGTGTGTGATTGTCATGAGAACATGGTCAGGTTTTGCTAACCCCTTAATGCCGGGCCCTAACCCAGTGCCTGGCATATAGTAGGTACTCAATAAATATTCTTGAACTGACGGCCTGTCTGCTTTTGCTGCAGAAGCCGCCCCACGCGTCTCAGATACTTAGGACCAGTCTTGCTCTTTTGCGAGAAGGAAGCCCAAATGCAAGAATACAAAAGCCAAAATACTTCTTACAGCCTCGACTCAGAACATTGAATACGGGCCAAATGGAGTCCGTGGTCAAGATAAGACATAGGACCAAGGTCAAAGTCAATGGAATGGGGAAATGTATTCCACTTACACTACCGGGTGTGGTGTGCTGCGACGTTGCACGGCAGAGGATGTAGATGTATAATTCTATTGTAGGGAGAAGGTAGAGACAAGAAGAATCATCCCACATCCCAGGCACTCTGGTCCATACGCCAGAGAAGAGCTGAGAGGGCTGTGAAGGCCTCTTTATGTTATTCTGGTTATAATCATTCATGCATTGTGGCTTACTTAATTAAGACCTACCTCTTGCACTGGATAAGAGCTCCTTGAGGGTCGGGATGGTGTTAGGTTTGGCTCATCAATGAATCCCCAGCAACTAGAACAGTGCTTGATACATAAGGGATGCCTTCTTTTTTTTCTTTTTTTTTTTTAAGAACAACTCAGCAAAATAAAATTCTTTTTTACTGTTGGATATATAGTAGATACTTAATAAATATTGTTAAAATAATGGACAAATGAATGGCTCGCTGTGTGTTCCACTGGCGTTTCTACATGACCCTCCACTCCTAAAATCTCAGTGTTTTCACAGTTCAGCCCGAAATCCCCTTTGTTCACTTCAGGGAACAAAGGTCACTGTGAGGGTTTGGAGGAAAATATTACAAAAGGACAAAGGTTTGCTTAAGAGATTCTAGAAGAGGAACCTACAAGCTGGAATTTAGGTCTGATTCTGCAATCACAGAATATCATAGAATGTATCTGGAAAGCCTTGATAAGAAAGTCCTCTGGGGTGACACTTGATTTCTGGCATATATCGAGTAAAGTTGAATAGAGACAACATTGTTACCCAGTCTCCCACAAGAACTTGAGGACATAAACCATGTAGACAAGGAAGAAAACCTCTTTGTGCAAGCTTTGAGGGAGGAAGACAAATCATTATTACCCATTTACTTAGTTGCGTTGAATGAATCTTTTTCTCCAGTTTTATTAAAAAAATCACTGGAGCCCCTGACTGGCTCTGTCACTAGAGCACAGAACTCTTGATCTCCAGGCGTGAGTTCAAGGCCTATGTTGGACATAGAGCTTACTTTCTTTATTTCTTTATTGCTTTTAAAAGATCTTATTGATTTATTATTTATTTGAGGAGGGGTAAGGAGCAGAGGGAGAGGGACAAGCCGACTCCACACTGAGCCCAATGTGGGGCTCAATCCCACGACCCCGAGATCACAATGTGAGCCGAAATCAAGAGTCAGACGCCCAACCGACTGAGCCACCCAGGCACCTCAGGTGTAGAGCTTACTTTAAAAAATAAAAAGGAAGAAAGAAAAAATAAGTGACATATGTCACTGTATAAGTTTAGGGCACAGGGCGTGATGGCTTCATTCACACATACTGTGAAATGAGTGCCACAATAGGTGGAGCTAGCATCCACCTTCTCTCAGTCACAATAAAAGGGAAAGAGGGGAGCCTGGCTGGCTCCGTCGGTAGAGTGTGCGACTCTTGATCTTGGCGTTGTAAGTTTGAGCGCCATGTTGGGTGTAGAGATTACTTAAAAATAAAAAAAGAATCTTAAAGAATGAAGAAAAGGAAAAAGGGGGAAAAATCCTCCTTGTGATGAGAACTCATAGGATTTACTCCCTTAAGAATTTTTCTATCACACAGCAGTGCTAACCATTGTCATCACGCTGTTACATTCTGTCCCTAGTACTTATTTATCTTATAACTGGAAGTTTGTACCTTTTGACCACCTTCCTTCAGTTCCTCCTCACTCTTGCCCCCACCTGTAATTACAAATCTGATCTCTCTATCTCTCTGTCTTTTTTTCTAAAGTAAGCTCTGCGCCCAATGTGGGGCTTAAACTCACGACCCCAAGAGCAAGAGTCATGTCTCCACCCACTGAGCCAGTCAGGTGCCCCTGATCTCTTTTTTTAATTGGAGTATAATTAGCCCAAAATAGTATGTTTAGTTTCAGTAGTACAGTATATTGGTTCAACAATTCTATGTATTACTTATGTGCTCACCACGATAATTGTAGTCACTATCTGTCACCATACGACATTACTATAATATTAATATTATTATTATTATTTTAAGATTTATTTATTTATTTTAGAGAAAGAGAGTGCAAGCAGGGGGAGGGGGCAGAGGAAGACAGAGAGAGAGAAAGTTAAGCAGATTCCTTGCTCACACGGAGTCAGATACAAGGCTCGATCTCATGACCTTGAGACAGTGACCTGAGCTGAAATCAAGCATCGTCCATTTAACTGACTGAGCCACCCAGGCACCCCTACTACAATATTATTAACTATATTTCCTATTCTGCATTTGTCATCTGATCTCCTTTTCTATGAGTCTGGGTTTTCTGTGAGAGTGGGGCTTGAACTCACAACCCTGAGATCAAGGGGCACAGGCTCCACTGAACTGAGGCAGCCAGGTGCCCCTATGAGTCTGGAGTTTGTTTTGTTTTGTTTTAGATTCCACATATGAGCTTGTACTGTATTTGTCTTTCTTTGTCTGACTTATTTCACTTAGAATAGTGCCCTCAAGGTTTACCCGTGTCACAAATGGTAGGATTTCTTCATTTTTTTAAAGATTGTATTTATTTATTCATGAGAGACAGAGAGAGAGAGAGGCAGAGGGAGAAGCAGACTCCCCACTGAGCTGATGTGGGGCTCGATCCCAGGGTCCTGGGATCATGACCTGAGCCAAAGGCAGACGCTTAACCAACTGAGCCACCCAGGCGCCCAAGAGTTCTTCATTTTGCATGGCTGAATAATATTCCTATATATGTATATAATATAATATAATATATAATAATATGTATTATTTATATATATTTATACACACACACACATATCACAACGTCTTGACTCCACATAAATGCCAAGTAGTTAAATAAAATGAGCCTTATTCTCAGTTACTGCCCCCCTCCCACCCCTGGACTCACTACACAGTCAGACAGAGATGTTCTGTGAAGAAACCATATGGCTCAGATACGGGGAGAAATTGGATACCTACCTAAGAGAGAAGCAGAAGTACACCCTTCTGTACTTGCCACATTTTTCTACAGAAATATTCCGAAGTAGAGGTGTATGAATGCTATAAGCATAAAATTTCACTGATGTCGGGCTTTACTTTAAAAATCCATGCAAATTGTGATTTATCCACGTGAAATATGTGGATAAAATATGAAATATCCAATTTGTTATAATATAAAAATGCCATTTGGGACACCTGGCTGGCTCAGTGGAGCATGTGTCTCTTGACCTTGGGATTGTGAGTTCTAGCTCCATGTTGGGTATAGAGATGACTTAAAAATAAGATCTTAGAAGAACTTTTTTAAATACTGTTTAAAGTTACTCACCATCTAATAAAAATGTACACTCCACGAAGATGCATTTTATTGACGTTGTTAGCCATATTATAACATTGAGATCGGCCTCGCTACATTTTTCCGCCTCATATAGGAGGGATTTCCAAAAATGGATGTCAGAAGGGAGTCAGGGGCTGCTAAGCAAGTGAAAAGCAAACAATGAGAAACCAAGTGAGATATTTCTCTAAGGGGCTTGGGGGTATTTTTCCAGAAGTTCTGTTGTGGGGCGCCTGGGTGTCTCAGTCGTTAAGCGTCTGCCTTCAGCTCAGGTCATGATCCCAGGGTCCTGGGATCGCGCGCACCTCAGGCTCCCTGTTCAATAGGAAGCCTGCTTCTCCCTTTCCCTCTGCCCCTCCCCCTGCTGGTGCTCAAATAAATCAATCAATAAATCTTTAAGAAAATAATAAATAAATAAATAAATAAAATCTTTAAGGAAAAAGAAAGAAAGAAATTCTGTTGTGAATGGCATTGAAAGAAGCAGTGAGCTCTTTTGCTATCCTGTTCTCATGGCCTAACTCGGGATGTCACTCTAAAATTCCACTCCTATGTGGGCGCCTTGGTGGTGCGGTCAGTTGAGCATCCGACTCTTGGTTTTGGCTTGGGTCGTGATCTCAGGTCATGGCATTGAGCCCTGTGTGGGGCTCTGTGCTCAGTGTACAGCCTGCTTCAGATTCTCTCTCCCTCTCCCTCTGTTCCTCTGGTTTGTGCTCTCTCTCTCTCTAAAATAAATAAATCTTTAAAAAAACAAAAAGAAGGGGCGCCTGGGTGGCTCAGTCGTTAAGCGTCTGCCTTCGGCTCAGGTCATGATCTCAGGGTCCTGGAATCGAGCCCTGCGTTGGGAATCCCTGCCCGGCAGGAAGCCTGCTTCTCCCTCTGCCATTGCCCCCGCTTGTGTTCCCTCTCACTGTGTCTCCCTGTCAAAAAAAAAAGAAAAAGAAAAGAAAAGAAAAAAACTTCTGGGCGCCTGGGTGGCTCAGTGGGTTAAGCCTCTGCCTTCAGCTCAGGTCATGATCCCAGGGTCCTGGGACCGAGCCCCACATAGGGCTCTCTCTCGGCAGGGAGCCTGCTTTCCTTCCTCTCTCTGCCTGCCTCTCTGCCTACTTGTGAACTCTGTCTGTCAAATAAAGAAATAAAATCTTAAAAAAAAAAAAGAAAAAGAAAAAACTTCTTAAAAATATAAATAAAATAAATTAAAAAATAATAAAAATCCCATTCCCATGGAATCCCCACCCCCACAGAAATCACCCAGTTTGATTGCATAACACAAAGGTGTCTGCCCAGTAGGCTATAGATTATCCAATCGGGTTAGAGAAGAGATTTCTTTTTATGACTACAAGAGCAATCCTCTTTTTTTTTTTTTTTTAAGATTTTATTTTTAAGGGCGCCTGGGTGGCTCAGTGGGTTAAAGCCTCTGCCTTCGGCTCAGGTCATGATCCCAGGGTCCTGGGATTGAGTCCCACATCGGGCTCTCTGTTCAGCAGGGAACCTGCTTCCTCCTCTCTCTCTGCCTGCTGTTCTGCCTACTTGTGATCTCTGTCAAATAAATAAATAAAATCTTAAAAAAAAAAAAGATTTTATTTTTAAGTAATCGCTACAACCAACATGGGGCTCCAGCTCTAAATCCTGAGATCAAGAGTCCACGCTTCCCCCACTGACCCTGACAGGCCCTCCTACAAGAATAATTCTTACTCACGCTGTAACAAATCGAAAAGTATAAAAAAGCAGGAAAAAAGTAAGCTGATAACCCAGAGCAACCCCATTTGGGTGTATTTTCTTCCAGCTTCTTTTCCTGCCTTTTTTGGTTGGTTTTTATACACTAGAGATCATAAGACATATATGTACATTTTTATCTTGATTTTTGTCGGTTAATAGTATAGCATTTTCCATGTCCTTAAATATTCCTCTAACGATTCCATTTAATGATTGCACCGAGTCCCTGTTTCTAGAACTAGGTGTTTGAGTTAGATTGTTTCCAGTTGTTCCGTTTTCTAAATAACCCTTAGATGAACTCCTTTGTGCACAAATTTTCCTCCACAGTACAGAGCGTACACTTAAGTAAATGTCCTAGAATGGGGACTCAATGTGCACATTTAAAGATTTTCATTTATTTAATTGACAGAGACACAGTAAGGAAAGGAACACAAGCAGGGGGAATGGGAGAGGGGGAAGCAGACTCCCCGCTGAGCATGGAGACCCATTCGGGGCTCAATCCCAGGACCCTGGAATCATGAACTGAGCCCAGGACAAACGCTTACCAACTCAGCTTCCCAGGCGCCCCTTTAAGATTTTATTTGTAACCAATCTCTACGTCCAATGTGGGGCTCGAACCCACAGCCCCGAAATCAAGAGTCACAAGCTCCACCGACTGAGCAAGCCAGGTGGCCCCAATCAGTCAGGATTCTTGAAATCTGGAGCAGTAGATGCTGACTCTGGAAGGTCAAGCCGAAAAGAGTTTACCGAAGGATATTGAATTTTTTGCAGAATTGTTGGCAGGACTGGATAATCAGATCTAAACTGCCAGAAAAGATGCCCCAAACCAGGTCAGCGAACAAGCTTGATGCAACAGATCATAGCCTAAGTAAATGGCACATCCCAGAGTTGTACATATACGGCGGCTTTGAACCTCACTATAAAAAACCCCACTGCCCTACACTGTCGCCAGCCCCAGAAAAAAGCAAAATCTCTCCTTTCATCATCCATGTCAGCAAAAAGAGAAGCTCCATGCAGAGTCTGGTTTAATTACCACCCTCACCGTCAAATCTCAGTCTCCTGAAAGCGAAGCTGAGGTCACCGGCTTACAGGTTAGCGGCAAGACACACTGAGAATCTGAGAAAGGGCTTACATAGACTTGGAATTTCCACAAATATAAAAATGGAGGTTGCCAGATAAAATGCCGGTTAAGTTCAAATTTCAGAGAAACGATGAATAATACTAAATAGAAGTCTATCCCGAACATGGATGGGACATCATTACACTTCAAAATGATTTGTTGTTCGACGTGGATGGGACTAGAGGGTGTCATGCTGAGCGAAATAAGTCAATCAAAGAAAGACAATTATCATATGATCTCACTAGTATGAGGAATTTGAGAAACAAGACAGCGGATCATGGGGGAAGGGAGGGAGAAATGAAACAAGAGGAAACCGGAGAGGGAGACAAACCGTAAGAGACTCTTAATCTCAGGAAACAAACTGAGGGCTGCTGGGGTGGGGGGACGGATGGGGTGACTGGGTGATGGACACTGGGGAGGGTATGTGCTATGGTGAGTGCTGTGAAATGTGTAAGCCTGATGATTCACAGACCTGTACCCCGAAACAACTAATATGTTATATGTTAAATAAAAAATGAATTATTTGTTGTTTATCTGTAGTGCAAAGTTAACCAGATGTCCTAGATTTGTATTTGCTAAATCTGGCAACCCTAACAGAAATGTTGAAACTGTTGAAAAGGTGATGGGCAGCCATGAATGAGTATTTCAAACACCGACGTCGCTTTACTGAAAAGCAGCACGGGCAATGAACAGAAGTTTCTGACAGTTTCACTTCAAAAAAATGTTTGCTAATTTGATAGGCAAGAAATGACATTTAATTATTGTTTTAACTTACCTTCCTGGGATTTTTAGTGGGGCTGAACAACTTTTCAGTCCTTCATTATGTTTATCTCCCCCTTAGCGAACAGATCCGTCTTGCGCACGTCATTTCTCTGTTGGGGTCTTTCTGTGTTCGTTACCAGAGACAGCGTCAAATCTCCGTGCAATGAGGACATTATTCTTGTGCCTGGCTTATTGTTAATCTTTTAATTCATAATCCTTTTATTTGCAGAAGTTTACATGATCAATCTCTTGCTTCCCCGCCCCCATACATAGAACAACCTTCCCCTTCTAGAGATCAGATAAATATTCACTTAGACCATCTTCTGGATTCTAATGGTTTTTACTTATTTATTTTTACTCTTTAATGTGCATGAAGTGGGACGATGATAAATAGACTTTCTTCTAAACAGTGACTAGCAGAGGTGCCTGGCTGGCTCAGTCAGTGGAATGTGTGACTCAGGGTCATGAGTTCAAGCCCCACGTTGGGCTCAGAGCTTACTTAAGAAAAAAAAATATATATATATATATATATGTACATATATATAAATTCAAGAGGATTCTATACACTAAGGAGGACTAATCAAAAAATAAAATAGAAAAAAAATACTCATAATAGGACAAAAGCTATTAAACAACTAGCTTTTTGTTAAGCAAATTTAACAAAAGATACGTAAAACCTTTCTAATAACAATTAGAAGATGACATTACTAAAGAGAGAAGTACACTATATTCAAAGATGGGAAGACACAATATCATAAAGAGATCCATTCTTTCCCAAATGATCTATTTATTTAATACAATTGCAGTAAAATTCCCTGAAGGGGTGTGTGTGTGTGTGTGTGTGTGTGTATGAAATCTGATAAGTTGGCCAGCCAAATTGTATGGAAGAGAAAAGAGTCAATGACTCCCACATTCTTAAGAACAATAAGAGTGCATTTTCCTTACCAGGTACGATGACTTGTTGTAAAGATACAGCAATGGGAGCACCTGGGTGGCTCAGTGGGTTAAGCCTCTGCCTTCAGCTCAGGTCACGATCTTGGGGTCCTGGGATCAAGCCTTGCATCAGGCTCCCTGCTCAGTGGGGAGCCTGCTTCCCCCCACCCCTGCCTGCCTCTCTGCCTACTTGTGATCTCCGTCTGTCAGATAAATAAATAAAATCTTTTAAAAAAATTTTAAGAAATACAACAACAAGACATTGTGGTATTGGCACAGGGACAGATAAGAGTCTCGATGGAATGGAGCAGAGAAACCAGGACAGGCACACTCATATATGGAGACTTGCTACATGACTGAGGTGACTTTATAAATAAGAGGAGAGAGGATGGACTGCTTATTAAATGGTTCTGGAAAAACTGGTTGTTCAAATGGAAGACATTGATAATGTTAGATCACTACCACACACCATGGACAAAAATAAGTCCCAGAATAATGAAATACTTCAGCATGAGGATAGAATGTGAATGCTTTTAGAAGGAAGTCTAATCATAACAATGATTAGGAACTTTCATAAATTGCTAGTTCATGGGAAAGTTGAGGTTGGTCCCGGCTATACCAACTCCAGAGAAACTCTTACCTGGGCACACAAGGAAACATGCCTAGAATGGTCGTTCCACTGCTCACTTGGGCAACACAGACGCTGAAATTGGAATGACACAGAGAAGATTAGCATGGCCCCATGCAGGGATGACACAGAAATTCATGAAACGTTCCATATTTTATTTTATTTTATTTTTAACAATTTTGTTTATTTTTTTTTAATTTTTATTTTTGTTGTTGTTTAAAGATTTTTTATTTCTCTGAGAGAGAGAGAAAGAGCGCGCGTACAGGGGGAGGGACAGAGGAAGAGGGAGAAGCAGGCTCCCTGCTGAACAGGGAGCCCGACGCGGGGCTCAATCCCAGGACCCCGACACAATGACCTGAGTGGAAGGCAAAGGCTTAATCGACTGAGCCACTCAGGAGCTCCTAAAGATTTCACTTTTAAGTAATCTCTGTATCCAGTGTGGGGCTCAAACTCACATCCCCCAGACCAAGAGTCGCAGGCTTCATTGACTGAGCCAGCCAAGTGCACCGTGTTCCCTATTTTCAAAAAAAAGTCACCCCCGTATAACTGGAGATGGTGAAAAAATGAAACAAACCTGTGAGTCAGTAGGAGAATAGGTAAATAAATTGTGGCATATTCATACAACGGAATCACTTACAACAGTTCAAAGGAATGAGCTATATATGCATGTATTAATATGAACAACACTCAAAAATCACTATGTTGATTGACACTTGGGCTCTTTCCATATTTTGGCTATTGTAGGCATTGCTGCTATAAACATTGGGGTCCCAGACATCCATTGATAGATGAATGGGTAAAGAAGATGTGGTATATGTATGCAAGGGAATATTACTCAGCCATTGAAAAAAATGAAATCTTGTCATTTGCAACGACGTGGATGAAACTAGAAAGTATTATGCTAAGTGAAATAATTCAGTCAGAGAAAGACAATTACCATATGATTTCAGTCATAAGTGCAATTTAAAAAACAAAACAGATGAGGGATGTCTGGGTGGCTCAGTTGGTTAAGCATCTGCCTTTGGCTCAGGTCATGACCTCAAAGTCCTGGGATCGAGCCCTGCATTGGTCGGGGAGGGGGTCCCTGCTCAGCGGGGAGTCTGCTTCTCCCTCTCCCTTGGCTGCTCCCCCTGCTTGTGCATGCACTCTCTCTCCTCTCTCAAGTAAATAAATAAAATCTCTAAAAATAAAAAATAGATGAAAAAACAGATGAACAGGGGGAAGGGAAGGAAGGGGGAAGGGAAGGAAAAATAAAACAGAGCGGGAGACAAACCATAAGAGTTTTTTTTTTAAAGATATTTATTTGCCAGAAAGAGGGAGAGCCCAAGCAGGGGAAGCAACAGAAGGAGAGGGAGAAGCAGGCTCCCTGCTGAGCAGGGAGCCCGATGCGGGACCCTGATCCCAAGACCCTGGGATCATGACCTGAACTAAAGGCAGACGCTAAACCCACTGAGCCACCCAGGCGCCCCAAGAGATTCTTAACTCTAGGAAACAAACTGAGGGTTGCTGGAGGGGAGCTGGGTGGGGATGGGGGTTACTGGGGGATGGGCATTAAGGAGAGCACTTGATGTTATGTGCAAATGATGAATCATTAAATTCTACCTTTGAAACTAATAATACACTATATGTTAATGAAATTGAATTTAAATCTAAAAATTTTTAAAAATCATGTTGAATTACAACAGCAATCTGTGGGACATTGGGTACAATATGCCATTTCTGTAAAATTTTTAAATACACAAAACAATACTCTAGATTATTACTAGATAAATGCATATGTAGTAAGAGTAGCAAACCTTGTGTGGAAGTTGTACACAGAATTTAGATAGTGGTTACCTCTAAGGGAGCAGAGAATAGGATTGAGGAAAGGGACAGAGGGCATTTTGTATTAACAATGTTTTATTTCTAGGGGCGCCTGGGTGGCTCAGTGGGTTAAAGCCGCTGCCTTCGGCTCAGGTCATGATCCTGGCGTCCTGGGATCGAGTCCCACATCGGGCTCTCTGCTCAGCAGGGAGCCTGCTTCCTCCCTTCTCTCTCTGCCTGCCTCTCTGCCTACTTGTAATCTGTCTGTCAAGTAAATAAATAAAATCTTTAAAAAAAAAAAAACAAAAACAAAAAAAAACCAATGTTTTATTTCTTGAGAAACTCTGAAATTTTTTTTCATAACTATATGGTGAGATGGATATTAATTAAACTTATTGTGGTAATCATTTTGCAAAATACGTACTTCCAGTCATTGTGCCCTATACCCTAAATTTATCAGTTACAGCTCAATAAAACTGAAACAGGGGCGCCTGGCTGACTCGGTTGGAGGAGCGTGTGACTCTTGATCTCGGGGCTACGGATTCAAGCCCTGCCTTAGGTATAGAGATGACTTAAAGAAACAAAACCGTTACATATATTTAAAAAAAACTGGAACAAAAATTTGATTTATTTATTTTAACTTTATTTATTTAAGTCCTCTCTATGCCTAACGCGGTGCTCGAACTCACAACCCTGAGATCAGGAGTCACACGCTCTTCGGAAGGAGCCAGCCCGGTGTCCCGAGGAACGAAAGCTTTAAGGAAAAAAAGAAAAACTCTGAAACCTGTGTGGCAAAACATTAGGATTTGTCACGTCTGAGCTGTGGTTAAACAGGTGTTTATTTTCTGCTCCTTTCTATGTGTTTGAAATATTTCATAAGTTCAAACCATTTTTTTTTTTTTTTAAGAATCGACAAGACTAGGGGCGCCTGGGTGGCTCAGTGGGTTAAAGCCTCTGCCTTCGGCTGGGGTCATGGTCCCGGGGTCCTGGGATCGAGCCCCCGTGTAGGGCTCTCTGCTCAGCAGGGAGCCTGTTTCCTCCTCTCTCTGCCTGCCTCTCTGCCTACTTGTGATCCCTGTCTGTCAAATAAATAAATAAATAAAATCTTAAAAAAAAAAAAAGGATCGACAAGACTAGGTGAGTGTGGGTGTGAAGTCAAGAAAGGAGTCAAAGATGACTCAGGTTTCATGGCTGGTGATGATGTCATTGACAGAAGACGAGAAGCTAGGGAAGCTGGCTTTGTCAAAGATAAGGAGCTGTATTTCTGGTATGTTCGACTTAAAGACACAGCAGCGGGACATCCAGCTAAGAAACACGCATTGGGATGTGAGCAGCCAGAGGGCCTGCGAACAGGGAGTGGCAAAGCAGGACGTGGGCCCCGGGCCTCACCCTCTCGTGTCGCAGGGAGCAGGCCATACCAGTCTTTTTTTTTTTTTTTCCTTTTTTCATAGGAGCCTTTAATGGAGAAGAGAGTCAAGAGGGAGAGAACAGGGGGCACCTGGGTGGCTCCGTGGGTTAAGTCTGTGCCTTCGGTTCAGGTCATGATCTCAGTCAGGGTCCTAGGATCGAGCCCTGCATTTGGGCTCTCTGCTCAGCGGGGAGCCTGCTTCCCTCTCTCTCTCTCTCTCTCTGCCTGCTGCTTTGCCTACTTGTGATCTCTCTCTCTCTGTCAAATAAATAAATAAAATCTTAAAAAAAAAAAAAAAAGGGAGAGAACAAGAAATGATGCAGCTCCAGGCAGTGAGGACCGGGGAGAGGTTATTGAATATGGTGATGACCCCTCGCGGGCCAGACTGTGTCGAGCAGGGATGAGGTCCCGGCGGTAGGCAGCTACGGAATGAGCGGCAAGGGAAGGGGAAGCAGAAGGAGCCCATTCATTTTAGAAATCGACAATGAAACGGAGGGGAGATGCTCCATATGGTTTCCGGACAAGTGTGCATGGAGCAAAAGTAGACACACTTGCATGGAAAGTAGCTACAGCAGCTCTATGTATATACAAACAGAATATACACATATATCCACGTGTGTATGAATAGATGTGTATTTGTGCGTGTGTGTGTGTGCGTGTGCGTGCATGTGCCTTAGTCCACTTGGGCGGCGATAACAAAATACCACAGACTAGGGGTGTCTGGGTGGCTCAGTGGGTTAAGCCTCTGCCTTTGGCTCAGGTCATGGTCTCAGGGTCCTGGGATCGAGCCCCGCATCAGGCTCTCTGCTCAGCAGGGAGCCTGCCTGCCTCTCTGTCTACTTGTGATCTCTCTCTCTCTCTCTCTCTGTCAAATAAATAAATAAAATCTTTTTTAAAAAAAATATCACAGACTGGATGGCTCATGAACAACAGAAATTTGTTGCTCACACTTTTGGGGGCTGGAAGTCCAAGATCAAGGTGCCAGTCAGCCCGGGTGGGTGAGGGCCCTCTCCTGGGTGGCAGACTACTCATTGTATCCTCACAGGGAGGAAGGGGCTAGGGAGCTCTGCGGGGGTCTCTTTTTAGAAGAACACTAATCCTGGGACTCCTGGGTGGCTCAGTGGGTTAAGTGCCTGCCTTTGGCTCAGGTCATGATCCCAGGGTCCTGGCATCAAGTCCCGCATCAGGCTTCCTGCTCAGCGGGGAGCCTGCTTCTCCCTCTGTCTGCCACTCGCCCTGCTTGTGCGGTCTCTCACTATCTCCATTTGTCTCTCTCAAATAAATAAATACAACCTTAAAAAGAAAAAAAAAAGGAAATAAGAGCACGAATCTCATCTGTGAGGGCTCCACTCTCATGACCTAATCACCCCCCAAAATCCCCACATTCTAATACCATTGCATTGAACATTAGGATTTCAACATATGAATTTTGGGGGACACAAACATTCAGACCACAGCAATAAATATACATAACGGGATATATCTTAATCACTGACAATGCTAACTAATTAAGAGTATTCAAAATCTGCCACAGAGAACAAATATATACAAATATACGTACACATATATAATGATAGGTATGTATATTATATATCCGTGTGACTTTTTAGCTTGTGCAAGGAGGGTATGAGGAAAGAATTTAACATTTAGAATGATCTCAAGCTCGAAATTTCAAATGAACTACCATTTTAAGTTGCAGAGAAAGAAAATTTCCGGGGACGCCTGGCTGCATCAGTCGGTGAAGTGTATGACTCTTGATCTCGGGGTTGTGAATTCGAGCCCCATGTTGGGTGTAGAGATTACTTAAACAAACAAACAAAACTTCTTAGAAAAGCGTTTAAAAAAAGAAAATTCCAGAAAGCTTTTCACACGTACTACTCTGAGGAGGACAAGGAGTCAAAAATACACTGAATCTGTTGACATTTTTAGCCATTTCAAGAGAAATATGAAGCCAAAGTCAATAACCATTAAGGATTAGATACAAAAGATAAATCCTCTCAGAGGGGAAAATTGAAAATTTCTCCCTAACTGCTCGTGGAAAAACAATACAATGGCAGAACACTTGGTGTGGAGAGATTCGGGCTTTCTTACACTAACAAATCAGAACAGGGACGCTTCTCTGACTCAGTCTATGGAGCCTGCAACTCTTGCTCTCAGGGTCGTGAGCTGGAGCCCCGTCTTGGGTATGGAGACTACTTAAAATTTTTAAAAAATATGTTTTAAAAAAAATCTGGAGAAGAGCACACGACCATGTAAAGTCACCAACCTGGAGGACATCCAGAAAACTGGGTAAAGGACCAAGGAGATGGAGTAGTTTCTATCTTTTCTTTTTTTAAACTTCATTTATTTATTTTTAAGGATTTTATGTATTTGAGAGAGTCGGTGAACGAGAGAGCACAAGCAGGGGGATGAGCAGAGGGAGAGGGAGAAGCAGACCCCTCGCTGAGCAGGGAGCTGGACTTGGGTCTCAATCCCAGGACCCCGGGATCATGACCTGAGCTGAAGGCGGACTCTTAACTGACTGAGTCATCGAGGTGCCCCTGGAATGGTTTCTACAGTAGACCAAACAGCACTTCCCACACATATGTGAACAAGGGACACTCTTAAAATTATCGTGTGTGGCTGGGACTCCACCAGGAGCTCAAGATATAATACCCATTTGAATTCAAGCAGACAACCAAACAACAGAAACATTTTCTGGCAAATTAATTGCTGCAAGAAAGGATTACGATTTGACTCGCATGCTTTAGAAATTTTATAAGATGCCAAAATGCCAATGATAGCACATTTGGAAGATTAAATTATTATTATTTTATTTCTTTGTTTTTAAAAAAACCCAGGGGACCTGGGTGGGCGGCTCAGTCAGTTGATTTCAGCTCAGGTCATGATCTCAAGGTCCTGGGATCAAGCCCCACATCGGGCTCCACACTCAGTGGGGAGTCCACTTTGGCATTCTCTCTCCCTCTGCCCCTCTCCCTCCTCGCTCACTCTCTCTCTCTCTCTAAAATAAACAAATAAATACACTTTTAAAGATTTTGTTATTTTTTAAAGTAATTTAAAACATGGGGCTCAAACTCACAACTCCAGATCAAAAGTCATATGTTCTACAAACTGAGCCAGTCAGGTGCCCCTACTTTTATTTTATTAAGAACAAAATATATTCAGCTCAGATATTTCTTTTTTTTTAAGATTTCACTGAAAAAAAAAAAGATTTTATTGATTTATTTGACAGAATGAGAGAGAGAGAGAGCAAGTACGAGAAGGGGAGAGTCAGAGGGAGAAACAGGCTCCCTGCTGATGGAGGACTTGATCCCGGGACCCTGGGATCATGACCTAAGCCGAAGGCAGTTGCTTAAACCAACTGAGCCACCCAGGTGCCCCTAAGCTCAGACATTTTTATTTTTAAGATTTTTAAAACAAAATCTGACATACAAGAACCAATGTTAAACATTGTTTAAATTAAAAAAGAAATTGTAAGTTTTGTTTAAACACAAGAATAGTAAAGGGTGCCTGGCTGGCTCAGTTGGTGGAGGGTATGACTCTTGGTTTTGGGGTTGTAAGTTTGAGTCCCATGTTGGGTGTAGAGATTACTTAAAAATAAAATCTTAAGGGGCACCTGGGTAGTACCCTTGGTGGACCGCCTGACTGCTGGTTTTAACTGAGGTCCTGATCTCAGGGTTGTGGGATTAAGCCCTGCACTGAGCCCCAAACTGGGCTCCACACTCAGTGCAGAGTCTGCTTGAGTGTCTCTCTCCCTCTCCCTCTGCACCTCCCCTACCCTAAAATAAATAAATAAATCTGAAAAAAATCTTAAAAAACAAAACAAGGACAGTGTATTTGTGTCTTTGTTTTGTTTTGTTTTATTTAAATTCAACTTAGTTCACATATAGTGTATTATTAATTTCACGGGTAAAATTTAGTAATTTGTCAGTTGCCTAAAACACCTAGGGCTCCTTCCATCACATGCCCTCCTTCATGCCCATCACCCCGTCACCCACCTCCCCTCCAGCAACCCTCAGTCTGTTTTCTATGGTTAAGAGTCTCACATTTGTGGGGCACCTGGGTGCCTCATTGGGTTAAGCTTCTGCCTTCGGCTCAGGTCATGGTCCTAGGGTCCTGGGATCGAGTCCCGCATCGGGCTCTCTGCTCCATGGGGAGCCTGCTTCCCCCTCCC
This sequence comes from Martes martes, assembly GCF_963455335.1. Lineage (NCBI taxonomy): Eukaryota > Metazoa > Chordata > Mammalia > Carnivora > Mustelidae > Martes > Martes martes. The sequence goes on from NC_137897.1 coordinate 91,608,801, forward strand.
CCTCTGCCTGCTTCTGTGCCTACTTGTGATCTCTCTCTCTCTCTCTCTCTCTCTCTGTGCCAATAAATAAACAAAAATAAAATCTTTTAAAAAAAGAGTCTCGGGGCACCTGGATGGCTCAGTAGTTAAGCCTCTGCCTTCAGCTCAGGTTATGATCTCAGGGTCCTGAGATCGAGCCCCACATCGGGCTCACTGCTCCGTGGAGAGCCTGCTTCCCCCCTCTCTCTGCCTGCCTCTCTGCCTACTTGAGATTTCTCTCTCTCTCTCTCTCTCTCTCTCTCTCTGTTAAATAAATAAATAAATAAAATCTTAAAAAAAAAGAGTATCACATTTGTGTCTTTTTATTGCATATTTTCTTCATATTATAAGCAAGGTCTGCTGGATAGGAATTTTATTAGTTAGCCATTCCACAAATATTTGTTGCTCACCTATCACGTGTCAAACACTGTTCTAAGTGCTATGGTTACAGTGATGAATAAAACAGGCAAAAAATTGCTTGCATAGAGCCTATAATCTACTGGGGGAGGGACAAACACTAAACAAAATATTTAGGTAATAAGTGCTTTGGGAAGAAAATAAAACAGGGAAGAGAAAAAAAGGAGTCTGGGGGGTGGGTGTAGGTTGCAGTTTTAAATAGGATGTTCAGGGAAGGTGTCCCTGCGAAGGTGACATTTGAACAAAGCTGAACGGAGGGGAAGGAAGGAGCCACGTGGGTGTCTGGGGCAGCAGCATTCCAGACAGAGAGGACAGCAAGTGCAAATGCCTTAAGGCTGAAGCTTGCCTGGTGTGTCTAAGAAAAGGCCAGGAGGTCGGTAAGCTTGGTGTGAGCTGCCCAGGGGGAGAGTACAGAGGAGGGCCGAGAGGTTGCTGGACGGCACAAACTGTTGTAAGAACTTTAGCTTTGGGGCCCCGGGGTGGCTCAGTCGGTTGGGTGTCTGCCTCAGCTCGGGTCATGATCTCAGGGTCCTGGGATGGAGTCCCATATTGGGCTCCTGGCCCAGTGGGGAGTTTGCTTGCTTCTCCTTCTCACTCTTCCTCTGTTCTCTCTCTTTCTCTCTCTCTTTCTTAAGTAAATACATTTTTTAAAAATCTAAAAAAAAAAAAAAAGAACTTCTGAGCAGAGCTGCTAAAATTTGACTTTCGTATTACAGTTGACTCTCCAACAACACGGGTTTGAAGTGCACAGGTTCTCTTATACCTGGTTTGTTTGTTTTTTTTTTTTTTTTCCAGTAAACACAGTACAGTACTGTAAATGTATTGTCTCTTCCTTATGACTTTCTTAACATTTTCTTGCTTGCTTTATTCATAAGAAGACAGTATATAATACATATCACATACACAATACGGGTTAACTGAATGTTCCTGTGGTCAACAGTAGCTATTGGTAGTTAAGTTGCGGGGGAGTCAAAGTTCTATGTGGATTTTCAACTTTGCGGGGGTCAGCAGCCTTGACCTTCACATTGTTCCAGGGTCAGCTGTAACAGGGCCATGCTGGCTGAGTTGTGAGCAAAATGAAGGAGCCAAGGTTACAAGCAAGGAGACCATTCGCTTTTTTTTTTTTTTTTTTAAGATTTTATTTATTTATTTGAGACAGAGAGAGAGAGCACACATGAGTGGGAGAGTTGGGGGCAGAGGGAGGGGGAGAAGCAGGCTCCCCGCTGAGCCAGGAACCCAACACAGGGTTCGATTCCAGGACGCAAGAATCATGACCTGAACGGCTGAGCCACCCAGGTGCTCCCCCCCCTTTTTTTTACTCTTTTAAAACATTTATTCATTTATTTGGGAAAGAGAGAGTGAGAGCAAGGATAGGGACAGAGGGAAAGAATCCCAGACTCCCTGCGCTCAGGGAGATCACGAGATCATGACCTGAGCCGAAATCAAGAGCTGGACACCCAATGGACTGAGCCACCCAGTTGCCCCCCGCGCCTTTTTCTTTTTACTTTTTGATTGTGGTTAGTAGAAGATTTTTTGAAGACTCTTTTTTGATTTGTATTTCTTAAAGACTTTATTTTTAAGTAGTCTCCACACCCAACATCAGGCTCAAACTTATAACCCTGAAATCTTGAGTCCCATGCTCTACCGACTGAGCCAGCCAGGTGCCCCTTGGCTAATGGAAGATTTTAAATGATATATGCCTTCAGGCATGCCAACATTGACACACATATATCTGTGTGTGTGTGAGTGTGTTTTAAGAATTTATTTATTTATTTGACAGAGAGAGATCACAAGTAGGCAGAGAGGCAGGCAGAGAGAGAGAGAGGAGGAAGCAGGCTCCCTGCCCAGTGGAGATCCCCATGTGGGACTTGATCCCAGGACCCTGAGATCATGACCCGAGCCGAAGGCAGAGGCCCAACCCACTGAGCCACCCAGGCACCCCTGTGTGTGTGTTTATATAAATACATATACAGTATATAAATATATATATATAGTACATACAGAGACACATTCAACTTCATTGAGCTATCATTGTAAGCAATAAAGCACACTTTTTATATATATGAATATATATATGCAGATACATTTACCCACTCCTCCACTATATATATCCTTTTAAAGATTTTATTTATTTATTTGACAGACAGAGATCACAAGTAGGCAGAGAGAAGGGGGGAGAGCAGGCTCCCTGCTGAGCAGAGAGCCCCATGCGGGCCTCGATCCCAGGCCCCTGGGATCATGACCTGAGCCGAAGGCAGAGGCTTTAACTCACTGAGCCACCCAGGCGCCCCTATATTTTGTTTTAATTGTAGCTTAATCTGAAGGAACCATTTTGAATAGATTCACTGGAGAAAAGGGAGGAATACAACCCTGTTTCACAACATGTAGGTAGTCTTTAATTCAGCTGCTTCAGAAATCATTACTATTTCGCTCTAGATAATTCAGCTTCTGAGTTTGGAGAAATCAAGGACTCTCGTTCATGTTCACTTGTAATTACTATAACTCTGCCTCGGTGAGATTCAGACCCTCTGAACCCCAGAGGACTCTGGTTTGGGTTTATTTTCTTTGTTCGCTCATAACTTCTCTCTCAACTCCGGTATCCCTGGGGAGTCAGGTGAATGAGTTTATACGGCGCAAGCCACTTGGGTCTGGCTGAACAGACTGTCCCTGCGTATCTCCAAGGGGGGTGCCATTCACACAAATCAGGATGTCATCGGTGTTCTCTAGAGTCGCTCGGTACGCCAGCTGTGGCTGTGCATGTATTTAATAAGTATTTCTGAATGTCACAGAAACAGCACTCACTGGGGAGGACTATACGGTTCAGTAAGATATTTAGTTGGTCAACGTTGCTTATGCATTAATGCCCTGACGAATGTGTTTTCCTCCTCCTGGTAATCTATGAAGTTCCGGAAGTTTCTGGGCACAGCAAACCATTTGAAAAGGCAGAAAGGTCACGTAATAAGAACAACTCTATGAACACGATCCCTTAGACATCATGGTTCCCAACATTCTCTGGCTTCCTTGTCAGTCTTTTTATTTATTTATTTATTTTGGCCTTTGTACACCCTCCAAACCCGCACAAAAGAAGCAGTTTATCAGGCTATGATTAACTTTCAACTTTCAGACTAAGGAAATTTCTGAAAACAGACAACACGAATAGTATCGTTACAGTTTTAAGGAGTACAGTTTCTCTGTTTTTTTTTTCTTAAGATTTCATTTATTTATTTGAGAGAAAGACAGCATGTGTGCGCCCAGGAGGAGGGGCAGAGGGAGAGGGAGAGAGAGAATCCCAAGCAGACTCCGCGCTGAGCACAGAGCCCTGTCTCATGACCCTGAGATCATGACCTGAGCTGAAATCAAGGGTTGGTGCTTAACCGACTGAGCCACACAGGCACCCCTCAATTTCTCTATTTTTAATTATGGAAAATGTTATATACAACATACATAAAAGCAAAAAAAAATTGTATAACTAATCCTCATGTCTTTTTGCTGTGCTATTTTTTTATTTACCTGAAATCCATATAACATACAGTTAACCACTTTTTAAATTAAAAAATTAATTCTGACTCTGGACCTCAAGGTTATCGGGTTCAAGCCCCATATTGGGCATGGAGTATACTTAAAAAAAATCAATTGTGATAAAAAGCACATAATATAAAATTCATCCTCTTAACCATTTTTAAGTGTACCGTTCAATAGTGTTAACTATATTCTCATTGTTGTGAAACAGATTTCTAGAAACTTCTTTATCTAGCAAAACTGAAACTCTATACCCATTGAACAACTTTCTATTTCTTCCTCCTCACCTCACAGCCCCTGACAACTGCCCTTCTACTTTTTATTCCCATAATCTTGACCACTCTAGATGTCTCAAATAAATGAAGTCATACAGTAGTTGTTTTCTTTTTTTCGTGACTGGCTTATTTCACTGAGCATAATATGTCAAGGTTCATCCATACTATAGCATGTGACAGGATTTCCTTCTTTTTTTTTTAAGGTTGAATAATACTCTGTGGTTAATCATTTAAAAATGTGCAATTCAGTACATTCATCACCGCCTCTCTCTAGTTGCGAAACTTTTTCATCATCCCAGAAGAACACCTCATACCTGTTAAGTAATTACTCCCCATTTCCCCATCCAACACCCTCTGGCAACCACTGCTTTCTATCTCTATGGATTTGCCTTTTCTGGGTATTTCATATAAAAAAAATCATACAGGGACTCAGTCGGTGAAGCGTCTGCCTTCGGCTCAGGTCATGATCTCGCGGTCCTGGGATTGAGCCCAGCATCAGGCTCCCTGCTCAGTGGGAAGCCTGCTTCTCCCTCTCCCTCTGCCTCTCCTCCCTGCTCGTGTTCTCTCTCATAAAAATCTTAAAAGAGAAAAGACTATACAATATTTGATCTTTTGTGTCTGGCTTCTTTCATTTAGCACAGTGTTTTCACTGCTCATCCAAGGTGTAATATGTTTCAGTAATTCATTCTTTCTTACAGCTGATAATATTTCATTCTATGGCTCTACCATAATTTTTTTATCTGTTCATCTAGCGATGGACATGTGGGTTTTTTCCATTTCTGCTATTGCAAATAATACTGCTCTCAACATTCATGGACAAGAATCTATATGGATATATTCTTTTATTTCTCTTGGATATATACCTAGGATTGGAATTGCTTGATCGTATGGTAATTCTATGTGTGTTTTTTCCCTTTAAGTAAACTCTACACCCAGTGTGGGGCTCAAGTTCATGACCCTGCGATCAAGAGTCACATACTCTACAGATCATGCTAGTCAGGTGCCCCTATATGTTTAATTTTTTTTTTTTTTTAGGAATTGCCAAATGGTTTTCCCCATAGCCTCTGCACCATTTTCTGTTCCCACTAGAAATGTATGAAGATTCCATTTCTGCATGTCCTGTCCAGCACTTGTTATTTTCTTTGTAGAAATGTCTATTCGAGTCCTTTGCCCATTTTCTAATTGGCTTGTCTTTTTCTTGTTGAATTATAAGAGATCTTTGTATATTCTGGATACTAAACTCTTATTGGATATATAATTTGCAAATATTTCCCCTATTCTGTGGGTTTTTTCTTTACCTTCTTGATGATGCCCTTTGATGCACAAAAGTTTTTAATTTTTTAAAAGATTTTATTTATTTGTTCGAGAGAGAGAGAGAGAGAGAGTGAATCCAGGTGAGGGTGGGGGAGTGGACAGAGGAGAAGCAGAGGGAGAGGAAGAAGCAGACTCCCCGCAGAGGGTGCTGGGATCATGACCTGAGCCGAATGCCAACGTTTAATCAACTGAGCCACCCAGCTGCCCTGAAATTGCAGATATTTAATAAATGTGGAAAAGAGGTCACCTCTTTGTCCTATTGGAAGCTGTAGGATGGCCTCTACAATTTCCCTTTACTGTGTGAATATTCATGTCCGGACCCTCCTCATCCTCCAGGTCTGGCTCAAACACCTCCTCCTCCAAGGAGCCTTCCATAGACCCTTCTCGGGTGTGATCTCAGCCGCCTCTTTACCTCAAGCATGGTCTTTATTACATACCACCTTGTATCATAAGTACATTCTTGTCTGGATGAGCACAGGGTGTCCTATGTAAGGGATGAATCACTCAATTCTCCTGAATCCAACCCTACACTATATGTTAACTAACTGGAATTTCAACAACAACAACAACAACAACAACAACAAACCATTACCCAAGATTTTGTAGGCAGCCCCCCCACCTTGCTTTCATGTATTTCCCTCAGGTGAGGCTCTTGAGCTACAGAGAAAAATGTTCGAGTCCAGTGACAATAAACCAGCCAAATAATGTGTTAAAAATAAAATAAAATAAAATAATAAAATAAATAAAAACTTTCATTCTTTTTCTTGACTGTATCTTTCATTCTCCTTCTGTACATAGCACAAGGCTCCGTGTTTATGTAACTGAACAGAAGATCTAATGCGGAAAAGTGAAACCTATGGCCTCAGGAACGAGTGTGGACCCCACAAGATGACCAGATGGTGTTTGCGCACCATCAGAGTGACAATGGCCCCTGACGGCTGGGGAGGTCCTGGAGAACGGTTGGTTGGTCGCTTGGTCGGCTTGTCAGGCCGCCTCTCATACCACTCCCCTGCCTTCTGTGTCCTGGCCACCCTGGCGTTTTTCTTTCCGCCTTTGAATGCACTGAGTGGGCTCCCTTCTCCGGGCCTTGTACCTATCGTTCTCTACTTCTGGGCACTTTCAGTGGCTACGACATAGTCTGTGGGAGTAAAGACGCTTTTGGCTGAAAGTTAACAGAATTTCCACTAAAAGTTTCATAAACCTAAAGGGTTTACTTTTATCACGTAAAAAGGAAATCTGAGGCAGGCGGTATTGGGGTTGGTTCGAAAGGTCAATGCCATCCAGATTCTGGGTTGGCTTCTCTGCGATAATCTTGGCCTTCCCTCATGGTTGTAAAATGGCTGCCAAGGGCAGATGCATGGCAAGAAAACACCCCTCTCAGAAAGAAAAGGGGACAGGGGCACCTGGGTGGCTCAGTGGGTTAAAGCCTCTGCCTTCAGCTCGGGTCATGATCCCAGGGTCCTGGGATCCAGCCCCACATCGGGCTCTCTGCTCAGCGGGGAGCCTGCTTCCTCCTCTCTCTGCCTGCTTCTCTGCCTACTTGTGATCTCTGTCTGTCAAATGAATAAATAAAATCTTTAAAAATAAATAAATAAAATCTTTAAAAAAATAAAGAAAGAAAAGGGGACAGAGGTCTTTGTATCAAGGGGGGAACGCTTTCTCAGGAGGCTTCCTTTCACACTGCTCTTTTATATTGCACTGGCTGAAACTGAATGGGAGTCAAGACATTCCTCCTAGTAAAGGAAAGTGAGATTCACATGATTTTTAAAAAGATTTTATTTATTGATTTGAGACAGAGAGAGTGTGGGGGGCGGAGAGCAAGAGCAGGGGGGAGAGGCAGAGGGAGAGGGAGAAGCAGGCTTCCTGCTGAGAAGGGAGCCCAAACCAGGGCTGGATCCCAGGACCCCGGGACCACCACCAGAACCAAAGGCCGATGCCTGACCAACTGAGTCACCCAGATGCCCCTTAATATGATTTTTTTTAACCAGTCCTAATTCATCGGGAGCTGGGCCTGCCTTCTCCAAGCCCTGCAACTCTGCCCTATACCCAAAGCAAACCTGGGCTCTCGCAGCAAGGAGAAAGAGTTACGGCTGTTGTGCGAGTAACCAACAGTGTGGGCCACACAGCCATCCACGGAACGCAGGGCGTGATTTTGCGCTGATCTAGGTACATTCAAAAGTGAACACCTCCTATATGCATACACTGTGCAAAGCCCAGACTGGTGACACAAAGCCTCTGCCTTTATGGGACTCCCGGTACCAAGCCCTCTTGGACCCTCTCTCTGTGCTTTTATGGGGACTAATGGGATGTCTGCTGAAATAGATTTGCTGCTAGGAGACTGGGCCCTTCCCAGGTTCCTGGAAACCATCATCCATGACCTTGTTTTCATAACAAAGTCCTTTATGTAGGTGTCACTGCTTGGTCTCTGAAGTTAGGGAAAGTGCCCCAAGGCAGTGGTAGGAACCTTCTTAGAAAGACTGCCTGGTTCACCAGAAATTGTTAGTCGTTTTTTCAAGCTCTCAACAAATGAAGTAACCAGACAGAAAACTGCCAAGGTCAGCGGGGCTTCTCAGCTTTCTCAGGGTCCCCAGTCAAGATTCCCATTCTTACTTCTGTCTTAAGCATGTTTGTTTTACAGCTGGTTAGAAGACGTTCTTTGATTCTTGGAGAATAATTTCTCGGAAAGTGAAGAGGATAAGGAAAGGAGTAGGAGATGGAGAGGTGATAGCTGGACTCCTGTGAAAGCTTCTAGAAGACCGGCAGGGCCTTCCAGATACCAACTCCACCCCACCCCCAGCGCACAGCCGCTGCTGAACTAGACAACCTGCCACAGGCTCAGACCCCGCCACCCAGCTCTCCCCCGGCCTCGTGGGGGTGGGGTGGGGTGGGGGACTGGGTTCGGCCGCAGCAAGTTTCCAACTCCCCAAGCCTGCTCCCTCCCCGGGTCGCGCCCGGCCGCAGGACCCCCTGGGCAAGAAAGCGGTGTGGGCGGGGGAGGACCCGGGCGAGCCGCTCGGGCAAAACACCGGCTCTCCACCGACAGCGGCGCGACCCCTCCCCGGCAGAGCACACAATAGGCGGCCGCTCCACGTTCCTTCTCGGTCCCTCGCCGCCGCGGCCCTGGGGGCTGGCGGGGTGGGGCGACGCAAGAGTCCCCCGGCTCTCCTGCAGGCACTGCAGCAGCTGGGGCGGGATAGGGGCACTGGGGTGGAACACGCCCCACACTTGGAGATATTTCGTTGCACCACCCCCATACACACACACACACACACACACACAGGCGCGCGCGAAAAGCGAAGCAGCCCGATCTCCCCTCCCGGATGCGGCTGCACCAGCAACATCAGCTGCGGGCGGAGCCCGAGCGGTTGCCACTTCCCCCCTCTTCCCTCGTGACCCTCGCCCCCCTTCCAGTTCGCCCTCCCCCCCGGCACACACCCTTCCTCGCCGGACACACCCTCCTCCTGGGGCCAGCCGCGAGCCGAGCCCAGGCTCTCCAGGGGAGGGAGCGGCCCCGCCGTGGGGCAGGACGGGGAGCGCGCGGGCCAGCCGCGGAGGGAAGGAGGGAACGAGGGAGGAGCCGCGGCCGGGAGGGAGGAGCCGCGGGAGCCGCGCCGCCGCCGAGCTGCGATGTGGCCGGTCGGCCGGCGGGTAAACAGAGGGAGCAGCCGCGGCCGTGGCCGCCCCGGCTCGGGGCAGTGAGTGCGCCCGCCGCCAACCGTCCGCCGCTGCCATGGCCGAAGTGCGCAAATTCACCAAGCGGCTCAGCAAGCCCGGCACGGCGGCCGAGCTCCGGCAGAGCGTGTCGGAGGCCGTGCGGGGCTCCGTGGTGCTGGTGAGTGGCCGGGGCACCGGGCGCCCCGGGGGGACGCGCTCCGGGCGGGAGCGACGGGGTGGCTTTCTGCGCGCGGGCACGGGCAAGGGGACCGGAACGGCGCTGGCGGCGGCCGCCCGCGGCGCCCCGGGCTCTTTCTCCGCTTCAGTAAGTTTGCGCACCAGCCGCCACCGGCCGGGGTCCGAGTTCCGGGCGCCCGCTGACAGCGCGGCGGCCGCCCGGTGCGGCGGAGGCATGCGCCCAGTGGGACCCCGACGGGCGTTCGGGGGCTCGGCCGGCTGCGCGGGAGGCGGACGCTCGGAACCCGGGCCCGGGCCCCGGGAGGGGTGGGGGTGTGAGCTGGGGAGCGGACCTCGCTCTGCCCTGGAGCCCGCACAAAGAACTAGGGACCAGGGCGCGACGAGATCCCGATTCCCTCCTGCGGACACCTGAGCCGCGGCGGAAGGATGCGATGAGCGTTTTGCACACACACACTCGCGTGCGCGCGCGCGCGCGCACACACACACACACACACACACACACACACACACACACATTGTGTACACACAAAAAAAGAACCCCACCCAAAAAGCCCCGGGCTCCCAAGCTCGGGCGGGCGGTGAGAACAGAGGAAGCAGAGCGACTTCCTCCCGCTACTGGGGAGAGGGTGGTGATGGGTGGCGAACGGGTGCTACTGCTGCTGCCGCGGAGGGAAGGAATTGCAAACAACGGGGTTCCGGGGCGAGTGCGCGCGGGGTCGGCTGCCACAGAGCGAGGGTGTCCCCTGGGACCCAAGAGCGCTCCAGAGGCGAGGAGATGGGGCAGTATTTGGGGGATGATGGTGTGTGCCGGTCCAGGGATGGAGGACGGCGGGGGTGGGGTGTGTCAGCCCGGGGGTGCCTCCGAGGCGGCAGGGCTGGGGGATGGGGATTTGAAAGCGCGTTGACCCCCCTGGGAGCCCTCCATCGCACCCTCAGCCCCCTCCGGATTGTCTGGCTCAGGAGGAAAGCGGACGGTGCTAACGGGCACTCGCCCCTTCTGTTTTCAAGACACTCGTTGCCAATTTCCTGGACTAGAGAGCAAACCCCAAATAAGCCATCAGAGTGGTTAATTAGTGTTTGTTTTGTTACTTTGGGTTTTCGTTGTTGCTCGTGTCTCCTTTCCCTCTACCTTACAGCGTCTCGTCTGCTGTGTTTAAATTTCACCATTTACGTGTGGGCTCTTTTTGTTCCAACAACTTATCATTGGAAGGGAACTTCACAGCTTTTCCTTGTGATTTTTCTGTTGATCTTGTAGAATCTGCGATAAAGCCAACATTAAAGGGAGGCCAGGGGCTTGATCCCAACCGTGGAGAAAGTTGACATTAGTGGGAGTTCTGGAGGAGGATCAAAGGTAAAATGTGTACCTTTGAGATAAAGATCTGATCCCTAATAGCTACAACTGTGCAAAGCCAAGTGACTTTAAAGAAATCTCTCTATCGTGGCTGGACCCTTGAAAGTTTAATCCTGCTGTTTAGCAGAGCTAAAACCAGACCTTTAATGTTGTTTTAATGGACTTGGCTTATTCTGTGTCTCACTGATTTTAGAATGAGGTCCTGTTAGGGTCAGATTGGAACCTCGGCTGTCATTACAGCCAGTTTAGAGAGGAAGGCAAGCCGTGTGTAGGGCATTTATACTGGGCTCTCATCTTGGGTGATTGCTAACAAGTGATTCAATCTGCCTCGCTCAGGAGACGCTTTCCTAAATATTGGAAGAAAAAAACCTTGCTTGAGCCGGGGTAGCTGGCCCTCTACTGCATGGTGCGAAGGGAGCCTGTGATGTGGACAGATGGTCTCAAGAGAAGAAATGGGCCCCGGCAAACCTCCACTGGGATTTGACCAGCCTTCAACCTGCTACCCTCAGCAGCAAAATGTTAATATTAACATTCTTGCCTTTTTTTTTTTTTTAAGATTTATCTATTTATTAGAGAGAGAGAGAGAATGGCAGGGAGGGCCAGAGGTAGAGGGAGAGAGAGAGAGAGAGAGAATCTCCAGCACATTCCCCAGTGAGTACGCCTCTAGCCCATGACCCTGAAATCACGACCTGAACGGAAATCAAGAGTCAGGGCGCCTAACAGACTGAGCCACGCAAGTGTCCCAGGCTTTTAGGCTTTTAAAAGAATTTTGTGTAACGCAGGTACAGCTACCTCTTCCTTACTGCTGGCTCCGTGGCAAAGCTGGAAAAACTGTTAGTGGGAGCAGATTTTTCTGGAAGCTGCTGCCAGCCTGGTTTACTTGGGACTGAGTGCACAGATGTTTACCAGGCAAGGCACCGGAATGGTATTTATTTACTACTCTGGTGTGTGATCCACATGGAGATTTTGGGGAGCTGATGAGGGGTGACGTGGGGGACAGATTCTAGGAATCCAAAGCCGTGAATGTCTATTGAGCCTTTCTCCCACATTCAAGAAAAATGGTAGGTGCCTTCTAGTTATATGTGAATGCAGATGCCATTTTCTTCATTTGTTCTTATTAGTTGCAGCCCTGGTTGGGTCTTTGTATGTGCTTGTCAGTAGGACACCTAGATTATTCGCATCTTGGTGCATGCTGTTTGCAAGCAGTTTGGTCAATGAAGAAATAAGGAAGCAGCCTTTAATGGGGTAGATTCTCCTAACTGGCTCGCTCTTGGCTCCTGTTTTTCTGACACAAAGAGCCAGTCACCAGGGTTAGTAAAGCCATGGGTGTCTGGAACACAAGTGGACCGTGTTGCAGCTGCCGCCATAACTTCTGATTTTTTTCTGATTTAAGCCCCAAAGTGTTTATTAGGGACAGCTGAAGTAGGATTTACACTTGCTGCTATAAACCCGCGACACTCGCATTAGGGCTTCGATACGGACTCACACACAGGAATACCTCAGAGATCTGTGGGTTCGGTTCCAGACCACCGCCGGAGAGAGGCTGTCATGATAAAGCGAACCAGATGAAATTTTTGCTTGACCCGTGCATCAAAAAGTTACGTTTACACTATACTGTAGTCTGTTAAGTGTGCAATAGCACTGCATCTCAAAAACAATGTAGATGACTTAATTAAAAAAATAACTGCCGTGCTTAAAAAAAAAAAAAAGCCAGCCATCATTGGAGCTTTCAATGAGTCGTAGTCACCGATCAGAGATCACCGTAGCAAGTGCATAACATTGAAAAGGTCTGAACTCTTGCAAGGTGTAACCAAAACGACACAGATGCGAAGTGAGCAGGTGTTTTTGGAGCGATGGTGCCGATAGACTTGCTCGAGGCAGTTTGCAACACATCCCCACTTTGTAAAACACGCAATTATCAGCAAAGCAGGGCGAAGCAAAGTGCGAGGAAAGGAGTTACGCCTGTATTTGTGGGATTTCACGGGGGAGCCATTTCCACAGCAGGTCACGCCGTCCTCCGGTGGCTTTCCCACTAAAACTTGGAAAACCCTCCAGACTGAACGCATATACGGCAAATACACAGTATTTCCCGTTTAGAGGAGTGTTGGTTTTGTTTGGTTTTTTGGATTTTTAAAATTTTTTAAATTTTCTTATTATTTTTACAATTATACCCTTGTTGGCATGCGGCTACCATCATTCCGTTTTGCCCCGTTTGAAGAACTCTGAGGTCCTGGGCTGTATAAAGCATGTAGGCATGGATTCACACTTTCATTCAGTTATTAGTCCACACACGCCTCTATTCACTAAATAATGAAGCAGGCAGGGAAAGGGACTGGTTGCTGCATTTTCCTTTAGGTTTGGCATTTATGTGAAGGTCAGTTTTAACCGAGGGAAAAGGATAATGATAGAATTAACCATTGGCAGAGATTTCCCGGGAGAGGTTTGGGGAGAATATTATAACCCGAGAGTGTGTGTGATTAAGAGAGAAGTGTTTACATATACACACATTTAAAATGCAGAGTTGAAACGATGTTTTTGTTACAATTCAGGCTATAGCTGTTTGTGCCGGGGTGGGGGGTGGGGGACACAAAGTCATTCGGTAAACCTGTCACGTTCTAGCTGCCCTTAAGGGCAGTCCTTGTGTCAGCCTGGGAAAAATCGCCTGGTAGGTGTTTAAATACTGCTTGCCTACTGCTACGGAACTTACCCTCAATTCCTTGGGCACAGAAGGATCTGGAAAGAGTTGCTAGATGTTCTGGGCTTTAGCCCCTGGAGGCAGGATATGTCCTTGGCCGGCACCTGCTGGATGTCATCTAATAACCCTCGTAGAGAAAAACTCTCCAAAAACTGAGGATGGCTGAGAGTGGCCGCAGCTGCTGACTGCCCCCCAACCGACTGCACACAACTACCTTTGCTTGGAATGCGTGTTAGGTTCGCATGCAGGGAAGGCCTGGAAACGAATCTGCTGTCCTGCTCCCTCGTCCCAGGGGAAGTTGTGGGCGGTTCCTTAATATAGGACCAAACAACTTAACATGGAATAAAGCCCATGGCCATGGGCTTCTTGACCAAGCGTTTCCGGTTCTCGGACCTAGCTAGGCTCTGGCTGAATGAGCTGCAGGACGGTTACCCCAAGTGTTGGTGCCTAAACAAGAAGGAGGCTCCCTGCTCCCGTGGGCTGCTCCAGGTTAGGGGGCCCCAGGGCAAGTCACCCCCAGGGCAAGTCACCCCTGGAGGATCTGTCCAAAAGCCCCGGGCGGAGTTTGCTGTGAACCTTCTATGAAGCACCAAATAGCGGAATTTGTTTCCTAAGACAAACGTGCACAAGAAATCTCTGGGTTGAGCCTTTTTCCTAGATTAACCCTTGTTAAGCTTTCTTTTTTAAACGTTTATTGCTTTGTTACATAGTAAATGCATGTTTGTTGTAGAAAAGGCTGAAGACCAGGCAAGAATAATTATCTCATTATGCAGGGAGACTGTTAAAATTCTAACGTGTGTAGGTCAAGACTCTTTGATCTCTACGTGTGTATCTATCTATGAAAGAAGATGAAAAAATATACAAACTTTGAAATAATTTTTTCACTTATTAATATCCTATGAACATTTGTTTCTTCACTTCAGTTAATGTAAATATACGTAATCATGTTTAATGATGGCCAAAAGTTCCACGGTGCATGTACGGTAGGTAATCATACTTCGTTGTGCGATAGTTTGGTAGTTTCTAGTTTTGTGGTGTTAGAGACGTGAGTCGTGCTAGCTCCTAGACACCTGTGGCCATTTACATTTACATTAACTGGCTCCTTTGCGCTTGCCACCGTTCAAATACACAGTAGTCACATGTGGCTTTGGGGCTGCCAAATAGGACAGCGCAGACAGAGAATGTGCCCATCATTGCAGCAAGTTCTTTCGGACAGCACGGGTATAAAACATTAACGGATGAACATCTTTGAGCAGGCGTTTCCAAGCTTGCTAGATTGTCCCTTCAGGGGAAATTTCCAGCAATGGAGTTGTTTGCTACAACGTTAGATACATTTTTAGCATTAAAAAGCCCTCTGATGGGATGCCTGGGTGGCTTAGTCCATTGAGCATCTGCCTTCGGTTCAGGTCATGATCCCCGGGGTCCTGGGATCAAGCCCTGCATCGGGCTCCCTGTTCAGCAGGGAGTCTGCTGCTCTCTCTCCTTCTGCCTGCCACTGCTTCTGCTTGTGCTCTCTCTCTGTCTCTGTCCAATAAATAAATAAAATCTCTTGAGGGGAGGTGGGGGGGTGAGGAGTCAGAGTATACTTATCATGATGAGCCCTGAGTCATATATAGAACTGTTGAATCACTGTGTTGTACACCTAAAACTAATATAATGCTGTATGTAAATTATACTGAAATTTAAAAATAAATAGATTAATTAATTAAAAGAAAAAAGAGTCCCCTGGAACACACTGTCAAATCGCTCTGCAGAAAGTTGTTGGCATTCACTGTTTATCAGAATACACACATGTTCATCTCCCCTCTCCCATGCCAACACTGGTTATTAATATTTTTTAGTCTTTGCAGTCTGATAGGAGGTAGGTAGATGGTACAGCACCATTCCAATTTGCATTTCTTCGGTTACTCTCCAACAGTTTCTCATATGTGGATTTAGCCATTTGTATTTCTTCTTTGGGGGATTTGAGTGAACCTTCTTACAGACGTATTTCCTGGTTTGTAATTCTTGCAATAACGGTCTCAACCCCAAGACTCTGTTTCGATAAGTCTCGGGTGGGGCCAGGCATCGTGTGTTTTAGAAACTACTCAAGGTGATTCTCATGTGCCCAGAAACGCTGATCTAGACCACTGGCACATGGCAGGCTTGCCCCCTACATATACCCCTGACAGACGAAGACTTGGCTTCTCTCCTTAAATGCTACTTGCCTGTTAGGAGGGGTATAGGGGTATGCTAGAAAAGGCTCTTGAACTGAAATTTACTCCATTAAGTTCTGCCACCGCCAGGCCTAGATCTGCTGTTTGGTGCCACACAGAATATGTTTGCTTCCTCTTTCGCATGACAACCTTTCAAATATTTGGAGACATCCACCATGTCATTTTGTGGGTGGGGGGGAGGGGCAGAGGGCGAGGAGAGAGAGCATCTCAAGCAGGTTCTACACCCAGCACAAGCGTGACACGGGCTCCATCCCAGGACCCTGCGATCAGGACCTGAGCCGAGATCAAGATTCTGACACTTAACTGCCTGAGCCCCCCAGGTACCCCAG
Source organism: Martes martes (assembly GCF_963455335.1). Taxonomy (NCBI): domain Eukaryota; kingdom Metazoa; phylum Chordata; class Mammalia; order Carnivora; family Mustelidae; genus Martes; species Martes martes. Next base: position 91,624,787 of record NC_137897.1, read on the forward strand.
CACCATGCCATTTTTCGCAAAAACCAAAGAGACTTCATTTCTTTCCTCTCTTTTTCATATGACTTGGTTTCAAAATTCTTCACCATCATGGTCATCCTGTTTGGGCTCTTCTCCAGAATTTCGTTGTCCTACTTAAAATGTGGGAGGCAAGAGCCCAGGCTCAAGAGTCAGACCTGGGCCTGAACGTGGCCTTGGTCACCTGCTTCCTTGCCGTGTGAAATGAGGCCAGTAACCAGATCTTATTTTCCTCATCTGTGAAATGGGGTAAATAGTACCCACCTTGTGTGGTTCTTAGGAAGATGAAAGAAGGTAGTGTATGGAAAGTGTCTGATGTATAAGTGATTCATAAAGCTTTTAAAAAAAGAGGGAGCTGGTGAAACAAAGGTATTCTAGAAGGGCCTATCACAGATGGGGGAGGGGGCAATGTTTCTTGCCCTTTTTAGATATTAGCCAAGAAGTCAGGGGCTGTGTATTCATCTCTATGCCCAGGGCCTCACACAGTGCCTGGAATGGGGTGTTTACTCAGTGGAAAATCCACTGGCAACAGTATGTAGGCTGGACAAGGTGTTGGGTGACTCGAGGCCAGGTCACTCGTTAACATATAGTTCTGGAGAGAGAGATAAGAAAGGCTTACCTGAGGCAGTGAGAATGGAGATAAGGGGGAGGATGTACAAGGTGTTTCAGTGATAGAATCGGGGATTCTTGAAGGGGGAGGAGAAGAGAGGAAGGAAGAAGTGGGAGGGAAAGAGGAGAGGAGGTGGAGTCAAGATGGCGCTGAGGTTTCTGAGCGAGGGTGAATCGGAGGCAAAGTGTGTTTGGTGATAGGGGAGAGGAAAAGAAGAAGAGCAACCTCATCCCAAGAGGGCTGTCAGGATAAAACCGGCTTTCAGTTAAGTCAGGCTTAATGTGGAGAGAACATTCTAGGGAATGGCTGAGTACGTAGTGTTGTGTTCTGGCAAAACGCTAGGGTTCCTTTTTTTTTTTTTTTTTTTAATGCTTCGTTTTAAGTAAACTCTGCTCCCAACGTGGGGCTTGAACTCATAACCCCGACATCAAGAGTCACATGCTCTACCAACTGAGCCAGCCAGGCACCCCAAGACTAGGGTTCTTGAGGGCAGAGGAGTGTTCCAAATGGGATCAGGAAGGGGAGGAAGAGGGAGGGGGAGGGCTGAGATGAGATCGTAGGCCAGATTAGCTGATTAAAGAGGTTTGCACCTTTGGGGGCGATTAGGGAAGTGGGAGGCAGGGCGTGGAGGAGTGGTCTGGAGGCTAGCCCCAGACTTCCAGTTAGAACAGAAATGGGAAGTCAGGTCACCCCCTGGGCAGCTCTCCCTCCCAGAGTTGAAGCTGGGGAGAAGAGGGGTGGCTTGGGATGTTTCCTGCCCTGAAGGGACTCACAGGTCCAGAAGGGAGATTAGATGTATGCAAATGACCCAAATGAAGAAGACAGAAGTTGGCAGGAGCCTAGCTATTCTGCCTTCTGCCTTCAGTTGGTGACGTCATCTCTGCCTTCCTTCCCCGCCCCACGTTCTTTTTTGGTGATCTTTACCGTTTTTTCAAGGGTTCGGTCCTTTAGGGGTTCAACAATGTTAACCAGGCTTTTGCCCGTGAACACCGTTCTGTGGCATTTCCCACATTTATTTGCATGTAGAGGCCTTTTTTTTTTTTTTTTTAGGGGGTCGGGGAAAGTAAATGGTAACGTCTAACACTCAGATTCGTCTTACAGCATACACATGTGACTCACCTTGGCATTCCTTTACTTGACCTCCAGGGACTGGAAGAAGTGCTTGCTACCTTCCCAAACCCTTAGTCCTCCGCTCAGAGGAGCCCCTCCCCCCTTACTTGTTGGTGGCATTTCAGTTCAAAGGAGTCATTTACCTACCTGGGTGTTACTTTCTTCCGAGATACAGAATCTTGAGTAAGGCCTGTTGAAGAATTCTTAGTTATTTTGTTGTTGTTAACACAGAAAGGAAGGCTGGAAACCACGCGGAGGAGAAGGAGTTAGAGCTGTTTCCCCTTTTCTGTAAATCCAGCGGCAATTTTATGATCCACATCTCTTCGGGGTTTAGATCTCTTGCTCTCCTTTAGCTTTTGTCGGGAATGTGGTTGTGGCGGTGGGGGGAGGCTGCTCACACGGAACATTGGCCTGTTGCTTTATAGCCACTTCTAGCCGGATGCCTCCTTGATTCTTGCCGGGTCCCACTCTGGAGGCTCAGAGCGGTCACTGGGGCCAAGTCTCCTTGAACTTCTAAGCGCGACGTCGTCGAGTGGGATCTGGAAGGACACAGCCCAGGTTCAGAGTTCAGCTTGGCTTCTTACTGGGTGACCTTGGGTCAGTTATTTAACCTTCTAGTGTCTTGATAGCCCCTACTGTGGGCGTGTGGAGAGGCTTAAAGGAGGCGTGGCTTGCGAAGCGCACAACAGCGGCCTTGGCATGCGATTCTGCCAAGTGCTCTTGGCTCTCATGAATATTCCCAGGCTTTCTGGTGGGCAAGAAGTCTTTTGGGTATGTAGCCCAGGTCACCAGACGAAAGAAAACGGGCGGAAGGGAAGCACGCCCCTTTCCTAGAAGAAGAAACTGGCAGGTGCAAGCTAGGGCTCTGGATCTTTGGCCATCCTTGCCTTCAGCCAGGTCTGATGAGTGAGTGGGAAGGCTGGTCCTCTGGTGGGGAGGAACACCCCGGCTCCTGCCCGTGGAGAAGCCCCTCTGGTCCGGGGAACTTGTGTGCGAGGCCTTTTGCGAAAGCACTGACCTTTAGGACAGGACAGTCTGTTCAGAGTGGTTGACGCGAAAGGAGGGGTTAGAGGAGCTCCGTGTGGAAAAATAGAACTCCGGTGCTCTTTCCTTTCCCTCCCAAAACTTTATTGACATCCCTTTCATTCATTAATCGTCACTTTTCTTCTTCTTCTTTTTTTTAAAGTGAATATTGAAGTTCAAATTCAAGTGCCTTTTTAAAGGTCTATTTTGGAAATATGTATTTTAGTGGAAAACTCATAAAGCCTAAATGTCTCCTAAGAAATGAGTGTGCTTTATATTCAGTTCTCCTGGTTTTGTGGTAGCAGGATAGGTTCTATCAGGAATAGTGCGTACGGGTTTCCAGCCTAGCCGATAGGACGGAAAATGTGGCAGCTGTTCCAGCAACATGTGGTTTATCTATTGTCCGCGCCCGACCTCGCGCAATCAGGCCTAAATTTGCTATTAATGATTTCCTGCAGTTGTTCTCCACCTGATTTTCATTGCCCATGGAGTTTCTCGTTCCCAGGAAGTTGCATTTTTGCAGTTCTTGACAGCCTAGGTCAGATCATATATGCTTCAAGCTGCTGAGAAATGTTCGAGGCTATTAGCTATTCTGATATTTAAGAATCAGCTTTCCCTCCCGACCGAACTGTTTTACTGGGTGAGATTTAACTGAGAAATCAAGTGGTCTTCCAAGCCTCCGAGTCAGTGGGAAGTGTTTCTGTGAGGTGTGGCAGGAGGCTGGGGAAACGCAATTGTTGGAAATGGTTTTTAGATGACCCCCAGGCTTACGAAGGGTTAAAAAAATGTTGTTAGACCTATGACTTGGCATGTTGTCACAGGTTACCATTGAACATGCACCATGTCGGCCCCCTCCGCCCCCGCTGTGCGGAAATGGGGAAAGAGAGACCCAGGTACGGATGGGCGGCCATCTTGACCAAATCACAGAACAGGTTATGAACTCCAGGCATCTTGTCTCCTTTGGTGTCATCAGGTAAAGAAGCACTCGCTTCTGGCCTAGAGTCTCCAGTAGATCAGGTGGAGGAAGCTCTTTTTGTGTGGTTTTGGTGATGATCGCCTCCTCCTCCTCCTTGGGAAACTGTGTTTATTTCTGAGTGATCTTGGGTCTCCAAAGTGGGAAAGTAGGAGGTGAGGACAAAACCAAAACAAAACAAAAAAAGAGGGGTGGGGTTGCGATTGAGAAATGTGGGCAGGATCCTTATAGACTTTTCCTTGCCAAAGTAAGCCTAAGGATTTTGAGAACGGTTTGCAATTGGCCGTTCTTCCTTTCTCTGCTATTTGAATAAGTGTATGGGAAAAAAAATTCTCCAGAACACTGGCTCTGCCGAGGTACCTGGGATCGGAGTCACGGAACTGTTTTTATGATTTTTTTTTCTTTTTTTGGTGCAGGGTAGTGCTGCCCAAAAAATAGCATCTATATGTCTCTCCAGGCCTTTGATATTAGTAGCTTGGTTTACCCACTTGAGAAACTGCCAGGCTCCAGCTTTGCGCCTAGCAGGACCCCGTGTCGGTACTCACGGAGTGCGTAGAAGAGTCCTGTGGGCATAACCAGTTTATTTTCCTAAGTTAACAAGTTCGTCACGCTTCACTGCAGTGATTGGTTTCCTAGAGACCCGAAGGAGGGAATGTCATCTGTGAGGTGCCTGACTTCTCACCAAGAAATAACTTCAGGCCAGGAGGCCACTGAATTAGCTGTTGCAAAAATGGAACGACAACATTATTTAAAAGCTCCTAGGGGGCCAGGAGCTCTCCCTCTGGCCAGCAGAGGCTTTCCATCGTGCCCTGTGGCTTGTGGAGCAAAGAAGGTTCTTCTGGTTAACCTGACCCCAGGGGAGGGGGCTTCTCCGCTACCAGAGGGCCACCGTGATTGTCTGTGGAGGAATTTTGCTTCTGTCTGCCCCCTGCAAATGAGCATTCAGGCACTGGGAGAGCCAGAAGAGAATTCTGTAAGGCTCCTGACTTCAGTTCTGTAATGGAAGCCCTGCTCTCTCTTCCCTGCCTCCTTTCTTCCTCCTTCCTTCCTGTTTCTGGAGCTACTCTGATGTCCACTGCTGCCTCAGCACCGTCCTGGGCTCAGAGACCAGCCTGGGCCTAAGAAGGTAACATCAGAGGATACTGAATGCAGAGCTCAGGTCTTGGGCCTCAGAGTTCTCTAGGCTGCTGGGCCTGCCCTGTATTTAATATTCATTTCTGGTCACCAGGTTTTATCTTCTTCTTTGTCCCCTTATGTCACTGTCCCAGTCGTGGGGCCTTTGTCTTACCCCATCCCCTGAATCTAAGCCCCCTGCCTTGGCTTTCCAGCCAGTTGCCCATTTCCTCCAGAAGTGAGTTTGGTCTTCTTGCTCACCCTGAGGAGGGCTGCCCTGCCCTCACTGGGACTGTAAAGCAGCTTGAGCTTGGGGCACCTGGGTGGCTCAGTCGGTTAAGCATCTGCCTTCAGCTCAGATTGTGATTCTGGGGTCCTGGGATCAAGCCCCACCTCAGGTTCGCTGCTCAGTGGGATGTCTGCTTCTCCCTCTACCCCTCCCCCAGCTTGTGCTCTTTCTGTCTCTCCCTCTAGAATAAATAAATAAAATCTTTAAAACAACACCACCAGCAACAATAAAAACCCAGCTTGAGCTCAGCACGGTGGGATTAGTGGGCTGGAGGGGTGAGCGTCTGCTTAGAGAATTCGGGGAAGGCAGAGTGCCCAGGATGAGGAGGCCCAGCCAGTGGCTGCACTAGAGGGCTGGACTAGACACATGGCCTGATTGGTTTCCTATGGCTGCTGGGACATTGCCACAAATTTAGTGTCTCAAACATAAATTTATTCCCACAGTCTGGAGGTCAGAAGTCCAGAGTGGGTTTCACTAGGCTAACACCAAGGTGTCAGTCAGTAGGGCCTCACTTCCTCCAGAGGCTCTGGGGGAGAATCCGTTACCTCGCCTTTTCCAGCTTCTGGAGGCTGCCTGCATTCTTTGGCTCATGGCCCCTTCCTCCATCTTCCAGTCAACAATGGCCGGTCAAGTCTTTTTTACGTCATGTCACTCTGACACTGCTCCTGTCATCACACCCCCTTCTCTGATTCTGACTCTCCCACCTCCCTCCTTCGCTTAGAAGCACCCTTACGGTTACACTGGTCCTGCCTGGATAAGCCTGGATGATTTCCCCATCTCAAAATCCTTAATCACATCTGCAGAGTTCCCTTTGCCACAGAAAGTAATGTAGAAACAGTTTCCAGGGATTAAGATGGCAGACCTCTGTGGAAACCATGCTTCCTACCACATAGGCATTGCTGGAGTTTGAAGAGTGGTGGGATCCTGGGTTTCGGGGTCACCACATGGATACTTGACAGGGTGGAGGAGGACCAGGGATCCGTTGGGCTGGTAAACTGCTAGCCAGGTACGGAAGTCTTCACAGAATTCAAATGAGGAAGTACAATCCCTTTTGAGACTTTTGGCTGAAAGAAAGCCGTACAGGTCTGCAGTCTGCAATTTCAATTTGGATGTTTTCTTAAATTCTTCATAATTAAAAAAATTTTTCCCACACAAAACTCCCTCAGTCTGGAGTTCTTGTAAGTGGGCACTGCTCTCAGACTTGAGGTGTTTCAGGATACAAGCTGGCCAGACACTTAGCAGGCACTTAGCCAGCTTAGGCCTATGGAATTTTCCACCCCCAGCTAAAGAAAAGAGTAGTGAGGTGTGTGTGTGTGTGTGTGTGCACGCGCGCGTGCGCATGTGTGCGCACGCTCACGGGTGTGTGTGTATGTTTAAAAGAGAAAGAGATGGTTTCGCATCACGAGAGAATAACTCTTCGGTTGACTAGCCCCAAGACACCTCTCATGTGTGCTGTGTGAGAGACACTTCCCTCATCCTGAAGGTCAAGTTAGACCAGGCATGGCCTGCCTGCATTTCCAAGGTAACTGTAGGACCCTTTTCCAAAAACAGGTTTCTAAAACACATGGTCGGAGAAATAGCGAGAGGGACTGGAAAAATCTCTCTGATCTCCTTCTGGTTTCATGATTTCAGTCGAGAGATAAATTGAAACTTCTGCTCTTCACCCAATCCAGTTGCTGCCATCTTAGAGACACACCACAAAAACTCACTCACTGGCTGATCACGTGGGCACCAGCCCTCCTCACCCTGGCAAGCGTAATATCCCTGATGAGCTGGAGGCAGAGAGCTTTCCTGCACTGAAGGAGTGCTCTAGCATAGATGTGGATTGCATTTTCTATTTTTACATCGATTCTAATTGGCCACGGCTATATTTCTCTGAGGCCCGGCCTAGCTTTTCTCGGGCCTGTTGGCTAAGTGACCTGACTGTAGTGCATTGACAATTGTGTAAAAGGTTGGGGGACTCCCCCCCACCAAGATTTTGTTTATAAAATCTATAGGGACAAAAGTTGCATTAACTATCTTCTCTTTCTTCAGCTACGTTTTTTCCTTTCTTCCCCCCCTTGGTAGGAAAACAGTTCCAATTCTCCTTATCAGCCAGCTCACTGAAAACATTCAGATGTTCTCAAGGAATTAGCTTAAAAATGGTTTCTGATGTGTTCATGTACTACCAATCTATACTAATCTATAAAAGATGGAAGAATTGTTAACTGGAGTCCTGTTGAAGTCTCCTCCGGAAATTGGTGTCTTCTCCAGATGATAGGCTCTTTCCCTTCAGCCCGGCTCATTTTATTTTATTCTGTTTTATTTCGTATTATGTTCTTGATGTATGGCTTTCTGTTTCAGGGATGCCTTAGAACTCTGGAACGTGTGGAGCTGTGGTATATACCAGAAGGAACTAGAAACCAAGTGTGTTGTTGGAGAGGGAGCTAGAGAGAGAGAGAGAGGTGTGCTGAGCTGTGGAAGGTAACTGCCTTAGCTGAGAGAAAAGATAGATACTTTCCTTCAGTGCGTGCCAAAATCTCAAGGGAAGTGTTTTTAGAATGGTTGCTTGAACTGAAGCAGAGAATCTATTTCCACTGATTTCTTGTTAAGGGATTAAATCTACTTAGAGTAAGGTGGGGGGGGATGGAGGAAGGCAAGACAAGGACTTAATCTGAGGAAACTAAAGGATACAAAAAAGTTCAGACTGAAAGGAGGTTTTTCTTTTTGTTTTGTTTTCCCCATTATAATAGAGTAGGAGACCAGAGATTAAAATATTAACAATATTTAACAAGGGTAGTGGTCTCTTTTTAGATTCTGATAGGAAGAACTCAGACCCTTTAGAAGTTGTTCTAGGTAAATGGGCTGGTTTTCTCAGAGCCCGCAGGGGTGAGTAGACATTGGTTCAGGGGGTGGAGGCAATATACACCGTGAACTTGCATCATTCAGGACCCCCCATCAGTTAGTGAAGGAATGTAGTGGATACTCGGGGTGCTGGTCTCCGAGGGAGATGGAAGCTAGAGACTTGGGACTGCTGGAAACGTGTAGAGGCCGCATTTCTTTTGGGAGTCAAGGGTGGAGGGCCCGGTGATCCGGGTCAACCTGCCCTCACTTCCACTGTCCTCAGGTGGAAGAGGAGTGAAAGCCCACCCCTGGGCCAGACCCACGTCTGTCAAGGCAGCAAACCCTCCTAGACAGGGATGGTAACAATGGCGGCTGCCCCTCTTAGCCCTTGAGATTTTGTCTGAGGCTGGCCCCCTCTGGGCCCGGCTTCCTCTCTCTTGACTCTGTCCTCTCCCTACCACGTTGCTTTCTTCCCCTTCCCACCTTCTGCCACCCTTTAACTGTCCTCCCCTCCCTGTGATTTTCTTCAAGTGCTGCTCTTGGTGGTGTTCCCCTCCCTGCACTGCCACCGTCTGGGAAAATCTGTGTATCTGGTCCAGCCCGAGCACCAGAGCTCTCCCATAGCCAGCCCTTGGCTGCTCCCTTCCGCCATGCTTCTGTGGTGGGCGCGCTCCCACTCTCCCTTTCTCCTCTTTCTCTCTCCTTTTCTCACCTCTTCCTTCCCCCTCTCCTCAGTGTTTGGCCACAAAGTGTTCTCCAGGGGACAGAGCCATGTTTATTTTTTTTAACCTTTTCTTTAGCCAAGGATGGAAAATTCCAGAGGCCTGAGCTAGTGATGGCCGGGTGCCTTTTCTGGAAATCCAGTGGCCTGCATGCCAAGGAAATGTCGTGGAGCTACACATCTGGCAAGGTTGTCCCCCCAAATGTCCTGGCTTTGGATTTAGTTCCAACTAAACGAAGTGGAGGTTCTAGCTGCAGAATTATGGACTAAGAATGAAGAGTTTAGGAAATGAGATAATTAAAAAAAAAAAGAAAGAAAAGAAATGATATAATTACAGATACAGAGCCCAGTTTACGTCACTTTGTTTTTTTTCTGCTGGGTTTAGTTGGGAAAGAGTGGCCTTTGGCTTAGTAGACCTTCCAAAAGTGAAGCATGACAGAAGTTCCTGTAGCTTAATTTAATGGAGGATTGTGCTCTGCTGGGGTCGTTATTTGGTACATTTCAGAGTGGGTTTCCTGGCGGGGGGCAGGAACATCCCCCCGCTTTGACACCAGATGGAACTGAGGAAGTCCATCCCATCGCCATGTTTCTTGCTCCCTCCCTGGAGGAACCATTTAAACAGGATTTCGTCCACATGTCCCTAGTGGTATAACAAATCCGAGTGGATCATCTGGACAGTAAGCAACACAGTTCTTGTCTTGAAATAGCCAGAAAGCCACCGCCATTCTGCTGCCTCTCGGGAGAATGAGGGAAAATAACAGAATCCTCAAACCCAGAAAAATACCAAGTCTACCTGCATTGGTTCTACATTACTCTAAGCAAGCACCCAGATTTCCTGGTGGGGCTTTCACGCCCTTTCCTGTCCACCAGTAAGGCCTGGCCCACCCTTGAATTCTCTTCTCCCGCCACATCCCTTCCTGTGGTCTGGATCCGGGCCACGCTGGGCCACTGCTGCTCCCCAAGCACACTTGCCCCCTCTCTCCCCTCTAGGGCCTTTGCACATGCTGACTCTTCTTCCTGGAATGCCCTTCCAGCCCCTTCCCTGCTCAAGGGAATCCCATCTTTCCTGCAGGGTTGAGGTCAAATGGCCGTTGTCCCTCCCCTCCCCCATTTGGAGCACATTGCTCCTTCTGCAGGCTGATCGCCTGCATCGATTTCCGGGGACTGCCGTAACAAGTTACCACAAACTGGGTGGCTTCAAACAACACATTTATTTTCTTGTAATTCTGAAGACCAGAAGCCTGAAATCGCTATCCCTGGGCCGTGCTCTGTCCAGAGAACTTAGGGAAGGATTGCATCAGTCCCTTGCCTCTCTCAGCTCTGGGAGCTGTCAGCATTCCTTGGCCTGTGGCTCCATCACTCCAGGCTCTGCCTCTGTGACCACATTGCCTTCTCTTCACCTGTGTCAGAGCTCCCTCTGCCTCTTCCCTATAAGGTCATTTGTGATGGCGTTTGGGGCCCAACCCAGTAATCCAGAATGATCCCCTCACCTGGAGACCCTTGACTTGTGTAAGGACCTTTTTGCCGTAAAGGTAACATTTGCGGGTTCCAGGGATGGGGATGGGGGCAGATCTTGGGGTGGGGGTGGGGGCATTTTTTCATCCTACCACACTAGTTGTCTCCAGCTCTGGGGAGATGATTTCATTCTGCCCCAGAGCTATGGCTCACAGCTTCTCCTGCCCTTGAGAATGTAAATACCTTCAGGAGCCGGCAGGAAGTGAAAGGAGCTCATGCATACCAGCCAGAGCTCCAGCAGGGCCCAGCGAGTCCCCTGACAATCTGTGTTGCCTTGGGTCCCCAGTTTAACTGGGTGGAACTTTCTTGCGCTCCTTGCTCAAATGGAGATCTTGGTGTCCACCCGCAGCGGGCCTGCGGAGTTGGTTCTAACAGCAAAACAAAACAACCCACCCCCACGTTTGAACACCCTCCATGTGCAAAGTAAGGGATTGCGCAAAGGTCCACCCATACACCAGAAAACCATGCAGTCATCAAAATGACATCTAGCTGTATTACCCACATGGAGAGAAGTTTAGGTTATGGAAACACACAATCGGATTTTTGTCAAAGAGAGCACATGTGATATGTGTGAAGGTAGTTACTGAATCCCTCTGTGCCCTCAGTTTCCTCATCTGTAAAATGGAGATGATAGTTCTGACCTCAGCAGGTTGTTGTTAAGGATCCAGTAAAATACCACAATAAAGGCCACAGAACAAGGCCTGGAGCATAGCAAGCACTGAATAAATGTTGTTAGATTCAAAGAAAACATTCTTCGAAGGTGTGTAGGATGGGGTGTGTGTATTTATGATGTATGGGTGTATATAGAATATGAGTAGTACGGGGGCACTAGGGTGACTCTGGCTCAGGTCATGATCCCGGGATCCTGGGATGGAGCCCCGAGTTGGGCTCCCTGCTCAGCGGGGAGCCTGCTTCTCCCTCTGCCTGCTGTTCCCCCTGCTTGTGCTCTCTCTCTCTCTCACATAAATAAATAAAATCGTTTAAAAAATTAAAAAATATAAACAGTATGTATCTCTGGCTGGTGGGATTATAACTTTTATTCTTGCTTTGCTTTCTGTTCCATAAATGTTCATTTATTTTGCGTGAAGCATGTGTTATTTTTATAATCAGAAAATGTAGAATTCCAGACCAGTTCCATACTTACCTTGCTGTATTTATGTGTCATGTATAAATATATATGTGATGTGTAATATTTGGATAATTAACATGATGCCATTGTTGTTAAGATAATTTCTCCACTAATCCTGCTTTTCCTTGCCCCCTATTGTTTTTTTTGTTTGTTTGTTTTAAAGATTTTGTTTATTTATTTGACAGACAGAGATCACAAGTAGGCAGAGAGGCAGGCAGAGAGAGAGGAGGAAGCAGGCCTCCCGCCAAGCAGAGAGCCCAATGCGGGACTTGATCCCAGGACCCCGAGACCATGACCTGAGCCGAAGTCAAAGGTTTAACCCACTGAGCCACCCAGGCGCCCCTTGCCCACTGTTTTGTACACCTCACATTCTCGCTCTGTTGAATCAATACATTGAGGATGGTCTAGAAATTAGAGACTTCAGTTCCCATTTGCTTTCCATTTCCACCTACTGAATTATTCTGCAGTTTTTGATCACAATGCATTCTCTACAAAGTGAAGTTTCAAAAGGTGTATGTGTGAATACACATAAACACACACGATATATATGCCTGTGTGACTACATAGATCTGTATAATGTTTCCTATTTGTTTTTAAAGATTTTATTTATTTGAGAGAGAGAGAGAGAGAGAGCCCAAGTAGGCAGAGCAGCAGGCAGAGGGAGGGGGAGAAGCAGGCTCCCCTGCTGAGCAGGGAGCCTGAGGTGGGGCTCCATCCCAGGACCCTGGGATCATGACCTGAGCTGAAGGCAGACGCTTCACGAACTGAGCCACCCAGGTGCCCCTGTTTACTATTTTTTAAATAAACTTTGAGAGGCAGAAATGCCTACCTTGAATTTCCTGCAATGTAAATTTAAATTGCTCTCAAGCTCCGTGCCGTGGGAAATGTGCCTCAGGTCGCTGATAATCGCAGTCAGCCTTTGCTGCCATTAATAATACCAATCACTAGAGGGACTTAACATTTCAAGGAAAGCTAATTAATAGGCGATATGCACGGATACTGCAGAGATTTCTGGGTGCAATTTTCCTGCTTTTGCCCATGCTGTATCTCTTTTCTTTTATTTCAGAATAATGGTAGGCTTCTTGTGGCTTTGAGAACACATGGATGGGAGAATGACCGAGAAATGAGGAGCTCTGAAAGGGAAGGTCTTGCCTTTGACATTTAGGATAATTAGATTATGGTGTACAGCTTGGAGAACCGGGCCTTTTTCCCGGGGTACACAGTATGCCTTTCTTCTTCCATCCGCACACCCATCCTTGAGTTCCTTTCTTTCTCGAGGCTTCTCTTCTTCTTTCTTCTCCCCTGCTCCCTTTTCCGTCCCTCACTTCCTTCCCGGCCTCCGCCCCCCAACTCTGATCATGACGTAAAACTGATAGAGAAAAATCGATCTGTTGTATTTCATCTGTGTTTGGAATAGTTCTTCGTCACTTAAAAAGGAGGGGGGGTGGGAGGCCCGACTGGGCAGAGCACAGAGGGTTTCTGACACTGTCATGGGCGATACGTGCGTGCCCTTGGGTGTTTGTTCAAACCCATAGAATGGACGACACCAAGAGTGAACCCTGATTTGAAGCGTGGGCTCTGGGTGGTGACGATGATGGATGACGGGCGAGTGTGGGCTCATCGGCTGTAACCAATGTACCAGTGTGGTGTGGGATCGGTGATCCCAGAAGAGCTGCTGCATGGAGTGTGTGTGGGGGCGGGGGGTACACGGGAACGGAGCTCTCTGTACTTTCTGCTCAATTTTGCTCTGCTCCTGGTGGGGAAAAACCTGTCTATTTTTTTAAAAAAGTAAGATGCATAAAGCATGGTGTTTTTCCTTTTGTGAAAATGAAACTTCAGTGCAGTTCTCTTGTGCTTCTAAGTGGACCACTCATTTCTCCTGCCCGTCAGGGGTCCTCATTTTCTGGCCCCCATCCCTGCTAGGTCGGAAGGCTGTTTTCCCAGCTCTCTCGCCAGCTGGTTTGGCAGGATTGGGAAGGCTAGCCAAGGCAGACTGAACCCTTTGAAGGCTGGGGATGAAAAGTGCTAGGTAAAAGCGAAGCCATTGTGGCGTTAGAATGGGGGATGATGACTCAGAAATTGAGCAGGTCCGGCTCCTCACTGGGTGACCCTGGTGGCCGCGCACCGCACCCCCACCCCATGGGTCCTGGAAGCCGAAATCAGGCCAGGGGGAAGCCGCACCTGCTAAGGAAATTCAGGCTTTGGTACTGCTGTGTTTGCTCCGAAGCCCACGTGCAAATCAAATAATTTAGCATACATTAGGGGAATCTGATTTTTGAATAAACTTGATTGGAATCCTTTGGCAAGGCGAAGAATCCTTTTGTCATGCAAACGAGCACCCACTCACTTACACCTTTTGGAAGGTAGGATTTAATGGTTGAGGTTTTTCTGAGCTACCTCGCTGTTTAAAATCAAGCTGTTTTGGTGCCTGGGAGAGTAGCAGCGCTCTGGGAAGTCGCTTTAACTCCTTCAGCGCCGGGGAAGCCACTCAGGGATTGTTTCTGGGAACTAATAATACCCTTGTCACCTGAAAGATTTAAAATAGCCTTTGTAAGTGGCTCCTTCATCTCTGGAAGAACATGACTCATTCCTTCAGTGTAACCTGAAAGAAATCCAAGTGTCAGAAGAGCTTGGGGGCGGGGTGTGGGGTTGGGGAGCCGGGTGGCTCAGTGGACTGGGTGTCTGCCTTGGCGCAGGTTTTGATTCCAGGGTCCTGGGATCGAGTCTGGCAGCAGGCTCCCTGCTCAGTGTCAGGCGTCTGCTTCTCCCTCTGCCTCTTCCTGCTGCTCCCCAGCTTGCGTGCGCTCTCTCTCACTCTCTCTCTCTGTCAAATAAAATAAATAAAATCTTAAAAAAAAAAAGGAAGATGCTTGGGGAATGGATTTGAATTATACTTGTAAACATCAGTACTAGAAGTTTTAAATATTAGGAAACCAATATGATGTGGGTTGGAAAGTTGATGGTTGGAGTCAGTATATTAGGATTTGGCCCAAAGAGCAAGGGGTGAATTGGCAGTCCTTTCTAGAATACTCCTTGGGGAAATGTTTGCTGGCCTCGTTCAGGGTCTTGAGCTCCTGCTGTACTCTGGGTACCAAAGGTTGTCATATTCTTTTGTCCAGGGAGCCCTCCCCTGCCCCACTCCCCTCACACTCCCCCCTCCCCCACCACCGCCCTGATCCCCTGCAAGCAGCCTTTGGATCCATCTTCTGCCAATGACCGGTGGAAGGAAACCGTGTAGTAGAAGGAGTCTTGGCATTAGTGCTGGGAGATAGATCGCATTCCTGTACCTCTTAAAACCCATGTTCTTGACAATATAAAATGGGGCCATGGAGGGTGTGGTTCTCCAAGCCTGGGTCAGCCTTTGCCTTTCATTGACCTCAGTGGATGCCACTTAATGGAAAAATATGATCAGGGTTCACCCTATGGAATCATTGCTTAATATTGTAGATGACTCATTGGAACTGGTGTGTTAGAAAATCACTTCCAGATGTGTAGCAGAAACTTTTCCAAAAGGAAGAAATAAACTCTGGAAAACTGGGTTAGTTTTCTTTTTTCTTTTTGTGATCTTAGGGCAAGAACCAAATCTTCCTGTATATGGTTGACCAATATGTACTTGGGGTTCTAAGTATTAGGACCCAGTTCACTTACTTTTAGACTGGCACCCACAGAGGTGGAGGGCTGCCTTCAGCCCCTGCCTCCCTATCCTCTCCCCGCCCCCAATCTCCCATCTCCCAACAATGAATGGTCTGGTAGCCTTACCTGGTTCCTCAGGCACTGTCCTCATTCTTTATGATTATCAGCAAACATTTATCTAGCATTCCGAGTGTGAAGGCGTGTTGCTAGGTCCTGGGAAGGATGGGAGGACTACCCTGTTGGAGAAGAGCAGAAGTGCAGGTAAATACTGCAGAGCGACTGAGCGCATGGCCTCGGGTGTCAACACTTGGGCGGAAGTGTCACTTTCTGGTTGTGGACTATTGGGAAAGTTACTTAACCTTTCTAAGTCTCAGTTTGTCTATCAAACGGGTGTGCGGGTGGTAATAATGCCTACTTCCTAAGGGAAGTGTGACACCTAATGAGATGGGTCACGGTAAACACTGGGCACCGGCTTAGTGTCAGCCATTATTAGGTATCTAATTTGCATTCGCCTCCCGTGTGTTGTGTATGTGTGTGTGAGTGTGTGACAGAGAGAAACCATGGAACATGCGTCGTTGACTGACGCCTTCCCAGAAGCAACCAGCCTTTGATTTTTTGATTTCCTTTTAAATGGATTTCACTCCAGGGCACCTGGGTGGCTCAGTTGAGCTTCCAACTCTTAATGTCAGCTTGGTCGTGATCTCAGTGTCCTGAGATTGAGCCCTGTGTTGGGTTCTGCACCTCGGGTGGACCCGGCTTGGGATTCTCCCTCTCCCTCTGTGCACTCCCTCCCCACAATGGTGCGCATGCGCTCGCTCTTTAAAAAAAAAAAAAAAAAAAAAGGATTTCACTCCAGCAAAGAATTCACTGGCTTCTCCTATTCAGTGATGTTTCAGTTGGGCCCTCTTAAAAGAGGTAATGTGTTGTCATCTCCTTGGAGGCACCAGATGACAGGTCTTAGAGCTCACACTGCGTAAGTCAAAAGGAAAATATTTGTAAGCAGCCCAGCCCAGAGCCCTTGCAAAAGCCAAGCCTGCTTCAAACAAGGTGTTTTTAGGAAATACAATCTTAACATTTTCCACCCAGCTTACGTTTTCACGACATACCTCTCACCGTCTTGTAGTGGAGTACACTGCATTTGTAGTTCTGTTCGTGAATTGCAAAACGCCTTCTGTATACTAGAGTGTGAGAACGACATTTCTGAAGCCTGAGAAAGATCATAACTGTTCCTGTTCAATGAAATGTATGTCTCCATTAAAAAATGGGGGCACCTGGGTGGCTCAGTTGGTTAAGCGACTGCCTTCAGCTCAGGTCATGATCCTGGAGTCCTGGGATCGAGTCCCACATCAGGCTCCCAGCTCCATGGGGAGTCTGCTTCTCCCTCTGACCTCTCCTCTCATGCCCTCTCACTCTGTCTCTTTCTCGAATAAATAAATAAATAAATAATATTTAAAAAAAAATGGTTAGGAATTTGTGAAACTGCCACCAAAGAACCCCAGGGGTGGTAAAGAGCGTGTATGCCCGAGTTAGACAGCGCTGCCTGGAATCCTGACTATACTAGGTATGGTATTTTAAGAGAGAGCAGGCTGGGTGGGGGGCAGAGGGAGAGCGAGAATCCTAAGCAAAGTCCCCACTGAGCACTGAGCCGACACGGGCTCGATCTCACAACCCTGAGATCATGACCTGAGCTGAAATCAAGCATTTGACACTTAACCGTGGTGCCCCCTAGGTGCCCCCTGACTGTATTCGTTTTCTGTTGCTGCTCAGCCCATTGCCACACATTTAGCAGCTTAGAAAAACTTTATTTCATAATTTTCTTTGGGTCAGAAGTATGGGCAGGTCTCAGCTGGAGTCTCACAGGTGTTGGCAGGGCTGTGTTGTCATCTGGAAGCTCAGGGGCCTTTTCCGAGCTCCTTCAGGCTGGCGCAGCTTGGTTCCTTGTGGTTGTAGGACTGATTGGTCCTGTTTTCTTGCTGGCTCTCAGCTACAAGTGGGCGTGGCTGTCAGCTTGCAGAGGGACACCTTCAGGTCCTGGCTGTGTGAGCCTTTCTCACCGTGTCAGTCTACTTCTAAAAGCCAGCAGGTTGGGGCACCTGGGTGACTCAGTCCGTTGAGCATCTGACTCTTACTACGTTTTTGACTACGGTCATGATCTCAGGGTTGTGAGATTGAGCCCCACCTGGCTCCCCACTACCCTGTTTCTCTCCCTCTTCCCCTCCTTCCTCTCCCTTTTCCCCTCTCCCCACTCTCTCTCCCTAAAAATAGATAAATGAACCTAAAAAAAAAAAAACAGCAGGTGATTTACTCTTTCCAGGAAGGGCCTGGTCCCTTGGGTAGGGTGGGTCACCTGATTAGGCCAGGCCCACCCAGGACTATCTCCCTTTTGATTGACTTGGCGTCAATTTGTTATTCACATACTCAAGGGAGTGCCACCTCATCATCTTCCTATGTTCCACTTACATTCAAGGCGAGGAAATTTTACCGGGCAAGTAGACTGTGGGAAGGAATCTTAAGGGGCAACTTAGGATTCAGCCTACTGTGTTGACTGTATCACCCACTTGGGCAAGTTGCCCAACGTCTTTTGGTCTTGGTTTTCTCCCTGGTAAAATCTGAGTAGCAATAGCATTTTCTGCCTCATAGGATTCTTGTGAGAATTAAATGAGGTGTGACACAGGCAGGGGATTTAGCACAGCGCTTGGAGCTTAGCAGACTTGCAATAAGTGCGAGAATTGTGGCAGAGAAGAGCTACTTTTCCTTCCCCACTCTTACCTTTCCTCTTACCACCCCCTTAATGAAATGGCTTTGTAGGTAGAGCATGTGAGCATATGCTAAAGAGGTCGAGGGTTTTAGTTCCTTGATGATTTAAGTACAAAAAGGGATGTCCTAAGAATAAAAGTTATTGAATGTAAGTTTCTTTTATTATTCTTATTTCTTTCATTTCATTCTATTTTACTTTTTATTTTTATTTTTGTTTTTTTTTAAGATTTAATTTATTTGACAGAGATCACAAGTAGGCAGAGAGGCAGGCAGAGAGAGAGGAAGAAGCAGGCTTCCCACTGAGCAGAGAGCCTGATGTGGGGCTCGATCCCAGGACCCTGAGATCATGACCCGAGCCGAAGGCAGAGGCTTTAACCCACTGAGCCACCCAGGCGCCTCTCTATTTTATTTTTTAAAGATTTATTTATTTGAGAGAGAGTGAGAGAGTGCTCATGCTCAGGGTAGGGGGAGCAGAGGGAGAGAAACTCAAGTAGATTCTGTGCTGAGCGTGGGCCCAGATGCAGGGCTCGATTCCATGATCCCACAACCCCATGGCTCTAAGACCATCATGACCTGAGCTGAAACCGAGAGTTGGATGCTCAACCAACTGAGCCACCCAGGTGCCTCTGTTTTTTTTTTTCTTTGTAAAGATTTTATTTTTTAAGTAATCTCTATACCCAACTCAACCCTGAGACCAAGAGTCGCCTGCTCTACCGGCTGAGCCAGCCAGGTGCCCCCAACACAAATTTCTCAGCTAACTCTTTTGGAAGGTCTAGGTGAAGGCCTCCTTCCAGATACCCTTTGGACTTGATTCTTTGCTAGATAAATGCAGGTGCACTACTCATTTCATGCTCTCCCCTGCCCTGAGGTTTGAAGTATGTTTCCTAGTTAAAGGAAAAGTTTCAGATATTAGTCTGCTTAGGAAAAAAGGAGTGATCTAGATCAGGGATCGAGAGTTGAAATCGGTTTTGATAGCAAATACGTACTTTGTAGAGCAGGAAATAACAATTTATAGGCAGGACCCACACAGGGTTTCTAACCTTTAGTCTGAAGATACTCAGCGGTTCAGCCTCAGAACGGTCCTGAAATTTAATTTTTTCGCAGGAACCACTGAAGCACTGCTATTTCAGGGGGTTTGAGGATGGTTTCAGGGCCATTCTAGAAGAAAATGAGGATGTGTTGCTTCTTCCTGTTGCCTGTAGAAATTGATTATACTTCAGAATACTTGCAAAAATAAATTCCTGCGTGACCAATAGCTGTTTAGAAGCCACAGTTTGCAGGTCGGAGTGGACGGGAGTGGGGAGGGGGCAAAGAACCCAAGGGCAGAGATCCAGGAAGGGTCATGTGTGCCACTGACAGATGCTGGGAATCACTTCCAGAGAGTTTGATTCTGCAGAATGGAGCCGATCTCGGACGTCCCTTTTCACAACGATGACTTACATGTTCCATTCCATTCAGTAGCGCCAACCCTGCGTGTTTCGTTTCTGGGTGAGAAGTTTGGAAGTTTGAGTATATGTTGTCCAGAACCAGCTAGCGGGAAGATAGCTTATGGGTGGAAGTGGGGAACCTTTAAAGTCTGCAGGATTCTGCTGCCCCCCACTCTCCCACCTGCCTCACCTTGGGCTCACCTACCACACGCGGCCTGAGTTCCCTTTCTGTGACTCCCTAGCCTATCAGTGCCTCTAGCATTAGCTGCCCAGGGGGGAGCCATGTTGGGGAAGGAGTTATGAGTTGTTAACTTGTTGAGAAGATCTTAGTTCTTGTTCCTGTTACATCCACCCAGGGATGTCTCAAAAGAGGTATAAGGATTCCCTTCCTTTTATCTATACTTTAGGCTACCTGCCTGCTCCCTAAAAATTTTATCTGTACAGCCTTTAAAAAATAAAGTTGTTGGGGGCGCCTGGGTGGCTCAGTGGGTTAAGCCTCTGCCTTCGGGTCAAGTCATGATCTCAGGGTCCTGGGATTGAGTCCCACATTGGGCTGTCTGCTCAGTGGGGAGCCTGCTTCCCCCCTCTCTCTGCCTACTTGTGATCTCTCTCTCTCTCTTTCTGTCAAATAAATAAATAAAAATCCTTACTTAAAAAAAATTAAAGTTGATGAAAAGCTTTTGTGTACCAGAGGACACAAATTTGCTTTTGCAAAACATATATCTGATAAAGGATTAATGCTCGGAATGTATGATTTAAAAAGCCTCAGAGAACTTGAATAAACATTTCTCCAAAGAAGATGTGGCAAATGGCCACTAAACCTAGGAAAAGAC
Source organism: Martes martes (assembly GCF_963455335.1). NCBI lineage: Eukaryota > Metazoa > Chordata > Mammalia > Carnivora > Mustelidae > Martes > Martes martes. The sequence goes on from NC_137897.1 coordinate 91,644,758, forward strand.
GCTCAGCCTCACTAAGCATTGGGTGAATGCAAATCAAAACCACAGCCAGTTACCACCTCACACCCATCAGGATGGCTGTTATCTAAAAACAACAAAACAAAAGGGGGCGCCTGGATGGCTCAGTCGGTTTGGCATCCGTCTCTCGATTTTGCCTCAGGTCGTGATCTCGGGGTCCTGGGGATTGAGCCCTTTGTCCGGCTCCCTGCTCAGCAAGGAGTCTGCTTGTCTCCCTCTCCCTCTGCCCCCCACCCCCACCCCATTTGCTTGCTCTCTCTAAAATAAATAAATCTTTAAAAAATAATAAAAATTGGGGCACCTGGGTGGCTTAGTCGGTTAAGTGGCTGCCTTCAGCTTAGGTCATGATCCCAGGGTCCTAGGATCGAGCCCAGCATCTGGATCCTTGCTCAGCAGGAAGCCTGCATCTCCCTCTCCCTCTGCCTGCCACTCTACCTGCTTGAGCTCTCTCTCTCTCTGTCAAGTAAATAAATAAAACCTTTAATGAAAAAATGAAAACTAACACCTAATAGATGTTAGAGAAGATGTGGAGAAATTAGAACCCCAGTGCCCCACCGGTGGGAATGGAAAATGGTGTGGCCGTTGTGGAACACAGCTTGGCAAGTTCCTCAAAAACTTAAATTTAGAATTACCATATGATTCGGCAATTCCCCTTCTAGGTATATACCCACAAGAAATGAAAGCAGGAACTGCTACGGGTACTTGCACCCCCAGGTTCCCAGCAGCGTTCTCCACAATAGTCAAAAGACAGAAACAACCCAGATGTCCATCCACAGAGACCCACAACCTGGTGTATATGTACAATGGAATATTATTCAGCCTTTGAAGGAATGCAGTTCGGATACATGCTACAACGTGATGAGCCTTGAAAGCGTCATGCTAAGTGAAACAAGCCAGACACAAGAGGACAAGTAGTGTTTGGCTCTGTGGATAGGGGGTATCCGGAACAGGCAAATTCAAAGAGACAGAAGGCAGATTAGCTGTTACCAGCGATTGGGGGCTGGGGGGAGGGGGGAAGGAGGGGTTTGTGTTTAATGCATGCAGAGTTTCTGTTTGGGATAATGAAAAAGACCCAGGGATGGACAGTGGTGATGTTTGCACAATAACGTGAGTGTCCTCGATGCCACAGAAGTGTACACCTAAAGATGGTTCAAGTGGTCAATGTTGGATCATGTCTGTTTCACCATAGTGGGGAAAAAAAAAACCCAACGCATAAAATTGATTATATGCTTTTGGATTATAAACAGCAATACTTGTCTATGCTGGAAAAATGGGGGGAGAAACAGAAAAGAAAAAGTAAGGAAAAAAATGGCCCATAATTCCACCACTCAGATTACCTACATTTTTCATGTTTTTCTTTGACTGTAGTTACTCTCTCCTTGTCAGCACAGATGACAGTCACTTTCGGCCACTTCCTGTAAAGGCGGTTCAGTAACACCTCCCGTTCTTCCCCAGCGAAATCTCAGGGCCTTAAGCAGTACACAAACAGAAGAGACATCAGAAAGCCCTCTCGGTAGAGGAAAGCATCCCTCCGCAGCAGCGCGGTGCCTCCCCGGCTGTGACCACATCATGGGAGCAGCTGCTGGCCAGGCCGCAGGGACCTCGGGTCAGCAGGTCTGGCTGCCGGCCACGGTTTTATGAAAAGCATACAGAAAGGCCTTCAAAGTCTTTGCTCTTTCCTCCTGCTTCACAGTGAGCCCCAGAGCGGCGTCATGTTTAGACATCCTTTCAAGGCCTCCTTAGACAAGAAACGGTGAGGGTTCTAATCTCTTGCTCTCAGCCGGGTCTGTCCAGTGACCGCTCCCAGGGCCTTGCAAAGGGAGCTCTGGCCTCAGGTCCCCCAGGGATTGGAAGATGCCGAGCTTTTGCCAGAGCCTTCCTCTGCCCATTTACTCGGTGACCACATTGTAGGCTTGGAAGTGGCTGCTCCTGGGTCATATTTACACGGTAGCAAAGGCCAGCCTTTGACCTAGCCTGAGGCTGTGGCTTCTACCATGCAAAACCAGCGTGTTCCAGAGTTCTAGGAAACTCACCCGCCTAGACGTGGATTGAAGCCTCCGATGGTCACAGGAAAGAGGAAAAGACCTGGTGGTTTAGCAAGGAGGAGGGGGTGACTGAGACAGAAAGCTTTTAAGCATTTCACTGGGTACCGCTTTGAATTCTGCCAAGAGATTGATTCGGTTTCCTGTGCAAAAATGGCATATTATTTAAATGCAGGATGAAAATGGCATTGGATAGAACATAGACTTTAAGGGCAAGAATTTTTTCCCTGGGCCCATCCTCTGTCTATAGATTAAAGGAGAGAAGCAATAATCCTGTTTTGCCAGAATTATCTTCTTGGAAAGAATGTAAGCAGTGGTGGGGAAGTAATTACACTGATCCTACCCCTTAAACACAGCAGAAGGCCACATGCAAACAGCGGTGGCCTTTGAAAAGTCACCAGCATTGGAGGCCACACTCCCTCACTGCTCAAAACACAGGGAACGGTTCTCAGAATGAGTTCATGAGTCATGATGATCCCCGGATTTTCCTCTGCAGTCCCACCTAACACGTATTTATTTTCATTGTGGATGTCTTTTATCATTAGATGAGAGTCCGCATTTTGGCTGTAAGGGAAAACTATCGTTAAAAAGAAACAAACACAAAAACACCTGACTTTGAATGGTTTATTGCATTTCATCAATTCTATAATTACATCCTTGTTGACAGCTGCCTTGTCTCCCCGCACACGCCCCCCCCCAATAATACAGGTCCTGTCACTTTAAATTTTCCCCCTCCAGGGCACCTGGGTGGCTGAGTCGGTTAAGCATCTGACTCTTGATTTCGGCTTAGGTCATGATCTCAGGGTTGTGAGATCGAGCCCCTTGCTGGGCGTGGAGCCTGCTTAAGGTTCTCTCTCCCCCTGCCCCCCCATCTCTAAATAAATAAACATAAATAAATAAATAAAGTGTTCCCTCTGTAAGGCTAGAGCTTCACATTGCCTATTGAAATCCCTAGAATTTTTAACACCTTGTGTGAGAAACTCAGAAAAGGATTTACCTCTGACTTTTGGGGTAGTATGTTGTACACAGAGCAGGTGCCCAGTAAATGGTTTATGGGTGGCTGTGTCATGGAAATCAGTGGGGTTTTTGGACCCTAATTCCCAATTTTCTATACTCTGGGCTTTCTCTTATGTTATTTGGAAAACTGTAGCTATCAGAAATCAAGAGGAGTAGAATTCCAATTTGGAAGGAGAAAAATACAGCAAAGAGGTAGAGGGGCATCAAAATAGTGATGGCGGCCGTCTGTGGATGGTGGGATTCCAAGTGACTTTTATTTTCTGTTTTATATTTTTGGATGGAAAATTCTTCAGTGAACATGCGTTGCTTTATAATGACATAAACCAACAAATCTATAAAACGGAGGCAGCCTTTCTTGGGTTACACACTCCTTTGAGATTCTGGAAAACCCTTGGAGCCTTTTCCTAGAAAAAAAAGTATCTACACCGTTTTCTGTAGAATTTTAGTTTCCCCATCCCGTCCAGGGATCACGTAAGACCCCAGATTAGGAGCCCGTGTAGGAAAGGAGAACGTGGCACCCAAGTAGGCATTGTGTGCCAAATAAATGTGATATTCCCACATCAGTGTGGGGACATCTGCTTCGGTCCTAGAGCCCTTGCATCGGGCCATGCAAATCAATCCAGACGCCGCTGTGTGAGCAAGGGCATTTTCCCTTCGCGAAACCTCAAGTGTCCTGCCTGTCCTTGTAGAGGTCACAGGACACTCACAGAAAGCCTTGAGGGTGGGGCTGAGTAGGATTTGTATCCTTATAAATGAACCCCCCCCCCCAAGCTCCCAGTCAGGATTTTCTCCAGCAGCAGCAAAGGAAAAGAGGCAGGGCGTTCTTCTGAATGATCACGGGGTTAGTGAGGGGGCTGTTGGCCATGGGGGCCAGGCTGAATTGAAAATGAAACCAAGGCAGGAATGAGCCATCGTATTGAGAGGGTGTACAAGGGTTATGCTAGCTTAGCTGAAGAATGTACTGGGGAAGAAGGTCGAGAGGATGTTTCCTGGGAAGGACCTAGTTTCGTCATTATGATGGTGATTCTGCCACCTGCTGTAGGTGGAGGTCTGTGGAGATGAGGCTGGTCTAAGGCTAAAGGCTCCCTGGCAGCATTTGTACGGGCTGAGGGCTGGCAGTGCCCAGTGGGGGGCACTTGGTTAAGAGGGTGGGGGAGTGCTTCTTGCTAGTGCTTCTGGGCACGTGTGACAGGGCACGTGTGCACTTTGGATTCGTTTTGGGGCGGGGTGGGGGGAGAAGCCTGAAAATCCACCTGCCCGTGGGCACACTCAGCTCGCAGAGTAATGAATCGGAGCTCGCGGGCGGGAGGGACGGACAGAGAGACAGAGATCGTTTAGGACGAAGTTCAGCAGCGGGGACACTGTCACCAGCACAAATGGCCTTTGACTTGAGTCATCATCGACTTCCAGGTTTAATTTCCGAATGCCTAACAGAAACGATGTTCTCCCTCCGGACCCCATGTTTCTTCGGGTGGGTGTGTCTGGTTTTGGGAAGGTGCCCTCCACGATGCTGTGAATTGACCAAAAGAGAAAGTCCAGAGGGATGATTCACGGTGTTTAAGTGTTCGGTAGCGGGACTCCTTTGGACAGCAGCTGAGACGCGTGTGTATTTTAGGAGTGCTTTGCGGATTTCGGTCGTCATCTGCAACCCGTGGAAGAGGCAGAAAACCTTAAGGCAGAGGGTCTGAGAGATGGGGCCAGCGGATTTGTGGTTTACTCCTTGAACCATTCAAGACAGACTTGACACAGCCATTAAGACAAAGACTAAAGGGCGCCTGGGTGGCTCGGTTGGTTAAGCAACTGCCTTTGGCTCAGGTCATAATCCTGGAGTGTCAGGATCGAGTCCGGCATCGGGCTCCCAGCTCCATGGGGAGTCTGCTTCTCCCTCTGACCTCTCCCCTCTCATGCTCTCGCTCTCACTCTCTCTCAAATAAATAAATAAAATCTTAAAAAAAAAAAAAGACAAAGACTAAACACAGAGCTTTAATTCTAGTGGGGAGAGAGACAGAAGGGGAAGGGGACAGGAACTGCCACTTAGTGCCTTGAGATGGGACTACTGGGGAAGGAAGTACAGGTGTTAGCCGTGGGTTTGAGGAGCTTGGAGGGCCTGGGTAGCTCCGGGTAGGAGGGAGTGGCCATCCGTGCCTAGAGAGATGGGCAGCTTCATGGAGTCAGGGGGTGGGGTTGGGAGGAAAACTCGCAGAGGGGAAGGATTAGCAGAGCTGGGGTAATAGGGCCCTATTGGGACCCTTGCCCACCCTGGCTGGGGGCTGGGTGTGGAGGCCGGATCTCAGAAGCCTCGCTGCTAAACAGTTTGACCGCTTGCTAAACAGCAGACTAGGTGAGCCGTTGTTTGGACTTTAAACAAAGAAATACTGCAATCCAACTTAAATTTCATCTGAAGTTGAACTATTTTGGATCCGATTAGCCATTGCAAAGGTGTTGGAAACGAACCGAGTGCAGACTGGCAGCTGATTTTTTTTTTCCCCCAAAATGAAATGTTCAGGCTGATTTCATCTCTGTCACAGGAGGAAGACGTAAGTATTGCTCTCTCTTTTTAAAAGAAGGTCTCTTTGCATAAACAGAACCCTCAGTTTTATTTTTCCTCCGTAGTTTCGTACACAACTCTAATGAGTAGTTTTCCATAATTCAGTGTATTGCTCCTGGAAAATGTAGACAATGGGGCAAATTTTCAGCCTATGCTGTCATTTTATGGATTAATTTCCATTAGCGCTGACCTTCTGGCTTTCAGCGCATAAATATGAGTAAAACATCTGTTCGTGTCATTCCCCTGCTTCAGAGCCTCTGCTGGCTCCCCCTCACCTACACCAGGAAACAGTCCAACTCATTGCCTTTGTGCACGTGGCGCTTCAAAAATGTGCCTTTCCAGCTCATCTCTGCCATCTCTCCCCATTCTGTCGGTCCCCCGACTCGCTGAACCCAGGCTTTTATTCCTCCATGCCTTTACTTACCCCCTCTCCTTTGCCTGTAGCACCTGTATTCGTCTTGTCTGCCATGGGCATTTTTATTCAGGGCTGGAGGCTGAGCACACACGCCACCTCCTCTCTGAGCTCCCCTCCCCAGTGGGACTCATCTCTCCCTTACCTGGATCCCCCCAGCACCCTGTGGCACCCATCCCAGCCCTTACCTCATCATATTTTAGGGGTCTCTCTTGCCCCCAAGCCCATGAGTTCCTGAAGGACAGGGCCGCCCTCTTGCTGGTCTGTTTTCTGATTTGTAGCCCGCTGTGTCTCTTGTATTTCTGTTTAGAAGAGTTCCAGAAGAGAGACACCTGGGTGGCTCAGTCGGTTGGGTGTCTGCCTTCGGCTCAGGTCGTGATCTCGGGGTCCTGGGGTCGAGTCCCACGTCGGGCTCTCTGCTCAGCAGGGAGCCTGCTTCTCCCTCTGCCTGCTGCTCATCATGCTTGTGCCCCGTCTCTCTGACAAATTAATACAATCTTAAAAAAAAAAAAAAAAAGAGAGAGAGTTCCAAAAGAGTCCTCAGGGAAGGATGGGGCAGGAAGCCTCACTTTTGTAACAGGCAGGCCAGTCAGTGGAATCTACCCATTCTACTGAGGAGCTGCTTGGTGCTTGTGTTCTGGGAGTTCATCTCTTGGTAAATACTGGAGGGATTTTTTAGGTATAAAGAAGTGAAACCGGATATGTTATTTTTTCCTCTTTTAGCCTTCTTTTTATTTTTTTTTAAAGTAGGCTCCACGCCCCACATGGGGCTCGAACTCACACCCCTGAGATCAAGAGCCTCTTGTTCTACTGACTGAGCCAGCCAGGCGCCCCTCTCTTTTAGCTTTCTTAATGACTTGGTTGAGATATAATTCACATACCATACAACTCACCATTACAGTGTGTATTTCAGGGTAGGGGGTCAGGCAAAAATGGGTGAAGGGGAGTGGGAGATAACAAGCTTCCAGTTATGGGAGTCACAGGACGAAACGGCACAATATAGGGAATATATATAGGGAATATATTGTCGTAGCGTTGTATGGTGACAGATGGGAGCTATGCCTGTAGTGAGCAGAACATAATGTATAAACTTTGTCAAATCACTATGTTGTACACCTGAAACTAACATAACATTGTGTGTCAACTACTCAAAAAAAAGGAAAAAAACTATCAATAAACAAATTTTTAAAAAATGTAAATGCCCCACAATGGGTGAATAATTACACGAGTGATGCAGTGAATACCCAGGACTGAATATTTTGCGGTTATGAAAATTATATTTTTCAGTAATTTTAAGAAATGTGGAAAATGCACAGGCAATGATGTTATGTGAAAATGTGGGACACAAATTTTACACGAAATAACTCTCCCATGCGTATGATGGCGTACAACTATTTAGAATACGCATAGGAAAAAATACCTACAAAGTTACAAAAGATAGCAGCAGTGGCAAAAAAAAGTGTATGTTTCCAAGGCCATTGGTTTATTCACAGATATGTGCAACCGTTATCACAGTCAGTTCTAGAATTTTTTTTTTATCCCCTCAAGGTTATTTACTTAAGACCTTCAGAGAATCTTTCCTAGGGGTCAACCCCTGTGATTCTTACTGTAAATGATATCTCTGGGGACAGAGCGTTTGTCATAGGGAAGGAATTGGTTTAAAGAAGGAAGCAAAGATTATGGATAGGGCAGGCAGGTGTGTGTTTGTTTGTTTGTTTTAGAGGAAGATGTGTAGGAAAGCTTGAAGAGCCAAGGGATGTTTACCCAAGGGATGCTGGTTTTGGCCTAACACCCTTTCCCAGGAGTTGAGAGAGCCCAAGCGTTGGGAGCTGTACTGATTACACTCGGCTAAAGCAACATGGGAGTGATTGTAGACCACACACTGAGGACAGTGTGCCTGATAGGGCTTTGGGAAGGTGCCTGTAGACGCCTTCCTCACCTCACCAAAAGACAGAACATAGCTAAGGAAGGTGCCCCTGTTTTATCCAAGCAGGTAGATAGAATAAACATGAATCGGGTTGCCATATACTGGAATATTACGCCAAGCAATGAGGTGTCTCCTGACTTTTTAAAGATGTAAACCTTCAAAAAAATCAAAGGAGCTATCATTTCGTTTACGTGAAATAGCTTTTAGAATATATTCTCTCATGAAGTGGTATAGATGGAAAATACTGGTAGGTTCAAGAAGGCAGAGAGAATTTCAGTTAGCAGATAGATCCAATAAGACCGATTATGAAAAATGAAAATATTTGGAGGAAGATGCACTTTTGCCCCTTTTCAAGGTTGATTTTCACAATGGGGGTCTCCCGGTTTTCCTTACTTCATTGTCAGGAGCAAATTAATGGGCTGAGTAGACTAATGGCCGGGTCCAGAGTCGAAAGTGTCATGTGGCTGCTTTATAGATTCTAGAGATTTTGTAATGAAATAGGCTTGCATTGCTGTGTTAAATGACACAAATGGGACCTTCTTTTTTTTTTTTTTTTAAGCTTCTCTGTATTTTAGAGAGCGAGGGAGCGAGCATGCACATGGAGCAGGGGGAGGGGCAGAGGGAGAGAACATCTCGAGCAGACTCCCTACTAAGTGTGGAGCCCCCTGGGAGCTCGATCTCAGGACCCTGAGATCATGACCTGAGCAGAAACCAGGAGTCCGACACTTAACTGACTATGCCACCCAGGTGCCCCTGTATACATTATTTTTAAGTTTGTGTATTTTTATTGAATATTATATTATTTGATGGGCACAGAATGAGGATAGTCTAATTTCTCCTTGCATTAATGATTTTTCTGCAATAATTTGGTATCTGTGTGGACTCATTAAACTCTTTCATTTGTTGGAAAGCCGCTATGTACAGTAAAGGCACATTTTTTTTCTTTGTGTCAACAGTAGTTTGCTAAAGAACAGAAACAAAATATTCTTCTGGTTTTAAAACGGTACTTTGCCATTCTGTCAATTTATTCAAGGCTTTCTCTTCATTTTTACCCTTTTTTGTCTTCTCTTTGAGTCATTTACATGCTTATTAGCACAGAGAGAACACAAAAAGTCAGGAGTGATTGAATGCAAATCAATTTTCCCAACTGTCAGCCAGCCAGTTGAGTCAAGTTATAATTACGGGATAAGATAAAATGAAGGTAACGGAGCGGGGGGATGGAGTGCAATAAAATTCTGTTTATTCATTTGCAGATAATCTAAATGATTTGCATAATAGTTGAGTTGGCTATAATGAAAAACACTTGTTAACGAGGTGAACTAATCATAGTATATATACAGACCTGTTTATTTTGTCATTGAAAAAATATATAAATTCTTCATAGGTTTAAAAAAAATAGTTCCTGAGTTTACATGAATAGCTAAATAGACTTGGAAAAGGGAAGGACGTTGACATTTAAAAAGGTTTCCTCCCTGGGGCGCCTGGCTGGCTCAGTGGGTAGAGCACGTGGTACCTGATCTCCGGTTGTAAGTTCGAGTCCTGTGTTGGATGTCGAGCTTACTTAAACATCAAGTTTTTTAAAAAGTACAGAAAAATTAAATGGTTTCCTCCCTAGACACAAACTCGAAAGAGGAGAGAAAATGAGTTTTATTTTTCCTCGGTGTTTTCTGTGTTGGATTTAAATACCTTTAAAATCTCACTTACTAGCAAGTTGTTCCTAAATTTAAAGCTGAGATCCGAAAATTCATCCTGAAAGTGGTAGCTTTCCTCATGTGCTGCCATTTTGGCTTGGAAGGCATACACGTCAGATCAGTCTCTTTGTATTATTCAGCTGGTTATCCCTCACGAGAACCACAGAAACTTCTGGCTTTGTAGTTCTCACGGCTCTCTCCTAGGTTCTGTGGAGGATACTCAGATGAATTAGATATGGTCCCGTGACAGTGTCTTACTGATGTTGTTCTGGGTTGTTGTTGTTGTTGTTGTTGTTTTTTTTTGTAATTTGATTCTTATTCACTTGAAGTTGAACCTGCCAACTCCTTTCCCCAAAGTAAAAGACCTGAGGTACTAATTCCTCCTCCGAAATTGGAAGCAACAGCTCAGAAATGCAAAACTCCTTATCCAATTACATTGCCGGCTCTCCAAGCCAGTCATGCTCAGCATCATCCGGGCAATGAGAAGGCAAGATCTCACTTTGGTAAAAATGATAGCATAGTTTGAGTAAGCTTTAGCAAATCCTAAAATGCAAAGTCCGTCCGAGGAAGGGAAACGTGGTGGGGGAATGTCTTGTGTTTGTTAAGTTCAGTGCACATCGGTTTATGTGTGTCATGGTTAAGACTGGTTCTGGGGGCACCTGGGTGGCTCAGTTGGTTAAGCATCTGCCTCTGACTCAGGTTGTGATCCCAGGGTTCTGAGATGGAGCCCCACATGGGCTCCCTGCTAAGCAGGGAACCTGCTTCTCCCTCTTCCTCTCCCTCTCCCCCTGTGTGTGCTCTCTCTCTCTGTCAAATAGGTGAATAAATAAAATCTCAAAAAAAAAAAAAAGACTGGTTCTGGGCTCCATTGGATAATAGGTTTGAATCCTATTTCACTACTGTGTGACACGGGACCTACCTGAGCCCCAATTCCCTCATCTGTAAAATGGGCATCATAAAAAACCCTCTCCTTGGCAGGGTTTTGGAAAGAATCCAGTGAGATAACAAGATATAAAAGGTTGAACTTGGTATATGGTCGTGCTCAGTGTAAGTGGTAGAGAAAGTATAAGGCACAGTTCCCCCTTCTAGGAGTTTATGATCTCGCAGAGGAGAAACCTATGCAAAGCCCCCACAAAGCAGTTCCGTGGTGTCTGTGAGTAAATGCCACCAGTAGTAGGTAAAGACAGTCAGGGCTGTAGGCAAGAGAGGTTGGAGATTGGAATCCCATGAGCCAAGGTGTGGATTAGGAATGAGCGTGACACGATGGGCTCATGAAAAGTAGCATTTCCCCCTTTGTTGTTGGCTTTAAGAAAAGTTGGTGTCTTGAAGGCAATTTGTGGGTTTTTTGTGCCAAGATTGGCCCTGAAAAACAATCTTTATGAAAATATGGTCGTGTCTGTTTTGCCAAGTTGGGTTGTGCTAACTGGAAAGATAGCCATCCCTCCCCCAGCATAGTTGTCAGATTCTATTAATTCAAAGCTTCTTTGGTACTTGGGAGTTCCTTTGGGGAAAGAGGGGAAGAAAAGAACTGGTGAAAGGTAATCAAGGGATTTAGAGAAGACAAGGTCATAAAAAAGTCAAATATTCTTTATTCGAGCCTTATGAACACGTTTCTTACAGATAGGTTTCCTTTGTTCTGTGCCTTGTGGGGCCCTCTCGAAATCCCTAGTCTGCAGTTGTGGCTCACCTGTCACTTCTCTTCATCCTCGTCCGGCCACTGTTGACAGTCACCTACTCTCTGCTGTTCCAGAGTTTTATCAACAAAAGCAGAAGACAAGATGAAACGGTCAGAGACCGCATGTACCCACACAGGGAGATTTTTCTGATTGACACGAATGTGAATGTACAGGCTTATGCCCGTGAGTGTGCAAAAACACTTGCGCGGTCCCTTTGTTGGAAGATGTGGCTGTCAGAGGGTGTGAGGGGGGCACAGAAGCCAGGGTGGGGTTGAAGTTACAATAGCGTCTGGGATCAGCTTGAATGTTTTGGGTTTTACCTCCCTCCCCCATTAAACCGGGAACTTGTCAAAGGCAGGGGCTGGTTCTCTGTCATTTCTGCGTCACCAGGTGCTGGCACGGGGCCTGGACCTCAGCAGGGACTCGAGAAGTGTGCCACAGAGCGCACACTCACTCGGTTTCCTGCATTGCCGGAAGTGGCACGCCCCCGGTGGCCATTTTGAGTGTCAAGTGGGATTGTAAGATAACTGTCCGCAGTTATCCTCCACCCTCGGCTCCACGTGTCTGTAACCAAAGGGGAGCCGGCGGTCTGGGAGAGGGGTTCTGGAGCTGGGAGGAACGCTGGGAAGGAGAGATTCATTGAGTAACCCCCCCTCTCTTTGAGGATGTTACTTCTTTCCGAAGATTGTTGTTGTTTTCAAAAAGAATATGGTCCAATGCCATTGCAGCAGTAGTCCGAACGCAATGCTGTGGAAATGGGCTTCTGACTTTTGGGCTGTCATTCTGTTTCCTAAACCACTTGTTGCCATGCTCCCTCTTGCACTGAAACTTACCTCGGAGAGGGGGATGGTTGTGGTGGTAGAGGTTTTTGAAAGAGCGCTGGGCTCCACGGTGAAGCTTGCCCCCGGCTTTCTGGTCTCCCTCCCAGTGTGCTATAGGAGGGATTCTGTGAAGCCAGTGTTCACTTTTAGACTTGCAGAAGAGACATTCTTAGAATTCTTCAGGAGAACTAGTTTCTAAAGTAAAAGATTTACCAGTAAACTAATGACCTTTGATGTCCTGTCTAAAGCAGAAAGCAGCCAGGCTGATTCCTCATCGTTGCAGAGAAATATCTTGGGATCATTATTGCTTTTTAAATACAGTTGAAATTACGTGGTTAAGTTTCTAATGATAATATAAATAGGCTTGCTAGTAATGTGAGCTTTTGAATACATGAGTGGTTGTATTTACAGAGGACAGACTGGTGGTTGCAGAGGGGAGGTAGGGAGAGGTCGGTGAAATAGTAAAGGTTAAGAGTACATACTCCCAGTTATGGAATAAATAAGTCTTGGCGATCAAAGGTACAGAATAGGGAATATCATCCATAATATTGTAGTAACATTATGCAGTGACAGATGGTGACTCCTCTGCGTCATGTATAGCATTGTTGAATCACTATGTTGTACACCTGAAACTAATAGAACATTGTATGTTAATTACACTTCAATTACAAAAAAAAATACACCAGTGGTTGGGTGGTTGAATATATACATGTGCATACATATTTACATATTTTAGAATTACAAGCGTGGTTTTATAAAAATATATATACAGCTAAGATGATGAAAGATCAGTCCTCTTGGATAGCAGATGTGGAGAAAACACCACAAAATCATAAAATCTAAATATTCGATGCTGTCAGTGATTCCCAGTTAGGATCCGTTGTTTCTTCTCTTTGGACCAAGAAGTAGACCATAACTGGATCTGTACTGATGAATTTCCTTTTTCAGCTTGTCCTTTCTCTCTCTGTTAGAAATCAAAACGTCATCTCTTTTTCCCTTTCATTTCTTCACTCTTCATTTCTTTACAGTTTTAGGGTTTACGAGTCTATTTAGATTTGGTCCTAAGTAAGCCTGGAAGAGTGTCCTGTGTCCCACACCATAGTACAAAGATTGATATTTTAAATTTTATTTTCTTGGTGGGGCACCAATAAATGGTGGCTCAGTTGGTGGAGAATGTGACTCGATCTCGGGGCCGTGAGTTTGAGCCCCACTTTGGGGGTAGAGTTTCCTTTAAAAAAACAGAAAAAATATTTTATTAGAGATTGGAAAATTACCGATTAGGGCACCTGGGTGGCTCAGTCGGTTAAGCGTCCCAGAGTCCCAGAGTCCTGGAATCGAGCCCTGCATCGGGCTCCCTGCTCAGCAGGGAGTCTGCTTCTCCCTCTGCCCCTCGCCCTGCTCCTGTTCTCTCTCTCTCTCAAATAAATAAATAAAATCTTTAAAAAAAGGTTTAGGAAAATACTGATTTATTTTCCTTTATGGGGAAGTGATATATAGCTTACTGTTTCAATAAATACATTTCAATGAAGAAGAGATTTGATTGGAAGAAAAATACGAAGCATATGAGTGCAGAAGGTACGGCAAAGTCTTGAGGATTGTATGTGAATAAGCTGAGTCTGGAAAACACTGCTAAAAAGAGAATCAGGAGTTGGATTACCTGGATTCAAATCCCGGTTCTCCTCCTAGATGGTGGACAGCTGAACTTCATCAGGCCTCTGAGCCTGTTTCTTCAGTAGGAAGTTGAAATGATGGCGTTTTCCTTGTCTACTTGGCAGGTTATAGTAAGACACAAGGTAGCATGCGTATTGAAAATGTTTCCTGGGGCACCTGGGTGGCTCAGTGGGTTAAGCCTCTGCCTTTGGCTCAGGTCATGATCCCAGGGTCCTGGGATCGAGCCCCGAATCGGGCTGTCTGCTCAGCGGGGAGCCTGTTTCCTCCTCTCTCTCTCTCTCTCTGCCTGCCTCTCTGCCTACTTGTGATCTCTGTCTGTCAAATAAATAAATAAAATCTTTAGAAAAAAAAAAAGGAAATGTTTTCTGAAGGCCGCAAAGTGATCTTCAAGTGAAACGATAAGATAAAAAAATTAATAATAAATCACTAGCAAGTTACTTCAAGAGAGCCTCCGAATCCATGAGCAAGAACATTCAAAGACAGACCGTTTGGGGGCTTTTTTTTTTTCTTTATGGTAAAAACCGAGTAGGTTCCAAATTTAGGTTGACGGTTTTCCTGTCACTACTTATGAGGAGAAGGCAGAAACATATGCTTGCTTTTCTCCAGATTGTAGAAAAGCTTTTGCCTTTTACTGAACGCTGCTACGGAGCCACAAAGAGGTAACCCAGTGGGACCTTCCTATAACTTGAATGTTTATGAAGTACCATTTGTTATCACAGAGTTCTTTTTTTTTTTTAAGATTTCATTTATTTATTTGACAGACAAAGATCACAAGGAGGCAGAGAGGCAGGCAGAGAGAGAGGAGGGAGCAGGCTCCCTGCTGAGCAGAGAGCCCAATGCGGGGCTCGATCCCAGGACCCCGGGATCATGACCTGAGCCGAAGGCAGAGGCTTTAACCCACTGAGCCACCCAGGCCCCCCAGCACAGAGTTCTTTACTGAGGAAAAAGCACCTTCTTCGGCCAGTCGGGGCACAAAGTGGCAGGAGGGAAAAATTGCGAACCTGGGAGAGAGATCCTTTTTGTGTGTGAGGGAAGCTTATTAAGGGAAACCCTGTCTGTGAGTCTCGTAGTCCAGTGGGAAAGTTGAATAGCAAAGTTAGACAAGAGACGTGTTCTGGACCACAGGGCAGAGCCACCATGAAATCGTGATGATTCTAAGTGTCAAAGGTTTTCCTTGTCTCTGATGCCAAGAGAGTTACCAATGAATTCTACTGGAAGAGAAACTTAGGGTGTGGTTGTTGGGGTGCTGACTCCTAATATAGCCTTTTTCCTCTACTTCCAGTTTGAATTGTGCTTTTAAGGCCTGTGAGGACTGGGATTGGAGGGGACTGGGTTGGGGGAGGGTTAGTCCTTCCTCTTTTTATTCTGAAGCAGATGAAGCCTGACTTAACAGGCCTAGATCTGCCATTAGGGTAAGTTTTGTGGGACAGCCACCCCAACTTTTTCTACAATCGAGCTACTTCTGACAAGGGAAGTAAGTGTGAAGACCCAGAATTTTTAGTTTATTATTTTTTTTCAAGATTTTTATTTATGTATTTGAGAGAGAGAGCGTGCACACAAGCAGGGGGAGCGGCAGGCAGAGGGAGAGGGGGAAGCAGACTTGGAGCCCAATGTGGGGCTTGATCCCAGGACTCTGGGATCGTGACCTGAGCCAAAGGCAGATGCTTAACCGACTGAGCCACCCAGGTGCCCGCAGAATGCTTAGTTTAGTCAGTCTTTTTTTTTTTTTTTTAGATTTTATTTATTTATTTGACACACACAGAGGGAGAGAGAAAGAGATCACACGTAGGCAAAGAGGCAGGCGGGGGGGGGGGGGAGGAAGCAGGCTCCCTGCTGAGCAGAGACCCCCCCGACACAGGACTCGACCCCAGGACCCTGGGATCATGACCTGAGCCGAAGGCAGAGGCTTAACCCACTGAGCCACCCAGGCACCATTAGTTTTGTCAGTTATAAATGAAAAGTGAAACCTTGTTTTCTAGAACATGAATACAAGGCTTTCAAAACATAGGGAGAGCTGAGGGTTTGTTTTTTGGAAGGCTTATATTCTGCTGTATGTTTGAACAAGTGATTCATTTGGACATAGGCTTTTTCCAGCTTAATTTGACAACCACATTAGGAAGCTGAAGGCAGATGTTTTTTTTCTTTTTCAAAGTTACTTGGAGCAGGTATTTGTGAAATTATTGTAGAGAGAGATTAACAGATGCTAACTCAACAGGTTAAACATTGAAATTTGAGGACTGTTTTTTGCAATCTGCATTGAGAGGATAGTTGGCACCAAAAGCAAGACTTGGAAATTGTTTTCAGTGCCTAAGGCTTGCCTTCTTAGATGGGCTTTACTTGACAAGGGGCTCAAACTTTACTATCAGGAAACCTCTGAGTTCCCCGAATAGGAATTGTTTCTTCTGTTTCAACTCATTTTGTATTCACAGACATGATAGGGGATGATCAGCTGGATTTGATCTTGTGGGTCCACAAATTCAAATTTAAGCCTTGAAGTATATCTTCCTTAGGATTCCCCCCCTCCCCCAGGTTTATTAAGGTATAGTTGAAAAAGAAAGTTGTACATATTTAAAGTGTACACTGTGATAATTTAATATATGTATACACCGTGAAATGACTACCACAGTCAAGTTAATGAACACATTTATCACCGTGCATACTTTATTTTTTTGATGAGGATGCTTAAGCGCTATTGTCTTAGTAAATTTCAAGTACATAATGTGGACTTAGTAACTGTAGTCATCATGTTCTGCGTTAGCTCTCCGGAATTTACTCATCTGGTAACTGAAGTTTGTGCCTTTTGACCAATCGCTCCCCATTTCCCTCATCTCCCACCCCCAGCAAGCGCCGCTCTACTTTTTTTAGATTTCACGTATAAATGATACCATACGGTATTTGTGTGTGTGTGTGTGTGTGTGTGTGTGTGTGTGTGTAGAGTACATGAAAACCCAGGTACTCATCACCTATCTTCAGCTTCAACGATTATCAAGTCTTTGTCCTCCTTTCTGGCTCTACCCCAATGGGAGGTTTTTAAACATTTTTTAAAATTTTTAAATTTTTTAAAAGATTTTATTTATTTATTTGACAGACAGAGATCACAAGTAGGCAGAGAGGCAGAGAGAGGGGGAAGCAGGCTCCCTGCTGAGCAGAGAGCCCGATGCGGGGCTCAATCCCAGGACCCTGAGACCATGACCTGAGCCAAAGGCAGAGGCTTAACCCACTGAGCCACCCAGGTGCCCCTTAAATTTTTTAATTATTTTAAATTGAAGTACAGTTGACACACAACGTGTTAGTTTGAGGTGCACAACATAGTGTTTTGACATTTATACACATTATGAAGTGCTCGCCGTGGTAAGTGTAGTTACCATCTGTTAAAAACAAACTTATTATAGTAGCATTGACTCTATTGCCTGTGCTGTAATTGACTTATTTTATATTTTATAATATATATAAAATATATATTACATATACTATATTTTGACTTATTTTATAACTGGAAGTTTGTACCTCTTAATCCCCTTCATCTGCTTTTACCCATCCCCCTACCTTCCTCCCCTCTGGCCACCACCAGTTTGTTCTCCGTATTTAGGAATTTGTTTTTGTTTTGTTTTTTAGATTGCACATAGAAATGAAATCATATGGTATTTGTCTTTCTCTGACTTATTTCACTCAGCATCATACACTCTAGACGCATATGTGTCGTGGCAAGTGGCAAGATTTCATTCTTTAATGGTTGAGTAATATTCCTCTGGGTATGTGTGTTTACGTGTGTGAGAGAACGAGAGAGAGAGAGAGAGAGAGAGAGAGATCTTTATCCATGATACCCTGAGGTTTTTGTCTTTCTCTGTCTGGCTTATTTGACTTATAATGCCCTTCAGGTCCAACCATGTTGTTGCAAATGGCAGGATGTTCTTTCTAATGACTGAACAATATTTTTTTTAAGATTTTATTTATTTGACAGACAGAAATCACAAGTAGGCAGAGAGACAGTCAGAGAGAGAGGAAGGGAAGCAGGCTCCCCGCTGAGCAGAGAGCCCGATGCGGGGCTCGATCCCAGGACCCTAGGACAATGACCTGAACCGAAGGCAGAGGCTTTAACCCACTGAGCCACCCAGGTCCCCCAATATTTCAATATATGTATATACCACATTTTCTTTATCCATTCATCTATTGAGAGACCCTTAAGTTTTTTCTCTGTTTTGGCTCTTGTGAATAATATTGCTAGAAACATGGGAATGCAGATACCTCTTTGAGATACTGATTTTGTTTTCTTTGGCTATATACCCAGAAGTGGGATTGCTAGATCATATGGCAGGTCCATTTTTTTTTTTAAAGATTTTATTTATTTGTCAGAGAGAGAGGGAGAGAGAGCGAGCGAGCACAGGCAGACAGAGTGGCAGGCAGAGGCAGAGGGAGAAGCAGGCTCCCTGCCGAGCAAGGAGCCCGATGTGGGACTCGATCCCAGGCCGCTGGGATCATGACCTGAGCTGAAGGCAGCCGCCCAACCAACTGAGCCACCCAGGCATCCCGGCAGGTCCATTTTTAATTTCATGAGGAACTTCCTTACTTCTTTTTAGGGTCTTTTAGATTTGTTGAATACTGATGTTTATTGGTCAGAGTGGTTTAATCTAAGTAATCTTAGAGAGGAAACTCTGAAATGCTCTTCGGATATGGCACTGGGATATAGCAGTGACTTAATTGTGAACCATGTATAAAAACTTCTCATTTATGGCAGCATTATCTCCAATAGCTGAATTATGGAAGCAGTCCAAGGTCCATCGACAGATGAATGGATAAAGAAGATGGGGATGAATGTACACAATGGAATATTACTCGGCCATCAAAAAGAAAGAAATCTTGCCATTTGCAATGATACGGATGGACCTAGAGTGTATTATGCTAAGTGAAATAAGTCAGTCAGAGAAAGACAAATACCATATGATTTCACTCACATGCGGAATTTAAGAAACAAATCAATCGAGCCAAGGGGGAAAAAAAGAGAGACACACAAGCCAAGACTCAGACCCTTAACTCTAGGGAACACAAGGAGGGAAGAGGGGTGGGGGGATGGGGAAAATAGGGAACAGGGACTAAGGAGGGCATCACCTGTGCTGAGTACTAGGTGTTGTATGGAAGTGTTGAACCACTATATTGTACACCTGAAACTAATATTACACTGTATGTTGCCTAACTGAAATTTAAATAAAAACTAAAAAAAAAAAAAAAACCCTGTTAACAAAGGATTGTGTGGATATGCCATACTGGAGACTGCCTCAAATACTGTGTACGCAAATACAATTCCATTTCCATTATGATACTAAGTTTCAGTGTATGTTGTATTCAGGTTTACTTTCTGTTGTTTTTTAATAAAAATTTTAAGTAATTTTAATTTGATTTAGTAAAACACTGTTATCAGGAAGCATTAATATACACCCACCTTGGTTTGGAATAGTGTATTGGGACGTAGCTCCAATGAATCTAAATATCTCAGGGTTTATCCAACAAGTAACAATGGGATGGCCACCGTGTGCCAAGTGCCATTGCTGGGGCTGGGGTTAGAACAGCGACCAAATAAAGGGAAATCTCCACCATCAGATAAGCAGAGAGGTAAAGTAGGTGTTATATCACATGGTGCTAATAAGTTCAGTGAAAGAAAAAAATGATAGGAAGGTGGGTGGTGGGATCCTCTTCCAAGTTCAGTGTCTTGCATATTCCTATCTCTGTGTATCTCTGAGGGAGAGGAGAGGCTGTGTGAGGTAGAAAGAACAGAGCCTTTGTAGTCACAGACCTTGGTTTGAATTGTAGCTCGGAAGGCAGACAAGTTACGTAGTGTTGAGTGCAGAGTTTCCTCATCTGTCCAATGGTGACAAAGATTAAGCCTGTTTCTATTTTTTTATTCATTCTTTCATTCATGCTCGCTCTATAGACTGAGCCAGCCAGGCGCCCCAGATCAAGCCTATTTCCTAGGGTGGTTATGAGGCTTACATGAGAAAATACAGAGAAAGCGCTTGGCACAGTGTCTGGCACACTTGTAGAAAGGGCTTGGTAAATGCTCACTCTTGTTACTCTTATTAACAAATCATAGCCTGGATTTCTCCCGACACCGACCCTGCTCCTTGTAACCTTAGCCTCAGGCTGGGGCCCTCCTCTCAGTGGCCAGGTCCCCCAGAAGTCTGGCAGGGATCCCCTGACTTTGTCACCTAGGACCCCACCCTTTCACGCCTGCCCAGAGGCTTGAGCACCTCCAGTAGCCACGCTCGGCCAGGCCCGGGCCTGCGCCAGGCACACAAATGTCCATACTTTGTCCTCTTTGGTTACCCAGTGAACAGAGCCAGTTCCCTAAAAATCAACCGACAGGCTTCCAGACAGACCACTCTTTGTTTTACCTTACATTTTTGCAGGGCACATGGCAAAGCAGGGTACAGGGAGAGCTCTCCAGACCCCCTGGGCTTTAGCGGAGAGATCTGCGTGTGTGTCCGTATGTGTTTGGCGTCTGTGCTTTTTGTTTATGAAGGATGTTTCTCGTGAAAGCGTCCGAAGTGCTCACTGCCATCAGAAGTCCCTTCTGTCTTTCACACATGGACAGGAATTTATGCCTCATGAGTCTGACCATATTAACTTTGTTTTTGTCTCTCATTAAGGAAAAGACCAAAATTGTTGAGCCCTTGGACTACGAGAATGTTATCACCCAAAGGAAAACCCAGATTTACAGCGACCCCCTCAGAGACCTACTTATGTTTCCAATGGAGGATATCTCTGTGAGTTCACAAATGCTGCTTTCAAGGAAAACGCTCATGCTTTCCAGGCTGGTTCTTAACGGCAAGAATGTTCCTTGTCTTCTAGATCTCGGTGATAAGTCGTCAGCGCAGAACAGTGCAGTCCACTGTACCAGAAGATGCCGAGAAAAGGGCCCAAAGTTTGTTTGTCAAAGAGGTAAGACCCTGAGAGGCCACAGAGGGACATTATTATAGTAAAAAAAATGTTCTTCCTTTAGCATAAACAAGAAATAAAATGACTAACTTAGCGGACCTCCGTGACTAGTCTAGATGATGGGGCAGAGAGGAGAGAGTTTAACCGCTGTGACGAACAGCATGGGTTCTTAGTTTCTCTCTTTTGGATTTGAATCTTCTCTGAATTTGGAGTCAGAGTGTTCCAAAGTATGTATGCATTGGGATTTTTTGCTCCCAATTGGTTTAGCGAGACCATGTTAATCCCCAAAGGATGATCCCAGTACAAGTATTTTCCAAATGATTTTTACAAAGTCTGTCACCTTCCTTTACCAGACTTTTAACAAACTGGATAGATGTATGCTTGCTTGATGTTTCAAATTAAAAATTCCTATTTTCTTTCAGTGTATTAAAACCTATAGCACAGATTGGCACGTGGTAAACTACAAGTATGAAGACTTCTCTGGAGACTTTCGAATGTTGCCATGGTAAGTGTAGAATTCAGGGGAAGCCTTTGAGAGGAGAGTTACTCAACATTTTACCTTTTTCTAACAACTTATGAAGCTTCTCAGAGATAATTTATAATAAAGCAAGGCCTTAAAGTGACCAGCTTGTTTGGTAAATGTATTTTGGCCAATTGAATATGTTTTCACTTTACGCATTGAAATTCTTTCTAAAATGTATGCGTTTGCTTTTTGGCTTCAATGCAGCTATATTGACCATAAAATCTTTTAATTCTGGATAATGTAGTGAGCACTTTCCAGTGGTGTCCAGGAAAATGCTAGAAGTGGGGCACCTGGGTGGCTCAGGCGATTACGCATCTGACTTCAGCTCAGGTCATGATCTCGGGGTCCTGGGATTGAGCCTTGTGTTGGGCTCCCTGCTTGATGGGGAGTCTGCTTGTCCCTCTGCCCCTACCCTTGCTCATGCTCTCTCTTTCTCTCTCTCCCAAATAAGTAAATAAAATCTTAAAAAACAAAGAAAATACTAGAAGGTACTTGTTTCAGTTCGACAAGCCCAGACATCCCTTGACAAAAGCACATTTCTTTCAGTTGAGTTGACCGACTGATTCCAGTCTTATTTGTTGAGGTTCAACAACCACTTACTATCACTTACTACAACCACATCCAACTGCTTACTTACTAGCTGGATGACCTTGGGCCAGTCACTCAATCTCTTTGAGCCTCCCTGTTCTCCATTTCCTCATCTGTAGTACTACTAACCTCATAGGCCATCTATCATCTGGGAAATGTTTTTGAGAAATAAGACGTTGTGTAGCCTCTTGGAGTTTTCAAAAACAGTTCCCTAGAAGAGAAAACAGGCCTAAAGACGTCCTTTAAAATTGAATCCCAAGATGGGTGACCAGTCCAAGATCATACAGCAAATGGATGGAAGAGCCAGAATTACACTGTGTTGCTTTTTCTTCTGGGGAAAGATAAGCTTCTGCCACCACTAACAACTCCGGCTCACATTCTCTGGCAGTTCTGGGCTGACTTAGTATTTGGCTTAGCTGTAGCTTCGCCACAGGCCGCACACGTAGGAGTCCTCACATAAAAGGTGATGTAAGTTTACTCAGAGAGGAAACTCTTGAGTTTGGAAAGGCGAAAAGAATTTATCCTCCTCACGTCTTGGCGTTTCCTTGGTTGTAAAAGAGAGAAGTCTGTCTATTCATCTTGCTTTTATTTTATTTTATTTTTTTGTCTGTTCTCTTCAGTATCTGAGGTAATTCTCTTGCGTTTTCAGCAAATCTCTGCGACCAGAAAAGATTCCCAGTCACGTATTTGAGATTGACGAGGACTGTGAGAAAGATGAGGTAAAAGTGGGGGCCACCGCGGTGGGGTCCTCAAGGTCGCTTCTGCCGGCACAAAACTCCTTGAGAAAAGCTGAGGGACAGAATTGTTCTCAAGTGATTGGTGGCCGGCTTTCAAGCTAATGAGCGTTTTAAAAAAAATTTTTTTTAAAAATTGTTGCATTTCCAAGTGGAGTTTAGGGAAAATCAAGTGAAGTGGGCTGTGCTTTGTATATGAACATGTTTTCCCACCTGTGGGAGATGCTCGTGGGGCTTGTTTTCTCTGCACTGGGCATGCGGCAGGGTGATTCATCTAGAACCCCCTGTGTAATAGATCCCTCTTGGGACAGACGACCTGGATGTCTGTGCCATTTTGAGGTGCAGTTTGACTGTTTACTTCATGCAGAAGACTCCCAGAAGACAGCCCCTGAGATTCAGTAAATATTGAGCACCTGCTGTGTGCGTGGCACAGAGCCGATTTCAAGTTTCATCAAGCATCTTTGTGGGGTGGGGAGGTTGTGCTTTAATTAGAAAGTGGGGAAGGGCCTTGTTCGTGTCCCCCCAAAAGTTTGATTTGATGGCCGGCTGTTTCACTGACGGTTTTTGTCCTATTTCAGGATTCCTCTTCGCTCTGTTCTCAGAAGGGTGGCGTCATAAAACAAGGCTGGTTGCATAAAGCCAATGTAAATAGCACCATCACGGTTACCATGAAGGTAAGAAGTAGTCATTGTATTATTTCATCATTTTAAGGATATTGTCATGAGTAACCTGTGTGGAAAACATGTTTCTTTAAAAAAATGTTTACAGGGGCATGTGGGTGGCTCAGTCAGTTGGGTGCCTGCCTTCAGCTCAGGTCATGATCCCGGGGTCCTGGGATCGAGTCCTGTGTGTGGCTCCCTGCTCAGTGGGGAGTCTGCTTCTCCCTCTCCCTCTGCCTCTCCACCCCTGCTGCCCCCCCCTCCAGCTCACTCTCTCTCTCTTCCCGCAAATAAATTAAAGAAAATCTTAAAAAAAAATGTTTACAGTGAGCCCTAGCCAAAAAGAAAAAGAAAAAATTCTCTATTGAGATGATTTTCTCACAGATGTATAGAATTTAAAAACTCTGCAACCTCAGGATAAATTTAGGAGTGCAACTTGGTAAAGAAATGTAATTATTCAGAATCAGGAAGTTTACAAAGGAGGCTGTCATTCAGCGACACTTCCATTAAAAATAAAAAAAAAAAATTCAGGAAGGAGGCTGTCAGCTGAATGAAGGTAATGACATTGAAACAAAAGGGCATCACAGGTTCCTATGCGGAGACGGATATACTGAAGAGAAGGATCGGGTAGCCCATTAATTTGGCAAATATTGATTAGGCGCATATTCCGTGCTGGTCACGAGGGGAAAGCTATGGATGTCTAAGATGAGGGTCCCTGAATGCCAGTGGTCTCCAGATGAGATAAGGAACATACCAAATTTCCTACTAGACGAAGTGGTACTTTGGTGTTGTCCGAGAATTACAGAGTTGTGTAGTTCGGCCAAAATATCTGCATATGGGGTTTGTAGGAGATAAAGGTAGAACTGGGGGCAGGGGAGTTGGGGGGATCTCGAATGCCTCGGGCATGAAGCTGACTTTTGTTCCAGAGGCTGTGAAGAGCCATTAAAATCCGAAGGTGAAACTAACGAGCTACTTGGAAGGTTCTGAGCAGAAAGCCGAAGTATTGTTTCTTACCAAATATAACTGTTCTTGCAAATACCCAGTACAAGGTCATGTGGTTTGCCGAGGGTGATTCACACTGCTGTTAAGTACGGAAGGCCATTCTGTTTCTCACATAGCCTGCGAGCAGAAACCATGGGTGTCTACCAAGAGAAGACTCCAATTTTATCTTAATTTAATATTTGGCCCGCTGCTTTCCATTGAGTGGCTATGTCCGGTTCTCGCTTTCATTTCCAAGTCCTGAGAATAATGAATCCAAGTTGTAGGATGCTTTCTGCGTGTCTCTTGCACTTAACCATGGGCTTTAGCCGATGGTGATGAATCCATTCGTCGAGGACCTCATGTGTATGTGCCAGGCACCGTACTGGGTATTTTATAGTCTGTATCTCATTTAGTCCTTGTGGCAGCCCTAGGATAGAGGGGTCCTATTGGTATTCTTGGTTTAAGACGTGGGAAGTGAGGCACAAAGAAATGAATGGTTCACCCAAGGTCACACAGTCCCAGATTCAGACATGGGATCTGAACCTAGCCAGGCTGATGCCCGAGTCTGTGCTCTTCCCTGGCACACAGTCAAGGCTAACTAGCTGAGTGAGTGAGACTCAAGGCTCTATTATAATATATGTCCAGTCAGAATTACCAGGTTCAGCAGGGCGCCTGGGTGGCTCAGTCAGTTAAATGTCTGCCTTTGGCTCCGGTCAAGATCCCATGGTCTGGGGATTGAGTCCCCTGTAGGGCTCCCTGCTCAGTGGAGAGTCTGCGTCTCCCTTTGCCCTTCCCCCTCCCCCTGCTTGTGCTCATTCTCTCTCTCAGATAAATAAATACATAAAATATTAGGGAAAAAAATTCTCAGGTTCAGAAATGCTTGTGCAAAAGAGTATAATTCGGTGCAGATTGCCAGAAAATGGTTCTATGGTTTTTTTTTTTAAAAAGATTTTATTTATTTATTTGACAGAGAGAGAGACAACAAGAGAGGGAAGACAAGCAGGGGGAGTGGGAGAGGGAGAAGCAGGCTTCCTGCTGGGCAGGACCCTGATGTGGGGCTAGAACCCAGGACTCTGGGATCATGACCTGAGCTGAAGGCAGGTGCTTAATGACTGAGCCACCCAGGCACCCTGGTTCTATGGGCTTTGACTCCACTCTCAGCATACTCAAAATATTAAAATGTTTTCTCCATATTTACTGTAGCCCAACACGAATATAATGTATGGAAATCTGGATTCATAGAACAAGACATTGAGGAATTAATACCTTCAGAAAACAATTCACCATGGGATTCTTTTCAATAGTGAATTCCTCTAATGCCTTTAAAATAGAATTTGCTTTGATTACAACTTTTTAGGAGCCCATTTATTATAAGTCAAAACACAGTTGCCTGTAAAAAGTACATGCTTTCCATTTTCCTCCATAGTTTGTGAAACACAGATTGGATGGTGCGGTGGGCAGAATAATCGTCCCCTCAAAGATGGCCATGTCCTAATGCCCAGCACCTGTAAATGTTCCCTTACATGGCCAAGGGGAGTTCAGATGGCTAATCAGCACATTGGGAGAGGAGCCTGGGTTTTCCAGGTGGGCTCAGTGTAATCACAAGGGTCCCTGTCAGTGGAAGGAGGAGGCAGAAGAGGAGAGTCAGGGAAGGAGGTGGGAGGACAGAAGCGGGGTCAGAGAGAGATGCTTCGTTGCTGGCTTTGAAGATGGCGGAAGGAGCCACGGGCCAGGAAATACTGGCAGCCTCCAGAAGCTGGAAAAGGCTAGGAAGTGGCTTCTCCCCTAGAGATTCTAGGAAGGGACGCAGCTCTGCTACAACCTGGATTTTCACCCAGAGAGACCCACATCAGACTTCTGCTCTGTAGAACCGGCAGAGAACGCATTTCGTTTTAAGCCACTGAGTTTGTGGCAATTTGTTCCAATGATGATAGAAAACGAATTCAGTCAAGTAGTGAAAGATTGATTGTTCAGCTGTTGTGTTGTCTATCCCAGAGGTTGCAAACAGCACCACTCACGGGGGCCAGGCAAGAACCATGAATTCATGAAGCGGGTGGTGGGGTCTGAGGCAACTTGGTGACCACATGGGCCAGCTGAAGGGGACAGCTGCCGCCTACCTCCAGCTTATTGTCGCTCTTCCGCTGTGAGCTAGCCTCTTTGCGTTGTTGCCTCCTTTCGTCCCCAGCTGTTCACATTTTGGCCACTTCTTCCCTTTTTTTTTTTTTTTTAGTGAGATACAGCTCAAATAGCATAAAACCACTTACTTTCTTTTCTTTTTAAAACTTCTACCAAACAGTAGGCAAAGAAAGGAAAAGAAGGATAAATCAATGTGATCCTGTGTGCCACACAGCTCTTAAAAAAAAAACAAAACGAGGAGGAATAATGTGAAAAAGGCTATAACGAGATTTGGGAATTGTGCCTGGTCATGGATTTCATTTATCCCAGATCTTCTCCATTTTGGATTTCTGGGAGCTGGATATATGTCCCCTGTTCTCCCTGTTTCACGTCCTAAGCCAGAGCGGTAGTATTCTGTTTCAGGGTTAATCACAGCTGGGATGGGCATGAGAGGAAGAAGGTTCGGCCAGACTCAGTGAAAGGTGTCTGAGGGGTTTTGCCAAGAGGTTTTTGTTTTCCTCTAAGAATTGTGTTTTTTTTTTTAAATTTTTAATTTTTTATTAACTTATAATGTATTATTAGCCCCAGGGGTACAGGTCTGTGAATCGCCAGGTTTATACACTTCACAGCACTCACCATAGCACATACCCTCCCCAATGTCCATAACCCAACCACCCTCTTCCTACCCCCTCCCCCCGACAACCCTCAGTTTGTTTTGAGAGATTAAGAGTCTCTGATGGTTTGTCTCCCTAAGAATTTGTGTTTTAACTATTATTGAGTTCAGCCTCGTGGAGGTTGGTTGAAACTCGCCAAGTTTACGGTGCCATCTCTATGTAAACAGAGGGCCTGTGACTGTAGGGAGAAGGGCCATGGTGGGATGGGGTGGGTGGGGGTGGGGTGGGGGTGGGTGTTGGATGTGCATTTTGTTTGGCCAGCTTCGAGAACCTGGAGTGAGGGCCAAGGCGGAAGTCCAGGCCTCTGAACTGGGGCGCCCTGGGGGCCTTGAGCTGACCCCCTCAGGTGGGGGGATCAGACATGTTCTTCCTGCGGCAGGCCTGGACTGGCCCGGACACAGGAGAGAGTCTAAATCTAACGGTGCGGGGAGCAGCTGACCCTGCCCTTGGAGAGTCGGCAAGGGCAGAGACAGATGAACTGAGGCAGAGGGCTGACGGTTCATGAGATGTTCTGAGAGGAAAATCCCTTCTATATTTGTTTCTGTGATGGTAGCCTTTGATGTGAAGAATATTAATGAGTCTCGTAAGTGAATGGGAAGGTGAGTCGGGCATGCTGTCATTATCTGAGTCATTTTCCTGATACCGGGGGCAATTATCCCCTTGGTATGTCTAGGGTCCCCTGCCTGCTAGGATGTCCAGCCCACCCTGGTGAGAAGCGTAGGTAGCTTAAGCAGTGAGCACCACAGGTCTAGAGCTGGCCAAGTGGAGAGCCAAGAACCTTTGCTGTCAGAAAAATTCAAGCTTTGATAGGCCCTCAGGCTCACAGTAGACTAACCAGGAAGCTACAACAGAAGGATCTCGGTATTTCTCATGATTCAGTAGCACATAACAGCCTGTGGGAGCCATGTGCCTTCCCTTCTGTTTCATCTGTGACTCTTCGGTGTGCTGTGGCTTGACATGGGCCTGTGGATCCCCTTGGGGTTGACAGGGATTAAGGTAGGGTGGCTGGAACCTTCTTACAGTGAGGTGTCACTTT
The DNA here is from genome assembly GCF_963455335.1 of Martes martes. NCBI lineage: Eukaryota > Metazoa > Chordata > Mammalia > Carnivora > Mustelidae > Martes > Martes martes. The sequence goes on from NC_137897.1 coordinate 91,672,818, forward strand.
CGGGGTCTTTATTCATTTAAAAAAACTTCTGGATTTAAAGGAAAAAATGTAGAATCAGTCCTTTGGAAAATTTGAAATGATGGATAGCAACTCAACTCTCTTTTTTTTTTCAAGATTTTATTTATTTATTGGAGAGAGAATGAGAGAGCGCTACAGAGAAGGAGTAGGGAGAGGGGACAGAGGAAGAGGGTGAAGCAGACACCCCACTGAGCAGGGAGCCCAATGACTTGATCATTGGGCTTGATCCCGGGACTCCAGGATCATGACCTGAGCTGAAGGCAGACACTTGCCTAACTGAGCCACCCAGGCGCCCCTTAACTGTCTTTGTAAACAAGGCCAAGTCCCTTTCCTGGATTCTTTGACTGTCAGAAATAAGGGAGTGTAAATGTCATGGAAGGGAGAAATGGAGTTGTCAGAGAAGGCAGAAAGAAAAAAAAAAAGCGAAGGAAAGACGGTTAGAAAACATTGAGCCAAGGCCAATAGCTAAAAGGGAATCAGAAGACTCCTACTTTATCAAGTCTTTGGGGAAAGCAAACACGTGATCTGTAATGTGACATAAATAATGTAGCCACAGTAATTCATGTATAGGCTGCTTTAGAAAGCGAATCCTCCCTTGCCAGCTGCCAGACAGTTTTGCAGGAACATTCAAGTTGATAGTGATGGGCTCTAGCGCGAAGGGGCTAAGTTGATTTCTTCATACGGGAAGGTGACAAGCGCCCACATTTGTGGAATAAATATTCGCACTTTTGTCCATACATGCCTTTCCACCAACTCCGGTCAGTGTTTAAGAGATAAACCTGCATCATTTTCTGCCATCGTCACGATTTCCCTGGAGGTGCTGGCTGAGCCTCTCCGTGGTTGGCTGGGAAATTGATCGTGAGGAACCCAGGCTCTGGGAGAACTGGCGATGATGTGCATTAATGCCCAAGTCACGCTTTTCAGTGGCTGGACACTTCCTCTTGCCAAGGAGATGCTGGCATCCTGCAGCTCTTGTCCCATCGTCTGTCCGCAGTGACTGTCGTACCCCGAGCTTATGATTTGCTTTGTTCTTGGTGTTCGTGTTAGAACAGGGCAAGCCTTGTCATAGGTGATTAATTTCCCCCATTTGTACTTTTCTAGTTAATGAGAACCCATCCCTTTGCTGGTCTGCAATTCCTGGGAAAGTTTTAGAGAGCAAGTTTAAGATCTCCTAGAGAATAAATGATTCCTTAGACCAAAACGCCAATCTTGACAGAAACCTGTCCATTTACATTATCTCTCAAGTAGCTGCTGGGAAGCTCTGCTTTTTTCTTTGACTCTTTTCCACCTCGGTGAAGAAATTGAATGCAAATGACATAGCTAAGATACTGGATTTGACCTTCCCTTGGCACTTAGAGCTAGTTTTCCTAACGGATATAATGATCTATGGAATAAGGAAGAGTCTGATCTTGAGGGTGGTTTTTCATTAAAAAAAAAAAAAAAAAGTCTGTTGCAGATTCTTGGCCAACCCCTGGGACACCCACCTTTATGCCTCTTCTTGGCTCCATTGGGTCACATTCCTCTAGCTTCCTCCTCCCCATTCCCAGCAATTAAACGTTGAAGTGTCTTGGTATGTTATCGGGGTTGTAAGTTCAACTGCTTGATGTATGACTCGCTTCGCCTGCCCCCTCCCACTTGTTATATATATCCAGAGTCAAACAGTCCTCACTTATTCTTTTGACTGTTACGGGAGGGTTTTTTCCCTTCTGTGTTGGGAGAACAACAAATCAAAGAATTTTACCTAGGAAAGCACATACGATATTAAAGTAATTGCTGGGGAGGCCAAGGTCATTATGTTTATTGGACCAAAAGGAAGAGAAATTTTTTTAAATGTTGTTTTTAGGTTAGTGCATTGTGTTCTCAAGTCTACCAGACTGTCTCTCCCAGCTGACAAACAGATTATAGACATTTTATGGGAGAGGGATTTCTCATGAATTTGTTTTTATTTTTTATCTGTTTATTTATTTTTTTTAAGTGGACCCCATGCCCAGCGTGTAGCCCAACACAGGGCTTGAACTCATGACCCTGAGATCAAGACCTGAGCTGAGATCAAGAGTTGGGCGCTTTACCAACCGAGCCAGCCAGACTCCCCGACTTGTTTTTTATGTTTAGTTTTTCCTCATTAATTGGTGACTGTTGAAAACCATTTATTAGAGGATGCCCATGTGCCAGACGCTATGAGGAATCAATGAATTCATCACCAATTATGTACTGAATATCTTATTAACTCAAGGTGTTAGTATTGCAAAGGGTAGAGAGAAGTTTCCCATGCAGAACTTAAAACCTCTTTGGGGAGATGGGACACAAAATGAAAATGGTTTAGGGGCACCTGGCTGGCTGAGTCGGTAGAGCATGTGACTCTTGATTGCGTGGCCGTGAATTCGAACCCTACGTTGGGCGTACAGTTTACTTAAAAAACTAGTATACTGTTTAAAGGTGGTTTGGAGACCAAGTGCTGTAATGAGTCCAGGACACTGTGATCTGAGGTCAGAGAAGGCTTCTCGAAGGAGGTAGGGCCTCCAAGGGAGAAAATCAGGAGGTGAGTGTTGGAAGTAGGTATGTACGGGGCGGGAGGTGTGTTAGGTGAAGTTGGGTAGTCATGGGAGAATAAATTTTGTTTGGTCGGTCCTTATCTCCCTGCACCTCATTTTCTCCTCTATAACACGGAGATGATAATAGTAATCACCATACAAGGTCATTATGAGGATTAAATGGTATGGTGTGAGGAAAGCCAGAGACTGGACGGTATTAGTAACCACTCCACGGATGTCAGCCATTTGTATTATCTTACATTATTTGAAGGATTGTGGGAGCGCCTCGAAGGTAGGATTGGTCATGTGAGCCCTGCCATGTGGGTGAGGGAGGGTCACTGAAAATTTGAGCAGAGCCATGATGTGCTGAGATAAAGCTAGCTGATAAGATCATCTGTCATAATGAGAAAGGTGGATTGTAGACCTTTCCTTCTAGAATTTGCTCCAAACTAAATAATTAAAAAATCTCCAAGTGCCCACATATGGTGGAGTTATTTAAGAAGAGCTCTTTGAGGGACAGCCAGGTGGCTCGGTCCGTGAAGTATCCAACTCTGGGTTTCGGCTCAGGTCGTGATCTCATGGTCATGAGGTTGAGCCCTGCATTGGGCTCCCCACATCGGGCTCCATGCTGGGAGTGGAGCCTGCTTTGAGTTCTCTCCCTGTCCCCCGCCCCCCTGCCATGCTCTCTCTCAAAAAAGAAAAGAAAAGAAAAGATAAAAAAAAGCTATTTGCTTTTTAACCAGTTTCCCAGAAAGTAAATCTGTGTGATTTATTAAAACTTGGTAAGACTGTAAAACGATACGGTGAAGAGAGATGAGTGATAGATTAGGTTGCCAACGCACTGGTAGGGGTTCTTCAGCGGGATGACGTTCTTGACATTCTGGTATAATTAACTGCAACTTGCTTTTCTGATAAGTCCCGGGGTTTTCTTCTCTATTATTTCTTTCACCTTTGCTTGGAACAGCTCTGAGACCCAGAACGTCTCTTGCTCTCCTGCTTTCTCCTTTTCCTTGCTGCCTCTTATTTTCTGCTCTGAGACGTGAGTCAAGTAAGTTTCTCCTGCCCCATCCTTCCTTGCCCCCGGCCCACCTACTTTGCCTGCCTACTTCTGTTAAATCCCGCAGAGCGTTCTTTCCCGGGGCCCCCGGTTCGTGTAACTTAGCAGTGAATACTTACCCTCTCGGTAACACACATAAGTGAACCCTCTTGAGATTTGTTCTAGCAGATGATAAAAGGCTCTCCTAATTTGCGGCTACTTGGTGCTCAAACTTGCCCGCCTTCCAACTTTGATTCAGCTGAGTAACAGAAAGCCTTTGTTCTTGCTCCAGAAGGGGTCATGTGGTCAATATTTAAAAGGTTGTCATCCAGGCAGCTCAGGGTTTTTAGGAGACTTGGCAGGACCTGATCCCTGAGAATGACCTCCTTTGGCTCCCTCTCAGTTTTATTCTTCTGGGTGGTCTGAGTGGGCCACTCATCAGGGTCCATGCTTCTCATCGAGTCAGGTGGGGGAATTTTCAGCTGTGTCTGCCATCTAGGAAAAATAATAAAGGGGAGGAGGAGGAATATGGACATTACAGAGAAATCCCATTCTGTTGGTTGGAACCAATGGGGAATTTGAACTGGAGAATGAATTATTCGTCCAGGCATCATTTATCTTGCCAAATTTTACTGAGTCCAGGCGCTGTTGTAGGGACTGGGGATATGGTAGTGGGTGAGACAAGGACCTTGACAGTCTTAAAAGAGAGAGACAGCAAATAAACAGATGACTGAGTTATATTTGGATAGTGAGCGCCGTATGAAAAAGATACGATAGTGCGCCGTGATGGAGGGCAGGGTGGTCACAGAAGCCCTCTCAGAAGAGGTGAGATTTCTGCAAAGATCTGAGAGCGCTAAGAGAGTGAACCATCGTCCATACATGGAGGAAGAGGATTCCAGGCCAAGGAAACAGAAAGCTTCCCGTAGCCGCATTCTTGGGGTGTTTGCAGAGCAGCTGGTAAGCCAGGGTAGCTGGACTAGGATGATAAGAAATCAAGTCCAAGAGAGGCACCTGGGTGGCTCAGTGGGTTAAGCCTCTGCCTTCGGCTCAGATCATGATCCCAAGGTCCTGGGATCGAGCCCCATACTGGGCTCCCTGCTCAGCATGGAGTCTGCTTCTCCCTTTCCTTCTGCTTGCTGTTCCCCCTGCTTGTGCTCTCACTCTCAAATAAATAAATAAAATCTTAAAAAAAGAAAGAAAGAAAGAAAGTCCAAGAGGTAAGCTGAGGCCACACAGGTGCACCGTCTTAGGCTATGGTGAGGCTTTGTGGTTTTAGGTGGGAAGCCATTGGAACGTTTGGGCAAGATTCTCTTTTTCTTCCTCATAGGATTCTGATTCTAGTTCTATCCTTGACTTTCCTGTGTGAACTTGAGTGAGCTCTTGGTCTCTCAGTTTGCTGTTAAGTAAAATGATACTTAATGATACTTATCTCCGGTGACATTAGAAGAATTAGCTGTTGATTACAAAGGACTCGAGGCCTTCGAGATGAGAGGTATGATACGGAGTAATCACCACGGTTCTATGTAGTCATTATTTGCAGCTTCCCAGAAGATGGAACCCAACGAATATCCTAGGCAAGTAGACTGAGAAGCGAACTTACAGTTCTGTTGTGGGGACTGAGTCTGATTTCTATGGAAATGATTTAAAAGTCCTTACCTGAACAAATGGTGTTTCAAGCCTATAAGAAGTTGTTTGGGGAAGGTGCCCCTTAGCCTGGGAAGGCTGTCATGTTATCTGTTCAATTTCAGTACAATTCTTTGTAGGTCATGAAAAAAAATGATCTCACAGATTGTCTGGCCCAATCCCATTTTACTAGTGAGGGAACAGAGAAGCAGGGTCTTGAAGACAGCTTCCCTGCTGGTGGGTGGGAGTGCTGGACAGGAATCCAGATCGTGTGACTTTCAGCATCTGCTTTCTCCCCCAGATTCATGAGCTACCCACCTCAGCGTCCCATTTTGACATAATTGCAATGTTACAGGAAGCGATTTACTGTAATTTCAGATCCCTTTCCCTCTCTATTGTAATGATGTTCTTTGCTAATATTGGAAGTGGCGGCTGTCACGGAACATCTTTGCTTGGTGAGGCAGCTGTAGAGGAAAAAAATTTCACAGACTCAAATTGGGCTCTGCGTCACAAATGTTTTGCTCTGTGTTCTGCGTTCTTCTGCCACTCTCTTTGTTGCTGGCTCTGGGCTCTGCAAGTGGCTCCGGCTTGAATTTTAGATTTGGTCACAGGTCAGATTCAAATTGGTTGTAATTTTTGCCTGGAAAATGTATCTGAATTTTTGCCCTACACAATTACTGTAATAACTTTCAAAAGGGGGAGTTTTGTGTGTTTGTGCACAGTATGTAATTTTAGGCCATCTGGTCTCATCATTTAAATAACACGTGAACCACTGTCACAAAAACAAGCAAATGTATACAGTTGATCTTTGAACGATGTGGGGGTTTAGGGGCACTGACCCCCTGCGCAGCTGAAAATCCGTATATAAGTTCTGACTTCCCCCCAAACTTAACTGCTAACAACCTGTTTACTGGAAGTCTTATGGATAACATTAAAACAGTCAATTAACACATATTTTGTATATTGTATATGTGATGTACTATGATTCTTGCAATAAGGTAAGCCACAGGAAAGAAAATGTTATTAAGAAAGTCATAAGGAGGGGCACCTGGGTGGCTCAGTCCGTTAGGCATCTGCCTTCGGCTCAGGTCATGATCTCAGGGTCCTGGGATCGAGTCCATCCTTGGGCTCACTGCTCTACAGGGAGTCTGATTCTCCCTCGCCCTCTGCTCCCCTCACCCTTCCCTGCCCTGCCCATGTTCTCTCTCTCTCAAATAAACAAAATCTTTAAAAAAGTCATAAGTAAGAAAGAGAAAATATGGTTACAGTACTGTAAAATGTATTTTTTAAAAGATTTTATTTATTTATTTAACAGACAGAGATCCCAAGCAGGCAGAGAGAGAGGAAGGGAAGCAGGCTCCCCGCTGAGCAGAGAGCCTGATACGGGGCTCGATCCCAGGACCCTGGGATCATGACCTGAGCCAAAGGCAGAGACATCAATCCGCTGAGCCACCCAGGCACCCAAATGTATTTTTTTTTAAAGATTTTATTTATTTATTTGACAGAGAGAGATCACAGTAGACAGAGAGGCAGGCAGAGAGAGAGGGAGAGAGGGAAGCAGGCTCCCCGCCAAGCAGAGAGCCCGACGCGGGACTCGATCCCAGGACCCTGAGATCATGACCTGAGCCGAAGGCAGCGGCTTAACCCATTGAGCCACCCAGGCGCCCCCAAATGTATTTTTTTAAAAATCCACATGTAAGTGGACCTGAGCAGTTCAAACCCATGCTGTCCAAGAGTCAGCTGTGTGTATGTATTTGTGCGCACGTGCGTGTGTGTGTGTGTGTGTGTGTGTGTGTGTGTGTGCAGTCAGCACTATGATTAACACTTTCCTTGTACATGAATCTAGATTTCTTTAGTTACAGCTCCGGGAAACTTAAATGTGGGTGAATCGATAACGAGGAGTATATATTCTCATCTTGTGGGACCACACGCATTTTCTGTACCCGTGTAGTAGTATTGACTCAGTTGACATTACAAAACAAAGCAATCTTTTCTGTTTGGACTCCTTTCTGTTGGTACCGTACAAACCCACACGACCACTCCCTGAAACAGGAGCTGTAGCATTTACCGGTCTAACCTGTTGGGGTGTTCCTCACGCTGGTATATTTTTGTCTTTCATTCCAAAATCGGTGATATTTCAACAAGTCGAAGATACCTACAAGCGTATTCTTTCCCTTTACCGGTTTTCCTAAAAAGAAATGCTTAACGTGTGATACATTTTGCTTATTCATGCTACGGGAAAAATAGATTGTCGATATTTCAGCTTCTTTGCCTGAAATTAAGTCATTTTCAAGAATGAAGTTGCCGAATAGTATTCTTTCCCTAACTGAAGTTCTTAAAATAGTCCGAGATCATACTGGATACTCAGATGGGTGATTGAAAGTGGCAAGCTTCAATCTTAAAACCAACTTCTACAAGACAAGAAGTGTAAGAAAGTGCTTGCTCAGTCATCACCCAGAGCCTGTGTCCTGGTCCCTTTCCATTCCCACCCTGAAACGATTTTAGATCCATTATCTGGGGGAATTTTACTATAACAGATGCTTGACACAGTCTGCAGTCTGTGGCTTGTTTTTTTTTTTTTTTTTCTTCAAGATTTTATTTATTTATTTGAGAGAGAGAGAGCATGAGCAGGGGCAGGGAGGGAGAGGCAGAAGGAGAAGCAGGCTCCTCGCTGAGCAGGGAGCCCGACACGGGGCTCGATTCCAGGATCATGACCTGAGCTGAAGGCAGACACTTAACCGACTGAGCCACCCAGGGGCCCCCCAGTCTGTGGCTTATTAAGAGAAGCATAGGCTCATCAGAGAGCTCCAGATCGCCCTTTTAGTGTCTTTGATCAAGTCTGAGACTTTCTAGGGGACCCTTAGAGGATTAGCATGAATGAATCCAACCGTCTTCCTCCTTTTCCCCCTTCCTGGGGGTTTTGCTATGAGCTGTAGCCACAGGCTCCTCCTTAACTGTTGTGAATGCCTGATTTCAAATGGATGCACAAACCCGGTGGGCTTATTGACTCAAATCTCAGCATTTGGGGTACTCAGTGACAACAGGGAGGCAACCAGTGACTCTCAGTGTTTCCCTGGGAGTGCATTATTAGCTGGAGTTCCAGAAGTGCGGCTGTGGGACAAGATAGGTGAGGTGAGTATATATGTTGGGGGGTATGAGTATATATGTGTGTATATACACACACACACACACACACACACAACTAAAAATCAAATTAAAAGAGTATATATATACTCTTAATTATATATATAATATATACATATTATATATATATACTCTTTTAATTTGATTTTTAGTTGTATAGTTATTCTTTTTTTTCAAATGTTTAAAACATTTTTCTATTTATACTTGGAGTCGCGGTGACGTGAACAAAATGCTAAGAATCCAGTCATGGTTTTGCAGTTAAATGGGAAAAGGACGCTGTCATGAAATGGACCGTGGTTCGGATACAGAAATGCTTTCTCAACTTCAAAGCGTTAAAAATGTCGTCTTCTGTAGATTAACTGAGGGGAAATCACTTGAATTCAAATTTTTTGTCTTAAAAAAAGTGAAGCTAATTGTAATTCCTAATGACCTCTCAGAAGTGTGCAGAGATTGTCCAGATTGTGCGGAGATTGTCCAGATATAATGGCTGGGGCAAGCCCTTGAAGGTTTTTTGTGAAAAGAAGTTGTTTAAACATTCAGACAAATGTATCATTGCTGGTCTTTCCCCGTAGGTATTCAAGAGACGGTATTTTTACTTGACTCAGCTTCCTGATGGTTCATACATTCTCAACTCCTACAAAGACGAGAAAAATTCCAAAGAGTCTAAAGGTTGTATCTACTTGGACGCCTGCATTGACGTTGTTCAGGTAGGGCTATCGAAGTTACCTTTTCTTCTCTTTCTTGAAGGGGGTTATTGATCAACTGTTAAGAACCTTCACATTTTTCTGTCATGGTCAATGGCATCTCCATCCACCAAAACATTTATACTAGGAAACTTAGAATCCTCTTCGCTGCCCTATTCTTCCTCTGTGCGAGAATTCAAGTGTTTACTCAGGCCTTTGGAGGCTGACTCCAAAGTGCTTTTTTTTTTTTTTAAAGATTTTATTTATTTATTTGACAGAGATCACAGGTAGGCAGAGAGGGCAGGCAGAGAGAGTGGGAGTGGGGAGCAGGCTCCCTGCTGAGCAGAGGGCCCGATGCGGGACTTGATCCCAGGCCCCTGGGATCATGACCTGAGCCGAAGGCAGACGCTTAACCCACTGAGCCACCCAGGTGCTCCTCCAAAGTGCTTCTTGATCTCTTACCTTGTTTCCACTTGTACTGCCCTTCTCCTGGTTGTTTCTTTGTCCTCTTCCGCCTAGAGGCTTGCCTTCATGCTCTCTGCTTTGTTGTCTTGCTGTAGTCCATCCTCCGAAGACAGAGATGGGGTCCTTCACTTGTCTCCTTAAAACCTTTTTGGCTCTTGATGTATCATCTCACAGAGGGAGAGCTAAAGCTCTTGCCATGACCTGCCCTCAGCCTCCCTTCTAACGTTATGCCCCCACACCTCAAAAACACTGTGCTCTAACCACTCCACGGGTATTTGCTTTTCGTCCACTTGTTTCTCTGCTTGGCGCACACTTTCTCCTTCTGTTCCCTTTTGAACCTTATCTTTCAAGACTCCATTCAGATGGCTCTTAGACCGTGAGATGTTTTCTGTTTCTCTCTTCACCCTCATGCCCACCGCAGAAAGGGAGCCCCCCCTGCCCTGTGCACCACTTTGCTTTTTCCTCGGTCCTAGACCCAAAAGCATACTCCAATTTGTGGTTCATTCTGCATATTCCTTCGGGATTCTGGTGACCATTTCTTACTCGTGTCCATGTCCCCTGTAATAACTGACAGTGTTGTGCACCCAGGAGCGGCCGGACAAACATTCGCGGTTGTGAATTACCCAGGGGGCATGGGACAGAGGTGCAGGGAGGTAGGGCAGAGAGATGATCTAAATAGGAAGTTGATTGGCCAAGAGATGGAGCCATTACTACGGAGCCTGGGTGGGGGCTGACTTTAAGGGACGCCTAGCTGCGGGGGAGGTGGGAGGTGCTGGTTCAGGGCCCTTGTCCTGCCTGAATCTTATTTTTAATCCTACTGAATCCCACTTATTATTAATCCCACTCAAATGAGATTGTCGTGTGGATCAAATAAAAAACACTTAAGGAGCACCTGGGTGGCTCAGTGGGTTAAGCCTCTGCCTTCAGCTCAGGTCATGATCTCAGGGTCCTGGAATCGAGCCCCACATCGGGCTCCCTGCTCAGTGGGGAGCCTGCTTCCCCCCCTCTCTCTGCCTGCCTCTCTGCCTCCTTGTGATCTCTCTCTCTGTCAAATGAATAAATAAATTCTTAGAAAAAAAAAACAAAAACACTTAATAAAGATCTATGTGACTAAAAGGTGCCTATATATATATATAAATGTATACTATAAATATATTTATTATATAAATATAATATATAAATATATATATACAAAACATAAAAGTTTATATGTAAAATATAAAAAATATACAAGTATTTCTAGAAATAAATATATATATAAAAAACAGCCTTCTTAGCTTACTGGAAGAAAGAAGGCACACGATTCCCAGTTTTTCTCAATTAGCTCTAGTCCAGATTGCCCTTCCTTTCTCGTGTTCCCAGCCTCTGCTTTCTCCGTCTGTTTATGATTCCTCTTCCCAAATATTTTCAAATCTATGAATCTTGAGGACTTACTACAGCCGTTGAATTTCATCCTTTACCTACTTCGAAGATGAGAAGGGGGCACTTCTTTGGGTCCTTCTTGAATGATGGTTGCGTAGTGGGAAGTTCTGGATTCGCGAGCCTTTCTTGAAATTAATGCCGAGGTGTTTGGGAGTGGGGAGAGTGTGTCATTTCTTTTGTCACGACAGACAAGGTGGTAGTACAAGAGAGGACATCATCATGTTTGAGCAAAGGAGGCGGCTTTTGTTTTCCTTCTGTGCTAGCGTTCGGCACAGGTCATGTCCATGTTTTTTACCGAGAGCCGCCACGTCACGTGAACCAACTCTGGTCCTTTTTTATGCTAGTCTGATGTGCTTCACATCATACATGGGACCGTGAACTTGGTATCGGTAGTGCGTTTTATGGTGCGATACGAAACAAATACCAGGTTTATTTCAAATCCCATTGGAGCTTCTTTCCAAGGGCTGAGTTTGGAAATCTATAAATATGCAAGACAAACTTGCAGCAGGGCAGAAATAGTTGCAAACGTTTGCTGATTTTTACAGCGGCAGTGGGATTCTCTCGGTGTGGAGGATGGGAAAGGGCCTTACCTGGTAATACTTGGTCAGCAGGTAGTACCTCATGCCAACTTTGTGCACAGACCGCTTTGCTCAGTAGTGAGGGGGAATATAAAAGGTACGTTTGACACGGTCCTTCATCGTCTGGAAGTTTCTGTTTCTTGTTGAAAGAAGCAATTCTTCCATGAGAGTACTGACGTGCGTATGTGCTGAGCTGAGGTAAAAATAAATAAACGAGTGGAGTCTAATACGGAAAGGCTAACTAGACTAACCGAACACACGCTTTTTCTTTTTTTTCCTCTAGTGCCCCAAAATGCGCCGTCATGCATTTGAACTGAAGATGCTGGATAAGTATAGCCATTATCTAGCCGCTGAAACCGAGCAGGAAATGGAGGAATGGTTGCTAACTTTGAAGAAGATTATTCAGATCAATACTGACAGTTTAGTGCAAGAGAAAAAGGAGCCGGTAGAAACAACCCAAGGTCAGAATTTTTAAATGGTTCATTATTGAGGTAAAGCTCTTATCTTTAATCCGTGGGAATGTCCTTTGCACAGGGTGGGTCCAGAACTCTTAATCTTGGAGGTTGACCTGCTTCCTCATTAGAAATAACTATGGAGGTTGATAGATTTTCTTTTTTATTATTATTATTATTTTTTTTTGCAAGAGTTGATGCTGCCGAGGGTTCTGACACATGAAATATAACCAGACTAAAACGGATAGGGAATTCATGGCAGATTGTCAAAAGTCCATTAAGGTTTTCCCTGTGCTTTCATAATCAGAATTCTTTGCAGTAAATCTAGCAGGAGAGGATGGGGTGGGAGAGATAGGCTGTTCCTCTTAGGTGATTAGTAATGGTCTGCATGGTTCGGAACATCTGCTTTTAATGAATTTGCAGAAGATGAAACTAGCAGCCAAGGGAAAGCCGAGAACATCATGGCCAGTTTGGAAAGGAGCATGCATCCAGAGCTGATGAAGGTATGTCTTTCTTACGCAAACTTGTTTTCAGCTGAGACAACGCAGGATTGGCTATTAAAGTTTGAACACTGGAGTGTCCATTTGGCAATGTCATTTCGAAGTTAAAAACCACAGGAAATTAGTGAAACAGGTAGAGATGGTAAGAGGAAAGTTACGCTCCTAAAGGTGGACCTGCAAGGGCCAACTAACGGTTTGGAAAATCTTATTATTTTTTTTCTCTAGATATTGGGAGGTACTTCTAGATTTTCGTGACGTTACTGATGTTCCTTCTTACTCAGCATAATTACTATATGTCATTCATAAGATAAATATTCTTTATTCAAGGGGATATTGATATAAATTGAACAGGATATTCCATCTAATGATTTGCATATGTTAACTTCATATGAAAATCACATAGTCTGTCTATATGTAAATCCATACAAATATATATATGAATAATTTCATCAGATAAAGATTTTGGTGATCGGACATCGTTTGTGTTAATTACTCCTACTCTGCTCTTTGGAGTTTGAAATGAGCTAATTTAGAAAGTGTAGAGGCTATTATCATACCTATGTTAGTAGGTTACATATTTTACTGTGTGGACTCCATACTATGGTAGAATAGGTTATAACTCATTTATTCATTTAAATAGCTCATTAAACCTATTTATATTTTTTTACTTTGTTCTTCTTCAAAGTAACTTGACTAAGTTACTTGACTAAGTAGTGTAACTTAGACTACTAAGTTACACAAGCTTAGAAGTTATTTTTTTCTACTTTATTATTATTTTTTTTACTTTAAATTTATCCTTCTCTTAACCAAAAAATTACACTTCACGGTTGTTTTCCAAAACTTGGGAACACATTCACCATCCCCAGATCTAGGTTTTGTATGATTTTGTAGATGTTAACGTATCCTTTCTGAGTCTTCGACATTCCTGTTCCAGGCGGTACAGCCCACTGTGTTTTTCCTAAAGCGATGGAATTAGAATTATGTATAATATCTCATGGCTGGCACCCTGGTGATGGAAGAGACAGTGTTTTGTCATTTATTTTTCTTTTGCATTCAAATCTCTTGGATTCCTTTTTTGTACTACTATGGCCCAAGCAATATTCTTGTTGTTAGGAGAGACACATAGAAAGTGTTAAGAACCTGGTCTGTAGCTTATCATCGGTCCTAGTGATGGTGACTGTCATCCAGCAAGCGTCTTTTTTATCCATCTCAAGTAAATGGAGATGGGGAATAGTGTATTTCTGAAGATCTGTCCGATGGTAGTTTTCCAGATGAGATACCTTTTATTTTTAAGTAATCTTCACACCCAAGGTGGGACTTGAACTCACAACCCTGAGATTAAGAGTCGCATGCTCTGCCGACTAAGCCGGCCAGGCGCCCTGCACGAGCTAATTATTTAAATGTTATTTAGGACTCTTTTGAAGGAAACAAAGTAATGTTTGGTGTGTCTGTTTTTAATTTTAGTATGGCAGAGAAACTGAACAGCTGAACAAACTCAGTAGAGGAGACGGAAGACAGAATCTCTTTTCTTTTGATTCGGAGGTCCAGGTATTAATGACACATTTCTTTAAATAACCAGAGAATTGTCACTTATTTAGATAAACAACCTCTGGGAAATGTGGAAATCGCTGATTTCTGTAGCGCTGGGCAGTACCTATTGCTTTCTATTTGTCGTGTTCACTTCGAACCGGGTAGCTTAACTGACATCCGGCAAGAGACCGGCACAGGTGCAAATGGTTTAGGACTGACTACACATTGTTTTTTTTTCTTTTTTCCCCCTCCATTCCCTGTATCTCTTGTCACCTGGTCTCCTCTAAAGAAATAAACGAGGGAACATTTAAAGATGGTTCCTGCGCTTTTAACCCATTAAATACCAGCGCAGTCTAGTAGCAGCGGATATCTGCAGTATGAAGAACACTGAGTCATACGAGGGGTGTGGTTTATTTTCTACTCCTGATGGAGGCCTCGGAACTGGGTTAATGTTTGTGTCCGGCTCAATCCCACTTCCAGTGGAAAGTGGTGCCGGGAAGTGCAGGCTTATGTTCATTTGTGTGTCTCACCCTCTTTCGGGAGAGTGAGGCCCTCTTTGTGCTAAGATCTATGTGGTTCATATTTAATTCTGTATTTTCTGATCAAATTACTGATTTGTTTAAATGGAGAAATTCAACTGTATGTAAGTCTTATGCCTATTTTCTAAGCATGTTTCATGAGAAAAATGAAATTATTTGGAGAAAGGTGAAATTTTTTTCATTTTTTTTCCTCCATGAGATTTATAATGAAAATTTGGAGGGTTTTTTTTGGGGGGGGAAATAGAAAAGCATGCATTATACATGCATTAATAGTTTTTTTTCTCAGTGAAAATAGCTTGCAAAAATGTAATTGGGGGAGACTGATTTTGTCGTTTCTTTCTGCTTCCAGTGGTTTTCTAATTAAGTTGTTTTTTTTTTGAAATGGGAAAAGTATATAGTCTATATATAATGCAGACATTTTTCCTTAATAAAAATACCACACAAGAAAATAAAATTATTTGGGGGAAAATATTTTTAACGAAGTTTCATGTCCTACTTTTTTCCGTAGCAGTATGATACTGTTTTTGTAAGTTAAGTGATTAAAAAAAAAAAAAAGTACAGCTGGTCTTGAGAGCGTTAGTTCTAAGACAGTCATTCAGAAAGTTGCCTGTTCCAGGCAAGTCTGAGAAGTCTGAGCCTTTTATAGAACCAGCCCCCGCACCCCCCCACCTCCAAACCCCTCTATGATTGGGCTCTAATTGGACATGTCAGGCTCTTTCACTGTATACAAAGAAGCCGATTGACTGTGGTTGAAACTCAATCCAGTGTCTTTAAAAAATTTGTGGTACAGTGTTTTTGTGGTCATGGAACTGAACTCAAACATAACATTACTTATCAGAGAGCTACGACAGCCAGTGAGGAATTCAGAGCTCTGATGTAACTTTAAAGCACGGAACGGTTGAATGTAATGTTGATTCCGGAAGGCACTATCCTTGCAGAGAAATCCGTGCCGTACGCATTGAGTGTCTTTTCTAGGTGAAGTACCCTCCTAGGGTATCAGCTTTCTCTTTTGACCACAGAACGATGTTTAGAGAGAGATCTTTCTACCACGGACCTTCGAGAATCAGGAAACACCGGCTGACCAAAGGAGATGGCTCCAGATCGGGACTCCTGGGGAAAGCCCGGTGTCCCAGCATTGGGACTCACGGGCCTCAGAAGGGAAAGGATTTGGGGGCTGGGATTGTTTAGTTCCGTTTCTCTTCACATTCCACTGTCTGAATAAGATAGAAGGGAGAGCAGATAAATGGGCAGAAATTAGAATTGATCTCCATGGCAATGACTGGCCTCTGCCAGCTGAAGAGGGAGCTGTCTAGTCCCACACATTTGTATTCAGTTTATAGATAAATAGACTCTGGAGGTGGGGGGCGATGGCGCGTTCAGGTACGAATATTGTTCTTGGGCCTCTATAAGGAGGATTTTGTCAGCGGTGCAGGCTAGGTCAGAACGGCTGTAATTATCCAAGGCTCTTCCAGCACAATACCTGTTTTGGCTCGAATTACTTAGGCAGTTGAGAAAAATTCTTGTGTTTCTCGGCTTGAGTTTTCCGTATTGGCGGTATAGTCTATTCAGATTGACCCAATAATTTCCCGTCTCCCTCATCTCGGGTCTTAAAGTATAGTAAGTGGCCCCACAATGTATGCTTTTCCTCCCACTTGTGAGCAGAACTTAAAATGTGTTCAGATACTCAGAAGGAATGGAGGAACTCAGATTGCCTGAACTGTATGAGCTGAGGAGGAGGATTCTCGAAGTTTCTTTGAGGAGGGACAGATTCCTCCCCGGCTGAGAGGAATCCTTAACTCCTAATATCTGTTTTTAAAACTTAAAAAAAATTTTTTTTTGAAATACTAATAATTAAACAAATACATCTCTGGGGCAGTCAGGGCATACCCCTAGCTCTGTTAGAAGCTGAGCTCAGTGTTTATCCCTTTTCGAAGCAGACACGTCCCCCTCAGTTCATCATTGAAATGTAGGTGGTCCCCAGGGTCTAGCTGCCACTGACTCCCTAATTCAGATCCCAACCCAGACCTCTGCTGTTTTCCCAGCCACTTAGTCCACCTCAAACTGGACACATCGCAAACGAAGCTCACCATCTCCATTCCTCCTCCCCCGTATCTGCCATTCTGTGTT
Source organism: Martes martes (assembly GCF_963455335.1). Classification (NCBI taxonomy): domain Eukaryota; kingdom Metazoa; phylum Chordata; class Mammalia; order Carnivora; family Mustelidae; genus Martes; species Martes martes. The sequence goes on from NC_137897.1 coordinate 91,689,466, forward strand.
ACCTCGCAACCAAGGTCATGACACCACAGTCGAATTGTCTAAGTTAGAGACCATCATGTTACCCTTGATGCCTCTATTGTCTCCATTCACGGCCATTTTGCCTCCCGTAGACCTCACAGAAGACACCATCTCCGCCATACTGGAACATGTATTTTGTGGGGAAGACTGATAACAACTAAGGACATATGAAAAAGTCATGTCAGAAGACTTAAATCAAGGAAAGGGAGTATAGACTGTCAGAGTGTGCAGTCCGCTTAGGGAGTTAAGGAAGGTCTCTGTGGAAATGCCAGTTGATAAGGAGACATGAATGAAATGAGGGAGTGAGCCATGCGTCTGTCTGCCAGACCGCAAATGCAAAGGCCCTGAGATGGGAGTGTACTTAGTATGTTGGAGAAAGAACCGAGGAGGCCAGTGTGGCTGGAACAGAGAGTGGGGGTGGAGGGGAGGCAGCAGTTGTGGGAGATGAAGTCGGAGGAGCTGAGGGGGTAGGGGCTTCTGTCATATAAGGCTTCGTAGGCCAGGGTACAGACTTGTGACTCTTCCTGTGCTTTAGATCAGAGTCTTATCATTTCCCTCTAGGATTTCTCTGTCAGTGTTTGAACTTTGGTATGAGAGCTCTAGAAAGACCTATTGAATGAAAAAAAGGGTTCAAACAAAGAATGGGTAGAGAAACCGTAGGATTCTGCAGTTTTTACTTACAGATCTATGTTAATATGAATCCTGTTTTTTGAAATGATTTATTATCATCTGTTTTGTAGAGGTTGGACTTTTCAGGAATTGAACCTGATATAAAGCCATTTGAGGAAAAGTGCAATAAACGTTTCCTGGTGAATTGCCATGATTTAACTTTCAATATCTTGGGTCAAGTTGGAGACAACGTAAAAGGACCACCCACGAATGTATGTATGACTTTTTCCTTCCACCTTAAACCAGTGCATTAAGGAAACGCTTTGCTTTTTTTTTTTTTTTTTAATCACTGGAAGTAATTTACGGGATGAAAATTCCATAGCTATGTACTGTGATAAATTTGACATGGAGGCATTTCATACGTGCCTTTCTTTTGCCAAAATACGAATGTGTCTTCATCCTGAGTGGATTCATGACCGTATTAACCAATTTAAAATGCAGATAGTGTAGGCTCTTGACATTCTAAAGGGACATGTTCCCCGAACCTGGACGGTCCTTCAAGTTGGGAATTCTGCCAGAGAATGTGACTTCTTCTGTGAGGTTGGCTCATCGCACTGAGTAAGGAACCCCAAAACTAGGCGGGGACACACATGCTGTGCAGTCGGCTGCCCTCTGTCGTCCTAGAGTGAATTCATTTTGTTCTTCACAGCAAATTCCAACCTTGAGCTGTCGTGGATCATTTGAGTTACTCAGAAACACTTGAAACTATAAATGTAAAAATCGCCAGAGCCTGCATTCATTCATCCATCTATCTTCCTTCCTTCCTTCCTCCCTTTCTTTCCAAGATTTTATCTATTTATTTGACAGAGAGAGACACAGTGAGAGAGGGAACACAAGCAGGGGGAGAGGGAGGAGGGAGAAGCAAGCTTCCAGCTGAGCTGGGAGCCCGATGCGGGGCCCGATGCAGGGCTCCATCCCAGGACCCTGGGACCATGACAAAGGCAGACGCTTGATGACTGAGCCACCCAGGCGCCCCTATGTTCATCTTTCTTTTTTTCGTTCTGGTTTTACCTTTGACAAATACCCGCAGTAATGACTTATTTTCTTCCAGAGCAGCTAAAATGCACTAGCAGGCTTCCTGTGTATAAAGGGTTAATCTTTACACCATTTGGCACGAAATTTCTCTTTGTGACCAGCCTTCAAATGCTGTCTGTAGGGAGGAATTGTGTCTTCCGTAACCGCTGATGGGGCAAAGCTTTTGTCAAGTAATTTGATGTTGACTGATATTCGCTCTTATTAAAGGTCCTATCTAGTAAGCTGTAACATAACAAAAGGGAACATTCATTTTTATTCGATAATATTGGCATTGTTTTTCGGCGATTTCAGTAAATAAAAATAAACATGTTATTCAGAGAATAATTGATGTCCTTTAAAAGTGCGGCTTCTGATTTCTCCTCATTTAAAGAAAGTGTAACTTGCAAAATTACGTATACCCGGCAGAAGTTAACATTTGATAGGCTGTTACTTCAGAGCACTCTGTCTTATATGCAAACGAGCCCTAATGCAATTTTAGCCGAATGTGGAACTCAGAAAGGAACAGCAGTCGCAGAGCCTCGTGGAAACCGAACATCGTCCTGTCATTTTGCATCCCTCCCCCACCCCCACCGAAAAGTCTTCGCTTCCAAATGTCATTGTTTTCATTCCCAGGTGGAACCCTTCTTTATCAATCTCGCCTTATTTGATGTAAGGAACAATTGCAAGATTTCAGCCGACTTCCACGTAGACCTGAATCCCCCGTCTGTCCGCGAGATGCTGTGGGGCCCCTCCGCCCAGCTGGCCGGTGATGGAAGCCTGAAAAGCTCCTCCCCGGAGTCTTTTATTCACGGAATTGCTGAGTCTCAGTTACGCTACATAAAGCAGGTAAAGAGTCCTCTCTTAGCCTCCTGGAGAAGAAACCGAAACACACCCATGGGTTATTTCACCCGCTCAGACCCATGTTTTCCCAGGCTTTCCATCTCCCGTAAGGTCTGTGGCTGGGGGGTTTTCTGGGGACCGAAGCGGCAGGAACAGAATGGAAACCACATAGGCTAGCTACGCCTCAGCAAAGGAACATTTTCAGTGGGACCGTGATGTGAGTCTCAGAGGAAGCGTTCTGTGAGCTGAATGTAGGTCACACAGACAGAGACGCACACCCCCAACTCCTGTGCGTACTTGTGAGCAAGGCAGGGGACGCCTGGAAGGTTTGTTTCTTTGAAGAAAAAAGTGGACCCTGCCGGAGCCTGCCCCCCTTCCCGAATTCCCCGCTCCTTTGGGAGTAGGTGGCCAGGTTTGGGTTTTGGCTTTTGTCTTGGTGGGCCGTCTTTAGTTCCAGATATTTGTTAAAACACCATTGGATTTTTCCTTAGGACCAGAGCAAAAAGCAACTCCTTGCAGAACTTTAGCCGAAGCCTGGCTGCTGACCAGAGAATGGAGTTCTGAGTGAGTGCAAAGAAGAGAAGGAAATTAGGCAGGGAAGGGAAGGTGCCCTCCTGAATGAAACTTCACCCTGTCAGGGCAAGTCTTGTGACCTGTCACAGATGGGAGGCTGTTATCTTTGCCAGATTTGAGTATAGGATAGGGGTTCCGTGTGTCGGGCTACACCCCTGGCTGAGGTGCCATTAGATCTGTGTCCCTCAAATTCCTGGCCTTCCTGACCCGCCCCCCCCCAGCAAAACGTCCTGCATTGACGGTCAAATTCCTCCAGAATATCGTTCTTCCCAGTGGCCAAGTTGTCCGGAATTTGGGGATCTTCGTTTGCGAGCCGGCAGTGTTCATGCTGACCCCCCATGAATAGGTAGTTTTAATGGAGCATAAAGGCTCTTTATCTGAGGAGTTCTGGTTGAAAAGCAGTGGGAGGGGACTGCTTCCGTCACATACGCAATGCCGCGCTCTCCGTCCTGTCCAGTGCAAAGAGACCCCTTTAGAAGGAGCCTGACGCTTCCCTTGCATTTTGACCTCTGACCTCCCTGCAGGCCATGAGAGGTTAGGCAGAACAGAATTAGCAGTCTTCCTTCTTGACTTCTGCAACTAAAAGGAAACTAGACTGTGACAGAATTGAAACTGGAAAGAGGCACAAGAACAAAGCAGTTCACGTTATAAGATTTATTCCTCTCCCCCCCCCCCGATGAAAAGGTGGTTCTTTTTTTTTCTGATTATAAAACTAAATGTATTCTGATGTAGAAGATTTGAACAAGACGAAAAGCATAAAGAAGAAAAAGTTGCCGCGCCCCATAGACAAGAAGTGTCAACATTTTGGCCAACCTCTTTCCAGACATCTGTGTATATATAAATGCATGAATCTTATGTATGTTTGTATACAAACTAGATCCTGTTCATGCCATTTTATGCCTGCTGTATTTGTTTCATATCACGTGTATCCTGTATTAGTATCTCTGGATCAGTATCTCTGGATCGCTCACATTCAGAAAGGCTAATGTCGTATTCCATGAACTTAACTCATTGGGATATTTGTCATTTTGGGATATCGTAAATAACACTACATTGGACATCCTTGTGTATGCTCATTAGCTCTCCTGTTGAATTATCTCCTTAGAATAAATACCAAGCATTGGGGTTTTTTGGATTCAGGATTATGCTCATTGGTACAGATTGCTAAATGGTGGGGGAAGACTTTGCATGTGCAGTTACTTCCCTCCTTAGGCTCTGGATCTGTGGATCTGGATCTGTTGCCTCTTTTATTTTTTATTTTATTTACTTACTTATTTGTCAGAGAGAGAGAGAGAGAGAGCGAGCATATGCAGGGGGAGCAGCAGGCAGAGGGAGAAGCAGACTCCCCGCTGAACAGGGAACCTGATGCGGGGCTCGACCCCAGGACCCTGGGATCATGACCTGAGCCAAAGGCAAATGCTTAACTGACTGAGCCACCTAGGCGTCCCTACCATATCAAATAAGCCCCTTTAAGCCAATGATGTGTTTACTTTATTTCTTCAGTGTACTTAGCTGTATGTTCAAGGCATGGAGTTTAAGTTGTGGGCATGGGCTTCATCCCACTTGTAATCTAGGTCAGGAAGAAAATCAACAGTTTTTTCAGTATCTCCAGTATGCTGGAATTTTCCTTTGACATTTCATGTAATCATCATAGTCTTGTGAAATAGTGCACTTGTGGCTGTTTTGGAGGGGTGGAAAGGGCAGATCAGGAGGTGAAGGAAGCCGTCCACCATTACGCAGCCGAATGCGGAGAAGGTAGGATTGGAACCTAGGTCTGTTCCCAAGACCTCAGTCAACAATGGCCAGCAGAATGTAATTCCATGCTGCAGCCTATTGTGCAATGATAGTGGAGGTGTTCGGAACACAAGTGGGGGTGGGGGGGCGGGAGTTAACTTAGAGGGCCACACAGAAGTTGTGGGGCTTGGGAGAAGAAGCCTGAAAAGAATGGAGGAGCGGTGGGAAGGTGACCCGAGGGACAGTGGCCTCAGATGGCTTTATCATCTTGCAATCTTTTCAGACCAACTGATGAAACCAGGAAGTGGTCATTTACTTCAACTAGTTGAACATTTTATTTTGGAGAAGTTTTTTTTTTTTTAAGATTTTATTTATTCATTTGACAGAGAGAGATCACAAGCAGGCAGAGAGGCAGGCGGAGAGAAAGAGAGGAGGAAGCAGGCTCCCCGCCGAGCAGAGAACCCAATGCGGGGCTCGATCCCAGGACCCTGAGATCATGACCTGAGCCAAAAGCAGAGGCTTAACCCACTGAGCCACCCAGGTGGCCCTGGAGAAATTTTTTCCTCAACTTCTTCCCATTTAGGGGGAGGAAGCAGTGCTGTGTTGGAGAAAGACTGAATGTAGGTGGATCTGAACCCGGATCCCAGCTCGCCCATTCTTCAGCAATGACAACGAGTTTAGCACCTTTTTTTTTAAAGGTTTTATTTATTTATTTGAGAGTGAGAGAGAGCAGAGAGGGAGAGTACGTGAGTGGGGGGATGGGCAGAAGGAGAAGCAGGCTCCCCGCAGAGCAGGGAGCCTGATGTGGGGCTCGATCCCAGGACCCCGGGATCATGACCCAAGCTGAAAGCAGATGCTTAACCAATGAGATACCCAGGCGCCCCAAGTTCAGCACCTCTTACATGCCACTGTATTTCTCTAGCTTCTTTATCAAGGCCCTTATTTTCATAACAGCGTAGCAAAGTAGGTAGGTACTATTTCCATACCCATTATACAGATGAGGAAATGAAGGCACAGAGCTGTCCAGTAGCTTGCCCCGGGGTCACAGAACTTAGATGAGGAATAGGACCTGAAAGTAGGTCTAGCAGGTTTCAAAGCCAGGTGTTTACCCCTGTGGTATACTGCTTCTGTGTTACGCGAGAGAGGAGGAGAAGGCCCAGTTCCCCAGAGTTCCCAGAAGGGGCTGTCTTGGTGGCCGCAGCCCTTCCAGCAAGGCGGCTCGAACAGCAGGATAATCTATAGTGAGAGTTTGGTGGATGGTGGTTGTCTGGGGGCCATCCTACGCCTTCCCCATCTGTTCACTGGAGTCTTTCTCTCCAGTGGCTTTCTGAGAACAGTGAGGTGGCCACCGGAAAGGAGGGAGTTGGATCCATCGAGTAATTTTGCCTGCTTGTGACGCTTATTCTCAGCTGCCTGGCATTTTCTTCCCAGATGACTTGATAGAGCTCAGCTCCCCCATGTCTCCCAAGGTCAGACCTGATTGACTTTGGGTTGGGCTTGTGGGGGAGATGCTGACTCTTGGAGGCCTGCCTCCTTGTGACTCCATGGGCTCCCCCCTGGGGGCAGCTGTTATTAGCCTGGTGAAGGGGTACGGTATCTCCCCCGCAAAGCCCTGCCGTGCTGTGGGCTCTGTAAGTGTTGGGGACTGGGACGAGGGGGCCTCACCCCTTCTTTAGAGGGAGAGGGGCAGTTAAGGGGGTAAGAATTACCCTGAGGTTGGGGGCAGCCGCATCCGTGCTCCTAGGTGGAAAAGGATGGCTGGGCCAGAGGCCTTGTCTACAAGGGCCAGACTCCCGGGCCACATGGGGATTCCCTGGCGCTCTCTGGCTACCCTCTCTGTGTTCTGGGGACAGGGAGAGTGCTAGAAGCTGACTGGGACAAAAGGCAGAAGAGTGCTGACAGCGTCCCCCTTACCCTGGAATCCCTGGTAGTTTCAAAAAATGAATGTTTCTATGCCTCAGCATTCTTATCTGTGAACAGGAGGAAACGATAGTACCTGCATGCAGGGGCAGCTATAAGGCTCTGACAAAGTGCGCAGTTCCCAGAAAGGGCCAGGCATGGTGCTAGGCTGCCATGTTTGTTCAGCATGATGTGACCAGCCATAGAGCACAGTAATGGTGATCACAGATATCCAAGTGAAAGCACCTTGCTCTTAGCCATTGTCAGAGTTTTCAAAATGAGTGAGCATTAGCTGTAGCAAAAATCAGTATTGCTGCTCTCATCTGTCCTCATCGTGTGAAATGTCGGCTGCATGGGCCTCAGGGCTCAGAGGCAGCATAGCGTGGGCTGGATATATAGTCTGGAAGCCCTGGCCACAAGCTCCTTGTCTGCTTGCAGCATAAACTTCTGTAAGCCCTTGGTTTCTTCATCTGTGAAATGGGTATATCCTAAGTGCCTGCATTCGAGGGTTTTTTCCTGAAGATCAAGGAAGATAACACACAAAACCGTCTAGGACAGTTAGGTGACAATGTCAGCAGGGGCTGGCTGCCAGGCACATCTCCCCACCCAAGTGGCATGCTCCTGGGAGTACCAGGAATCGGGTTCCGTGGCCTTGTGAGTGTTTCGGGCCACTCAAGTAATAACTGAGTGTTCCTAGTGTGCAGTACAAGGAATCCATACAGGAAGTCTTTGAAGTAGCTGTTAACTCTCATCATCCCCATTTCTTTGGTGAGAAACCTGAGGTGTAGACACGGGATGGGGATTTGCCTCCACCCCTACATGGCAGAGCCAGAGGTTTGAACCCAAGACCTGTTAACTCCTGAGCAGTTTTTAACCACTTCCTTCTCTGCTCGCTGCTTGGGAATTCGAAGGTGAATCAGCCATTCCAAGTGATCTATCTATCTATCTATCTATATAAAATCCAGATCCTTATATATATGGATTCTGGCGGGGGGCGGGGAATGACTTGGGGTCTCACACGGGGTTTTCTCATCTTTCCCGGAAGCTGTGGAGTGCTTGCTCCGGAGCAGGTAAGATAATACGTCTGAAATATTCTGAAAACTGGAACGCACGATCTGAACACAGTTGGTAATACACCAGGTAGAAAAATAATACTCGGTTGAATCCCAGGAATGGGTTTTTCCCTTCGAATTAATTTGTGTGGTGCTCCTTTAAACAACAGACCTAATCAACTAACCAGCTCTTTGGCAAATAGTCTTCTTGGGAGGAGCTGGACAGTGGATGACACGGTGGTGTCACACGCATGCCCAGAAAGCGACTGTAACTCCGGCTGCATCTACGTTCATAACCCTTAAGTGGACTATACAGGAAAAAACCAACTTTTGGACTCTCTGTCCTCACCTGGAAAGCACAGATGCTCTTTAAGCGCAGTAAAGCATTTGCTTCCTCTTAGCTACAATTAGTATTAATTGCAGGTGAATTGCTCTGCAGTTAACATGCAGCGACATTTGAAAATGCACATTCAGTTCCACTTGAGAAACGCGCACATTTTCAGCACGGGCCCATGAAGCCGAACAATACGTGTCGTATTAATTAGGTATGAAAAGGCACCTTGCGAACACGGCCAAACACGAGAGGCCAAGTGGTAATGGCGACAGCTGTACCTCAGGGACAAATAGATGTGAAGTTGGTGACCAGAGCAGGTCGGTTTTGAAAGAAGCTTTAGGAGCTGTGTGAAAGGAAAGGCTGTCTATTTTCGGGGTCCTAGACACGACCCTGTATTAGAGGTCACCCTTTGATGCTAAGCACAGGACGAGGAATCATCGACCACGCAACGGTATGCATGAAGTCACATAAAAATGTCTAATGGGAGTAATTTTTTCTCCCTCAGGGAATTTTCTCAGTGACGAATCCACATCCTGAAATTTTTCTGGTTGCAAGAATTGAAAAGGTCCTCCAGGGAAACATTGCACACTGTGCGGAACCCTACATCAAAAATTCAGACCCAGCAAAGGTAGTGAATGCTCATTTGTGAACATTTCAGCTTAATGTAAAATTTGCCTTTTGCTGATATTTTAAATGGTTCTGTTAATGACCCCTTCAGGGAGCCTTGTTCTCTAAATACAGTGTGTCATGTGAGTATGCGTGCTACAGCTTGAATGTGACTCCCCCACCTTTTCATTTATGTTCTGTTTACATGACAGTCTGATTTCTGCTTGCTTATCAAAGTAAGAGCAAAAGGCTTTTAGGCGACATCTGCTCATTGACACCATATCGTTGGCAATAGCTTACTCTTTATTTCCAGCCCTTCCATTCAGCCCTAGAATGTCAGAGCTGGGAGGTCCAGCCCTGTCTGTGATAAGCACACGAAAGACAAGAGAGTGAGCGATTCATGGAGCTAAGTGAATTCAATTCCAGGGGCCGTCCTTTATTCTGAGATTTTTGTTCTTCCTACCTTTTTGAACATTACGCCTGTGTGTCTTTCACGGAATGTTGGCATATGAAATGGTAGCAACTGTTGTTTTTTTTTTTTTTTTAAAGATTTTTATTTATTTATTTGACAGAGAGAGATCACAAGTAGGCAGAGAGGCAGGCAGAGAAGAGAGGCGGAAGCAGGCTGCCCGCGGAGCAGAGAGCCCAATGTGGGGCTCAATCCCAGGACCCTGGGATCATGACCTGAGCCGAAGGCAGAGGCTTTAACCCACTGAGCCACCCAGGCGCCCCAGTAGCGACTGTTTTAACTGTTGGAATGTCTTCAGATGGCAACGTGAAAAGTCAGCAACCCCTGTAATTGTCCAAATTTCTGGATCGTGAAATCCAGACTCCTGCAAATGAGTGACCTGGTCCTTTTCTCTTGTTTTACAAATGAGAAAACGGAGGCCCAGAGAGCGAAAGCGTGCGTGGCTTGCTTCATTAGCGGCACTGAAGCTACTGCGTATTTACGAAGAGTCGATCCGTCATGCGTGGTATCTGGTTGTGTGTCCAAATAGTGTTTACTGAGCGGAAGGTGCCGAGGGGACATGTGACTAATTTGTGTGGGAGAGAAAAGTCTCAACAATGTAGATAAGAGCCTCTAGCAATCTGCATCCCTGGGGACGAGCATCCAGCCAGCATTTCGCGGCTGGTTTTGGCTCTGTGGGCTGTTAATCTTCTGTCAGCTCCCAGCGCCTTGCAAACAGCAGGTCCTTGCCCAACCAAACTAATTGCATTGACTCTTGGTCACTTGGCTTTTTATCTTGGGAGTAAAAAGGTCAACTGTATTCAGAACAAACTTCTCCCAAGAATAATGAGTGTCTGTCTGCTCATGTGTGAAAGGAAATATGCATTAAAAATGTTCAAAATTTTCCCAGTAGAGGTCTTTGGTACAAAACGTGCCCTATACCTCTTTTTATCCATCTTTGGATATCCTGATGAAGGCTCTGTTAATGAGGAAACACAAAACGCTTTAAAAAAAAACCCCACCAAACTCTGGTCTTGGGGTGCCTGAATGGCTCAGTCGGTTAGGTGTCTTGCCTTCGCCTCGGGTCATGACCTCAAGGTCCTAGGATTGAGACCTGCATCGGGCTCCCTGCTGAGTGGGAGGCCTGCTTCTCCCTCTCCCTCTGCCTGCTGCTCCCCTGCTTGTGCTCTCTCTCTCTGCCAAAAATAAATAAATAAATAAATAAAATCCAATTAAATTTTAAAAAAGGAAAGAAAGAAAACTCTAGTGGAAAGTGGGTAGCTGCCGTGTGTTGTGTTTTTATTGGGAGCTCTTTCTTTTTCTCTTTTCCCAGACTGGGATGTTTTGCATCGGTAAGTGGGGGAAATTACTGCGTGCTGTGAGTCTCTGGTTGTTCAAACACACACTAGTGTGTCTTCTTATTTCTGCCCCTAGACAGCCCAGAAGGTGCACAGGACAGCAAAGCAAGTGTGTAGCCGCCTTGGACAATACAGAATGCCCTTTGCTTGGGCTGCCAGGTTTGTACAAATATAATCGTGACCTTTCTTTCGCACTCATCTGTAAAGTTCACGGCTGTCATCCTTGCCAGCAGCGTTTAACGGGCGGTCTCTGACAAGCCAGGTCTATCCCTGGCCCCTTGGACGTGGCTGGGTCCTCTCAGGGACCAAGTGGCTCTAGCAGCAGACGTTTCTCTCTGGGGGCTGGGAGTCTGAGGTCCGGGTGCCAGCATGACCGGGTGATAGCGAGGAGCCTCTTTGAGGTTGCAGACAGCTAGCTGGCTTCTCCTTTATCTTCATCTAGCTGCCCTTTTCTAGGGGCACTAATCCCATTCATGAGGGCTCCACCCTCCTGACCCAATCACCTCCCACACGCCCCTCCTCCTAGTACTGGCTCTTTGGGGTTTGGCTTTCCACGTGGGAACTTAGGTGGGAGGGCACAGACGTGAACTCCGCTGCGGGATATGAGAATCCTTTCTCTTGCAATTTGCCGTGCCTCAAGGAACCTTCCATTCCTTCATCTGTGGTGCTTCAGGGAAATTTGCTTTGGCCTCAGTTCCCGATCTGACCACCACTTAATTTTATTGCATTTTAAAGCAGAGTTTATTTGCTACAGTAATGGAATTTTTTTGCCCTCCCCAGAAAACCCGAGATTGTAACGAATTATGTACAGTGTGCCCGCTGTTTCAAAGCTGGCTAAGTTTATGCTTCGAAAAGCTATCCTAGAATATTTCTGGAAACCGTACTAAAAATGAGAAGGCAAAAGAATGCGGTTGTTAAGTGCAAGCGGGTCATTCATGAATAGACTTGGTTTCTGATGACAAATGCGGGAAACCCGTCACGGGTAGTGTATATGGAAAGTTGTTATCTCTAGTTCATCTCTTATGGTAGGTTATATTCTTTTTTTTTTCCCCCAGTTCTTGCAAGTCTACATACAGTGATGACTTAAAATATCTTTCTTGTCCCCCACCCCTTTGAAGTCCAGGTTCACTGGCTTGTGAGTGGTATAGCCTGTACAGCTCACTGAAACTTCTGGGGAAAGGGCACCATGTTCCGAGTAATTCAATCCACTGTGTTTGGTGGTTGTTGGGGAGTAGCATAAGGGGGGGAGATTCTGAGCTAATTAACTCTTCTGTCACTGTTTATAATCTTTTCATTTGGGGGAAGCTTTCAGAACATACTGTGTGTTGGTAGATGAAAAAGCATGCTTGTCCTCGTTTTGTGGGCTAGTTTCAAAAAAAAAAAAAAAAGAAGAAAAAGAAGATAACCAAGGTTGGGTGAATGGCGAAGAGTCACGGAGGTTGGTCTGTTTAGGCACTGGCGGGGGTGAAGTGTGGCTTGTGGACAGACACGTCCTTAGTGGTGCTCTGGCTTGAGAAGTCTGTCGCTGCTGTTGGGATTATTCAGAGTTATCTGGGAACCCTGTACAAAGCGGTGGTCTAAGTGCTTTAACGTGTACCTTCTTGAGAGGTGAGAACTGTTATTCCTGCCCGGGAGAGGAGGAAATTCAGCCGTGGAATGATTAAAAAAAAAAAAATCCTTGCCCAACTTCACGGAGCACATGGCCAAGCTGGGATCTGAACCCACAGCACGTGACCTCTGCCCATGCCAGACCACGGTAGTGCACGGCCCACTGTCGTGGCCGTTCGATGCTGTATGGTCAGTAGAAAAATGAGTTTAAAAAGTAATTTAGGTATTAATTTAAAAACCTTTGAACGTAGACACTCTGATTCCCTGTTCTGATGAGGAATTGGGCTCCCTTTTCCCTCCTGCATTGTTTCGGCTGTCAGCAGCAGCAAGAACTCACTCTAAAGGCTTGCCTGGGGTATCTTAAAGATGTATGCTAAACCCCTGTTTACTGAAAATAAAGGAGGTATGCTTAGAAGTAGGAACCATAGTTAATGCCTAGAAGCACATCTTAGGAGGCTTGGCCGGGGGGAATTATGTTTTTGGCTGGAGCTGCTCCTAGTGTGTTGGGGGCTTGGGCATTACTGCTCATTTTAGCAGTAAGAAGCTGCCTAAAAACGGGAGGGGGTGGGGGATGCCTGGGTGGCTCAGTCAGTTAAAACGTCTGTCTTTGGCTCAGGTCATGGTCCCGGGGTTCTGGGATCGAGCCCCACATGGGGCTCCCTGCTCAACGGAGAGCCTGCTTCTCCCTCGCCCTCCGCCTTCCGCTCTGCCTACTTGTGCCCTCTCTCCATCGAATAAACAAACAGAATCTTTTTTAAAAAATGGGAAGGGGAAGAGGGGTAAGGAATCATCCACACTTGTATTTGGAAACTCTACGTATATCTTGTAAACTTTGTATAAATTGACCCTAAAGATTTAACTTAATGGTCATCAACTTGGAGACACACTTTACCTTTGATTCAAATGTGTGTGTTGTATATATCTAGCTCGGTGGATTCTCACAAATGTTTCCAGTCACATGACTACCATGCCAACCAAGATCTGGAGTGTGTCTGACACTTCAGAAAGTTTCCTCCTAAAAAAAAAAAAAGAAAGTTTCCTCCTGCCCCTGTCCAGGCAGCCATCCCACTCCCATCAGTCAGCCACCACGCTGATGGGTACCAGTACAGATGACTTTTTTCTTTTTTTTCTTAAAGATTTTATTTATTTATTTGACAGAGAGAGGGAGATCACAAGTAGGCAGAGAGGCAGGCAGAGAGAGAGAGAGGAGGATGCAGGCTCCCCGCTGAGCAGAGAGCCTGATGCGGGGCTCGATCCCAGGATCCCGAGATCGTGACCTGAGCCGAAGGCAGAGGCTTAACTCACTGAGCCACCCAGGCACCCCAGATGACTTTTTTCTATTCTAGACCTTCCTACATAGGGAATCCTGCCGTATGTACTTTCGCATTTGGTTTCTTGTGCTCAGTTTGGCTTTGAGGTTCATCCACATTCTTGTAACATATCCACCCTTCACTCTGAGTAGTATTCCACTGTCTGAATACACAACTGTGTATCCGTTCACTTGTTGATGAATATTCAGGCTGTTTCCTTTCGGGGACGTAACAAATAAGTCTGCGGTGAACATTTAGGTGTCCTGTGGAAATATGCCTGAGAGTGGACTTGCAGGGTCAGAGGGTGGGTGTGCGCTGAATTTCCCGAGAAATTACCCAACGAGTTTTCCAAAGTGGTCGTACCACGTTGAATGCGCACCAGCAGTAAGTTCATCTTAATTTGTCCACACTTGAGAATTAAAAAAAAAAATTCTCTTGCTGTTTTAGACCCATTTTCAAAGATACTCAAGGTTCTCTGGATCTGGATGGGAGATTTTCTCCTTTGTATAAACAAGACAGTAGCAAGCTTTCAAATGAAGACATTCTCAAGTTGCTCTCAGAGTACAAGAAGTAAGTGTGCTACTGTAGTAAATTGATAAAATAGATGAATTACAGTTTCTTGATATGATGAATGCGAGTCATATGTGGGAGAAACTGAATGCTTTGGAGCATTTTTGGATTTGGAAGCATTTGGAAGTTTGCATATAGGGTAACCAGTGCGTTCAGTAATCGTAAACTTTAAGTATAAAATATTTCTTATTTTATACCTAGGCCAGAGAAGACCAAATTGCAGATTATTCCTGGGCAGCTCAACATCACAGTAGAATGTGTTCCTGTGGAATTATCAAGTAAGGATTCACATGTTACAAATAAACCTCAAAGGGCTACATTTGAATCTCAGGTTTTTAATCTTTTCAATATATTTCTTGAGGTTTACACGGTGTTTTAAGTGCCTAGGACTGCCGTAAGAAACTCCTACAAACTGGGTGGCTTAAGATGACAGATTCATTCTCTCCCGGTTCTGGAAGCTGGAATTCAAGATCAGGACGTTATCAGGGCTGCGGGGTCCCTCTCAGTGCTCTAAGGCAGACTCCCTAGTCACTGGATTTAGGGCCCACCCTAATGCAGTATGATGTCATCTTAACCCATCACATCTGCAAAGACCCTGTTTCCAACTGAGCCAGCCAGGTGGCCCTGTAAAGACCCTGTTTCCAAATACAGTCATATTCTGAAGTTCTGGTGGCCATGAATTTTTGGGGGGTGGGGGACACTATTCAATCCAGCACATGTGGTGAATAGTTACAAATTAAGAAAGGTGTTAAGTTGATTTTACCAGATGCTGTTTCATGTATAATATATCCTGTCGTGGCTGTTCCCTAGTCAGTTTCTGCTGCTTTTTGCCTTGGGTAAATCCCATCAAGGAATCCAAAAGGAAGAGAGTTTCTTTTCCTCTCTAAAGACAAGGATCTAAGAACTCAGAAGAAGAATGGGCAGAAGACAGAAAAGACACTTTGCAGGAAATAAAATGGAGTGGCTAATAAAAACTTGAAAAATGTTCAAATCTCTGTAATAATGCCACTAATGCAAATTAAAGTAGCAAAATGCTTTTCTCCTCTGTTGCATTTACAAAAATGTTTAAAGTGCAACTGTCTTAATGCTGGCCGGGTTTTAGCCGGGCACCATCACCTGTCATGAGTAGGAACGCGATGTGGTAATCGATGTTCACAGATGTCTAGAACTAAGGCATTTTGATTCTGAGCCTCTCTCTATCCGTTCATTTACTGAACAAACTTTGCAGTAATGGAGATTAACATCTAGGAGTGACAGACATAAATAAGAAAACAAATGAGCGATTTGAGTCGGAGATTGGGGTGGCCAAGGGAGGTCTTGGTCTGACTCAGAAACTGAAGAGTGCGAAGGAGATAGTATATGGTGGTTGGGGACAGTATGTTCCAGATGGAGGGCATTGCATATGGAAGGAACGTGAGGCGGGAGCAAGCTTGGTTCATAGGAGCAGAAAGGAAGCCAATGTGGTGTGTGGTGGGAGCAATGAAGATGGGAATGAAGCAGGAGAGGTTCTGCAGGAAATTGGATAGACCACAGTAACTCTTTAAAGGGTTGGATCTTAGTCCACGTGCCGTAAGAGGTCACTAAAGGCTCATAAGCAGAGGCGTGGCACCCGATTCACACTCCAAAACACCTAAGAGTACAATGGATTATTTTTTCCCTAAAGAAATAATTTGGAATGTAGACAGGGGTTTATGCACAAAGGTGTTCTTTTTCATGTCGTTTATTTTGGAGGGAGATTGGAAACAACCTAAGAATCCAGCACCGTCGGTGTGGTTAAGGCGTGATGGTACACCGGGAAACTTCACACAGCCTTTCATGAATGATGTTGATCTAGAGCCCACAGAAGAAAACATTAGATCAAATGCCAAACAAAAAACAAAAAACAAACCCCCAAACCCAACCCAGGATCAAGTTCCGTATATACAGTAGAATTTGTGTATTATTACGTAAAACAGATGTTGAAAGGAGACGAGAAGAAAATATGTCAAAATACTAACAGTAGTTCTGTCTGGACAGTGGACCCATCACTTGTCTCCAGATAGTCCATTGTAAGTATCACTGTAATAATTAGAGAAACCCGAACCCAGCAGAAAACACTGTGTCCTCAGGTGTGACCCTTCCTGGGTCTTCCTGCTCTATCAATACCACAGTGCAGCAGGGACAAGCAATGTTAGAGCTCCTTCAGTATACGAATCACCTCTAGTCCCAGGGCTGCTTGGGTAACCTCAGCTGCCACACTTTCCCGAGCCTTCGTGCTTTTCACCTTCCGGAGCGTTGAATTTATTATTGGCAACACATCCTAAGATCTGTCATTTCCAAAGGCCTCCCTTATTTCTTGGTGAAAATTGCACCTGCACCAAGTTAACTTTTTGCAGAGTGACTATCCATGAGCTAATTGGAGGCATACATTCACTGTTAGTTCCCTGATACCAATAAAAATTTGCAGTGAAAGCTAAATTGCAGCCACAGGAGGAAAAAATGTAATGGATTTCTCTGCAGAGTTTAAATTTGTAAAAATTATGATGTGTTATATTTGGCAAATCACTCTACATTGAGAACGAACCAGCAATCGTGTCTGGTTTGGATGGTCCTACTCAAATCAGTACCAGGCTACGCCATCTTGTCCTTCTGGGTGCTTAAAGTGGTTGTGTGACTTTTTGTCAATCACTAAGAATTCTGTTTGTGAAATCACTCTTTGAGAACGTGGTCTGCGTATATTTTTATAAAGGCAGGAATGTGTTCGTGATTGCTAAATTGTATTATCTTTGCCTGTTTTCTTTTTTCTGGCATAGATTGTATTACTTCTTCATATGTGCCCCTGAAGCCTTTCGAAAAGAATTGTCAAAATATTACTGTGGAGGTCGAAGAGTTTGTTCCAGAAATGACAAAATACTGTTATCCATTTACTGTTTACAAAAACCATCTGTATGTATATCCCTTGCAATTAAAATACGATAGCCAGAAAACATTTGCCAAGGTAAGCAGTATAAACTGTACATTTTGGGGTATAAAATGCAATTCATAATTTTCTGGTTTTAGGACTCATTTTGAGTGATTAATCATTTTTAGGCAAGGAACATTGCGGTGTGTGTGGAATTCCGGGATTCAGATGAAAGCGACGCTAGCGCTCTAAAGGTTTGTTTATGATCTCGAAAAGCATACACTTTTAGTGTAAAGATAAAGATTTGGGGGGCGCCTGGGTGACTCAGTGGGTTGGGCGTCTGCCTTCGGCTCAGGTCATGATCCCAGGGTCCCAGAATTGAGCCCTGCATCGGGCTCCGTGCTCAGCGGGGAGTAGCTTCTCCCTCTCCCTCTGACCCGCCCCCTGATTGTGCGCGCACACATGTCCTCTCTCAAATAAATAAATAAAATCTTAAAAAAAGAAGAAGATAAAGATTTTGGTACTTGGTGGTTTTATAGGCTAAGTTTAATTTCTTGAAGCGCCACAAAGAAAATGTACTCGAGATGATGGTGCTATTGCCTTTTCTACTCTGGCACATTAACTGTAAGGATAAAATATTTAAAAAATATCCAAACGAGGTAGGAGCTTGTGTAGCTTTAAAAATGGATAAGCTTCATAGACCAGCATTTTGCTTTTTTTTTTTTTTTTTTTAAAGATTTTATTTATTCATTTGACAGACAGATCACAAGTAGGCAGAGAGGCAGACAGAGAGAGGAGAAAGCAGGCTCCCCGTGGAGCAGAAAGCCCGATGCGGGGCTCGATCCCAGGACCCCAGGATCATGACCTGAGCCGAAGGCAGAGGCTTTAACCCACTGAGCTACCCAGGCGCCCCCAGCATTTTGCTTTTGCACCTCTTTGATTTTGCACCGCTCTGATGTGCCATCACAAGGTCATTTTCTCCTGTGACCTGATAGTTTCTAATGGTATCATCAGGGGACTGTAAACTCCTTTCTCCTTGAAACCCGAACAGGCTTCGAGCTATCAGAAGCACAGCATGACTGCTTTGATCTGAGACAGGACTTCTCCGCCGGTGCCTCCAAACTTGGATTCGTGGTGGAGGCCAAGTAGAATCTTAGTGTTCTCTGATGGAACAATCCTTAAATACTGCTCACGTCACCGGGACTCTATCTTTTCGCTCTTGAGCATATTAATCAGAGGCCTGAAAGAAAAGTTCCAAGAACATTTAGCTGTCACGATTGGTTTGGCTGGCCCTCTACTTCTCTAGCTTGAGCCTAAATCAGACAGATGACGGTTAGTCCTCCACTCAGACCTCCTGGGGAAAAAGCCTGGAAATCCTTAACTAAGCCATTGACTGGATGTTTAATAACCCCCAGCTTTGAAAAGAGGTGTTTCGTTGTTTTTGTTTTTTTGGGTTTTGGGGGGTTTTTTGTTTGTTTGTTTTTTGTTTTGTTTTGTTTGTTTCCACCGAGAAACCTTAGTTAAGAATTAGCTGGCTCAAATTGGGTGCATTTTCTCTGATTCCCCCCTCACTGGACATGAGAATGACTCTTCCTTTTCCCCCCATGCAATGTCCTTTCGTACCCTTAAAGAGTCTTAGCTTACCCCTCCACAGTTCCCGCAAATTGCCTCCAGAACTGTATTTCAGGAGAATTGGCAATGCATTCACAGGGAGTTCTGAATTTCATTTCTTAGCTGGCCTAGAGGCTGACTCTGAAGTGACAGGGCGAGGCAATTAGTACTCCATATTTATCCTTGAGCTTATCGGGCCGGTAGAAGTGCAAAACTCACACCGGAAACGCAAATGGATCTTTCCGTGGAACCATGGAAAGCCTCGCATTTATTTTATGGGTCTCACAGAACTAGCCAGTGACTTTTAAAACGTGGCTCGTAAAGTGAGCCAACAGTAAGCTTGTCTGTACCTGGGTGGACATTCAGTTTTTCATGCCTTTAGGCTCGGAAAGTGTCTGCTGGTGTGTGTGTGGTTTAGCTCCTTACCTTGCCCGCCGCTCAGAGCGTCCAGCAAATGCTGCTAACTGCCTGGTGGGGAGCTTCTCTTAGGAAGAAAGGCAAATGGCACGAGACAAGTCAGCTTTCCAGATCTGGTTTCAGAGTGTTCCCCTCCCAAATGAGTAGCCACGTTTGACTTCTTGCTGTCAGCTAATGGGGAAGTGCGGTTTCTTGAGGACTAGAAATTCGGAAGCATCCACGCGGCCAAGTTCAGCAGTGTCTGGGGTGGTAGCTGGATTGACTGTAAATGATTCGGAATTTACAAGCTCACGGTGAGAGCTGGGTGGGCTTGGCCACGGCCGTAGGTTCACAGATAGCTCTAACTGTATGTGGTTCCGTTGTGTTACATTTGAAGGCCTTCGCTGAGATGGGTGACTCCATTTCCTTCTTTTGCAGTGTATTTACGGAAAACCGGCAGGATCTGTTTTTACCACAAATGCTTATGCTGTTGTCTCGCATCACAACCAGAATCCAGAGTTCTATGATGAGGTGAGAACGCATTTTTCTGATGTTCATAAAGCACAGGGGTGGCTCTTCTTTTTCTCTTCATCTCCATCATTTTCTCTGCCCTTGCGGTCCCTGAATGTTTTGTCCTGTGAAGATGGAAAGTGTCACACCAAGGCGAAGGGCTTGACGCCCTTCGATGAAGGGGGAAGTCGCCCACCTTTGAAAGGGGCTCTGGTGAGACCTAAACATGTAGGGAAGGAACAGGAGACCAGAGCTAGGATTCTAGCCTCACTTTGACAGCTGGCTCCGTGACCTTGAGCAAGTCAGTTCCTCCTTTTCCAAGTCTCCCATTTCCTCAGCTTTTGAAGAAGAAATTCAGATGAGACGTTCTGAACGCCCTTCTACATCTTTCTTCCTGTGGTTTTGCATGGGGCTGGGGGGCACAGCCGCTGTGGAAGTGAAATGCTTTGAGAGACACAGCAGCGCGGGAGGGCCACCAGAACCCCGCCGGCCGCTCTAATGCCTCAGTGTGGTGTAGACAAGAGGAGTGGGATGGCCTGTCAAGCTCCATGCCCCCGTCCACCCCAGTCTACCTCTCTGCCCCTGCCTCTGCCTCTCTTTTTCCTTTTCCATCTCTTATCTCTCTGTACTTGCCATTGTCTCTCTTAGTGTCTCAGGCACAGCCTCTTCTAGTCGGTGTGTCCCTGACTTGTCCAAATCTGCAGACCGCTTTTGATTCCCACGTGTCTCCGCGAACCTGGTTATGCATCCCAGGCCGGAAGCTTGGCTCTTTCTGCTTCTCAGGGCTCTTTGTCTGAAACCATCCCCACTGCTGTCACGGTTTTTCCCCAGATCCACCTGCTGTCTTGGTGGGGGGGGGGTGTTGTAGCCCAGCTTTAGGCCACCTCCCTTTCTCCATCCAGCGCTCTTGGTGTGATGGCGGCGGGGAGGAGCAGAGCGGTGCCTTGCGGCTTTGCCCCCCGGGGAGGGAGGATGCCCACATTTCTGTGCAGCAGAGCGTTAGGCACCCAGATGGTCTGGCTGCCGTGAATAGGCGTGTTCATGGTGAAACATACCTACAACCGAAATTAGTCTTACACCAAAACCCTGCCTTGCGTGAATGATGATGAGGCCAGATGTCCAGCATCAAGCTGTTTTAATATGTCCCCCTCCCTCATGGACACCCGTTACTCCAGAAGACTTGATCATGTAGCGAGTAATCCACATTATTTTGGGGGGCCCCGAAAGAAACGGGCTTTTCAGACACTCGGTCTATATTGACCAAGACAGAGTGAGAGATCGCAAGAGGTTGCATGTGTCTCGGGCAGGTGTACGAACACGCATCTGATCAATTAAATTTGCGATCTGTCTTTTGTATACTTCTGGGGGGGCTGTAAAGACATTTGGTGGGGTCCTGATTGGAAAATCACTTGAGATGCTTGTATTAAAGTATCAGTTTCTAGGATCGAAGTCGTGTACCAAGGATGATGATTTTTATTTTTTTATTCAAGAGTTATCTTGCGTTTTTCTTCAAAGGCTACGTATGTGAACTGTAATTGGTGGATACCATAATACCATAGTGATTTTATGCATGTATATTTGCAAAGCTTAATTCTTTTTTTCCCCATGCAAAGGAAGGCAACAATTTAGAGAAAAGGAGCCTTTCAAATTCAGTACACATTTTAGATCGATTGCGTTCACTAACTCAGATTGAGTTCACATACTCTCCCTGGGCTGTGAGGCTGTGGTTTCGATCCAGTGTTTTAGAAAATCTGCCACAAAGCTGCATCCAGGAGAATCCTTTGGACTCTCCAGCACAAGCCATAAATCAGCCCTCACTACCCAGGAGGCTATTGTTGTCAAATTGAAACTGACTGGAAAAGCCTTTAGAGTACATTTAAATGATAACTATTATTTGATGACTTGGCTTGCTGTTTAGAAAAAAAACATGTCATCGGAAAAGTATGATAAAATTGAGCTAAAGGTCTGACTGTCCAGCTTGACAACGAAAACAAAACAAAATGTGATGTGTGATTTTGCTGTCATTTCAGATTAAAATTGAGCTTCCCATTCACCTGCATCAAAAACATCATTTGCTTTTTACTTTTTACCACGTGAGTTGTGAAATTAACACAAAGGGAACAACCAAGAAGCAGGACACAGTGGAAACTCCGGGTAAGTGTACTCTTTCACTGTCTCTTTCTACAGCTATTTGAGGTGGAATTGTCTAGAACGTAACCTCTTTTCCTCAAGCTACAAACCACTTCTTCCCCTCACCAAAAAGTACGTTTCCAAGTTAGAAGTTCATCGGTGAAAGATGAATTATAGGTTCATTTGAGCATCATTCCTTTTAAGTAGAATGGCTCAGTAGCCAGAACTTTCCAGTTTGGCTCGCTAAGGAAGTGGGAAGTAAGCCCAGAGCCCAGGGATATATTTGAGCCAGAGGGAGATTGGGGACCCACCTGGTTCTAGTGAGAGCAGAACAAATTTAATGAATTTGAGTCAACGCTGGTAGTGAAGGGTCAGTCCTGGTCCCATCCAGCAAAGCTTTAGATAAATCAGTGGGAAGCATCCTTAGGCGAACACAGAGGCCCTACAAACATGGAGTATGCCACTGCCACTAGATAAATGTCGGCAGCCCCTGGGATTCAGAGCTAAGCTAGCCTGGAAATTCAGTCATTCAATCATTCATTCACCAAATACGTCTGTGTATTTATTATGTGCAAGGCATTACAGTAGGTACTAAGGAGAATACAATGGAGACTCAAACACTTATCTTGTCTTCAGTGAGCCTGTGGTCTAGCAGGAGAAATGAGATCTAGATAGACAATGATAGGACAAGACAGGAAGTAGTAGCTACCGAAAGAGTGGTGCTGTGTAATTTCAGGGAAGAGTGAGTTACTACTTCGACTGGTTGGAGGGACTAGTGGCTGGGAGTCTGGGAAGGCTTCCAGGAGGAGGTGGTATTTGGGTGAAGCCTTAAAGGGGCAGGGTAGAGTTTGAGAATGCAGTGATGGCAGGAAGGTAGATTCCAGAACAACAGAAGAGCTTGTCCAGAGGCCGAGTATTGAGGGATATGGACAGGGAACCACGTGTAAGTTCAGTAGGACCAGAGCACAGGGTATTGAGAGAGGAATCAATAGGATGTCAGGTTGAAGAGGAGGCACCAGATCATGGAAAGCCTTGAATGCCAGGCTGTGGATTTGACTGTATTCTGTCACCAGCATGGAAATATCGAAGGGCTGTAAACGCTGGTAAGGACTCTTCTGCAGGAAGTCCCATCGGGCAGCGATGTGATGGCAGAGGGAGTTGGAGCAAGAAAGAAGGAAGAGATGTCAGTTAGGGGCTACTTCAGAGGTCCAGGGGGAAAGGGGGCCGCCCTATGGCAGCAGCTGGGGAATGGAGAGAAAGGGATTGCAGAAGAAGAATATATTGGTTCTGGCAAATGGTTGGCAACTAGAGAGAGAATTCGGAGGTAGCACCGAAGTGTCAACACTGGAAAGAAGGAGTTTGCAAGTAGCAGAATCATGGGGTGGCGGGGAATCCTAGGTTTGGGACTGCCATTGTGTTCGGGGTGCTGGTGAGACATCAGAGTGATGCCCGCCGTGCAGCCAGACTGAAGTATTAGGAAGTTGCCCTTACGGCTCACGTGGTCCTGTTCTCTGTCTCCACGGGAACTTCCGTTTGATCAGGGCAAGGGACCTCGAGGGTTGAGAAGAAATCGGGCAGAACAATAGGAACCCAAGATAGTGCACGTCCTAAAAGACAAATTACTCTTTCCTTATTTAAGTCCTAGACCGAAGTGGGCCAAGGGCTTGGTAGCGCACAGGACGGTTATTCCGTGGGCCCCTTATTGTGTAGAACTGTCTGCCCTTAAGTGGCTTTACATCCCTGAGCCAGAAGGCATGTGCTTGACACCGTACCTTTCCAGCTTCCAAGGGCTCTGAGTTTTGACCAAGAGACACCCTTGGCCGTGCTCTGATTAATTCATGGTGCAAGAATGTTGCCGAAGCAATTCCACAGAGACCAAAAGTAGACTGGCGGTTGCCAGGGACTGGGGGAAAGGGGAAATAGGGAGTGACTTCTGAGGGGTGTGGAGGTTCTTTTGTGGCTGTGATGGAAGAGTTCTGGAAGTAGGTAGTAGTCGTGGATGCCCGGCTTTGTGAATATGCTAAAAACCGTTGATGAGTATGCTTGAAATAGACAAGTTGTATGGTATCTGAATTCTAGCTCAATAAAAATGTCTATGGGGAAAATTTTCACCCAAGAAAGAGATTTTTCCTCTTTTTCTGGACTGGAAACCTTTGGTCACGTGTCTGATTTTTTTCAGTTAACTACCCTGACAGAGTCCTTCCAAACAGCTCCGAATGAGCTCGTGTTAACTTTTGTCTGCTCCTTATAAGAGAAGAGCTCTGGGTAAACCATTTCTGAAGTTATGCTAGTAAAGATGGCCTTCAGGCGCCTTTCGGAGTCTGAGAAAACCATTCAGTCTCAGAGAAAGCAACATATTTGTCTTCTTTGAAGAATTAAAGCATTTGCCAAATGAAAACATTCTAACCAGATTTGTGTTGACTTCTGTGTTCACAGTATAAACACACACACTCACGCAAAGAATTTTAAAGAATCAGAAGGCAGCGGCTTTCAAAAAGGGCCCTCCAGCCAACACCCTCGCGCATGTGCCAAAACTTGGTCCCCAGCAAGCTTTTTTACAGCTGAGTTATAAACCCTTGAAGCCCAGAGTAGTAGGCTCTATAATGGAAATAATGACCCTGCTCCAGCTGAGGAATACAGATGGCTCGGGCTTTTTTAGCTGGAACGTGATGAGTTTTCTAATAGAAATCTAAGAAGCTCTTTTGAGCAGAACTGTTAGGAAATACAGAGACGGAAATCGCTCTGTGGATTCAAGTATTAATGTTGTGCCCCATCTGAATTGTGCTACTACCCCTCTGCCTTCTGTCGTCAGGAAAACCTGACCTTGACTTGTGACCTTAATTTTCCATAATTCCTCACCGTTGGGTTGCTGAAAGAAAATGCGCAACACACTGATTGCTGGCTGAGATTGTCCCAGACCCGGGACTCTGTGCTCTCACTAAGGATGGATGTGAGAGCTCCGACTCTTTTCAAAAAAAATAACTCTACCATGAGTTATTCCCCAAAGGGTAAAGATAGTGGTGCCGATGCACTTGAAAAATTTTTCAGGTGTTCTCTTATATTCTCTCTCTGGGGTCTCTCAGTAACTAGGAAGTGGAAAGACTACATGTCGTTCCCAATTTATAGTCCAGAAAGTTGAGTAGAGAACACGTTAGTGGACAGGGTGGGATTAGGAAGCCATCCAAGTGCATTGTTCCTTCCCCAGGGTTCAGATGCCCACCGCATGGACTCCCATATACAGACCCCCAGAAACATTGCCACCCCGCCCTGCTCCCCAGCAGTCAGAGTTTTGTGTAGCTAATTGCATTTGCAATTTCGTCTCTCATCTCTCATCTCATCTTGATTATTGTCTTGGCAGTTGGCTTTGCCTGGGTACCTTTGCTGAAGGATGGGAGAATCATTACATTTGAGCAGCAGCTGCCAGTGTCCGCCAATCTTCCTCCGGGCTACTTGCATCTGAACGACGCAGAATCAAGAAGGGTAGGAAAATGACTGCCTTTGCTGAAGGCATTGCCATGAAATATTTAAAAAGTAGACTTCCGTATTCTAGCGGATAGCTTCACAGAGTCCGGTCTGCGGACTGGTCCACAAGAAAGGTAAGTATGGAAAAGGAGCGTTTGAAAACTTTGAGAGCAGTGTGACCAAGGTACCTCATGTCTGTTGATGCTTTTTTTTTTTTTTTTTAAGATTTTGATTTTAAGGAATCCCTCCACCCAACATGGGGCTTGAACTCATGACCCCAAGACCCAGAGTCTACATGCTCTTCTGACGGAGCCAACCAGGCACCCCTCATGTCTGTTGGTTCTGAGGACAGTTTTAAGAGCTGGGGCTTGGATTTTGGACATCATCTTTAAAAATGCATTTATTTAGTACTTCATTTTTATTGTGATTTTTAAAAGTCTCAGCCTGCAGAGGATTGGAAATTCAAAATGATTTAGGATCCGTTTACTCTCAAGGCAGGTTATTGTCTCCAGGAATTCCCTATGTGTGAAACAAATGCATTTGTTTCTGGGGTTCAAAAAAAAAAGGAAAAAGTTGAAATGCATGAAGGTGTCATGTGTCGCTCATCTATCCATAGGTATGTTATGGAAACTCTTATCTGTTTTCTGTTCACAGCAATCTAATGTGGATATTAAGTGGGTAGATGGTGCAAAGCCTTTGTTGAAGATTAAAAGCCACTTAGAGTCTACGATTTATACACAGGTAATTTTCATCATGTTAATTTTGTCAATTTTGATATTTGAATTTTTTTTTAGTTTGTTTATTTTTTGAGGAATCTCTACACCCAGCATGGGGCTCGAACTCACGACCCCAAGGTTGAGAGTCACATGTTCTTCCGACTGTGCCAGGCGGGCGCTCCTGAATCTGTTTCTTGTTTTTTTTTTTTTTTAATATTTTATTTATTTATTTGTCAGAGAGAGAGAGAGAGTGAGCACAGGCAGACAGAGTGGCAGAGGGAGAAGCAGGCTCCCTGCGGAGCAAGGAGCCCGATGTGGGACTCGATCCCAGGACGCTGGGATCATGACCTGAGCCGAAGGCAGCCACTTAACCAACTGAGCCACCCAGGCGTCCCTGTTTCTTGTTTTAAAATAGACTGTATTTGATTCCTGCGACCTTAGAGAAATCGTGGCCTCAACGACTTTCTCATTAGTAATAACATCATTTTTAATAGTCATAACTCAAATTTTATAATCCCTTTCAAATCCCCAAATCTGTTTATTCCCTTTAATGGATTCAAGCCTCACAAAAGTCTGAAAGGATTGTGGAGGCCCTTATCACCTCTTTAAAAAAATAAATTTTAGTTTTTGGGACAGTTTGGGCTTTTCAGAAAAACAGGATGGTACAGAGAATTCCCATACCCTTTACCTTGTTTCCCTGTTACTTTTTTTAGTATATGTGCTGCCAAAGCGAGCACTCCCTGTTACTTTTTTGAAAGATTTTATTTATTTATTTGAAATAGAGAGATAGCACAAACAGGGGGAGGGGCAGAGGGAGAAGGGAACAGGGAGCCCAATGCAGGACTCGATCCCAGGACCCTGGCATCATGACCTGAGCCGAAGGCACACGTTCGACCAGCTGAGCCACCCAGACACCCCACCTAGTTAGCCTCTTATATTCATTAGTATGGCATGCTTATTACAATTAATGAACCAGTAGTGATACCTAACTAATGACTAAGGTTCATATTTACTCAGATTGCCTTAGTTTTTACCTATTAATGACCTTTTTGTGTTCCACAGTTCTATCCAGGATAGCGTATGACATGTAGTTGTCCCATCTTCTTAGGCTCCCCTTGGCTGTGACACGTTCTCAGACATTCATTGTTTCTGATGACCTTGCCCGTGTTCATGAGTAGTGACAGTTGGTAGGCTGCCCTTGTGTTGGAGTTTGTCTGATGTTTTTCTCACTGTTAGACTGGAGTCGAACCCAGAAATTTGCAGTCAGTGGGTCATGGATGACTAGTACAGTTTGCTCTTAGCCTTACCAGGCATGCAGTTAGAATCAGATATCTGTTAGAAGGCTCAGGCACTGTTCAAAATATCACCGATGGACAAGATGCAGTCCACGTTCCTTGGTGTGGCCTTTACGAGGTCCATCTTGATGCCCCTTCCCCGCCCACTTCACTGTTTCATGGATGGAGAAACCAAAACTCAGGTTAGATGACTGACCCAAGGTCACACAGATGCTAATTAGAGGAAGCAGGTCAAAATCCAAATCTTATTCTCCCAGTTCCAGATACGGTACACGCTGTCCACAGAGCCCGCATATAACATATAGATCCCATATAGGACAGCCGGACGCTCGCCGGCCAAGTGCTGTGGTCAATTGAGCATCGAGTGCCTGCGACCTGTCTGGTAGCTCCCTGCGGCTCCAGACCACTTTTCCTACTCATTTCATTAAAAATGTAGAAGCAGGCCAACTTCAGAGGCTGCACCCACATCAAAAACGGAATTAAACGAAGGTTTGACTAGTTGCACAAAAATTGGGGCTTACCTGGGATGCTTAGGCACATGCTCCCTTTTCCTGGTTTTGCTGCATCGTGTGATGGTCCAGGGGACTAAGGGTCATGGACACAGACATTTGTAGCTGCAGCTGCCCAGTCTGGGCGATCAAAGACCCGGATGGGTAGGTTTGCAAGATGTGGGCGGAGGGGGCGCTAGAGAGCCCATGTCTGAGGTTAAGGAATCACATTTCAAATGGCTGTGTCCATCTGTTTTTCAGGATCTCCATGTGCACAAATTCTTCCATCATTGCCAGCTGATTCAGTCAGGCTCGAAAGAGGTTCCAGGGGAGCTCATTAAATATTTAAAGGTAAATGAACAGCTTTCTGTGAAAAGGTTTGGTTTTAGTGTCTTTCTTGTTGCCACCTTTTGATGAGGGGAGGGGGGAATCAAACTAACCCCTTACCATACTCTGGGCCGTGTACCCTCAAGAGAATACTTTCTGTGTGCTTTTCTTTCAAGTGCCTACTTAGGAGCAGACCTCAGAGTTGCTACCTTAGCAAAAGATTTTGTAACCAGAATCTGTCGACATATTTGTGAAAATCTTATGAGGATGTTTATTTCAGTTCCATAAATGGATTTTTTCAGGTCTTTTCTCTTCCTGCTGACTGCCCAGGAAGGGTGCTGTGGGGAAAAGGGTCAGGATTGAAATGGAGTCCCCTTTGCTTGGAATAAAATGACGATTCCTGGGTCTGTGGGTGAAAGAACATTAAAAGGGCCAATTAAAGACAGAAAACCCTCATTTCTGCATGTTGTGTGGGGTGAGCCTTAAGGAACACCACATTTTATCCAGTGTATCGAGAACCCAGAGCTCCCGTTTATTCTCTAACGTGGTAGGACCGAATTGCACATCACGGGACCTAGCTGATGGCCACTCTCCTTTTGGTTGACCTACCTTTGGTAGGTCAGCCATCGCAAGCCTGAGGAATTTATTTAAAATAATAATTTATTTAAATTATGAAATATTAAATTAAAAATGAAATAAAAATAATTTATTTAAAATAAAAATTTTAAATGAAATCTCTACAGGATTTCCCTTTGGACATAGGTTACTACTTAATGCTGTTCTCAGGAAACAAAAACTTGCATTTCTTTCAGAGAGGTAGTGTGAGATGAGATAGCATGGATGGATGGTGGAATCATTCACCGAGTTTGTGTACTAGACCTGTCCCTCATTAGCTCGGGGACTGGGCTTGGCCAAGTAACCGAGCTATTCCAAGCCTTTGTTTCTTCATCTGTCACATAGGGAGAACCGGTAACACCAACCTGTAGGGTGGTTTTGAGGCTTGCGTGAGCTAGGGCATTGACTATGTAGTGCAGTAATCCTGGAGTCTACACCGATCTCTTGAGCGCTTTCGATGGGCCAAGCATCATTCTGAGTGTTCAGAATGTAACTGAAGAAAACACTCTCCCTGTTGTCAGGGGCTTACTTTCTGGTGGAGGGGGATGGACAATAAACAAATGAATACATGAATATATACATTCATTCAGGTGGTAATAAGGGCTACAAAGGAAACTCAAACATATCAAAGAGAAATAAAGAGTGAGAAGGGGTCTCTCTTCTCGATAAAGTGTCAGAGAAGGTCTCTGGTAAAGTGACATTTGCCAGAGACCTAAGGGAAACGAGGGCACCAGCTAGGTGGACTTCTGGTCGGGGGGAGCGCTGGGAACAGCGAGTGCAAAACTCCCTCTGCCCCCCAGGAGCTAGCTTGGCGTGTTCAAGGGACGGCGGGAATTCTAGAACGTGGGGCTGGCACGCGGAGGGAGAGACCCTCGTATTGGAAAGGTAGCTGAGGAGCTAGCCAGGTCAGGCCTTGTAAGCCACGATGAGGAGTTTGAATTTTACCTTCCATGAGATGGGAAGCCCTGTGGAGCGATGAACAGAGGAGCCGCATGATGGGATTTGGGTTTTTAAAGTCTTATCCTGTCTACCAGATCGAGCATAAACTGTTGGAAGGGTAGAAGCAGGGGGATAGTTGATAAATGGTGGCTATTATTCTTAATCATCATTAAGAAGTCTGATCATCCTCTACCTTCCAAATTCTTTCCTTGGGTAATGTCTAGAATGCCTTCTTTACGTACGTATGCTTAGCCTGCTAAGTTCTTTGGCTTTTCTTCCAGTGGGGAAGCTTTGTAAAGTTTGAACGGAACGGAATAGAGCAGAGCATCATTTTCAAATGTACTGGTAGTCTTGAAATGGAGAAAAAAATGTACTCATATTTGTGTGGAAATTAGGGTGTGGAAATTTCTGATATTTATGTGACCTTTGCTCGCCCTCTAGTGGCAGCCAGTGAAATGCCGCACGATTACAGAAAGTGCCCAGTTCCTGTAAGGGACCGTTAGTCCTGAGTGGGAGTCTTGAGATTTTTTTTTTTTTTACAAATGA
Organism: Martes martes; assembly: GCF_963455335.1. Lineage (NCBI taxonomy): Eukaryota > Metazoa > Chordata > Mammalia > Carnivora > Mustelidae > Martes > Martes martes. Next base: position 91,719,415 of record NC_137897.1, read on the forward strand.
GGAGACTGAAGCCGGAGTAGAGGGGACTTGCCTGTGGTCGCTCACCTGGTTAGGAGCAGAGCCGAGCTGAGCCTGTGGCATGTGTCTCTTCACTCCTAGTCCTTTAAATGACATTCTTTCGCCAGTTCACTGGCCCTGTACTTGTTGAGCTTTTATTATGTATGTAATAGTTTCCCAGGTGTTGCGAGGCTTGCAGAGAAGAATAAGTTCGGGTCATTGCCCATGGGGATCTTAAAACCTGTCGGAGAGACAGGACATGTATAAGCGGAATGACGATATAAGTGAGTGGTACCAGTGAGAGTCTGGGGCAATATGTGATAGACAGCAAATGCATGATCCAGGTTATAGTGCTAAGGGTCCAGAGAACTGAGGAATCCCTGAGACTAGACGCCTCCCATCTTTACTGTAATGCTTCGGTTCCGTATTTTATTTGTTGATTCAGTCATTCGCCAAATACTTAACCGAACACCTTGTCGGGGCCAGCTAGTGCAGTGGGCACTAGGAATAGGATAGGAAAGGAGTTCAGACCACATCCCTGCTCTGGTTGGGGGTAGAGAGGGTATAAATGAGTAATTTGAGCTCAAGATGTATGTTGCGGAGAAAATAGAATGGATGAATGGGATCCGACATGAGAGCAGTGCATTCTAGATGGAGTTGTCGGGGAAGGCCGTCTAAGGACATGATGGATGAAGCCAAAAAGAAATTGATGAGAAGAAGATAAGCGTAGGGGTTAAAGCTGTGGCAAAGGAGGACAGAATATCACAGCAGGCGTAAACACCTTGCGATGGTGTTGGAAGGATGGAAAAGAAGAAAAGATGAGTAGAGCTAGAGCGCAGTGAGCAGCTTGTGGGGGGGTAGGTGGCATGAGATGAGCTTAGAGGGGGAGGCGGGGTACGTGTAGTCATGGGAAGCCCTTGGCAGCTTTTTGTTCGTGGTGGTTTGTTTGGTCTGTAACACTCTAGAAAGAACACTCTAGTTGTTGCGTTGAGAGTAAATTACCAAGGAGTGATACTGGATCAGTTTTGCCTTGAATGCCCATCTCTCTTTTCTACCTGATATTAGCCCACTTTTTAATTCTTATTTATTTGAGAGAGAGAGAGAGAGAGAGAACAAGCAGTGGAGAGGGGCAGTAGGAAAGAGAGAGAAAGAGAGAGAGAAGAAGACTCCCCACTGAGCAGGGAGCCCGATGCGGGCCTAGATCCCTGCACCCAGAGATCATGACCCGAGCCAAAGGCAGACGCTTAACTGACTGAGCCACCTAGGCGCCCCATCCACTTCACCTTTCACCTGCCTCTTCTCTGCAGCCTCACTGGACATCCCCTGCCCACGTGAAGACTCCATTGCTTCTTCCCTCGTGCATTCATACATGCCACTATTGTACTGTTGACCATTGGCGTTATAGGTTTAGTTCTAGGTCTTTCCCCCCAGGGTCTCTGAACTGCTTGATGGGGGGAACCAGGTGTTTTTGATGTGCTTGGCCTTTGGAGGGTCATTTTAGTATGCCTTTGTCGAATGACTCATTCGAATGACTCACCGAATTAGGGGTTTCAACTTACTTGGAAGGATGGTTAGGATGTGGCTAAAAACCGAACAAATGCACAAAGGTGGGCATGTGTAGGGTATAGTCCCAGAGCAGTCAAGGCACTGGTCTGGCCTCGTGAAGAATGAGGAGTGTTAAGCCTGGAAATCTAGGTTGGGTCTTAAGCAATCTTGGCCCTTAGGCCAGAGTTTCTCAGTCTTGGGCCTGCTGACATTTTGGACGGGTTCATTTCTATTTGGTCGGTGGCTGTCCTGTGCTAGGACATTTAGCTGCATCCCTGGCCTCCATCCACTAGGTGTCAGTAGCACTCGCAGTTGTGACAACCCCAAATGTCTGTGGACATTGAGGGATGTCCTGGCGGAGGGGGGGGAAGGCAAGTGGCCCCTGGTTGAGAGCCACTGCCCTAGGTAATGGGGAAGCATCACAGGCATTTTGGGAAGAGGTGGTCTGATAGAACCAAATTGGGGGGAGATGAATCTGGAAATGAGAGCTGGATGTGTGGAGAGTTAAGAGACCCACTATGAAATGGTAAGACTATTTTGGTTATAGGTTAAGAGGGGCGATGGTAGTAAGGCTAGAAGAGGGGGGCGGCAAAAGGAAGGAAAAGCTCAGAGGATAGCCCACAGGTTCCTTGAGCTCGATCTCTTGCCTAGTGCATCTGACCAAAGAGAATCTGTCCAGACGGAAGAGGTCACTGCCGAGATGCTTCACGTGTAGATGCTAGTGTTCTGAAAAGGTTTGAGGGGGGCTAAGGACCGTGAGACAGAGCAAAAGAGAAATAGACCGGTCTCCTCCGTCTCTGCATTTCCCATCACGCTGCACCTTGAGCTGGTGTAGAAGGTGCCCGGTGAGACTTGTCTTCACCTTCCGGTTGGCTGGTTGATTAAATGATCGAGTGAATGTCTGAGTGAAGGAAGGGGTGGGCAGAAGGGAAGGAAGAAGAAAGACATTTTATAGATTTTGCTGCCGGGATCATTTCTGAACATACGAACACGTTGCCTCTCTGTGCTTGGCGTACCTGTGACTGGAGACAGGGTGTTAGCCCTGGGAGGAAATGGACTGTGGGGATTTTTGAATGCAAGGCTACCTTAGTTTGTGGATGGGGCCAGTGCGAAGCTAGTTCCACGGAGGAGTGGTCTTTACTGCCTCTCACTTCCTTCTCAGCAGATTAGTGGATGGTCCACATTCTGTAGAACGTGCTCCATGCTGGGGGCCAGCAGGCCAGTCTCCAGAACCTTCAAACACATCTGCTCTCCCACTCCATCGGAGTGCCGGTTTACCAGGAGTCCATTGTCTTTATTCCCAAACCCCTTTATCCCAGTTATACTTTTTATCTTTGGTAGATGAAGTGTTTCATGTGAAATACACGAGCAAAATCTGAGTGCTGAAATAGAGATGTGGTTAAAGTAATCAACAAAACAAAGTCCCCTGTTTTTTTTAAATTTATTATTTATTTGACAGAGAGATACAGAGCACAAGCTGGGGGAGCAGCAGGCACAGGGAGAGGGGGAAGCAGGCTCTCCGCAGAGCAAGGAGCCCAATGTGGGGCTCAATCCCAGGACCCTGGGATCATGACCCGAGCCAAAGGCAGATGCCTAACCGACTGAGCCACCCAGGCACCCCCCAGAGTTCCCTGTCTTAGGAAGCTGCTATCGATGTGGGCTTATATTTGAGTGAATGTATTTCTCGTTACTTAATTTTTTTGTTGCTTCACATTTGCAAGTTATAGCATATTTCTATGTGTTTTCATAACTAATAATGACTTATTTTAGTGTTTGCATGCCATGGAGATCCAAGTCATGATACAGTTTCTACCTGTAATTCTTATGCAACTCTTCCGGGTTCTCACCAATATGACCCATGAAGATGACGTTCCTATCAACTGCACCATGTGAGTTTTGGTGTTATAATACAAAGATGCAACTTTTGTTTCTTTTTTGTGTTTCTTCATTTTTCACTATAAATTTATCTTCCAGACAAGAATCCAAAAGTCAGATATCTAATATCCATTTTCTCTTGTTTCATGCTTCTCAGACTGGGGAACTTGTATCGCCAGGGATAGATGGTACCAGAAACCATAGAAGAAAATGTGTTTTTCTCCACCAGGGGTTCTAAAACCTGGCTGCATGTTAGAATCACTTGGGGAGCTTTTAAAGAGGTCTGTGCCCAGACCACATTTATACCAACGAAATCAGAATATCTAGGGGTGGAACTCAGCATCTTTTTTTTTTTTTTGAAGTTTTCCAGGCGATTCCATAATGCAACAGAGTTTAAGAACCATTGCCCTAGACCGGTGTTGTCCAATAGAACTTTCTCCAATCATGGAGTTGTTCTACACTTGGGCTGTCCAGTATGGTAGCCATTAGCCACATTTAGCTATTGAGCACTTGACATGGGGCTAGTGTAGTTGAGGAACTGAATTTTTCACTGTTGTGAATTTCAATTAAATAGCCACAGGTGCCTAGTGGCTCTCATGTTGGACAGTCACCCTAAGCCATGAAGTTTTACTCAAAACAGTGAGGGAATATAATTTTTATGGAAACAAACAAGGATCTATGGTAGAGTAGAAGGCAAAATGTGCTGACTTTGCAGTTCAAGTAGGATGCTTGAATGCATTGAGAACTCAGTGTGGGATGTTACTGGCTTTGTTGCTTCTGCTGTTGCCACGGCCTCTCCCACCAGGCCTTACGTGACACCCCGGCTCTGCTGCTGGGGACAGTCTGCTCAAAAATTTATGAAGCATTCCTCTAGTCCTGTGGTTCTCAAATACAGCTCCTACCCCAGCAGCATCAGTATCACCTGGGGGTGGATGAAAAATCCTCACCTTTGAACTTCACCCCAGATCTCCAAAATCAGAACTTCTGGGAGAGGGACCCAGCCTTCTACCCTTCAGGTGATTCTGATGCATGATCAAGTTTGAGAACCACTGCTAGTGTCATAGATGAATTTTAGATTTACTGCTGATCGCAGGTCACACCATTATACCCATCCTATCTCTCTCTTCCTTTTCCCCATCTGTTGCTGTGCTTTTCATTTTATCTTTATCTTTCCTTTCCTTTTACTCCCTGGAGGGGATTTCATTTTTCACCCCCCTGGAGGTCTGTTGGCCCATTGTAGCCAAGCTCCTACTTGAAATGTACACAGAGATTTAGAGCAGAGAAGAGACATCTGGGCTGGAAACATACTAGCCTTCTTTTGAACCGGCAAGTGTTTTTGCAAGGCCCTGAGCATGTTCGATGCTGAAGTCTTTGTTAGGCCATCTTATGTTGTCTGCGGTCCTCTCACTTTTAATGCTTCGGGTAGTGTGGGGGTATTTTCAGGGCTAGACAGTCCAACTATGGAAATTCACCATAGCCTGACATGCTGCCCTTCGCGAATGTGTTTTCAGGGTTCTCTTACATATCGTTTCGAAGTGCCATGAAGAAGGCTTGGATAACTACTTAAGATCCTTCATCAAGGTTTGTGGAGGAAACTTTGTTTGGGAGCCGTTTCTTTTCCGTGAGAATTTTGACTGACGGTTCATTTTCCTTCATTTGTAGTATAGCTTCCGACCTGAAAAACCGAGCGCTCCTCAGGCGCATCTGATCCATGAGACCCTGGCTACCACCATGATCGCCATATTGAAACAGTCTGCCGACTTTTTAGCAATAAACAAACTGCTGAAGGTAAGGAAACGGGACACAACAGGGGAACCAAAGGGGCCAGAGACGTACTCGCTTGACACCCTCCCACTTGGGTCCTGGTCTTTTCGTCCTTTACCCCCTTTCCTTACCACTCTGCTCAGGTATCCTTTTCCGTCATGCGCTCCACAGAATCTTCTTCGTTCTCTTCACCCTTCCTACCCACTCCCTGTTGTCAGTCGAACGTGTAATAGAATTGTGTAACAGAAAGACCTGGGTTAAAATCTGCCAGCTAATAGTTCTGTGACCCGGAGTCTGTTACTGACCGTCTCCAAGCATCCTGTTCCTCATTTCTAAAATATAAGTGAAGCACGTAACATGTCATTCTGGCACACAGACACTCAAGTGGTGGCTCTTATTTTTGTCATGAGTTTTACTATTTCTGGGAATGATGGAATTTCAATTTCAGACAGCTGAGGCTATATCTGCCGGAGGCTTCTCTCTACCCTTCAAATATACTCATGCAAACACCTGTGCTCCTTGGGCTGGCCCCAGTGACGTACCAAGGGCAAGGCTGGGCTCCTCACTGGGTGCAGACACTAGTAAGATTCATTGTCTGTAGGGAATTGAAAAGCAATCATAAAATAAACTAAAAGTTGGTTTGCCGTCAGCAAATCAAAACAATGTGAGTGATAAAATGCCTCCCCACGGAGGGCAGCATTCCCACCACAGGCTCTTTGTACCTCAGCAGCCGGCCCTGAAGTACAATATCACATCTCCGGCAACGCGCTTTGGAGGTATTTTGTGGAACTGCGGTCATAGAATTGCGATCACCTTAAAATGCTGTTAAAGTTCAGAGATCAGACCCATATTGATTTGTCCAGCTTTGCTAAGCTTCAGGATTTGGATAACTATTAAACATTGATTTTATGTATTTGTTTGTTTATTTTAGTACTCATGGTTTTTTTTTGAAATTATTGCAAAGTCTATGGCCACATACTTGTTGGAAGAGAACAAAATTAAGGTAAGTAGGCTCAAGAATAATATTTAACATGGGCAGAGAAGGCTCATTTTATTCACTGGTAGCAACGACACGCAAATCCTCTTATGCTGAAAGGTGCTTAGCCCTTGGCTTTTTCAGTTTTGCCTTAAAACACACACGCACACACACGCGTGTGCAACACATACACACACCGTCAGATGAATTGCATAAATCTGAGGTCTGACAGTTCATGCATTTTCAGAGTCCTCACACACTCTTCCACGTACATTCTTTAGTTATTTGCCACGTAAAATGCATTTGCTTTGAAGCTTTCCCCTCATCTTGTAGCTTAAACATGTCTCTGTTGAAACATTTTCTCAGTTACAGGAATTCTAGGGTTCAGATTTGTGAAGTGAAAGATACTCACCTCGTACTTGCCATTTTTATCAGATTTTTCACAGGGCAGGTTTGCCAAAATCGAGATGCACGGATGAATGAATTCTTTGTTGTCAGGAAAATTAAAAAATGGAATGAAAGCCTGGGGTGTGTCTACATCTCAGGAATGTGATGCTGAGGTTGGCTTGTTGATGATTTCAGTCAGTTCTATTATTCAAGGCCCAGATAGTTCCTATAATAACCTGAAGTGTACGTTGAGCTAGCGATGGCATTTTTAAGTTGGGAGAAGAGTTAGACTCCAGTTAAACACGGCTATGTCTAGAATGTGTTTGAAAATAAGAATGGCAATCGATTTAGACCTTTTGCGACTCTGACTTTTTGCTATGCCTATTTCATTGAAGCTTCCCAGAGGCCAGAGATTTCCAGAGGCGTATCATCATGTCCTACATTCGTTGCTTCTCGCGATAATCCCCCACGTGACTATCCGCTATGCCGAGATCCCTGATGAGTCCCGAAATGTCAATTATAGTTTGGCTAGCTTCCTGAAGGTGAGTTAAAGGCAGCCAGAATGTGGTAAGGAATTATTCTTCACCAGTATGGTCTTTAAAGCCAAAGAAAAAATTGCCCACTTTCTAGAGACTTGGCTAGGTCTGCGTAAGCCTGCTGGAGAAACTTTTTTTTTTTTTTTTAAGATTTTACTTATTTATTTGACAGAGAGAGAGAGACAAAGCACAAGCCGTGGCAGGGGGGAATGGGGCGGGGCGGAAGAGCATAGAAAGAGAGAGAGGGAGAAGCAGGTTCCCCGCTGAGCAGAGAACCAGATTCGGGGCTTGACCCTGGGATCATGACCTGAGCTGAAGGCAGACGCTTAACTGACAGCCACCCGGGTGCCCCTGGGGAAATATTTGACTGAATGGGTCCATCAGTTAAACAGCCCAGTTTGGGTGCCTGGGTGGCTCAGTCTGTTAAGCATCTGCCTTTGGTTCAGGTCATGATCCCGGGGTCCTGGGATCAGGCTCCCCATCAGGCTCCCTACTTGGGAGGGAGCCTGCTTCTTCCTCTCCCTCTGCCTGCCGCTCCCCCTGCTTGTGCACAGTCTCTCTCTCTCTCTCTCTCTCAAATAAATAAATAAATAATCTTAAAAATAAACAGCCTGGTTGATTTTTTTTAAAGCCCCCCCCCCCACTGAAATGGCTAATTAATTAAATTAGAGGTCCCACACAGGTGGCTTAGCCAGAAGGCATGTTTTGCTCGTTTCACATGATGTTTTTTCAAATACGTTAATTTGAGTACCTTTAGATGGGGCATGTAATTTCTACATTGCCACAGTCCCCACCACTCCTTAGCGTGCCCCTGACTCTCCTTATGCATTGAAATCACTTCTCTGACCCCTGCTGGTCCTTGAATTTGCATGACTGGAACTGAAGCAACCTGTTTGCTCATGTAATCACAGCCTCCATGTGGTTAATCCACATGAAGGAAAATTGTTAATCTCCGTCCATGAGATGATTTTGAGAGAGATGGAAGCTCCTATATTGATGAAGAACCACACATTTATTGTCGCTATATTTTGTCGTTATCTGTACATAAGGGGCAATGCTTGAGTGGATGACGACATTTGATTTATTGCAGAGAAGGGGCATGGGTTTGTAATGCACTCAGTTTTCACTTGCTCCTTTCCCTCTCCTGGCTCTCCATCCTATCTCAACCATATGTGAAGAACCTCAGGGCCAAGGATGCATCCAAGTACTTTTAATGTCTAACATACTCTAGTCTTCCCTATTCAAAATTCACAACAAGGTTTCCGAGCTCCAGAGTATGGTTTTCTTTTCTTTTTTTTTTAAGATTTTATTTATTTACTTGACAGAGAGAGATCACAAGTAGACAGAGAGGCAGGCAGAGAGAGAAGCAGGCTTCCCACTAAGCAGAGAGCCCGATGCAGGGCTCGATCCCAGGACCCTGAGTTCATAACCTGAGCCAAAGGCAGCAGCTTAACCCACTGAGCCACCCAGGCACCCCAGAGTATGGTTTTCTGATAGAAGAGCCCTCTTTGCCAGAATTAAGATAAAAACTTAATGCTCTTACGAAAACTTGTGTGTATCAAAAACCAAACATCCACCCATCTTTTTAAAGTAAAGTAGGGAGGACAGTATTTGAAATGTAATGTCTCCGTTTCTTCCATGGAGCTGGAACCTGAAGGTTACTATGTAAAGGGGCTAGAACATAGTTGATGTCATAGCAGTGTTGACTTCCTCGAGTCAACAAGCATTTGCCTGTGAAGATTCAGCGGTGGAAGGCTGTCTCCGAAACCCCGTTTCTCCTACATATTCAAGATACAGTGTGAGTGACTGCTTTGCTGTAAGCAGAAACAAGATACAGTAGGGAGACCAGAACAGGAGGGATTATGAGCAGGAACTGTGAGCAGAGCCTAGAAGAAAAGTTCCCTGGGACAAGAGTTGGGGTTACAGGTAGAGGACCTGTGAGCAAAGAAGAGGAAATATGTGTGTCTGGGAGTTGTTTAGGGAGGATCGAGAAGGTCATCGTGCAGAGCATTTAGGATGTACGGAGGTAGGGCTGGGAAGTTCGTCTGGTGCCCAGTGATGGAAGGCCTTGAACGTCAGTCTAAGGAATTTCGATTTTGATCTATATGCTGTGGGGAAAGACCAGCAACTTACGAGGATAAGTTTGTTGCTGGAATGATGGAAGAAGTGAGGACAGCACAGTCAGGGTAACCAGCTAGAACCTCAGTCCCTTTCCCTTGTCTGCCTGGTAGAGTCCATTCATCTTTGAGGCTCAGCTCTGCCCTCACCTTCCCATGGCGTGTCGAGCACACCTTCTGTCGTTCAGCCATGCTTTCCATACTTCCGTGGTATTTCTTACTGTGCCATATTTTAATTATTTATTTGTCTTTACCATCAGACGAGTATAAAGACCATGTCATATTCACCTCTGTATTTCTCTAGAGCACTGTCTCAATCGCCATGAGAAATGAGATGCAGACAGTTGGTTGATCAAATACTGAGTTCTTTGTATTTCACAGGAACAGTAGAGACCCTATGGAGAACATAAAGGGAAAGAGAGACTTTCTATTGTCCTATCTGGGTAAAAAGACAGGGAACTAATAAGTAAAACACAAACTAGCATCGAAGAAAATGTTTAACAAGGGACTTGTGGGCCAACATGGCTCAGGAAGCTGGGATTTCATCAGAACATTGAGTAATGGGTAGGATTCGGCTGAAGTAGTGCTAGAATTACTAAGTAGGCCTGGCCTGAGCACAGACGCTGAGGTGGGAACACACAGCGCTTCCAGAGCGGATAATGAGCCCACGAGCTGTACTGGACGGTGAAATGGGCAAAGTAGGTTGGGACAACATTGCGAGTGTCCTTGAATGCCAGGCTAAGGAGTTGGAAGTTATATTAAAGGCAATAAGGAAGTAATGAAAGCTCTGGAAGGAAGGTTACCTGATTAGGGCTTGGACTTAGAGATGTATCTGGAAGCAGGTGGATGGGGAGATGATGGGTGCATGCTGGTTCATAGCCTTCCTGGACTTGTGAACTTGCCCAGGAATGAGAACCTTAACTAGGAGAACAGTGGGCACCTCTGGACATTGGGAAAGGCTGTCACAGAGGAGGGCTGTATTAATGGGCCAAGACTCCATAGAACACAGGAGAGCCTTCTCTTTGGGTCTGAAATGTTGCCCTAGCCCAAACCCCACTTTTAGTAGTGAACTGACCACCATACACTTCTCTTTGAGCTTTTAGAATTGACCAGAATGAGACAGAGTAGCTAAATAGATTACATGTACGTGTATGTATGTGTGTTTGCGTGTGTATATACATACATGTACATGTGTGTTTACCCATCTATCTCCATGTGAACATTGTCCAGTTGGGACCCAATTCCAACAGCACATCACTTGCCCTTTCCCTTCTTTAAGGTCACTTACCGTCAAACTCCGAAAGCCATTATTCTATTATCTGTAAAAGCGACAGTGTCATGCCAGACTTCCAGAATTATGTCACTGTTCATTTTCTTTTGGTTTCTGTAGCGCTGTCTGACACTAATGGATAGAGGATTTGTTTTCAACCTGATAAATGACTACATATCTGGATTCAGCCCCAAAGATCCCAAGGTAAGTTAGAAGGACGTCCCCGTAGCGGCCGTCCGGCATCAGAGTGTGAGACCAGGGGTAAGACTTAGTCCCTGGAGGATTTGGAGCTGCTGTTTTTGCTTAGGTTCTCTGAGTACAGCTGTCGCTCAGAGCTGGGGATGTTGGGTAGTGTGGGGAGAGTCCCCGAGACCACCCACATGTTCAGTGATGCGCCGGAAAGACCCACAGGACTCAATGTAGAGTTATAGCAGCCTTCGTCACGGCTAAAGATTCATGACGGGGACACAGCAGGGACATGCAGCTGGAACAGTAACGGAAAAGCACAGCGAGTGGAGTCCTGGGTAGTTCTCATGCAGGGTTCCCGAGGGGTCGCCCTCCTTCCCATGAAGGTCACGCTGGGTACAGCCTTCCGCCAGCAGGGAAAATGCTGAACATGCAGCCACACACGTTCAACATGGCTTTTCAGGGATGCCCTTTAGAGTCCTGTGGTCTAGGTTGTTTCTTGGGGACTGGTCATATACTGGAGATGGGTGGAAATTCCAGAGGCAGGAAAGGGAAAGAAAGCAAGTGTTTACAGTAAGTCACATTGTTTGTACAAAGAGTCCGAGCAGGCTGGCAGAGGAGGCACAACCTTATCGTGTAGGGAGCATTTCAAAATCTAATTTCCCAAATGCCAGCCAGCAACCAACCTTGCCAGCAGGCTTGCTTTAAAAGGAGAGCCTGCTGGTGTTAACTCTTTCCTGCGCGGGTCACGTCTCAAGGTGTGCTTAAAACACCGAACACTTCCGTTTGGGAAATTAATGCCCTGTATTTAATTATTAAAACAGTAAATGCCGACAAAAAAGGGAGTTCCTGTCGCTTCTTTTCATCTAGGTCCTGGCTGAATACAAGTTTGAATTTCTGCAAACGATTTGCAATCACGAACATTACATTCCTCTGAACTTGCCAATGGCATTCGCGAAACCTAAACTCCAGCGCGTTCAAGGTATGTGTTTGCATTTTCCATCATTCGAAATGGTGGTTTCCTTCTTGGGGGGCTAGCGCTAGCATAGCGTACTGTTTTCTAGGTAAACCGTGAATTGAAAGGTAACCTCAGAATCGTTAACTGTCCAAAGATACGCTCCTTAACGGTAGCCCACACTTGCTTTGTAGTGTCAGTGGTAGTAGTAACAGCACGGAGAAATCAAGTGTAATTACATCAGTAGCTGCTTAACCAGAGATGTCAGATAGTAGTACAGTTACTTTCTGTGATAATGTTTGAACTCATACATGAGATCAAATTAAAAAAAAAAAACCATAGAAATGCATTTCCGCTGAAAGAAAGCTCAGAGAAGCGTAAAAGCAGAGTGGAATTGTAATTTGTCGTATGTATTCAATGTATGATATGCCTTCAGTTAACTCCATTGCTAGTTTTATTGAATGCTTTGTTGTACAGCACTATTCTTATGTTACTATGTTTTTTATTTGTCCCTTTTCTTTTCATATATTAATTAGATTTTTTTTCATTTGCGGTGGACCGTTTGACTTCAGTAGGTAGGTTTAACTCGGTTCACTCTACAGTAGTTCACTGTCTTTAAAAACAATTTGATGAATGGCTAAGATGGACGGTGGGGGTGGGGAGGGCTTTGTTTGCTTTTCATATCGTCCCTGGCCACAGTGAGGTTTTAGGCTAACAGACTCAGAAAACCAAGGAGATGGTGTATGAGGCGGTATTTTTTGTTTCCTTTTAAAATAAGCTTACACATTGATTGCTAGAAGAATCCGTTTGAAAACCAGTTCCTGCTTAAGGCAGTGTGGTGCCTGGAGGATGTATCTGTTCTTTAAGTGCGTGTCCTCTCTCCCAGGCTTGCCTCCCTTCTCTCTGACCCTGTCTAATGACTGCTTGGCCGCAGTTTTGAAGGTCTGGATGAAAGGACCTGATTGGATGTATTCAAATCAATGAAGTCAAAACAAAACAAAACAAAATGAAACTTAACTGCCATTGCAGAATCTACCCAAATAGAGCCCCCTGGGTTAGTCATGAGTGGCCCCTGTGCGTGGAAAGTGCTCGGCATTCCCAAAAGAGGATAACCCCAGGGCAAGAAGAAAATCAGACGCCTTGTGTCTCCAGGGGGTAGGGTCTTAATCACTGAATTCGAGCCAGTGAAAGTAAAGAAAAAGTACTTAGAAAACCAAACACCTCTTCTCAACCACTCCCATATTTGATTCTGAGCATGTAGAGCTCAGATGCTTCCCTGTTATTTATCGGTAGCCGGGAGGACATCAGAGAAAAGAAGGGGTCGACAGATATTCAGGATTTTTAGGATTCAATCTGACTACTCGCAACATTTATTATGTCCTAACTGAATATGTAGCGTTATATGAACTGCTGAAGAGCGCCCTCCCCCCACCCCCCCGAAAAATAGAAAACGCAACCTTTAGCTTTACGGCTTAATTAAATTCAAGGGTAGAGGAGAGGAAATAGAGATTGTGAAATCTCCGGTAGAAATGACTAAACTTGGTCTTAGTCCCTTGGGAGTTGTTCCAAGGCAGGTCCCAACCAGGATATTAGCAGCTGGGAAAAGGGACTGAGGTCTAAAAGGGAGTGAAACACATAGCTTGGAGGGTGATTTTCTGAAGGCAAAGATCTGAGTCTGCCTGCCGATGAATTGGGAGTGAGATGAAGCTGTTTTTTTACTGTTCCTGTACCCGTTGTATTCGGGCCAGTCTCTGACATTTACTAGAACAGTCCGTAGTTCACACCGTTAGAATGACTCAGTTGTCTTTGTCTTCCTTTTCTTACTTCACGAGTATAAACAGATAAGTAATTCAAGTATTGTTGTACAGAATCAGTGCAGTTCATAGCTGTAACAAAATCTGTTCAGATGAAAAGACATGTTAAGATATTGCCACATATAGCGTTGTTTCATTCTGGGGTCAATCTTCAGACTCCTGAGAGTTAAAAAGAATCTAGGAAAAAAGAGATCCAGGGACTCTCTTACTGACCGAAATGATCATTAAGGCTATCATACAGCCCTAATTGTGAGTGCGTTGCTGTTGTAAAAATGTTGCATGCTTGTTCTACATGACCAAAGAATTGTCCACATTCTTTAAGAATAAAATTATAGCTCTTGCTAACATAAGCACATATTACTAAATGGTAAATATGTTACTTTAATGATAAGGTCATTTTTGATTACTTTTATAAACGGGTTTTACATTTCATTGTACCGCAGATTCAAATCTTGAATACAGTTTATCAGATGAATATTGCAAGCATCACTTCTTGGTTGGTTTGCTTCTGAGGGAAACCTCCATTGCTCTTCAGGACAATTATGAGATCAGATACACGGCTATCTCTGTCATAAAGAATCTTTTGATAAAACATGCATTTGACACTAGATACCAACACAAGGTAAGGATGCCCGTCTAATCAGTGTCACATTAGTAAATTTCGGCTAAGATTTTACATTCGAGTGGACGTGTTCAGTAAGGCACATAATATGAGCATCGATGAACTTATTTTTACAAGTAAGATTTGTTTCACTATCTAATGATTAGGTTTTCAAAATACTGTTCAGCTAACTGTCGAAGAAAAACAGTGGTTTCTCAAGTCGTGTGTAAAGAACAGTGTAACTGCCGCAGGAGTTGTTACATAAGCTAATTAGGCTTTTTAAAAAATCGTATGTGGTTGTAGACATATGGACTCTTTCAAAGATATTTCTTAGTGTATGTCCTCATATATATATTCCTAAATCAGTTACAGTATTGATAAAGTGATTAATAGTAAGACATGTTAACTGGGTCAGATACGAAATACTTAATATGAAGATTTCCTTCTTACTGAAAAAATGCGGGTGTGGCTATAAACCTTATGGACATTGCACATTATCTGTGTGTGAAGGCCATTGCTATGGCTGCTGCTCGCTGCCCCTTTAACATATATATTCAGATCTTCTTACCATTAAACTCCATTGGGCTTAAAAAAGTAGATTGCAAACTCCATGGATTTCAAATAACCTAACTTACATACCTAGAATCACAGGGCTCAAGGGGACATCATATTATTTCCTAACTAATAACTTGTTCTTCGGTTTGTATATCCAGGTACAAATAAAAATTAGGATATCGTTTAGTATTGTCATCACTTTGCAAAGCTGACTTGAAAATGGAGCTTATTCTTTTTTTTTTCTTTTTTGAGATTTTATTTATTTATTTGACACAGAGAGAGATCACAACTAGGCAGAGAGGCAGGCAAAGAGAGAGAGATGGGGAAACAGGCTCCCCACTGAGCAGAGAGTCCGATGTGGGACTCGATCCCAGGACCCTGAGACCATGACCTGAGCCGAAGGCAGAGGCTTAACCCACTGAGCCACCCAGGCACCCCAGAGCTTATTCTTTTTTCAATATTCCTGTTTGTCCTTGATAAACAGAAGACGTCTGCCAGCTACTTCCATTTATAGTTCTTTAATTCCAAAGGGTTTTCGTTACTTACAAATTTTGCTGGTTTTCTTCAGGCGATTCTCTCCTGAAGTACATTGAAACTCAGCGTTAAGATGTTATTTGTTGGGGCGCCTGGGTGGCTCAGTGGGTTAAAGCCTCTGCCTTCGGCTCGGGTCATGATCCCAGTGTCCTGGGATCGAGCCCCACATCGGGCTCTCTGCTCAGCAGGGAGCCTGCTTCCTCCCTTCTCTCTGTCTGCCTACTTGTGATCTGTCTGTCAAATAAATAAATAAATAAAATCTTTAAAAAAAAAAAAAAAAAGATGTTATTTGTTACCACAATTTTGGCTTGGTTTCTGTCATGATGTAACTGTAACAACATATTCCCATCACTCTGTTACGTGCTATTTTCTCTTTCTGTGTGAATGTCGATAGTGACGTCACGCAAGGTAACCAGTATGATATATCTGAATGAAAAGATATCTCACAGGTCAGCCGTTCCACCCAGGCTCTGGCAAACCTTGAAAACTTCCAGTTACCACTGGGTTCTGGCGAACTGCTGCTTATGCCTAGAGGTGCGGGAAAGGATCTTAGGCAACGTGGAGGAAAAGGTCTCTAGCCGTGATTTCAAAGGACTCATGGGAAAACACAAAATGAACTTCCCCTCCCAGAAGCAGGAAGCTGTGTCATTTACCTCTGCCTCTTCAATTGAAAGTGCAGGAAAATGGGATTGCACTAGTGTCTTATCTAGACGTGGATTTTTAAATATTTTCTATCACACGTGTGGACATCATTTCCTTTTTAAAATTCTGAGATGTTATAGTATATATATGCGCACACACACACATAACTTCTGTTATCTGTAAAAGTTCAGCACAGCGCCTACTTGAGTATTTGAGGTTTGGGAGTGTGGGAAGGATTGAAATGCCAAGCCCATTACCTCTTCAGTGACTTCTGAAGCCCTTTTCTCTTTTGTTCAAAAGCTTTAAACACCTATTATGTGGGTATGGGATTCTCTGTGCTAGAACTTTGCTTCATGGGTCTGCTTCACCAAAGCTTGAATTCCTTTCTCTGTTGGGTCCAAAGAATTCCCAGATGACCTGAGTAAGGGGTCATCTGTCAAATACGTTTAAGTAAAACATGTTCACCACGAATGGTGGTGCCAAGGTAAGGGATAGAGATGGAAGCTTTAGGCTCCCGTAATTTTTGTGGGTCCCCTGAAGTGACCCCAGACAAATACACAGTTGAGGAAAAAAATGCTTCCTATGGAAATGCTGCTTTTGAGATACCCTAGTCACAGCCCCCCCAACTATGTTGCTGTTCTTTGGCCCCTCCTCTAATGAAATGATCAGGATGTCACTTGTCCCCATTATGTGCTGCTCGTAAACTGCTTTGGGAGATCTCCTAACTTGTTATCATGACTGTGAGACCTCTTCTCTACCCAGAACCAAAATGTCCGGTGACTAAGGTGTGTATCTGTGCCTGTACCCACTGCAAGTGATGTTAACCCCTGAAAGAGCTGCAGTTTTGACTTCGGCTGTGGGCAGGGTTTTTTCCATTATCCCCCCTCCCCCCACTTCCCACCTCC
Organism: Martes martes; assembly: GCF_963455335.1. Classification (NCBI taxonomy): domain Eukaryota; kingdom Metazoa; phylum Chordata; class Mammalia; order Carnivora; family Mustelidae; genus Martes; species Martes martes. Next base: position 91,736,074 of record NC_137897.1, read on the forward strand.
CTTTGTAGTAATCCATGTACATGGTTAAACAATGCCTCTCTTCCATTTCTTAACCCCATGTAAGACACGCATGCAGAAGCCTATATATATATATATATATACACACACATATATATATACACACACATATATATACATATATATATTTTTATATATGTGTGTGTGTATAATGAGAATTATTATGCATTTTTTTTAAATTAACAAGACATCCTGAAGATTAGAGCTACCACATTTTTAGAAATCTGCATATTATTCCATCATATGGATATACCCCATTCTGTTTTATTTATTTATTTATTTTTAAAGATTTTATTTATTTGACAGACAGAGATCACAAGTAGGCAGAGAGGCAGGCAGAGAGAGAGAGGAGGAAGCAGGCTCCCCGCTGAGCAGAGAGCCCGACGTGGGGCTCGATCCCAGGACCCTGGGATCATGACCTGAGCCAAAGGCAGAGGCTTTAAGCCACTGAGCCACCCAGGCGCCCCTATTTATTTATTTTTTAAGTAGGCTCCACACCCAGTGTGGGGCTTGAACTCACAACCCCAAGATCAAGAGTCACACACTGAGCCAGCCAGGCACCCCTGAACAATGCCTTATTTTAAACTCTCTTCTAGGAATAGATTCCTAGGTGGTTTTCGGACTTTTGTGCAGGCAAAGCTTAATATATTTTACACTGTATGTTTTCCTGTGTTCCTGTTCCCCTGAGAGAGTTGTAGTATCTCCTTGCCTAGTGATCACTATGGAACAAAAGGAGACTCCCATCCGGAAGCTGTAGTATTAATAATAGTGGCTAAAATTGACTGAGGACTCGCTACATGTCAGACGCTGTATTAAATACCTCACCTGAATTAGTATCATTATTATTATCCCCATTTTACGAAAGAGAAATGTAAACTGTGGCTCAGTGATTTGATCACAGTCAAGGAACAGCACCAGGAGATTGGGAATTCATATATGTATAAAATCCAAGATCCTTGTTCTTGGCCAGAGACCATAGTGGCTGTCAAAGCCAAAGTGGGACACTGAAAAACTAGAGAACTGCCAAAAAAGGGTGACCACGATGGGGAAAAGCCTTGAAGCCAAAGCCATGTGAAGAATAAAGGAATTTAGGTTCAGCCTAAATAACAAATGCGAATTCAGGCAACAAGGAGGTACTATTGATCTTCTGTATTCTGTAGGTTGACTCTTAAGCCCTAGAGACCTTCTCTAAGTCTCCAGAAAAAACCTTCCAGAGTCATGGAATGTGAAGGGGCAACTTTTACACCATTACATCCACTGGTTTTGCTGACTCAAGCGCGTGTACGTGTCGGATGAGGAATGTCTAGAGCTGAGAGAAGCAATAAATTTCAAATAAGAGATACCATGTTAAGACTGCTAGTGGCCAGGGGATAAATATATTTATTTACAAATTTATCTTCCAAGTCTTACAGTTGACTCAGGGGGCCAAGATCACATTATCTTAATTGCTTTGATCAAAACGACAAAAAAGGAGGTGACTGGGTGGCTCAGTCATTAAGCGGCTGCCTTCGGCTTAGGTCGTGATCCCCGGGTCCTGGGATCGAACCCCGCCTCGGGCTCCCTGCTCAGCGGGAAGCCTGCTTCTCCCTCTCCCACCCCCCGTGCCTGTGTTCCCTCTCTCTCTGTGTCAAATAAATAAATAAAATCTTTAATAAAACAACAATAACAACAAAATGTTTCTTAAGGAATAGAGTAGCTCACCATTTTTAAAAAAAGATTTATTTGAGAGCAAGCAAGAGAAGAGGGCGAGGGGCAGAGGGAGAGAGAGAATCCTGAAGCAGACTCCCTGCTGAGCACAGAGCCCGATGGAAGGCTCTATCCCAGGACCCTGAGATGCTGACCTGAGCCGAAACCAAGAGTCGGCCTCCCAGCCCACAGAGCCACCCCAGGCACCCCAGTAATTCACCATTTTGGGAGCTTCTCCCGTTGATTCATTTATTCAGCTAACGTGTACTGAGCGTCTCCTATCTGCCCAGGCACTGGGGTTGAAGTGGTGAACAAGGCAGACACCATCCCTGTGCTTGTGAAAACTCAGCCCTCACTGGAGTTAAAGAACGGAACCGATGTTATCTGCTTTCTAGGTCAACCACTATTTTTCAAAGAATGAGCTTTCGCCTTTTACTTTATGTAATCATTGAGGGATTGTGATTTGACTCTGTAGGGCGTAGGAATCCAAATACCAAGAAGGTTCCGTAGTAATTAGTTTTGAGACTTGTAAGTGTAAATAGCCTCATGGTTCACTCATTTGTTGTGGATATTAGCCCACTTTGAGTCTTGAAACTGATAGATGGGGGCTAGCTTTATTTGGGGTATAGACCTATTATATCCCTACTGAGCTTTGGATAATTATTTTTCAGAACCAGCAGGCCAAAATAGCACAATTGTACCTCCCGTTTGTTGGACTGCTCTTGGAAAATATACAGCGGTTAGCAGGTCGAGATACCTTGTATTCTTGTGCAGCCTTGCCTAATTCTGTAAGTAGTAATGTATTTCCCCGGACGTTTTATCCCCTTTTATTGACTGCGTTTGGAATTGGGGTCATATGCTATATGGGCTCTATCTTAAGCATTGCTCTTCATTCCATTTTTAGAGTTAACACTTTTTTTTCCCCTACCGCAGTGCTTCTCAGCCACCCAGGTGCCCTTGCTTCTCATACTTTAATGTGCATACGAATCACCAGGGGATTTTGTTAAAACACAGACTCTAACTCAGTAGGCCTGTGGTGGAGTTTGAGACTGTGCTTTTCTAACACACTTTTGCCTGCTTCTGGTCCAAGGACCACACTTTGAGTAACAAGGTCCAAGAGAATACCAAGAATCCTTTGCACCCAGTGTTTTAAGATTTACCATTATTTGCCTTTCGATATTCAACTTGGAAATGGAATGAAGGATTCTTCTCTTCCACAATGCAAGGCACCAGGGGTTAAACTGTATTCCTTTGCTTCTCCTTTCCTGGGACAGCCTCCTTTTAGTTCTTCAGAGTTGCTTTCCGCTCGGCACAGTTGGTCTGTGCTTTGTTCTCCCTTTAGAATCTTGGTGTTAAAAGGAACCTTGGATGGTGACCGGTCCCCCATTGGGCAAAACAACATTTTGCCTTTGTAGTAATTAAAACTTTCCTTCTCACATTAGACCTACAAGGTTTTCTTATCTGCTTGTCCTAGTTTGGCCTTCTTAGAGAGACATGGAACATATCTGTTCCCACCTCCACATGACACCCCTTGCACAAGTGCTTTCTAAATTTTTCTCCAGACCAGATACCTACCTCCACTTCGTCTTTTGTCATTCCCAAACCCTTTGACAACCTTGGTTACGCTCTTCTGGATATGCTCCATTTTACCAGTCGGCCTATTAAAATGTGGTGCACAGAACTGTACCCTTTTTATTCTGCCCAGAGGGACTGTGAAGTCCTGCCCTGCCCCCATTCCATGTTCTGAATGGCCCAAGATGGCCTTCCCACTTTCAGTTGCCATGTTATGTTATTGGGTGGTGGGATAGACTGTGTCCTTTATGGCTTCCTTTGGCAATTACCCCTATCAGATGCCCTAGTCGATTTGTCTGGCCTGCCTTGGGTTCCTGAGAAAGCTGCTTTTAAGCCTTCCTGATGGCTTTATTGCCTACAGCTCCTGATTACGTACCTCAGCTAAATGTGGGGGCTGCCTTATCTACCTGGGTTTTAGGCTGGTCTTTCTTCCCAAACACAGTTACTCCTGCTTATGCTCATTCCAAAATATTCGACAGTGATCTTTGAAAGTATTTGACTTACCTGTTCTTTCTTCTGGAGCTCAAATTCATCTAGGGCTTCTGGTCACACCTCTCCTTCGAGCACTGCACCTAGTTCCCAGGGGGATTATTGGGTGGTGGTTGCCGCTTCCACCAGCCATCTCGGGTTCTATTACTCGCTCAGAGGTCTTGCTTGCAAAGTATCCTAGTACCCCATCTTTAAAGAGATGTCACCGAAATACCAACAGTTATACCTGATCTGGACTTTCACAGTGAGCTTTGTTTAAAGTTAGGGGACCCTCCCATTCTGTTCATTCCAATGTCTCATGCTCATGTACAAATTCGTTGAAATGACAGCAATGTCACCTTGTGTTACAGGCATCCCGGGATGAGTTTGCCTGTGGCTTCACTTCACCTACAAGTAGAGGGAGTCTGAGCAGTGACAAAGACACTGGTAATTAAGTCCTTTAAAGAGTATATGTTGCATGGCTGTGTAGAAACGCACCCTGTACTTCTCTGTACTTTTGAAATACTTCATAATAACTATACATAGCATGAGCTCTTCTAAAGTTTAATTAAATCTGACTCACACTTGCAGCCCCCCCCCTTTTTTTGCTTAAGTTTCCTTATCTAAGCTTGTTTAAAATGTAGCTTTGGTATACTGACAAAATACAAGATAATGAGAAGAACACTGGTTTCCGATCCTATCTGTCTCCAGTCTTAAGACAAGACGCTTCCCCTTTTTTGGGCCTAAGTTTACTTATCTACAAAACTCTCTCTTGAATTGTGTGGCTTTGGTTTATTACTTCCAGCCTCTTGTTGTTTCATAAGTACTAAAGTATTTCAAGTGGTTAAAAAAAATAATTCACCCTTTGTTAGGCTTCTGATGGTGTTTTGATATAAAATAGAAACTTCATGTTTTCTTTTCTTTTTTTATTTTCTTTTTAAAGATTTTATTTATTTATTTGACAGAGAGAGAGAGATCACAAGCAGGCAGAGAGGCAGGCGGTGGGGGGGGGGGGAGCAGGTTCCCTGCTGAGCAGAGAGCCCAATATGGGGCTTGATCCCAGGACCCTGAGATCATGACCCGAGCCGAAGGCAGAGGCTTAACCCACTGAGCCACCTGGGCGCCCCGAAACTTCATTTTTTTTTTGAAGACTTTATTTATTTGCTTGAGAGAGAGAGAGAGTGAGAGAGAGAGAGCATGAGAGGGGAAAGAGGGTCAAAGGGAGAAGCAGACTCCCCGCCGAGCAGGGATTCCCGATGTGGGACTTGATCCTGGGACTCCAGGATCATGACCTGACCCGAAGGCAGTTGCTCAACCAACTGAGCCACCCAGGCGGCCCCCAAAACTTCATGTTTTAGATGACTAAGATCTATTCCCTAAAATCTGTCTCTAAATTAACCCAGTACTTATTTTAAAAAAAATTTTTTTTGACCATTCTTCCTGTTGTTAATGGTGACTTGGCTTTTTTTTTTTTCCAGCTTATGGGGCTTTTCCAAATGGACATGGAATCAAGAGGGAAGATTCAAGAGGTTCCCTCCTCCCAGAAGGAACAACAGGATTTCCAGATCAGAGCGGGACTGTTGAAAATGTAAGAACCTAAGTATGTGGGGTAACCCTAGGGATAGGTTAGGCTACAGTTGGCTGTCTTTTTATATAAGTAAAAGTCTCTCTACTAGAAAGCATCCCATAACTCTTGGATGTTGCATTGGTTCCTTCCTCTAATGGCAGCTGCTACTTGAATATTTATAACTGTTTATGGAGGATAAGGCATTCATCCTTAAGAGTTCTAACTTTGAATACCTCCGTTAATCTTCGTATACTGTAACCTGTTCTAGAGAGGGAAGGTTCATGTTTAAAATATCTAATGCACCTTGTCGTGTAAATCCCTTCCTGGCAGGGTTAATTCAGTCTTCCGTTCTTTTGTGATAGAGTAAATAACCTGGGAGAAAAAAAGTTAGGCCTCCAAATCGATGATCTCAGTGTCTCATCATTACTTAATCAGAATATATTCTCTAACATTAAAATTTGAGTATGTCTGCCTTGAGACAGAGAAACCTCATTTTATTTTATTTTATTTTGTGACAGAGAAAAAGGGCAAGTGGTGGGTGTGGGGGAGCGGCAGAGGGAGAGGGAGAGAGACCCTTTAAGCCCAATGCGGGGCTCAATCTCACCACCCTGAGATCATGACCTGAGCTGAAGGCAGATGCTTAACCATCTGAGCCACCCAGGTGCCCCAAGAAACTTCATTTCGACCAATAAAGCCATGTCATGCTGCTGTGTAAGATCACAGAATCATATAAAATTAGGGTTAGAAGGGTGCATAAAAATAATAAATTCCAACTCAATTTACAAATGAAAACTGGGGCTGTGACTTAGGACAACCACACAGCTATGGCAGGCCAGAACTGAACCTGGATTTTCTGATTCTAGCAATGTTTCTCTTATATCACAGCATTCTTAGTGTGCTTCAGAATCACCTGGGGGGTTAATAAAAACAGATGGCTGGGCCTCACCTCCAGAGTTTCTAATTCAGTCTGGGATGGGGCCTGCTAATTTGTGTCTCTAACTAAGTTCCCAGATGATGCTGATGCTGCTAATTGGGAAACACCCCTTGAGACCCACTGGAATATACTTCCTTGAGCCTTGGGGTAAATAGTAATTCACTCACAAAGGTTCCCATTTTACGGCTTTTAGAATTCTGTCAACAGACACTATCATTGGTAAGCAGATAAAAGACAAAGAAGTTAAATGACTTAATAATCACACAGCTAGCAAACATTCAGAACCTAGGTGTTGTGCTCTAAGTGAAAGTTCGTTCTTAGTAAATCCTAGTTTAGTAAATGCCTATTTCCAGCTCAGTTTAGCTCAACTGTGAAAGAACTGGTTTTTAATAAGGTAAATTCTTTAGATTATTAACATTCTATTCATATAAGTCCCCAAATAAGTCAGATCTTGTCATGCTTAACAACTGAGATTTTAACAAAAGTCATTAAAAGGAACGTCACTAGTTTGTAGAAGCTGTGGTTTTAAAGTATTACTGGATTCTTCATCATGTAATTATCTTGTCATATGGGCCCTTCTTAAAAAATACAGATTTCCTGACCTATGATTTGTAGGTTGGATTTTAATTTATAACCTCTGAAAGATTCAAATGAAAAGAGCTTAAAATGTTTCTGTGCTTCCATATACCTTAGTTAAGTTCCTCCTGCATGTAAAAGCTATTTTTCCTGGAATAGCCAGGTACGGTAATTTAAATTTTTTACTGCTACTTAAACACAGAACACACGGGAATGAAACACAGTGCTCATGGCTGTTATCTTGATGAAGACCCCCAGGTAGTTTCTAGTGATACTACTCTGTGCAGTAGGAACAAAGAAAGATTCAGCTCATTTACCTTCCAAGTGTGATAGAAAATTTGATTTAGGCTTAGAATTTTCCCAAGCAGGACCAATGATACAAATAGTTATTGAGTTAAAGGGTATGGGAATCTCTAGTACCAATATTGTTTGACAATAGCCCTTTCTATTACAGACCCGACAGAGTTCTACCAGGAGTAGTGTATCCCAGTATAACCGACTGGACCAGTATGAAATCAGAAGCCTCTTAATGTGCTACCTGTATATAGTGAAAATGATTTCCGAAGGTGAGTTACCAGCATATTAAGCGTGGTCTCTACTAGACATTCCCCCTCACAGGTTCATGCAACGAATATTTGATCGTCCCCTGTATGTAAAACACGGGCACATTAGAAACAGATCGTTGAAGACTCTGACCTTAAAACGTTCCTCTGTTTCTAACTTAAAATGGGTTTATTGGGGTCATCTGGGTTTGATTCTTCGCACTATTGTTTTTTTAATTTAAAAACTGATTTCTAAAATGAAACTGTAGTTTTAAAAGTGCTAAACATATTTTTTTCATGCAGAGCTTATATCGCATTAAATGACCAAAGTAAACAGAAGGAAATAATAACCAGGAGTCACATTTAATACTTAAGCTTTTATTTGACCCAGGATTTGGAAAACCAAAAGCAAACAAAAAGACAGGAAGTATTCTCGGAGGGTTGGGAATGCCGCTGTTATCTTCATAGTGCCTGCCTGTGGCATCGTGTGGTGTTACGTTGTTTTTCAGGCTCCATTTTTCCCCCTTTGGTGTACAGTTGTATTATTTATTAGTTTTAACAATTCTTTATATGATAGACTAACCAAAGGGTTTTCATAAACTGCAAGTCCTCTGTAGGTAATATCAGGTTATCTTATTCCCAAATATCACATTCACTTACACAACTCCCTCCCTTTTCTTCCTTTTCTCAATATTTTTACTAAAAAAAAAATGTATACAGGAATGAAGAACATGAAAGCACCTGGGTTCTGATTATCATAATCATTATATTTTACTTACTTGCTTTATTTTTAAACATTTCTATATTTAAATATTTTAAAATATTTTTATATTTAAATATTTTAAACATTTTTATATTCAAGTATTTTTAAATATTTCTATGTTAAATATTTTTAAATATTACTCTAAATCTTTTTTTAAATAATAATGCAGGATATAAAAACATAAAATAATTTGATAGTTAACCATCAAAGACCTTCAGAAAAGCTAGATATGAATAATAAATCCTAGAGTTTATTAATAAAAATCAAAAAACAACTATCATCTTAAAGTTCTAAGACTATATAATTTAAAGTAAAAGTCAAAGATTATATTGAGACTATATGATGTACCTCCCTGTTTTGGGAAAGAAATAAAGGGAGATCATTTTTAACCCCAGTGGTATTTCAGTCTGAGAGATAATGGATCAGTTAACAACTACAGCCACAGCTCACTGTTTTCATCTTCCTGTAAGATGGAAAAGTGAGCAAACAAGGTGGAAAGTGACTGCTAATGTATATGGGATTTCCTTTTAGGGTGATGAAACTATTCTAAAATATTTAGATATTCTAAATATCTAATATTCTAAAACTGGGGTGGTAGTTTTACAACTCTTTAAAAATACTATAAACTGCTGTATTATGCACTATTTAAATGGGTTTTATGGCCCATGGATTCTCTCAGTAAATTTGTTTTTTTAAAAAGGCCTAAGTGACACATGAAAACAAACAAATAAACAAAAATAAGAAAAACAAAAAAATTGTTGAATACCACCACTGCCCAGGGAAAGTGAGTTGGGGGCAGGGAGAGGAAAAACAGGGGGCAGGGAAAGGAGTTGGGGGAGATGCACTGCTGACTACTTTCTCCTTATCTGCACTCCAGCAGAGTGCATGTGCACGCACATGCACACATGTGTGCACATGCACACACACACGCCCACTCTCACACCATATACTGTAATTACCAGGGCTAAGCCTCTGGCAGCTTATTTAATGTCATGGATAAGACCATAACTGCTTTGTTTCTTGAGAACTTCATAGTTCTGCTCCTCTTGTAAATGTTGACCTTGCTTGCTGAATTTTTGGTTTTTGCTGCTTAGATTTTTCTCTCTTCTGCTCTTGCTTTTTGATTCTTAAAAGCACATTTTTAATAACTAGTATACAGTCTGTGTCACATCTTCTCTTTATCTTTTGTATGTGTAAAGTCATATTCATTTTATTCTGAAAAAAAATCTGCTTCTGGATCTTTCTCAGTGGATGTATTCTAGTTACTTTGTCTTGTCTGGTAAATATTTTAATCACTCTGTATGCATTTAAATGTTGAACCCTTAGAAGTCCATACTCTTCAGGTCCTTTCATGGCTTTATTGGTTCATAAACAGTAGCAACTTAGTTTCAACAAAAAGACGGCAGAACTTTACACTTATATGTGGAAGTAGAGGAATTCCACAGAATGAATTTCCTTTTCTATTTGTGGCTACATTTTATTAATTGGCAATAAGTCACTGTTTCAAAGTCTTAGTCATTTGCCAAACTTTTTTTCTTATTGTCTTGTTTATTATTTCTGGAGAAATGGAATCAGAGTCAGGGGTAATCAGTTACACAGTCTGAATTGACAGGAAGACTGTCCTCTTGTAAAAGAAGAGCATTTTCCTTGAGAGGATGAGGCAAAGCTACTTTCCTTCTTTTTCTGTCTGTGTCCTGGCTTTTCTCTTTATTGAAGACCCAGAGATGAAATTTTGGGTATCACCGAGAGGCTTATTGGCATCATACTCCTTACCTGTAGACTCATTAACATTCTTCTTCCCAGTGGATTGTTCAGTGAAAGGTGTCGGGTAGCTGCAATCTCTTACAGAAAACCCAATGTTGTACTGAGTTATACCACTCTCCGATTTTCTTTTCCCACTAGATCTTACAGTATAGTCAAAAGGAAGTACAGTTAAAGGGGGCTTTTCCTTACTCTGTGTAAAAGGGGGAAATGAACTTCCATTATAATCAGGCATATTTTCCTCTGAAGTTTCAGATACGACTTGAGTAGCAGGGTTTCCTGTGGTAGAAATACTGGAAAGGCTCCAAGAGAAGTCAATCTGAGTTTCACACTTCTGGGTGGAGGTCCTTTGGGTGGAGGTCCTCTGGGTGAAGATCTGTTTCCTTTTCGGCCGGCCAAGCTGGTCTTCGTAGTTTGAAACATCTTGAAATCCATACCCCTTTTGAGGACTAGCTGTCGATGTTAAAGGAAACGCTGCAGGTGACTTCTGACTGGTACTGCTCTCTGTGCCAGGCTTACTGCTATTAAGGTAAGGCTGCTCAGGAGAGGTCTCCCGGTCCTCGAAGAGGTCCTGACTATAAAATGGAATCGAAAATTTTGGACTTCGTGGTCGTTCCTTTTGTCCAGTTTTCATCTCTTCAGTATTTGATTGCTTTATCAATCGGACAGGCAGATACACATGAGTTCCTGGGGAGGGCTCCCTGACGGAGAAAACTGGCACAGACCTTTGAGTACAGGGAATGAATTCCTCATCATCATTGCTATTAGAAAAAGAAGGGGGCAAATGCTGCAGATTCCGTTTTAGTTCTGCAGAAAGCTTCTGATTTTCTTCTCTTAACCTATTCCTTTCTTCGGTAAGCTGAGCAATAAAGTGAAGATTTTGTTGTTGGATATCATAAAATTCTTGCTGTAGTGTGTTCCTGTAGCTTTCATTCAGTGAACAGCGTTCACATGTTTTTGCATTTAACTGATCTCGCAAGTCATGAATGGTGCTACTGAGGACTTTCTGTTTCGCGGTCAGCTCTTTAATTTTGGCTGTGGAGCCCGTCCACCTTCCATCGGCCAGTCGCTCTTTCCTCAAACTGGCTAATTTTGCCTGTAAACGGTGTAGCTCTTTGTCGTGGAGCTCTTTTAGCATTAGCCAGGTTTTTTTAAAATCATCAGATGACACATCACATACACTAAACTGTAATTTTTCTCTTCCTGAAGGCTTCTTACCACCTTCCCTGTCTCCTCCACCCATGTTCCCTGCCTGCATCATGTCTCGCCGATTTGGGATTTGGAAACGGTGGAGACAGGCCAGCGGCTTGACAGCGCTACCGCTGTTGCCGAGAAAATGGCGGAGGAGCTGCTGACTAGAGCTAAGCCGCGGCTGGGATGAGGCCTTTTTCCCTTTTACAGACCTGCGAAGCTGCCTCTGGGCACAAGGCTGGCACTGGGGTGGTTCAGGGATGGGCAGAAAGTCCCGGAGTTTTTGGGTGGGAAGAAGGCACCAACCTTTCGGCGGGAAGAGCCGATGCGTGTGAGAGAGAAGATGGCGCCTACACGCCGCTCTTCGACGGAGGCCGAGAGGCCGGAAACCCAGTGGCTTCTGGGGGATCTGGGCTTCTCTGAGTGGCACGGCAATCAAAGGCAGGAGTCGGGGTGGGCGGGGTGGGGGGGGAGACCGGAAGTCCCTGCCCGCCTTTTTTTTTTTTTTTTAAACAAACTAACGACGCCATTTTTAGCATCTTTATTCTTGAGGGTCAGTGTTTTAGAAAGTATCAACACTCGTGGCTTTTAGAAACAGTTGGAAGTAAAGTCAAAATCCCTGCATTCCTCCCTCTCTCCCCCTCTCCGCCTAGCCAACATTGCCTATCTTCCGTCTTTATCTTGCCCGGGTTGTAGCTGGGTTGGCAGTTTTGTCATTTACCACTCTTGTGATGCCTCTGACATTTTTACATTTAAGAGCTATGAGCACCATGAGCTATATCTGAGTAGCATAAAAAGGGAATGGAGGGGGCACCTGTCTGACTCAGTGGGTAGAGCATGCGACAGGATCTCGCAGTTGAGTTCTAGCCACACTTTGGGCGTAGAGAGTACTTAAAAATAAAAATCTTTTAAAAAGTAAATGAAAAATGAATGGAGAGTTAAGTGGCAGCAGTATTTTTTCTTTCTTTTTAATCTCGGTAAATCACTGTGTTGGAGTAAAGAAGAGGGTCAAAAGAGAAGTATACATGATAGATTTAAGGGACTTTTATACCTGGAATAGTTGGATACATGCACCTGGACATACGGTTAGAAGATAAGCAGGCATGTTTGTAAGAGTGTATTTGAGCGAAAATTGATTAGAGTCAGGTAGCATCCAATCTAGCAGATAGAAAGTAGTCTTGAGGAGCTGTAAAAAATGAAAGACTTTTAGAGGTAGAAGGGAGCTGGAGCAAGGAAGTTTATACAGGGAAAGAAAGTGGGTTTGTTATTGCAAAGTCACTTTTGTCTAGGGGATGCCAGGGCTCTGTCAGGCAGATTACCTTAGTAGTGCCCATCAGATGATTCCTAATTGACTGGTTTACAATTCCATTCCTGGGAGACTGGGAACTGTAATTGTCTAGGTTTGGTGGTGGGAGGCTTAGCATAAGCAGCTCCATTTTCATTCAGCCTGTTGTTTTGTTTTTAACTCTGTGTGTGTGTGTGTGTGTGTGTGTGTGTGTGTGTGTATTTACATAATATCAGGACTTCAGAGTTTATAATGCAAAGGCAAAGGGTTAAAAAAGAAATCTCTTCTTCTAAAGTTTAAAGTTCTCAAACTTTTTGGTTCACAGAGCCCTTTGAGTAGCAGGCAAAGGTGCTTGACCCTCCTTTTGGAAAAATACACCTAAGCACACAGCGTTATGCAAAACTTTAGGAAGTTCATTAAAAACGCCCCTGGTCCTTTTCCCTTCCTCTGTCTTCAGGGATGATATGAAGATTAGTATCAGCCATCCAAAAGAATATTTATAAACTAAATAAAAATAATCATTAAATAATTATAGATAAAGCAATATATCTGGAATTAATTCACACAAATACAGTGTATGCCTTGAACAATGAGCTGGGAGATGAGGACATCGATGAAAGAACCAGCTGGGAACTGATGGTTGTCAAAGCTAGGTTATTGATACTTTGAGGGGCACTGTGCTATTTATATTTACTGTGCTTATTTCAAGATCTGCCACTTTGTTTATTCCATTTTCAGATACTCTCTTAACTTACTGGAATAAAGTCTCTCCTCAGGAGCTCATAAACATTCTCATCCTTCTCGAGTAAGTTATACTAATTTATTTTCATAAATTGTCTCCTTGTTTGGGGGTTAAAATATTACCTGTTTTTTCCCCCAACAGCTTATTTATTGATAACGTAGGAAATAGTCAACTGTTCTGGTAGCATCAAGGCCAGCACACAGGTTCTTCATACAGATGGGACAAAACATGGAGATGGAATACTTATAATAGCAGCAAAATTAGCTAATAATAGACCATCGTTCAGCCCAGCAGCAGTCTTTCTGTGATCTAGAAAACTAGAAGTGGCATCAGCTGTCCCAAAGCATTCATTTGGAGCAGATGCTGGCTTAATGGAGCAGCTTCAATGACTGGAATTTAGAATTTGTACTCCTTTGTAGAGCTGAGTAATTCTACCGGCATCAGATATGTGCATGTACATATATATATATATATTCATATGTGTATATTCATATATATATGTATTCCTCTCTATTCCAAGGCAGTTGGGGAAAAATCCAGTCTTGTTTGGGAAGTTGGGAAGTTGGGAAGGTAGAGTTGGGAAGTTGTCCTAGATTGTTTGCTGAGCTATCTGCATATCCTTATTGAAAGCTGAAAGAAAAATTAGAATGAAATCTGAGGAATTTTTAGATAAATAACACCCAGGGGCTCCTGGCGGGCTCAGTTGGTAGAGCATGCAACTCTTGATCTCAGGGACATGAGTTCAAGCCCCACATTAGGTGCAGAGCTTACTTTAAAAATAAATAAATAAGTAAAGAGCATGCATAAATGTGATGTTTTTGTGTGCATGTCTTTCAAAACAAAAAGAGGATACTCAGTGCACGTATAAAGTCTTCAAAGTTTTGCAGAAAACATCAGCAAACAAAACAGAGGTTGCGATTTTTAAAAACTATATCAAAATGTTTACTAATGAAAATATATGATGTTGGGGGTTTGCCTCAAAAAAATATATAGGAGGAAAAAATATATATATAGGAGGTAGGGAGAGTGGAGGGTGAGCAGGGCACCTGTTCAGAGTAGAGGATGAACAAGAATGGCCCTGTGCTGATAACCGTTGAAGCAGGTGGGGGCTGAGTACATGGGAGTTTAGTATGCTCTCCTTCCAACTTCTGGATGTGTTTGAGATTTTTGAATAATAGAAGGTGTATTTAATGCCATTATAAAAATATAGCAATAGCTCCAATTTTTCGGGCTTAAGAAACTTTTTCTTTAGGTATTAATGGCTAAAACTAGAGATCTTTGCTATGAAACATTATAGAGCATGATGTAGAATCATCATTTGCATCGACAAGCTTTTTAAACGTCATTAGAATTGTAGGTGAAGACACATGGAGCTTTTTGTTGCTAACGTAGCAAATAAATCTAGAAAGATATAATATGGCAAACCCACAAGTAGTCATGTGTATGTATCTGTATACCAAAACATATTGTCATAATATGGTTTAAATATTTGGAACACATGAGTTTTTGAATATTGCTGGTTAAAATGCAAAGTGTGGCAATATCTCGCTAACGTGCTGTTGTTTTTCTTCCTAGGGTATGTTTGTTCCACTTCAGATACATGGGGAAAAGAAACATAGCCAGGTAATTCCCACTGCAATTTCCACTTTTTTATTTGTCCTTCTCTTCCAGCAGATGGCAGTCTTGATCATGGCACGTAAAAACCTAGATTTTTTTTTTTTCATTTTGCGTTAACGTGAAGTTACCGGGGCTTCATTTAACATGTCTCAACTCAAACTGTAAATTAAACTAGTGTGAATGGATGTATTTTTAAGTTTTCCAAAGGGTAGCAGTTAGCCTGCTACGCGGAGTTTCTGTTCTAATCCAAGAACAGACACTTGTCTTCTCTGAAAGAGGTGAGAAAAGGCTTATAAGGATCCAGGGGAAGGCAGGAAATCATAAAGTGGGAACAACTGTAAGGTCTGTACTTTTACCAACAACCTGTCAATATTGACTTCAGTTGCTAAGGTAAATAGAAGTCCGCAACAGCAGCTGGGACGTGCGTTTTCTGTGAGCTGTTCTCTTCTTTTTGCCACCTAAGTCTGGATGAAGTAAATACTTTAGGACGCGTTTGAGGGACCCTAAGAAAAAGATAACTTATTTCAATGAGATCTATTTTTAGGGGGTAGAGTTAAGGAGCTCAGATAGAGTCCTTTTTATAAAAGTGAAATTCCATGGCACTTTCAAGAACTAAACAGACACTTTGGATGGAGTTCATGGCTGAGTGTCAGGAACATCCTAATAATGGGTAATTCCGGTGACGATTTCCACTCTCTTTCCCTGTGGCTCAGAGCCAGCTCGGTAACTACCACTGTGAGCCTTCACCTCTGTGATTCTGCTGGCTCTCCCACTCTGTTTATTAGAGGATAGACAAACTCTTTTTTTTCCTGGGTTCCCATATGACCCAGCTGTAATTTTTTTTTTTAATGGAATCTTAAAACTGAAGGAAAGCAAAAGTTGGCATATCCTAGTGACAGACATGTCTGATCCAGGTTTAAGGCCAGGCCAGAAACAGATTAGATTGGCATTCCTTCTTGAACATCTAACCCCAGGAATTCTCCCCACCTCATTTCCACTCTGAGTATCCCTCCGACTATTTTCTGTGACTCCTGCCCTTCCTTGCCTCTTGAGAAAAGACCAAGCCTTACGGAGTGTTGGCCCTTTGATTCTGATTTTTTAAGGAGGAACGGAAGAAGCTTTTTCTAAATTCCTTAGTTATATTCTCATAGCAAAAGCTCTTTTAAATATCCACTAAAACTTCATACAATTTCCAGTGCTGCCTTGTTCAAGCTGAGTAATAGTAGATAGAATATTGAACACAGTGTACTGTTTATGTGGAAACCTCATCATTTATTTTTATTTTATTTTATTTTATTTTTTTAAATAACATTGAGGGGCGCCTTCGTGGCTCAGTTGGTGAAGCATCTGCCTTCAGCTCAGGTCATGATTCCAGGCTCCTGGGATCGAGCCCTGCAGTGGGCTCTCTGTCCAGCAGGAAGTCAGCTTTTCCCTCTCCCACTCCCCCTGCTTGTGTTCCCTCTCTCGCTGTCTCTCTCTCTCTGTCAAATAAATAAATAAAATCTTTTAAAAATTTTAAAAAATAACATGGAGATATAGTATTAGAGTACTCCATTTCCTAACTTTAAAATATTTTTAGGATACATGATGCCTGGCTGTCCAAGCACTTTGGAATAGACCGAAAATCGCAGACCATGCCAGCTCTTCGAAACAGATCAGGAGTGATGCAGGCCCGACTTCAGCATCTTAGCAGCCTGGAAAGTTCATTCACACTTAATCACAGTAAGTGAAAATGTGGGTAGGCTACCCATTCGAAACATACACATAATGCTATGGAACCTTGAAGGAATTCTAGATTAAATCACCGATCCAGTCGGAAATGACCAGACATCTATGGATGTATTTGCATATCTCTGTTTATGTACAGTCCTTTTGTCATCCAGGAATATCTAATAAACTATGTGTGGATTTTCCAGTGATTTTTAGGTAACTGTGGTTTTTCTCTTAGTTTAGTATTAAAGAAACTGATTTTCCCCCACTGAATTGCTATTCTCATCATATTATTTTACAATGGCTAGCTTTCGTTCCTACTGTTAAACTTCAGTGCAAACAATGGCATCTTAATACAATAGTATCTATAATATTTGTTCAATATATATAATATCTGTTCATTCAATGATTTTAAGGGATTACCCCTGCTGAGCTGACTGTAGAAGTGAGAGAATTGCAAACACTATTTTGACAAAGGCATATTACACATGTGTTGAAATATTGACAAGGAGAACAGGGCAAGGAGAGAAATGTTGACCAGGCGGGGAAGGCTAGAGGGTTCTATAAGCAAATATTAATAAAAAGTCAACATTTTCATATGGTCCCCTAGAGGTTGCCGAAAAGGAAGCCAGCCCAACTGGCTTTGTCATGAGGACTAATAATAAAAACAAAGGTCTTGGGTAGATGGACCCTGAGCTAATAATAGACTCAACACCTTTAAAAAAATGCAAGTTTTACGGACTTTGGCTTTGCTCTTGTCCCTTGTAAAAATATAAGGGACCTGCTGCCTTCGGTTGGCCCAGGTGCTTTGTTTTTCTTCTGATCTAGAAACAAGTCCCCTAACTTTGGCATGATTAGAAACATCTGGCGGGGGGGGGGGTGGCACCACCATAGGTGACGTCGCTGGCTGTCTGCGATTTCTCATTTTTGCACACCTAATTTCCTCTGTTATTCCCAGTTACATCAGCATCCTTGTTCCCTAGTCACATCATCTGAGTTCATCCCTGAGATCTTGTCTCCAAAGAAGCGGAGACACCTAATTACATGTTGCAGGGCTGTTGATAACAGAGCTGAAGTAAGAATGAGTGGCATTGATAGCCAGGATCATATTTGATTAAGGAATAAATACAGTGAAGCTCATTAGGTCTGCGGATACTGAGAGCCCCCTTTCTTCTTGCTCGTCTCTCGCTGAGTCTTGCGGGGGAGGCAAATAATCATTCAAAACAGTCACGTGACTCTCTGCATTGGTCTGTATTAACTTTTTTTTCTGTAATCTCAGGCTCCGCAACAACTGAAGCAGATATTTTCCATCAGGCACTTCTCGAAGGCAACACTGCTACTGAAGTTTCCCTAACAGTGCTGGATACCATCTCGTTTTTCACCCAGTGCTTCAAGGTAAAAATGAGAAGTCACAATTCAGGTGGTGTCCTAAAGAAAACATTGTACACAAATTAATTAGTCAGAGGAAGCACAGCGTAGTACAAAAGCCCCGAATGAACAGTCTGGAAACTTGGATGACAGACTTTGTTTGGCTACTGTGTGACCTTGGGGATTTACGGAGACTCCCTTGCCACATCCACGAAGGGAGGGGTTTGGACTCATTTGCCCTCAAGCTTCCTGCTACCTCTGAACTTCTGTTGTTTGATTTTTTTGTGTGTGTTTAAAGCCCGTTTTCTGTCACAATTTTATTAATATATCCAGTCATGTTTAGCTCGAATTAGGATTGAACTGGTTTGCCCAGATACTCATGGTGATGAGGTGTTTTGTCAGGCTTGACGATGCCAAGGCAGGCTGGCTAGCTTCCCTGGCCAGACGTTCAGTGCTTTCTCTCAGATATTTGCTTCTCCACACAAATCGGCATCGTGAGGATTTTTTTTTTTAAAGATTTTATTTATTTGTTTGAGAGAGAGAATGAGAAAGACAGGGAGAGCATGAGAGGGGGCAGGGTCAGAGGGAGAAGCAGACTCCCCGCTAAGCAGGGAGCCCAATGCGGACTCGATCTTGGGACTCCAGGATCATGATCTGAGCCAAAGGCAGTTCCTTAACCAACTGAGCCACCCAGGTGCCCCTTCATCGTGAGGATTTTAGAAAGAAGAAGGTAAAAACCATGATCTTGCAAGGTTGTCGAGGGAGTAAGATGAGTTAATAGGAGAGTGCTCTGAAGAGTAAAAATAATGTAACTATCCCATAATGTAATATTAGCAGGAGAACTCAAAAGTAGAAAATCGTGCTTGCTTCCCCCTGAGTTAAAATCAGTCATTTTCTTCCCTCTTCTCTGTGTAATGCAGTTACTTGCTTTGGCCCTCAAGGTTTACTTATTTTGAGAGAGAGAGAGAGAACAGGGGAGGGGACAGAGGGAGGGGGAGAGAGAGAATCTTAAGCAGATTCCACGCCCAGCAGGGAGCCAATGCGGGGCTCAGCCTCACAGCCCTGAGATCATGACCTGAGCCAAAGGCAGATGTTTCCCCAGCTGCGCCACCCAAGCACCCCCAAAATGTATTTTTTTCAACGTTTTGTAGAGTCAACTTTTAAATAACGATGGCCACAACCCATTAATGAAAAAAGTATTTGATATTCATCTGGCATTCCTTAAAAATGGACAGTCCGAAGCGTCGCTGAAACATGTTTTTGCCTCCCTGCGAGCCTTCATCAGTAAGGTAAGGACAGCTTTCGAGCTGGTCGTGGGGCTCCCTCCGTGGCAGGCAGGAAAGAGGGCACCACGGGTCCCTGGAGTGATGTCCCCGAAACTCAGGTCACAGAGCTATGAAGTAGGGCCTTTGTAAGTACGGGTTTAGAACGGCAGCACACACGAAGACGGCCCAACGAGAACCCTGTAAAGTCTGAACATGCTTTCTATTTCACATCGCCATTCCTTCCCCTTTCCCACAGGCTCCTAGGAAAAGTCTCATTTTCAGATGACCAGCTTTGCTGGGTTTTTTCCTAGTTTGCTTCTTCTCAAAGTATTCTCATGCCGAGGTTATAGAACTTAATCCGCATGCTCCTGTATGAGCCCCTGGAAAGCAGAGACCAGGTTGTCTAACCCCGGGGTCTCCTATCATAGCCTGCGAACAGTAGGCACTCAGTACGAGTTCAGGTGAATGAATTCTGCCTTTCAAAGCTAATTGTGTCTTCGGGCTCTAAATGTTCAGGTTGCTTACCTCATCTCGAAGCAAACCTCAGCCCAGGCTTTTAGGAATAAATTGGATTCAAACAGATGGCCAAAATTTATTCCTGGTCTGTTTTTGATGGCTTTTAAACGTAATAAAGGGCATCATAAGCCAGGATGGAGTTGCAGTTATGGAAAGCTACAGTCAAGGCTTCTACGCTGGGATGAAACTCCAACAAGACAAAGAAATTCAATTAATTGATTTGTGTAGTGGAGTTGCTGGGCCTGGAGAACTTTTTTGTCGTCACTATTTGTCTGCTGGCTTATTTTATTTACTCGATACAGAACTTGGGTGGAGTTGAAGTTTGTTTCTTAATGGCCACTCCTTAATATAATTTTTTTATTTTTTTAAATTAAGATTTTATTTATTTATTGGAGAGGGAGAGCACGAGCAGAGGGGCAGACGGAGAGGCAGACACCCCACTGAGCAGGGAGCCCGATGTGGGGCTCAATCCCAGGACCCCAGGATTATGACCTGAGCCAAAGGCAGACACTTAACCAACTGAACCACCCAGGCACCCCAGTATAATTTTTTAAAGATTATTTATTTATTTGGGAGACGGAAGAGCAGAACAAGCAAGAGAGAACACAAGTGGGGGGAGGGGCAGAGGAAGCAGGAGAAGCAGGCTCCCGACTGAGCAAGGAGCCCAATGTGGGACTCGATCCCAGGAGAGCCAAAGGTGGGCAGTTAACCCACTGAGCCACCCAGACATCCCTCCTTAATAGAATTTTTGAATAAAGAAGTATTTGGAGAACTGAATTCAATACAAGCATGTTATAAGCAACTAAGGGAAAGAAATTCAGAAATAATTCACCGACCAAACGGTTTTCAGGTAGGAATTTACTGGTGTTAGACACTGTGTCAGGGATACAGCCCAAGGGCTTATTGTCCAGTAGAGGGAAACATACACACATATATGCACGCATATCCACAAATACCACTAGAATAAAACAAGTCTATACAGGGAACTGAGGGTAGGGAGGAGGAGGGAAAACGTCCGAATTTAGCAAAAGTTTCTCCATTGCAGTAGAGATAGAACTTAGTATGGACTGAGTGAGAGATGAGACTGAAGAGGTCAGTGGGGACCAGATGATTCTGTACTTATCTTAGGAATTATACTTCATCTTTCAGCCCTCAGGGAGCAGGGAACCAACACAATTAGATTTGTATTAAAAGCAGATTGGTGCAGGCGGGGAAAACCCTCTCAAAAGTAGTGTGGAAGGTGGATTGGTGGCAATACTAAATGAAGGCAGGAAAAAGACTTACTATAATAAGCTAGGTAAGAGATGATAAAAGTTAATGAGTTCTGTTTTGTGGACCTGTTGAATTTAAGGTGCCTTTAGGACATCCAGTTAGAGCAGTTAGGATTAGCTGTTGGATATATAGATCTTTGCTGTAGAGAGAGATCTGGGTTAGAAAACTAGATTTGGAGTCATCATCTATCCATCCACCCACCCATCCATCCATCCATCCACCCACGCATCTCTCCATCCATCCACCATCCATCCATCCACCCAGCCAGCCAGCCAGCCACCCACCCACCCATCCATCTATCCATCCACCCACCCAGCCAGCCAGCCAGCCAGCCATCCACACATCATCCATCATCCATCCATCCACCATCCATCCATCCATCATCCATCCATTCATCATCCATCCATCCACCCATCCATCCATCCATCTACCGTCCATCCACCCATCCATCCACCATCCATCATCCATCCATCCATCCATCCATCCACCATCCACCTACCCATCCATCCATCCATCCTCCCACCCATTCACCCATCCACCCATCCATCCATCCATCCATCCATCCATCCTGTATTTACTGAACACCGTTTCTCTATCTGGCACTGTACTAGGTACTAGAGATACAGTGCTGGGGATACAAAAGAAACATAGTCTCTGTCCTCGCTAAGCTTCTAGTCTAGTGGGGTTGGGGGAAAGAAAATAAACAAGTAAATGAAATAGTAATTGTAAGTTCTGGGAAGGAACCAAGTTGCTAAGATAGAGAAAAATGATTTGTAAGAGATACCTTACTTTATTTTATTTTTTTATAGAGCGCACGTGCATGTACAAGCGGGAGGTTGGGGAGGACAGAGGAAGAGGGAGAGAGAGAATCTTAAGCAGACTGTGTGCCCAGTGTGGAGCCAGACATGAGCCTCGATCTCACAACCCTGAGATCATGACCTGAGCCCAAATCAAGAGTTTGACCGACTGAGCCACCTAGGTGCTCCACAGATATCTTACTTAAATAGGCTTGTCCCTTTTAAAATGAGACCTGAAATATGAAAAGGGGACAACTGTTTGAAAAGCCCAAGGAAGAACACTCCAGGGAGAAGGGCATGCATGTGCAAAGGCCCGGGGTTGGGAAAGAATTGAAAATTCTGGGAACTGAAAGGCCCAGTTTAACTGGAGCATAGTGAACCAGGGAGATCATCAGCATAGGAGCGGTATTTGAAGCCTTGGGAGTGGTTTTATTTCCCCTGGAGAGTATGTAGAGGAAGAACAACAACAACAACAAAAAGGTCAAGAACAATACAGTCGAGAAAAACAACCTAGAAAGGGCTGGAAAAGAAATCTGTGGAGATGAGAGGGGAGCAGCAGTCACAGAAGTGGGAAGAAAGGTAAAAAAAGAGGGATATCATGGAAGCCAAAGGAGAAAAAAGTTTCAGCAGTATTATGAGGTATGGAGTGGTGTAATAAGAATGGGGGAAAGGGAGTCCATTGGGATTGACAATAAGGTCATTGATGCTTTTGGCCATTGTCCACTCAGAGAAGTATGGTGGAGGTAGAGGCTAAGTGTGGTGGATTAACTACACTATTCCCATGCCCTTCCTCACACCTTTATTTTCATACTAGAGTATCTTGCCCAGCAAGACTTAGTCTCATCTGGTGGGACAGTTGATGAGATTTCCCAGTTGCCAATCAGAAAGCATTCATTAAGCATTCATTATCTGCACAGCATTTGTATTTGGTGTTGAGGTGATAAAAGGAGTAGATTCCTGGGGCGCCTGGCTGGCTTCGTCAGTGGAGCATGTGACTCTTGATCTTGAGGTCATGAGTTTGAGCCCCACACTGGGTGTCGAGGTTACTTTAAAGAAGGGGGGGCACAGTTCCTGTAACATGGGTTTAAACTTAAGATTCCTAAAGAATGATTTTGAAAGGGTGGCCCTCTAGCTTCACACTTCCTGAAAAACTCCATCACGTACCCTCGAAGGAACTCACCACTTGCTTGCCTCGCCATGGAGGCATGGGAGATTGTAACCAGCCTGTTATATGGACAGTTGATCTTCCACAAAGCAGAATGAATACATTTTCAGAGAAATAGCCACTTGGCAATTTGGAAGATTTGTGTCACTTTTGCACTCTCTTTCTAATGCCAAAATACAGTTTACTCAACACTATTTATGAGTAGAAGATGCATGCGTGTCTGCTTGTTAAAAGATCAACTTTACTTGATGGACAGATTCCCACTATAATTTTCTCAGCGTTTGGGAGTTCAGACTATAAGCCACTGTTCAAATACAGTTTAAACATAAAGCGAAAGTGTAAGCAATGCAGATGGTCCTTCCTGTTTTCAAAGCCCAAACTGGCACCCATCAATCATTCATCTCAGCCATTCATTAATTTAATACCTGTTATCAAGAACCTATTCACCTTTTCCAGAGCATCGTGAGCTCTTCTTGGATCTGTTGCGTTTATAATCAGTATCGCACGTATTTGTAGTGACCTGTGTATGGACTTGAATTCTCCTGTTATTTTTTTTTTAAGATTTTATTTATTTGCTTGAGAGAGAGAGAGAGAGCATGAGCAGGGGTGGGGGGGGCAGAGGGAGAGGGAGAAGCACAAACCCGATGTGGGGCTTGATCCCACGACCCCGGGATCATGACCCGAGCCAAAGGCGGACGCTTAACCGACTGAGTCACCCAGGCGCGCCAGCAGCCAATACAGTTTTGAGTGAGAATATAATAGGCATGTGATAATGGATTGATTTTTGTGATTGGGTTTTCAGATACTTATGTTTTTCCTGTTCTTTAGTTCCCTTCAGCCTTTTTCAAAGGAAGGGTGAACATGTGTGCTGCGTTTTGCTATGAGGTTTTAAAGTGCTGCACCTCGAAGATTAGCTCAACCAGGAATGAAGCATCTGCACTTTTGTACCTTCTGATGAGAAACAACTTTGAGTATACCAAAAGGAAAACCTTTTTGAGGACACATCTGCAGGTCTGTGAAAATCAAAGCTCCCGTTCTTTCTTTTTCTTTCTTTTTTTTTTTTTAAGACTTCATTTAATTGAGAGAGAAGGAAAGTTGGAGCTTGAGTTGGGGGGCGGGGAGTAAGGGGCAGAGGGAGAGGGAGGAGCCGGGAGCCCAGGACCCTGGGATCATGACCCGAGCCAAAGGCAGATGCTTAATCGACTGAGCCACCCAGGCAGCCCACTCCTATTCTTTCCTCTGTTCAATCTGTAGCCTCTAAAAAAGTATCAAGTATCAAGACCTTCAGATACTCGGTCCAATACAATAGCCCTTAGCCACACAGGGCCAGTTAGCGCTTGAAACTCGGCTAGGCCAAATTGAGATGTGTTGTAAATACACAATACACGTTGACTTTTGAAGACCAAGTACAAAAAAAGTAAACTATCTCAGTTATTTTATATTGACTGTACAGTGAAGTGATATTTTGGACAGAGTTGGGGTAAGTGAAATTTATTGAATTTCACCCGTGTCTTTTTACTTTTTGATGTGGCTATGGGACAATTTAAAATTGCCTATGGGGCTCACATCCTGTTTCTGTTGGACAGCCCTGCTCTAGAGCATAGAGGTCCAGAGCACAGGCTCTAGTTCAGGCTCCAGGAGTACCACTTACCATGTGACCTTAAGCAGCTTCTATAGTTCTCAAAGCCTCAGCTTCTTCACATGCAGACTAGGGGCAAATATCTGTGCCTACGTCATCAGGGTTTCATGAGGGTTAAAAGAAATGATTAAGTACCAGACAAAATCTTTGTTAGATGGCACAGCTGGTTAGACAACTGGCTGTTACCGTAACAAGTCATTTAGCTTGTTTTTTCATGTTCCAGCATGCCCGATTAGCGAAAACTGAGAGGGCTCCAGGTTTGTGGCAAGCCTAAACTTTGGAATCAGACCTACCTGGGTTTAGTTTTTTTAAAGATTTTATTTATTTATTGGGGGGGTGGAGAGAGAAAGCGCAAGCAGGGGGAGGGGCAGAGGGAGAAGCAGACTCCCCGCTGAGCAGGGAGCCGGACATGGGCCTCAGTCCCAGGACCCCAGGAGCATGACCTGAGCCAAAGGCAGACGCTTCACCAACAGCCAGCCAGGCACCACCACCCCCAACCCCTCACACCTGTGTTTAAATCCCAGTTCAGCTACGTACTTACTATGTGGCCCTAGGCAAGGGACTCAATCTGTCTTCAACTCTCTGCCTCATCTGTAAAACGAGGCAGGTGTGGTTCACCCTGCAGGGTTACCGTGAGGGTCCAACAGAAAGTGTGTGTAGTGCTGGGCACCGTGCCTAGCATGTGTGTAAGGGACACTTAGCGCGTGGTAGCTGTCATTGTCTACATTTCTTTTGCTTGTTGGATGAAACAGCTGTGAGCCAAACCACAGATGGGCCTTCTTGACTCACTAGGCATCTTTGCCCTCTGGGAGATCCTTGGTCGTATTTCCGACTTCTTCCCTGCCACAGTCTGTTCCATTGGAGTTGTTTGTTGGAGACTGGGTTAGAAATGGGAAAGCAGGTGCACCTGGGTGGCTTAGTCATTAAACATCTGCCTTCAGCTCAGGTCATGATCCCGGGGTCCTGGGATCAGGCCCCCACGTCAGGCTCCCTGCTTGGTGGGAAGCCTGCTTCTCCCTCTCCCACTCCCTCTCCCTCTGCTTGTGTTCCCTCTCTCACTGGCTCTCTCTCTGTCAAATAAATAAAATCTTTAAAAAAAAAAAGTGGGGAAGCAACCATCAGCGGCTTTCTAGAAACATCATCGGGAATGGGAAAATCTGATAGGGGTAGACGCTTTCTATAAAATCTGCCACATAGTTACTTCAGGATCTGAGGGCCAGCATTACCTGTTGGGGCTTTTGCTATTTGCTTTTATGAGGCGCCATTTAAAGACCGCCTTCCCCAAAAAACGCTTGCGCGGTAAACACGCCCGTATGCCTGAAATTCCCCATTAAGGTCTGTTCTTCGGGGTCAGAGCATCCGTTCTCTCAAGTCATTTATTGAAATATAAACGCATTAATAAATGTGAAGACTTCAAACCATCTCCGGCCCATAGTAAGTGCTCAAAAAAGGGCTAACTTGGTCTTGTGATGAGGCTCGCTTTCACTCTCATAACCGCGCTATCAGGCAGGTATTGTTATCCTCCCCATATGACGAATGAGAACAGTGAGGCACAGGAGGGTGAAATAACTTTCCCCAAGCCACACAACAAATAATCGATAAAGCCAAAAGCTGAGTCTAAGGCAGTTTGACTCTAGAGCCAGTGCTCACAGCTCCCACCAAATCCTGCTTCCCATGAGCGGGGATAAAGCCCCCGGCCATCAGCACCAGAGTGTGAATCGCGTAGGCGATCATCCAGGGGAGCCTGAGTTTCAGACCACCCCCTAAGGCCTTTACGTGTCCTGCCATCAGAACTGGAGAGAGCAGAGTCAGAAACCAGGAAGGGAGCTGAGGGGCCGCCATTGGGGGTCCAGCACTCTGAAATCGACTAGCGAAAGGCACGGAGAAACCACCCAAGGAAAATGTCATCTATTCCCAGCTTTGCCATGGCAATGACCTAGCCGGCAGAGTCGAAGCAGAGACCCGACCACCGTTGTCTCAGTTCATGATCTTGCAAACCATTTTAGATCTAGCTGTGCTAGGAGTTGTGAACAGTCATTTGCATCTAACCAAGAAAAGGCTGAATAAACTTTGCCGTTGGGACAAATTGCTCTTCCTCTAGAAGAATTCAAACCCCTCGTGTATGAAGAAAACAGATTACGATGGAATGGTGTAGCATTTTTCTTTCTTTTTCTTTTTTTTAAAGACTTTATTTATTTGACAGAGAGAGACACAGTGAGAGAGGGAACACAAGCTGGGGGAGAGGGAGAGGGAGAAGCAGACTCTCCGAAGAGCAGAGAGCCCGATGCGGGTCTTGATCCCGTGACTCCAGAATCATGACCCAAGCCTAAGGCAGACACCTATCCGA
Source organism: Martes martes (assembly GCF_963455335.1). Classification (NCBI taxonomy): domain Eukaryota; kingdom Metazoa; phylum Chordata; class Mammalia; order Carnivora; family Mustelidae; genus Martes; species Martes martes. Next base: position 91,762,875 of record NC_137897.1, read on the forward strand.
CTGAGCCACCCAAGCGCCCCTTTTCTTTTTCTTTTTAAAAGATTTTATTTTATTTAAAAGATTTTATTTGACTGAGAGAGAGCGAGAATACAAGCGGGGGTTGGGGGGGGGAGCAGGAGCCCGATGCGGGGCTCAATTCCAGGAGCCTGGGATCCTGACTTGAGCTGAAGGCAAATGCTTAACTGACTGAGCCACCAGGGCGCCCAGTGAGGCAATTTTAAAAAGGAACATTTCATACGTGCGCTTATGGGCTTCCACAATGATGGAAATCAGCAGCATTTGTTCAAAAGACATTCGAAAAACCGTGTGTGCTTCTTCTCACAGATCATAATCGCCGTGAGCCAGCTGATAGCTGATGTGGCGCTAAGCGGAGGGTCGCGATTTCAGGAGTCTCTATTCATTATCAATAATTTTGCCAACAGTGACAGACCCATGAAGGTATGTTCTCACTCCAAGGAGTAAACTAGAACCACCTTCTGAGTCAGAAAAGTTCATACTGCTCTAGTTACGCTCTCATGGGATTCACAACTCTTGATAGTGTTGAGTGTATAAGACATGGGCTTTGTCTTGTGTGGCCCTGTCTCTCCAGCGCCCAGAACACAGCCTGGTACATAGCGCATCTTCAAAATCATCTGGCTGGCTGGAGAAATGACTATACTGTGTACACGTAGTTATTATAGCTAGTAGGATTGGAATTTTTTTCTGAGCTTGATTTCTTTTTTTTTTAAAGATTTTAATTTATTTGATAGAGAGATCACAAATAGGCAGAGCAGCAGGCAGAGAGAGAGAGAGGAGGAAGCAGGCTCCCTACTAAGCAGAAAGCCCAATGTGGGGCTCGATCCCAGGACCCTGGGATCATGACCCGAGCCAAAGGCAGAGGCTTAACCCACTGAGCCACCCAGGCGCCCCACTGAGCTTGATTTCTAAACTCACTTCTTTTTTTGAGAGTTATTATCATCTGTGATTTTGGTTACTGGTGCACTGGGTTTCAGGAATCCTCTGTTCACTGATTACAGCTTGCCCTAGGTACATAGGCAAACCCTAGCCTAACCCTGTTGTTCTTCCAGGTGGCTGAGGCCAAGCCCAAGACCCTGACCACCATCCCTCTTTCTTACCCGTATATGCACAACCTACAACATTGTTAAAAATGCATTTGTCTTGTTGCATGGAGAACAGGTCCTGATCTTCAGTGATGCATGTGTTCAAGGGAAGAAGAATCTTTTGCCAGTAGAAGGCTTTCCCTCCCGGAGGGATCATCCCCATTCTTGGGAAAGGTCATCCTCCGGGATAATTTAACAATATTGTGTAAAAAAAAAAAAAAAAAGTAAGGAAAAGAAAAAAAAAGCTCCCAGTCACAGCATACTTGATGTTTGGGACATGTAGAATCTATGTACCAAAGGGGAAAAAAAATTATTCCCATAAGAATGTTGTTTAGACTGAAAAAAAAAAACAAAACAGTGCCAGTGCTTCTCAGGCTGGGAAAGTTTGCTTTTCAGCCAGTTTTACTGGTTCCCTGAGAGATCATTGTACGTTCCAACTAATCCCATGAGCATGGAAACAATTTCTGTCATTAAGGATCTTCTACCCTGAAATTTATTTTTGTTGGTCATTACCATTCTTAATTCTATGTTATATAAAAATTGGATTAGCATCTTTTTCAAAGTAAACAAGGGCCACTGTGGCTGACCTTGATAAGAACTCTTTGTCATGACTCATTTCTTAGTTTTATTCTCTTAGGGCTGTCATCACCAGTAAAGTCATCAAGGTATGCCTTTACCCCAGTAAATGAAATTGCTACTGGGGTTTAAGAAGGAGCTTTAATGTGAAGCTAAGGATGTACTGTATGTTGGCTAATTAAATTTAAATAAAATTCAAAAAAAAAGAAGGAACCTTATTAGCCATACTTAGTATTTTTAAAGGAATTAAGAAAGCACTTTTAAGAACTGTTTCCTCCACATTTGGTTATATTCACCTTGGAAAGCTCCCTAACCCCTGTACTTGTCCCTCACTCATCTTCTCTGAATCCTACCGATAATTGTGATCAGTCCACTGGGGTTAAGAGGAAGTGATAGTACTTTCTTAATAGTGGCCAGGATAAAGAGGAAACTAACTTAGGAGGTTTGGAGAAAAAAAACAACACTCTGAGAGAAGCTAGTAAATTCTTTAGAGAATGTCCTGTGATTCACAGCCTTTTAGTTGGAGAAGTGGAAATGTTTGCATTATGGATTCTACCTGAGTGTATGTGGTAATCGGCGGATGGGATAGGTATGCTTGTCCATAAGGAAGAGTGGCTGAGATCACTAGCTCTGGGGCCAGGATGTCTGGGTGTCAATCCTGTCCCTGCCACTTAACCAGCTGTGACACTTTGGCTGAACTATTTAACTGCGGTGTTCCTCCGTTTTCCTGTTGGTTAAATGAATTACAACAGTACTTATTTCATAGGGTTGCTGGAAAAATAAAAGATGTAAGGCACTTAGACTGTTGGCTGATCCATAGTAAGCTGTCCATTTTTAGTTACTCTTGTAACTAAAATTCCACGATAACGGCCAATAATTCTCATGGCCGTGGGATTTACAGAGGACTAGCTAGAGTTCAGAGTCAGGTAGTCTGGCTCCAGAAGCTGTGCTTTTATGTATTATGAGTATATTGCCATCAAGGCCTTTAAAAAGAATTAATTTAAAGCTCTTCAGGGGCGCCTGGGTGGCTCAGTTGGTTAAGTGTCCGGCTCTTGATCTCAGCCCAGGTCTCCATCTCAGGGTCATGAGTTCAAGCCCTGTGTTGGGCTCCATCCTATGCTTGGAGCCTACTTTAAAATAAAATAAAATAAAATAAAATGTAAAGTAAAATAAAATGCTCTTTAGACATGTAATATACCAAGAACCAAATACCAAGAACTGTCCCAAGGAATATAAATCATGTTATTCCCAGGATTGGATGCCAAGGCTTAGAGCACATTAATAATGTTAATGAACATGTCTTTTTTGTTTGTTTTGAAATCAGGCAACTGCTTTTCCTGCAGAAGTCAAAGACTTGACCAAGAGAATCCGTACCGTTCTTATGGCCACTGCTCAAATGAAGGAGCATGAGAAAGATCCAGAAATGCTCATTGATCTCCAGTATAGCTTAGCCAAGTCCTATGCAAGCACCCCGGAGCTCAGGAAAACCTGGCTTGATAGCATGGCCAAGATTCACATAAAAAATGGAGATTTTTCAGAGGTGAGGACCTCAGACTTTGTCCTGAGCACAGTCCTGCAAAAACCCTGGAACGCAGGCTGACCGTTCTTTTTTTGTCCTCCTCTTTCAGGCAGCAATGTGTTATGTCCACGTGGCAGCTTTGGTTGCAGAGTTTCTTCATCGAAAAAGTAAGATATTTCTGTTCTCAGACACAGTAGAGGATTTCCGCTAGTGCGCGAGTTTTCATGCTTGTAGCTTGTGACTAGGAATGTGATGTCATTGAGCTCCGAAAACTATGTTCACCGTTAGCCCCATTCCGTGTTAAACAGAAGTTGTTATAAAAGAAAACTGGACTGTTCATTTTGCCTTCCATTGAGAGCACAAGAATAAGTTAAATAGTACGGGGCCAGGCCTGATTCCTAATGTTTATTTTTCCAAGAGTGTCTCCCTGGAAGACTGCCACCGATTAAATTCTTCTCAGGTTTCATGAGAAGCTCTGGTTAATAGAGATCATCTGTTTTCCGCTCATCTGTCTCCGATTCACCAAAACCTGCCACAGATGATATCTCTGTAGCTACCTTAGTGTACCAGTACTTTGGTATTAGGAGGGGGTCAGCACATCAGCAAGATGGCCAAATAAGATGTCCCTTGTTTGTATACAGCCCCCCCCAACAATGTGGCATCTGTCCATGGACAAAAGTGCCTCTGGGAGCTGCGGGATCCAGCAGTGTGTGCCAAGGGACCTGGGGAGGAATCTCACCCACCCGAGCTTTAGGCAACAGGCAGACGAACCTTGGTCCCCTAGGGGCCCTAGCCCCTCCAGCTGCGGTCTGAGAGCCCCTGGAGAACACTGCCTTAGACAGTCGTCCACAGATGAGACAGGATGGTCCTTGGTGCATGTCCAGGGGTCCAGTTGAGAAGTTCTGGCATGCCTTTGGAGCTAAACAGATACAAGTTCAGATGCCTTGGGGAGGGTAAGAGGACCAGTTTGACTTGACTCATGTCCCACCTTCCTCAAGGTGGCTCGGCTCAGTGCCAAGAGAGACCTTCTTGCACGTGATTTCTTTGGTGGGAAAAGTGAGAGCCTATGAGTGGGCGCCTGGCTTCCCCAGCAGTACAGGACCCGCCGAAGAGGCACATTTCTCTCTTGCCCCGCCAGAGTCCTGGCTCATGAGCCACATGACTGGGGGTGGGGAGAGGGAGGGAGTGTGCAGGTAGGATTCCTAGATGGCTTTTAAAAGACAGGAATCCTACTGGCTGCATTGCAGGCTCCATCCAGAAGCCCGCCAGCAAGGCACGAGGGACACTTAGCTCATGGATTCTCCCCCTGCCATCGCCCCATCTAGCCCACAGGTACTCTCCACGCCTCACATATCTAAACCACACGCTCCTTTATCCTCTAGCTGGCTCCCTGGGCATTCTTCTGATAGGTGGTGAGAGCCAGCTTTCGCAGATGACCAGAAAGCCATCCAGAATCTGTGGGCCCCTTGGGGACCATGGACTTGAGCTTCAGCACCAGCCTTGAGAGAGCAAAAGGGAGCTGTTAGCACCTGGCCTAGTGTGTCACATGAGGGAGAGAAGGCATACAAGCTTCAGAAATCTGCCACAAAGGGGAGTAAGGAGTATAAAGCAAGTCTACCCATAGGAAGTCGGGGAAAGCCCCATGGAAGTTAATTCTCTCCCAGAGTCAGCCAGTAAAGGTGGTTGGAGATGACTGCTACTTCAGATACAAGACTTGAGAGAACAGGAAAAACAAAGGAAACATGACACCAACAAAGGATCCCAATAATCTTCCAGTAACCCATGCCAAAGACTTGGAGCTCTGCAGTTTACCTCCTCAAGAATTCAAAATAGCCATGTTAAGGAAGCTTAATGAGCTACAATAAAACCGAAAGACAACTCAATGATGTCAGGAAAACCATACGAGAACAAAACAAGAAGTTAAACAGAAATTTCGAAGGAAACACAAATTCTGGCATTGAAGAATACAATGAATGAAGCGAAAAATGCAACAGAGAGCATTGCCGGCAAAATGGATCAAGGAGAAGAACTAATCTGTGAAATAGAAACCAGGACCTTCGATGGGGCGCATGGGTGGCTCAGCTGGTTAAGCATCCGACTCTTGGCATAGGCTCTGGTCATGATCTCAGGTGCTGTGCTCAGTGGGTTGTTTGCTTGAGATTCTCTCTCCTTCTGCCTCTGCCCCTCCACCCTAAAATAAATAAATAGATCTTAAAAAAAAAACAAGAGAAGAAGAAGCCAGGACCTTTAAAACAATCTCATCAGAGAAGAACAAAGGACAAAAGAATGATAAAGAGTGAAGAAGCTTATGTGGGTGATCTTCGGGACAGCATCAGAGGAAACAATCTGTGAATTCTTAGAGTCCTAGAAGGAGACAGAGAGCTTTTATTTCAAGAAATAATGGCCGAGAACGTCCCAAGTCTAGGGAGAGATTTGGACACCCATGTTCGCGAGGTTCATAGATCCCCAAAAAACTCAACGTAAAGAGAGCTTCTCTAAAGACGCGTTTATAGTGAAACTGTCAAAAGACAAGGAATCCATGGGGCACCTGGGTGGCTCAGTTGGTTAAGCGTCTGCCTTCCGCTTAGGTCACGATCCCGGGGTCCTGGGATGGAGCCCCGCATTGGGCTCCCTGCTTGGCGGGAAGCCTGATTCTCCCTCTCCCACTCCCCTGCTTGTGTTCCCTTGCTGTCTCTCGCTGTCTCTGTCTCTGTCTCTCTCTCTCCCTCTCTCTCTCTCTGTGTCAAATAAATAAATAAACAAATAAATCTTTAAAAAAAAAAAAAGGACAAGGAATCCTAACACAGCAAGAGAAAGTAAATTCGTAACTTACAAGGGAACCCCCCTAAGTCTATCAGTGGATTTTGCAGCAGAACCTTACAGGCGAGGAGAGAGCAGGGTGATCTACTCAGAGCACTGAAAGAATAAAACTGCCAATCAAGAGTACTCTTTCCAGCAAAGTTGTCCTTCAGAAATGAAGGACGGATGAAGATATTCCCAGGCAAACAAAAGCTGAACAAGTTCATCGCTGCTAGACCTGCCTTGCAAGAAGTGCTGAAATGAAAAGATGCTAATTAGTGACATGAAAACATATGAAACGGGTCCGTCTGAATGGGTAAAGATGTGGCACATATACACAATAGAATGTTATTCAGCCACAAGAAGAAGGAAATCCTGCCAATTTGGGTAATACGAATGGACCTTGAAGGTGCTCTGCTAAGTCGAATGAGTCAGAAGGAGAAGGACAAACACCATACGATCTTACTTTCACATAGCATCTAAAAAGTTGAATTCACAGAAGCAGAGAGTGAAATGGTCATTGCCAGGGGCTGCGGGGGCAGGTGGGGAAAACAGGAAGATGTTGGTCAGAGGGTAGAAACTTTCAGGTATAAGATGAATACGTTCTGGAAATCTAATGCACAGCACAGTGATCGTAGTTAAAGAAACTATTATATACTTGGTAGTTGCTGGGAGAGTGGATCTTAAATATTCTCATCTCCCCCCAAATGGTAAGTACATGTGGTGTTAACACCGCTGTGGTAATTGTTTCACAATATACACGTGTGAAATCAACACACACACCTTAAACTTACACAGTGTTAGGTATCAATTATGTCAGTAGAGCTGGAGGGGAGGTCGGGAGCGGGGCGGGCAAAACAGAAAGGGAGTCAGTGGTCTTGAAGGGCTTCAGGATCCAGCAGGTCTAATTCAAGACTCTGCCTGAAAGCTTCCCTTTCCAGAAATGATATTGCTGGCTACTACTGTAGAAACTACTCGAGCTAGGTTTAAAAATTGACCAGGTATGGATATTGCAAAGAAACCCGCTATCTATCATAATGGCCAAGCTACTTCCTCTAAGGCAGTTGAATGAGTAACATGGGGGTAAAATGAAACCATCTTGTGGGAGTTCCTATCACTCTGCCTTGGTCTGTGAGAACACAGCCATGTTTTATTTTGTTTTTTAACTCCAGAATTCCTACAGTTAACTATATGGCTTTCATTTTACATCTAAGGCTCAGTGTTCGATTGCCTCATATAATACCACCCATGTGGGGAGAACCTCTTTCTTTTTAAGATTTTATTTATTTGTCAGGGAGAGACGGAGAGCATGAGCAGGAGAAGGGGCAGAGAGAGAAGCAGATTCCCCGCTGAGCAATGAGCCCGAGGTGGGGCTCGATCTCAGGACCCTGGGATCATGACCTGTGCGGAAGGCAGACGCTTACCCGACTGAGCCACCCAGACGTCCCGGGAGAACCTCTCTCTAAAATGAGTCTTCCCAAGCATGGTGTCATAACTAAAATGGAGATTCATTTTACTTGTATTTTAAATGAACACTTTCTGTTGGGTACCAAAATATTTTTTTTAACAGTCCGTATGTTTGAAATTGGCATACTCTGGTTTTCTCCTTTTTTAGTACATAGGTGGTTTTAAAATGGAAAAATCTTACTCATCAAAAGAAGGCCCCGTTTGAGGGTCTGCCCATGAAATTACAGCCAAAATAAATACTGAAATTGTACACCTGTAATTCCAAATAAACTGGTAGGAGAACTCTAAACACACTAATACATTCTTAGGTGTGCTTTTCAGATAAGTGAGGTTAATATTACCTCCTCTTTTTATTAGAGAAATCGCGATAAGAGTTTTATGTCTACTGAAAATGGTTAGAAATATTAAAATATTTCCCTAGAATTTGTTGCCACAAGTCCAAAGACCCTACAATCAAGCAGAAATCAAGGATTATTCCTCTCCATTATCAGTCCTTAATCTTTAAAACTATAAGACTGGACAAAATAGTAAGTAAAAGAAAAATAGAAATTTTGCTGTGGTTTTTTGGACATTGGCTTGAGGCAGCTAGCCTGAACACCAAACAGTGTGGCACGTTTCATTAAGTGTAAATGGTGCTTAAAAACATTTTTTTTTTATTTGAGTATAGTTGACACATAATGTCAGACTAGTTTCAGGTGTACAGTGTAGTGATTTAACCCTCTACTTTATGGTATGGTCACCACGATCCCATCTGTCCCCATACAACGCCGTTACAATACCCTTGGCTATATCCCCCACGACGTGCCTTTTATTCCTGTGACTTATTCATTCCATAACTGGGAGCCTGTATCTCCCATGCCCCTTCACCCATTTTTGCCCATTCCCCATTTAAATATTTACTTCATAATCCCTTCGAGGTTTTTTAGTTTACCCTTCCTAGAACTCAAGGGGCCCCTCTCCAAGTAGGGAAGAATGTTTAGCATTTTAAAGAAAACATAATGTTAAATTGAGGAGTTTACATTCTTATTTATTTATAGCTGCCATCTATTTTTAAACTTGGAAAATCCTACTTGTTAAACTAGCAAAGCTTATTCCAAAATGGGGACAGAGTAGTAAAATCCTCGGCTCCCCCGTACCCTTGGCTCTGGTTATTCCAATGATCCACAACACCCTCTTTTGGTGATTAGCTGATTGAACTATGCTAGTTATAGCAGTGTGGACTGCTAAAACACATGTGAAAACACAACTTAGAAACTTAATCCGTTAACCTGTTATCCGGTCTGAGAACTTAAGGATCTAGATAAGAGCTGGGTATTTATTGGGCAAATAAAAGCACAGTTGAGTGCAGAACTAAAGAAAAAAAGTTTTATTAACACTTAAAGACAGACTTAGTTCAAAAATATAGTTGAGCAATTCTACAACCTTTTGTTTTCTACTGTTAAGTGTCCTTTGATAATGAAAACAAAAGGGAAAGAGAGTTAGAATGTATTTTAAATCTTTGACACATCCAGGTGCCTGGGTGGCTCAGTTGGTTAATCATCTGCCTTTGGCTTGGGTCCTGATCTCAGGGTTCTGGGATCGAGTCCAGCATCGGGTCCCTGCTCGGTGGGCAATCTGCTTCTCCTTCCCCTGCTCCCCCTGCTTGCGCTCTCTCTCTGCCAAATAAATAAAGTCTTTTTTAAAATAACAAATCTTTGAAATATTGATAGCAAAAATTTTGTTTTCTCCTCCTATGCCATTTCTCTTGAAGTCATTATAAAGCACTTCTTCTAATCAAGATGAAATGAAATACTACTGACAAGCTCACATATTGGTGACAGATGTTCTCCTGTTTAGAGTTTTTAAGGAAAAAAAACACAAAACCTAATTTGTCCCATTGGGTGGTTTCCTAAGCAAGCAAAGGCTTGGGCCCCTTCCCCCCTGGGGCTCACACCAGAAGACCAGCAACGGCCATTTCTAGATCCTTTTTTTGTGTGTTTCAGGCACTGAACCAGAAGGGAAAGGGAAAGGAGACGTGCGTTTCTCCCTGTCACACCCACCCCACTTGTCTCAGTCAGCCAAAGCTCTTGCTGTTCCTAACAGAGAGACCTTAAGGATTATTATTCTCTTCCTTTTACCTAAGTTACCTCTAAGTGGTGATGATTACTGGGTGTCGGTTACTCTCACCCCCACGGATATAAAAGAAAACCAGGTCTAAATGTCCCTATTTCTATTTTATCTGAGAACCCTCCAATATTCTAGATCTCCTTCTTTTAAGATAGACCTCATGTACCTCTCCCTCTTCTCTTCCTGGGGGCAGGCACAACTGTTCTCCCTCCCTCCCCTGTGGGCGGGGGGTGGGGGAGACAAGAGTCAAGTCTCCGCATTCTTCCACCACCACTTGGCATCCAAGGTTCGACAAAACTGCCGTCCTAGAGGGGGCTCCCCCAACAACCCAGAAAAAGGAATTTCCTTTCCCATAGAATCTGTTGTTTTCATTCCTTATAGGGTAATGTTGCTCCCTTTCTCAAGTCTTCCTACCCTGAATCTGGTAGCTTAAGTCCTGTAGGCTTTTTATTTCCTGATTCCTTGCCAATCACAGCCTTTCCCCTCTTTTGCCCTCCTTTCAGGACTTTGAACCTCTTATCCTTCTTCTGACCAGCAGTCTTCCTTTATCAAGGGTTCGACTGCTTCCCCATCCTCCAAACTCCTCCCCACTTTTTTTTACACCCCCCCCCATCACTTGTGCTCAGGGTAGTGGTCTGTCCCTGGGCAGTTTGCATCTTGCTTTCCCTGGGACAACAGTCAGGAATAGAGCAGCGATAGCTGTGAAGGGGAAGTCAGGAACCCAGGTCGAATGCCCTGGAAGATCCATAGCGGAAAATCACCTTCTGCAATGCTACACGGGGCTGTGTGAGGTTCCTGAAGTACGCGCCTCCCTCTGTTGGGGTGTAGACATGGGTCACTTCTAGATTCAGCAACTCGCTTCATCTGAAAATCTTTCCAGCATTTTAAAGACCCTCACAACCAAAAGGGTCCTCTGATCACTGGACAGTTTGGTGGGTGCCAATAACTTAAGGAAACAAGGGGATATTGTCTCCTTTGGGTAGAGTTACGTCAGGCATAGGAGTCAAGCTAAACACACTTAGCGAGGATAGTGAACTCGGAGGCTAGCAATCCGTAACAGCCGTCTTGTCACCAGATGCAGCAGACCACGAGCTCCGAAGTGGGTGTTGACCTGTCAGTTTCTGAGGAAAAAAAAAAAAAACCAACCCATAATTTGCCCTCTTCCTACTTACAACTTATACCGGGAGACTCTCTACCACGATGCTTTAGCCTCATCAGATCTCCGTTATAGGAGTGTGCCTCCTTTTGTCCTCCCCTAAATCGCAGCATTCTAGAAGAATCCTAGATTTGGGAATCCCTTAATAAATCTTAGCTCAGACGAGAGTTTTTTCCCTGCCTACAGACCTAGCAGCCAGAGGCCTTCAGGGACTGATGCTTTTTTCTCTGCCAAGGACTACACTGTATTGCTTCGCTCAATTTGGGGGGCCCTCTTCCATCCTGCCTGGCTCTTGACTTCACCGAGGTGCTCAAACGGGACATTTTCTCCTCAATTTCAAAACGCTCTCCTGATGCACTACCCGAAGAATGGCTGAATCAGACCTGTTACTGGTCCCCAGCAAGATAAGGGGTATTATCCTGAATGTAAATCAGCTATGTGACTGAGCATAGTTAATTCAGGGGACATTTTCCCCGCCGTAGACTTTGTCGAAGAAGGAAATGACGTATTGATTCATGTTCTGGTGCAGGTTCCTTATCTTGTTGTGGTCCAGCGCTTTGAATAGAACACTCTAGAAGTCTATGACAGACCATTTTAGGCACGCTTATCTTTAGAAACGAAATGTGTCATGCCCTATCTTAAGTGTCTTTTATTACCTAATTTCTTTGAAAAAAAATGGCCCTAAAGTCCATTGGGTCCAAGTAAATCTCATTGTCATTTCCTCCCCTCTCAGAAATCCACTGATTGCCTCCAATGTGTTTCTCCATTCTTGAAAAAGGACTTCAGAATAACCCCATCTTTCCTCACCCAAACCCCGTCTGTCTGTCTGTCTGTCTGTCTCTCTCTCTCTTTCTCTCAGAAGCATGGTGCTTCCTTGATAACTCATGCTCCAGCAAGCATTTTACCAGACAGTGTATGTCTAGTTAGCTTTCATGTAGACAAGAGGAGTTGGCAAAATCCAAGCCCCGATACATGACCTTTTTTTTTTTAACCCAAATTCTGAGGAATCTCCTAAATATGAAGTCTGACTCTCTTAAATCTTCTTTCTGTTTTCCCCAACCTCTAACCTTGGGGAGCTTTCCCAGGCTTCCGCTATGAGTAGATCATGCTTTCTAAGCATCACTATTCCAGAGGTTCTAGAACAGTAGATTGCCAACAATTTTTATTCCCTCGCGACCAGCCAATTTTTACCCGCTAGCAGATTCTTTTATAAGGAGGCTGGATTTTCTGTAACTCTTAAATTCCAGCCCACCTACGGAAGGGTAAATAAAGGCAGCCACGACAGGAGTTGTTGGGACACGTTCCCCTGTCCAGAATGTGGCTGGCACCCATGTGGCCTGCCCTCTGTACCTACACTCTTTGCTTGACAGGAACCACTTGGTCCACAGTCCTACAGCAGCTGTCCTCAGCTTGAGCTCACTTGCTGCGTCTCCGGGGTCCAGCTGTAGCTTCACTCACTTTACCAGCTGGCAACAATTGTCCTATCTTGGAAAAAACCCATTTATTTATTGGTAGCTTTGCATTCAGCACTCCTTACATGCTAGGTTCTGTTCTAAACCCTTTGCGTTTCCTTTAATTCTCACAAAGTCGCTGTTACCTCTGTTTTAAAGCTGATGAAACTTTTTACAGTTCTAGGGAGATGAGCAGGGCTCGAGTCACACAATTAGTGCTAGACCTGAAGCTATTGGACTCTGAAAGCTCTGATTCTCCCAGGGTCTGCCCCTTTTCTTCAAGGATGATGCTTTAGCCCTGTTACATGTTTTCTCTTTCTGCCTCTCTTACAAGTCCTGGGCTAGGCTTCCCCCAACGACCCGCTTCCTTTCCCAATTCTGCAGTGAGATTAGGAGCTAGAAGTGGTTACAAAAATTCATTCTCTGGTTACCTGAACAGTACATGGCCTCCTTGATTAGGTGACAAGCCAGAAACGTACAGGATCAAAGTGTTAGATGACACTGGGGAAACAGGGACTCTACTAGCCCTTGAAGATGAGGCAGAATCCCAGAAGGAAACTTACTTGTTGGTAACCTGAGCTCGCTTTTGGGGGGAAAAGACGGGTAAAATGTGTAGTGGATGGGAACCATTTGTAAAATTCTTTACAGACTGAAAATCGCACTTAGGACTTTGATCGGTACGAAAATATCCATGTTCGTTTTTAAAGGTAACGAGTTCCTGTAAGGCTGATTTACAAAATGCCTTTTTTTTCTTTTTCCATGGATGGGACTGGAGGAGATTATGCTGAATGAAATAAGTTAAGCAGAGAAAGTCAATATCATATGGTTTCACTTACTTGTGGAACATAAGGACTAACATGGAGGACATTAGGAGAAGGAAAGGAAAAGTGAATTGGGGGAAATTGGAGGGGGAGACGAACCATGAGAGACTGTGGACTCTGAGAAACAAACTGAGGGTTTTGGAAGGGAGGGGGGTAGGTGTATGGGTGAGCCTGGTGGTGGGTATTAAGGAGGGCATGTATTGCATGGAGCACTGGGTTTGGTACATAAGCAATGAATCTTGGAACACTGAAAAAAATAAAACTAAAAAAAAAACGCTTTTTAAAAAAAATAAATTCCTTCCACTGCTTTCTGTTCATACAGAATTATTCCCCAATGGATGTTCAGCCTTCAAGAAAATTACTCCCAATATAGATGAAGAAGGAGCCATGAAAGAAGATGCTGGAATGATGGATGTCCATTATAGTGAAGTAAGATTCCAGGGCCTGCAATGCCAGTTATAGGAATTTAACTTCTTGAAATTTATATTAAAAAATTATTACAGCTAAGTTAATTTGGAAGGGAACTAAGGACTGGTGAACTGTAAACATGAAACCTTCCCAGGGCCAAGATGTCCCTATTTGGAATATGGAGCCGTGACTCTGGAACGGATCCTATCGTCTGGCTTTAGAGAGGCGATATTTATCATCTTCAAACTGCCATCCCAGTAACCAGATCAGGGTCAACAAACTTTGGAAAAACCTCCTTTAAAAAAATATAGCTCACAATGTAGCTGCTCAGCAGAGTATGCCCAAGAGTCTGTTTAAACATGGAAAATTTCTGCTGTAAATTTCATATGGCTACCAAACGGCTTCGGTTGTCCATCAACAAACATTTATTGGCTTATGAGCAAGGCCCTGGACCTGGTGATGTAGGTGCTATAAAATAATCAGCCAGGGCCAAACCCTCCCTGACCTCCAGTGCCTACCTGAATGGCTAATCCACCTACACAGAATGGGGCAGGGGGAGGAGGACCGTGCCATTTGAAAGATATACACAGTGTGTTCCCCGTAAAGTCAAAGGTGAGAGAGGTGCCTTTGAGCCGAGGTAGAACAGTGAGCTGTGATTAGAGAGGGGGGAAGAAACAGGACACCAGAAGGTGGTCTAACAGAGAGGAGACTAGCAGGGACAAAAGCTACAGGGTGGGAAGGTATAAGGCTTCGGGGCAGTAGAATGGATCCTTTTGGCTAAACCCGGTTGGGTTCACATAGAGAAGAGAAGTAGTTGAGGTCAGATTTTTGAGAAACTGGCTGTTTGGGCTTTATTCAGGAGAATGTTGAATTGCTCTCAAAGGTTTGGGGACAGAACAATGGCGGGATGAAAGCAAGGAAGAGGAGAGGGTAATTTGGCAGTAATGTGGGAGACGTATTGAAGATAGAGGGTAGAGAGAGGGCTGCCCAGGAGTCTGGATGTGAGGCAGTCAGGGCCGAAACCCACCTGCTGACTGAGTCAGGAAGCACTGTGAAGAAAGGAGGAGGGCCTGCTGGGAGGAGAACAGGAAGGGGAAGAGTCAAAGGTAGCTCTGAGTTTTGGGGTTTGGATATTCCAGAAAAACTACAGGTGGATGATTTTCCAGGGAAGATAATGAATTCCATCTTTGATGTATGTTGAATTTGGAGTAGGAGTGTTACCACGACGGAAGTAACCATCAGGCTTCTAGGAGTTTAGAACCAAATCTGAGGAGAGAGATCAGGGTCAGAGAGCCACATCTGGAAGTCATCTGTTGAGAACCAAAGCAGAGTGAGGGTGGGAGATAACAGAGCCAGTGAAAACCAGAGAACCAAACACTGAAACACAAAGAAGTTTGCAAAGAGTGGGAAGATGAAAAAATGAACAAAACCAGAAATTTAAGGGGTTATAGTCCCATAGAAATACATTTTTGAGAGTTGTATTAAGAAACATAAGCAATCAGATTGAAGTGACAGAGACATACTTTATTATACTGAGTGAATTGTTTTGTTTTTAAATACAAGACAATCTCAAGTTAGCTGTAGTTCATGTAGCTAAAATGACATGTTTAGAAGCTTTAACTATTTCTATATGGGTCTCTTGCCTCATCAGTAACATAAGGACAATACCATCCTGGTCAGTTCAAAATAAATGTAAAGCTCTCTGTAGCTCATTAGGCACTACAGAAACGTCGGGCTTTGTGGCTGATGTACTTGACAGTGACGTTACACTTTACTCCAGAACCTAGAAGGGTAGATATTTACAACATGTTTGCTAAGTCAATTATAACAGATACTCTAGAAACTTGCATTTTAATTCCAGTTCAGTGCTTGACTGTGAAGCCTTGGGGAAGTTAATTCACTTTTTTTTGGGGGGGGGGTCTTAGTTAGACTTAAATGATTCCCAGAGACCTCCAGTTCTTATGGGCTGACAGTGGAAGAACTCAGGGGAGTTATGGAAGATAAATGGTTGAGCCCAACTGTGAAGTTACATTCTTGTCTTCCAAATAACAGCTTCAGCTTATTCATAGAAATAGCCTTGAGCCTGAGTCAAATACCTTCAAGGAGAATGGCAACATTTCCTATTAGTCAAGAACTATAATCTGTTTTCTATGTAAACACATTTGCTGGAACTCTCGTCTGTTCTCAGTAATAATTTATACATTTTATTTGATGTATACAGATAGAATCATGTCCAGAAAAGCCTTTGTATGTTTCAGCTTATGGAAGAAGGCTTCCTCCTCATGCTCGAGCCAAAGGAAAAATAACTGACACTGATTCATGAGCTTTATTGAAATGAAAAGTACAAATGGTTGTCTATTTAGTGCCTGTATTTACATATGTGAACTAAACCAATAATAATGAAATTTAATTTGTTTCTAAAACTGCATGTCTGACCTTTGGTTTGGAATAGTTTTTTTTAAGATTTTATTATTTGTCAGGAAGAGAGAGAGAGAGAGAGAGCACAAGAGTGGCAGAGGGAGAGGGAGAAGCAGGCTCCTTGCTCAGCAAGGAGCCCAATGCGGGACTTGATCCCAGGGCTCTGGGATCTTGACTTGAGCTGAAGGCAGATGCTTAACCAACTGAGCCACCCAGGCATCCCATGATTTGCAGTAGTTTTTAAGGATGTAATTGGCACATTCCTAAGCAAACAGTTTGATGAATTTTGATAGTTGTATATATCCATGTGACTTATCAGCAGAAACAAAAAATAGAACATATCCATTCTTGCATAAAGTTCTCTTACGCCCATCTCCAGTCAGTCTCCCCTCCCTACCACCTAATTTCTATCACTATAGATTAGTTTTGCCCGTATCAGTGTCATAAAAATGGAATCATTCATTCCATTCAATAAATACCCTTCTGCATGTGGCTTCTTTTGCTTAATCTGATGTTTTTGAGATACATCGATGTTGCTAAGTATATCAAAAGTTTGTTCTTTTTCATTAGTACATAATATTCCATTGTGTTGATAACTGATTTTTTTTTTTTCCTGAACCCAATCTCCTGTTGATGAATTTTGGATTGTTTCTATTTCGGGGCTGTTATGAATAAGTCTGCTCTAAACATCCTTAATCTATGACCTTTCGTGGACTTATACTTTCATTATTCTTGGGTAAATACCTAGGAGTAAAATTGCTGGATCCTAGGGAAGTTGTGTATTTAATCTTATAAGAAATTGCCAAGAGTTTCTGAAAGTGGTTGGACCATTTTATACTTCCACCAGGAAAGGACGAGAGTTTCAGTTGCTCCCCATCCTCACCAACATCTGATGTGGCTAATCTTTCTTTTATTATTGCCATTCGAGTTGGTATCTCATTGAATTTTTAATTTATATTTTCCTTTTTTTTTTTTAAAGTAGTCTCCATGCTGGGCATGGAGCCCAATGCAGGGCTTGAACTCATGATCCTGAGATTTAAGACCTGAGCTAAAGTCAAGAGTTGGACCCTTAACCTCCTGAGCCACCCAGGCACCCCATTGTGAACCAAAAATATGTTCTGGTTTTAAGTTCTTTGTCAGATACATGTGCTGCAGATTTATCTTTGATTTGTTTATTCATTTCTTAATTGAGTCTTTTATTGTGCCAAAAGTTTTGGTTTTGATGAAGTGCAACTTACCATTTTAGTGGTTTGTTCTTTTTATGTCTGGTCTGAGAAATCTTTGCTTATCTCAAGACTGCAAAGGTGTTGTCCTACCTTTTTTTCAGATTTTATTTTTAAGTCATCTCTACACTCAACGTGGGGTTCAAACTCACAGCCCTGAGATCAAGAGTCACACGCTCCTCCAACGGAGCCAGCCAGGCACCCCCTTACCTTTTCTTCTATAAACTTTGTCTATACATGTTATATTTAGGTCTGTAATCTAGAATTCATTTTTGAGCCTGGAATCAGATAGAGGTCAAGGTCGAAGGCAGATATTTAGATGGTTCACACCATATGGGGGAAAATGAAAAAATTTCCTTTCGCCTGATTGAATTACTTTGGCACTTTGGTCTAATTTCAGTTCTTTAGGTATGCGCAGCCTATTTCCCGACTCCGTTCCCTAGCACTGACCTGTTTGTCCATCTTGATATGAATATCATACCATCTTGATTGCTCTAAGTTGATAAGTCTTGAAATCTGATAGTGTTAGCCCTCCAGCTTTTTTTTCCCCCCAAGTCATTTTGGCTAGTCTGCATCCTTTGAATTTCCATATAAAATGCAGAATCCTCTTTTCTAATTTCCTCAAAATAGCCTGCTGGAAGTTTTGGGGGCATTTTGTTACAGTTAGGTATCAGTCCACGGAGAGTGATGTTCCGTGATTTTTCAGGACAGAAGTCTTTTGCTGGATTTATTGGTAGATGATTGATGTTTTGCTGCCACCGTAAATAGTATTGCTTGATTTCTTTCTCAGTTTGTTGTTGCTAGTATATATCCATTCAGTTGATTTTTGTATGTTCATCTTCCGATCTGCCGCCTTGCTAAATACAGGTATTTGTTTTAGGGGTTTGTGTATTCCTGAGACTTTTCTGCATATGCACTCATGTCATCTGCACACACAGGCGTTTTTACATTTGCCAGTCTAGATGCCTTTTCTCTCTTTGGGTTGCCTGGTTGCACTGGCTAGCACCTTCATCATGTCAAATTCAAGTGGTAAGAGCGGACATTTTGACCTGTTCTCAAACTTACACGAGAAGAGTGTTCAGCCTGTAGATTTCTCCCAGGTGCCCTTTATCAGACTGAGGAAGGTTCCTTCTAGTTCTTGTTTGCTGAGAGTTCTTTTTTAATATCATGAAGGGATGTTGAGTTTTTTCCAATGCTTTTTCTGTATCTATTGCTGGAGGTACAGTTTTCTCTTATCTCCCGCTTTGTTCTGTCTAGTACAGTGAATTTTTTTTCCCTATTATAAGCCAGCTTTATATTTCTGCGACTCACTAGTTTGTAACAGATTTTTAATTCCCCCAAAGTCCTTCCTTCCCACTGTTGTTAAGAATTCTAATTTGGCTAGTAAATCTTAATATACATTTTTCCAAGTAGCAGCATTCGATGCCACTATACTAATGACTGAGGAAACCAATATAAATAAGATATTGTTACTACTCTTGAAAAGTCGCAGCCCATTTGGAAAGTCAGAGACAAAGATAATGGGCAAGTAGAGGGATATATATCCACCCAGTGAATTCTCAGAGCAGGATAAAAGGTATCTAGTGTTGACTAGGAGAAGGATCCCAGAAGAGGTGATATCTAAGCCATCTTAAAGGGGTTAACCCCCGGAAGGGGAGTAAAGGGCATAAGGCCCAGCATGGACAAAGGCACAGAGTGAGGGCCACACTGTGGTACCCCAAACTTCTGGTAGCTCTTTGCTGTTGGAGCATAAAGTACAAGACTGGGCACCATGAATGATGAAATTATAGAAGCGTCGGCTGGACTATTGCAAGCCTCATGTGCCAGATGAAAGATCTTGTCCTTTGCTATGTGAATGAAGCGGCAGCCATCTTGAAATTCTAAGAAGGGGAGAGGGACGTGGTCTGGTTTGCCTTTGGAATCAGAAGCCTACAGCAGATAGATTTATAAGTGGTCAGGATGGAGGCAGGAAGATCAGTGAGCAAAAAAATAATGCAGTCCTAAACCTTAGCAGTGTGTGTGGAAGTAGAGAGGAAGGGTCAGATTTAAGAAGCATTTAAGAAGTCAGACTGGCAGGGCGCCTGGGTGCCTCAGTGGGTTGAAGCCTCTGCCTTCGGCTCAGGTCATGATCCCAGGGTGCTGGGATCGAGCCCCACATCGGGCTGTCTGCTCAGCCCGAGGAGCCTGCTTCCTCCTCTCTCTCTGCCTGCTTCTCTGCCTACTTGTGATTTCTGTCTGTCAAATGAATAAATAAAATCTTAAAAAAAAAAAGAAGTCAGACTGGCAGAAGTTGGCGACAAGCTGATGAGAGGATGATGAGTGGAGAGAGAGCGCTCTGGGTCTCCAGGGCTGCCATAATGGACCCACATGTATCGTCTCATAGCTCTACCATCTAGAAATCTGAAATCAGGGTGTCAGCAGGGCCATGTTCCCCTCTGACACTCTGGGGACAATCTTTCCTCGCCTCTTCCTAGCTGGTCTCTGGCGTTCCTCGACTCCAGACTCTGCTTCTGTAGTCACATGGGGTCCTCCCCTGAGTGTCTATCTTCTTGGAAGGATCCCAGCCATATTGGATTAAAGGCCCACCCCACTCCAGTGTGATTGTGCCATAATTAATTATATCCTCGGTGACCCTATTTCCAAATAAGGTCACATTCTGAGTTAACTGGGGGTTAGGACTTCAGTATCTCTTTTCAAGGGACACCCTTGAACCCATCCCAGGGGTGGAGTCAAAACGACTCTTAAGTCTTCTAGCTAAGAGTTCATAGGCTGTTGCCCTTGGCTGAATAGGAAAAACACAAGTGAAAGAACCAGTTTAGGAAGAAGCTGAGTTCGGAATTGCCTAAAGGGTATACAAGAAGAGCCATTTTAGGGGCGCCTGGGTGGCTCAGTGGGTTAAGCCTCTGCCTTGGGCTCAGGTCATGATCTCGGGGTCCTGGGAGATCGAGCCCACATCGGGCTCTCTGCTCAGCGGGGAGCCTGCTCCCCCCCCCTCTCTCTGCCTGCCTCTCTGCCTGCTTGTGACCTCTGTCTGTCAAATAAATAAAATTAAAATCTTAAAAAAGAAAAAAGAAGAGCCATTTTAGCATTCAGCTCTGTAAATCTCAAGAGCGTCTCATCTCTTCAAGAGAGAAACAAACTTGTTAAGACTTCTGGCTAGCCGGGGTAACAGGCTTCATCTTCTCATTGTTGAGAACATGAGATGGTTATAAAATAATTTGTTGCAACTGTTATTTTCCGGCAAGGTCAGATATCTCTATCTTGAGCTATTATCCCCTCATCCTTCCCCCAATTTTTGGTTCAACAGTTAGGAAGCAAGCATTCTTTACCAAAATCACTTCATTTTCATAAACACTCATATCGCTCCCACAAGAGCTTGAAAGTTGTCAAATCTTCTTTTTTAAAAAATTTAATTTAATTTTTTTCAGTGTTCCAAAATTCGTTGTTTATATACCACACCCAGTGCTCCATGCAATACGTGCCTCCCTTAATACCCACCACCAGGCTCACCCAACCCCCCACCCCCCTCTCCAAAACCCTCAGTTTGTTTCTCAGAGTCCACAGTCTCTCAAATCTTCTAAAGATTCTGTTAAATTATGCGTAAATACAGCTTCAGTATAAAAAAGAAACAACATTCAGAGGCATAGTGGGATTTATCCCATCAGACCTTCATTCTCCAGTTGGAACAAATAATGCATCCCCTTTTAAAGATACTCTTTCTTAACGGGTGACACTTTTAAGTACAGTTAACATCTTCATTGTGTGAGTAAATGAAATAAATAGGTATGCTTCACTATTGTCAGGGATTACTTTCATTATTTTTGAGAAGGGTTTCCATTTCAAGTATTTCAAGTATTTGATTTAAAAAGTAGAGTTGCATAAGCCCTGCTCCTTCGGTGCACGTTCTGTTTGTTCTGTGTGTACTTGAAATGGCTCAGAATTTATTTGCCCAGAACCCTCAAACCATCTCTAATTCCTGATTGCGTTTTGCTCTTAATGCAGGAAGTGTTGCTGGAATTGCTAGAACAGTGCGTGGATGGCTTATGGAAAGCAGAACGTTACGAAGTAATTTCTGAGATTTCCAAGTTGATCATTCCAATTTATGAGAAGCGTCGTGAATTTGAGGTAAGTCATTTAAACATGTGCATCATTGGCCTCAGCTATGTTTTGGGGGAAAAAAAACAGTCATGTAGTTATGTCACTATCCCTCTACTATGCATCCTCTGAAAACTAGAAGGTTCATTATATTACGGCATTTGTATTTGATTATAGAATATAGATACTTAACTGTGTCGTTTTGAAATATTTGTCTAATTTGAAAGTTCCTATCCTTCAAAATCCTGTGAAATCCTAAAATGAGAATCCGACTTTACATTCATAGAGATTTGCCAAAGGAAATTAAGGGTAAAACGTGTAGACTATAAGTTTAAGTTTCGATTATATAAGTGGTTCTTAAAACATTTTAATCTAGCAGTTCCCCCCCTTTCCTCTCAGGACGTAAAAAATTCAGTGTTGTCTTCACCAAACCTTCACTCAAAAAAGCTTCTGAATTTCCCTGTTGCCCTGAGAAGAGACATAAGCCTAGCCTATTCTTTTTAGTTCGATGGAGAGACTAAAGTTTCTGACAGCTGACCTGGGGGACGTAATTAAGACACTAGGAATCGTCCTACCATGAGGATTTTTTCCAATTTAGTCTGCCAGCCAAAGCTGTTGATAAAGGGTAATTAATAAAGATTAGTAGTGGGGCACCTGGGTGGCTCAGTCGGTCGAGCATCTGACTTTGGCTCGGGTCATGATCTTAGGGTCCTGGGATCGAGCCCCATGTCAGGCTTTCTGCTTGGTGGGGAGCCTGCTTCTCCCTCTTACTCTCCCTCTGTGCTCTCCCTTTCTCTCTCTTTCTCTCAAATAAAGAAATAAAATCTTTTAAAAAAGAAGAAAAGAAATGACATTGCTCCTTTCATCAAAGCATTACATCCTAAGAACCTTTGTAAAATGTCCATAGTACCTACTTTCATACTAGCTTAAAGATAAGGCTACTAGAAACCCAGGGAGCATTTTGCTGCTTGGTCAACTAATAGGGAAGAAAGAAAAATATATCTTCTCTACACATGAAAGGAAATGATATTTTCGTAGGGACACTACTCCCATTTCCTTAGAGGCTTGTAAAGGTCTGTGCAGAACCCCTGACGTTCTACATGAGATGTAGGCATTGTTTCTAGGACACCGGTATGTAATTTTTCTCTGTATATTTATGGGATGGGCTGAAAAGTGTCAGAGATAGCAGCCATAAAGATAAGGAAAGCTTCCCTCCAGTTGAGCTCAACTGTTTCTGTGCTCCCCTTTTCTGTTGAGGTGAAATTCACAGAACATGCAATTAACCATTTGAAAGTGTACAGTTCAGGATCATCGAGTGCATATGTGATGCTCGGAACCTGCCACCTCTCTCTAGTTTCCAGACATTCTCATGGTCCCAGAAAAACACCCCCTACCCACTAAGTAATCACTCTCCACCCCACCCGCCATTTCCTGGTAATCACTGACCTGCTTTCTGTCTCTCTTGGATTTGCCTATTCTGGATGTGTCATCAAAAGGGATTAGTGAAGATGTGACCTTTTGTGTCTGGCTTCTTTCACTTACCCTGATACTTAAAAGGTCATCCAAGTCATAGTGTGGATCAGGACTTCATTCCTTTTTATGGCAGAATGATTTTCCATCGCATGACTATGCCACAATTTGTTTATCTGTGTATCCTGTGGCAGACATTTGTGTTGTTTTCGCCTTTTGGCTATAATAAATAGTTGCTGTTACAGACATTCATTTCTGTGTGGCCATATGTTTTCATTAATCTTGAGTGTATACCTAGGAATGGAATTGCCAGGTTTCGTGGGATAATTCTTTGTTTACCTTTTGAGTAACCACCAAACTGCTTTCCCTTTTACCTTCCCACCGGCGACGCATACATTCCGCATTCTGAACAACGCTTGTTACTTTGGGTTTTTCATTAGAGCTGTGAAGCGGACGTGAAGTGTTATCCCATTGTGGTATTTGGTTTGTATTTCCTTACGACCAATGATTTTGAGCATCTTTTTATGTGCTTGTTAACCATTTGCATGTCTTCTCTGGAGAAATGTCTATTTAAGACCTTCGCCCACTTTTAAATTGGGTTGTTGGTCTTTTTGTTGTTGAGTTGTGAGGGTTATTTTTGGTTAAGATTTTTTTTAAAGATTTTTATTGAGAGAGAGAGCGAGCACGAGTACGAGTGGAGGGAGGGGCAGAGGGAGAGGGAGAAGCAGATTCCCCTCTGAGCTCGGAGCCTGACACGGGGCTCAATCTCATGACCCTGAGATCATGACCCGAGTGGAAATCAAGAGTTGGATGCCCAACCGACTGAGCCACCCAGGTGCCCCTGAGAGTTCTTATGTTTTCTGATAGTAAACCCTTACCAGATCTGTAATTGGCAAATATTTTTTTCCCATTCTATAGGTTGTCTTTTTACATTCTTAATGTTCTTTGCACAACATGCTCCCTTTTTCTGGATGTACAGATGAAAATGTTCTTTGAAAACTTCTGTAAGCTTGTGTAAACCCAGTGCTCACTGAGGCGTATACTCTTATTTTTATATCTGCATTTTTTATTTTAATTTTAAAAATTTTAAGATTTTTTTATTTATTTGAGAGAGAGAGCATGAGTGATGGGGAGGGGCAGAGGGCAGAAGGAGAAGCAGACTCCCCTCTGAGCAGGGAACCCAACGCAGGACTCAATCCCATGACCCTGAGATCATGACCTGAGCCTAAGGCAGATGCTTAAATGACTGAGCCACCCAGACACCCCTCTGCCCTTAGACTTAACATGGTTGAAGAATTTTGTCTAATCGTGACAAAGGGGCAGGGACCCTAACAAAACCATTTTGAACAGGAAATCGTATTGCTTCCCCAAACCTCCCCCTCCACCCCATGCATGTGTCTTAACCATTTAGTAATGAACCAAAAGACAAAGCTGATTTGTATATCCTCCTTTTTCAGAAACTTACTCAAGTTTATAGAACTCTTCATGGAGCTTACACAAAAGTTCTAGAGGTTATGCATACAAAAAAGAGACTTTTAGGGACTTTCTTCAGGGTTGCCTTTTATGGCCAAGTAAGTATACTTCCGCTCATGAAGTTGTTTTTCTTTTTAAACATTCACCTTTGAATTACTAGATTGCTACAGCAGCGGGTACTGGTTCTTGGAGTCTGTCTAGGTAGAGGGCAGATCACAGCAGCCAGAAGCCTCTGTGAGTGTAAAGTTCACTTTGGTTTCCATATCTGAATCCATTAGTTCAGAGTACAACATGGAAGATTTGAATTTTTCCCTCAGTTTCATTTTCTGTTGAACTTCTTAAAGTGTATATTTAATATCTATTATATTAATTACATATTATATAACATATATAATTTTAAATAAATATATTGATATTAAATATTGATAAATAAATATATTTATATATTAATTATATTAATATCTATTATATTTAATACCTGCAAGCTTTCAAATAAACAGGGAAGTGTGACAGGGAATGAGAAAAACCCTAGTGGGGAAATCTTCAGACCAAGGATATGTCCCTGCAATGGCGAATTTGATAACTCTTACTCGAAATTAAAAGAGTGAATACACGCCACGTGGCTCTCAGTGCTATTGAAAACATATTTCAAATATATTATTGCCAGTTACATCGTGCGCTGTCTTTAACTGCTCTGCTTGCTCCGGCTATCAGTGATTGTGTGTTTCACTCTATAATAGTCTTTCTTTGAAGAAGAAGATGGGAAGGAGTACATCTATAAAGAACCAAAACTCACCGGCCTCTCGGAGATTTCCCTGAGACTCGTGAAACTTTATGGCGAAAAATTTGGCACAGAGAATGTTAAAATAATTCAGGATTCTGACAAGGTAACGTATACCCTGTGTTTCGAAATCATCGTTTGTGAGTTCCAAACGTGGTACACTCCTGGCTTTTTCCTTTTTTAGCTGGTGGGGGAGAAGTATGGAAATACAGCCTGTCCAGACAGTGAAAGAAAGGATGGGGGGTTTTTGGAGTCAGAGAGAGCAGGATTCAAATCTCCATTCGCCTCTCTCTCTCTCTCTCTCTCTTCTTTTGAAGATTTGTATTTATTTGAGAGAGAGAGCATGAGAAAGAGATTATGAGCAGGAGGGTAGGGTAGAGGGGGAAGCAGGCTCCCCGCTGAACAGGGAGCCTGACGCGGGGCTCGATCCCAGGACCCTGGGATCATGACCTGAGCCAAAGGCAGACGCTTCACAGACTGAGCCACCCAGGTGCCCCAAATCTCCATTCTCTTGCCATTTGCTAGCTAGGTGACCACAGGGAAGTTACTTAACTTCTCTGTGCCTCATTTTTCTCATTACAAAGTGGAGAGAATACTCATGCCTTTAGTGCATTTCCTTCAAGCTGTCCTTAGTTTAGTAGTTACATGTGCAATGAAGTACGTTTAAGAGCGATCCCTTGGGCTTGCTCTAAAAGTTACCCAACCCACCAGGCCCTGGCAGGCCAGGATGAAAAAGGTTCCAGCAAGAAAGCCTCTTCCCCAGAGATGCATCGTTTGCCATAGGCGACATTTGAGGAAAGCACCATAGGAATGCCTGACCATTCTTAGTCGCCATAGATGTGCCCAGAATGAGAGCCGGTTGTTAGGACAGGAGGGACCTACCCAGCGTGGGATCTGCAGGCCACAGTGATACTTACTGAGTGACGAGGATGCAGGTGACCTAGCAGCTAGCAGGCAATGTCAGAGCAAAAAGCTCATGGCCATGGTAAAGACCGTTCACGGCCCGTCATGAAAACACTCTCTTGGCTTTGGAGACTTGTCTCCCGTGGAGATGGTTTTACCTTGACTCTACGCCTGAGACATTTTAAAAGCAAATCTGCCAGTAGGTTCCACGTTCATTAACATTTGACACCATCCCTCTACTTCCTTCTTCATCAGTTTCACTATTTTGTGGTGATTTATTCAGTTAAGACAACGGAAGATTTTATCTCCCTGTATCCAGATAGTCTCGGGCTCGTTGCCGCACAACTGTTACTATAAATGGGAAGTTAATGGAAAGCCAGGCTTCCTGAACAACACGCAGTTTTTCTGCCTGACTTTGCCTCTGAAAACCTGGTGAGCCAGCCCTAGGGACAAACCACTCTCAGGCAGCTGGACTGCTGACATTATGTTACGCACAATATGTGAGTCATTCTCCATTGACGACAGACGTCATAAGCAGTTGCTACTTTGAAAGTCCTTATTTCTGTCTTGATGTGTGCAAGTAAAGATTAAAAACACTCTTGTACCTTGCCAAAGAACAAAATCTGCTTAAGAGCACAGACAGTTCGAAGAGCTGTTTGGCAATATTTTCCAATATTTTAAACATATGTTTCTTTGGACCCAATAATTTCACGTTTAAAGGTTGTTTTTTTTTAAGGTAGGGAGAAGGACAGAGGGAGAGGGAGAGAGGCTCTGAAGCCAGCTCCGCACCCGCAGCATGGAGCCCAACCCAGGGCTTGATCTCATGACCCTGAGATCATGACCTGAGCCAAATCAAGAGTCAGGTGCTTAACACACTGAGCCACCCAGGAGCCCCTGAGTGTTTAAGATTTTATCCTGTAGGCATACACTACCAGAAAGATGTATGATTAAAGGTGTTCATGGCTGCAAAGTTTATAGAGCAAGCTGGAAGCAATCTAAATGTCCATATGGCTAAAGAAATGGTATTACCCACAAAATGGATATAGTGACCTATGCATTAAAAAAAATTTACATAGATTTATTTAGAAGTGTCGATTTGAACCTGTCAAGATATATTCTTGAGCAGGGAAAAAAGTGAGGTGCAGGAAATCATGGCTAGGCTGATCACATTGGTGTAAAAAATGATGTTCACAATAACTTGTGTATTCTTAGGAAATTTCTGGAATGAGACACACGAAATTGTTAACCGTGCCTACCCCTGAGGAGAGGGACTAGGGTCTTACACAGCAAGAAATTGTTGACTTTTCATGGATACCCTTATGTATGGTTTGAACGTTTTACCATATACATATTTTACTTTTATAAGGTTAAAATAAGGCTTGACCTCTTTTTTTTGTTTGTTTCCCTTCTGTATTTTGTCTTAGCCTGGATAATTACCTCAACCATCTCCTGAGTTCTCTTAGGAAAGATCTTAGCTTTTTTTTTTTTCCCGAGTCTAGTTGACATGCAATGTTACATTTGTTTCAGGTGCACAACATAGTGATTCAACAAGTTTATGCCTTAATGCCATGCTTAAGTGCAACTCCCACCTGTCACCACTATTACAGTGTCATTAACTGTATTCCCCGTGCTGTGCCTTTTATTCCCGTGACCTATTCATTCCGTAACTGGAAGCCTGTACCTACCCCTCTCCTTCACCCATTTTGTGCATCCCCCCCTTCCCCACCCCTCTGGCAACCACCAGTTTGTTTTTGTTTGTTTGTTTGTTTTTTAAGATTGATCGATTGATTTGAGAGAATGAGAACACACAGAAGGAGTGGGAAAGACAGACTCCCTACCGAACAAGGAGCCGGACCCCGGGCTCGATCTCAGGACCCAGGATCATGACCTGAGCCAAAGGCAGACACTTAACTGACTGAGCCACCCAGGCGTCCCCAGTTTGTTCTCTGTAGAGAAATCTAGCTAGTGACTGGGAGAGAAAAGAAGATTAAGGTTTCTGGAGCTAGGCTTTTAGATTTTCATGTAAGATCAAATAGAATGGGTTTGAAGAAGTTAAAAGATGCTAAGAAACTTTCTGTCCCCTGGCTGTCCTCCTGTATCTGCTGAGGGAAAAAAAAAAAAGGGTATAGAGACTGCTCCCCGAGAGGTTTTTGTTGTCTTTTCATTTGTTTGTTTCCATTTTTGTTTTCCACACCAAACACGAAAAAGGGCTATATCATCAGTTGGAATAACATTGACAAAGTCACCAACAGCGAAGGCCCAAGTCAAACTGAACTGGGAAAACACTGAAAGAAGGGCCTGGGCATAGCGTTGGGTGAATGGGGAGACTGATGGAGGGGAGGGTATCTAGGGCCCGCAGACGACTGTCCAGCAGGGACAGCTCTGAGATTTGCCTCTGGCAGCGTAGCTTCTTAACATGGGATTTAAGCTTTTCACGAAATGGTCCATAACCACTGCAGTTTATGCCTCTGGAAGAGAACCATTCTGCTTTCCTGTGGTCCCTTTGGAGGACCAGAGGACCCAAGATAGGACTAATGTCATCAAGCGCACCCACTCTTACAATGTCAGTCACTGCTTGTGGATGTACAAATGGGTAAGCTTTCCTGTAGGATAGTTGTGTCGTGTATATCAAAATCCTTGCTACCATGTAAATCTTTTAAGGAAGCCGCTTCTAGGAATTGATGCTACGGAATAAATCCGAAAATAATGCTCGTAGTTTTAGATGCAAGGATGTCCCTCGGAGCGTTGTTTGCAATCACAAAATGTTGAGAAACAACCTAAGACTCTGTTGATAAGGGACTGATCCAGTAAATCGTGTCTATCCATATATCCATTAAAAGTCACGTTAATGAGCGGGGCACCTGGATGGCACAGTCAGTTAAGCGTCTGCCTTCGGCTTGGGTTGTGATCCTGGGGTCCTGGGATCGAGCCCCACATTGTGCTCCCTGCTCAGCGGGGAGGCTGCTTCTCCCTCTCCCTCTGCCTCCCCTTCAGCTTGTGCTCACTCACACTCTCTCTCAAATAAAGTCTTTTTTTAAAAAAAATTCATGCTAATGACCATATAGAACTATATAACTAAAATGTGTTTTTTGTTACACATACACAGAACATTTCTTACTTTGACCATTTTTATGTGCAGAGTTCAGTGGTGCTTACAGCACCATGTTGGAAAGAAGCAGCAAAAGTGGACATCCTTGCTTTGTTCCTGATCTTAGAGGAAAAGCTTTCAGCCTTTCAGCATTGAGTATAATGTTCACTGTGGGTTTCTCCTAGGGGCCCTTGATTAGATTGTGGAAATTCCCCCTGTTCCTGGTTTATTGAGTATTTTTATTATGAGAGATGTTGAGTTTTGTCAAATGCTTTTGCTGCATCAATTGAGATGATCATGTAGGGCTTTTTTTCCCTTTATTCTGTTTATGTGGTGTATTACCTTGATTGATGTTCATATGTTGAACCGTCCTTGCATTCCAGGAATAAATCCTACTTGGTCATGGCATATTATTCTTTTAATATGCTGCTGAATTCTCTTTGCCAGTATTCTGTTGAGGATTTTGCATCATAAGGGGTATTAGTATAGGGGTTTTTTTGGTAATATCTTTGGCTTTGGTTTCAGAGTAATACTGACATTATAGAATGAGTCAGGGTGTGATCCCTCCTCTTCAGTTTTTCAGAAGAGTTTGAGAAGGGTTGAGGATAGTTCTTCTTTAAGTGTGTTGTAGACTTCACCAGTGAAGACATCAGGTCCAGAGATTTTTCTTCATCAGAAATTTTTTTTAAGATTTTATTTGTTTGTTTGTTGGTTGGTTTGTTTATTGGAGAGAGAAAGGGAGCAGACAGGGGACGGGACAGAGGGAGAGAATCTCAAGCAAACTCTACACTGAACGTGGAGTCTGACATGGGGCTCAGTCCCATGACCCCGAGATCATGACCTGAGCCAAAATCAAGAGTCAGACACTCAACTGACTGAGCCATGCAGGTGCCCCAGAATTTTTTTTTTTTTTTAAGGTAGCGTCTGTAACCAGCACGGAGCTGACATGGGGCTCAAACTCACAACCCTGAGATCAAGACCTGAGCTGAAATCAAGAGTCAGTTGCCCAACTGACTGAGCCACCCAGGGGCTCCCATCAGAAAATTTTTGATTACTGATTCAGTCTCCTTACTAGCTATAGAGCTATTCAGATTTCTCTTTTTTTTTTTTCATGGTTTAGTCTTTGTAGACTTTGTGTTTCTAGGAATTTGTTCATTTCATCTGGGTTATTTAATTTGTTGGCATTCAGTTCTCATAGTGCTCTCCTATAATCCTTTTTATTTCTATAGAATTGGTAGTAATGTAATTTTCATTTCTGATTTTAGTAGTTTTGAGTGTTCTTTTTTTTTATTAGTCTTTCTAGTTAAAGGTTGTCAATTTCATTGACTTTTCAAAGAACCAAACTTTGGTTTCATTGCTTTTCTCTATTTTTCTATTCTCTATTTCATTTACCTCTGTTTAATCTTTATTTCCTTCCCTCTGCTAGCCTTGGGTTTAGTTCCTCTCTTTCTAGTTCCTTAAGTTGTAAAATTATGTTGTTGAATTGAGATCTTTCCTATTTTTTAATGTTGTGTTTATCACTATAAATCTCCTACTTAACACAGCTCTTGCTGTGTCCTATAAGTTTTCCTTTATCTCTAAGGATGTTCTAATCTCCTTTTTCATTTTTTTCTTTGAATCTTTTTAAGTGTTTAGTCTCCACAGATTTATAAATTTTCCATTTTTACTTGTTATTAATTTTTAACTTTATCTCATTGTGGTTAGAGAAGATACTTTGTATGATATCTGTCTTTTTAAATCTTTTGAGACTCAATTTGTAGCCTAACATGCCATCTATCCTGGAAAATGTCTCATATGTACTTGAGAAGAAAGCATATTGTTGTTGGGTAGAGTAGTCTATATATGTCTGTGAGATGTAGTTGGTTTATTATGTTCTTCAAGTCCTCTGTTTTCTTCCTTACTTACTTCTGTCTGCTTGCAGTATCTAGTATTGAGAGTGGGGTATTAAAGTCTCCAAGTGTTACTGTAAAACTGTTTCTTCTTTGAGTTCTGTCCATTTTTGCTTTGTTTATTTTAATGGTCTGTTATTAGGTGTATAGATGTTTATGATTGTTTTATCTTCTTGCCGTACTGGACCTTTTATCAATATACAGTGTCATTTTTGTCTCTTGTGAACTCTTAAAACTTGAAGTCTGTTTCATTCAATATTAATATATTCACCCCTGCTCTCTTTTGGTTACTATGTCCATGGAATCTCTTTTTCTGTTTTTCATTTTCAGCCCCTGTGTGTCTTTGGATCTAAAATAAATCTCTTGTAGACTGCATATAGTTGGATCATAATTTTTTAATCCATTCTATAAATCTCTTTGGATTACATTTTGATCCATTTACATTTCAAGTAATTACTGATAAGGAGAGATTTCATTCATTCTGTTATTTGTTTTCTTATGTGCCTTAGATCTATTTAGTCTCTCATGTTTTGCATTACTCTCTCCTGTTTAATTAATTTTTATGGTGAACTAGTTAAATTTGTTTCCCATTTCCTTTTGACTGTATTCTTCAACTCTATTTTTGTGGCTTTCATGAGGATTATATTTAACATCCTGAAGTTATAACACTCTAATTTGAATTTATACCCATTTAACCTCAATACCATACAAAAAATCTGCTGCTTTAATAGCCCCATCCCTACCATTTTCAGTTGTTGATGTTGTAGAATTATATCATTGTACATTGTGTGTCCAAAAAAATAAGCTAATAATTTTAAAAACATTTAGCCCCTTAAATTATATAGAAAATAAAATTATTATTTGTGATGAGTCATTGCTCTCTTGATGCTTTCACAAATCTCTCTTTGTCTTTGGCTTTTGACACTTTGATTTTAGTGTGGTTCAATATGGGTCTCCTCGACTTACCTACTTGGAATCTTTTGATCTTCTTGGATGTTTATAATCATTGGGAAGTTTCCACACAGTATTTCTTCAGATATTACCTCTGCTCCTTTCCAGCTCTTCTTTCAGGGAGTCCTACAGTGTGTGTGTTGGTCCACTGGGTGATGTTCCACATGATTTTTTTTTAAGATTTTATTTATTTATTCGCCACAGAGAGAGAGAGAGCACAAGCAGGGGGAATAGCAGGCAGAGGCAGAGGGAGAAGCAGGCTCCCCACAGAGCAGGGGGAGCCCGATGTGGGACTTGATCCCAGGACCCTGGGATCATGACCTGAGCCAAAGGCAGTAGCTTAACTGACTGAGCCACCCAGGGGCCCCCAACTTGATTGTAGTATCTTCCAGTTCTCTATTACCTCTGTCTGCTCAAATCCATCTTTGAATCCTTCTAGTGAATTTTCATTTTATTTATCATATTTTTCAGCTCCAAAAATTTGTTTGGTTTCTTTTTAGGTTTTCTCCCTCTTCCCTGATACTGAATTTGTCTATAAATCGCTTTCTTGACTTTCTCCACATCTCCCTTTAGTTCTTTGATCATCAAGACAGTTGTTTTAAAATCTTTTTCTAGTAGGTCTACTTTCTGGTCTTTTTTGTGGACAAGTTTCCATTGGGTTATTTTTCTCCTTTGAATGTACCAAACTTTCCCGTTTCTTCGCATGCCTTGTGATTTTTTGTTGTTGTTGTTGAAAACTGGACATTTGGATCTGATATGGTGGTCATTCTGGAAATCAGATTCTCCCCCTTTCCCAGGATTTGCTGGGTTTTGTTTTTAATTATTCTAGACTGTCTCTGTGCCATGGATCAGCCTGAGGTGTAAATTTAGGGTCTTCTCAGGTCTTTTCTGAACCTGCACCTTACCCGGGTGTGTGTGGTGAGTTTCCAATTTCCCTCCTGTATGCTTTTGCTTTTTTTTTTTTTATGCTGTTGCTTTTGAGTGTCCTTGTCTTCAGTGTCTGGCTCCCAAGAGGGGAAAAAGAAAAATAAAAGGGAGAGATCTTTTAAATCCCCTGGAAGTCACTTCAGCCAGGGCAGGCAGGTACAACAAAAATGGCCACAGCAGGGGCAGTGCCTGGGTGGCCCAGTCCATTAAGTGTCTGCCTTTGGCTCGGCACGATCCCAGGGTCCTGGGATAGAGCCCCACATGGGGCTCTCTGCTCAGCAGGGATCCTGCTTCTCCATCCCCCTCTGCCTGCTGCTCTGCTGCTTGTGTTCTCTCTCTCTCTCTTTCTCCCTCTGTCAAATAAATAAATAAATCTTTTTTTTTTTTAATTTAAAAAAAATGGCCACAACCTCTTTGTACCTCTATGATGAGAAACAGAGGTTGGAGCACAGGCCCCAAGATTTAGGGGATGGGGTCCTTCTTGCCCACTCTGGCTCCCGCAAGCTGTTCCAGGAACATGTGCCAGCTGCCTGCCAGTGGGGCTGAGGAGTAGGAAAGGAGAGGCTGAAATTGACCAAGAGCTGAAATTGACCAAAATCAAAATTGACTGCAATTTTCTGTCCAAGCCTTCTCCTACCAGTTGGAAGCTTTAGCTAGATTTCTGGTGCTCTACCCCCTTCTCAGAATCCTCTCCATTATCTGTTTTTATCAAGGTAGAATTCAAACGTACAGTTAACTTTGTAATATATATAAATAATATATATATAAATATATATATAAATAATATATATATAAATAATATATATAAATATATAATATTTAAAGAATCAGATTACAAAACAGTGTTTAGTGTGACCTCAGCTTTGTAAATAATATGTGCCTGGAGAAAAGATTGGAAGGAAATATATGAAAATGTGAATAATGGCACTCACCAAGTGGTAGGATTGCGATTTTTATTTTCTTCTCCCATTCCTCTAACTTCCAAATAGGTTTCTATAATTTCTTATAACCAGAAGGAAATGATCCTTTAAAAAAGTACAAAGCTCTCCTCTGGGTTTGTATTCAGTTGGGAACACACTCATGACCATGTTCCTCAGTGGATACCAAAGGGGTTAGTGGCTTACCTGTCCCCACTTTTCCCTTCCACCAAGTAAAAGCAAGAACTTTCTTACTTTACAGGTAAACACCAAAGAGCTCGATCCAAAATATGCTCATATCCAAGTCACTTATGTGAAGCCCTACTTTGATGACAAAGAACTCACAGAAAGAAAGACCGAGTTTGAAAGAAACCATAATATCAGCAGATTTGTTTTTGAAGCTCCTTACACACTGTCTGGCAAAAAGCAAGGTTGCATAGAAGAACAGTGTAAACGCCGCACAATCTTGACCAGTAAGTAGGACTTTGCGTAATAACGTTTTGTTTGACTTAGGTTCTTTGTGATGCGCACCGGTAGCAGGTGGCAAGCAGGAGGACGTGAAGTGTAGTTGTAATCCTTCACTGTTCTGCTGCTCACCCACTAGCTTGCACAAACGTGGTGATGTTATAGACCATTGTCACCCCTTATGTAATGGGTGACTGATTGCTCCGGGGTGCTTAGAGAACGCACTGTGGGGACAGTTCAGCACAATGGAGTTTTTCCTTTGACTTGGCTGTTGGAACAGAGGATTTTTTTCCGAGATAACAAATCAGTGTGAACCTTTTAACAGCTTCCAACTCCTTCCCATATGTGAAGAAGAGGATCCCTATCAGCTATGAACAGCAGATCAACTTAAAGCCCATCGATGTTGCTACTGATGAAATCAAAGATAAAACGGCAGAGCTGAACAAACTTTGCTCCTCTGCTGACGTCGACATGATTCAGCTCCAGCTGAAATTGCAAGGCTGTGTCTCGGTGCAGGTAGGTCCGTTGCTGAACGCGTCCTAAGTGGTTCCCGATGTTCTCGCTTTCCTGAGGGCACCGAGCAAGCATGACTTGCAATTGTGTGTTCTGCTCTTAGTGAGTGCAAAAACCCATGCATTGTTCTCGGTGAACAGAAGGAAAGGAGGCTCAGTGTCCATCAGTTTCACGTTATGGCGGAAGACTTTAGCGTAAAGCCCTGCGACGGTAGCCAAGCTCTGTGTTTCTGGAGCTGAAGCCATTAAGAAACTTGTTCAAGTAGCATCTTTGCAGATTACTGGCTTTAGTCATTTTTTTCAAATAAACTTCCAGTAAGAAGAGTAAATATGGTCCTCAGATTTTTAATGTATTTAGGGTTTTTGGTTTTTTTTAAGAGAAATGCAGGGGTGCCCGGCTGGCTCAGTTGGGGGAACGTGCATCTCTTTGATCTCAGTGTTGTGAGTTCGAGCCCCTTGTTGGGAGTAGAGAGTACTTAAAAAAAATGGAATCTGAAAAAAATAAATAAAAAGAGAAGGACAGAAATTACTTTCTGATTACGTTCTAACCACTCTCTCATTTTTCTCCCTTCATGTTTTAGGTAAATGCTGGTCCATTAGCATATGCAAGGGCTTTCTTAAATGATAGTCAAGCTACCAAGTATCCACCTAAGAAAGTAAATGAGTTGAAAGACATGTTTCGGTAAGTGCTATGTCCTTTTCCCGTTAGACCTCTGTCCTTTTATTCTCATGTTCTTCTTCATAGAAACCAAAATATTCACCTAGTAACATCCCTCCCAAAAAAAAGGACATTCACCGTTCTCTTTTACAATATTTAGGTGACCTGCTAATGGTACTTTAAGCAGCAAGGAAATGCACGCTGTCTTTCTCACTGCGGGTCATTAACGACGTCCTAGTGTCCCAAGAGATGAAACATGCCAGTTTCCTTTATCCCTTTAGATATTGTGGCACAAAAGCAAGCCTGCATTCATTCTGTGCTTTCCTCCTCCACCTGATTGACTTCATCTTACAGCATTTCAGACCGTTTAGGGCAGGAACAAAACTTGAACTGGCAGGGTTGGAGAGGCTTGCATGTGTCCTGTGTTCTTATTTCCGCCTGGGATTCTGCCGGTCCAAGGCCACACGGTACCATGACTCAAGTGAGCATCCCAGTAAGCTAGGGCATGTCTGAATGGTCTTGCATTAGAAAACAGTCTGTTTAATATATTTGAAAAGCTTACATTTGGAATAAGAGAGACAATTGAGTAAAATGGGCCAAGAGGAAAGATGATAACTCAGCCACTCGTTTGCTCCCGACTTACTTCATTTACTTTTCCTGTCTGCGTGTCATCAACTATTCTGGCTTACAGAGTGACCAGTAGTCACTCATTCACCAATATTTATTAATGCATGACATGTGCAGAGAGATTCTACTTGTTGCTATGACAGGGATACAAACCAAATGGGCAATGAGGTACTTTGTCCCCTAAGACCTTTGCTCTCGTCATGGATATTACACACAAACGCGTGAATGACGGACAAAGGCTTTTCGCTTTTTAAAATTTTTTTTAATTACTTTAAAATATTGAAGTATAGTTGACAAACAGTGTGATGAGTTTCAGGCATATAACAGACCGATTTGACAATTCCCGTATCACGCAGTGCACACCACGCTGTGTGGTCACTCCATCTGTCACCATACAAGGTTATTACAGTATTATTGGCTATATTCCCTATGCTGTATTTTTCATCCCTGGGACTTATTTATTTTATAACAAGAAGTCTGTACCTCTTAATCCCCTTCACCAATTTCACCCATTCCACCCCGCCCCCCATCTTTGTCCCCACTCCCAGCCCAGGACAGATAATTCCTACCTATAACACCCAGCACTATACGGGAGACATAGTAGTCCCCAAATAAATTATTTTTGAATGCATGACTTTTTATCTACAGATGCGAGTTAATGTTTGTACAATTTTAGCTGATTTAATATCATGATTTAATATCAGCTGATTTAATATCATTTAATATCATGATTTAATATCATCTGAGCAAATAGTCTTTCTGGAAGGTCACTGTTTCGAGCCAGGTTTTAAAGGAGACAAGAAACCTGAGGGGAAAGGTGGGAAAGAAAGGAAGAAGGAATTTCGGACTTAGGAAATGGCATTAGCAAAGACGCAGTGAGAAAATACAGGATTCTAGTCTTCCCTCTAGGCAAGCCACAGTTAAAGTGAATATCAAATTGATGGTCAATAAGACTTTCTAGGAATAAATGATGAAACCCTTATCTTTGCTCTTTGTCCACAGGAAATTCATACAGGCATGCAGCATTGCCCTTGAACTAAATGAGCGGCTAATTAAAGAAGATCAAATTGAGTACCATGAAGGGCTCAAGTCAAATTTCAGAGACATGGTGAAAGAATTGTCTGACATTATCCACGAGCAGGCAAGTATTTACATAGTTGAAAACGAAAACATGACCTGGGGCCCCTCAGGTGTACTTAGCAGAGTCTAGTCGTTCGAGATGTATCACCTTGAAATTAGTCCGTCTATGTTTTCAGATTTGCTCCTATTATCTTTGGTCATTTAAATGATATAATGCAAATCGAATTTAAAATAATTACCTGAAGCAATTGCTAAAGCAATTATCAGTAATAAGCCATTTTGTTCTTTGGGCCACGGTGCTGTTAGAAGTTAACTTGCTGAATGGATCTACTGGAAACACGGGTAAGAGTCTCTCCAGGAGGGTCCTAAAGGAGTGAGATGATTGGCACAGGAGCCAAACCCCTAAGAGTATATCTGTCTTGGCCGTAAAAAACTACAGATACTATCATTTAGGTGACATACTCTGAGGCTTCCAAAATTTGAGAAATGTCTTAGCATTTTCATCTGTGACAGAGTGTTCATGACCATGCAGCTAACTGCAACCTAAAAATTCAGAAGCCAAGACCTGTTCACCACTTACAGCCACATTATGTCACAGTGAAGTAGTTAGAACTTTCATACACCTGAGCCTGCCAGCCCTCCGTCCCCCGCACCACCCAGGACTTCTATACACCTGCTTGTCTTCAACGCGAGCACTCCTGGGTTATCCTGGGAAACTTCATTTTGATGCTGGAGTCCTGACCACTGTGTACATGAGTTGTCACTCAAGTATTTTAGTGTCTTCAACACGTTTGTACAAGTCCCAGCACGATGATCTAGTCCCTCAGCAACTGAGCCTGTGAAGTTTCATTTCCTTACTCATGGAAACAGCCACCAAGATAAATATTTGTTTCAGAAACTCTTCAAACTCTGAATTTTGAAGAAAGCAAGTCTTCTTCAAAGAAACAAGGATACCTATAACCCTGTAGAGAACACATGTTAAAGCTCATTCCAGAACCTTCTCTGTCCTGGTAGCTGCCTTTCAGCAATTGCTCGCTGTGGGAAATTGAGTTACAGTTAGCACAAGGTTGCACTGAATGACCAGGAGTCTCATTTTCCAGCCATTGTCATCTTCTCAGCATGAAGAAGTTAGCCAGCCAGACCTTCATCATCCCATCTGTTCAGTGAGACTGCTTACCCCCCGCTCCCCTCCTTGCCCGTTCTCCGTGTCTGGGAATCTTGTTGGCCCGAGGAGTCTGGAATCAGTGTTCCATTTCTTCTTTTGGCCATCTTTACTTCTATTAGCCCATTTAGGAGGGAGTACCAACTGTTCCAAGGTGCCCCTCTGTGGTTCAGTGTTCAGAGATCCTTTTTGGTCTCGAAGCAACCAGGTGGTCAGGACGGGGAAGGCAGGAAGTCATGCCACTTCCTTTATTCTCTGCGTCTCAAACTCAGCCTGTGGGTAGCAGAGGGGCGTATACCTTTCTGTGCCATCGCTGCTCTGAGGCAAACGGATGACATAGATAGTTCCGAGGAGCTGTCCAGTGTTACGGATTTCTGCTCTTCATATTCCATAGAAAATCAGCAAAAAATCCTTCACAAAAGATACAACAATGACACATTGTTTTAAGCCAATGTGTAGTACATTGCAATTATCCTAGTTTCCAGGCAACTGCATGACTTAGCCTTAAACTCTGATCTACTCAAATGGGAAACAAATTATTTAATTTACTGTTGTGACAGTGATCAGGATATGTAGAGCGGCCATTTTATACAGTTCTTTCCCCCACCGCGAAGCATGGGTTTTGCAGATCTGCTGTCCCATTTTCTGTCTGTCTCATTTGATTCCCTAAACCGCGGCTTTTGTTGAATTGGAGAGACCACTGTTGTAGACCCTTGAAATTATATGTTGTTAGATAAGCCAGAAAAAAATCTTAGTTTCTTTCTTAAATTTAATTTTATTTACATTCAGTTAATTAACACAGAGTGCGTGATTTGTTTCAGAGGTAGAGGTCAGTGATTCAGTGCTCTATCACACCCAGGGCTCATTCCATCATGGGCCCTCCTTAACGCCCGTCACCCACTTACCCCATCTCCCCCCACCTCCAGCAACCCTCAGTTGGTTTCCCATGGTTAAGGGTCTCTTTTGGTTTGTCTCCCTGTCTGATTTCGTCTTGTTTTATTGAAAAAATCTGAAGTTTCTATTGGTTTATGTTTATGTAAGCTGTCCCGTCATAATGCATCATGTTTATAGGTGTGCCCTAACCATTGACTTTATAGTGAATTTTTATAATTCAGCGTTTTCTATTAGATTCTCACAAAATGGAGCCTTTTTTCAGTCCTACACTTGGAGATACGTTATTTCCCAAAGGAAAATAAAATAAAGTATACTGGATAGTGCAATATAAATTATTCTGTTGTGCCCCATAAATGATTACTTGACAAAAGATATATCTTATGTGTGTGTGTGTGTGTATATATAATATGTTTATTGTGTGTGTGTGTGTGTGTGTGTGTGTGTATATATATATATATAAAATTTATTCTTCACCCTTTTCAGTGTAATCTGTTATAGTATATCGAAAGATACAGTCCTTTGTAAAACTTCTTCAAGCTTTTGACTTTTAGAAGGGGACTTAAAGGGGCACCTGGGTGGCTCAGTGGGTTAAGCCTCTGCCTTCGGCTCAGGTCAGGATCTCAGGGTCCTGGGATCAAGCCCCACATCGGGCTCTCTGCTCAGCGGGGAGCCTGCTTCCCGCCCTCTCTCTGCCTGCCTCTCTGCCTACTTGTGATCCTTCTCTCTCTGTCAAATAAATAAATAAAATCTTTAAAAAAATAAAAGAAGGGGACTTAAAAAATTAAAAGGGAATTTATATTATCTTCAAATGACGAATTGCAGATGTCTTAGTTAGAGTTAGTGGTGGCCACTGTAGGGTCTGGTATGTTTTGTTTTCTACACAGTGAGTCCCATATTGTCTTGTCACATCTGACAGGTGTGGATAAACAATTAGTCATCTCTTAAACCTCCGCTCGGCTTCCAGATTAGTGTCATGAGTTACGATTTTTTAAGAGGAAATTTCTCTATTACAGACTTTCTCTAAGACCTACTTTGTAGCAACACAAATGATATGACTCATTACTGTCACCATAGACCAGTTTGTGGGCTTAATACTGAAGTTTCAAAGCTAACTTGAGAACAGGGTAGTGAAAGTTTGAGACCTAAGTTGGAATCATACAATAAAGAGATGGGATGTGATGTGTATGGTATTCTTTTCTTCCATCTTTCTTTTTTTTTTTTTTTAAGTAGGCTCCACACCCAATGTGGGGCTTGAACTCACGACCCCGAGACCAAGAGTCACATACTCCACCGACTGAGCCAGCCAGGCGCCCCTTCTTTCCTTCCATCTAATCAAGCTTATTTGATCACACAAAATGGAAAGTTTTAAAAACATCTATACCAATATGAATGTATGTTTATATGCTTATGGGATATAAAATTTACATCTCATATGTGTGAAGTTCTTCATTTCCGTGAAAAGCCTTCTGTGTCAATCAGCTCACATAGTTCTCGTGTGCCTTTAGAATAGAAATAGGCACTTGTGACTTTATTTAAGAATATTTTCCAAGTCTCCAGGGAAGCAGCATGGGTATCTGTGTGTTGGAAAAGTCCCACCAGTGATTCTGAGAGCTACGGTTTAGAGCTCTTGTTACGATCATTGGTTTTAAATATATATATATTTGAAAGATTGCATTGCCTCTCATTTTTTCTTGAATTTTGCATTTTACAATCTTCTGTTTTTCTTAATGAGTAACCAGATCTTCTCTGCTTTTTTGCTACGCTGCCTTTGTAACACAGCTTTGAAGACTGAAGTCGGTAATGTTATTCTTCGCTCTTTCTGTTTTATGTCATTTCGAATAGCTCCATGTCAGTGACAAATTGAAATTTGCCTGTAATTTCATATACACATACTTTTTTGACCATGGCTGTTTTGCTTTGTGATAAACATGCAGACTTTTTTCCCTTTTGTTTTAGATATTACAAGAAGACACGATCCATTCCCCCTGGATGAGCAACACGTTCCATGTATTTTGTGCAATTAGCGGTACATCGAGCGACCGAGGTTATGGTTCCCCAAGATACACTGCTGAAATCTGAGGACGTGTAGATCCCAAGTGACAATGAGACTGACCTTTCTCAGGAAAAATCGGAGCTGTGCAAATGTTAAAAATGGAAAGATTTGATAGACGTGGAGTGTTTCTTCCTGACACCAAAATTTTCATGCTTTCAAACAGGGTGCTTACGTATTTGTAAATAGTTAAGCAACTTGAAAGTGCCTGGAAAATTGCACCACTGTGCTTGGTTTGTACTTTTTTAGGTAAATCTGTATACGGAGAAGTAGAGCTCAAAACCATTCATTCAATTTGCTTAATTATTGCTTCAGATCATAATGGTACTGTGTAAAATTGTATAATGGAACACAATAAAAGGTTAAACTTATTTGTAATTAGAAGTGAAGGAAATAATACTTTGAACTTAGCATTTTTCTTGACAGGAAGCTCAATTCACGATCCTACTGATCCTTGGAGACAAAAAAATTGATAAA
The DNA here is from genome assembly GCF_963455335.1 of Martes martes. NCBI lineage: Eukaryota > Metazoa > Chordata > Mammalia > Carnivora > Mustelidae > Martes > Martes martes. The sequence goes on from NC_137897.1 coordinate 91,804,338, forward strand.
ATTGCCATAAAACATGGATATTTCAAATTGGGGAGGTAATTGGAACTCCCGCCTGCTAGGAGTCAAAACGAGGCTCAAGGAACCAGGATGGCTATACGTGGAAATACCAAACTTACTGTTCCTTCAAGTTTTGATGCAGTGACACTGGGTGACCAAGTTGGTCTCTCTGTGCCTTCCAGGACAAGGGATTCGTGTGTGACCTAGCTCGCCCCAGGAAGTGGCCTTTGCCCCCCAAAGCTTCATCATCTAGGGCTATCCACAAAGCTGAATAAAACATTTCTGAGAATTTACAGTCAGAACATCCTATGCAAGTTCAAAGCTTTCAAAGTAGAAGAGTCAGGGAGGCATTTTGTAAAGACTATTTTTTTGTCTGTGTACAAGATTAGCAAGTATTTTGATAGAACTGGACAGTTGCAGCATTTGGGGGTGGGTGGAGTCAAAATACATATCCACCGCTGATCTGGCGACTTGCCAGCTAGGGATTCCATTTCTGACTACGTAGACCTCTCAGACTCTGACTCCCTACATCATTCAGGACCCCAACAAACCGTTAAGAGCTTTTTTTTTTTTTTAGCTTGAATTATCCTTATAATTTTGGCCACCTTTCATGTAAACTCTAAGTTCAAGACATAATTTCCTTATAGAGTTTAGCCAGTTTCACGTAGGGAAAAAAAAAAAGACAGTGAAATCTAAATGAATTGCAAGGAGCATTGGCTTTTCTCCTGCTTTGTGATCAAGGAAGTCTTAAAGACAATGCCCCTGGCTGGCCATTTTTCTTTACATGTCATCTTTAAGCTTTTTAGGGGAGCATGCCATTATTTATTGAAGTTTTAATTTTGTATTTTCACAGGGGATTCCGAAGTATCGCAGGAGCAGTTTATAATTCCTTAATACCTTGGAGTAACGCTGTAGCGTTCCTTTCACCTTCAAAGTGATTGGATTTGGTTTGTACGGGGAAGGAGCCATCACCTAGAGTGAATGCTCCCACCTGAGAATGAAGCATCTTGGGAGAATGGGAGTGCTCCTTAGTCAATAACTAGTCCCTCCAAGGCCCCCAGCACAGCATTACGTACCATGGGTAATTTTTGGTCAAGTTTAGTAAGTGACCACTGCGCTCAAGGAGCTTGCCATGTAGTGGAGACAAGATAGACACAGAATTAAATATAATACAAGAATCGACAACAGGAGCCAAGAACAGTTGTCTGGGAGCATTGCCAGGTGAAGGCCACTGGGCATAAGCCGTATCACCTCCTAGGACTGAGAGGTCACTGGATGGTAGTGTTCAGGGATGGTTTTGTGGATGAAAGGGAGTTCTAAACAGGCTTTCAAAAATGAGCAGGTAGCCTAGGCAGGAGGAAGATGGCATGCAAAGACATGAAACGAATTAGCAGAAGCTCAGGAGATGGCGAGGAGATGAGTTTTGTCCAAGGGAGTGGTAGACCATGGAAGTATAGAATGCAAACTTGGCCCTGGGTTGTGGAAGGCCTTGAATGCCAGACTAATCGTGTTTGGACTTTACTCAGTAAACACGGGGGAGGCAGGCAAAGGTTTTTAGACAGACAACTTGATTAAATGTTACTTTTAGGTGTTTAATCCTTTGTGTTGCTGTTGAATGTTTCGGAGGCAGAGAAAGATGGAAATACGGAAACCAGTTTGCAGTAATCTAGCTAGGAGACTCTAAACCCCTAGAGAAGAACAAGCATGAAGAAGAAACGACCAGTACAGGAGACACCCTGGGGAAAGACTGGACCTGAGTTATTGATGACTAAGGAGAAAACAAGGGAGTGTTAAGGATAATTGTGTGACCCGTGGCCATTCGGATCTCCAGGTCGTGACAATTTCCCTAGGTTTCTGCCTCCAACTTTTAGACTAAGGGCAGCAAGCTGTAGAGGACGAGGCAGGCTAGACTGGAGGAAGCCAGAAACTCGTGTTTGGAAACATGGCATGTATTAGGTATCACTGTTTATAGAGCTGAATGATTTCATGAAGCGATTTAGCCTCTACGAATTAATTCATATCAAGAAATGCACTTTTGCTGTACCGATCATTTCACAGTTCTGCCGGAATCCAGTTCCCTCTGGAAGCTTCTGTTTTGGTAGTCTTTGGCCATATTGTAAAACAAGAACAAGTCACCCTTGCTAGTGTTTATCACTACAGTGAGAACCCAGAGGGACAAAAAAAAAAATCGATGCAACTTTTCCTAGTAACCAGCTGTGGCCAGTGGCATCATGTCTATGGACGGGATTGTTATTATTATCATATTTATGTGATCGGCCTGCCTATATAAACATTGTAAACATCTTTTTAAAAACGAAATAGAAAGCAGCAGTGGTAGCAACCGTCTTGGAACCTTGACCACCATATCATAGAACTAGAGGTGATTCATTGGTTAATGAAAAACTAAATAGGTCAGTGTAACAACCCAGGCATTTTCTATATAAATACTAGTTGTATCTGAGATGGAGAATCCGAGCAACGTATTGGAGAAATAGGAATTTCTGAACTCTTCAAAATATTAATAATCAGATAAGTATTTCAGGTTTCCAACCCACAGAATGGTGGACTATCTTCAGTCTCGATCTCACGCAAAAAGTACACAACTTCAGCTATCAAAACACAAAGGGAAAAGAATAGAATAAAAGTTGATTGGGAATGGGGAAAGGGGTTGTGTAACAAGGCTCTTCCCCTATCCTCAGAGTTGGCCAGTAAGAGCACTTTGTTTATCTGGTTCCAGTTACAATAAAGGCTTTTTTTCTACTCCCCAACCACGTAATCGTTGCTCTCTAAGCTTATGTATGTTCATCCAACTCCTGGTTGAAGTTGTGACTAAATTCAACAAAGTGTTTTGCTTCTGTGTATGGCATTTGAAGACTTACCTGATGCTTTCCGCACCACCGCCCCACCGGCCATTTTTCCTCTTTACCGAGCTCTAATGCACATGCCATATAAGTCACTCACTGAAAATGCATGAGTCAGTGGTTTTTGGGATATTCAGAGTTGTGCAACCATCAACACAATTAATTTTGGAATATTTTATCACCCCAGAAAGAAACCCCATACATCTGAGCAGCCACTCCCCATTGCCTATGACTCACAACCCCCCAGCCCCTGACAACCACGAATCTACTTTCTGTATCTGGCTTTGCCTATTCTGGACATTTCATATAAATGGAATCCTACAATATGTGGACTTCTGTGACTGGCTTCTTTCATTATCATGTCTTCAAGGTCCCTTCGTTTTGTAGCACAGATCAGTCTTTTGTTCCTTTTACAGCTGTATAATACTCCTCTGGATACATCACATTTTATCTTTTCATCAGTTGATAGACATCTGGGTTATTTCCATTCGGGGGCTGTGATGAATGCTGTGAGCACTTGGGTACAAGTTTTTGGGGAGACAGGCTTTCAGTTTTCTTGGGCATATACCAAAGAGGAGAATCACTGGGCCAGATGGCAACTCTCTGTTTAACCTTATTCTCTACAACACTTGCCATTATCTGCTTCTTTGATTATCACCTTCCTGGTGGGTGTGAATGGTCTCTCATTCTGGTTTTCATTTGCAGTTCTCTGATGGCTGATGAGGATGAGCATTCTTTCGTGTGCTGATGAGCCGTTTTGATATCTTCTCTGGGAATGTGTCTATTCAGATCCTTTACCAATTTTTTTAATTGGGTTGTCTTTTTATTGTAGAGTCATAAACATTCTTTATATATGTTCTAGATGCAAGTCCCTTATCAGATCTAGGATTTCCAAATAGCTCCAATTCTTGGGGCTGCCTTCCCACTTTTGTGACGGTGTTCTTTGAAGCACTAAAGTTTTTAATTTTGATGAAGTCCAATTTACCTGTTTTCTTCGGTTGCTTGTGCTCCAATGTTGTCTAAGAAGGTCATAGAGATTCAAGGTCATAGAGATGTACACCTGTGTTTTCTTCAAGTTTTATGGTTTTAACTCAGTTTCAGGTCTTTGATCCATTTCAAGATAATTTTTGTATATGGTACGAGGTAGGGATCCAAATTCATTCCTTTGTGTATGTTTACCTAGTTGTCCTTCCACCGTTTGTTAAAAAGACTATTCTGTTCCCCTACTGAACTGTCTTGGCAGCCTTATCAAAAATCAATTGGCCCTAAATGCATGGGTTTGCTCTGGGCTCTCAGTTCTATTCCATTGATTATAGGTCTATCCTTATTCCAGTACCACGCTCTTGATTACTATAGCTTTGTAGTAAGATTTTAAGTTGGGGAGTGTGAGTCTTCCAGTTGTGTTCATTTTCAAGAATTTTTGGTTATGCTGGGCCCTTGAATTTCCATAAGAATTTTAAGATCAGAGCAGCTTGTCAATTTCTTTTGGAAAAAAAAAAAAGGCATGGTGCCTGGGTGGCTCAGTGGGTTGGGCCTCTGCCTTTGGCTCAGGTCATGGTCTCAGGGTCCTGGGATCGGGCCATATCGGGCTCTCTCTGCTCGGCAGGGAGCCTGCTTCCCCGTCTCTCTCTGCCTGCCTCTCTGCCTACTTGTGATTTCTCTGTCAAATAAATAAATAAATCTAAAAAAGAAAAGGGCAGGAGGAGCTGGGATTCTGGTAGGATTTGCTGAGAATCTATAATACAATTTGGGAATTTGGGCAGTACTGCCATTTTAATAATATTAAGCCTTTCATTTCTTTCAATAATGTTTTGGAGTGTTCAGTGTACAAGTCTTGTATTTTGTTAATTTTGTTCCTTAAGTTTTATTCTTTTCGATGTTATAAAAAGTTGTTTTTTATTTCATTTTCAGATTGTTCATTGCTAGTTTATAGAAATACAACTGATTTTTTTTATTTGACCTTGTATTCTGAAACCTTGCTGAATTCATTTACTAGCTTTAATATGGGTTTTTTTGTGAATTCTACTCTATTCTATTAATATTCTATTAATTCTATTCTATATAACATCATGTCATCTAAAAATAGAGATAGTTTTATTTCTTTCTTTCCAATCTTGATTCTCTTTATTTCATTTTCTTACCTACAACCTGACTAGAACTTCTAGTAAAATACTGAATAACAGTGGGGAGAGCAGACATCTTTTTCTTATTACTGATTGTTCCATGAAAGGGGGGAGGTATATGCAAAGTAACTTCCAAATGCCAAACGAGCCGTAAGACTGAAGAAAAAGGCTGACAAATCCAGCCTGATAGGAAATGGTATATTAAGAGGACTTATAGTTTGATCTCTGCAATCCCACCTTCCCATATAAGACCTCCTTTTATAACCTCTAGTTCCCTAGAGTAGGCTAAGGAGTCCATGTTAGGGGACCACCCAGGAGGAGTCCTAGCAAGAACCTCATTCCCCAAGGGTGTACTTAAGGGTATGGTTAAACAAAGAATGTGGGAGAAAGGGACTGCTCAAGCAGGCTTTAGGTCACAGAGAGGTCACCGAGGCAGATTTGTTCAAGATGGCGTTAGTCTGGTTCACACACTAACTTTGGTTGAAAGTTTTCAGTCTTCGACATTTTTTTTTAGTTTACTTTTTTAATAATCTATACACCAAACTTGGGGCTCAAACTCATGACCCTGAGATCAAGAGTCACGTGCTCTTCTGACTGAGCTGGCCGGCCAGGTGCCCCCCAGTCTCTCACTTTTAAGTAGTGTTTGCTACGGGTTTTTCATAGATGCTTTTTATCAGATTGAGGAAGTTCCCTCCAACGTGATTTGCATCTTTTCTGATCCAGTTCTCCCAGTAACTATATGAGGCCTCTGACATACAAGGAAATCGATGACAAATGGTTAAGAAATGTACTTAGGATATCCACCAAATTAGGGATGAGGCCAAGGTAGATCATGACTCACAGTCCACAGTGTTTTCAACTGTTTGATCTCCAATTTCCTGCAACTTTCCAGAGAGACCAAAAAGTTTCTCTCTCCCACTTATTTACTGAAAAGATAAGCTCCAGAAGGGTGAAGCCTCTGTCTGATTTTTCACCTGATGCCCCAGAACCAAAAAAGTTCCTGGCATGGAGCAAGTGCTTGATGAACCTCAAATAAATAAAGCCCGTTTAGATAAGCAGATACTTCTGAAGCCTTCCTTATATGCAAGGCAATGTGGGCAGATTATCTCAGCCCTCAGAGGAATTGTGGTTGAGGGAGATAAGACTTAAATAAAAAGATTATATGAAGAGGTCTGATAATAGCAAATCAGTGGTAACGACAAAGTGCTTGAATAGGTCAACACTTTCTAGAGGTAGAACAAAAAAAGCTTTGCTGCTGGCTCATGATCACATGGCTCATGGTCTTGGGTGGGTTGTGAAGCCCCAGGTTGGGCATAGAATTAAAAGAAAATTTTTTTAAAGACTATGTGGAGGAGACAGGGCATGAACATGGCCTTGAAGGATGAGTAGGAATTAGCGTGTGTGTGTGTGTGTGTGTGTGTGTGTGTGTGTGTGTGTTGAGAAGGGAGAGTGTTTAACAGGAAGCTAAGAAATTAACTTCTTCATTTTAATTGTTATATGAACTCTGACCACTAACACCAATTGCTACTACAAGGAACATGCAAATAGTGCATATAAAATCAGGCAACATTCTTCGTCTCATTTTCCCTAGATTCCTTTATCCTTCGGTCTGAGACTGAAATAGAATTGATCAGCCTTTTGTTGTTCAGAAAAGGAATGCTCAATTTGCCTCATTCCCCGGAGAGAACTGTTTCAGCCAACCTCAGTTGATTTCTCATCTACAAGTCTCATTCTTTATGTACTGTAGTCTTTGGAATAACCACCACTTCGGTAAATCTCATACGGTCAAAGTCTTAAAGACTCTGGACTCCTCCTGCCCACTGACTGCATGTATCTTTGATAGAAAACCGATGGAAGTTATCATATGAGCAGGTCAGGGCCGCACTGCAGTCTGGGAACCGTAGATCAGCCATACATCACACGTGTGTTTGGTAAGCCACTGTGAGCCAGGCATACAAATGATCAAGGCAGGAATCTGGGGGTGGATAGGCAGATGGGATAGGACGATCTAGCAGATAATCCAAGGGTTGTCTCTTCCTATCGATATCTGGACTGAGTCCTCTCAATTCTTGAAAGGAAAACATCCTATGTCTTTCGGAGGAACGTGAAATACAGTGCCTGGCACTGACAGATTTGAGCATTTAATATGGCAAAACAAAAACAAAGCCAATATAAATGTGGAGTTATGTTCTATGCAAAGCTGGCCAGGTCCTATGGTCCTGGTGCAGTGCATTATTTCAGGATTTTTCCACAGCATAGTGAGGATCCACGACGCCTCTAGAGCCAGATAATAGCACTATGTCCTCCCTCCTTGTCTTGAACTAAATTTAGATACACGCACAAAAGAAAAAGGAGGATAAGAGGAAGAAGGGCTGAGTTGACAAAGTCATCCCCATCAGAACAAGTACAATGACAACAAATAACTTCCAGGGAAACCTTGCTGTACTTCATTTCCCCACCAGCCCCAAGTAGTTACAGGAGCATACGAATACAATTTGAGTCCCGTGTGAGAGTTGGTTTATCATGGGAATCATTTTGGATATTTACACAGAACGTTTTGTTTCTGAAAATAAGGGACCCCCCCCAGTACCACCACCTCCTCTTCCTTTATTATAGGAACAGAACTCAATCCAAGTTTCAGCCCTCCAAGGAGAATCTTCAGTAGAGAAAATGCCAATGCTCTCCTCATTGGTTTAACTATCTTGTGATTTTTCTCATTTCCCTTTGAGCTGCCACTGCCACGATGGCCCCCAGGGATGAGTGAGGCTGAGTGAGAATCCCAGCTCTCTGAGTTGTGGGACCTTGGACACCTCAACCCCTCTATGCCTTCCTTTTCTCATCTCTAAAATGGAGGGACAAGTTACACCTGCCTCCTCACGTGAAAATTCAACGAAGTACATAAAGCGTAGAGAATGATATCTGGCACATCTATGTAATTGTTACATCCGTGTACATGTTAGCTAGAACTATACCTACCCCAAAGCATAGCACAATTTTGCCAGCCACCACACCTTCCATATCTCTAGACCCATCCTTCCATTCTAAGTGGAAGTGAGCTAGGGACAATGGATGGGTCAAGGTCAGGCCATTTTTACCGTTTGATATTCCACAGACCACCTCCGGCCTCACTAGACCTTGCCATATGATGGAGATCTATGCCCTCTTGCAGGGACCTTATGTCCTTTGTGGTACAAGCGCTGACAAAGATACAGGTGCTGGCTGTTAACAAGGGCTGCCATATTGGTACCTCTTAGCGGAATATCACCCTTGCCCTGTGTCTGTCTTTCTGAACAGAGTCCGGTTATTTAGAGGTTCCAAACACATCCGAGCACTGAGTAGTGGTCCCTTACGCCCCCACAACTATAGGGCCTCTCTGCTTCAGGGCACCTCCTCCGACCTTCCACTATGAGAACTATGCCAAAGTGATTTCGGACTTGAAATTGAATTCGTGCCATGTGCTCCCTCTGTGTTCCCTCTCTCGAGTCTCTAACACACAGCCTCCTTCAACTGAGTTTAATTTATAGCTCTCATTTGGATTTCTGCTGTCAGCACTCACACATAACTATTGGGCAGGTCTCAGGGCACCTGGAGGGACTCAAGTCAGTTGAGTGTCCCAACTCTTGATTTTGGCTCAGGTCACGATCTCAGGGTCGTGCGATCAAGTCCCGTGTTGGGTCTGCTTGGAGTTCTTTCCCCCTTTCCCTCTGCCCCTCCCCACCACATGCTCTCTAAATTAATAAATAAATGAAATCTTAAAAAAAAACCCTATTCTGCAGCTCTCTTGAAATAGATCAGAAAGGTTCTCAGAATTCCCCTTCCACATCTCCTACTCATTTCTCTATAGCTATAGAAACATAGAAACCCTATAGGGGAAACTTTACCCAACCAACCTTATTAGAAGACATTGTATTCTCACTTTGGGTGATGGGACTTGGAGCTGAGGTCTACTGGTTCCTTGCTGCATTTTACTTATTTTTTAAAGTCATCTCTACCCCAGCGTGGGGCTTGAACTCACTCTGAGATCAAGAGCCTCAGGCTCGACACTGCTGAGCCAGCCAGGTGCCCTTCCTTGCATTTTAGGCACGTGCTGGCCTCTGCCTCCCAATCCCCTCCTCAACTCTGTCCTCCCACACTCAGTTCTTTTATTTCTTCGAGGGCACTTCGTTACTCCGATGCTAGGTACTCTCCTCATGCCAGGCTCCTGCCGTCCGCTGTCTGGATGACCCAGTTTCCACAACCACGACCCGTGAGTCCTGCTCGGCTCACCTACGGGCACATCAGGAAATCTGCGAGGGCTACAACTCAGGGACCCTGACATTTAGCCAAGTCTACACGAGGTACACTTCTGGCAGTGGAAATGACCATAATTTCCCTTCCTCCATCCCAGAATCCGAAACAGTTCTCAGAGATGATACCTTTCTGCCCTCGGGTTTCCTCCCTGCCATGTGTTCCCCAGCGAGGATTTCTTCCTTCACATGGCCGTGAGCAAATCTGTCTGGGCCCCCACTCTGCTTCTTCCTCCTTGCGTGGACACTGGGCCATCCTTAGGAAGTCGGCTACCTCACCATCCCACCCCCTCTGCTAGGATGTGGCGGAGTGGGGGTGGGGTATCTCACACTTCCCCTTTCCAGGAGGCCAGTGGCCCCTTCTCCACTGGCCCCCTGCTGGCTGACCTCACGTGCTCACTTTGGCTATTAGTTTGCTTCATGGTCGCTTAGCTCTTAGAGCAGGGATTCTTCATGGGGAGCGATTGTGCTCCCTTGGGGACATTTGGCAATGTCTAGGGACATTTTTAGTTGTCACAGTAGGAAGTGGGCAAGCCTGATTTGCAAGGGCAGCCCCCCTGCCCCAGCGGACGACAAAAGTCTCCCCAGCCCCTAACGTCAGTAGCGCAGGAGTTGAGAAACACCGTCTGAGAAAGACTTCCCCGTCTCACTGGACTCCTTGATGGCCGCTCCACCAGATGGCTTGCCCTCAAAGCCCCTCTAGCTGGTCATCCCACCAAGACGGGGACAATGGATGGGGACAATCTGCTGGGAGAGCCCTTTCCTACTAGTGACCGTTCTTATTCTCAGTTGCCAGGCCGCAAGCAATGGCCGTGCACCTGACCTTCAGGTGTAACCCTGCTCTCAGTCTGCAGGTTGGCTGAGCTTGAGGTCTGCCTCCCACTCTCTGTAGCTACTCCTTCCCCTTTCTAGTGAAGCCTTTCTTGCTACCAGCAACCCTCCCAACAGTTCCAGTTCTCCTGTGCCTGCCACCGAGGAAGCAGTTTAATTCCCTTAATAAAACAACATCCAAGACCTCTTAAGATACTAGCCCTGAAGGAAAAGCAGTAGGTCGAGAGGACACTCTCCCGAAGGATATAAAAATCAAGTCGTTGGGGGCACCTGGGTGGTGCAGGGATCCTGCTTCTCCCTCTGCCTCCAGCTCCCCCTGCTTGTGCTCTCTCTGTCAAACAAATAAATGAAGTCCGAAAAAAAAAAAAAAGTCAAGTCCTCAATCAATAGAGAAACATACCTTGTTACGATTATAAAGATGCTACTTCTTCCCTAAAGAGCTGTAAATTCAGTCAATGCTACCCCCCCATCAAAATCGCAAAAGGATTGTTTTCATCTTGACAAAATGATCCTAACGTTGATCAGAAAGAATAAAGATGTAAGAATAGCTAAGAGAATACCCCCTAAAAAAAAAAAAAAAAAAAGGAAGGCCTCTCCGATATCAAAAGGAGTAATATAGCCTGAAAACTGGGCATTTCCAGAAGAACAAAGTCGGAGGGCTGACATGACCTGACCTCCAGACTTACTATGAAGTGACAGTAGTCAAGACAGGGTGGTATTGGGGCGCCTAGGCGGCTTAGTCGTTTAGCGTCTGCCTTCGGCTCAGGTCATGATCCCCGGGGTCCTGAGATCGAACCCCGCATGGGGCTCCCTGCTCGGTGGGGAGTCTGCTTCTCCCTCTCCCACTCCCCCTGCTTGTGTTCCCTCTCTCACTGTTTCTCTCTCTGTTAAATAAGTAAAAAAAAAAAAAAAAAAGACAGTGTGGTATTGATGAAAGAAGGGACAGATCAAAGGAACAGAATAGGGAGCTTAGAAATAGACCCTCATAAATAGAATCACCTGGTCTTCGACAGAGGCGCAAAGGTATTACAACGGAGTAAAGTCTTCTCCATAAATGTTTGAGAGATAACTGGACATCCACGTCCAAAGAAACTAATCTAGACCTATACCTTGCACCCTTCATAAAAATGAACTAAAAATGGATCCCAGATCTAAATGTGAAGGGCAAAACTGTAAAGCTAAGGAAGTTTTTAACTCTTAGGAGATAACATTGGAGAAAACCTAGATGGCCTTGGGTAGAGAGAAGCCTTTCTACATACACCAAGGCCAGATCCATGAAAGAAAGAATGGATAAGCTGGACCTCATTAAAATCAAACACGTCTGCCCTTTGAAAGACAGTGTCAACAGAATGAGAAAAGCCACTGGCTAGGAGAAAATATTTACCCAAAAACAAACAAGAAAAAAAAAAAAAAGCATTTACGAAGACTTTCCACATCCTGTGTCAACACGAGAATACAAATCTCAACAGCAAGGAGATAACCCTACACACCTCTTAGACAGGCGAAATCCAGTACACGGACACCGCCAAAAGCTGGCAAGGATATGGAACAGCACGAACTCCATTTTATCGGGCAGGCAAAATGCTGCAGCCATGTTGAAAGACAGTTGGGCCGTTTCTATAAACTACACATACACATACTCTTACCGTGTGATCCAGCGATCACACCCCTTGGTATCTACCCAAAGGAATTGAAAACTTACATCCACACAGAAACCTGCACGTGAATATTTACAGCACCTTTACTCATCGTTACCAAAACTTGGAAGCAACCGAGGTGTCCTTCAGTGCACCCAGACAATAGGAGAAACTGTGGTACGCCCAGACAAAGGGAGATTATCCCGTGCTAAAAAGAAATGAGCTATCAAGCCATGAAGAGACAGGGAGGAACCATAAATGCTTATTACTAAGTGAAAGAAGCAATCGGAAAAGGCCGCATGCTGTAGGATTCTAGCTATGGCATTCTGGAAAAGGCAAAACCGGGGAGACAGTAAAAAGATCAGTGATTGACAAGCGTTGGGGATGGGGAGGAGTGAAACTACTCTGTATGAAATAATGATGGACACATGTCATTACGGATTTGTCCAGACCCATAGGGTGGCCAACACCAAGAGGGAACCCTAATGCAAGCTATGGGCTTTGGGTGACAATGATGTGTCAAATGTAGGCTTAGTAGCTGTGACAAATGTACCACTCTGGTGGGGAATGTTGATAATGGGAGAGGCTATGCCTGTGTGGGGGCAGGGAGTACAGGGGAAATCTTTGTACCTTCTGCTCAATTTTTCTGTGAACCTTAAAATGCTTTTTAAAAATGTAAGTCTTTTTAAAAGTTTTTTTTAAAGATTTTATTTATTTGCCAGAGAGAGAGAGAGTACACACAAGCAGGCAGAGAGGCAGGCAGAGGCAGCGAGAGAAGCAGGCTCCCTGCCGAGCAAGGAGCCCGATGCGGGACTCGATCCCAGGACACCGGGATCATGACCTGAGCCGAAGGCAGCGGCCCAACCAACTGAGCCACCCAGGCGTCCCTAAAAATGTAAGTCTTAACAAATGTTTTAAAAACTGGGCATTTGCTAATAGAGAAATGGGCAGAAGGATGTAACAGAATAGATCCACGCATATGTAAAAATCTATATGACATGGGGCGCCTGGGTGGCTCAGTGGGTTAAAGCCTCTGCCTTCAGCTCAGGTCATGATCCCAGGGTCTTGGGATCGAGCCCCGCATCAGGCTCTCTGCTCAGCGGGGAGCCTGCTTCCTCCTCTCTCTCTGCCTGCCTCTCTGCCTACTTGTGATCTCTGTCTGTCAAATAAATAAATAAAATCTTTTAAAAAAATCTATATGACAAAGGTTGCATTTCAAGAAATAAGTCAATAAATTGAATAAACCACTATTCAATAAATAGTGTTGGAATAATTGGCCAAGTATTTGCACAAAATTTAAGGGATTCCTTCATTTACTCAAAAATAAATTCCAAGTTGATCAGAGACTTAAATGTGAAAAACAAGACTCTTAAAGAAATAGAATTGAACTTGTATTACCATGCGTACCATCTTGAGGTTGAGAAGATCTTGCTGGGGAAGACTCAGAATCCAGAAGTCAAAAAGGAAAAGCAACTAATACATTCGATCACATCAGAGTTAAATTACAAACATAAGTAAAGTCAAAGGAAAAAATGACTGAGTAAATATTTGTAACACATACGCTACATTAAGGATAAATATCCTTAATATGAAAAGAGCTCTTAGAAATCAATAAAATGAATTTTCCAACGGGAAAATGGGTAAAGGATGTGAATAGGCCGTTTGCAGAGGAGGAAAGGCAAACAGCTGATAAACATCCATGTTTACATCATTTTAGTTTGGGTACCTGCCCATATTACTTCCTGGCATGGACAGTCAAGCAAAATTGAAGTCTGCAAGGAAAGATCCTCAACAGCTATGGTACATGGAAATGCATGTACCCCTCATATTTTCTACATTCCTCACAGTGTGAAGCATAAGCTACGGATTAGTAGCTGACACTGGAGACTTGATATGTTAATGTATGCCCCCATTTCCTGCAATGGCCTGGGAGGGGAGAAGTAAATGGCCCTCTGTAATCTAGTCCCAGTGAAGGACTATGGAAGGAAAGGGAAAGACAACTTGGGTGCCTGCTGGCTGGCTGGACTGGGTCTGACCTCTTTCTCTAGTGGTCTCCAGACTGGACCTTCAAACCTGCTTTAGCTTGGAGCCACCCATCTCCACGTGCCCAGGACACAGGTAATCTGCTAAGGACCTCTGAACATTTGCTCCTCCATTTCGAGTCCTCTGCCCTATCTTGGTGTGGCATCGGGCAGCAACGTTCTCCTCCGGAAACACAACCAGAGCCCCAACATCCTGGGAGTTCACCCTGCCTGTGTGACGGTCCCCAAGTCTTGGTGGGAGCAAGGAACATTCAGTAAATCAGTCTTCGGTGTCACTCCTCCTCTGTCAATAAGGGGAAAGCCTTTATTTTAATTTGTTATTTTGTTTGATTCATTTGTTGGAATTTAAGAAACATTTTCAGATTTTCAATCATTTCTTTCTTTTTTTTTTCCCCTATGTTGCCTAGTAAGTTAGTTTCTTGATAAAGCATCTTTTGGCTTCTTTTTGATAGGATGATTGTAAGTAGCTACATGTCTTTTAATTTAAATGGCCCTCGCGCCGACTGGGTGCCTCAGTTGATTAAGCACCCAACTCATAGTTTGGGCTCAGGTCATGATCTCAGGTCCTGGGCTCGCACCCTGCATTGGGCTCCACACTGAGGGCAGAGTCTGTTAGAAATTCTCTCTCACTCTCTCTCTGCCCCCTCTCTGCTCATGCATGAGCTCTCTCACTTGCACTATCTTTGTCTCTAAAAATAAATAAAATCTTTTCAAAAAAAGGATATTTTTCCTCACAAAAGTGAGCTATGACATCAAACTGCCCATTGGATAAAGCAAAACTCCTCCCCACAATAAACACCTATAAATGTTTTATAAAATATAACATCACAGGGGCGTCTGGGTGGCTTAGTGGGTTAAGTGTCTGCCTTTGGCTCAGGTCGTGATCCTGGGGTTCTGGGATCAAGCCCCACGACCAGCTCCCTGCTCAGCAGGGAGCCTGCTCCTCCCTCTTCCTGCCCTGTGCTCATGCTCTCTCTCGCTCGCTCTCTCTCAATAAGTGAAATCTAAAAAAATAATAATAACATCACAATAAAATAAAATACAACATCACAGGCACACCAGGCTGGCTCAGTCAATAGAACACGTGACTCTTGATCTCGGGGTCGTGAGTTAGAGTCCCACATTGGGCATGGAGCCTACTCGAAAAATCAATCAATCAATTAATTAAAAATATACATCAGATCACAAATAGACATTATACCATCTCCCCTCTCCTCAAACCTCCAGTGTCCTCTTCACCATCTCACCACTGGCAAATAATCTTTCACAGAAAAAAACCCAGGAGGAATCAGAAAAGAATGTTCTTGTCCTCCCTGTTGCCAAATCTACCAATCTCCCTGCTGCCTTGCCCGGTGCTCATCCAGGCTCGTGGCCATGTATGTGCCGATGGCTCCCGAATTTGTATCTTCAACCCAGATTGCCCTAGACTCAAAAGTCCTGTGCACAGTGACATAATGCCCTCTCCCCTGGCATATGTCCTATTTAACCTGGTGGAAACAGGACCCTCGATTTCCATCCCCCAAAACTGCTCTTACCCCAGTTTCCCATCTCAGTCAATGGCATCGCCCCTCAATCGGTTGCTCAGGCCAGAAACCCAGGAGTCGGTTTCTCTCCCGCCTCTCTCCTTCCCTCACACCTTGCTTGTAATCCTTCAGTGAATATTCTTGACGTGCCTTCAAAATATAACCTCACCTTTTCTCGCCACCATCCATTACGACCATCCTAGTTCAAATAACGTGCTTCCCCTGCCTGGCCATCCACAGTGGTCTTCGAACTTATCTCCCTGCATCCATTTACTACCTTAGGGTCTATTCTCAACTCAACAGCTAAAATGATCCCTTTAAAACATAAGGCAGAGGCGCCTGGGTGGCTCAGTCTCTTGAGCATCCGACTCTCAGTTTCGGGTCAGGTCATGATCTCATGGGTGGTGGGATCCAGCCCCGCATTGGGCTCTGTGCTCAGTGGGAAGTCTGCTTGGGGATTCTCTCCCTCTCCCCCTGCCTTTTTCCCCTTCTGCTCTCTTTCTGTCTCTCTCTAAAATAAATAAATAAGTCTTTTTTAAAAAAATGAGGCAGATCATGTCATGCTTCTTTTTAAATGCTCCAGTGGTTTCTCTTCTCCCTCCAGGAAAAACAAAAACCTACAAAGCCCTAACTGATCTGGTCCTTGGCTACCCCTGGCACACCACTGCTATCCCTCTCCACTGTCGCACTTGCTTCAATCACACAGGCCACCTTGTTGGTCCTTGAACACTCCACGTCCACTTCCACCCCAGGGCCTTTGCACTTGCTCTTACCTCTGCTCTTGGCCAAAATAACCCCGTAGCTTTCTTCCTCATTTCATGCAGGGTTCATTCAAATGTCACCTCACCACAGAGGCCATCCCTGAAATAACTGCTCACCCCACCCCCAGCCCTCTCCATCCCCCCATAACCTGCTTCATTTTCCTCCATACCAATCCACACTCTCCCACATTACAGTATTGCATTTCCTGGTTCCTTTACAATCTGTCTCCCTCAACTATAATGCAAGCTTCGTGAGGGCAGGGCCTTTGTCTTGTTCACTGCTGTAACCCCAGCTCTGAAAACAGTTTCTGGCCTGCAGTAGGTGCTTAGTAAATATTCATTGGATAAATGGCTGAAAGGCACAGGTGAGCATACAAGAAAATAAGATGCCGGAAAGAACAAGAGAACCAAAAACTAGAGTGGCATACAGGTCACCTGTGATCTACTGACTTGAGATTTGACCATTGTGGCCAAGACTACTATCCCCCAACATCCAGTTTCCTGTATATCCGTAGTAACAGAACTCCTAATTTTCAGCTGGATACATGGCTGCCCGGAATGAACGCTACTGTGACTAAGTTCTGACAAATGAGGTGTAAAGACAAATGTCATATGGAAGCTACTGAGAATCTTCCTTAAAAGACACCTGCCAGGGGCGCCTGGGTGGCTCAGTGGGTTAAAGCTTCTGCCTTCGGCTCAGGTCATGATCCCAGAGTCCTGGGATCAAGCCCCGCGTCTGGCTCTCTGCTCAGCGGGGAGCCTGCTTCCCCCACCCCCTTCTGCCTGCCTCTCTGCCTACTTGTGATTTATGTCAAATAAATAAATAAAATCTTAAAAAAAAAAAAGACACCTGCCATGTCCCTTCCTCCTCCTCCTCCTCCTCTTCTTCTTCTTCTTCTTCAAGGGAGAGAGGGGAGGAGAGGGGAGAGGCGAGAGAGAATCTTAAGCAGGCTCCACACCCAGCATGGAGCCCACCGTGAACCTCAATCCCATGACCCTGAGACCATGACCTGAGCCGAAATCAAGATTCAAACGTGTAACTGACTGAACCAACCAGGCGCCCTAATGTCCCTTATTAACCTCTTACTCTTTCGTGCTGTCTGGAATATGAAAGTGAAGGCTAAAGCTGGAGCAGCCATTTTGGACCATGAGGTGACCTGAGAAACAGGCCACACAGAGTGGAAAACTAAGATACATGGGGTGCCCGGATGGTTCAGTTGGTGGAGCATGCAACTCTTGATCTCAGGGTTGTGAGTTCCAGCCCCAGGTTGGGTGTAGAGATTACTTAAAAATAAAATCTTAAAAAAGGGGGGGTGGTGCATAAAGAGCCTCGAGAGCATGGTAAAGACAAACACTCCACAACAGCCTAGACTGTTCTGGACTGTTCCATGAGACACATTTTTCTCTTGTTTATGTCACTATTATTTTGGAGCTCTGTTGCTCTCAGCTGAACCTAACACTAATCAGTAGAATGTACACACAGAGGGAAGCCAAGGCCTTGGATCCAAGAACCTTATCTAAATCCCAGACTCTCAATTAGCTATTGCTCCCTGAACTGGCAATTGGGAAAACAGGAGTCCACTGGCAGAGGAGACTTACTAAAAGGTTGCCTACCCAGGCCTAGACTCTGGGCAGAGAAATAGAGCCCCCTTGAGAATTCATAACTGCTAATGGGGAAGGCTTTTCTAGATAAGCTATAAAAAGCACAACCCAAAGGGGGATATGATAAATAGGAGTACATTAAAATAAAAAGTATAGCTGTGAATGACAAAAGGCCCCATAAATGAAAGCAAAGACACACCACAGACTACAGAAGCAAGGATCAGTGCAAGAAAATATTTTTTAAAAACCCTATAAATTAATAAGAAAAAGACAAATAACCTTGTTAAAAAAAAAAAAAACACAAACAATGGAGGACGCAGACTAAGAGGCATTTCACAAAAGAGGAAACTTCAATGACCAGCAAGTACATGGAAAGGTGCCCAATGTCCACATTGATTACGGAAATGTTAATTAAAATAATAACTCAACCTTACTGAGACCCTACTAGGTGTCAGGCGACATTCTAAAATGTTTTACATAAGACGCCATTTCACACCCATCAAATTGGCAGAACTTTCAAAAGCACAACAAAGAAGCTTTGGCAAGGATGTGAAGCAATGGAAATTTCCAGGCACTGCTGGTAAGAGGCGAATATTACGTCTTGACGGACACCTAAAGAAATCTGCCCTTATACCCAAGAATTTTCAAAGCAGATATTTTATTTGTAATAGCAAAAAAAAAAAAATGGAAACAATATATACATCCTCCATCGGGAGAATGGAAACACACATACACGAGGAAAATGAATGAGCCAGAGTAGGCTATACTTCTCAACATAAATGAGTCTCACAGACAACATGCTAAATGAAGAAGGCAAGTTTCTGAATGATCTAGACACAGCTTACCATTTGTATATAGTTTTAAAATATGCAAAACAGGGGCGCCTGGGTGGCTCAGTGGGTTAAGCCTCTGCCTTCGGCTCAGGTCATGATCTCGGGGTCCTGGGAGATCGAGCCCGCATCAGGCTCTCTGCTCAGCAGGGAGCCTGCTTCCCCCTCCCCCTCTGCCTGCTTCTCTGCCTGCTTGTGATCTCTGTCTGTCAAATAAATAAATAAAATCTTCAAAAAATATGCAGAACAGTTCTATATATTTATGAATATCCTCACTGTAGTAGTAGTGTAAAAATATTCAAGAACATGGTCCCTCTAGGGAGACATGGTGTGGGACAGACTCAAGGTAAGGGTTCACATGGGGTGTGTTTATAATGTTTTAATTGTTTCTTTTTAATGTTTTAATTCTTAAAGAGAGGAAACTCAGACAAACATGGCATAGGGTTATAGTTTACTAAACCTAAGTAATGAGTGTATGTGTGTTCCTCACGTTGTCTCTATACCTGTCTGTATGCGGGAAATATGAAGAATAAAAATATAAAAACAAAAGTAGTCACTTTGGGAAAGAAATTCAAAAGGAGCTAAAATAATATAACGTCATCATCTAAAAATGTTAACATTTTAATCTAAATTTTTTCATTACCATCTAGTACTTATTGAATCCCTAATTTGTGCCCAATCAGGATACTGAACATTCTATTTTTTTGATGTCTCTTATTTTTAAAAAAATTTTATTTATTTACAGAGTGCACGAGTTGGGGGAGAGGCACAGGGACAGGGAGAGAGAAAGAATGTCTGGCAGACTCCACTCTGAGCAGGGAGCCCGATGAGGGGCTCGATCTCATCACCCTGAGATCATGTCCTGAGCCAAAATCAAGAGTCAAACGGATTCTTAACCGACTGAGCCACCCAGGCTCATCAGGATACTGAACATTCTAGACACCCCAAGCCAATAATACTGTGACATTTCCGAATCACACCCTGCCATAGGTGTTGTTGAAATCTCAGGCAAGATGGCCACAGCTCTGTTAAGTATCTTTTAATGTATGTTTAAGGTTTTTCACGACAAATACTCATCAAAGGGATTACCCATCATTTTCCAGAAACAGCAGAAACAACTACTTTTCTGCAGCATTTGCTGTATGCCAGGACCTGTTCTAAGCACTTGACATGCATGAACACATCTCATCCTCCCAATAACCATCTGACCTAGGTGCTGTTACTATCATAATCATCCCCATTTGCCAAAAGAGAAAGCTGGGGCACAGCGAACTTCAGTAACTCTCACAGGGTCACACAGCTAGGAAGCGGTAGAGCCACAATTCCCACCAGGCACTCTGGCTTCAGAGCCCTTGGTCTTAAGCACTCTGTACTCTTATTTTCAGTATCACTAATTGTATGACAATACTTTCAGTTGGTTGTATGGGCCAAGTGGAATCATGAACATGAATTGATAATTGAACCCACATTACGGGGGCGCCTGGGTGGCTCAGTCAGTTAAGCGTCTGCCTTCCACTCCGGTCATGACCCCAGGGTCCTGGGATCGAGTCCAGCATCGGTCTCCCTGCTTGGCGGGGAGCCTGCTTCTCCCTCTGCCTGCTGCCCTCCCCTCCCCAGCTTGTGGGTGCTTGCTCTCTCTCTCTCTGACAAATAAATAAATAAATAAAATCTTTTAAAATAAATAAATAAAATAAAGAACCCCAGCATGGCATTGCCTTGATTAATCTGATTTCATGGATGTCTTGCTTGTCCCCTTACTCAGGGAGCAAGCTTCTGAAAGGCAGATGCCATATTTTTTTAATTGAAATACAGTTGACATACAATGTTATATTCGTTTCCATGTCCAATGTAGTGATTTGACAGTTCTATGTATTACAAAATGCTTGCCACCGTAAGTGTAGTCACCATACAAAGTTATTATTGTATGGACTGTGTTCCTTATGCTGTACTTTTCATCCCCATGACGGATTTATTTATAACCGGAAGTCTGCACGTCTTAATCCCCTTGGCCTATTTTGCCCATCCCCTCACCTCCCTCCCTTTTGACAACCCCCAGTTTGTATTTATGACTCTATTTCTGCTTTTTGTTTCTTTGTTCACTTGTTTCGGTTTTTAGATTCCACACGTAAGTGAAATCATATGGTATTTGTGTTTTTCTGTCTGACTTATTTCCCATAGTACACTAGGTCCAGGCATGTTGCCGCAAATGGCGAGATTCTATGCTTTTTTATGGCTGTGTAATCTTGCAGTGTGTGTGTGTCTGTGTGTGTGTACCTACACACACCACATCTTCTTTATCCCTTAGGTTGCTTCTATATCTTGGCTATTGTAAAAAGCACTGCAATAAACATAGGGGTGCACGTATCTTCCCAAATTAGTATTTTTGTTTCCTTTGGACAAATACCCGCTAATGGAATCATGGGGTCATAGTGGCATTTCTATTTTTAATTTTTGAGGAGCCTCCGTACTGTTCTCCATAGTGGTTGCACCAATTTGCTTTCCCAGCAACAGTGCACAGGGGTTTCCTTTTCTCCACATCCTTGTCAACACTTATTTCTTGCTTTTTCAATACCAACCACTCTTGTTTGTTCGTTTTTTAGAGAGGGAGAGGGAGAAAGGGGCAGAGGGAGAGGGACAGAGAGAAGCTTAAGCAGGCTCCACGCTCAGCACGGATCCCAGTGTGGAGCTCAATTCCACGACCCTGCGATCATGACCTGAGTGGAATGAAAAGTCAGATGGCCAACCGACTGAGCCTCCCAGGGGCCTGATACTAACCATTCCGACAGGTGTGAGGTAGTATCTCATTGTGGTTTTGATTTGTATTTCCCTGATGATCAGTGACGTTGAGAATGTTTTCATGTGTCTGTTGCCCATCTGCTGTCTTCTTTGGAAAAATGCCTGTTCAGGTTCTCTGCCCATTTTTAGTCAGATTATTTGGGGTTTTTTTGGGGGCGGGGTTATTTATTTATTTATTTATTTTGGTGTTCAGTTACTTGAGTTCTTTATAATATTTTAGATATTAATCCCTTATCAGGTATATATATAATTTGCAAATATCTTCTCCCATTCAGTAGGTTGCCTTTTTACTTTGTTGATGGTTTCTTTTGCTGTGCAGAAGCTTTTTAGTTTGATGGAGTCCCAGTAGTTTATTTTTGCTTTTGTTTCCCTTGCCTCAGGAGACAAATCCAGAAAAATATTGCTAAGGCTAATGTCCAAGAGATTACTGCCTAGGCTTCCTTTTAGTTTTATGGTTTTTGGGCACCTGGGTGGCTCAGTTGGTTAGATGTCTGCCTTCAGCTTGGGTCATAGTCCTAGGGTCCTGGCATTGCGCCCAGAATTGAGTTCCCTGCTCAGTGGGGACTCAGCTTCTCCCTCTCCCTCTGGCTCTCTCCCAAGCTGTGCTCTCCCTCACTCACTCTCTGTCTCTCAAATGAATGAATAAAATCTTTTTTCTTTTAAGATTTTATTTATTTATTTGACAGGCAGAGATCACAAGTAGGCAGAGAGGCAGGGAGAGAGAGGGGGAAGCAGGCTCCGTGCTGAGCAGAGAGCCGGATGCGGGGCTCGATCCCAGGACCTGAGATCATGACCCGAGCCGAAGGCAGAGGCTTTAACCCACTGAGCCACCCAGGTGCCCCATGAATGAATAAGATCTTAAAAAAAATAGTTTTATAGTTTCAGGTCTTATATTTAAGTCTTAAATCCATTTTGAGTTTGTTTTGTATATGGTGTGAGAAGGTGGTTCGGTTTCATTGTTTTCCATGTAGCTGTCCAGTTTTCCCAGCACCATTTATTGAAAAGATTGTCTTTTCCTATTGTTTATTATTGCCTCCTTTGTCAAAGATTAATCCACTGGGTTCTTTGTTCCATTGATCTATGCAGACACCATATTTTTTTAAAACTTTATTTATTTATTAGAGAGAGAGAGAGCACGCACAAGCAGGGGGGAGTGTTAGAGGGAGAGGGAGAAGCAGACTCTGCACTGAGCAGGGAGCCCAATATGGGGCTCAATCCCAGGATTCCGGGATCATGACCCGAGTAGAAGGCAGATGCTTAACCAACTGAGCCATCCAGGTGCCCCCAGAAGACACCATATTTTAAAACAATATTTTTTTTGTAGCTTGCTCTGTACCTTCAATAGTGTTAACTGCCCACAGAAAGTTTTCAATAAATATTTACTGAATGATGGAAGGGAAATACAAGAAAACCCATCACTTTCCCACACTGAGGTATCAAAGTTTAATTTCCGAGGTCAATTAAAAAAGCCATTCCTCTAGAGAGTCGTTCTATTATTTTGGTTTTTGCTACCCTTTTTGTTAACAAGAGTATTATTGAGATATAATTCACTCATTTAAATTGAATTCAGTGATTTTCAGCACATCTGTTGTGTTGCATGATCATCACCGTGATCAATTTAAAACATTGTCATCACCTGCCCCCAAAACCCTTGGGTCCATTAACACCATTAGCTGTCATGTCTCTTTCCCTCCCAAGTCTCTGCCTAGCCCTAGGCAACCATTCAACTAGTTTTTCTCTCTATGGACGTGTCTCCTCTGGACATCTCATGTAAGTAGAATCAGACAATATGTGATCTTTTGTCATCTTTGGCTTCTTTCACTTAGCCTCATGTTTTTCAGGTGGTATACCCATACAAAGAACCATCATTTGGCAATAAAAAGGAATGATTCATTAACTATTTAATGCAACCCTTTTACTCATGTATTGCAAGACTTCAGACGTATTTGTACTTTAAAACTTGTTTAGGGGGCACCCAGGTGGCTCAGTCAGTTAAGCATCGGCCTTCTCCTCTGGTCATGATCCCAGGGTCCTGGGATTGAGCCCCACATCAGGCTCCCTGCTCGAGGAGCCTGCTTCTTCCTATCTCCCCTACTCATGCTCTCTCTCACTAGCTCTCTCAAATAAATGAATAACATCTTTTTAAAAAGATTTATTTATTTGAGAGAGAGAGCATGAGTTGGGGGAGGGATAGAGGGCGCAACAGACTTCCTGCTGAGCAGGGAGCCTGATGCCGGGCTCGATCCCAGGACCCTGGGATCATGACCCTGGGATCATGACCCGAGCCGAAGGCAGATGTGTAACCTACTGAGCCACCCAGGTGCACCCCTGAATAAAATCTTTTTAAAGAACACTTGTTTACATTTTTTACTGTGGTAGAATACACATGACGTTTTCCTTTTTAACCATTTCATTCCCTTTTTTTCCCATTTTAACCATTTTAAGTGTACAAGTCAGTGGCATTAAATAGATTTACACTGTTGTGTAACCATCACCACCGTCCAACAACAGAACTATCTCATCATCGCAAACTGAAACTGTGCGTATGAAGCAATAACTCCCCACTTCCCCCTCCCCCCAGCCTCTGGCAGCCACCATTCTATTTTTTGTCTCTGTGAATCTGACTCTTCTAGATACCTGACTGAAGAGGAGTAATATAATACTGTATCTGTCCTTTTGTTACTGGCTCCTTCCAGTTAGCGCAGTATCTTCCATGTTCGCCGCTGTCGTAGCATGTGCTGGAGTTGCCTTTCTTTTTAAGACCGCTGGACATTCCAGTCCATTCCATCGCACGTATATACCACAATTTGCTTATTCATTCATCTGTCAATGGACCCTTGGGTTGCTTCCGTGTTTTAGCCGCTGTGAATAATGCTGTTCAGCACCTGGGTGTACAAATATTTGTTTAAGTCACTGCTTTGAATTTTTTTGGGGATATATACCTAGAAGTGGACTTGCTGGATCACATGATGAGGGAGCAGAAGGCAAGCTGAGGACAAAGCGCAGGCTGACACCCCGCAAACCCCCCACCTCCCCACCACCTCCCCACCACCTCCCCAAGGTGGGTCGTGTGTGACACTCCCCCAGGGCTCGTGGCTGCCCTAAAGCTAAAGGAAGGAAAAACAGACGGGGAACGGACACAGATCACAGTCTTGCAAGACCTGCGCCTCCATCTGTTTCCCAATGACTTAGCGACTTACAAGGAAAAAGCATTCTTATCCATAACCTAACTTCCAGAGACCCATAACTCAATTTCCTAGAGCCCTCACATCACTCTCCCCTCCATGAGTGATGTGGGAGACTGAGGCAGAAGGGAAAGGAAACAAAATTAAATTTCTTTACCACCTGCAGTCCATTGACGAGGACCTGAGAAAGGCAGAGTATAACAGTCCTCCAGGTAACTCCCAACTGTCCTAATGTTAATGTTTTACTAGAAGGAAAAACAACCCTAGCCTGACAACAGCCAGGCCTCCAGGATCCCGTGAGTCTTCTTTAGCATACAAAAGTCCTTTTGGACACCCCCCCTTTTTCCTTGCCTCCCCCAGCTCCCCAGTATAGAATCCGCCACCCCTCACAACCCGGCAGCAGCTGCCCCGTCTGCCCACGGGTCCTGTCCTCGTGCTTTCATAAAATCACTTTTCTGCACCAAAGACATCTCAAGAGTTCTTTCTTGGCCATTGGCTCCAGACCACACCAACATTCCAAAACTACATCAATACGGTAAGTCCACGTTTAAGTTTTTGAGGCATCGCCAAACTGTGTTCCACAGCGGCCGTCCCATTGCAGGTTCCGCCGGCAATGCATGAGCGTTCCAACTTCTCCACGTCCTCACCCACACTTATTTCCTGTTGTTTTTAAAAATAACAACCCTCCACATCTCGTTGCGGTTTTGATTTGCATTTCCCTAACAATTACACCTTCTTTTTCATAAATCCTATGATCGAAAAACGCCTTAAGAGATTTAAAGAACTAGTTCACAGCATGCAATAACCCCCACGTGTGTCTAGAAGCTATTAAATGTAGTTTGTTTAAGGTCAACTGTACCTGTAACTGAGGAAACTAGTTGCTTCAATACTTTAAGCAACAGTGTGGTAGAACTTGGGCTGGACACTTGTCACAGGTTTGGTTCCCCAGGAAGTAAAGTCTGAGGCAGAGCCTGGGGTCCTGGATCATTTGTAAGAGTTTAAAGGGGTCCTGAGATGAAACATTTGGAGCTCCACTGGTCTGGAACATGCTAAGGGAAGTAAAACCCACTCAGAGTCACTTCAATCAAATATTTATCTGACTACTAAAATTGGAAAACTCTCTCTCCCTCTCATCCCCGTTCCCTTTCCCACTTTGCACCCCTATCCACAGCATGTTTATCTCATCTGCTACTCCATATCCTTTCCGTGGCTTGCAAGAAACTAAATTGTTCCTGTTTCTTGTTTCCAGGAAGACAGATCCAACACATTATACACCGTTTGTTTTTTCAGAACTTCTGAATCACAGAGAGGCATTTTGTGATTATCAACACGAACAGCCAGAAATATATTGCATTCTCTCTACACCAAAAGTTGCAATTGCACTTTTGTATTAAAGAAGCTTCAGGGGCGCCTGGGTGGCTCAGTCAGTTGAGCATCTGACTTTGACTCTGCTCATGATCTCAGGGTCCTGGGATCCAGCCCAGCGTCGTCCATTGGGCTCCGCGCTCAGCGGGAAGTCTGCTTCTCTGTCTCCCTCTGCTCCTCCCCCTGCTCTCTCTCTTTCTCAAATGAATAAATAAAAATCTTAAAAAAAAAATAAGATTTTTGAGTGAGGCCCATTCGTAATATGGAAGTTCAACACCTCTGTTTATGTCAATCCAAGTGTGGAAACCACCAGAGAACAGAAAAACACCCAAAACTCCAAGTGCCAAGGTTCCTCCAGTGACACAGTCTCTCTTGAAAGAATGTCATGCTCCAAAGGACACTGAAAAAAGCAAACTCTGAAGTAACTGGACTAAGGGATCGCCACGACAATCAGATACCAAATCAGAAGAGGGCTTCATTTTGGGTCTGGGGAGTTTTTGCTTTTCGGAAACATCGTGTGTCGCTTTCTCCAAGCATCATGTACGCACACACACACAAAAAAATACACAGCTTGCTAAATTTAGGTGCAGCTCTGTCACAACAATGATGACAAAATTTTCCTCTGACCACAATGTGTTTGAGCAGAAATGGTTCCTCTTTCCAGGTTCTGGTTTGTACATATACAAATTCCTAGTGAGGTGACACCCACTCTCCCACAGCAGGACTCCTTCTTGAGAGTGGACCGTGAGGACCCAGCTGTTTCCAGCTGTACTGAGGAATGCAGCTGGACCCTAGGCGGCGAGTTCTATGGCTTTGTACCCACTTCACAGAAACCGATGATCGCAGCAGATCTGATTTCGTCAGAGCCAACCTATGCGTAAGAGTGACGCATAGGGCTGGCTTCATGTTAGGTGGTATTTCAGGTGGTAGGTTAGGTCAGCTTTGAGGAATGGGACTCAGCACACAAGGCACTGCTGTCTTGCCCCTGCCCTCGCTGGGCCACCAAGCCCCTCCATGCTGACTCTCTTCCTTAAGGGGCTTTACCATTGCCATTGCCACTTACACACGGAGCTTGCCTGGGGATGAAGGAGTAAGAGGAAACAGGAAACTGAATGGCAGTAAAGGAGAAATGAAAGAAAAAGGACTGAGAACAAACGGGACAATGTCAGCAGAAAGGAGAACAATAGAAGGGGAACCGTAAGACACAAGGGAACCCTAAAGATGATAGAGTACTAGGACTTCTAATAATAGTTTCCATTTATTAGTGCTTACTATATGTTAGGCACTGGATTAACCTTGAGCGTGAGTTTCTTCGTCTCGTTTAATCCTTACAACAAACCCTGTGGTAGGCACTACTATTATGTCTATCTTACAAAAGATAAAACACCTCCTTGTAATGAGAAAAAGAATCCCAGGATCCCAACATTGAAAAGAAGTCAAAGAGGAAAGGACAAAAAGAAACATTAAAAAAAATGGGATAAATGGCACAAAATTAGATGGTAAAAACAAGCACAAATGTATTACAACTAAAGTCTCCACAGAATTTGACAAATCCAGGGTGCCTGGGTGGCTCAGTAGGTTAAGTGTCCGACTCTTCATTTCCACTCGGGTCATGGTCTCAGGGTCATGGCATCGAGTCCCACACTGGGCTCCAGGCTCAGTGGGGAGTCTGCTTGAGATTCTTTCTCTCCCTCTCCCTCTGTCCCTCTCCCTGCTTGCACTCTCCCTCCATCTCTCTCTAAAATACATAAATAAAATCTTAAAAAAAAAAAGAATTTGACAAATCTACCATCCAGTATCATGACGGGAGATTTTTAACATGTCTCTCAGTAACTGATAGGTCCAACAGACAAAAAAAAAAATTAGCAAGAAAATTTTTTTTAAAGATTTTATTTATTTATTTGACAGAGAGAGATCACAAGTAGGCAGAGAAGTAGGCAGAGAGGGGGAGGGGGAAACAGGCACCCCGCTGACCAGAGAGCCTGATGCAGGCCTCGATCCCAGGACCCTGGGATCATGACCTGAGGCGAAGGCAGAGGCTTAACCCATTGAGCCACCCAGGTGCCCCATAAAATTAGCAAGAATATTAATTCGGCCAACATGATCCACAAACTTGATCCACACCACAGAACACAGAACACACCACAGTCAGCATTGAGGGCCCATAACTTGAGAGTAGGGGTCCCTTGAACAACATGGGTTTGACCTGTGCAGACCCATTTGTACATGGATTTTTTTCAACTAATACAGCAGAGTACTGTAAATACATTTTCTCTTCCTTAAGATTTTCCTAATAAGGTTTTCTTTTCTTCCTTCCTTTCTTTCTTTCTATCTCTTTTTTAAAAAGTAGTTTCCACACCAAGTGTGGAGCCCAACGCAGGGCTTGAACTCACTACTGGGAGATCAAAACCTGAGCTGAGCCCAAGAGTCGGATACCCAACTGACTGAGCCACCCAGGCGCCCCCACCCAATAAGACTTTCTTTTCTCTAGCTTACTTTATCGTGAGAAGATGGTATATAATACAGAGAACATACAAAAACATGTATTAATTGATTGTTGATGTTATCAGTAAGGCCTCACATCAACAGTACACTATTTGGGGAGAGTAGGCTAAGCATAGGAGGCGTCAAAAGCTCTTTGCAGATTTCCAACAGCGCACAGGGATGGCGTCCCTAACCCCCACATTGTTCCAGGGCCAACGATATCCATTTTCCTTGAACACTTGTGGAACACTGACAAAAATAAACTTTACATTGTGTCACAAAGCGAACCTCATCAAATTTGCAGCGGGGGAGGGGGGGAATGGAGGCTGCGGAGAGGTGAAATGACTGGCCTTCGCTACTGTGGCTGAGAAGTGGGGAGGCTGGCCTTCCGTTCTGAGCACACAGCGCACGCAGCCCCCACTCAGCCCTGGGGATGCCAGTGACGAGGCCAGATCGCAGTCCTGTAGTTGCCTGGTTCTAACTAGTACAGTCAGAAAAGGCGATCCGGGTGAGGGGATCTGGGAGAGATAGGACAATTTTGGGCGAGGATGCAATGAGTTTGGCTGTTCCCATGCATCCCCTGCCCCCCTACGGCCAGCCGTAGGGGGGCAGGGGATGTTTTTCAGACTGAGGCTCTCAATCCCTTGCTTGTTTAGGGAACTGTCCAACAGGCAGGTAGGCAAAGCGACCCTGGGGTGGGGGTGTGTGTGCAAATTAGAGTGTGGATTTCCTCAAAGAGGCTGCGTGAATGAGGGCGAGGCTGAATGTGAATTACTCTACCTGCTTAAGTGAACAAACAATGGAGACTTTTCAGGGCAAGAAGGTGTGGGCCACTAACATGCAAATGAGGCATTTGAATCTTTAAACTGAGGAGTCTGGAGGCTGACCAGATGAGACACGGACAGACAGACAGACAGACAGACACTGATGCTAGCCAAGTGGCTAAGAGGCAGTAACAATGCTATGAAACGCTGCCAACAATGAGCGAAGACTAGACCAGGGGAGGGGACAGGACCTACATAGGGTCAGGCACGGTGGGGAGAGGGTGCAGTGAAATGAGATGCTGGGGTGGTGGCAGCAACAAAAGCACCCCAGACCAAACCAAAAGCCAAAGGAGGAGCCCTGGATGCGGGCAAATGGCAGCCCTTCCTCTTTCAGAGACCCAAGTGCTGGAAAGGGGAACAGAGCCAATTCCAGAGCGGAAGAGTGTGCAGCCCAAAGGGAGTGAGGCCATGGAGCGACTGGGCAGGATAAAGACTGCTTTCAAGAGGTGCAGGAAAGAATAGGGGTGCCAGGCCCCGAGGGCACCCTCTTTTCATAGAGCGGCAACCCCCCTCCCCCAATAGCTGGGCCCAGGGAAGAACCAGCCTCGCAGCCCCTGGGATCTGATGGCGGAGCGGGAAGCTGGGTGGAGGTTGACCTTGTCCCTGACTGCCAACACCTTGACTAGTCTTCCCCCCAGCCTTCCGGCCTCCAGGAAAGAATTAAGGACGTTTTGATCATTGATCTCAGAAAACCAGATCTCCCCAGCGTCACTTTTATGTCACCACCTTGCTCGTAAAAGTCTTCCGTGGCTCCTTATTGCTTCGGAGAGCCAGCCATAAAAGTGACTGCTGTTCACTTATTTCTCTTTCTCTTTCTGTTTCCCCGTCTGTCTGCCTCTTCCAAGTTCTGATCAGCCTTCAAGGTCTAGTTCAGTTCCCATCTATTCTAATAAGTCTTCGGGGCACCTGGGTGGCTCAGTGGGTTAAAGCCGCTGCTTTCGGCTCAGGTCATGATCCCAGGGTCCTGGGATCGAGCCCTACATCGGGCTCTCTGCTCGGCAGGGAGCCTGCTTCCCCCTCTCTCTCTGCCTGCCTCTCTGCCTACTTGTAATCTCTGTCTGACTTGTGATCTCTGTCTGTGAAATAAATAAATAAAATCTTTAAAAAAAAAAAAAAAGAAGTCTTCCAAAGCAGTTCCGACCACACTGGTCCGTCTTGCCTTTCTCTGAGCATTTCTGTTTGTTTATTTGTTTGCTGCATTTCCCCCGTTGTTTTCTATACCTTCCCGCAGCTTCAACTGGAAATGTCTCAAGGGCAAGCACATGAACTGCTGCCTTTCGTTGGTCGGTTGGTATCCCTCGCAGCATCTGGCACAGTGTGATGTAAGCATTCATACATTTATTGAGGATGAACTGTGTGTCTGGTACAGTTCTGAGCACTGGGGATGGAGCTGGGA
Organism: Martes martes; assembly: GCF_963455335.1. Taxonomy (NCBI): domain Eukaryota; kingdom Metazoa; phylum Chordata; class Mammalia; order Carnivora; family Mustelidae; genus Martes; species Martes martes. Next base: position 91,834,881 of record NC_137897.1, read on the forward strand.
ACAAACCAGAAAACATTCCCTGCCCTCACCAAGCTTACTTACGTTCCGGGGTAATGGGGCAGAATGACCCAGGAAGGGGGCTAGCAGGCAAGTACAGGTGGGGCTTAAAATTTTCGAATGGTGGCCAGAGTGGGCTTCGATGAGCCATCTAAACGACGCGACAGAGTAAGACGTGTGGCTATCCTGGGAGTCTGGAGCAACTCGCTGAGGAAACAGGGTGGGGCAAAGTGCTTGAGGCTGGAGCGCACTAGACTCCTGTGAGGAATGTCCAGAAGGTCAGTGTGGTTGGAGGAATGTGCCTTGGGCAGAGCAGCGGGAGAAGAGGTTGGAAAGGTGGGTGTGGGTCAGGCCTTGGAGGATGGTGGAGAGTTCTGGGCACACGAGTGTCTTGTTGAATCCAAGACTCAATTTAATAACCACTGTAAAGTTTGCAGACCTAGAGGTCAGTTGGCTTCAGGACATTGACCCAGACAGATACCCCAGCACCTCGCTTCTCGGCCTCAGGCGAAACCCAGAGGATCCGGTCATGAGCCCCTTGTGCAAACGCCACTCTCTTGGAAGTTAGCATCACTAAACCTGTAGAGGAAAACCAGAGCAAGAACCTCCAAGTCAATGAAGCCCAGACCCGAGAGCATGGTATGTCACTGACATTGACCGTGTCACATTCCACTTTGCGTTCTCTGGTGCCAGACAGCGTGCTTGCTCAAGCCACCCGAACAAACTCAGAATCTAAGGAAGAGAGGCGTGTCCACACTTGCTGTACGCCCACGGTTTCAGGACAAACCCCCTGGTAGTTGTCCCTTCCAATCAGATGACTGCCCCAAAGCTCCTCCTAGGTGAGAATCCTAGAGTTACCCTGGGCAGTGTCTCCGCCTTCCAGGAGTTCGAATCCAGTGGTGGCTCTAGACACTTGCACAAACCTCTCTGTTAATTGCTACAGTAGAGGACTCTGTCGAGTGCTATGGGCACCATGGAGAAGCGAGCGTAAAGAATTTTGTATTGGGGGGGTTAAAGAACCTTACAAAATGCAAGGTCGAGGAACAGAAGAGCTTTCTGGGCAAAAAGAACAGCAAGAGGGAAGGTTTGTAAAGAGAAAACATCGGAGATGACAAACGGGGTCAGGCAAGTAGTGAGGGAGGGAAGCAGGCCAGGCCAAGGAGCATAGGGCCTGTGCTGACAGACAGCACATGTCCCGTTGATAAGGTAGCATCTCCTGATTGGCACCTCCCGACGGCTGGTGCAATGGAACACAGGTCCAATGTTACCAGAACTCCTGATATCTTTATTTCTTTTAAGATACTATTTATTTATTTATTTGTCAGAGGAAGGGAGTGAGAGAGAGGGTACACACAAGCAGGGGGAGCGGCAGGCAGAGGGAGAAGCAGACTGCCCACTGAACAAGGAACCCGATGTGGGACTCGATCCCGGGACCCCGGGATCATGACCTGAGCTGAAGGCAGACGCTTAACTGATGGCGCCACCCAGGCATCCCCAGAGCTTCTGATTTCTTAAGAGAAGCTGAAAATCTGGGGTGTCATGTAAAATCTCCTGATTTTTTTTTCACGTTTAGAATCTAAATCCAAATATATTTAAACATGATGTGGGCCAAACAAAAGTGCCTGCAAGGGACTTGGAGCCTAAAGCTGGCCTGTTGGCTGAGAGTGCTGGGCTGCCGAGGGACTGGGGAAGCCCGGCTGGTGAAGAGACAGTGAAAAATGTGAGGAAGCTGCCCTAAAGAAGCAAGCCTGCAGGCAAACACGGCAAGACTACCGTTTGTGGCCTCTGAGGGGAGAAGGTATCCCTTAAGAAGCAGGGAGTGAAATGATCAGAAATGATCAGATCTGCACATCGGGAAGATTTGTCTCATGGAGGGGAGATGTGCAGACCCTTGCGACTGTATAAGGGCAAAGCCATAAGGACCTGAAGAGACCCGTGGAGGCGAGGAAGGGGGAGAATCGACCTGAGAGGTGTTTTGTGATAGAAGCGACTGCACGGCTGGATGGTTGGGTGGGGAAGCCAGGCGCACACCAGATGCAGGAAAGGAACGTGTCAAGGTTAAACACTTAGAGCGTCAACCTCTCACTAATTCTCGGTGGGCACGAGGACAATGGATGGTTAGGGGCCAAGTACAAATATAACAGAGTACACGAGCTCAGGGTTTCTCGACTTCGGCACCATGGTCATTTTGAGCTGGATAATTCTTTGCTGGGAGGGGGGGCTGTCCAGTTTAGCAGTATCCTTGACCTCCACCCACTAGATACCAGTAGCACCACCCCCACCCCAAGTGGGGATGGCCAAAAATATCTCCAGACATTGCCAAATGTCCCCTGAGGAGGACAAATCAACCCTCGCAGGGAGCCATGGCTCAGTGTCAGAAGAAGGGAAATTCCCTATTTGCTGTTTCCCTTTTTTTCTTCACACCGTGGTGGCCGTAAGTATCTATTCGATTTGGGCCTGATAAAAGGCAGAAGACCCTTCGTGAGATTTTTATTTAAGGGGCCAGAAGTCTTAGTTAAGCCCTTGGTATATATGCTGGCGTCTCTGTCCTTCAGGAATTCAGGAGGGTGTTTCTAACTGCCTGGAAGGAGACCTGACTTTGGAAAGAGGAACATCGTTCTTCCCCACCCCCATCTGCCAGCTATTTTCTTGCTTGTACCCTTTTCTGACTCCACTCACAAAAAAGGAGGAAGCCGTAGTGAAAAGGGTAAAGATCCAAAACGCCAGCTGGAGTGGCCGAGGTACCTAGGGGGGAGTCCAGAATTCCAGCCACCTCGGGGCCAAAGGGGAAAGACAGACGATGGGTAATCTCACACCCAAATCATCAGGGGCTCAATGAATTACGAATTAAAGCTAAACTTGATGTGGACTCATCATGACTCGGATTACACAAAGCCCAAATAAGAGGTGTTTATTGCAATTCTTGGAAAGCCATCCATTTGTCTTCATCTTCGCGCAGACCAGAGCAGAGGGCTAATTCAATCTGAGACGCTCTTTGAGTAAAAGTACAAGACAATTTACAAATGAAAGATTGATGTTGAAGAAACAGTATTCCTAAGCCTCCCCACTCCCTCCAAAATACCTTTTTCTTTTTTTTTTTTCAAACGTGGCTTGACGTTTAGGGTAGGGGGGAAGTGGAACTGTCTAGAACACTTGCACTCACGGTCAGCAGCCCAGTACTATTATGGTCATGCTACTGCCCTTTGTCTTTTGCCTCACCACACTCACAATTCTCAGGGCCTTTTCTGGAGGCTAAAGACAAGTCGTGACCCTTGTTTTGCTAATCATTTGCTGCCATTACACTTCATTTCATTAGGCACTCGCTCAGTCTATGCCAGACAGTGCCCACGATGGCACTAAGCCAGTCCCCAGGGGCTCCTGTTCCAAGCGGAGACTTTATAAAAGGCCGATGACATAATCATTTTGGAAATGTTATTATAAACTTGTTGTATAATATTTAGAGCAAATGTCAACAAGTGTATGTGTGTGGTGATGGCGACGGGGGCTGGGGGGAAGGGGTCTTAGGTTAGAGACTGGCTGGCCTGTTTGCAGAGGGATTTAGAAATAGCAGTAATATCTCTCAGTTCTACCAGCTTCCATAGTTTACAAAGTGTTTTCATAACCATGATGTTGTTCAGTAACACAGGCAGACAAGGAGGGATTCTTGAACGCAAGACTTATCTTGAGATTCCTTGCAGGCAGGCCTGCCTCCTGGAAGCCTCCTTTGCCCCTTCTGTCCCAGAAGTTGCCCCTTCTGTCCCAGAAGTTGCCCCTTCTTTGTGCCCCATAGTTCCTTGCTTTTGTCCTTATGAGAGCCCCCCACACTGGTGGCAGCTCTTTGCTGGCAGGGCCTGCTTTTAATTAGTGGCTCCCCCAGTTCCTGGAAGGACAGCAAATATTTTTTGAACTCGAGGGCCATAATTCTCAGAGCGAGGCCTTTGTTTCCAATACATTAAAGGAGACTAGGTGTGTTATCAGCATTTTTACTGCTGTATTTTTTGGCAACAGATTTCTGTATGTATTGGCTTAATTCTACCGAAATACACCTACGTTAGTGGGTCTCATCACGTATCCATATGTGATCCTTTCTGGGGGGCTGGTGAGAGAGTAACACTCCTCCCCAAAAATCTCCATGCCCTGGTCCCAGCCAACTGTGGATATGTGACTTTATATGGCAAAAGGGACTCCATAAATGTGATTCAGTGAAGGATTCTGAGATGAGGATTATCTAGTAGGTCCAATCTAATCACAAAGGTTTTTATTAATGAAAAAAGCAGCAGGAGGGCCTGAGTCAAGAGAAGTGACCTGAGGCAGTGGCGGGGGCCGCCTGGAGAAGCTAAACACTGCTTCTCTCTCAGAACCTCCAGAAGGAGCACAGCTCTGCTCACGCCTTGATTTTGGCCCAGTGAGACTTCTGACCTCCAGAACTCTAAAAAACAAAACAAAACAAAAAAAAACCCCTCTCAAGTCACCACACTTACGGTAATTGGTTACAGCAGCAAGAAGAAAGTAATAGGGGTTCCCTTTCTCCTCCATCCCCAGCCTCATTGACCTTCGTAGTCACCCACTTTCTGTGTTCAACGTGCGTCCTTCTGACTCACCTTCTGGCTCTAAACCCATGAAAAAGAAATACCTAGAAAGTTGGTTGTGTACTTTTCAGAATGCAAGTACTGGACATGGTATGGCACTGTCGTTCCCATTTAACATTTTGCTCCCCACCACCACCCCCGGCTCAATATTATGTATTACCACTTTTCCAACACACCTTCCGGCCTTTTCGCCCAGCACGCCCCGCTAAGTACCCTCTTGGGTCTTGGGCCCGGGCCCACCCTGGGAGGTGGTGTTGGGATTAGGAAGGCTGGAGTCAGAGTTTTGCAAACAGCGGCTCAGAGACCGACCACTGGGAACCGCGTCTCCGGACTCCGAGGCCGAGGCTCCTTCCGGTCGGTGGCCCTGGCCCAGTGCCCGCGTTGGTGTGGGGGGGGGACAGCTGGAGGCGGGGAAGCCCAGCCCCCCGCGACCCGGGCCCCGCAGGTCCGCACGCCCGGGCGGCGCCGGCCGAGGCTGGCGCGGGCGCGCGGAGGGCGGGACCGGCGGGCGCCTGGGCTGGGCCGCGACGTGCTCGAGGAAGTTCAGTCTGGCCGGAGCCGAGCCCGGGCTCCGGAGGGGTCGACGCGGGGCGGCGGGGGGCGGCGGGGCGGCGGCGGCGGAGCCAGGTGTGACGCGGCGCGAGGCGCGGGAGGTGCGGGGGCCCCGGCGCCCCGCCCCCTCCGCCCGCGGCTCGCGTCTCGGGTTACCTGCGGCGGGTGGGCGGGGCGGCCTTTCCGGTCTGCGCCGGCCCCCAGTCTCCCGGGCGGTGGAGCCGGGAAGTGGGAGAGGGAGCGAAGGAGGCGGAGACTGCCGAGCCTCGCAGCCCGGCCGGGCTCCGACGAGAGGGGCTGCATGGCGCGGCCGGCGCGGCTCTGCGGGCTGTGGGCGCTGCTGCTCTGCGCCGGCGGCGGCGGCGGGGGCGCCGCGCCCACCGGTGAGTGCGGCCGCGGGCCCTGGGCGGCGGCCGAGAGGGGCAGGGGTGCTGCGGCGAAGGAGGGCGCTGGGGAACGGGGGCAGGGGGCGATCACCTCACGACGCTCGGCGCTCGGGGACCGCAGCCTGCGGTGCCCAGTTCGAGGGGCGGGGGTGGGGCGGGAGAGACGGGGCATTCCCAGGTCGCGGGCGGCGGTGGCGGAGCGGGACGACGACTCGCCGCCTCACTTCCCTCGCGTCGTCGGGAAGAGCCGGGGAGCTTGGGGCCCAGGCGCGGGAGAGAAGCTTGCCCGCGGTGTCGGAGGGCGGCGGGCCGGGACCCGGCCGGTCACCCGGGTGGGGATGAGGGGGCCAGGAGCCGGCGGGGTCGGCGACCGAGGTCCGGGCAAGCGGGGAATCGCCCCGGGGCTCCTTGCTCGGGACCCCGCCGGTCGAGTGCGGGGGTGGAGTTGAGAGGAGCTCCAGAAGACCCCGGTCCTCGGAGAATAAAGGACGTGAGGGCTACGGCTTCCTCTGGCGTTTGAGAAATCCGTTTGGAAACCCGGAGCAGCATCCGGGTGCACGCCTTTTTTCTTTAATGACCCTTATATTTGGAAATAATTGTCGGTTTACAGGAAAGTTGCCAGGGTACTCCCGCGGGTTCGTGTGTACCCCTCACCCTGTGCGGCAACTTTTCATTAATCAACCGGGCAGAGTTCTGCCGGGAAGAGTAGAAGGACTTCCTCCCGGACAGCTCCCTGCTCCAGTGGCCTGGTCATGTTGGGTGACAATAGCAGCTCCAAATTAGAGAGCTTTTATTACCATATTGACACAAACACCCACAGTTTGCCCATTGCCTTTTCACCAGTGCGTGGTGCTTTGAAACTCAAGTTGAAAAGCTGATTGGGCAATCTTCATGCCTTGTATTGATTCAGTCAACAAAACGAATGCAGTCTGCTCTGTGCCAGGTGGTGTTCTAGGGGCTGAGGTTGGGGGGGGTGAGTGCCGCAGACGAAGCCCCTGCCTTGCACGGCTTCTGTGCTATTGGCAAAGGCCTCCGGGGGCGGGGGGAGGCGGGAAGTAAAATATCAGGTATGTCGGATGGCGCCAAGTACAATCAAGAAAAACGAAGCGGAGAAGGGGTTTGCCATTATAAATAGGGTGAAGCGGGAAGCCTTTACTGAAAGGTGGCATTTAGAGTGGAGGCCGCAGGCAGGTTTGAGGTTGCCAGTTAATAATTATTCAAGCGTCTGCGTTGTTTAGCCCTGAGCCAGGCTCTGGGGTTTTGTGGAGAGCCTTAGAGGGTACAGCCTAACCCTTGCCGCCCCCCCCTCCACCTGCCTCCAGTTCAGGTGGGGGTGGGGATCGGAGTCTTAAAACCATATGTGGAAGCTCGGTCCAGAGAAAGGAAGGGACTGGTTGAGGGTCACCCCACTCATTAGGGTCCTAATTTTCACCGTCCTGCAGCAACACCTTCCCTCCTGCAGACCCCCCCACACACACACCTGAAACAACAGCTGGCCTTCTAGATCATCCCCTGCCACCCCCACTTAATCACATTTTGTCTCAGCGGTTCATTGAGAACTTGGTTACTTAGAATACAGAAGCTTTTTTCCCATTAGAAATACTGAGAGACTCACAAGGAGATATGGTAAAGGAAAAACAAAACAGAACGGGACTTAAGTTTTCATGCGCTGACATTTCCCAGCTGTGGGGCTCTGGGCTGATCATTTCCCGTGCTCACGTGGCAGTTTTCTGATCCGTAAATTCTGAGGGCCCTTCCTAGCTCTAAGCTTCTCGGTGTTCACAAATATGATTCGGTTCCTGGCTTTGTTTAGTCTGTTTAGGCTGCTGGTCCATGTGGTGCCATGCGTTAATAACCACAACTAGCATTTATATACTGTTTAAGATACTCTGTGCAGGGCAGTGTTCTGAGTTTTTCCGCTTACACTTACGTTGTTTCATTTCATCTTTACACAAAACCTATGCTGTAGGCACTGCTGTGAGTCCCCACTTTGTACATGAGGTAGCTGAGGCATGGTGAGGTTCAGAGCCTTGCTCTAGGTCTCGTGGGGTACGTGGTCTGACTCCAGAGGTCACGCTCTTGACCATGGTATTCAGTGCCTCCCTCTGTCGAAGGGAAGGGGTCCTTGTCTGGGAGAGGAGCTGAGCACCTCCCAGAGCTGCAGGGCAGGACGGGTTGGGACCCCTGAACGGTTGTATAAGGTCATCCGTTATGAAGTGATTGATTGTGTATTGGAGACTCGCTTTATAATTGCCACGGCACGTGGTCCAAACCCTAAGCACTCTAGGCATCCGGAAGAGGGAGAGCTGTGAGGGCTGGCAGTTGCGTGGAAGTGGTAAAAACTTGAGCTAGACCTTCAGGATGGGGGGAATCTGAGTGGGTGGAGAAGTTCTTCCTAGGTGGGGGAGACCAGCAGGAGCCTAGACGCAGGAGTGCAGGGAAGAGGGTCTTGCTCCCTCTGTGGGGAACGAGCAGCCCAGCTGGGCAGGAGGGTGCGTTGGCAAAGTCAGTCCAGACAGAAGAGTTTCATTTGCCCATGAAGGCCCTGAGCGGGGCACAGCGTGGGGGAAATGACAGCGGAGGAGAAGCAAGCGGGGAGACTTGCCCGGGTGACAGGAATCGCTGGAGTGTAAAGCTACACGGGGCTCTGGGGTTACAGATGTCCCCTAGACGGATGTGTTGTGAATGCCTCCTGTCCGGGGCTGTGATTTAACTGGTGTCAGCCTGCCTCACGGGGCCCAGCAGAGCACAGCTGGTGTGATTGGGATGATTAAGAGAGTCGTTACAAGAAGAAAGGGATAGACATTGATGACTGACTAGATGTAAGGGAAGGAGGCGGTGACTCATTTATGACTGTTGTGATTTCCTTAACTTTTCCGGGAATAGGCATGCCTCTGCCAGCTCCTGGGATGGAATAGGAGAGAGCAAAAGAATCGCTAAGCAACACGCCTTATTAGAAAGAGCACGGTCTGTGTCCTAAGTAGAATGGGACGCTGTGCTAGGTAACCATACAGACTCACTCGAGGTCTGAAGTTGAGTCGGGGGGTGGGGGGGGTCACCCACTTGAGTCCCTCCCGCCTGCCCATTCCCCTTTCTGAAGGCAATGATCAACCTTTAAGAAGTAGTTGAAATTCGATGTCTGACTTGTTCTATCTCACAGACGGGTCCATTTCACTGTTCACTGTTCACAAAGCAACTGTTGAGAGCTGTTTTATTTCTTCAAAAAGAAAGTAGATAGCTAACATTGACATAGCACTCGCTCTGGCCCAGGCACTGTTCTGAGCATTTTATCTGTATTGACTCATTTCATCCTCACAGTGACCCTTTTCTGATGGGTTATTATTTTCATGCTTGTGTTATACCTAAGGAAACTAGAGCAGAGAGAGGAGGTTAAGTAACTTACCACCTACTATGTAGCAGAGCTGGGACAGGAGCTCAGGCTGTCGGGCTCCAGAGTCCATGCTCTTAGTCCTGCACTATACTAAGATTATATTATGTCTTACACATGAGGAACTGTCAGAGATCTTTAGAAGTACAGTCACCACTTATGTATGTACATATCTCAGTGTGTCATACATATATACACACGTATTCATATATCTAAACTTTGGAGACTATATTTTAAGTTTCCGGATGTGTGTGTCTGTGCGCGCGCTCGTGTGTGAGTGTATTTTAAAGTATAAGAAGTAGAAAAATCTCAAGGGAAATGGAAGGAATCATTAGGCGGAAAAAAACGACGGCAGTTAGCCACAAGTAGCCTAAAAATGCAAACCAATTAGAAGATTTAACTAAAAGACACTTCAGAACAGATGGAGAAAAATAAACCCACTGGAGAGATTAGGAATCATGGAGGCCATTTTTCTAGAAAAATACTGAAGTTAAAAATAGATTTTATAAGTTGCCTTGAAAATTGAAGTGCGATTTATGTGAACCATAAATAGGTAGTTTTTTTTTTTTAATCAGGGTTTTAATTTTTGTGCGGGAATGGGAAGGTGGAGCGTCAGCAAGTTTGCTGCACTCTGTTTCTGGAAAGTGCAGAATAAGGCAGATAAGACTAAAGTAGATTATAGTCTTTGGGAGGAGCAAAGTTTTAATTTTTTTATTGTTTATGTATTTATTTGCTTATTTTAAGATTTATTTGAGAGAGACAGAGAAAGGGAGAGGGTCGAAGGGAAGGGCAGAGAGAGAGGGAGAGAGAATCTCCAGCAGACTCCATGCTGAGCGGGGAGCCCAAGACGGGGCTCGATCTCACGACCCTGAAATCACCACCTGAGCTGAAACCAAGAGTCTGGCTCTCAACCGACTGAGCCACCCAGCTACCCCGGCACAAAGGTTTTCTTAAGGGCTCTGTAGTTGACGAACGATTTGTCTTCAAAAGTTTCATCCATGTGATGTTAGAAAGACCAAAATGGAGTAGCTGTACTCACCGGTCATCGCTTCAAATCCTCGCGTTAGCCCTGTTGCCCGAGCCGTGGGGGCTTCCAGACAAGAGCTGGGTTCTGATGCAGTGCAGTAGGAATTTTCTGCTTCTCCCCACAGCTGGGCCTTTGGTCAGCCTTGTGGAAAAACTAATGGGGGAGAGTCGGGAAGGAGGGAATGAATATGGAGAGTCCAGGGCCTTTGCAGGATACGATGAATACAACTGACCTTTGGGGAAATGCCAACTACGTAATGCCTGTGGGGCTCCTGTTTGGGGACAAAAAGCATTTTTTGTTCCGTTAAAGAGGAAGGTAATGGTATAAGTAGTTACAGACTATGTGAGAGGCCCAGTGCCCTCCAGAGTGGTGGTACAGAGTATCAGATACAACTCTGCGGGTTGACAAATTAAGACAACTATGGCCCGTAAGTAATTCCTAATGATTACATTTGCAACGTTGGACTATTTGGAGGGATTGGTTTTTCTTTTTTAACTAGTTTAATAAACTTCATTTTGGAATAATTTTCAATTTACAGAGAATTTGCCAAGATAGGACAGAGAGCCCCTGTATGGTCCTCATCCAGTTTCTGGGGGATGATGCTGGTAGTCCTGGTCACCGGGGCTGTCGGCAAAGTTTGAAATGATGTTTCATTCCCCCAACCCCTGCTCTGTGCCTTTCCCTGTTTTTGGCAGAAGCATTAAAACTCCTTTCACTGATGATAGAGCTGGTCCAAAATAAGAGGGTCACTAAATATTTGGTAGAGGCAGTGGTGGGTTTTCTCCAAATGAAACACATTTTTAAGACACTGGTTCAGTTTCTCCTCCTCTCTTCCCTCTTCAGATTAGTCAAAGCTACAGTCCCAGCTGTGTAGTGTCAGACCTCAGGGGAGCAACAAGAACTATTAAATCTTCCTCAGTACTTCTTTGGAAAAGTTATAACAACAGTTAACCAGGTCATGTTAGCAAGCACGATGAAAGATGTGCTGCTTGAACTCGCCCGCGGAGATGCTGAGATTGAAGTGGCTGTGTCAAGTGAGGTGTCGATCCCAGGCATAGGGAACCCCAAACTCCTGCAGGAGGGAAAGGGAAATTTAAGACCATACTCTTCCCTTTGTCCACACTCTAGCAGGTAGTTAAGAATGTGGCCTTGGGGGGTGCCTGGGTGGCTTAGTCGTTGCACATCTGCCTTCAGCTCGGGTCATAATCCTAGGGTCCTGGGATCAAACCCCGCAGCAGGCTCCCTGCTCAGCGGGAAGCCTGCTTCTTCTTCTCCCACTCCCCCTGCTTGTGTTCCCTCTCTGGCTGTGTCTCCCTGTCAAATAAAAAAAAATCTTAAAAAAAAAAAGAATGTGGCCTTGGAGGCACACTTTCTGGGTATGTATCCTGGCTCTGCCTTTTATGAGCTATGGGACATGGGGCAAGTGACTCAGTGTTCTTGTCCTCGGTCACGTCATCTTTAAGATGAGCTGGTAGTTCCTATCTTGCAAGACGGTTGCGACGAGCCAGTGGATTAGTGGGGAGAGTGCTTAGAACAGTGCCTGGCTCAATAAATTCTAGCTGTTGTTAGTTTTATTCTTCTTGGCGTCCAGGACTGGGAGGAATGACTTTCATGGCCTACTGAAAACACTGACTGATGTTGATAAATTTATTTCTTGTGCTTGATTTGAGCAGAAACCCAGCCACCTGTGACGAATTTGAGTGTTTCTGTTGAAAACCTCTGCACGGTCATATGGACATGGGATCCTCCTGAAGGAGCCAGCCCAAATTGCACCTTACGGTATTTTAGTCACTTTGACAACAAGCAGGATAAGGTGAGTGTTCTAGAACGTATTGCACTGATGAGGTAAAGTGAACACTATGAACTGGAGCCAAGAATAAACGGAATTCTAATCTTACTTCAAAGTGGGAATTTTGTTTTGGGTCGTGTCCCAATTTTACCTGGGAAAATGACTATGAAAAGACTGTTGGAAAAAAAAAAAGCTGAGCATTTGAACATTTGAAAATATTTGCTCATTATCTGATAATCAAATGCAATGAGATTACTCTGTTAGGAAATGCCAGATATCTTTTAGCCACTAGGCACTCAACAAATAATTATGTGAAAATGTGTTCCCGTGTTCCTGCCCGTTGCCTTGTATGCAGACCACACGTTCACTGTCTTGCTAACGACATGCACACAGATATGTAAGAACCATGCAAACGCCAGAGTGAATGGCCACATGGCAAGTGAGAAAGTAAGATGTCCGGGGCAGATAGGGTTGACTAAGTTTCCCGATGCCCGACGAAAAATGAGAGGAACGTTCAGCCTTCCCAGTCGGATGTGGATAGCTGGCGCAAGTGAATTTTTGTTAACAGGATTGGATCATTTCAGATTCTTTTTTTTTTTTGTAGATTCTTTATGATAGTCTTATTCAACGGAATTTTCGCTCAGGCCTGATCAGCTCGCAGCCCCTTCTCTTCAACAGCTTCTTCAAAGCATCAGATCATCTGTCCAAAACTGTTTTATATCTTTATGCCTTCTTTCAGTGAGGGGGGAGGTCAGGGACATTTGGGGTTGAATTCGTCCAGAATCATGAGGAGGCTGAATGAGAAGTTGATATTAGTGACAGGGCTTCGGCTCAGTGAATCAGGTTCATGCAGCTCGGTGGCATGGAGAGTCAGAACTGGGTTCTAGTTGGTGGACCACTCAGCTGTCTGTGTGGCCTGGGCAAGTTACCTAACCTCTCTGAGCCTTAGTTTCCTGCTGTGTAAAGTGTGGCTCTGCTCACTTCCCTGGCTTCCTGGGACATGACAAATAACATATGTGAAAGCTTAATAAATTGAGGATGGAAAAAGTTCTTCCTTTGGAGGGAAACTTGCTAATCTGCCATTCGTGCCCCTTTCCTGCTGAAGTGCTCATTATAGCTCAGGTGTTCACTGACGAAGAATTGAGGCTACTCAGAAGTATTTGCATTTTATTTATTTTTAATTTTTGTAAAGATTTATTTATTTATTTTAGAGAAAGAGTGCAGTGGGGATGGGCACAGGGAGAGGGAGAGAGAATCCTCAAGCAGACTCCCTAGTGAGCATGGACAAACAGGGGCCTCAATCCCAGGACCCTAAGATCATGACCTGAGCCAAACTCAAGAGTCAGCCGTTTAACCAACCGAGCCACCCAGGCGCCCCAGAAGTATTTGCATTTTAAAGGAGGTTCTCTAAACCCAAATAGACTTTTTTCCAGAGACGGTGTACAGATGGCCAACAGACATGTGAAAAGATGCTTAATATCACTCACCGTTGGGGAAATACAAATCAAAACCACAATTAGACAAATCACCTAGCAGTATCTACTAGGTCAGGACGGCTAGTATCAAAAAGACGAGAAATGTCAGGGCATGTGGCTGGCTCAGTCAGTGGAGCATGCAACTCTTGATCTCGGGGTTGTAAGTTTGAGCCCCACATTGGCTGTAGAGATTATTTAATAACAAAATCTTTAAAAAAAAAAGGACAAGAAATCTTAAGTGTTGGCAAGGATGTGGAGACAAGGGAACCCTCTTGCACTGTTGTTGGGAATGTAAATTGGTATAGCCACTATGGAAAACAATAATGGAGGTTCCTCAAAAAATTAAAAATAGAACTGCCTTATGATCTAGCAATTCCACTTCTGGGCATATACCTGAAGAAAATGAAAACACTCATTCAAAAAGATACACGAAGCCCTATGTTTATTGCAGCATCATTTACAATGGCCGATTTCTAATAGCTAAGGGATAGAAGCAACAATCTCAGTGTACATTGATAGATGAATGGATGAAGAAGATGTGGGAGATATATATATATATATATATATATATATAATATTACTCAGCCATAAAAAAGAACGAAATGTGGCCACTTGTGACACCATCGATGGAACCAGAGACAAATACCATATGATTGCACTTTTGTGGAGTCAAAAAAATAAAAGAAACAAACAAAATCAAACAGAAACAGATTCATAGATACGGAGAACAAACTGATGGTTGCCGGGGATCGGGGGGAATGGATGAAATACATGAAGGGAATTAAGTCATACAGATTTTCAGTTTTAAAATAAATTTTAAGTCATGGAGATGAAAAGTACAGCATAGGGAATATAGCCAATAATTTCGTAATAACTGTGCGGTGACAGATGGTAACTCGACTTACTGTGGGGATCACTGAGTAAGGTATGTAAATGTGGAATCACTATGTTGTACACTGGAATTGACTATCACGTTATTGGTCAACTATACTTTAATTAAAAAAAAAGCAAACAGGGGCGCCTTGGTGGCTCAGCGGGTTTAAAGCCGCTGCCTTCGGCCCAGGTCATGATCTCAGGGTCCTGGGATCGAGTCCCGAGTCAGGCTCTCTGCTCAGCAGGGAGCCTGCTTCCCCCCTCTCTGTGCCTGCTTCTCTGCCTACTTGTGATCTCTCTCCCTCTCTCTGTCAAAGAAATAAATAAGATCTTTCAAAAAAAAAAAAAGCAAACAAACAAACAAAAAGAGATGCTCTCAGTGCAGAAGACTGTAATACTTTCAGGAGTTGAGTTCCCCTTTTTATTTTTATTTTTATTTTTTTAAAGATTTTATTTATTTATTTGACAGACAGATCACAAGTAGGCATAGAGGCAGGCAGAGAGAGAAGGGAGGAAGCAGGCTCCCTGCTGAGCAGAGAGCCTGATGCGGGCTCGATCCCAGGACGATGGGATCATGACCTGAGCTGAAGGCAGCGGCTTTAACCCACTGAGCCACCCAGGCACCCCGAGTTCCCCTTTTTAAACTGTTGGCTTCCTCTTATTCCTAAAGAGGGGCTGTAGGCATTTGGATTCTTGGTGGCAACTTTCCTAGTTCAGCCTTAAGAAATTCCAGGAAAGACCTTTAAGTGCTTCGCCTAAGTATCTCGTTGAAACTGAGGAGAGGTCACCTTTGTTTCCTAACAGGTCCATATTCACTAGCCAGCCGTGCACACCCGCGGATCGATCGGGGAGACATGGTGGTGGTCTAGCCTAGAAACGGGGCTCATTCCGCAGTGTAGACACAGACATTTAGAGTTGAAAGTGACTTTAGGAGGCAATGGGATTAGACAGCATTGGGTTTGAACATTTGCCTCTTCCCCTTTCGGAGGTGTGTGACCCTGAGCAAGTCACTTAACCTCTCTGAGCCTTCGTTTCCTTGTTTGTGAAATGCTGGGGTAGGACCTACATCGTGTGAGTGGTACATGTGTTCAAGGAGATGGTATTCGTAATACATCTGGCACCACGTCAACATTCAATAACTGTCAGCTTTTACTATTATTATTACTGTTAGGTTGAATCACATGAAATTGTTGCTTCTTTGAGTTATATGGTTCAACCTAATATTATCCTCCATTTTGCCGCTGAAGAGACCAGATGGAGACCACAAAGGGTGACCTCTGCCTAAGGCCTGCTCCTTTATATTCCAGCCATGTGACGGTGGTGATGGCCGTGGTGATGGCCATCGCTGCTGCCCTCCTGGTGAACATGGATTATCCCTTGTAAGCAGCGATGGGAGATTTCCTGGCCAGCCTTTCGAAGTTTGTAACCCTGAGGCTGGCAGTGAACGGCAGGAGTGATTTCCCTCTCCATCCTTCAGACAAAGCATTAGCATCGTCAGACAAAGCATTAGCATCGTCAGACAAAACTGGGGCGCATATGCCCTTTGAAGCATATTGAAGGAGCGGCTTTGGCATAGTTTGTACATGTTAGGGGGCTTAGGTGACTGTCTAAAGATTCTAAGTTGCTAAGTGAGATAAACCCTTGAGGTTATTTTCAGTCTTCAGATTGGAGGATCATTAACACAGGAGCTGGGGATTCACAGATGATTTTTCTAAGAATACAAGCTCAGTTTTAAGTGGCTGCCCTCCACCATTGTTTTAGCAGTACCTGCTAGTTTCCCAGTCTGGCAAGTAGAAAGACGATCTGGCATCAAGTTTTGTTTTTGTTTTTGTTTTCTCGGCTTGGTGGTGTTAAAAGAATGTTGATTTATGTGCTTTGGCGTCAGATTAGATCTCTTTCATCACCCAGAGATAGCAAGTCTCACTAGGTGAATAAATTACAAAGCTGTTGTTCCATCCAGGCATCCAGAGGGGCAGAAGCTGAGGCCCACGCTCTTTTTCTACTGAGAAAGGAATCTGGAATTGGGAAAGGTGTGATCCAGCCAAATGCACATTGGTCCTGAGGGGAGGGTCCAGTTCAGGACGCTGGCCTTGGTTTTTGATAAATTTTCAAATAAGCCCAGATTCCCCAAGGGGTGGAGTGGAATGTCGTCCTACAGCAGCTACCAGGGGAGTGAGTCACCGCCTCCGAAAGTCACGTGGGAGCCGTCCACACATAACCTCCTTGGGATCCGAGGGGAGGGATTTAGTTTCTTGTCTGATAGAGATGTGCTACCCTTGGTGATCATTGACAACTGGGGTTTCTACTTTTTTCATGCCAACTTAATATTGTTTACCTTAAACTTTGAAAGAGTTTTTTTTAAAGATTTTTATTTGTTTGAGAGAGAGAAAGAGAGCACAAGCAGGGGGAGCGGCAAAGGGAGAGGGAGAAGCAGGCTCCCCGCTGAGCAGGGAGCCCAATGCGGGGCTCCATCCCAGGACTCTGAGATCATGACCTGAGCCGAAGGCAGAGGCTTAACCAACTCAGCCACCCAGGTGCCCCTGAAAGAGATTTTTAAAAATTACTTTGTTTTTCTCCCTATGGTCTCTTTCCTGAGTTGTTATTTATATGCCCTCAAGGACAAGGTTCAGATTAAGTACTTAAGTATTTTTTTAACTTAAAAAATTCGATTACAATAAAAATCTTCGCTTAATAAAATTCCTCAGCCCTCTCACTGGAACAATATCTAATATACTAAGAGAACTGGGGTTTTTCCCATGATGATTCTGATTTATGGCATTTAACCATACATGTTCCGCCTGGTTTATTCAAAGGACAGACAGGAATTATCTTCTAAACAGGAATTATCGAGGATCCTTGAGTCAGGGTGGCTCCTTTCGAGGTATATAGGACTCGGGCTTGGTAAAATTGTGATCTTGGTGAAATTTGCACTTGGAACTTTCGTGCCACCGTTACTGTGATCCTGGGGCTGGTCTTCGCTTTCATAGGCTGAGAACCCTCATTTCCCCAGCACACATTCATCTCTCAAGGGCCAATTCCTTACTTTGCCATGAGAACGATCACGGTGAAAAAACATTCTAGAAAGCTTTCTGTTGGCGTAACTGGTGTGTTCCTTCCCTGTAGGCAGCAACTATGTAGAAAGCCAAACGATAAGTAGGTTTCCTGTGAAGGAATCAGAAATTAGTTGTGAAAATGTACTTGGCTAAGAGTAGCTAGAGGTCTCACTGAGGTAGGCATAGCTTTGCCGGGACAGAAGTACATAGTGTCCATGGGGCCAAATCCTCCTCTTTTCTCCCTGCCAGAAGTTTTCTCACATACATACCTTTCTTTTGTCTTTTCTTCAGGGCTGACCAGCTAGCTTCCTTTTCAGAGTGCTGTCTTGCTTGGGCCTAAGAGCTATTCAGTTTCTCTAACTTGATTTTTTTTTTAATATTTTATTTATTTGTCAGAGAGAGAGGGAGAGAGAGCAAGCGAGCACAGGCAGACAGAGTGGCAGGCAGAGGCAGAGGGAGAAGCAGGCTCCCTGCTGAGCAAGGAGCCTGCTGAGCAAGGAGCTCAGCTCCCTGCTGAGCAAGGACGCTGGGATCATGACCTGAGCCGAAGGCAGCCGCTTAACCAACTGAGCCACCCAGGCGTCCCTCTAACTTGATTTTTTTGTGTGTCTTTGTTATGATTCATTAGTTGTTGGTCTGCTAGCTATCTGTCTGAGGGCACCCTTACTTCTTGGTTTTGGGGGTATGTCACAGCTGCCCTCTTGCTCAGCTGGCCGCAGGCATGGGAAATGGCCAAGTAGCTCCTTAGGGGGGCAGATAGAGGTAAATTTGACAAATTTTCCACTTCAAGGCCATCAGCACGTATCTAAAAGGAAATGCTGTCTCCAACTTGAGTCAGAAACCATTGCAAAACAGGAAGCTCCTTGGAGCTCTGATTAAAAGCAGCTTAATTCTTAATTATTCCAACTCTTTTCAGTTTGGGAGATGTTAATTTCCTTAACAGCCCTCTAATCTCATTATTCTGAATCGTAATGCCCAGATTTGTAACTTACATCTGTATGCTCTCTAGAAGTCCGCTTTCTGTAGCTCCACAAGCCCATCTACTTTACAGAATAAGGGTGTGGTGTACTCAGTGCATGTAGCATCCCTTGAAATCTCTATGCTTGTGCGAGGGAGTCAGAAGGGTCAAACGGTACAGAAAGATGTTTAATGAAAACTCTCTCTCTGGTCCCTCAGGCCCTCCTTTCCTTTCTGTCCTCACAGGTGACCAGGATTACTGGATTCTTAAAGCAGTTTGTACCTTGATCTTGATAATATACTGCATCTAGTTAGGAAGTGAATTTTTAAAAAAAGATTTATTTATTCATTTTTAGAGAGAGAGAGGGAGCGTAGGGAGGATGGGCAAAGGGAGAGGGAGAGAGAAACCCAAGCAGGCTCTGTGCTGAGCGCAGAGCCCAATTCCAGGCTCAATCTCATGACCCTAAGATCACAACCTGAGCGGAAACCAAGAGCTGGACGCTTAACTGACTGCGCTACCCAGGCGCCCCTAGGAATTGAGTTTTGATAATCTTACTATGTTACCTTTAAAATTTTAGATAGTTGATGTGTGAGCATGGTAGGTTTAGAGACAAATGTCATGATGTTTATACATTTAAAATGTGGGAATTTGTCTTTTCTGTCTCCTG
Source organism: Martes martes (assembly GCF_963455335.1). NCBI lineage: Eukaryota > Metazoa > Chordata > Mammalia > Carnivora > Mustelidae > Martes > Martes martes. Next base: position 91,853,635 of record NC_137897.1, read on the forward strand.
GGGTTTCTCAGTGGTGATACCACTGACATTTGGCGCGAGATGATTCTTTGCTGTGGGGGGGAGGAAAAGCTGTCCTGGGCACCGAGCCATGTTCAGCAGCATCCTTGCCTCTACGTACTACAGGCCAATGGCAGTGCCCTCCTAAGTTGTGACAGCCCAGCATGTTCCCCAGGATGGGGGGAGCAGGGAGAGCAAAATCACTGCGGGTTTATAGTCACTGACCTATGCCATCTGATAACCTTCCTTTTTTTCTTTTTTAAAACACATTTGAACATGCTGATGTTTTATTACCTAAGTGTATTGCTGTATGTTTGCTAGAGCAATGCCTTTTTACAATTTCCTAACCTTAGAAAATTGCTCCTGAAACCCATCGTTCAAAAGAAGTACCCCTGAACGAGAGGATTTGTCTGCAAGTGGGGTCCCAGTGCAGCACCAGTGAAAGTGACAATCCTAGCATTTTGGTGGAGAAGTGCACCCCGCCCCCGGAAGGTAACAACCGAAAGCACTGTTTGTTGGTACTTTGGGGAATAAAGGCAAATTATCCATGTGTTTATGTTAAGTGTTCATTAATTCATTCAGTTTTCAAATATTTGCTGAGTCTGATTAGTTCTAGGCACGTGTATATTAGGTGATAAATATGAGGACGTCCCTGCCTTCAAGGTGCTCAGGACTTGAATAACTGTGCCTCAGAGTTCTATAGCATGTGATAATTTGGCATGTAATATACACACATATACACCCTCCCCTAAGTTGAGCCTCAGAAGCTTATCTTGTGAAGCGAGCAAGGCATGGATTATCACCCGGATCCATTTCATGAGGAAGAAGGGAACCAAGTGGGTTGCTCTAGGCTTTCAGATTACAGGTCTAGTGCCTTAAAGAAACCCAAAGTACTATCTTCCTCATTTGATAGAAAGATTAGCTTGATATGCAAGATATAGTTGGGGAAAGATGTTATAAAAGGAAAATGGGCCAGCTGGCCTAGCTCCAGTTCAGGACAAGCCCTGGGGAAAGCTTTCACATGGTCAGGTTAGTCATTTCATTGCCCCCCGCCTCCTCCCGCCCGTCACCTAGTTCCTTCTGGCGCTTGGGCTGCTTGTAGGGAGGAGCTTATCCTGGTGAAGGGCAGGGCTCCTGGAGCCCAGATGTCCGAGAGTCTCAGCTCTGCCAGTGAAGAGCTGCGTGACCTTTAGCAGATGACTTAGCCCCTACCCACTTCACTTTCCTCATCTGTAAAATGGGGTTGATGATAGTTCTGCCTCCCAGGACTGTTGAAAGGATTAGGGAAGTCAGTATGTGTGAGGTGCTTAGAAAAGTACCCGGCAAAGAGTAAATGCTGGGTACATCTCATCTATGGATCCCAGTTCACCCCGTGTTTGGAGGGGTCCCATCTCTCCCAATTCCAAACCTCAGCACTATGTGGCCTGTTCTCCAGGCCCTTCCCTCTACCTGCGTTGCACAGATCAAATGTATATGAAGTCTTGTTTGTAAAATTATAGAATTCAGTGTTGCCACGAGGCTGGGAGCCTGGTTTAAAACAACTTACCTCCCCTACTCTCATTTCTTTAGAAGTTTAATAAATAATCTGAAAAGCCTAATTGTAGTACGACAGTAAAATGGTTGGGATGTCTCTGGACAATACCCCTTCCTGAATCCCAACATGATGCCTTAACTCAGAAGGCTTTATAACAGTAGAGACTTCAGATGATAACGATTATACAGCTCCCAAAGTCCTACCAAACAGTCAACAGCTACCGGGAGTTATATTAATGCTCACTTCCCCCCAGATTGCTTCAGGAGGAATGTTTTGTCTTTAAAACAAGCTGTGTTAGTGTTGGTCAAAAGACAAGAAGGTAAATTCTAACTCAGTACTTGTTTTCTTTAAAGACAGAGATATGGGTTGCTTCTGTTTCCACATTCATTTAGGAATGCCGTACTCGTTTCCTGCCATGGAAATATTATTTGACCTTGAAACGCTCTTTCCAGTTAGGAATACAAAGTTAGAGTCCCTCAGTGATAGAAAAGATATTTTCTTGGGATCTGGAGGTGAGAAAGAAAATTATAACAAGTTAGGTTTGGGTTTCCTCCATCCTGGGTACCTTTTTTTTTTTTTTAAGATTTTATTTATTTATTTTTTTAAAAGATTTTTATTTATTTATTTATTTATTTGACAGACAGAGATCACAGTTAGGCAGAGAGGCAGGCAGAGGGGGTGGGGTGGGGGCGGGAAGCAGGCTCCCTGCTGAGCAGAGAGCCAGATGTGGGGCTTGATCTCCAGACACTGGGATCATGACCTGAGCCGAAGGCAGCGGCTTAACCCACTGAGCCACCCAGGCGCCCCTTTATTTATTTATCTGATAGAGAGAGAGATCACAAGTAGGCAGAGAGGCAGGTAGAGAGAGGGGGAAGCAGGCTCCCCGCTGAGCAGAGAGCCCGATGCAGAGCTCGATTCCAGGACCCTGAGATCATGACCAGAGCTGAAGGCAGAGGCTTAACTCACTGAGCCACCCAGGCGCCCCATCCTGGGTGCCTTCTGGGTAAAATGGGGGTGAGAGATCAGGCTTTGGCTTTCTAGAAAAGCACTCTCACCATCCCTCGTGCCCCAGAGGGTTTGGCGGGTTGGTCTGACAGGGCAAGAAGCATCTTAAATCCTTGGCTGGGTCTTCTAGGTGATCCCGAGTCCGCCGTGACTGAGCTACAATGCGTCTGGCACAACCTGAGCTACATGAAGTGTACTTGGCTCCCTGGGAGGAATGCAAGTCCCGACACCAACTATACCCTCTACTACTGGTGAGTGTGTACGGGAGATGTGCGGGGGAAGGACGGGTCATGATGGTTTGGGGCACGCTGCAATCCAACCTACTTGAAAATCGAAACCGAGAAAAGAACAGCCTGGTTTTGGGGGCTTTATTGTTTTTTGTTTGTTTTGTTTTTAAGATTTTCTTTACTCATTTTGAGATTGAGAGCACAAACACATGGGGGTGGGGGCAGGGAGGGGCGGTAGTGGGAGAGAGACAATCTCCAGCAGACTCCCCGCTGAGCATGGAGCCCGACTCGGGGCTCGATCTTACCACCCCGAGATCATGACCTCAGCCAAAACCAAGAGTCAGATGCTTAACCAAACTGAGCCACCCAGACGCCCCTATTTATCATTATTTTTAGTTGAGGTATAAATTGACATACAATGTTTTATTAGTTTCAGGTATACGACATAGTGATTCAACAATTCTTTCCATTAGGTCTCAGTACAGTTGTCACCTGTCACCATACCACGTTATTACAATATTACTGACTATATTGCCTATGCTGTGCTTTTCATCTCCCTGACTTATTTATTTTATACCTGGAAGTTTGTGCCTTTTAATTCCCTTCGTCTGTTTCACCCGCCCTCCACCCACCTCCCCTCTGGCAACCACCAGTTTGTTCTCTGTATTTAAGAATGTGTTTGTTTTTTAGATTCCACATAGAAGTGAAATCCTATGGTATTTGTCTTTCTCTGCCTTGTTTCACTTAGCACAATACCCTCTAGGTCCATCCATGTTGTTTGCAAATGGCAAGAGCTCATTTTTTTATGGCCGAGTGGTATTCCATTGTGTATATATACCACATCTTTTTATTTTTTATTTTTTTAATTTTAATTTTTTTTAAAGATTTTATTTATTTATTTGACAAGGAGAGAGAGATCACAAGTAGACAGAGAGGCAGGCAGAGAGAGGGGGGGAGGCAGGCTCCCCGCTGAACAGAGAGCCCGATGCGGGGCTCGATCCCAGGACCCCGAGATCATGACCTGAGCCGAAGGCAGAGGCTTAACCCACTGAGCCACCCAGGTGCCCCCACATCTTCTTTTTACAAACCCAAGAAGATGGGCAGTTTGCTTCAGTGAAACGTGCATCTGCTTTTGGTGTCTATTTTCTAAAAATATCTTTTTAAAAAAGTGTAAGTGTAGATCCACAGGATGTTGCAAAAAATGTACCAGGAGATCCCAGAGTACCCTTCATGCAGGTTCTCCCAGAGGTAGCATGGCCTATAACTAGAAGATGATATCAAAACCAGAAAGTTGCTGTGGTTCCAGTCCACCCACCTTACTCAGGTTTCACCAGTGTCACATGCACTCGTGTGTGTGTGTGTGTGTGTGTGTGTGTGTGTGTGATAATATGTATGTGTGTGTGTAGTTCTGCGTAATTGTATCACGTGTAAATATAGGATAGTTCCCTTACCACAAGGATCCCTTGAATTGCTATTTTATGCCCATACCCTCCTCCCTTCTGCACCCCCCTCCACCTTCCGCTCCCCCAAGTCTCTAACCTCTGGCAATTACTAATCTGTTCTCCATCTCTATATTTTTGTCATTTCAAGAATGTTACTAGAGTAGACATAGCATATAACTGTTTGAGACTTTTTTTTAAAACTCTGTGTAATACCCTTCAGGTCCCTCCAAGTTGTTGAATCAGTAGTTCATCTCTTCCTTTTTTTTTTTATTCCATGGTATGGATGTGCCAGTTTGTTTAAACATTTATTCACTGAGGGATATCCTGGTTGTTTCTAATTGTTTGCAGCTATGAATAAAGCTGCTATAAATACTCATGTGCAGGTTTTTGTTTTTTTTTTTTAAAGATTCCATTTATTTATTTGACAGACGGAGATCACAGGCAGGCAGACAGAGAGGGGGAAGCAGGCTCCCTGCCGAGCAGAGAGCCTGATGCGGGGCTCGATCCCAGGACCCTGGGACCACGACCTGAGCCGAAGGCAGAGGCTTTAACCCACTGAGCCACCCAGGCGCCCCTCATGTGTAGGTTTTTATGTGAGCATAACTTTTCATATCTCTGGAAGAAATGCCCAAGAGTGCAATTGCTGGGTCACATGGTAGTTGCCTATTTTGTGTTATAGAAAACTGCCAAACGATTTTCTAGAGTGGCTGTGCCATTCTATATTCCCACCAGCAATGTATGAGTGATTGGTATCTACCTTTAAAAAAGGAAAATGATATCATCCCACCTGAAACTAATATAACATTGTATGTCAACTCTACATTAATAAAAAAAATTTAAGGAACTGACGAGAAAACAACTATTGAAAAAAAAGTAGGTTAGCTCCCCACAAAATAACATATCTGAGATCAGTGTGCACATCCACAAATTTTGTTAAATTTCTAAATTAATCTTTAAGCATTTCCTTTCGTTTCAGGCCTGGAGTTATTAGCCACAGAGCAAGGAAGGAAGGACGAGGTTAATCAGTTCAATTCAGTAAGATTTTATTTGGCACACATTGCGGATAAAGCGCTGAACAGGCAGCAGAACTAAGAGACATGGCTCTTTGCTCTTAAAGTTTCAAACGTAGGGGGGAGAGACCACACCCAACAGTTATCTGTATAAAAATAACAGTGTATGATGGCTGGCAGAGGCACAAACTCTCTTTAGAAGCTAGGTGGAGCTTGGGGGTGTGGTGGTGGTGGCAGGGCACAGCTAGGGAGCTCGGATGAAGGGGGTGGACTGCACACACGGGTTCCCCGAGCGCGGGCGCTGGGGAAGAGCGCTGAGGAAGGGGCATGTGATACCAGGCTGGGGAAGCGGGAGAGCTTGCGTGGGCAGTGCGCTCTCCACGTGGCCTTGTCCCTCCTTCTGTCCTTCCTTCAGACTGCCTCTGAGAGAATGGGGTGTGGAGGGCCATGTGCAGGACTTCCGAAACTAGAGGATAAACGTGGCCTCGGCTCCCGGAATGTCCGTTTTGCCCGATGACGTGATGAGACATATTTTGGGTGTCTCAAAGCACTCTGCAGATCCCAGAGTCGCAGGACCGGCCGGCCAGGGCCCTGCAGGCTTCACACCTACTCTCCTCCCCTGCTGCGCGGGGCGCTCCCCACCAAGTCCGCCTGGGAGGCCCACCGGCACGGAGACTGTGTGTGGTTCCGTCTCCAGGGCTGTTTTTTCCCCCCGAGATAAACAATTCTCATTTGAGGTTTTGTAGTTTCACTTGTCCACTTGTGGTAATTGTTTCTCCTTTCATTAAAGTCCCGCAGTGGCTCCCCAGTGGCTTTGGGATAAGGTCCAAAGTCCTCAGCACTACGGACAAAAGCCCTTTCTGACCTGGCTCCTTCCGCCCGGTCCCCGGTCTGGCCCCAGCCTCCCCCTCCTCCTGCTGGGCTCCTCCACCCTCCGGCATCCTACCGTCCAGCCCGCACCCAGCGCCTTTCAGTTCCTCAAACAGGCCCTACAGATGCTTCAGTGGAACGGTGGCAGCATGCCACGTCCCCTCCGTCCCCTCGCAGCGCAGACCTCGTCCTTTCACCTGCACGCCTCTGCTTTGTCCTCGTCTCGGCCCAGACATCACTTCCCTTCCAGAATGCCTCCCTTTATCTCTCAAATCTTGATGCATGCTGGACCATCGTGTCCCGCGTACTTTGCGCGTTCCTGTGTCATAGTACACAGCACACTGTGTCGTCACTTCCTGTTTCCTCAGTGGTGGCCCTCCCCGGGCTGCCATCTCCCTTGAGAGCAGAGGCTGTGTCTTGTTACCCTTGGCGCCTGACACATGGCAGGGGCTCCAGAAGTAAGTTTGAAATGCGCTGTAGGATCCAGAGCTTAGAGAACATTCGGGATTAGCGTGAGGACTTAGGAGGGGTTAGCAACTAAGGAGCATTATGGTCCAGGAGTAGAAAGAGAGAAGGACCGAGTCAGTTGGACTCCCCCGAAGAATTGCTAGTGAAGGGGCCAGAGAACTAAGCCTTAAAAGGAGTAGCCTGGCTCTGATGAGGTCGGGGAGAGCTGTCAGTACAGGCTCTTACGATGTCTTAGAAGTTGGGAGCATCCCTGTGTTTATTATGCTCTCAGCTCCTCTTGCTTTCCCTGGATTGTCATTGGTAAAATCACAGGGAAAAACCTTTAGAGTCTGTGTCTGCACAAGGAGCAGGGGAAGGAAGGAAAAGGAGGAAAGCTGTCCCTCAGTCCATGGCCGCCCGAGCAGGAGTCGGGGTGGTGCTGGAGGTGAGCAGTGGCCCTGTCCTAGGAGTTCGTCTGTGCCAAAGACAGGGAGGTGCCTTGAGGCGCGCACTAGCACAAAACAAGTCTTCGTGCCAATTGCGAAACCTGCCTCCTCTGGGTGAGTAAATTATTAAAAAATTGGACCCACCAATTGGAACAAGAATTCTTTTTCCTCTGGGTTGAAATAGCCCTCTTCCTCTGGGCAGATGCAGCCTCTTGCCAAAGCTGAGAGCAGATGGGCTCGGGCTGGCTGTCAGCCCTCAGATGATGCCTCTGTGCCGGTATGACTGGCAGCCGTGGGAGGTGGCTCACGAAGCCGTCACAAGAGAGTGATGGCTCACTGGTGCCCCAGGGGGTGGGCGTCAGGGACACCACTGCTTGTCATGCGTGTTCCCGGCATCAGTTATCAGCGTGGACTCTTTCTGTAGCATATACGACCTGTGCTGTCCAATATGGAAGCCACGACTCCCCTGTGACGACTCACATATGAATTCAAATTAATTAAACTTAAGTCAAACGCAGACTTCGATTGCTCCGTCTTACTAGTCCCCTTCACGCACGGCTAGTGGCTCCTGCCTTGGACAGCACAGATAGCAAACGGTCTGTAATCCCAGAAAATCTCCTTGGATGGTGCTAGTTACAGATTCTATAGTCTTCTGCCCTCAGCACCCTGCAGCTTTTTCTTTTAACAGATTATTCGTTAAATGGACATAGTGATGTTAGTGCTGTCTCTTAAGGTTGTTGTAAGGGCTGTTACTGGGTGAACGGTGGTTGGAGCTATGCCAGCTGCTAACACATACAGAGTAAGCAATCAGTGCATGAGAGCTATGTTTTGTTTTTTTTTTTTAATTCATCCCCACTGCCTTGTAGATGTAGCCGGTACACATTGGTGGCTTCTTCCCCCACTTGGAAGAATTAGCAGCTTGTTCTTACCTCCTCTACCCCTGCCTCCCCTAGAGAGATCCTTTCCAATCAAAACCACAAAAGAAAGGCAGGTGCTTGGCTCATTCATTATCAAGCACTGGGAACTGGTTTAGGTTTAGGTACCAGTTTAAATCATGTCAAACGAACTGCCAGAGACTGTGTCCCAGTTAGAAACTGGAGTCACTTTGAAGCCCCAAGGCAATGACTTGTGGTTCTACAGGGCTAGTATGACGTTGAAAGGAGGCTGACCTTAATAGCTCCAGACTAGGGGCACCTGGGTAGCTCAGTCGTTAAGCCTCTGCCTTCAGGCCGGGTCACAATCCCAGGATCCTGGGATGGAGCCCCGCAGCTAGCTCTCTGCTTACCTGGGAGTCTGCTTCTCTCTCTCCCTTTGCCTCTCTCCCCAGCTTTGTGATCTCTCTCACATAAATAAAATCTTAAAAAAAAAAAAAAAGTAGCTACGGGGCGCCTGGGTGGCTCAGTTGATTAAGCGACTGCCTTCAGCTCAGGTCATGATCCTGGAGTCCTGGGATGAGTCCTGCATTGGGCTCCCTGCTTGGTAGGCAGTCTGCTTCTCCCTCTGACCCTCCCTCTTCTCATGCTCTCTCTCTCTTTCTCTCTCTCTCTCTCCCTCCCTTTCTCATTCTCTCTCTCAAATAAATAAATAAAATCTTTTAAAAAAACAGAGCTACAGGCTAGCTCTGCCAATGAATTTTAGGGAATTTCTTACCACATTAATCATCTTCAGAGATGGGGAAATTGTCTTTAAATCTGGCCATTTCCTCCTTATGTCTATAGTGTGATTCTGTGGAGGATTTCAGTGTCTGAATCTTCACAGGAAGCACCTGAATGCCTTCTGGCTCAGGTTTGTTATCTCATATTTTGCAAGAAGTCCCCAAAAGTTGTTTTTTCAAAACCCAATATTTCCTCTTTTGTTATTTTGTCCATATTACAACAAAAAAATTTTTTTTAAAATTTCTTATCTGGGGTCCATGAAAGTATGTGAAACACCCAAGGTACCGAAGTGAAAAAGGAATCTTAAAGATCGACCATTAGAGAAGTCCCTTTCACTGGTTGAAAAAAATTAACGTTCTGCCTAGTTATTTTTTTTAAGTTATGTAACAAAAGTGTCATAAATTTTTTCAGTTTCTGTTTCTGGGTGTGGGTGGAGAACATTCCAGGCCTGTCTGATCTAAAAACTAGCCATGGCACTAACTTAGTTTCTGAGACTGTATTCATTCATGAACCACAGGGGCCTACAACTAGGAGAAAAACTCGATGTACCATCTCTTAAGGGACAAGAGCATTTTCTGTATTTTTAAAAAGATTTTATTTTATTTGAGAGAGCACAAGCAGGGGGAGCGGCAGGCAGAGGAACAAGCAGGCTCCCTGCTCTAATGTGGGACTCAATCCCAGGACCCTGGGGTCATGACCTGAGCCGAAGGCCAACACTTCACCAGCTGAGCCACCCAGGCACCCTGTATTTTCTGTATTTAAATATTTCTTTTCATAGCCTTTGAAGGAGTAAGTATATTAGATCTGAGTTTGGGGGTTTGTTTTTGAAGACTTTATTTTTGTAGAGAAGTTTTTAGGTTTACAACAAAACAGAGGGGAAGGTGCAGAGATTTCGCATATACCCTCTACCCCTGCAGTTCATGGCCTCCCCCATTATCTGCAGCCCCCTCCCCAGGGTGGTCTGTTTGTCACAACTAATGGGCCTGCCTTGATACGTCCTAGCCACTCGCAGTCCTTACTTTACCTTTGGGCTCCGTCTTGGTGTCGTCTATCCTGTGGGTTTGGACAAACGTATAATGACACGTGCCTGTCCTTATACTTGTACAGAGTATTTTCATTGCCCTAAAGCTCCTCTGTCCTCTGCCTGGTCACCTTTCCCTCCACAAGCCCTGCCACCGCTGATGCTTCCTGATGTCCCCAGGGTGCTGCCTCTCCCAGAGGGCGCTGTGGTCGGGCCCTCCGCATGCAGCCTTTGCGGATTGGCTTCTTTCACTTAGTAATACGTGTTTACGTTTCCTCCATGTCTCTTCCTGGCTTGGGACCTCTTTTTTTTTAAGCTGAATAATATCCCTGTGTCTGGGGGCACCACAGTTCGTGCGTCCGCCTACTGGAGGACATCTTCGTTGCTTCCGAGTCTTGGCAATTATGAATAAAGCCGCTGTGAACAATTGTGCGCCATGTTTCACGTGGACAGGAGTTTTCAACTCCTTTAGGTAAATACCAGGGAGCAGGATCGCCAGTCGTATGATAAGAGCATGTGTAGTTTTGTGAGAAACTACCAGACTCTGCCCCAAAGGGGCTGCAGCATTTTGCATTCCCACGAGCAGCAAAGGAGCACTCCCGTCGCTTGCTCCCTGTCCTCCCTGGGTTTGGTGGTGGCGCTGCTCTGGACTTTTGCCATTCTATCAGGTGTGTAGTGGCATCTTGTTGTTTTTAATTTGCATTTCCCTGATGACATATTTGGAACATCTTTTCAGATACTTCTTTGCCATCTGTCTATCTTCTTTGGTGAGGTGCCTGTTTTCTTATTGCTTTAAGGATTCTTTGTGTATTTTGTGTAGCAATTCTTTATCAGACATGTCTTTCGCAAATATTTCCTCTGAGTCTGTGGCTTGCTTTCTTATTCTCTTACTACTGATTTTTGGAGGCGCCGAAGTTTTTAATTTGAACAAAGTCCAGCTGATTATTTCTTTTCTAGATCAGGTCTTCCGTGTATCTAAAAAGCTTGTCGCCACGCTGCAGCTCATCTAGGTTTTTCCCTAAGTCACATCCTAAGAGTTTTATAGTTTTACACTTGCCATTCAGGTTTGTGAGTTTGTGAGTTTGTGAGTTTGGCTTCGTGAATGGAGTCAGGACTGTGTCTAGATTCATCGTTTTGCATCTAGACGCCTGTCTAGTTGTTCCGGTGCCATTTGTTGAAGAGACCGTCCTTGCCCCCTGGGCAGAGATCAGCTGACTCTGTTTGTGTGCGTACCCGCTGTGCAGAAGAGATTCGCTGTCAAAATGTGGGCACCTAGGCCCTGGCAGTACCCGCTGAATAGGGTTCTCAGGAGAGGGCTTGAGGAATCTGCATTCTATACAGTGACAGATGACTGGAGGTAACAAGTCAAGGGTTTGGGACTCATCCTGTTAGTTCATTTAAAGTTTAAAGTTGCCTTCCCTTTCTGTAGAACCTTGGCATACCTCCCATTACGGCTGAGGTAGGGCTTGACTCTGGCTTCTGCCAGCTACTATGAGACAGAAGCCGTTGAGACCCTAGCCAGAAAAGTGTCATGAGTCCCTTCTGTTGGCCTGCCCTGCACTGGGTGCTGATGCTCCTTGGGGAGAGGGGTGCGTAGAGGTTTGGGAATGGAAAGCAGATCCCAGCAGTGCTGCGGATGGAAAGCAGTTAAAGCCACGCGGTGGAGTAAGACACGTAGAAAACCACTGTGTTCTGGAACATTGATCTGGCAGGGGTTAGAGGATAGATAGCTTGATAATGAAGGTCAGCGAGGTCCTTCCAGAGAGGATGTGAAGGCTGAAGTGGTGAGGGCACACAACACGGTAAGGGTTCCAGGAATGTCTCGGGAGAGAATCCAAGAAGCTTTGTGAAGGAAGGAAGTAACAGAATGAGGTGAGAGAATATAGGGAGAGGAAGGGGGAAAGGGTAATTTCAAAGGCCGTAATCAAGGAGTCCAGAGAAAATGCGCTCTGATTGATGGGAATGGGGAAGGTCAGAAGATAGGCAGTTTGGCTAGGAAGAGAGGGCATAAGGACATTGACTTTGAGGCCAGAGTGGAACACTCAAATGAAGCCATTAGAAATCTGGGACTGGCACCAAGGAATCCCCAGTGTAGAAATTCTAGTCGAGGGACAGACATGATAAACTGGGGGAGAATGGATGAGGGAGTAAGCAGCAGCGAGGAATCTGCAGAGGGCAGAGGACCGAATGTGAACCCTTGAAAAGGGAGAAGGAAGAGAAGCCACGAAAGCAAGGCAGGCAGGTAGAAGGGCCAGAGGAGAACCGTGGAATTCAGCAGATGAGGCCTTTTCAAGAAGCCTAAAACTTCTCATGCTGGCCTCTTAAGATCTCTTGTACAGAAGACGAAAAGGAGTCAGGGCTCCTGGAATTTTCATAGCTATTGAAAGTACCAGTGTTGTGGCGCCTGGGTGGCTTAGTTGGTTAAGTGACTGCCTTCAGCTCAGGTCATGATCCTGGAGTCCCGGGATCGACTCTCACATCGGGCTCCCAGCTCCACGGGGAGTCTGCTTCTCCCCCTGACCTTCTCCTCGATCATGCTCTCTCTCTCTCTCTCAAATAAATAAATAAATAAAATATATATATTTTTTAAATTAAGTACCAGTGTTGGGGTACCTGGGTGGCTCAGTTGGTTAAGCGTCTGCCTTTGGCTCAGGTCATGATCTCTAGGTCCTGGGATCGAATCCCACATTAGAGCAGGGAGCCTGCTTCACCGTCTGCCTGCTGCTCCCCCTACTTGTGCTCTCTCTGTCTCTTCCTCTGACAAAGCACCTCTTCAAATGAACAAAATCTTGAAAAAAAAGAAAAGGAAAAAAAGAACGAACAAATGAACAAGTGTTTGGGCGTGTGGCTTGGGTAACTCTTGATCTCAGGGTCTTGAGTTCAAGTCCCACATTGGGTGTAGAGATTACTTAAAAAAAAAAAAAAGAAAGAAGAAGAAGAAAGTACCAGTGTTCATCATAAAGGAGCATTTGTTTCTTGCTAGAGTATGAAATGGAGCCACGTTATAAAAGAGGGTTTTAAGAAGAGCTATCTTTCTGTATTGCAAATGTTGCCTTTCACGGTCCTCTTCAGCTGTTTAAAAGAAAACAAATGTCTGCCTTTGTTTCCTGAACACCTTGTTAAAAATAATCCAGAAGGTTGTCTCATTATATCTTGCAGGCACAGCAGCCTGGGAAAAATTCTTCAGTGTGAAGACATCTATAGGGAAGGTCAACACATTGGTTGTTCCTTTGCTCTGACTAATTTGAAGGATTCCAGTTTTGAGCAACACAGTGTCCAAATAGTGGTCAAGGATAATGCAGGAAAAATTAGACCATCCTTCAATATAGTGCCTTTAACTTCTCATGGTAAGTTTTAGAAGCCCTGTACAACAGTATGGGTAAAAGTGTTATATCTTTCGAACAGTTAGTATAGAGAATAAAAAAGGAATGATTTTGGTTTTAAGATTTTCCCAGAAAAAAGGACTGTATTTATGTATATCTTTATTTGATTTTTTTAAGTGGCAGCCTTGGAAATTCTAATATTATTAAGTATATATGCCACATGCTTTGCTCTTGTTTGCTTCTGAGTGTGCTGAGACTTCAAATGCACAGTCAGTTGTAGAACCAAGACTGGAGCTGGGCTCTTTGACTCTTAAGTTCTGTTCTCTTTTACTGATGATACTCGAGAGGATGATGCTGCAGAATAAAATGAAATATGATTCTTGAGTAATCTTTCTCTTAGTTGAAAAAGGGCTTTGACTGGAGAAGGAGCGATCAGAAGTGATATTCAAACTAGCTAATGTGCGGGGTGGCGTAGGCCCTGACTGCTCAGAACGGCCAACACAGCCGAGTGTTGGCCTTTTAGAACTAGAGGCCTCGACTTGAAAACACAGTATCTGCTTGAGCTCCTAGGACTACGTTTTGGACAAAGCATATAAACTTTCTTTAAGTGTTTCCTCATCTGTAAAACAGGGTCCATAGTCCCTCCTGACTTCAAAGGACTGTCCAAAGTCCCAAATGATGTGAGATATGTAAGTATTTTGTAAATCCCTAAGCAGACTACTACTGTAAGCATCGTGTTTATTTATTTGTTGTAAGATCCCACCAGGGAGCGCAGATTCTGGTTAAGTATACGGAAAATTCATGGGCACATAACCATGAATTGACCAAGGTTCCCAAGTCTGGGAGCAGAGCGCTCTTCACCACGCCTTCAGACAGTCACTCAGGTGACTTCTAAGTATGGACCGAAGGCCAGGGGAGTGAGGTTGTGCTAATTCCCCTTGTAACTATTTCTAAGTGTACAGTTCAGTAATGTGAGGTCTATTCACATTGTTGTGCGGCAGATCTCTAGAACATTCTCATCTTTTAAAACTGAAACTCAGTGCCCCCTAAACACTAATTTCCCCTCCCCCAGCCCTTGGTAAGCAGCTTTCTCTTCTGCTTCTATGATTCGGACCACTTTAGATACCTCATATGGGTGGAATCCTGCAGTGTTTTCCCTTTTGTGATAGGCTTGTTTCACGTAGTATAATGTCCTCAAGGTTTGTCCATGTTGCAGTATGTGACAGAGACTAGACTAATGTTTTAATTATGGTCTTGGATTGACGCAAGTGAGTGGCAGCTGGGGAAACCCCTGGGGCCCCTCATGATCCATTAGGTAGATGCACATCTAGCCCCAAGTGCTTCTTTTCTTTATTCTCTGTGTCACAGCTGGATGTCCTGATTATACCCCAGCCGTGTTCTAACCGGATGGTTGCAGGTCAGAGTTCACGTCATCTGCCAGACACCCCAAAGATGTTCTTTGGATCCACTTTATGAGACAATTTAAAATAAGCTTATTTATGGTGACCTTCATTATCTCTACACATACATGAACCTCATCAAAAATACTCTGGGCGCTAATTTGTGTTCTTCCATTTCTGTCTTTCAGTGAAACCTGATCCCCCACATATTAAACGTCTATTCTTCCAAAATGGTAACTTGTATGTGCAGTGGAAGAATCCACAGAATTTTTACAGCAGATGCTTATCTTATCAAGTAGAAGTCAATAACAGCCAAACTGAGACGAATGATATTTTCTACGTAAGTTTTTCCTAGCTAGTTGATTTTATTGGGGGTATTTTTCTTTCACTTGAATTTCTTCCAGGGTAGTAAATGGAGACATCGTGAAATGTAGCTCTTAGATATGTCACCCAATGATGACAATGGTGATGATGAAATTTCTCGTCTGGACTAGGGCACAGTGGAAGGTTTGAGGGTCTATGGTAAGAGCATTGGCTGTAAGATTCAAGCCGTTCATCAGTTCATTTGTTGAACAGATTTTCATTACATATCTGCTAGATGCCAGGCACTATTTTGTGTGCACGTGACCCTGACAAAAAGCTCTGTTTTTCCCGTGAAGCCTACCTACTAGGAAATAAGTGTATAAATGAGCAGGCTAATTTCAAGGTATGAATGCTATGAAGAAAGTCAGATGGGTCATGTAGTAGCATGATGGGAGGGCCTGAGGGGACATGATCATCCGAAGTGATGACGTTTGAGATAAGACCAAGAGTGACAAGCAGGGGCTAGCCATGCGCACGAATGAGCTTGGCATGTGTGAGAAACAGAAAGACTGGCGTGGCCAAAATCGAGTAGGGAAAGACGTGTAAGCAGGAGGCTGGGGTCCAATCTGGTAGATTCTTCAAGGCTCCAGTGTGGCTGTTCCCTCGTCTTGGAGTTTGTGGCAACTAGAGTCGTCAAATTTGAGTAGTACGCCACTGTTGGATTCTGTAAATTGGCGCCGTTGGGAATCGAGTACAAAATGTACTAATTAGAGGTCCCCATGGGCACCTGGGATAGGATACGTAACAGGATACGGTGGGACCTCACGACATCAGTCTCATCGTTCCACTTTACAGTAGTGATCACACCCTCGGGCCCACAACGCTTCTGTCTGAACGACTGACCAAGTGGGGTTTTGTTGATTCAACCCGAAAAGTTTGCCCGGATTTTAATACCGTGGTCCCCGAGGAGTGTATTTTCCATAAAGTGGCGCCTCAAGACCACAGGGGCTGTGCTGGTCACGGGCATGCCAGTGGCCCTGGGCCTTGGCTGCACTGGAGTTGTATAAGTTCAAGACCGAGGGTTTTATATTGGCTTTTAAAAGAGCCCCGCATCTCGCATGTGGACAGATTCCTCGGTCCAGTTGTTTCAGCTCACCGTGGGAGTTTCAAAATACTTACTAAAATAAGCCAGTGTTGACAGGCTGTAACCCCAGAGGGAGTGCCCAGGTCCACAGCTGACCAGAGCTTTTCTGGGCATTCGGAGATGAATCTGTTTGCTGAAATAGAATAATCGTTATCCATACCAGAAGCCAGAGTCCCCATATGGTACTGCGAAGGGAGAAAGCAGAGGGCTTCCAAGTGGGGAGAAGGTGAGGCTGAGGTTTACAGCGAAGTCAGCTGTCAGAGTGACTGCTCTGGCCTTTACCGCTCTCTTCCGTCTGAAATCCTCAGTCGCAGGCTGCTTGTATTACTCATCTGGCACTGAATTATGTCCCACTGGTTCCCCGGATCACATGGGGAGGCCTTGTCTCCTGGCTAAAAACAGAGCTCCTAGAGGGAGGAGTTCGGTGGTGGTAACTTTGTGCGGCTCCTGCTCATCGTGGCTGACGTGCAGGAGTGAGGACTATTGGGTGGGCATTTTCATAAGCACCTTGTCTCAGCCACCTCCCGCAGTGCTCACTGTAACCCCGGGGACCTAGGGCCTGTGATTTTATCCCCGTTTCACAGGTGAGAAGTATGCAATCTCAGAGTTTTACTCCTAA
Organism: Martes martes; assembly: GCF_963455335.1. Classification (NCBI taxonomy): domain Eukaryota; kingdom Metazoa; phylum Chordata; class Mammalia; order Carnivora; family Mustelidae; genus Martes; species Martes martes. Next base: position 91,870,078 of record NC_137897.1, read on the forward strand.
GTTAAGTGGTAGAGTCAAGATTTCAGCAAGTCTAACTCCAAAGCTTGTGTCCCTGACACCGGCGTGGAGGGGGGGGTCACGTGACCTCACTTATGAAGTGTTCCTGATGGACTACACAGATACTCTGCTTGGTACTTCTTGTACAATAGCATGTAACAGTCCATCAAATGGTTCTCCTCTGACCTGTATTTTATTGAGAAACTAAGGCTCAGAGAGATAAAGTAACTTGCTACAGGCCACACAGCTGATAAGTTGGTCTTTCTGTATTCAAAGACTGGTCTTGTATTAAACTTTGAGAACACCATGTGCATAGTCCTCACTTAAGAAATTCTTGTTAAGAGGCGTCTGGGTGGCTCAGTCGTTAAGCGTCTGCCTTCAGCTCAGGTCGTGATCCGGGGTCCTGAGATCGAGCCCCACATGGGTCTCTCTGCTCAGCGGGAAGCCCGTTTCTTCCTCTCCCACTCCCCCTGCTTATGTTCCCTCTCTCTCTCTCCAATAAACGAATAAATAAAATCTTAAAAGAAAAAAGAAATTCTTGTTGAATTACCTTTTTTTTTTTTAAACAAACTAATGCACTAAAAAGAATGTACGTACTATGGCATTTATCCTCCTAAATCAGAACCGTGGTCTGTTTGGAGTGAACTCTGTTGACACGTTTGAATTGAATGTTCTTTGTCCTAGCAGATGTTCACCAGCTGCTTCCTCTCCTAAAATGTCATCAGCTTTTTGTGTGCTCGCTGATTTTGAGACCTTTTTCCCCTGCTTTTTGCAAGATTTTTGAGGAATTATTTTGCCTGATGTTGTAGTTAAGAGGGGGAAGTAGGCCGGGACAGGAAGTGGTGCCATCTCATGGGGTTTGGGGTCAGAGGTAGCTGGTGACAATCACAAAGCAAGGAACGACCTGTCTTTGACCACACCCCTTCTGCCCAGACTATCCGCTTGGTCCTCCGTGCTCTTGTTTTCCTTTTCTCACAGAGTTATCTGAGCAGCCGCTAAACTATGCGAGGGAACTTACGTTTGAAGAAGAGCTCAGACCTTCCATTTTACACAGTGATTTGCCAATTTTGGAACGTACATGCATCTGGGAGATGGCCCAGGGGAGGGGACATGAACCTGCAACCAGGTCCCTCAAGTGGTGGCTGGTCCTTGGGATTCCCCAGCAGGTCTCTGATTCCCAAGTGGCTTTTCCTATGCCCCATGCGAAGTGTCGATAGGATGCTCGTCATCATTCAGTTCGCCTTTCTGCTCTTCACAGATGCTGCTAGGAACCACTTAGTAACATACAAGGTCAAAAGTCATAGCCGTGTGCTCTGGTCTTCGTCCCATCTTTAAACGTCTCTTTGACAGAAGTTGACCATTGGTTCCAGCTTTTTTGAAGTATGATTGACAAGTAAAAAGCATATATATTTGGGTTGTACAGTGTGATTATTTTCTAGGTGTACAACGTGATGACTCAATGTACATTCCCCTTGTGAGGTGATGACCACAGTCATGTTAACTAACTCACCCGGCACGCCACAAAGTTACAGTTACCCCTTTTTAAATGGTGAGAACACTGAAGATCTACTCTCTTAGCGGATTTCAAGTATACGATGCGGTATTATTAACTATAATCACCACGCTGTACATTCGATCCCCAGAACTTAGAAGTAGAAGTTTGTACCCTTTGCCCAACATCTCCCCATTTACCCCAATCGCCCAGCCCCTGACAACCACCATTCTTCTCTCTGCCTCTGTGAGCTCGTTTTAGATCCCACATTTAAGTGAGGTTATACAGTGTGTTTCCCTGACTTACTTCACACTACAGTGCTCTTGAGTTGCATCCCTGTTGTCACAAATGGCAGGATCTCCTTTGCCACAGCTGGATGGTATTCCATTGTGTGTGTGTGTGTGTGTGTGTGTATGTGTGTGTATATATATATATACACATATATGTGTGTGTATATATGTGTGTATATATATATACATATACACACACACACACACACAATGGAATATACATATATATATATGTCACATTTTCTTTATTCATCTTTCGGTGCACACTTGGGTTACTTCCATATCTTGGCTATTGTAAATAACTGACAAATGCTGAAGCAAGCATAGGTGTGTATGTATCTTGTATCTTTTCCTCTTCTTCCTTTTATGTTTCTTGTTGTTGTTGGAGCACATGAGCTGGGGCAGGGGGCAGAGAGAGAGAATCCCAAGCAGCCTCTACACCCAGTGCAGAGCCTGACCCAGGGCTCGATCTCACAACCCTGAGATCACGACCTGAGCCGAAATCAAGGGTTGGACGCTTAACCAACTGAGCCACTCAAGAGCCCCAGGGATGCATGTATTTTTTCAAATTAGTGTTTTCATTTTCTACCCCCCCACCCCCCAATTTGTTTATTTATTTTAGAGAGAAAGCATGTGTATGAGGGGAGAGTTAGAGGGAGAGAATCTCAAGCAGACTCCCCACTGATGCGGGGCTCTATCCCACGACCGTTGAGATCATGACCTTGAAGCTGAAACCAAGAGTCAGAGGCCTCACTGACTGAGCCGCCCAGGTGCCCCCATTTTCTTCAGATAGAGATCCAGTAGTAGAATTACTGAGTCATATGGTATTTTTTTAATTGAAGTATAATTGAGATATGGTATACAACATATTTTTTCAACAATTCTGTACATTTCTCAGTGCTCACCGTAGGTGCCACCATCTGTCACCATACAATGTTATCACAGTATTACTGACTCTATTCCCTATGCTGGTATTTCTATTTTTAACCTTTTGAGGAAGTTCCATACTATTTTCCATAGTGGCTGCACCTGTTCACATTCCCACCAACAGGCATATGACGGTTTCCTTCTCTCCACACCTTTGCCAGCATTCGTTATCTCTTACCTTTTCAGTGGTGATGGCCGTTCTAATAGGTATGAGGTGATACCTCATTGTGGTTTTGATTTGCATTTCTCTGATGATTAGTGATGTTGAACATCTTTTCGTATAATCTGTTGGCCAGAAGTAGACTATTTATACTAAGCAACAGATTTTCATGTGTTGATTTTTTTTGCTCCATTTTTGAAATAATTGCATTTTAGGAACGGATCTTTCTCTTTCCATCAGACAGCAAATGACTTAAATTGTGTGAAGGAGAATTTTGCTTTATATTGTCTTTTCTCTAACCCAATTGTGTTTGATATATTATACTCTCAACAAGGGAGACTGGTTTTTTTTACTTTTTTTTTTAAGATTTTATTTATTTGTTAGAGAGCATGCGTGGGAGAGTGACAGGAGCAGGGGCAGAGGGAGAGGGAGAAGCAGGCTCCCCACTGAGCAGGGAGCCTTACGCTAGGCCGGATCCCAGGACTTTGGGATCATGACCTGAGCCACTCAGGCGCCACTGTTATTTTTTTTTTTTAAACTTTTAATTGATGTATAGTGTCCAATAGAAAAATCACATGAGTTGTTATGTAGAGCTCAATGATTTTTCATAAGTGATTTTTGCAAATGACTTTTCTCTTATGTAACCAGCACCTCAGAAGCCCCATTGTGACCCATTTTGGTCACTACCCTCCCAAAGGACAATTATTACCTGGATTTCTAATCCCATAGATTAGTTTTGTTGCCTCTTTGTAAACTATATAAATGAATTGTACAGAATTTACTTTTTTAATAGATTGTATTTACTTTAGAGAGAGCACGAGCACACAAGTGCAGGGGAGGGGCAGAGGGAGAAGCAGACTTCCTGCTGAGCAGGGAGCCCGATCTGGGGCCTTGATCCCACGATCCCAGGACCCTGAGATCACGACCTGAGCTGAAGGCAGCCGCTTAACCGACTGAGCCACCCAGGTGCCCCCAGAATTTACTTTTCGTGTGTGTCTGTCTTCTTTCACTCAATGTTATGTTTACAAGAGTCACAGAGATTTTATTGCCTGTACCTGTCAGTGTTTTGTTCTCATTGCATTCATTCCGTCATGTCGGTACATATCACATTTGATTTCTCCGTTCTCCCTCTGGTGGACATGAGCACAGTTTCCAGCTTGGGGCTTTACGAATAGAGCCTTTATGAACGTTGCCTGCTTGTCTCTTGGTGTGCGCGTGCATACATTTTTGGTGGGCGTGTGTGGCTCAGCGGCTTATGTAGGATCGTCTCTAATAGATAATAAGACTTTTCCCAAATGGCTGTGCCAATTTACACTACTAAGAGCCGACATTGAGAGTGCTAGATGCTTCACATTCTCAGCAACACTTGATATTGTCTGGTAGGTGTGTGTATTGTTATCTTGTGGATTTAATTTGCATTTCCCTGATGACTAATGAAGTTGAGCACTTTTGCCCCTGTTCTTTAGGGATTTGAATACCCTCTTGAGAAATGCCTGTTCAAATCCTTTGCCAGTTTTTCTGCTGGGTTGTCTGTCTTTTCCTTATTAGTTGGTGGGATCTATGTATATATGTGTGTACGTATTATATGTAAATACAAGTATATATTATATGATATGTATACATGCAAGTCCTTTGTCAGGAATTGCAAATAATTTCTGTCACTCCATACATGACTTTTTAAAATTTCGTTAATAAAAAAAAAATTTCGTTAATAGGGTATCTTTGATGAACAGAAGAGGTTTGCAATTTTAATATCGATGACTTTATAACAGTTTTTCCTTTAGGGTTAATATTTTTTGGTTTTATTTAAGAAATATGCTTTAAGGTCATGAAGATGTTCTACATTTTCTTCTAAAATCTGGCTGTACTTATGTATTTATTTGTTCAGTTTATTTTAACTTTCACATTTAGATCTCCAGTCCATCTGGAATGGACTTCGTAAATAGTGTGAGGTAGGGTTCAGGATTCTTTTTTCCCCTGTATGGATATGTAATTGACCCAGCACCACTTATTTAAAAAACAAAAAACAAAAAACAACCTTCTTTCACTGTACCTGGTTGTCTTTTGATGGGATAAAAGGGGACCTTGTTAGAAATGGTTAAATGATATAAATTAGTCTCTTGAATTTTTTGAACTTATTTGTTTTTTTATATCTTCAAGGTTGAAGAGGCCAAATGTCAGAATTCAGAATTTGAGGGAAACCTGGAGGTCAGTAAATTCAACTTTAACTCTTTGGGCTTAAAGTCATAGAATAATTGGGAGTGGGGCAGGGCAACCATAGCCTAAATTTGAACTACTTTGAGAAAAACAGACTCCTTTGTTCTGTGGATTATTGCCTGTTTTTATTTGAGGAGTTAAAGTCAGATAATTTGGACTGTAGTCCAAGTCTTAATCAGATACAGAATTTGGCAGATAATTATATTTAGGATTCAGAAGCAGAGAAGGAGAATAAGCTGGTAACATTCTTTGTGTGTTTTTATTTTATGTCTAAGGGTACAATTTGTTTCATGGTCCCCAGTGTTCTTCCTGATACTTTGAACACAGTCAGAATAAGAGTCAGAACAAACAAGTTATGCTATGAGGATGACAAACTCTGGAGTAATTGGAGTCAAGCGATGAGTATAGGTAAGAGAACAGGATTTCATTAAAATTTAAACCACTGATGCATGGAAACTAAGCTGAAGCAGAAAATAGATTGGGGTAAAGGATTGTTCTGCATTCTTAATGTCATCCAGAGAATATCTGCAATTGAACTGTGTTTTCTCTTTTAATTACTGTCAAATCACCCAGGTTTAATTCACAATGTGCAGCTCTTTGGAAATCCATAATCCAAAAGGTGTTATTCTCTCTTCTGTCCTGTCTCCATCTTCTTAACAACCTGAACAAAAATATCAGAAGGCAGGCGCGATTAAGGCTGCAGATTATGCAGTGCTAGAGGGCTAGCCTGTTGGTGACAGAATCGAGAGTAGAACAGTGACCTTGATGTCATTTAATAAAGATCAAACTGCATCTAGGTTTGAAAACAACAGTTTCGTGTATGAACGGAGTGGCTGAGCAAACTGTGTCAGGCCCAAGTACAGGATTGGAAAGACCTGTGCTTTATGGATGTGTGTGTGTGTGTGTGTGTGTGTGTGTGTGTGTGTGTGTGTGTGTTGTGGGGTGGGGGCATAGGGTTTTATTGAACCGGAAGCTCAGAGTGACTCAGCATTGGCTTAAATATCCCTCTAAGGCATATGCAGCCATAGGCGGTGGTGCCATTGCAGCACCCAGACAGGGGAGCGCTACAGGGTGGGGACGCGGTGTCCCAGCCTCGTCGCTAGGGTGCCGTATTCCATTCTGGGCACCACACTGCAGGAGGTTCAGTGGCAGACTGGACTCTATTCCCCAAAGGGTTATCAGGATGTGAGAGAATCTCAAAACTTCGGGAGGACTGGTTGCTGAAGCAAGCTTAGGGGCAAGGAGTCCTGATCACTGAATTCTAATATTCTAATATTTGGGCTAATATTGGTCGTTAGGCAGAAGAGGGAATAGGTTATTATTTATTTTTTTTGTGGCTCCATGGGGCAAAATAGGACCAACCGAAGAACTTTCTAATAGCTCTGTAATGGTCAGAGAAACAGATTATTGAGGTAGGCAGTTCCCTATTAATTGAGCAACTAAATAAGCTATGGGCCAGGCATGGTTGTATGAGTTAGGTCTTGTTGCATAACAAAGCACATCAACATTGGTGGCTTAAAAGACACATATTTGCCATCTCACAGTTTCTGTAGGTCAGGAATCGGGCCCAGCTTAGCCTCGTACCTCTGGCCCAAGTTCTCTCATGGGGTACAGTCAAGCTGTTGGCTGGGCCTACAGCCTCATCTGAAGGTTTGACTGGAGAACCCACTTCCAGGCTCACTTATGTGGTCGTTGGAAAGCCTCCATTCCTTGCTGGCTGTTGGATGGAGGCTGTGGCAGGATGAATCGTATCCCTCGAAAAGGTACATTCGGGTCCCAGCTCCTGCATCTGTGAACGTGACTTCATTGGGAAGTAGAGTTTTTGCAGATGTAAGCAAGTTAAGATGAGGCCCCACTGTCTCCAAGTAGGCCCTAAATCCGATGACTGGTATCCTCGTAAGAAGGCAGGATACCCAGAAACAACGACGGGGGAAAAAGGCCCCGTGAGGAGGGAGGCAGAGCGTGGGGTGATGCAGCTGCGGCCAAGGAACACCAGCAATTCCAGGGAGCCAGCAGAAGCTAAGAAGAAGCAAGGAGGGGTTCTTCTCTAGAGCCTCCAGAGGCAGCATGTCCCTGCCGATGCCTTGATTTTGGACTTCTAGCCTCCAGCACCGTCAGACAAGGCACATCCGTTTTAGGCCAGCTGGCGTGTGGTGATTTGCTCCAGCAGCCCTAGGGAGCTAATGCAGAGGCCTCCTTCTGTTTCTTGCCCCTGGGGCCTCCCCACAGGGCTGCCACATGAAATGGCAGCTAGCTTGCTCAAGTAAGTGATCCAAGCAAGAGTGCATGAGGGAACACCCATGTGGAAATCACAGTCTTTTGTAACCTAATCTTGGAAATGACATCAGCACTGCTCTTCAGTTCTTTACAGTCGAGTCAGTCAGTCCAGCCCACCCTCAAGGGGAGGAGATTACATAAGGCTATAAGTATCAGGAGGCCGTGATCATTTGGGGTCACCTTAGAGACTAACACAATGACTTTAGGCTCTGATGTTGCTTTCTAGATGGTCATGCCCTAGTGGGAAAGACGAGCATATAAGTAGACATGGCATTCTGTGAGTGAGGTATAGCAAGACTGTTCATGAAAAGCTCTGGAACTTTTCAGACAGTGTTGGATTTGAGGCTTGACGGCATCGCTTCCAAAACCCTTCTGGACGAGCCACTGAACCTTGCTGAGCCTTGTCCTTCTCATCTGTAGAAATGGGAGATACTATTACGTATCTGTATGGCATAGATACAAACATGTACAAGCCCTTGGGGTGGTATCACATATGTAGTAGATGCTCAGTTAAGAAGGAGTGGAGGTTAGGATTGATTTACATGTTCTAATAGTGGTTAAGGAACCAATAAGAAAAGGTGGGCACTGTTAATGAGATGACCTTTTTTTTAATATATATTTTATTTATTTGACAGACAGAAATCACAACTAGGCAGAGAGGCAGGCAGAGAGAGAGGAGGAAGCAGGCTCCCCGCAGAGCAGAGAGCCCGATGCGGGGCTTGATCCCAGGACCCTGGGATCGTGACCTGAGCCGAAGGCAGAGGCTTTAATACACTGAGCCACCCAGGCACCCCATGAGATGACCTTTTTAACCAGTGTAACATTGTGCGTAGTGTCTGAAACTAGTTAAGATACCCTGGTTTTGGATAACTCTCAAGGTGTTTATTCATCCTTGGCATTTTAGGCACTAGAGCAGGACTGTGTTGTTTACAATGAAGGGAACAGAAGACAAGATGATTGAAGATTTGGGGAAAATAGGTTGGGTGGAGTACAGAAAGAGCTGTGATCTCACTATTTTGATCCAACTTTTGCTTGGTGTTTTTTTCTAAAAGGGGTTGATCTCTCACGTTTCGTGTTTGCTTTCCATTTGCCAGGTGAGAATACCGACCCCACGTTCTACATAAGCATGTTGCTCGCCACTCCGGTCATCGTTGCGGGCGCCATCATAGTCCTTCTGCTTTATCTCAAAAGGTGAGGCAGCTGCCGTGGTCGGCCTGGCCTGGGGCTCCAGTTACCACTCTCTAGGAGGGTATTGGGTGGTTGCCTCAGCTATCAGGAGCACTTTGGGTATAAATGGCTTTTCATAGTATGGCATGGCAAAGAAGGCTTATCGTGCCCATTTTCTGGTGGGGAAAATTGGGTTCGTTTCCCCCAGCCCTGCTCAGGAGCTGCTCCCTTTGTGTGCGTCTAGAATGATTGGTAGGCCCCATGTTCTTTCTCCTCTTTCAAATGCCTCATGTGGCCACAGATAGTTGGTAGCCCTTGGAACAAAGTTTTAGAAATGGAGAACGTTACTAATTAAGCGACTTGACTAGTATTAATGCAGAACAGGTTGCTGCTTAAAGCTGTGGGAAAGAGAGCATCAGCAGGTCGTGTCTGAGGGAAGGTTCTCTGCGCCTGCCGGCAGAGAGTGACTCGAGAGAGGCCGGAGAGGTGGGCCCAGCCAGCTCCCACAGGCCGTGGCAGGGGGTTGACATTTTTCTTTTCCTAAGCGTGACTGGGACACATTGGAGAGTTTTGAGCAGGGAAGGGTCACGACCTGATTTTACTGTCATAAAAGGTCAGCGCAGTTGCTGAACAAAGAATTGGCTTGGCCACGGATGGCGGCGGCTAGGCCAGTGAGGCAACGTTGCGGTGTGCGGTGGGCAAGGGGCAGGCGGCCTAACCTAGGACGTGAGCAGCGGAGGTACTAAGCTGTGGTCAGAGGCGGGCTGTGTTTGGAAGGTCGAACTGAGGGCGCTTGCTGACAGCTGCTCATCCATCCGTGGAGGTATAGGGGGGACTGAGGGTTCGAGGAACACTCAGGCTTCTGGGCTTCAGCAACTTGAGTGAACGCCAGAGCCATTTGCTGAGACAGAGAAGACTGTGAGGAGCGCTGGCTCTAGGGTGAGGGTGAGGACTTCAGGTCTGAATGGAAGTTAGAGATGCCGAGTAGATACCCAGGTAGAGATGTTGAATGGGTAGTGGTGTGATGAACCTGGAGTACAAGGGAGAGGTCTGGGCCGGAGATAGAGTTTTGGGAGCCCTCGACATGTAAACAGACCCGAAGCCCTAAGACTGGAGGAGAGCACTCGCACAGCGGCTGGGATAGAGGGCCAAGAACGGAGCCCTGGACTACACCAGTGTTTCAGGCCCAGGAGGTGAGGTAGGCCCACCAACGAGTACTATGAGGTGCAAAGATGGACGGGGGAGAAGAAGGAAGAAAAATTAAAGAAGAATGTACCCTGTTCTCAGAATATTATAAGCAGTAAGCCCCAATCAGGTTGATGATGAGTAAAGCACCATTATTTAAATAATGGGGGAGAGCGCACATACCTGCGTGCATACACGTATGCACACACGCACAGTCATAACTGTGTGAGGTGATGGACACGTGTTACTTCGCTTGATTGCAGTCATCATTTCATAATGTATACATGTATCAAAGCATCATGTCGTTCATCTCAAATATAATTTTTATTTGTTGAGTATATATCTCTATAAAGTTGGAAAAAAAGGTTTAACGATGATAGGGTATGAGTAGTCTGCTTACCCTCATGGCCCCTTTGGTCTACCCATCCTGGGTGATCTCAGGATATCGGTTTCTCAGCTTCTTGTGGAAATTTCTTCACAGCTGCATCATCATTATAAATGACTTCTGTCCCATGTTTTAGTCCAAGTCTTCTTTTCATGTGGCCTTTTTTAAGTGGGGTTGGAAGATTTGACCAAAAAAGTCTTCTGTTTTCTTAAAGGCTCAAGATCATTATATTCCCTCCAATTCCCGATCCTGGCAAGATTTTTAAAGAAATGTTTGGAGACCAGAACGATGATACCCTGGTAAGCCCTGATTCCATGAAGTTCGAAATTGGTTTTTGTTGGGAGGCTATGGGATTTGTAAAGAGTTTGGTAAAATGTACAAAACATAAAATTTTCCATTTTGACCATTTTTAAATGTACAGCTCAATAGCATTAGGTACACTCATAGTGTCAAGCAACCATCATTACGATTTCCAGAACTTTTTCATCATCCCAGATAGAAACTGTGCCTATTAAATAGTAAGTCCCCATTCTCCCCAGCCCCTGGTAACCTCTTTTCTACTTTCTGTCTCTATGAATCTGCCTATTCTGGGTACCTTGTGTAAGTGAAGTCCCACAACATTTGTCCTTTTTGTGTCTGGCTTCTTTCACTTAGCATAATATTTTCAAGGTTCATCCATGTTGTAGCATATGTCAGAACTTGTTTCAAAACTGGTTATTTTTTTCAAAGATTTTATTTATTCAGAGAGAAAGCACAAGCAGAGGGAGTGGCAGAAGGAGAGGGAGAAGTAGGCTTCCGCTGAGCAGGGAGCCCGACATGGGGCTCGATCCCAGGACCCTGGGATCCTGACCTGAGCCAAAGGCAGACGCTTACTTGACTGAGACACCCAGGCACCCCTAAAATTGGTTGTTTTAATCTCCATTTTATCTAAAAGATCAAGGAAGAGGCAATTTATCATGTTGTACCCCAGGGGTGCCTGGCTGGCCCAGTCAGTAGAGCATGTGACTCTTGATCTCAGGGTTGTGAGTTTGAGCCCCACGTTTGGTGTGGATCCTACTTAGAATAAAAAATAATTAATTAAAAAATGTGGTATCTCAGACTAAACATACCATTTGAGAAGTCCTCAGAACACTTTGCCCATCTCCTGTCACTGGGCTTCATTCTGTCCCCGGAGCAGGGAATCTGTTTAATCCAAACATTCAAGGAGTGGAGCCTCCCTGATGAAAGCAGTCTAGTAGGCAGGGCTTTTGCCTCTTGGATCCTTGGGGAAATAGAAAGATGGGGTGAAGCGCGGAAACCGATCTTGTTCATGCTGTTGCCTGGAAAGCTGGCCTCCGAAGACAAGGCAAACCCACCCGAACTGTTATGGTTAGTTAGCTGCAGACTCATGCTGGAATTTGTGGCTGGAAAACCCAAGACCCCAGGGGAACCCAAGAGTGTCAGGTTTCTCTGAGAAGCACATTCACCCAAATAAAATAACGAAGATACTAAATAGGATAAATATCACTATTCTTACATAGATTTTAAATGAATAATATGAGGCACGGGGCAATTAATTGAGTGAAGTAGCGCAGCCACTAGCACATAGTGGTCTGGGCTCTGGAGTCCGATTGTCTGGATTCAAATCTCATTTACCATCTGTCTGACCTGAGGTAACTTCCTCAACCTCTCTGGGCCTTGCTATTCTTAGCTGTAAAGTGGAGGTAACGATAGCTCCTGCCTCGAGGTGGTGTGTGGGTCCGGTTACTTGAATGCATAAAGTCTGCTTGGCGTGTAGGCACTTGTGAGCACCTGGCCAGCCTCGGTGATTACCATGAGCATCGACACTTTCCATTTATTGTTAATCCACAAACAGTTCTTTTTTCTTCTTCTTTTTAAAAAGTAAGCTCTACGCCCAACATGGGGCTTGAACTCATGACCCCGAGATGGAGAGTCCCATGCTGTGCCGACTGAACCAGCCAGGTGCCCCTCCCCAAACACTTCTTATCATCACAAGTGATTCACAGTAGCGCGATGACATACAACCGGGTGTGGGGGGGTGGCGCAGGGAGGCCCATGTGCTTTCCGGGGAGGTTTCGTCTGAATCACATTTTCACCGAGTCATGGTCACACTGCCAGACCCCGGGGGATGGGGCCCCACCAGGCAGGTGGGTCCCAAAGTCATGTGCCTGATGAGGAGATGGTACGCTGTCACCAAGGGGCAGTATGGCAGCCGGTGGCTCTTCGCCTTCAGTGGAGTCATGACCAACTGGAGCATTTGCAAGAACAGAGCCTCCTGGGCCCCATCTCCAGAAAGTCTGACTGCACAGGTCTGGGGTGGGCTCCGCTCCTTAAGTCTGCCTATTTGACAGGAGCCCACAGAGGATTCCTATTCTGGCAAGATCATTTGCAGAGTCCACTTTGAAAAACACTGGGGTGACTACTTTCCTTAGGATGACCCCGTCGCTCTCTCCATCTCCCCAGCCAGTGCGCGAGCTGCCGGGGGCGGGAGCCGTGCAGGTCCTCGGACACCTCTAACAGGTCCCTGAAAGTCCGCTCTATGGACACAGTGTATCAGGAGCTTGGCCTCTGTTCCTTGTTGCGTCCTCATAACCGCCCTTCGGCAAAGGTGCTGTTAGTACCATTTTTTTTTTTTTTTTTTTTTTTTTTGCAGATGAGGAAATGAAGCCTCAGCGAGGTTAGCTAACTTTCCTGCGGTCACACAGCTAGTAGGTAGTAAGGGGGGATTTGACCCGGCATGGTCTGATTCTAGACTTCTCTCTCTCTTTCCACTCTGCTGCATCGCCTTTTGTACGAGAGAGTGTCCTCAAGAGCTCACTACCTTCAGAGAGTTGTTCTTGACAGAAGGGGAGAGGGTGGGGCCGGGGCCTTCCAAGGAAAAGGTCTGGAGTCACATTCCGGCCGGCCTTCTGTGGGAAAGCATAAGGAATAGCAGCCCGACAGCAGTGTGAAGGGAGCGGATTAGAAGCGGAGGCACGGTAGCAAACTGGGAAGCTAGTCCCGAACTTGCCACATCCAGGCTTTTGTTTGGCCGGCGTGGTGTGTTTCAAGGGTTTCAGTCTGGAAGCTTCAGCTGGCCATACACTCCTCCACTTTTTCCAAGGCCCTACCGTTCCCAGTTCCCACTGGTTTCAGAGTTGAGCTGACCTGCCAGACACCTCAGGCTTTTGCACTCACTGCCCCTCTCAGCAGAACGAAGACGAGTTAAAGTGCCGTGACGCAAATGCCCAACGCCCATGAAAACACGTCTGGACTCACTAGTATATACAGGACATGCAGCCAGAGCATGGAGGAGATAGAAATGTCCAGCCTAGTAAGTCTGAAAAGTGATCATGGCCAATGTTAGCAAGTGCGGAGGGAGCAGGCGCCTCTTCCTACAGAGCGGTGTTTCTTCCTTCTGGAGGGCAGCTTGGAAAAAATGTCACAAGAATCTTTGATCTGGTTGTTACACTTTTAAGAGTCCGTTTTGAGGAAGTAACCCAACAATGGCACAGGGACGGGCAATGCAGCATTTGTCTCTAACATGGAAAACTTAGAAGCCAGTGAATCATCCACAATATAGAATTAGTTAAAAAAAAAAAAACAAACAACCAAGTTAGGTTTTCAAAGCATTTAATGTCACAGCAAAATAATCACGATAGAAGAGTAAGAAACATCATCCCGCAGACTATACTGGATCCTGATTTGGATAAAAACGCATGAATATACATTCAGAATCACGAGTGGAAGGAGAGGGATCAAAATGATCATCTCTGGGCAGAAGGGCCACACGGATAATTGGGTTATTTTCTACCTTTCTGAAATTTCCAAATTGCCTATAATGAGCATGTATTACTTTCATAATGAAAAGGAACCCTACACCAAGTCATTAAGGGGAAAGAGACTATTTCGGTCATCTGGGTTTGAGAGGTAGTAGGGACTTGAACTTAGGTGGCAGCAGAGGGGATCGACGCAAGAGACATTATTAAAGGCAACTCATTACAGCCTGGGGACTCTGTGGGCAAGGAAAGGTAGAGAGAGTAAAAATAATCTCAAGGTTTCGAGCCTGAGTGATAGAGTGAATGATGGTAACATTGACAGCAAAATCAGATCAATTATCTTTCTCAGAGATGGGAAAATTGCTTTTTTTCAATTTGCTGTCTAGGGGATAATATGTTGTCCCGATGAGTCAGAGAATTCTATAATTTAGCGAGGCAGATACGCTGACAAGATGGACTGCTAAAAGCATAAGATGTTTTTGTTTGTGGTGGTTGCAGACCATTAAATAAAATCAGGCTTTAAAACCAAAAGTATAATGAAAATGCCAGACAGGGGGGAGGGTAATAGAACAAATTTTCATGTTTTCTCTTTAAGCAAATGAGTAATCTTCTTTTCTCTACACGACAGCAATCCTCCCCAGTGGAGCTGCATATGCGGCAGAAAGACGAGCCTTTTACTTCTAGAATTATCGAATTATAGAATGAACATGGCCCTGGGGGTCCTCCAGTGAGGTGGACGTTTCATGCACTGAGTTATCTATCTTTAACCGTGAACTGTTAAGACGCTAAGATGCTAGTCCTAACCCCTCATTTCTAGAGATGGGGACGGTGGGGGCCCTAGAGACATTTCTCAGGGACTGTCACCGAGAGAGGTCATGGCAGAACCTGAACCAGAGGCCATAGTAGCCCAGAGTTACCGGCTCCTAATCCCGAGGAATAATCCCTGCCCTTTCCTAATACTCCTTCCCACTACACCATCCATAGTGGTTCTTCGGGAATAAAAAAAACCAAAACAAAACAAAACAAAAAACCCCAAAAACCTCATTTAGGTGTGGCCACGAAGAAATGAAATCCTCTGTATAGTTTTCCTTAAGGTTCCTAGTGTTTTGACAGTGTTTTGCTCATCGCTATAGTAACCCCATGGCCAACAGCATTTCTTCCTGTGGCTTTGCTGCTTGCCTTCCCTTCGTGACTAATTGGGCTGTGGGCCACCTCTGGGGGGCAGGGGGCTGTGGGGGGGGGCGTTTGCTTCTCCACATCTGCATTTCTGTTTCATCCATAAAACATTATCTGTTCTTCCCCCGCTTCTTGGAAACGAGTTCTGTTTTCCGCACTGTGCCAGTTTCGCATTCCTGATTGGGAAGCAGCTTGTTAGCTGGGAGTCAGCTTCTAGATACTGCTGAATTGTTTCTTCTTTTTTTTTTTCCCCTCACTTCACTACGTATCTTAAAAAACTAGGAACGTGAGAAAAAGAAAAGAAAAATGAGGACCGCTTTCCTGCATGAGGAAAATAGTGTGGCCTTCCTTTTAAAAGTGATTCATATCCCTTAATATCGTCTAACACTCACCCCTATTGCAATTTTTCCAGCCGTCCCCCAACTGCGGGGAGATGGGTCGGATCCAGTCGTGGCACCATTAGTGACGCGAAGATGGAGCGCTGAGTGTAGGGTGGTAACAGGGTGTCCCCTCCTGCCCCTTGACACTTTAGTCCCCCCTCACCACCTAAAGACAGTCCGCACGGCGCTGGGTTAGCGCCCTGTCGGCACCTTAACTCAGCTCTGTAGCTCATGCTCTCTGTGCCTGTTGGTCTCCTGGAGTGAATCAGTAGTTTCAGCAGGCTTTCTGAAGTGATGATTTTTCTCCTCTGTCACCTAATCTACATTTGTAAGCTGCCCCTTTTCTCCAAAGCAGGGCTTTGAGTCAGTAACTTGGCTCTTCGGTTATTCTGAAATTCTCTCTCTGCTAGGAAAGCAGGTAACCTGTTTAGTTCTTTGCCTTTACTTCTCAATTTTTAAAGGGACGGGTTGGAGCCATAGCCACGTTAAATGGTACCACCTTCGTCCCCTTCATACCACATTCAGCTGGTTCTTTTTTTTTTTAATTGAGTAAACTCTACCCCCAACGTGGGGCTCGAACTCACGACCCCCAAGAGTCACACGTGCTACCGACTGAGCCAGTCAGGTGCCCCTCAAATGGTTCTTTTTTTTGCTGCATTGATTTTTTTTAAAGATTTATTTATTTATTTATTTGACAGAGAGAGATCACAAGTAGGCAGAGAGGCAGGCAGAGAGAGAGAGGAGGAAGCAGGCTCCCTGCTGAGCAGAGAGCCTGATGCGGAACTCGATCCCAGGACCCTGAGATCATGACCTAAGCTGAAGGCAGAGGCTTTAACCCGCTGAGCCACCCAGGCACCCTGGATTGATTTTTTTTTTTTAACGATTTTATTTATTTATTTGACAGAGAGAGAGAGAGAGATCACAAGTACGCAGAGAGGCAGGCAGAGAAAGAGGGGAAGCAGGCTCCCTGCTGAGCAGAAAGCCTCATGCAGGGCTCGATCCCAGGACCCTGAGATCATGACCTGAGCCAAAGGCAGAAGCTTAACCCACTGAGCCACCCAAGCGCCCTAGCTGCAATGATATTTAAGGCATGACGATCTCCAATTCATGTCATTCATCTTTCTATTGGGGATATTGATCTGAAGAAAACCGGGGCACGTAATCTGTTGATTTATATTCCTACAAGGCCGCTGTTTCACCCAGTGTTTGGGGCACGAAACCCACTTCACTTCTATGGAAAATTCACCATGGGAACTAACCAGACCTTGAAAGTATTCTTAAATGAACATTTAGTGTTCCGTGACACCACGAAATTTGTTTATTTCTTTAAATTAGAAGAACCTGTATTGCCTGCTGCTCTTCTAGGATTAGGTGACCAACAACTAAAAGCCAGTCATGTTAGCCTCCCAAATGCTGTTTTTTTCTTCTTTTCTACCTATGATGTTTTTCATCTTTGGCCATTATTTTGTTGTTGAGTACCTTGTTTTTAAAAATTGGCAGTGTGAGAATTGAATTACAGATGGGTAATTTTGTGGATTTATTTTATTTTTTTTTATTTTTTTTTTCTTCATTTTGTTTTTCACAAACCCTTGTGTCGAGGGCTGACTTTCAATAGATCGCAGCGAGGGAGCTGCTCTGCTACGTACGAAACCCCGACCCAGAAGCAGGTCGTCTACGAATGGTTTAGCACCAGGTTCCCCACGAACGTGCGTTGCGTGACGGGCGAGGGGGCGGCCCCCTTTCCGGCCGCGCCCCGTTTCCCGGGACGAGGGGCTCTCCGCACCGGACCCCGGTCCCGACGCGCGGCGGGGCACGCCACGCTACGCGGGGCGCGCGCAGCGGCCCGCCGGCGGGGACGGCGGGGGACCGGCTATCCGAGGCCAACCGAGGCGCCGCGGCGCTGCCGTATCGTTCCGCCTGGGCGGGATTCTGACTTAGAGGCGTTCAGTCATAATCCCACAGATGGTAGCTTCACCCCATTGGCTCCTCAGCCAAGCACATACACCAAATGTCTGAACCTGCGGAATTTTGTGGATTTATTTTTCTTTCTGCAAGTAATTTGAAAAATATACTGGCATAGAATTCACGAAATTGAATAATAGGTCAGAGCATTTGTTCCCTTTTCTTACACAGACATATTCATAGAGGCAGTCCTCAGGAAAAGGCCACAATGCTGATGATGAGTGAAAATGAGAGTAATCCAAGTTTTAGAAATGAAAAAAGACAATTGAAAAAAATTAATATCTCTTGGAAGCCATTTCTGCTGCAGGGCTCACCTCATTAAAATGGATTTTTTTTTCCTGTCCAACCCAGCTAATCATTGGGTCTAACGACTAGAAACCAATGAAGGTGTAATGTTCCGCATGCTTTTTTAAAAATTAAAATCTTTTTTTTTAATCTTTTTCTTTTAAAGCAACGTGGATTTATTATAGAGAAATGAGAAATACAGATCACCAAAAGAGAAAAATAAAGCCGCTCTTCGTCCTGTCACCCGGACATAACCATCTCTAAGGTTATGTGAGCAGCATAGAGAAATGGGACTTTTAATGACAAATGGAGTTACAATGACAACAGTAATCATAGTTTGTACTTAGGGGATTTTTGCTGTATATCAGACAGTCTTCTAAGCACTTCCTTCCTTAATTTGTCCCCACCTCGCAGTCGGTCTTACCTCCAGCACACAGATGAAGAAGGCGAGGTCCCACGAGGGAGTAGGTGTAGCGTGCTCACGACACCAGACCTAGGATCCACACTGACCGGGCGAGAGTCAGACGTGGCACCTGAACCCAGGCGTCCTGATCCTCCTGTCTGGACTCTGAGCCAGTCATAGGATATGTTTTAATAAAATGCTCACATTTAATTTTATTTGAATGTGACGGATGAGAAAGAAACAGGAGGAACTGAAGGAATTTCTGAACTTCTGACAAATTATAAAATTAGTTTTGATGATTATTGGAAAAGGCCATTTTCCCGTATGTTCTCCCTGTTCCCTCTCCATTTTTGAAGCTGTCCAGTGTCTGCACCGTCAGTGCAGGTAACTATTGCGTACCATAGTGTCTCTCTCAGAGCCCTCCTGGGGTCGTAATTCTGGGTGGGTGTATGTATTTGACGCTTACTGCCTGTCTTCATGTTCATGTCTCTCCAGTCACTTTGGTTGTTTGAAGCTCTAAACGTTTTCTCAGGGAGGCTTCATGGGACCAACATTTCCTGAATTATTTACACGTTGATGGAGTCTGCTGCATTAATAATTGAAAGTCATTTTAGCTAGATATAAAATCCATGGCTCACATGTTCTTGCCTTGGGCATCTTAAATGTGGCATCCATTTTCTTCTGGCATAAAATGTTGTCAAAGTCTGCTGACTATAATTTTCTGTGTTAAAACACTTGGTCTTGGGTCACCTGGCTGGCTCGGTCAGTGGAATGTGCGACTCCTGATCTCAGGGTCTAGAGTTTGGGCCCACGTTGAGCATAGAGCATACTTTAAAGACAAACACTTGGTCTTTTCTGTCTGATTGTCAAAAGCTTTTTTTTCTTTCAAGTCCAATAATTTTACCAGAATATGTCTTGATGTTGTTGGTCTTCTAGGCTTGATTTCTGAGGTAGGTGGTGTACCCTTTCAGTATGTAGTCTTAGATTTTTTTTTTTAATTTCAGTAAAAATATCTGGACTTCAGTTATTCCGTTCCCTTGTTTTCTTTGCCTGTCTTCTGTATTTGTCACATTCTCTTGAATAATTTTTATCCACCTTCATTTTTTTAAGATTTTTAAAATATTTATTTTAGAGAATGTGTGTGTGCACATGTGTGTGCACGTGAGCAGAGGGAAGGGCAGAGAGAGAGAGAGCGAGAGAATCTCAAGCAGGTTCCGCTTTGAGCACGGAGCCCAACTCGGGGCTGGATCCCAGGACCTTGAGATCGTGACCTGAGCCGAAGTCAAGAGTCGGGCAGTTAACCTACTGAGCCACCCGGTCTCTGGGTCAGCGTGGTGTCATTGTGTGTCAGTTGCTCCTCAGAGTGGAACTTGGCCCTAGAAGAGAGCTTTGGATGGCTTTGCGAGTTCATGGGGCCCAGGCCGCTCCCAGGCTCCAGCACGGACTCCTTGCACTGTCGCTGTTTGAAAGGGCAAACCCCTGCCGGTCTTAGTTGTTGTACATAAGTTAGCTTGCTGGGGTTTGAGTTATTTTAGAGTTCTCAGATCTATCAGATGTCCTGCCGGTTCCTTCTCCGTACCTCCTCCATAACTGATTCCATTGTGCTCTTGTGGCTGTCTCTACTTTGGCCACCCATTCGTATTTCAGGGCTCACGGGGGAATCATTTTGATCTGGTTCTGTCATAGATTGTGTCTGTGGATTGGGCAGTTGCTTTCCTGCTTACCCTGGTTTCCTTTCCTATTTGTGTTTTCTATGGTAGCATTTGGGGACGTTTAAAAACTGTGCTGCTGGGGTGCCTGGGTGGCTCAGTTGGTTAAGTGTTGGGCTCAGGTCATGATCCCTGGGCCTTGGGATCGAGGCCTGCATCCGGCTCTCTGCTCAGCGAGGAGTCTGCTTCTCCTTCTCCCTCTGCCTTCTGCTCGCCCTGCTTGTGCTTGCTCTCTCTCTTTAACTCTGTCAAACAAATAAATAAAATCTTTAAAAACAAAAACAAAACTATGCTGCCAACCACTACCTTGCCCCTAGCATTTCTCTGTAAACTGCAGACCATGGGCCAGATCTTGTCTCCTGCTTGCTTGTCTACAGCCTACAAGCTAAGAATGGTTTTTATATGTTTAAATTGTTGAAAAGATCTAAAGAAGAATATTTTGTTTTAGCACATGAAAATTATTTGAAATTCAAATGTCAGCATCCGTAAAAGTTTTGTTGGCAGACAGCCACACCTGTTCATGTACATGTTACCTGTGGCTCTTTCCATGCTGTGACAGCAGAGTGAGTTTTTGGAACAGAGACTCAAAGCTGAAAATATTATCTGGCCGGTGACAGAAAAAGTTTGTCAGCCCTGGTCCTATAATATGCTTTTTAGTGGCTATATAGTATTTGCCATTGTGTGACTATATCATAACATACGTAACCAAGACCCTATTGTTGGGGCATTTAGATGAGTTCTAAATGTCATCATTATAGACATTATGTCGTAGATATATATATATATAGATATATCTATATATATATCATAGATATATATATATATTTTTTTTTCTGTTCTTTGGGGGGATATATTGTTACAAGGTAAGATTGCTGTGTCAGAAGATATTAATACTTTTTAAATTCTTTGGTTAATAGTGACAAATTGTTATCCAGAAAGGATATAGAGGCTAAATATCTATTAAGGATACCGGTTCAATAAATTATGGTGCATTCATGCAATGACGTATTATGCAGAGGGTAAAGAAAATGAGATAGCTCAATTTAACTGGTATGTAAGAATCTATAATACATGCTGTTAAACACCCTGGTTACAGACAGAGTATGATTCCTTCATATTAAGGAAAGGGGGGCATTAAAATATATACTTTTAAATTTTTCACAAGAAGCATAGATTATAAGTAGGTTGTATGTCTGAACGGTGCTTCTGTCATGCTTTTGCCAGCCTGAGTGTATCTTTTTTTTTTTAATTCTTTCCAATTCACAGACGAAAAAAGGGCATCTTGTTTTCATTTTATGGATCAACTTTTGTATTGTTTATATGTTCATGGGCTTGAATTCTTTTGTGAAGTTCTTGTTCATTGTCCATTTCTTTTTCCCTGCCATATTCATGTTTTGGAAATTTGGTAGTTTGTAAAGCTCTTTTTTTTTTTAGATTTTTATTTATTTATTTATTTGACACAGATTGAGAGAGAGAGAGAGAGAGAGAGAGAGAACACAAGCAGGGGGAGTGGGAGAGGGAGACGCAGGCTTCCCGCCAAGCAGGGAGCCTGATGCAGGGCTTAATCCCAGGGTCTTGGGATCATGACCTGAGCTGAAGGCAGATGCTTAATGACTGAGCCACTCAGGCACCCCTAAAGCTCTTTTAAAAATTTGTTTATTTATTTATTTGGGAGAGAGAGAGCAGAGAGAGAGAAAGAGCCCATGCACGGGGAGTGCTGAGCGGCAGAGGGAGGAGGGTTAGGTTTAGGGTTAGGGTTAGGACACTGCTCTCAATCCCAGGACCCCGGGATCATGACCTGAGCCGAAGGCAGACACTTAACCCACTGAGCCACCCAGATGCCCCCATCAAGCTCTTTTTATCTATCAGCTATTAATCCTTCGGCTTGTTGTCTGTTTGCCTCTGTGTAGTATTTAGGGTGATTAATGTTGTTTTTCTTTTTTATGCATTCAGATCTTCTGTATTTTTTGTGTGTAGGAAGCCTTTTCCTGTCTCAGATTGATGTACTTGTTGCCCAGTATATTTTTCTAGACCTTACTTGATTTTGTTTTTTACATTTAGGTCTTTCATCCATAGGGAATTGATCCATGTGGGCCATCAAGTAGGATTTAACTTTATTTTTCAAATGCTTAGCCAGTTGTCTTAGTGCCATTTATTGAATAAGCCATTATTTCAAGGTTATGTAATTTTTTCAGACTGCTTTTTATTAGATCCTGTGCATTTCACATTTTCAAAAGGCAGGTTTGTTGATTTGATTTATGTAAAATACAGTTTCTTCTTTTTTAAGTGCACAGTTATTCTGTGCGGCTGCACTTGTAGCACATGTGTGCAGTTTTGTCGCTGCTACTCACGCCAGTCACGATCGAGAACATTTTCATCGTCACCATACCCTTGCCACCACTCATCTGTTCCTATCCCTAGTTTTGCCTTTTCCAGAATGTCTTATGAATGGAATCACCAAACACATAGATTTTGGAGTCTGGCTTATTTCACCCAGAACGGTGCATTTAAGAGCCGTCCGTGTTGATGTGTGATCCATGGTTCATTCCTTTTCGTTGCCAAGCAACATGCTGTGATACGGCTGCGCCGCAGTTTATTTAACCATTTGCTTGTTCAAGGACAGTGGGCTTGTTTCCAGTTTGGGGCTTTTATAAACCTTCATGTGGGGGTCTTTGTGTAGACATAGGTTTCCATTTCTCTTGGGTGGATACTTGGGGGTGGGCCTGCTGGGTCGGTGTCCGCTTCATTTTGTAAGGACCCGTGGTGGCTATGCTAGTTTGCATTTCCACCAGCACTGCAGGAGAGCTCCGGTTACTCTGCAGCTGTGTTGACACTTGGGATTGTCAGTATTTTTTTTTTTTATTTTAGCCATTCTGCTAGGAGTATGAGGGTTAACTCATTTATTTAGAATAATTTGGATATTTGAAGCAGTGTTTCTCAGCCCATCCCTGCCTGTGCTCTCCAAGACTGGGATGCTCCTGACCTGCTCAGTCCATCTCTAACTGTACAGCCCAAGGCAGCAGACTAATCACTGTTGCTCTTGTTTCTGTTTTTCTGCTTTGCCTTTCCTTTCCTAGGCTTCTCGAACCAGAAAACATCCGAGCAGAGAAGGAGCTTGGGAAAAATCTAGTGCAGGGGTGGCACACTTTCCCTGGAAAGAACCAGAGAGTAAATATTCTTGACTTACCCAGCCCTTTGCTCTTAGGGCAACTCACCTCTGCCGTTGTAGCGCGAACGCGGCCGCAGACCACACAGAAACAAAGAGGCGTGCCAAGAAAACTTTATTTACAAAAACAGGCGGCCTGCCGGGTCCAGCCCTTCCACCGCAGTTTGCTGACCTCTGGTTTAGTCCCGCAACTCTGTTTTACAGATGAGGGGACTGAGCTCAGTTTCCGCCCTTTGCCTTGATTTCTATGGAAAGAAGGCAAAGGCCAGGATATTGGCTTTCACCGTTAAGAGACGTTGAGTTCAGGATGAGCTTGCCTTTAAATGCATGATTCCCACTTCTTGCAAATGATGTCATATGAAACTGTCCGTATAGGGTCTTTCAAAAGTTTTAATTGCACTAAGACTTTTCGGGACATTTTATATATTGCCATTGACCTCGATGCTGGTTGACTTTTTGAGCCTGTTAATCTCTCTGGAGCGATGGGCAAATTGGAGTGGCAAGAAAATAGAGGTAGAAACAGTTATGTAAGAAAAGCACGCTGCCCTTTTATTCTCCTCAAAAGACTTCGTTTCCAGTTTCGGAGATGTCCGCATTCCTCTCTTGAGATAGCTATCAGGCATCATGTAACAAGCCCCTGCTCTCCCTTCTTTGAATGTTAATTCCCGATTGTTTCGTTTCATGAATTGTTCAAATAGATGAAGATTCTTAGTCAAAAACAAAACAACACAAAACAAAACCCCCCAAACCAAAACCGTGACAGGAAAACAAACACTCATGGTTCCATGCACGCAAACCTAAGAATAATCCCTGGCTGTGGGTCCTCAGGGAGAGAACATTGTTTACAAGAGTCATCCTGTGTGTGTGTGTTTTTTTCCTTCCTTCCAGCACTGGAAGAAGTACGACATCTACGAGAAGCAAACCAAAGAAGAGACCGACTCTGTGGTGCTGATAGAAAACCTGAAGAGAGCCTCTCAGTGATGGGGATAATTTATTTTAACCCTCAACGTGACCTTGTGAAGATTCATCCCGTTCTGCATTTTGTTATCTGGGAACTCGTGCAACTGAAACCACTGGGCCATTTGCAAACAGGCAGCTCCCGAAGAGCCCCTGCCTTTCTGTTGAGTCGTGCACTGAGAAACAAAACCTGAGGGGCTCCCTGTTGTTGAATTATAAAAGCAGACAGCCCTTGAGAAGGCTTCAAAGTCAGGGACAAAGCCAACGGCCATGATGGCAGCGGTAGAGTTCATCTTACCGAGGGTTGCGACAATTTCTGAGGGATCTGTGCCTGCTTTGTATTCTCTGTGTCCAGCAGTTCCAACTACATTTGATTTGTTGTATGAAACGCATTTTGGGTGCAGTTGCTAATGCCAACCCTGAGTCACGGAGAACATCTTGCAGCCGAAATTGATAAAATCTCTTATCTGTTTGGGATCTCATGGAGGAATGTGTGTGGCTCTTAAATCTCTTAGCAGTCTGGAATCATCAGCCCCCTGAGCAGCAGTACTCCTGCTTTGAGAGGCCCAGGCATGGGGCAGGGGCGGCTCCTTTCCCCACACCTTTCAAAGCCACCGTGGCAGGCTCCCCCCTCCTCCCCCGGCCCTCCCCACCCGGCGGAGGGAGGGGGGCTTGCTGGGGGTGCGGTGTGCTGTGTGCGGCCTGAGCCTTCTTCACCTCCACCGCCCGGATCAGATGTTCACCCCGTGTCCCTGCGCTCGGCCCCCAGCCCGGAGGCACCGCTCAGGCGGGTGACAGTCTAGCCGAGACTCTCCTATTCTTTACTGCTCTATCTCCACTGGTCAGTTGCCAGACCTTTCGGCTCCCCAGTTCCCATGCCCAGTCTCCCCTGCTGAGTTCACCCGCATTCCCGGCAGTGCGTCTGTCCCGTCAGAAATGAGAAAGCAGGATGTAAAGCTGCACAGAACACCTAGAGGGGCAGGGAGTAATTTGCATCTCAGGTAAAGTGTGAGGAGACTAAGAAACAGTGACTGATTCTTGCATGTTTTGTAACTTCTGCGTGAGTCTGCATTTCTTGGAAGGTTTTCAAGGATTACTGTTTTCTCTCTGCATTTTCTGAACAGAAAGGAGGTACAGTCTTCACTCCGCACTTCGCTCTTGGCTTCAGAAAAGAATAGTCAGGTCTTCCCCTTTTCCCTTCCGGCCCCAACTGGTTATGAGTAGGTTTTGCTTCGTATATGGATAGCATCTGAGGCTCCCACATTTATATTCATTTTTTTTTTGCATACTGAGTTAGGGTTCCCTCCTCACCCAGCCCTCCATTGGACCCACTGAGATGTTCCCTCTGCTCCTCCTTCCTCCAGATTTAAAGCATGGAAGTGAGAGGCCCTCCTCACCTCCGCGCCCTCCCCCCCCCCCCCGCCAGAGTCTCTCTTCTCATGCACACAGACTCCCGATTCTTGGTAGGAACTTGACAACTTGACACCTACAAGTTTCCAGACACTCACGCACAGGCAGCGCTCCGATGTGGCGGCTTGCCCCTCCTGCTCTTAGGGGATGGCGGGAGGAGGTCAGAGGTGCCTGCTCGCCGTGGGTTTGGGCCAAGGTGGCCACCAGCTTGCCCTGGCTTGTCAGAGGAAATTTCGTGGCACAGGTAGACGTCAGGGTGTTGCCTCCCTGTGCCTTTTTTTTTTTTTTTTAGGTCAGATTGAGGTGGGAGACAGGCGGAGTTGGGTGTCCCACCGTGTTACAAGATTCTCTAGAAAGAACATTGGGTTTTCCTGTGTCTGAGATGCTCTCCCAGTCAAGTCTTTTATAATTCTGGAAAGCAAAACACCTACACGCCTCACCCAGGGCCATTTTTCCTGGTATCCTATTTAGATGGCAGTGAGGGAGAGGGTGCTTTGGTATCATGATTCCCCAAGGGACGGCGGACGGTGACCATCACAGCCCCAGAGCAGGGACATTGCATGTGGTTTCCATTCCCTGCTTTGAGCTGTCAGATAGTCGAGGGAAAAGCAGGCGGTGAATTACGGGGATACCTGTAGCTCTTCAATAGTCACCGAAGAGGGAACTTGAATACGTCAGTGGGATTTCCATCACCTGTAGGAAACTTGGAGGTTCCTTTGCTATGTTACGCCTAAACTATATGGATTGTGTTTCCCTCGGCCTTCCTAAGAAAACCCACCATAAGGATGGTCATTCTTACTCTTTCATTCAGATAAGTTTTTCCTCTCTCTGGGCACTGAAGGGACACATGAAACAATGTTAAGAATATTTTTGGTAATGCCTTCAACTAGGGATCGTTTTGTTTAACTTCTTATATGAAAGCTTGAGTGAAATAAATACTGTCTTTTTGTATGTTACCCGCATGTCTTCCTTTGGTCTTATTTTAGGGCAAAGCGTTGTGAGGAGTGGGTGGCAGCAGAATTGGAGTTAAAAGAATAAATGTTGTGGGAAAAAAAATCCAAGACAGCTGTTTTATCTTCTAGTCGTTTCTCATAAGCTCCTCTGCTGTGCTCGGTGCACCAGTGTTTTTTGATAAGAACATGCGCCAAGCTTAATATCAGCACAGCCTGTGCCGGCCATACCCGAAGTACTTGATAAATTGTCTTTCTGATCATTCAGGACAATACACGGTGGGGCTGCTGCGGGGCGGGGCTGAGGGGCCCGGGAGGGAGAGCCGACTCCGCAGGGCAGGTGGGTTCGAGGGGCTCCAGCCGGCGGCGTTCGCCTGCGGGACGGCAAAGTGTGTCATTGCCAAAGAGGAGAAGTGGAGGGCCAGCTCGGCCAGCTGCTGCGGGTCTCCATCCTGACATACCTGGTGGTTTGGCTGTTCCTGGTGAAGAAGGGTTATCCAGCCAGCATCCCTCTCCCGGCAGAGCAGCAGAGCAGCGTGTCACCAGAGTCACGGGTGTAACCTTCATCAGCACCACCTTAGAGCTCAGAGAGCGGCGCTGGTCTGTTGTCCATGATGTCTTCCCACCCCAGGGAGAGAATGTCTGTCGTCACCAACGTGATTGTGACCCTCCACCCCCACCCAACCAGTGGCAGGAAACCTATGGGAAAGGAAAAAGAAATACAAGTATATACACGTGTGCGCACACACACACACACACACACACAGGCACATTCCTTTTTTAAAAAAGATTATTTATTTATTTATTTGAGATTGAGAGCAGAGCGAGTAAGAGGGAACATGAGTGGGGGGGAGGGGCAGAAGGAGAGGGAGAAGCAGGCTCCCCGCTGAGCTGGGAGCCCAATGCAGGGCTCGATCCCAGGACCCCAGAATCATGACCCAAGCCGAAGGCAGACGCCCAACCAATTGAGCCACCCAGGTGCCCCCCCACAGGGACATTCTTAAGGAGAGCATCCTGGTATACATGATGGGGGACCCACCCCCAACAGTTAGAATTAGTTTAAGCCTAGGGACGCCTGGGTGGCTCAGTTGGTTAAGCCGCTGCCTTCGGCTCAGGTCATCATCCCAGCATCCTGGGATCGAGTCCCACATCAGGCTCCTTGCTCGGTAGGGAGCCTGCTTCTTCCTCTGCCTGTGCTCGCTCGCTCTCTCTCTCTCTGACAAATAAATAAATAAAATCTTAAAAAAAAAAAAGAATTAGTTTAAGCCTAATAATCAGTTTTCAGTAGCTGTCCTCTTAAGGGATGGTAATGTGGTCTCTTATTTTCTGCAACTATAGCAAAATGGTTTCAATGTCATGGAGGGTTTTTTTTTTTAATCATTCGTGTTAAAAAGAAAACATGGGCCCAGCATGGTGTCACTTACCAGAGTCAGTAAGGCAAGACTTAATACTTAACTGCAGTTTCAGCCTTTAACCTCTAATCAGTCAATGTGGAATTTCCTGCTCAGCACCAGGAATTTTACTGATAGACCCTTTCCGTTCCCCTTAGGAGGGTGACCTTGCTTAAAACAATGGGTTCCTTGCTAATAATTTCCTTTTTTCCATTCCCTCTCTATCTTTGTTACTAATTTTTTTTGAGAGGAAAGGTGGGGGAGGGGTGGAAGGAGAGAGAGAGAATCTTAAGCAGGCACCACACCCAGCATGGACCCCAATGCGGGGCTCGATCTCAGGACCCTGAGATCATGACCTGAGCAGAAATCAGGAGTCAGACACTTAACTGAGCCACCCAGGTGCCCCTCACTCTTCACCTTTAAAGGCCTTTTCTTTTCTGTGTTTCTTTTGAACTCCTCTCTGCTTACTAGATAGGGATGCTGCTGGATTCATGAGTCAAATAATAAAGCCAATTAGATCTTTCAAATGTACTTGATTGAGTTTTTGTTATTTAACAGTGTTAAGCTCTAGGAGTGGGTCTTTAACCAGACCACATTTATTAATTACCCTAATCCCAACCCTACAGGGTGGTGGGTAGGGGCTTCTGATCTCGGTAAGCTTATTTCTGTAACTATCTAGAATGATCCAAGAAGATTCTGGAACTCTGTCTCCAGGTAAGTATAGTTGTGTTTTTAATAAGAAAGCTTTGCTGCTCAATACATCAATATACTGAGTATTATGACAGAAGACATTTGAGGACAGACACTTGAGGTTGCATATCTATATGAGATCTGTGGAAAACACATTTTTGTAATCATAAACATGTTCACCTTGTCTGGGGGAGAGGAGCCGGAATGATTGAAGTACATTTGATTTCTAGAGTAATTTACCATTTTGTCATTTCCATGAAGTCCTGCTCATTTACAAGCTCATATGAGAAACATATTATGCCTTCACAGTATTAGTAGTTTCAGAAGAAAGCAAGGAAATAAGAAAATTTATTTCAGAGATTCTTCTTTTAAACTCAGATGATTAGATCAAGCAATAACTTTCTTGTAAATACTGTAGCTGAATCTTGGCACACTTTTACTTTAAGTGAGGGAGGAGTTTTATTGGCATTGAGATGTGCTAGATATTTTTCTCATCGATTCACAAGATGATTTCTTCCTGAAGGTTCTTTGGCCTTTAACCATCTTTCCTAATCGTCACACTATTAGTTTACTATTAGCAACAGGAAAATATTTCACTGCTAGTTCTCAACATTTATTAGATATAAACATTATATAAAAAGAGAAAGGGCTATTGAGTGGCTACCAGGTGCCAAATTAAATGTATCATTTCACTAAATTCCCACGTGACTCCCATGAGCTAGGTGGCATTGTTACCTTCATTTTATAGATGAAGAAACGGACATGAAATGATTGAGTTAGGGGCACCCAGGTGGCTGAGTCAGTTAAGTGTCTGACTTCCACTCGGGCCATGGTCTCGGAGTTCTGGGAACGAGCCCTGCGTAGGGCTCTGCACTCAGCGGGGAGTCTGCTTCTCCCTCTGCCCTTCCCCCTGCTTGTGCACTGTCCCTCCCTCTCAAACAAATAAAATCTTTTTTATAAAAAAACAAAATGATTGAGTTGTGTGTGCAAGAGCACCCAGCTAGTAAATGACTGAGACAGAATTGGAAACCAAGTCAACCTGACATGAGAGCCTTTATTAGAAGGTCAGTAATATATTTACTTGTCCTAAGAAGAAAGCTGCCTAAAGAAGAAATATTTTCTTTCAAATTGTTGCTAAATTGCTTACTAAATGGAAGCTATTTGAGAACTTAAGCCATTTAAGTAAGCTTGTTACAGCATCTTCAGATTCATTTGTGCATTCTATTATATATGTGCTTTGCACAGGGCAAAGTGACCTCAGTTAGAGTAGGAGTTCCAGATGACCTGTAGCACGGATTTCTTCCTGTTTACATCTGCTTCCCTACCTGTGAGATGAAGATGTTAGACTTCGCTATTTTTTCATCCCGTCCAAAGTTTACAACAGTGGCCATAAGTTGTGGAACTCATTCAGAAGTGGGGATCCTTGCTTCAAACACGAGCAATGCCATGGGCAGATCCCTTCCTCTCTCTGAGCATTAGTGTTCTCATCTGCAAAATGAGGAGATTGGACCAGATTAGCTCTATTCTGTCATCCAACAAAAACTGAGATAATGACTTGTTTTGCATATCAAGAAATATTCTTGATAAAGAATATGTTTTTAAAAACTTACAGTTTACATCATTCCTTTTTTAAAAGATTTTATTTTATTTATTTGACAGAGAGATCACAAGTAGGCAGAGAGGCAGGCAGAGAGAGAGAGGGAAGCAGGCTCCCTGCTGAGCAGAGAGCCCCATGCGGGACTCGATCCCAGGACCCCGGGACCATGACCTGAGCGGAAGGCAGAGGCTTAACCCACTGAGCCACCCAGGCGCCCCAAATAAATAAAATCTTAAAAAAAAAAAAAGAAAATGCATTTATAGTCACCTATTGTTGCTACAGGAAGTAGCTAGCTATGAGCAGTAACTGCCAAAAATAACCAGAGTGGGTCCTTTAATACAACAGTAAGAACAGAGTAATTGATACGTTGGATGAGCCCTGTGGTCCATCCAAATCAGAATTTTCACCAGGGCCCAGCCATGATTGTGCCTAACAACTATTTCTTTTTTTTTTTTTTTTTCCCAAATTAACCAGGATTCATAGCAATTCTTTTTTTTTTTTTTTTAAGATTCTATTTATTTGACAGAGATCACGAGTAGGCAGAGAGGCAGGCAGAGAGAGAGAGAGGAGGAAGCATGCTCCTCACCGAGCAGAGAGCCCGACGCGGGGCTCGATCCCACGACCCTGGAATCATGACCCGAGCTGAAGGCAGAGGCCCCAAACCACTGAGCCACCCAGGCGCCCCCCTAACAACTATTTCTTACCATGCTCTGCAGATCATAGGCCATTTTGCCTAGAAACACAAAAATGGATTTTTGAATATATATCATGACATTTGATATCTTACCTAAAATAGAGTCCCTCTGAATTCAGTAAACAACGAGCACCTGGCTGGCTCAGTCGTTAAGTATCTGCTTTCAGCTCAGATCATGATCCCAGGGTCCTGGGTTAGAGTAGAGCCCCACATCGGGCTCCCTGCTCAGGGAAATCCTGCTCTTCCGCTCCCCTTGCTTGTGTTCCTGCTCTTGCCATCTCTCTGTCAAATAAATAAAATCTTAAAAAAAAACAAAAACAAAAAACCGTGGTCCCCTGCCCCACCACTCCTGACCCCCTGATTCCAGCTCCCAGAAAAGATGCCCTCACGCTATGCCTGGAACCTTATGAAACGTTGTTACATGGCAAAAGAGACTTTGCAGATGTGATCAAGATTATAGATCTTAAAATGGGGAAATTATCCTGAATTATCAGGGTAGGCTTAATCTCATCACTTGAGCCCTTAAAAGCAGAGAAATTTCTCTAGCTGGAAGTGGAAGAGAAGGACAGAGTCAAAGCACAGAAAGGCCTCAAAGTGTCATTGCAGGCTTGAGAGTGGAAGAGGCCATTAGAAAGTGCTGGAAGGAACTGGATCCTGCCAACATAGTGAATGAGCCTGGCAGCTGGATCCCCCCCTAGCATCTCCACATAGGAGCTCGGGCTGGCCCGCCTACATGATTTCAGCTTTAATAAGAGACCCCAAGCAGAAATGTAAACATACTCTGTTGGACTTCTGACTTACAGAAGTGTGAGATAATAATTTGTGTTGTTTCAAACTGCTTTTAACGTTTTTAGCTAGTTCTTTTTGTATATAGCTCTTCTAACACCCAATGTTTCTTATTTTTATTTAGGTTAAGAAATGACCTATTTCTGAATTTCTATAATGGAAGATGAGGAACTAGCTTCCTTATATGTCCCAACACACACACACACACACACACACACACACACACTTCCACTCACACTTCTACAAATACAAAAAACTTGGGGTAAAATATTCAATATTTGTAATATTTGTATAATCATTGTGCTCAGTTGATCCATGTGTGGTACCATTAAATTGTATTTCCTTTATCTTATCTTCCCCAAATTGTCTCTTTTTTCTGGTTTGATTTGTTCTTCCTATGTACCTGTCATGAGTTCAGCCCCAAACTTGCTGACAGAACCACAAAACTCCATTTGGCATGGTCACCCATCATGTGTAATCAATGAGTTCCATTTCTTTTTCTTGGAGACAACCCTTGTGGACTTGGCTGGCTTCCTGATCCATTCTGGAATGTTTGCCCTCTGGGCCTGCCACCCAACTGTCATCTGGGGAGCGCCCTTTGCTCCTCTTCTTGGTTCAACTCTGCTTTCCACATTTCAGGTGGTCCTCTTTCTTGTGTTATGCCCTGGTTTTGCCGGACTACATCCTGTGCTAACTTCCTTAGAAAGATTGCGAGGGAGGTTAATTTTTTTTAAAAGATTTTATTTATTTATTTGAGAGAGAGAGAATGCACACAAGCTAGGGGAGGGGCAGAGAAGCAGACTCCATGCAGAGCAGGGAGCCTGATGTGGGACATGGGATCATGACATGAGCAGAAGGCAGATGCTTAACTGATTGGATCGCCCAGGTGCCCGTGAAGGAGGTAATTTTTTAACAAAACCCTTCTGTATCTGAATATATCTTCACATATGATTAAAATTAACCCTAGGTGAAGAATTCCCAGTTCGAAACAATTTCCCTTCAGAATTTTGAAAACTATACTCCACTATGTTATTGCTTCTAGTGTTGCTTTTGAAAAGTCTGATTCCTTTATTGATTTCCAATTTTCTGGGTGTAACTCTTCTCTCTCTGCAAGCTTCAACGTTTTCTTTTAAAATTTCACAATGAGATGTCTTCTTGTGCATAGCATTTTTTAAAAAAGATTGTAAGTAATCTCTGTACCCAGTGTGGGGCTCAAACTTACAACCTTGGGATCAAGAGTCATGTACTCCACCAACTGAGCCAGCCAGGCGCCCCTCCTTTTCCGTTCTGTGAAAATGAAAATGGTGGCGGCAGCAATGTACTTTGCTTTCACGATATCATGTTACACTATTTACCTTCATTTTATTGAACTGGTAGTGGCATGACATTTTCCAATTACACTGTTTTGAGAAAAAGACTTCTATATTCAAATTTTAGGAAGTTAGGATCTTAACTCTTCTTATGCTTCTAAAAACACTTATAATCAAAAGTTTTTTGAAGATTTATTTATTTGAGACAGACAGAAAGAAGGAGGGGAGAGAAGCAGAGGGAGAGGAGCCTCAAGGAGACTCCCTGCTGAGCACTGAGCCCCTTGTGGGGCTCGATCTCACAACCCTGAGATCATGACCTGAGCCAAAATCAAGAGTTGGCCGGTTCACTGACTGAGCCACCCAGGTGCCCCAAATCAAAAGTAGTTTTTCTTTCTCTCTTCCATTCTTTCTTTCTCTCTCTCTGTATCCCTCCTGCCCTCCCTCCCTTTCCTTCCTTCCCCTGGGTCGATGAAAACTAGAGAAATAGGGGCACCTCGGTGGCTCAGTAGGTTAAAGCCTCTGCCTTCGGCTCAGGTCATGATCCCAGGGTCCTGGGATCGAGCCCCACAACAGGCTCTCTGCTCAGCGGGAAACCTGCTTCTCCCTCTCTCTCTCTCTGCCTGCCTCTCTGCCTACTTGTGATCTCTGTCTGTCAAATAAATAAATTAAAATAAGAAATCTTAAAAAAAAAAAAAGCTAGAGAAATAATGTTAGACAGCTGCTCCTTAGCAGTACAATAGGCTGTTTGGAACCCAAGCTAACCATTTTCTCAGGATGGGAGTGCCATGTAGACATCTGCTGTGCGAGGATTAATGCACGCCCTGCCATGCAGCCCAGAATAGGGCTGGCCAGTCCCTGGGGCCACTGAGGAGGCCATGAGGCAGTGGACAAGCCTCAGCCCGAAGAGGAGGCATGGGTTAGCTGCGAGCCTCACACCCAGGAGCTGCCTTGCCTGCAGATAGGGGCCCCACGGAGACTAGAACTAGAATCGCCGAGGAAGAAGGCACCTAAGCCAGGAAGAGCCTAAGCTTGCCTTCTGTAGCGACGCGATCATTTCCTTTCGACCAGGAGTGATGTGAAAACTATATGGCGTGGGCACCCACCCTTCAGCTCTGATGCCAGCTGTAATTTCTTGGTAGTTGGGTTAGTATGCATCCCTCCCGGACTCCACCGATAACGTGTTGAGCACCTATCACGTGCCTGCTGCTCGAGTCACTTCCTTTCTTAGTTTGTGTTTTCTCACTGGGGAAAAAAGCAGTAAGCGATCTGCAGGGGGCCTTCCAGGTCTAATATTCGCAGTTAAGAAAATGGCAGTTGGGGGTCGTCTTCCAAAAAGTAACGGGAGCAGACAGAGAAAAAGAGCAGCTGACCTAAGACTTGTAGATTGGAAAGTGCAGACAAAACCAGAAGATGATTCGATGACTTATGGTTTGACTTGAGAGTTGGACTAAGAGTAAATTCCACATGTCTCATCTCCATGCTGTCCCCAGAAGCGCTGGAGTGGAGACAAGGGCAGCTCTCCCCAAGACGTGAGCCTGCTTTATAGCTCGGACGTTCAAGCTGCGTCCCCCCAAGCCCCCGCCAACACGTGTAGACAAGATACCTTCCCCCTTCCAAGTCCCGCTCCTTTCAGCTTTCTCTCTCCAGTTGTTGCCAGCCCCCGTGCTGTCTTTTGGTGGCTGGCAGTGGCTTGTCCAGTCTGGCACGGGGCCGTGTTCTAGGCCTTTCCTACCTTCCTCCCTTTTCAGACTCACCCCACCTCATTTCTCCTCCCTTTGGGCCTCTGCCCCCTGCTACAGATGTTTGACCTGCTGCTCATCCTTTCTAACGTGGTCAAGGAAGGACAGCGTGTTTGTGGGCTCCTCCTCCTGGGTGAGACTCATCGTCGAGAAGCCTCCCCCAAATCGTGCTACCACTTTTGTGGATTTAAAAAATATCTGTTATTATGGAAAAGTTCAAACATAAACAAAAGCAGAGAGACTGTTAACACTGAATGACTGTGTTCCAGCTTCAACAGTGATCAACACGGTGGTTCTCGCTTCGTCTATACCTCCACCCGTTCTCCGCCCGGCACGCAACCAGTTATTTTGGAGTGAATCCCAGACATCGTATCATTTCATCTGTAAATATTTCAGTACACATCTCTAAAAACTAAAGACCCTTTTAAAAAAAAAGATTTTATTTATTTATTTGACAGACAGAGATCACAAGTAGACAGAGAGGCAGAGAGAGGGGGTGGGGGGAAGCAGGCTCCCCGCCGAGCAGAGAGCCCGATGCGGGGCTCGATCCCAGGACCCAAGCCAAAGGCAGAGGCTTAACCCACTAAGCCACCCAGGTGCCCCAAGACCCTTTTTATTTATGAAAACAAACAAACAAACAAACAAACTTCAGGGATGCCTGGGTGGCTCAGTTAAGCCTCTGCCTTCAGCTATAAATAAATAAAATATTTTTTAAAAATTAATTGATGAAAAAACAACTACAATAAGGAAAATATTCATTATTAAAGCTAATTTAAGATTATGGATTTAATGAAAATAGACATGTCTTTAGAGTTATCAGGATTAAATATACAACTTCTATTCTTCCTGTGTTTACTGAAAATCACGTAAGTTCATGCTATCTCTGTTGCAAATTTGTCAGAAAAAAAAATTAAAATAATGATTGACTGGGGCGCCTGGGTGGCTCAGTGGGTTAAAGCCTCTGCCTTCGGCTCAGGTCATGATCCCGGGGTCCTGGGATCGAGCCTCGAATCCGGATCTCTGCTCCACGGGGAGCCCGCTTCCTCCTCTCTCTCTGCCTGCCTCTCTGCCTACTTGTGATCTCTGTCAAATAAATAAATAAAATCTTCAAAAAAAATAATGATTGACTTTGTCCAGTGTCTCCCAAAGTGCTGGGGGTAGTCCAAACATGATTGTTAAGAACGAGTAAATCAAATAGATGTAAATAAGATTACAAGGTTTATAGGCAAACTTTTAAATAGCTTCTGAAATGTAACCAGTCACAAAAGTTTTGCTAAGTTAAGTGATGAGTAAAGTGACCACCATGGGTTATCTAGATCACTTCCAAAAAGGTAAGATAAGAAAACAGGAAGTATGGAAACTCAATCAAGAAATTAACTGGAATACCATTATCATACTTAAAAAATTTTAACAAAAATTGCTTAATATTATCAAGTATCCAATCACTGTTTACACTTTCCCAACTGTCTCACTTTTTTTTTTCTTAGAGTTTGCTTTGATCAGGATCCAGCAAGGCTCATGGTGGATTTTTGAATACCAGTGCCTTGTTATATATAGGGGCAAGGATTTAGAAACAATCGTTTGACCCTCAAAACCTTACTGCATTGGCATCTAGTAATGAATATGACCCCCTCACCACAAAGTAGCTCCCCCACGCCCGCCACCTTCCAGATTGCTGTGACTGCACATCTGTGTCACTCTGTATTCCACTGGGCTCTGGAAATTCTTGATAAGGACAGTAAGCCACACATGAAAGAAATGAAAACCCAAGACTGGCCTTGAAATTCAGAAGTTCTTACACAACCAACACCCAGTTTTCCTTGGGAAAAAAAAAAAAAAACAACCACACACACACACACACACACACACACACACACACCCTACCCCACCCCCCACACAACCAATGCCAAATTTTAATACGTGTAGGGAATGTTTGTGCACGTGGCAATCCAAAGCATATCTGTGTTGTATCATTTTCCCCCGGTGGGAATAAGGACCGATCCAAGCACGCTGAGAATGTGATATTGAGAGAACATTTGAGCGTGGATTCATTAGGACCAAAATGGCGCCACCCCTTGAGGATATGTTTAAATGTACTGCAGACTGGAAAGCAGGCTGGAAAAACAGGCTTAGGAGTCTGCATGGTAGGTTGAGGAAAATTGCATGTGGTTAAGTACGTGCTCTTTCCCCCTGCTGAGTGAACACTTAGTCATGCAGCTTTTGGTAAGTCGCTGGCTTGGGCAGCATTGGGAAATATTTATATACACCCTGTGACTACTACCAGCAGAATGGGGTAGATCCACTGGAGTGAAAAAAAAGCTGACTGAATTGAACTGTGGAGTCTGGGAGTGCCATTCCTGCTGCCTAGTCTGCTCTAGCCCACTGCCTTATTCCTTCACTCAGAAGCCTTTACATGAGTGTAGATCCTGTACAAGATACTGTGGTGGGCTCAGAGGAGAACAGGACTTGCTATCTGTGTCATTGTTTCTCAGAGTCCAAGGTAGGGATGGGACGTCTGTTCCATCCGGTGAACCTGTTCTGCCTGGAGATATGTTTTGAGAAGGATTTTGAGTTTGAGTGTGGGTTCAGTAGAAACACAGCTAAGATCCATTAGTGGTGCCTCATTGGGTACCGGTGGGAGGATGACTAGAAGAATTTGGGCCATGTAGTTGCCATCCTGGGCTAAGGGATGGAGGGAGATATCCATATATATAAATAATGAATAATCTTCAAGGCGGAGTGTGAAAAATTAGAGTAGAAAAGGAGGTCCAAAGGAAGCTCTGTAGACAGGCAGTGGAAAGACTGATCTGAACCTTGAAGTGTGAGTAGAATCTGAAGAGATTGACAAAAGGGGGCATTGTTGTCCTGGGAGGAGTTTGGGCAAAGTCCCAGATGGTGGTGGCAGGGTAGGCTGTGGGAGGAAGAAGATGGAGATAAGCCTATAGGAGCTTAGTTGAGAGGTGGTGAGGCTCTCCTGTGCCAGGAAAATTAGAGAACAGAGCCCAGATCTGAAATATTTTAGAGGTGGACTCACCAGGACTTGACACACAGATGGGACATGTTCAAGACGCTATAGAGAAGTGATGGCTGGAGTGGGAGTGAGGTGGATGAGGAATACCAAGTCTGTTTTGGACATGTGGACTGCGGATTGTTGGCGGGAACCGTTGGGTATAATTTCCAACAGGGTTGGAGGGCACTTGGGTGGCAATGAGAGGAAAGCAACTTCAGGAGTCAGGGCGGCGGGAGCCAGCCCCCAGGGAAAGACCAGTGGGCTCACTCCCAGAAGACACATCGCAAGTCTTTTGACCCCGGGGGAAGTAGAGTTCTGAGTTTGCTACAAGGCAGTCGTGTGATGGCCAGCGAGACGGAAGGCAGAGCCCTTACCAGCAACTCGCAGCTAAAGAGTAACACACTGCTGCCATCTGGGGGCTGCGTGGAGAATTGGTAAGGGCAGCTCTGTGATTGCCACTTAGTGAGAGGGGCCATGATTTGGGGGCCACCAAGACCCCTCCTCTCAAAAGCCCTTTATAGTTCTTCCTTGACGTCTTTTTAGGCTAGCTCAATTCCACCTTCCCCAACAAAGAAAACTATGGGGGCACGTGTTCTGTAGTAGCCTTTCTTTCCAGAAGGGTTAAACCCTTGACAGCAGACTACTTCTGGCCAGCTATGGTATGCTAGCGCCGAATTGAGATCTCTCCTGCCGCCCCTGCTGTCGCGTAGCTACTGACCAAAGTTCTGGCTGGGACCACCACAGCTCTCTGCTTGACCCACCAAATCCCTCGTTTTGAGCGAGTCACTGGTGGGCTTTGACTTTTAATACTCAAACATTCTCTATTTTGCCTCCAGGGGCACCCCTTCCTCCCCGAGGTTTTCCCTTACCATCCTCCTTTTCTGGAGTGGAACTGGGTCTTTATCTTTTCATTCATTCATTCAACAGACGTTTATTGAGTGGCTACAGCATGCTAAGCTCTGAAGCTATGCTGGGGAGAAAAGCGGCTGCGGCCCCTCAAGAAGTTGTATGACAGTCTCACCGTGAAGACAGAAGACAATCATATGACATGTGATCGTGGCTCTGAGGGAAAGATGGATGACACAGTGGGAGCAGGAAACAGGGGAATCTGACCACATCTCGAAGGGCAGCAAAAACTCTTCTGAGGATGGGACATTTAAGCTGAAATTTGAATGATTAGTAGGAATTGGACAGGAGATAATTACTCTGAAAAATATGCAATCCCCAAGGCTTGGGAAATAAGGAGCTTTTATCCTGGTTCCTCTGTCCTCGGGGGTGATAGTGCAATAGGGAGATTCATCAGTGAGTTTTGAGTCTGAAATTGGCACATCAATTAAAGTGAAAAGTAGGCATTCAGAAAAAAAATAGTAATTACAACAACAACAATGAGAAAATCAAGAAGGTTAGAAATGTAGAACCAGGGGCTCCTGGGTGGCACAGTAGGTTAAGTGTCCGACCCTTAATTTTGGCTCAGGTGGTAATTGCAGAGTCATGTGATCCAGCCCCTCATCAGGCACCGTGCTCAGGGCAGGATCTGCTGAAGACTTTTTCTCCCTTGCCATTTGCTCCTCCTCTCTGGGCACACACTCTCTCTCTCTCAAATAAATAAATAAAATCTTTAAAAAAAAAAAGAAATATAGAACAACA
This sequence comes from Martes martes, assembly GCF_963455335.1. Classification (NCBI taxonomy): domain Eukaryota; kingdom Metazoa; phylum Chordata; class Mammalia; order Carnivora; family Mustelidae; genus Martes; species Martes martes. Next base: position 91,909,195 of record NC_137897.1, read on the forward strand.
ACAACAACAACAAAAATAAGCCCCCAAACTCTGAATGAGCCTGCCCTTTTTGGAAAAGAATACACATAAGAAGATAAAGAAATACTAATATTCTTGAAGTCTTGAAATGCCATGTTTCCGTTTCTTTCACTTTTTTTTCTCTCTTTCTGAGAATTGAGCCAATTTTTAAAATCTCCACATACGCTCATTTAAACTGGAACATAATGTCTTAAGTAGTCTAACACGTTGGATGTGAACCAATGCAAGATATCAAACATCGGCTTGAACTTCAGATTACTCATCAGTAAAATAGGGATGATAATAGTTCCTACATCCTGGGGCTTTTTGGAGACATAATGAGTTAACATTTGTGAAGCATTTTCCAGCAGTGCCTGGCCTGTCATAAGTGTATAATCATGTCAGTAGTATTATCTCGGTGCTGACCTGTTCATAGAACATGTCAGGGCTGATGGAACAAGGTTACTTTGACATTGTGCCATGGAAAAGACTAGCTACTCCAGGACACACACAAAGGGCCAACACTGACACTAGAAATGCTAAGTGGAGAAAAAAAAGAAACCAAGATTGTTGCATGGAAGTCAGCTCCTTTGCAGAGCTGCACACAGAGACAAGCTTATTCTGTAGCTCAGGTGCATTAGGGATCTCCCCTTCCCTCGTTCCTGACAGGTAATCTGGTCCCCACCTAAATACATCCAGCGACAGGGAGTTCTGTTATTGGAGAGAGGCTGTTTCATTCTCTGATAGTCCATTCTAATATTTTTTAGATCGGTCTTCATATTCTATGGTCAAAAATCATCTCCCTCATATATCCATCTACCTGTGAGTCCTTCTGCTCTGGGGAACCAAAGAGAACAAAAGAGTTTCCCCTTATAACTGGCAAACTTGGAGCAAGGACTGTAGATTCTAGATCCTGAATTTGATAACTGTGCTGTGGTTATCTCTGAGCATGTCCTTGTCCCTGGAAATTGCCCGCTGAAATATGAAGAAAAGTGGAATGACATATACAATAGTTCTGCAAATGGTTCAGAAAAAGAACCTTAATACATACGTAGGGAGAGAGTCCCAAAATATTCACGGTTGATGGAGTCTGGATAGGTAGTCCAGGAGGACTCTTTGTAGTATTCTCTCGTTTTTAAGGATTGATTGATTGATTGATTGATTGATTTAGAGCGTCAACAGAGGGAGGGACAGAGGGAGAGATAGAGAATCTCCAGCAGACTCCGTGCCGAGCACAGAGCCCCATGTGGGGCTTAATCCCATGACCGTGACATCGGGAGCTGAGCCAAAGGTTTAAGAACAATTACCACATTTACTTGATTCTGCTTTTCTCTCTCATTCACTTGTTCATTCAATTATTCATTCATTCATTCATTGACAAATATGGATTAAGCATCTGATTTGGACTGGGCCCGAGGCTGGGCACTGTGGGTCCAGCAGAGAAGGTAATCAATTCCATCTATTGTGATGGAACTTGGGGACACTTAGGTGAAGACCCAAGGTAATCAACACTAGTTCTATTTTTTCTACCTGTGATAGAATTATGAAGGAGGAATGGAGGTGGTAGAATGGGAGAGCCTACCAGAAGATTCTGAACCTAGCCAATGGCCCCAGCATCTAAGGTTGTAGGGATGCAAAGGGCACTAAGCCAGAGAGATTAGTGCTCCTTAATGAAAAATCTGTTGGTGCAGGGGAAGGATTTGTGGGCCCAGGTGAGCAGCTTCGGACAAGCATTTGACAAGTTGTTCTATCTGCTCTCTTAAATGTCACAGAGTGTTGAAAAGAGATTACCTGGATTTGAATGACAGCTGCTGTATCCCAGCAATGTAGCTATGAAAGGAATTGAATAGCTTCGGCACCTTGGTGTGGGTTGGAACCCATCAACGGGAGGGGTCTTTCGCTGGCTTGTCATGACACTAGGGACCACCTCAGGTAGCAGAGCCCAAGCAGCTTGCCCCCTGCCCCTGTTCTTGCCCCCATCGATCACAGCCAGGCCTGATGGCACAGCTACGGCAGCTGGGCCCCTTGCCACACACGATGGAGCTTGGGGTAGTGTTGTGCCTAGAAGAGTCCTGAGAACAGAGATTCTGACCGGAACCAAGCCAGTTTCCGTAGTAGGATTTGCCTTCCAGTTTCGATGAGAAAACTCAAGCTTTAGAGCCATTAACATGTATTTTTTTCCCCAAGAGAAACAGTCATTACACATGGGGATAGATTGGAAGGTGAAGGCGAGGATGTGCATGCAAAGCCTCTTGCCGAGAACATAAGCTCTCGATGAATGGCAGCCATTGCTCTTTTCACGGCCGGTGCTAAGTGGGCTGCGCGAGGGAAAATATGGTAGCATGAGCACCCATGATATCGTTGCCTTCAGGGCAGCGACAGGGGATGGGGATCCACAGAGAAGGGTGCAGAAACTTGCTTCTGCCTGTCTCCTATGTTTGCTTTCCAGATAGTTGGTACTCATACTCTAGTATGTATATTCTTCATTCATTCAACAAGCATTTATTGAGAACTTGCTCTGTGCTAGACACCGTCGCAGGTGACAGGGACACATGAGTAAAGCAAGCAAGCAAACACCTAACTTCCTCTTTCTGTACACCACGAGTTTTCACAGGGCCTTTTTTTTGAGAGACAGAGAGGAAGAGAGCATGAGCAGGGGGAGAGGTGGAGGGAGAGGGAGAAGCAGTCTCCCCGCCGAGCAGGGAACCTGATGCGGGGCTTCATTTCAGGACCTGGAGATCCTGACCCGAGCCGAAGGCAGACACCTAACCGACTGAGCCACCCAGGCACCCTTCACAGTGCTTTTATAGCATGATTTTATTTGGTCCCCGTGACAGTCTGATGAAAGAGCTCCCATTGTTATTACATCAGCTCTTTAGATGAGGAAACTGACACACACAGAGATTGATGAATTGTTCCCAGAGTGACAGAGCTGCCATTTGAACCCAGGCCCCCAGGCTGTGGTTGAGTGTCCCCTTCCTCACACACACCGGAATGGCCACCAGCCTGATCCATTGCTCACCCGCCAGCCTCCCTCTGCCAGGGGGCACCCAGGGCTGTCCGGCCTGCCTTCTGCCTCTGCACGCCACCCTCCTCCCTCTCTCGCTCTAGATCTGGTCTGGGAGAAAAGCACATAGCATACGATTTCACTTCGGTATGGGACCTAAAAAACAAAACCAACCAACCAACCAACAAACAAAAAAAACCCAGACTCTTAAAACACAGAGAACTCGGATGCCTGGGTGATTCAGTAGTTAAGCATCTGCCTTTGGCTCAGGTCATGATCCCTGGATCATGGTCAGGGTCAGGGATCCAGCCCCACATCAGGCTCCCTCCTCAGGGGGAATGCCTGTTTCTCCCTCTTCCACTCCCCCTGCTTGTGTTCCCTCTCACTCTGTGTCTCTCTCTGTCAAATAAATAAATAAAATCTTTAAAAAATAAAATAAAATAAAACACAGAGAACAAACTGGTGGCTACCAGAGGGGACGTAGGGGGAGGGAAATAGATGAAGGATCCCAGGGTCCTGGGATCAAGCCCCACGTCAGGCTCCCTGCTCAACAGAAAAAAAAAAAAATCGATGAAGGGAATTAAGTCATACAAACTTCCACTTATAAAATAAATAAGTCACAGAGATGAGAAGTACAGCACAGGGAATTTAGTCGGCAATATTGTAATAACATCTGTGTGGTGAGAGATGGAGACTTGTCTTGTGTGGAATTGTCTGCTCACTATGTTGTACACCTGAAACTAACACAACACTGCATGTCTACTATACCTCCAGAATAAAAGAAAATCTAAGCCACTTAAAATTTTTTAAAACACAAACGTTCAAGTGATCTCAAAAAATAAAAATGTAGGGGTGCCTGGCTGACTCAGTTGGTAGAGCGTTCAACTCTTGATCTCCAGGTCCTGAGTTCAAGCCCCACATTGTGTGTGGAGCCTAGTTAAAAAAATAAATACGTAAAAATGAAAAAAAAAAAGATGAAAAAAAGTAGCTTTATCATGATACAATGCACACTCATACAATTCATCCTTTGAAGGTATACAATTCAGTGGTTTTTAAAATATAATTAGAGCTGTGCACTCATCATCACAATTGATTTTTAAACTTGTCCATCACCTCAAAATGAAACCCTGTACCCATTAGCAGTCACACCCTTTTCTCTCCTTCCTCCGGACCTTGGAAACCATTAGCCTACTTTCCATTGCTTTGGATTTGACTCTTCTGAACATTTCATATAAATGGAACCATACAATCTGTGGCCTTTGGTGACTGGATCCTTTCACTAAACATCACGTCTCCGAGGTTCATGGGTCTGGTCAGTACTTCATCCCTTCTATTCACCCATCACTTGATGGACGTTTGAGTTGTTTCTATCATTTGGCTATTACTTTTAATGCTGCTATGAACATTTGTGTACAAGTTTTGATGTGGATATATGTTTTTAATTCCCTTGGGTATTCACTCACCTAGGTGTGGAATTGTTGCATGGTGGGGTAATTCTGTATTTAACCTTTTGAGGAAATTCCAAAAATTGCCAAAGTGGCTGTATCATTTTATATTCCCACCAGCAATATTTGAGAATTCCAATTTGTCCATAGCCTTGTCAACACTTGTTACTGTCTGTCTTCTTCATTGTAGACATCTTAGTGGGTATAAAGTGGTCTCTCATTATGGTTTTCATTTGCATTTCCCTGCTGGCTAATGACATTCAGCATCTTTTCATGCACTTATTAGCCATTTCTGTATCTTCCCTGGAGAAATGGCTATTCAGATCCTTTGCACATTTTTAATTGGATTATCTTTTTTTAAAAATTTTTAAACTTTAAAACTTTTTTAGTTTTTGTTTGAGGGAGAGAGAACATGAGTGGAGGGAGGGGCAGAGGCAGAGGGAGAAGCAGAATCCTCACTGAGCAGGAAGCCTGATGCTGGGCTTGATCCCAGGTCCCTGAGATGGTGACCTGAGCCGAAGGCAGGCACTTAACCGACTGAGCCACCCAAGTGCCCAGATTATTTGTCTTTTTATTATTGACTTGTAAAAGTACTTTATATTGTCTAGATACAAGTCCCTTATCAGATGTACGATTTGCACATGTTTTCTCTCATTCTGTGGATTGTCTTTTCCTTTTCCTGATAGTGTCCTTTGATGCACAAAAGTTTTACACTTTGATAAATTCTATTTATCTGTGTTTTCTTTTTTGCCTGTGCTTTGGTGTCATAGACTTTTCTGCCTAACTCAAGGTCAGAAATATATACTTATACTATGATTTCTTTTAAGAGTTTTATAATTTTAGCTCTTATAATTAAATATAATTTAATTATATTAAATTATATATATATATATAATTTATATATAAATTATATTAAATTAAAATTGGTTAATTTAATATATAATTAAATTAAAATTATATATATATATAATTTATATATAAATTATATTAAATTAAAATTGGTCATTTTTGTATTAATCTGTGTACATGGTGTGAGGTGGGGGTCCAACTTCATTATTTTGTATGTGGATATATAACTGTCCTTGTGTCATTTCTTGTACAGACCATCCAGTGAATGGTCTGATAGCCTTGTCGAAAATCAATTGACCATAAATGTATGGATTAATTTTTGGATGCTCAATTCTATTCTATTCTGATCTATCTAGTCTCATGCAAGTACCACAGAGTCTTGATTCTGTGGCTTTTTATAAGTTTTGAAATTGTGAAGTGTGAATCTTCAAGCTTTGCTCTTCTCTTTCAAGATGGTTTTGGCTCTTCTCACATTAATTTTACCATCAGCTTGTCAATTTCTACCAAGAAGCCAACTGGGATTACGATAAGGATCACCTTGAATTTGTAGGTCAATCTGTAGATCACCATCTTAGCAATATTGTCTTCCAATTCATGAAGATGAAATATCTTTCCATTTATTCAGATCTTTAATTTCTTTTTTTTTTAAGTTTTAACTAGGCTCCATGCCTAATGTGGGGCTCAAACTCGCAACCCTGAGATGAAGAGTCACATGCTCTACTGAATGAGCCAGCCAGGCATGCCTAGATCTTTAATTAGTTTCAGTAATGATTTGTGGTTCTTATGGTAGGAGTCTCATACTTTTTAAATTTATTCATAAATATTTTATTTTTTGATGTTACTATAAATTGAATTGTTCTCTTAACTTCATTTTTGGGTTGTTCGTTGCTAGTGTATAGAAATACAATTGAGCTTTGTATATTAATCTTGTATCTTACATTCATGCTAAACTAATCTATTTGTTCGAGTAGTTTTTCAGTGGTTTCTTTAGGCTTTTCTACGTGTAAAATCATATCATCTACAACTAGAGATCATTTGACCTCTTTCCAATCTGGAGGTTGTGTATTTCTTTTTTTGGCCTAATTCCCCTGACTAGAATACCCATCATTTCAGGGTTCCTAGACCCAATTCCAACATGGGGAGGTGATTCCCCCAGCCAACACCAAGCAATTCTCAAACACCACCAGGGTGTCCAAGAATTCAGCTTAATTCTGACCCTGTCTACCCAGAGGTGGCATCAGATGCCAGAGGTTAGAGGCTCAGTCCTACAAGAGGGTCGCCCATCCCCCAACCTCTGATGCCAGTCTCAAGTCCAGGCTGTTCCCAGTGCTTCTGACTGTATGGCTATGGATTTGGGGGTTCCAACGACCTCCTCCTTTGGTTTGATTAACTTGCTAGAGCATCTCTTAGAACGCAGGAAAACACTTACGTTTACCGGTTTATGAAAGGATATGATAAAGGACACGAATCAACAGCCAGATGAAGAGATCCATAGGGTGAGGCCCCGAACAAAGGAATTTCTGTCCTCGTGGAGCTTGGGGCCTGGCTCCGTGGCATGTGGAAGCCTTCTGGTTTCTGATTTCCCAAGCATGGAAGCTCTCTGAAAAGCTGTCCTTTTTGGGATTTATGGAAGCTTTATTATACAGTCTCATTGGACTAAGCCATTCGCCATTGGCTGAGTCAACCTGCAGCCCCTCCCCCTTCTCCAGGGAGGATGGCCCTGAAAGTTCCAACACTTTAATCCCTCGGTTGGTCCTCCTGGGAACCAGCCCCTACCCTCGTGTGGGGTTCAAAAGTCACCTTCATTAATAACAAGACAGCTACTTCACCTTCGTGGCTCTGAAGCATTTACAGGACCTGGGGGTGAAGACTCAGTAAACCTGAGGAATAATATAGTTTGGTCATCTGAATGACAAAACATAAATTTCTTATAAATCATTAGATCAGACTCCAGTACAATGTTGAATAGAAGTGTCAAGAGAGGACAATGAACTGTGGGTTGTTGTGGTTGTTGTTGTTTTGCTTTCTATTTCATTAATTTCTGCTCTTTATAATTTCATGTCTCCTTAATTTTGTTGGGATTATCTTGTTTGCTTTTTTAAATCTTGCAATGGGTACTTAACTCACCAGCTTTTGGCCTTTCATCATTGCGAAGGGATACTTTTTTCCCTTTAAGCATCGCTTTCGCTGTGTCCCACAAACTTTGATGTATTTTCTTTTATTTATTTATTTATTTGGCAGACAGAGATCACAAGTAGGCAGAGAGGCAGGCGGGGGAGGGGGGAGGCAGGCTCCCTGCCTAGCAGAGAGCCCGATGCGGGGCTTGATCCCAGGACCCCGGGATCATGACCCGAGCTGAAGGCAGAGGCTTTAACCCACTGAGCCAACCAGGTGCCCCTTGATGTATTTTCATTATTGTTCAACTACAAATGTTTTGTAACTCCACTTCATTCTTCTTTGACCCGTCGGTTATTTCGGAACAGGTATCTTAATTTACAAACATACATGGAGCTTCCAGTTACCTTTATACTTCTCAATTTGTAACTTTCTACATTATGATCAGATTCTGGTTTTTGAAATGTGTGGAGACTTGCTTTCTGGCTCAGAACCTGGTCAAATTTTATAAAAGTTCTGTATGTGTCTTCCGTAGTTCTTGGTTGCAGTGCCCTATACATTGGCTAGAAGCTCAAATTATTAATTATGTTGTTCAAAAATTCTGTACCGTTAGAGACATGTTTTTTGCCTCTTTGATGAACTACTGAGAGAGGTGGGGAAAGACCTCCCACGCTGATTATATAGTTGTCTCTTTCTCCTTGTAGTAAGTTAACTTTTCCTTTATATATTTTGAGGTTTTGCTGTAAATGCATAATCATTCCTGGTGAATTGAATCTTCTATTTTTACAAAATGACCTTCTGTATCTCTAATAATGCTTTTTAATTTTAAGTGTATTTTGTCTGATATGAATGTCACTATACACGTTTTCTATCACTTACATAATTACTTGTATGATTTCTCTCTCTGCCTTTTTATTGTCAACCTATTTGTATCCTTATATTTTGGATTTCTCTTCCTGAGCACAGGGGAGGGGAGGGGCAGAGGGGGAGGGAGAGAGAAACTGAGGCAGGCTCTGCACAGAGCGCCAAGCAGGATGCAGGGCTTGATCTCACGACCCTGAGATCAAGACCTGAGCCGAAACCAAGAGTCAGACGCTTAACCGACTATGCCACTCAGGTGCCCCCCCTCTTCTTTTTAAGTCTTATTTATTTTAGGGAGGGAGAGAGAGGAGAGTGTGTATGAGCGGGGCTGTGGGTGGGGGAGGAGCAGATGGAGAGGGAGAGAGAGAATCTCAAGCCAACTCCCTGCTGAGCGTGGAACCTGACACGGGGCTTGATCTCACGACCATGAACTGAAACCAAAAGCTGGAGGCTTAACCAACTGAACCCCCAGGCACCCTGGATTTGTCTCTCCTAAACAGCATATGGATGTATTTAGTAATTCTATTTGACAATCCTATTTTGACAAAACATTTAATAAAATTAATGATATATTGGGGTTTCGAGCTATCCTTTTTTTTGTTCCAAGCTACCATTTTATTTTGTGCTTATATTGGTTCCCCCTGTTTTTCTTTTGCCTCTTCTTTCTTGACTTAAAAAGAATGGAGAATTTTTAAAATTTTCAGTTATCTTCCCCTCTCTCCTAGTTTGAAAATTTACAATCTGTTGCTATTATTTTAGTAATTACATCCTATTACTTCCTACATACATAATTACCTTTGGCAAAAGTCTAGATTTAAGAAGTACCTAAATTGCTTCTAATATGAAACAAGGTTCTTGGAAAAGTTTAGCTCCACTTCAGGTGCTCCTGACATTTCTTTCTACTGTGAAGTACTTTAATTTTATTTTTTTTAAAAAACAGAATAGACGTTTTTATGACTCCTTCTTCCATCAACATTTGCTTGTGTTGCCCACGTACTATCTTGCCCTTTAACATTCTGCATCTCATTCTAAGATAATTTTCCTCCTGAAGTACATCCTTCAGAATTTCCATTAGTGCAATCTGCCGGTGACAAACTCTCTTAGTTTTTGTTTGTCTAAAATTACCTTTTTATCACCATCTTGTGGAATATTTTCATGAGAGATGCTGCCCTCGGGGTCCCAGCTTAGCCTGGGGAGGGCGTTTTTCGTTTTGTAAGCATCCCCACTGAGCTCTGACTGCTTTGACTTAAGATGAGCCAGAGGCCCCCCCCCCACCCCCGTGAAGTGTCTGCAGGTCCTTAGCTACTTCGAGGGAGAACAATGTCTCAACAGGACTGCTGGAGATGCTTAAGGGCCATAATGGATGGAAAATTTCTGCCAAAGAAGAGCGAGGTAACCAAGGGTAGTTATTATTGATTCGAATGAAAGTTTTACCTCTGGATCATGAAGTAGTTTTTAAAGTTTATGTCTTGCAGGGGCACCTGGGTGGCTCGGTGGGTTGGGCCTCTGCCTTCGGCTCAGGTCATGATCTCAGGGTCCTGGGATCGAGCCCCCACATCGGGCTCTCTGCTCGACGGGGAGCCTGCTTCCTCCTCTCTCTCTCTGCCTGCCTCTCTGCCTACTTGTGATCTCTGTCTGTCAAATAAATAAAATCTTAAAAAAAATAAAGTTTATGTTTTGCAATTGAAAAATAATAGGTGGCCTCCTTAGAGCCACTAGAGCCTGAATCGTTGTGATGGAAAGTGTCCCCGGACACCCCAAAACATGAAGCAAGAGATAAGGGAAGCTCAGTAACCGACCGACGGGAGCCAGCTTCGCAAATGCTCCCCCAGCCCCGTGTGGAAAGACGCTCTCTTTGTTCTAACGACACAACCCAGACACCTGATACACCCTCCGTTTCCTTTCAACATTTCTGCCAGAGCTCCGAGGTCTCGTCTTTGTCTTCTTCTTCGATGCCACCAGGTCCAGCCACAGATCACCTGCCTTGGTGATGAGACCGTTCAAATTCAGAAAAAGAAGCTGCTTAGGGGCCAGGGTCAGATGTTGTAGTGCTGGGAAGCCAAAGGAACAATCCAAAGTTAGCCCCTAAGCCACTGCCAACATCACCCTGACTCTCTAGGGTCACCAGCCTGCCTTCTCCCTGCCTCTACCACCCTCCACCCGCACTGTTCCATCCACAAGAGAGAGGCCACAATCCTGAGATGGAAGGCACTTCGCTTCTAAATTTGGATTGTATGCTCCAAGGCATTCCAAAGAGTAAGGCTGGAAATAAGAAAGCAGGAAGGAACAGGCAAAGTATCTTGACAGCCTAAAGAAGAACCCCATAGGAGCTGACAGGGCATCTAGTGTTCCAAGCCACCCCGGTCAAGAGCAAGCAATAGTAACAACCTTGAACTTGGATGGTCCACTTAGGCGGGACATTCTACCACCACCCTGAGCCCTGGGAGCCCCACAGAGACCTCCTGGCTGCAATGTACATTAGGGAAAGGAGACACGCTTTTCAAGAACCAGAGGTAAGGGAAGATAGGGTATGATGGGCTGGTCCGTGTCCCTCCAAAGCGCATGTTTTGCGCTTGATCTAGTCTCTGCTACATCAGAATGTAACTGCTTTTGGAAATGGGCCCTGAAAAGAAGTGATTAAGTCAAAACGAAGCTGTGGGTCCTAGTCCAATCTGACTGGGGTCCTTATAAGAGGAGGAAATTTGAGGGGTGCCTGGGTGGCTCAGTCGGTTGAGTGTCTGACTCTTGGTTTTCAGCTCTGGTCGTGATCTCAGGGTCTTCAGATCCAGCCCCGCATAGGGCTCTCCGCCGGGTGGGGAGTCTGCTTGAGGTTCTCTCTCCCTCTCACTCACTCTCTTTTCCTCTCTCAAATAAACAAATAAAATCTTAATTTAAAAAAAGAGATCTGAACATCAGAGCAGGCACACAGAGTATTGACCCAGTGAAGAGGCAGCGAGAGTGTAACTATCCACAAGCCCCGGAGAGAGACATTGGGAGCAACCAGTCCCGTGGGCATCTTGATCCGGACTTCTAGCCCCCACAACTGTGGGAACATCCATGTTTGTGGTTTGGGTCACACAATCCGTGGTACTTTGTTATGGCGGCTCTTGCAGCCCAGTACATGGCGCCCCTGGCTTCTGACCCATTCACCCTGCATCCTCTCAGAATTAACTGCAACGCAGGCTAAAAATACGAGCACAAAACCACTCCCGGCTCTAGCCTCTAGTCCCAGCAAAGGAGAATCCCCGAGATAGCGGCCCAGGAATCTGCATTTCTAGCAAGTGGCGTCCCCCCGCCCCCCCCCCCCCCATAATTCTCAGGCAGCCAGACTTGTAACCACACTGCGGTGAGTACTGGTGAAGAGCCTGGGTGCCTGAGGACCTTTTCCCTTTTCAATGGACACACTACCACCTTCTTCACAGTAAAAGAATTGGGGGAGCCGCTTTGCACCGAGACGGCTCTAATGCTTTTTTTTCTCTTCCCATCCCCAAACCCATGCAAAGGTGAACTACTTTTATTGTTGATTTGATTTCGATCCTGCTCGGTGTTTAATGCACCCGGCCTGGAGGCGCGGAGTTGACCCCAGGGATAAGAAGAGAGGGAGAAGGGAAAAATCTCGAACTCTCCCAAGCCAGGAAACCGAGCTGCACTCGACGCGCGGCGGATCGGCTGCCCCCCTCCCCGCCGCCCTCCCTTCCGCCCCCGCGGGCTTGCATTTGCGTCCGGCTGGAGACCGCGCGGGAGCCCGCCCCCGCGCCCCGCTGATTGGCCGCGCCGGCCCGCTCGTCACACTCTTTTGTCTCAGTGGGCAGAGGATAAAAGCCGCGGCGGCTGCCGTGGGAACCGCGCTGTCTGGACTCGACTACCCGGCGCTGGGAGGCGGTACAGCCGCTCAGCCGGCAACTCCCGGTCGCTGGGCGGCGGAGGCCGAGCCCGTCCCTCCTCCCCCTGCGGGGCTGCGGAGACGGGAAGGCGGTTGGCGAGGCCGGAGCACAGGTAAAGAAAGGGGACGGGGAGAGAGGAGGGGAAGCCCCACCTGTCCTGGGCGGCTCCCCGCTCGAGGCACCGAGGACTGCGAGGGTTAGGAGCACTCCCTCGGGCGCTGAGGGAGGAGGTGGGGTGCCGCTGGATGATGCCTAACTGGGAGGATCTGCCTGGATTGGGGGGGCGTTTTGGGGGTTGGGGGAGGAACGCAAGCTGCCTGCCTCGAAGCCCCTTTGCACCTCCTCGTCTCCTCTGGAGAGGAGTATTTGGGTGTGCGTGTCCTACTCCTATTCCCTGTCTCCGTAGCAGGCCATCAAAGCCGAATCCGAACTTGAATTCTGCGCGGCGGATTGCAGAGCTGGTAGGCCGAAGATTTCCCGGGGGAAATGTTCTGGGGCGGGGGTCGTTTTGGCTCGTAGTCAGAAGGTGGGAGAGGAATTTTCCGCCTGCAGACGGCGGAGGCGGCGAGGCAAAGAGGCGGGGGGGGGGGGGGGGGGGAGGGGGGCGGCGGCGGGGGTGGAGTGGGGAAGGAGGGAGCGGGATGAGGGGATGAGGCTGCTCCTGACCCTGCCTGCCCTTCCCTCCGCGGCGGCGCAGTCTGGACGCTCCGAGGCCCCGGATCGGCGACCCCCGGTGGACGGAGATCGCCCGGAGCCCGGAGACGAGCGCTCCCACGGAGGCCACCAGTTGCAGAAGCTGGGAGTGAAATAAAGGCGCGCGCGCCTGTTCCTGCGCTCGCGTAAGAATCTGGGAAATAACGGGGGAGGGGGGAACTTTGAGAAGGGGGTGTGGTTGGGACCTGAGACAGAGAGGTCGATGAGACTTCATTTATTCCTACAAATTTGTGACCACTGTGCTCTATTTTGAGAGCCCAATAGCAGCTTCCATACACTATTACACTTCGAATTAGAAGCAACAGTTGCCCTCCCTGCTGGGCGACTGGTGGGAGGGGATGGAAGTGGCTGGAAAAGTACCCTGCTAGCAACGGAGACACCGGCTGGCTCCGTGAGCTTGTAATGGCCAGTCTCCTAGAAGATATTTTTAGGGCAGTGGGCAGATGTGAAATGTACTGTCGGACATTCAGGAAGGGAGAGAACAAAACTGCAGCCAGTTCCCTTATTAACTACCCCCCCCCCTTTTTTTTCTTTTTTACAGCCCCTGCTGAGACAGGAGGAAGACAGACCCCCCCCCTCCCCCTGCGCACCTGCAGATCAGGCTTTTCCACAAAGCCTGAGCATCTCGTTATACTCGGTCCCGCCGGCCCTCCCCAACATCGTCGGCCCTCCCCAACATCGTCGTCAGTCATGGCCAGCATCATTGCGCGCATGGCTAACAGCCGGCGGCAGAACGCGCCGTTGCCGCCCTGGGCCCATTCTATGCTGAGGTCCCTGGGGAGAAGTCTTGGTCCTTTAATGGCCACCGTGGCCGAGAGAAACCTGAAGGTGTTCTCTGGGAGGGTAAGGCCAGGGGAGGGGGAAGAGAGCTTTGAAAACTGGCTGATCCAAGTTAATGGGGCCCTGCCTGATTGGAATATGCCTGAGGAGGAAAAGCTCCAGCGCTTGCTGAAAACCCTGCGAGGCCCCGCCCGGGAGGTCATGCTTTTGCTCCAGTCGGGCAACCCCAATCTAACCGTGGCAGATTTCTTGAGCGCGATGAAATTGGTGTTTGGAGAATCTGAGAGCAGTGTGTCCGCTCACGGTAGATTTTTTAACACCCTGCAGGCACAGGGGGAGAAAGCCTCCCTTTACGTGATCCGTTTAGAGGTTCAGCTCCAGAAGGCTATTCAGGCAGGGATCATAGCTCAGAAAGATGCCAACCAGACTCGCCTGCAGCAGCTCCTTTTAGGGGCTGAGCTGAATGGGGACCTGCGCTATAGGCTGAAACACCTTCTCAGGGTGTATGCAAATGAGCAGGAGCGGCTCCCCAGTTTCCTGGAGTTAATCAAGATGGTCAGGGAGGAAGAGGATTGGGATGACACTTTCATGAGGCAGAAACGCAGAAGGTCTGAGCCCATGGTGGAGAGGGCCACCAGCCCCATGGCCGTTCAGCGCTCCCCTCCCATAGTGGTGGACAGCGAAGACTGTAACGTGATAGAGATAGATGATGACGCCCTCGATGACTCCGATGAGGATGTCATCCTGGTGGAGTCTCAGGACCCTCTGCCGTCCTGCTCGGCCGCTCCGGCCTCTCCTCTCCCCAGACGCGGGGCCGGATCGCAAGAGCAAGTGCTGGTCATTGATTCCCCTAGCAGTTCCCTGGCTCAGGTTCCCTCCACCAGTGGGGTTTCTGGGTATCAGCGCCGAGCCAGGAAGCGAAAACACGTGCTCCGCTGTTCCTCTTGTGGCTTGGAGGGCCACTCGAAGGAAAACTGCGACAATGAGGCCAGCAGGGCCCAGGTGTTTGAGAATCTCATCATCACCCTGCAGGAGCTGAGCCATACAGAGGAGGAGGGGCTGAGAAGGGCCCCGGCTGAGCCAGATGACCCTTCTGAGGAGCAGTGAGACAGTAGCCCCCAGCCTTAAGTGAACCCTAACCCATGCTCAGAGTCCAACAACGCGATAACCGGGGAGGGGCGCTTCCAACTGCATGAATCCACAAAGCAGCTTTCTTTGCAGAGCAGAGCTGAGTAGGAAGGGGCTTGGATACCAGCTCAGTGAAGGGAGACAGCCGAACCCCTGCGCTTGCTTCCCCACTCCCCACTCTGCTGCCTAAGGGTCTGCTTCCTTTGTGTGCCCATTTCCTTGATGACTTTATTCTCCGTGAAAGTGAAATCGTTCATCCTTAAGTCTCCAAACAATAGAGAAAAGTACAAAACAGTGAAGTGCCGGTGACCCCAAACCCTCCACCCCATCTAACCATTGTTAACCCTTTGGTGAAAGCCCCTTCTAGGCATCTCCCTCCACCTGTGTACCCAGATAGATCTATGTATAGATAAAAGTAAAGTGCTCAAATACAAGTCCTGTTCTATAGTCTGTATTTTTTCACCAAACAGTATATGTCGTGGGCTTCTTTCTATGTCAATAAATATATATCAGCATCTATTTTTAATGTCTCTGTGTTATTATTTTCGGAAAAGGTAAAGGAAAAAGGGACGAGAGAAGTAGTGAAGAGCTATAAAGCGGTGGTTTTTTTTTTTTTTTTAAATCAACCTCGATTTGTAGATGTGGTAAAGGGAGGAAGAAATGGGCTGAAACAGTCCCCAAAGGTAGATGGACAGAGCCGCTTGCCGCAACTGGCCTGTCCCGCAGGTCATAGAGCCAGATTATGGCGCGCATTTGTTGACCGCCCCCATTGCTTTCTTCTCTACTGGATCCGAAGGAGTCCGATGGAGGAGGAGTCTGGTGCTGAAGTAATAGCCCCCAAATGGGGATTCCAGAGACACTGTTCCTGGTCACTGTGGGGGAAGAGCGCTCTTCCTCTTCCAGCTGAAATCCTGCTGTGCTTGTGGACATTGGGTCACAACGGTCACAACATGTCACAACAGTCACAACGTGGAATCTCTCCTGCGGCCGGACACCACCCTCTCCTCACTCCCCAGTGAGGGAAAGGAGAGAACAGGTCCTCCCGGGAGCCCAGCGTGGGAGGCTCAGCTCCTGATGGCGCCAGAGCCATCCCGCATAAGCCCTGAAGTGATCAGCTGGAGGACACAGGTGCCCCAGGACTCCAAGCCAACCCCTCCCCACCCCCAAGAATTGAGACTAGCTGGGAGGGATGACAAGCCATCTAGTAGCCCAGAGACACCTGAAGGAACCTGGGGATCGGGAAGCCCCACCCCGCGTTTCAGTCGAGTGGGGGACATTCGTGGGGGACAGAAAGAAAACGTGGACCTTCCTGGAACCTGCCCTGTCCCATCTCTGGATCTCATTTGGAGGGTGATAAAAGAGGATGTGCGTGGCCACAGTCCCCCCACCCCCGGGGTCCCTGTGTCTTGCGTAGGTGCTCACGGTCCTATTTCTGCGAACAGGACAAGGCTGGGGGGGGGCGGGTACTTCCATTTAGGGTGGGATGCGGAGAGGGAACTGAATGCGCAGACCTGAGGCCCAGGTGGGGACGGGCGTTCTTCGTGCCCAAATTGGGGACTCCGCTGTGCAGGAGAGCTTAGCTTAGCATAAGCAGCAGTGGCAGCGGGGGCGTCGGGGGCATCCAGGGAGAAGCACAGTGTTGTTTGGGGAGGGGGAGCTAGGGTGAGGTCGTGTTGACTGGGGAGACACACAGAGATCCGCAGCCATGCAAACCGTGGGAGGAATTGCAGAGTCCAGGGGTCATACAGAGCTCCGGGCTGTGTTGTCCTGGGAACGGCGGCGGAAGGTGAGGGGCCCTGGGGTTTAGGCTAGCAGTTGATGACAGCTCAGTAGGGAGGAAGGGGTGCAGGCTGAGGCCCCCAAGGGAGCAGGGGAAGCTAGGACAGCCTTCCTTGGGCTGCCATACCCAGAACAGGCCTTGAAGTGCTGCTTTTTCCAGGAAAGCCCCTCCGCTCCACAAATGACCTCACCATCTGACTCTAAAACCTGCAAAGGAGGGGTGGCGGGGGTGGGGGGGGTGGTGTGCATATTCACCTCTCAGTGGTGATGGTGGTGAGGGTTGGAGGCTCCGCTTCCTGTGCTCTGCCATCACCCCTCCCCCACCTCAGCACCCCGAAATTGCCTTAATCCTCAGCCTTCTTTCTTAACTCTCATGGTCAGGAGACTGGGTGGGCCTCTCGGCCTCAGATTCCCAACGCTTTACAGCTTATGTAGATTTTCACCCCTAATTCCTTTCTATGTCTCCCTAAGTCTCCCCTTGGGAGGTATCTACCTCCCTCATCTAGTCGAGATTAGAATAGCAGTCCACTTCCCAATCATTTTTTCCTCAATTTTAGTCTAGAAACACTTATCCAATATTTGTGCAAAGACATGGTTTAGGCTGCCCTAATTTCTTCGTGGCACCGGGTAGAATAGAAAGATGGAATGAAACAGCAATAAGTTCTGTCCATTTCCTACCCTCCTTTTCACTGGAGTGAGTTTGGGGGTTCAGTACAGATCATGGTTTTGAAAACCTTCTCTGTGATCCACCCCTTTTTCTTCCGTTGCCCTCCCCTCCGCTGTGTAAATTTGAGATTGTCTAAATTTTTATTTCACCAACCAGATGTAACCTGACATTTCTTTTTGTTATTTCTCTTTAAAGAAAAGAAAAGAAAAGAAATACGTATTTTCCCTAATTAGAAGATATGAAGCTCACACCTGGGCATTCTGATCAGATTAATGGAGTTAGTCTGAAAGGGCTTCACTGGAAGCTGTAGGCTAAATTGCAATGACACAGAGCTCGAGAGTATTATGCTAAGCGAAACAAGTCAATCAGAGAAAGACAAATACCACATGATTCACTCAACCGTGGAATTTTTTTTTAAAGATTTTATTTATTTATTTTACAGAGAGATCACAAGTAGGCAGAGAGGCAGGCGGACAGAGAGTGGTGGGGTGGGGGGAGCAGGCTCCCCGCTGAGCAGGGAGCCCATGTGGGGCTCGATCCCAGGACTCTGAGATCATGACCCGAGCTAAAGGCAGTGGTTTAACCCACTGAGCCACCCAGGTGCCCTCAACCGCGGAATTTAAGAAACAAAATAAAGGAGCAAAAGGGGAAGAGAGAGAGAGAGAGAGAGGCAAACCAAGAAACAGACTGAGCTCTAGAGAACACACTGATGGTTACCAGAGGAGAAGGGTGTGGGAGGATGGGGGAAAGAGGGCATGGGGATCAAGCGTGGGGGCACCTGGCATGATGAACGCGGGGTGAGGTAATAGAAGTGTTGAATCATTCTATCGTACTCCTGGAGCTTCTCTAACACCGTATGTTCCCGAACTGTAATTTAAATCAAAAACTTAAAAAAAAATAACGCTATAGGCTAATTTTCTTCCTTTTTGCCTCATCGGTCGCTAAGAGATGAAAATTGCTCTTTTCTCTTGTCAGAAGAATCCGGCCTCTCTGAGTGCCCTTTTGCGTGAGATCCCCCTCCTTCCTGGAATTCTCTCCCCCTCAGTTTCCATGACACCCCTCTCTTCTGGTCTCCCCCCTCCCTGATCTGGTTGGTGCCGCTGCTCAGTCTCCTTGCCCGAATCTCCTTCCTCTCTTCTTGATCCCTCCACGATCCTAATAAAAAGAAAAAAAAATCCTTACAACTGTGATTTATGATGAGCTTATTGTGGGCTGGGCAGCCTGTACCAAAGTCCTTTAAATGCATTATTAGCTCTTTTAATCCTTTTATTAAACCCCCCAAAATAGGCACTACCATGAGCACACATTTCAGAGGAGGAAACGGGCGGGGAAGTTAAGAAACTTGCGTAGGGGTCCTGCAGCTCCTTGGGGGCGGAGGTCAGACTCCAGGGTGAGAAGGGGCGAGGGCTGGAGCCACGATCATCTGAGTAAACTGAGGTTTGTCTGTGCGGCATAAGGTGACTTGCCTTTCCCAGGTGGGCCCCGTGTAAGACCTGCACAGGGCCTGAGGGTCCCTCGTAGGCTCACAAGAACCATCAGCTGCTATTTCTCTGCTGGAATGCGTTACTCTGCCATGGAAGGGAAGACAGGGACAAATGAGAGGCTGTCCAGGCCATGGGGACGGGCCTTATTTAGTGTTCATCTGACAATGTGACAGTCTGGTCGCAGCAGCGACAGTCGCGGAGTGGATTCAGAAATGCCTTAGAGTAATTTAGTGGCGATGGTGATGACGATGATGAGGATATAGGGTGAGAAGAGAACACTTGTTAAATGCTAAGGCGCTGTCTCCCTGTTTTCTGTGTCCCCAGGGAATGTCTTCTTCCCCCACGTGTCTGTCCTTTCGAAGAGCCAAGTCTTCCTCCACCCAAGACATTCCCCTGAGCAACAGGTGGGGGCGAGGGTAGCTCATCTCAGAGAGACACAGAGACTCCCCAGTGTGTGGGGGGAAAGGGATGTGACAGAGGTCTGAGGAGTCCATTATGATCCAGGTAACCTTGAAATCCTGGGATGTCAGGGGCAGCATAAAAGGGAGCAAAAAAGAGTGGGGCTGGGTCTCCTGCCTCCTGCTGACAGGATGTATGGCTCTCTGGCTGCACCTTCTCATCTCAGGACACAACTGCCAGCCTCTTATGGTCCCTCACAAACGCTCCTTCAGATACCTGCTGCGTTCACTGCCCCATTTTACAGACCAGGACTTTGAAGTACACCCAGTTCTAGTAACTTGCCTCATAAGATCAGACAGTGAATAAGGGCTGGAGCTGGAACCAAACTCCGATCTGCCCCTCGCTGGAGCCAGGAGTCTCTCCTCAGCTGTAGGAGTCATTCTTTTTTTTTTTTTTTTAAGATTTTATTTATTTATTTATTTGACAGAGAGAGAGGTCACAAGTAGGCAGAGAGGCAGGCAGAGAGAGAGAGGAGGAAGCAGGCTCGCCGCTGAGCAGAGAGCCCCATGTGGGGCTCGATCCCAGGACCCTGAGATCATGATCTGAGCCGAAGGCAGAGGCTTTAACCCACTGAGCCACCCAGGTGCCCCATGTAGGAGTCATTCTTATGGGTACAAATGGTCTCATCATTCTACTGGCTGCATCCCGAGTTGGGATTTCTGAACTGTCATACTCGCGAGGCAAAGTCTGCACAGCAAGATGGCCTCCGTCTCGATTTCTTTTATTGACCAAGACAGCAGAAAAACGATCAGTTTAGGAAACTTCCTTCTTAGAGTCTGAAACCATCTTATCCTCATATTTATTTTTATATCCAATTTCTGGGAGAAGATACTAAAAATAATGGGCTGTTGGTAAGGATGTGGGCAAAGAGTCTCTCTCCCACACCGCTGGTAGGACTGAGAACTGACACATTCTTTCTGGAAGGCCAAGCGGGAAATGTATCAAAGGTTGAAATATGAAAAGCCCTGAATCCAGCCACTTAACTTCCTGAAGTTCTTGCTAAGAAAATAACTGAACAAGTGTAAAAAAAGTTTTACAAACAAAGATGTTTACCCTTCTCTTTCTTGGGTCATAGTGGGAAGCTGCGAACAACTTGAAAGACCACGAGTAAGGTTTGGCTGAATAAATGTAGGCTCCGTGCTTGGAAGGGAATGTGATGCTTCCAGAACTCTGGGCGTGCCTTCACATGACTGGGCCTCCAAGACAAATGAAGTGTGGCCCTTCTGGCAAAGGCCCTTCAAAGATCACCAGTCTACCAGGTCCTCTGTGTCACCTTTGACTGCCAACGTGCTGTCCCACTGGCCCGGTGCTCCTCTTGACCTGGCATAACCCTTGCTGGACTTTTAGAATCATCTCCCCTGGCAATCCCTTGGACCAGCTTTCCCTGACTCCAAATCGAGGTCATTCTTTATATCTCAGGTAGTACTTACCATTTTCATCAATTTATATTCAATTAGCCAACATATAGCTTATCGTTCGTTTCAGAGGTAGCTTTCAATAATTCATCAGTTGCGTGTCACACCCAGGGCTCGTCGCAGCATGTGCCTTCCTTCATGCCCGTCACCCAGTTACCCTGCCCCCCCACCCAGTGACCCTCCGGCAACCCCAGTTTGCTTCCCGGAGTTGAGAGTCAGTACTTCTCATTTTGTCCTAATTGCTTATACCTGTTCTGCCCTCTGGGCTTATAACCCCCATACCTAGCAGCCCCCTTCGGATATTTCAGTGCAGAACCCATGCACACCCACACCTAGCGTGTTGCCTCTGGCGGTTGTTACTGTCTCTCCAGGTGTCCCTGTGCCTTGATCCCTCACCACGTTCCAGTGTTTGCTCGAGCGGCGCCTTGCCCGTGAGGCTGACCCGGAGCAGCCCATGAGAAATGGCTTGCCTGGCCACCAGCATCCCCACGACCCTTCCCTGCTCTATTTTTCCATCGCATGCCTCTCTTCTAGGCTACCTAATTTACTGATGTATTATGTCCATTATTTATTCCTGTCTCTCTCCACTGGAATACAAACTCAAGAGGGCGGATGTGTTAGCTTAGTTCACGGGCGCATCCCCAGCTCCTAGGACACTGCCTACAACCCAAGCCAGCTCTCATTATGGATTTGCAGCTGGAATGAATGAGAAGCCCGTCTGCTCTCCTGGAACCCACGCTGCTGGGGAGAAGATGCTCAAGGAGAGAACAGAGCACATGGATCCGCCATTCACCTCTCATCGATGAGGTAAGAAACCTGGGAGACATTCCATTGCTTCTCACTCTCGCAGGCTGTGGCTTATTAGTTGGACCATTCACTCCTTGCGCCGCAGAAAAGTGAGAGATGGGTTTCTTTACAGCTTCATCGCTGTGACGTCATCAGACCTTAGGTTTCGGTGTTTCAGATTCCCAGTCACTCCATGTGCATTTGTAAATATTAAAAGTGACCACCTTGGGTTGCCTGGGTAGCTCAGTTGGTTAAGCGTCTGCCTTTAGCTCAGGTCATGATCCCGGGGTTCTGGAATCGAGTCCTGCATTGGTCTCCTTGCTCAGTGGGAGAGCCTGCTTCTCCCTCTGCCTGCTGCTCCCTCTGCTTCTGCTCTCATTCTCTCTCTCTGACAAATAAATAAATAAAATATTTTTTAAAAAATTAAAAAAAATTAAAAAAATTAAATTAAAAAATTTAAATTAAATTTAAAAAAATTTTAAAAAAAGCAACTGCCTTGTAAAATATGACTGTTTTGGGTACTCTTTGCTCTTTTCCTTATAACAAATAATTAACAAGAGTAATAACAATAATGATGGATACTATTTTCAATTGCTAGTTTTTGAACTTGTCAATAATAGAGTAAGAATCATTAAGCTCATTTTAGAGGGTATAAATGAGTCTCAGTAAGAGAAAGCAAAAGGATAAGGTGATAGAGCAGTAAACAGATGGTAAGCCTGGCACCAAAGTCTGTGAGCTTCCTATCATATATTTCAAGGTCACATATTGACATTACTGGGAAGAACTGCTTCGCAGTAGAATATTAGTAATTAGAGGCAGGGGAAATAGGCAGATGCAAATATTTGACCAGTTTCCTGTCTGTTAAACACAGGCTGAAGCTGTTTGAAAATTTGTAAGTAAAGGAAATTTTAGGGTGCCTGGGTGGCTCTGTTGGTTGAGCGACTGCCTTCAGCTCAGGTCATGATCCTGGAGTCCTGGGATCGAGTCCCGCATTTGGGCTCTCTGCTCTCAGCACGGGCTCTGCTTCTCCCTCTGACCTTCCCCTTCTCGTGCTTGTTTTCATTCTCTCTCTCGCTCTCAAATAAATAAATAAATTCTTAAAAAAAAAGAAATTTTACTAGAGCGACATGATGAAGTTGATTAAAATTTTTTTTAAGTGGATTTACCTTTTTTTTTTTTTTTTTTTAGTAATCTCTACACCCAACGTGGGGCTCAAACTCATGCCCCCCAGGTCGAGTCACATGCTCTTCTGACTGAGCCAGCCAGGCGCCCTGATGAAGGTTGATTTTAAATACCCTGGATGGGGGCGCCTGATTGGCTCAGTTGGTTGAGCCTTCGGCTCAGGTCATGATCCCGGAATCCCGGGATCGAGTCCTGCATCAGGCTCCCAGCTCCATGAAGAGTCTGTTTCTCCCTCTGACCTTCTCCCCTGTCATTCTCTCTCTCACTCTCTATCAAATAAATAAATAAAATCTTCAAAAAAAATACCCTGGATGAACCAAGATCTATTTCAGCTCAAGAAAACATAATTGAAAATAGAATCTCTTTGGTATCATTGATGGCTGACACTTAAGAGACAACATACAAACTTTTTCCTTCGCTGCCTGCCAGAAGGTTTTGTACAACTATTTTATTTCCTAAATAATTTTAGAGTTGTTCTAAGATTAGGATGTTCAGAATGACACAAAACCATGTGAAAGATTTTGTATAGTTAATATTTAAATAACTATAAAAGTACACAGGCAGAGCAAAAAAAGCCATAGGTAACCACTGAAACTTTTGGCATATTTCTTTTAAAATGTTTTCCTAACTCTGTATGTGAGAGTAGATACATATGCAATTTATTGAGGTTTTACTGTCTAGAGTTTTACATGTACATAGCTATCATTTTGGCTCTTTTTTCTAATGATAAGTGTGATCATTTCAAGAGCAGAAATTAAAGGTCATTTGCAAACAGAGGAGTAAGGGCAGGTCAAGTCTAAGCAAATATGAAAACATACAAAAAAGCCTACAAGAAATAAACATGGTTGTTACTGGTCAACAAATCCTGAGCATTCATTGTAATAAGTATGATTGTTTTCACAGGGAAAGCAAGAGAATTGGTGGAAACATCTGAAAATAATGAGGGACATTAATATAAAATCTGAAAGATTGAGAAGAAAATGTTCACTGGGGCACTCAGTGAGAAGATTTGAATAGAAGAAGAGAACCCAAGTTCAGCTACGGGATGGTGGGCATGGTGCCCGTGGGGTCAGGAATGACTTCTCACTGGGAGTCATGTATAGACACCCCAGGACCAGTATCCTTAGCAACTGGGAGCTCAAAGAAAGGAATCAGAGCTTTAACCAGTGTGAAACCTACAAAACCCACCTTCGCAGTCAGAGAGCCCCAAGCAGGAAGTTTAAGAGGCCTCAGAGGAGGACACTCATTTCAAGCGGAAGGTCTTGAACTATAGTGATGAGGTCTTAGCCGCCATGGGATCTTTGTGCGACCTTCAAAGCTGTCAACGGCCGAACTCCCCAAATATCACCGAACACCTGTTGATTTGACAAGGTTGAATGTATTCCTTACCTCGGTATTGGAGACCCCCACCTCACAAGGTTTTGGCAGTGTTTCAGGGAGGGAAGGAAAGATTAGAATTTATTAAGAAATGAAGGTTTTGATTTAAGGCAGAGGGTCTTTCAACACGGAGACTTGGGGCGCCTGGGTAGCTCAGTCGGTTAAGCGTCTGCCTTCGGCTCAGGTCAGGATCCCAGGGTCCTGAGATCGAGTCCCATGTCGGGCTCCTTGCTCAGCAGGGAGTCTGCTTCTCCCTCTCCCTCTGTCCCTCCCCACCACTCATGCTCTCTTTCTCTCTCTCCCTCTAAATTTAAATAAAATTTAAAGATTTTATTTAAATAAAATCTTTAAAAACGAACAAACACGGAGACTTGATTAGGATTGAATAAGGATCATGATGTCAGCAGTCTAAGACTGGGGGAAGCAGCAAGGCGAGGATTTTGAGGAAAGGGAAGGATTTCAGGGAGCAAACCGTTGATGCTTTCCATTGAAGTTCCTGTAATGAGGAGAGAGGAGAGTCCTGGAAAGGCAATGCAAATGAAGACAGTTGACTAGCAAAGTCTTGTGTATGTAGACAGTAAGGTGTGGTTTTATTTCTCAGTGTCCTGGCTGAGTGTGGCAAGAGACTGTTTTCATTCTCACCTCCTTACCATTTTAATGACTATTTCGCCTTAGGTGTGTGTTTATTTTGTGGTGTCAAAATCCTTTTTTTTCCCCCCTGAATCCTGAGAAAAGAGGAGCCCTACTCTTAGGTAGTTTACTAAGTAAGCCCTGAGAGACAAAGGATATAACTAGCTTTAACCACTCTGCTAAACCTGTTCGTTGTCGTGTTACAAAGCAAAATTCAATGGAGTCCATTTTAAAGATGTTATTGGCTTTATTTAAGGATTCGTGAATTGGGCAGCAAGCAGATAGAAAGAGGCTCAGAGATGCCGTACAAGATAAAAGACTCTTGTATACTGAAGGGAGCAGAAACAAGGAAGATACTAGCAAAAAGTGAATTGGTTGTGGTGAGGTCACTTTCTTTTAGGTTACTTCACTAGTACTGACCTGGTAATTCCTGATTTACTGCTTTAGGATTCCATTTCTGGGAGAGGTAGAAACCAATATTAGGTCTGGGTTTGGTGACCGGGGGCTTAGCATAAGCGACTCTATTTTGAGTTAGCTGTCTTAGTTTCAACAGGCGGGTTATTTTATTTAGTCCTCACAAACACCTTGTGAAGTAGGTGCTATTATTACCCCTATTTTATAAAGGAGGAAACTAAGGCTCAGGGAGGTCATAATTAGCTCACATTCACGCACCTGAAAGTACTTTTTTTTCAGGCACATCAAGAAAAACCTACCTCCAACAAAACTGCCTTAATTTTTTTAAAAGGTTTTATTTATTTATTGGACAATCAGAGAGAGAGCACAAGCAGGGGGAGCAGCAGAGGGAGAGGGAGAAGCAGGCTCTCTGCTGAGCAGGGAGCACAATGGGGGCCTGGATCCCAGGACCCTGGGATCATGACCCCAGCAGAAGGTAGACGTCTAACCGCATCAGCCACCCAGGCTCCCCCAAAATTGCCTCATTCTGTTCCACTTTGGCAGGAGGGAGCCTGGATCAAGGTGCAAGATAATTATGGGGCGGATCTGCTCTCTTTGGGGTTCCTGGGGAGAAGGAGGCCAGGGTGGAAGGCAAAAGCCTCCGGCAACCCCAGTTTGGGTCTGGGTGGGCTCCCCTGGGCGGCCGTAACGCCCGCCCCCCTCTGCAGCTCTCCCCTAGGCTGCGGTGTGCACCGGAAGCCGGCCCGCGCCCGCGCCCGCGCCGCCGCCGTGCCCGCCGCTCGCCGCCGTGCCCGCCGCTCGCCGCCAGGGGGCGCTGCGACACAAGCGCCGGGCGGGGAGGGGCGGTGGCCACGTGACCCGGGAGTCGCGCGTGGGGTCGCGGTGTCCTGGGGTCCGCGGGGGTGGCCCCCACCCGCTGCGGGCGCGCTCGCCTGCTCACCCCCCGCCCCCTCCACCGCCTTCTCCTTCCGCTCTGTGGCGGCAGCGACAGCGACTCAAGTCCAGTTTCCCTGACCTGTAACCTCCAGGTGACCCTGCCAAGCAGCCGCGTGAGTTTCCTGGGCACCCGGAGCCCCGGGAGGAGACCCCTAGCTCTGGCTCTGTGGCAGTTTTTGCCCTTCCCGCAAAGCAGGGGGTGGGGGGGTACTCGGGGCCAGGCTTTCCCCTAGCTCGGAGAGGTGCTGTCACATCCCGTCGTCCCGAGGAGGGACGTGCCGTTCCCAGGAGGACCCCGTGGGAGTGAGCCGAGCGCGGGGAGCGGCGGTTGGTGGGGGGTAGTTTGGATCAATTGGCTGTTCTGGCAGGACCTCCTTGCCCAATAAGCGCTGACCAAATTACTCCGACCCCCACCCCCAAATCACCATTTTCACGGATATGCCCTAATTGCACTTGGTTGTGCACTGGGCTTGAGAGGTGCAAAAGGTGATTCTCATACCTGCCTACGTTCCTTACTTGGAGTGGGGGGCCTTACGCTCGCTCTACACCTGGCCTGGCAGAGCGGCCACGGATTGCCCAGGCTGTACACTTGGATCACCCAAACGGAAATGCCTCTTGCACCTCAAGACATCTGACAATTTCACACACACGCAGATGCTGACTTTGATGTGTCTGTCAGCACAACCCTCAGAAACTTCGTTCACCACCATTTTCACCAGGTGTTGTAACGCGGGTAGTCCAGCTGGGGGAAAAAAAGCTAATTTAGAGAGAAACTAAATAATGGGATACATTGAGGGCTTTTAAAAAGAGCCTTGCACTTTGCATACGGTAAAATCCACTCATTTTAAGCGTATTGTTCTTTTTGGTAAATTGGCAGAGTTGTGCACCCATCACTGCGATCTGGTTTGAGCGTTATTTTGGTCCTCATTCACTGCCCTCAGCTCGCTGTCCACCGCCAATTCCCATAAAACCACAGTTAATCTCTCCTCGGACCCCTAGCCCTAAGCAACCATTGATCCTTCTTCTGTCTCTATGCAGTTGCTTTTTCTGGACAGTTCATACAAATGGAAGCCTACACTGTGTGGTCTTTTGCGACTGGCTTCTTTCACTTAGGGCAATGTTTTCCAGTTTCATGAATGTCGTAGCATGTGTCCGTATGCCATTCCTTTCTGTAGCTGAATAATATTCCTTGGTATGGATATACTGCTTTATGGATATACCACCTTTGTTGGCCCATTTATCAGTTGATGGACATTTGGGTTTTTGTGTGTTTTTTTTTGGTTATTAAGAGTAATCCAATAATTGGGAACATTTGTGTAGACATATGTTTTCAATTCTTTTGATTTCACTGCCCTACGCTGGCGCTCCCTCGGCAGGCACCCTTAGCCAATTTCTATCCTAACTCTTAACACACTGCCCTGTAGGCTTGAATTCATTCTCCGTCCCTCCACTAGAGAAGGCAAGGACCATGTTCCCTCGTTCCCTGCTTTACGAGTGGAATTTCTGCGTCAGATGGCAACTGTATGTTTCACTTTTTCGGGAACTTCCAGACTCTTTTCCAAGGTGGCTGCACCATTGAAGATGGCCACTGGTAAATGTGTGAAGTTTCTAATTTCTCCATATCCTTGACAACACTTAGTTGGTCTTTTTGTTTGGTATCTCCTTGTGATGTTAATTTGCCTAGACTGAGTGGTATTTGGTTAATTCGTTTCACTTCACTTGAATGACTAGCTTTTTAAATATTATAAAATCTAGTTGCTGAAAGGAAGAGGCATAGCCCGTCCATGCAAGGAGCTCTTGGCTCCAAGAGGGAGACAGAGAAACATAATTATAGTACAGTGTGTTAAGTGCTCTGACGGAATTGAGCACAGGATGCTGTGGGGGGCAAAGAAGAGGGATCCTAACCTCAGTTGGGAGGATGGAGGAAAATATTCAAGAAGCCTTTTCTAGAAGGGGCTTTTAAAGTACCTCTGGTGTTTGTTTTTTTTTTTTTTTTAAAGATTTTGTTTATTTGACACAGAGAGAGAGGGAACATAAGCAGGGGGAGTGGGAGAGGGAGAAGCAGGCGTCCCGCTGAGCAGGACCCTGGGACCATGACCTGAGCCAAAGGCAGACGCTTAACGACTGAGCCACCCAGGAGCCCCTCTGGTTTTCTTTCTTGTATTTTTATCAAAATTATACACATACGCAGTTTTAAAAGTCAAGTAGTTCCACAAGCTTTGTTATTTTTTTAAAAGATTTTATTTATTTATTTGACAGAGAGAGACACAGCGAGAGAGGGAACACAGGCAGGGGGAGTGGGAGAGGGAGAAGCAGGCCTCTTTCGAAGCAGAGAGCCCGATGCGGGGCTCCATCCCAGAACCATGCCCTGAGCTGAAGGCAGATGCCCAATGGCTGAGCCACCCAGGCGCCCCTGTTATTATTTTTTTTAAAGAAAGGAGCCGCCAGCTTTTCTCCCCATTCCCTGCTCCCCCCCCCCAAAAGCAACCACTTTCTATTCTTTTAACCCTTTGGCTGTTTATTTCTCTATCTTTAAATAGATTAGCATGTTTTTATTTGAGAAAAAAAATAGCCCTGACATAGGCCAATTACCATTTTCATTTGTACTGATTTCTAAGTTGGTCAGCTGCATTAAATATTAACATATGGTTAATTATGGAAACCACAGTCACAATGCAACCTACCTTCTTGCAAATTAAACGAAAGAAGACAGGCATTTCCAACAGTTAGGTACTGAAGTAAGACAAGATAATGCATTTTAAGGGACTGGCTAAGGAGTTTTCCTTACTGGTATTTTAGTACCATATAACTTCAATAAGCCAGAACCCAGCTATAACCATTAATAAAGAAGGATGTTCTTTTCACTCAAACACAAAGAAAAAGCCAAATCACAGATAAGCGGCATAGGACAGAGGTTGGCAAACTATGACTTGTGATCTAAGAAAGTTTTATCAGATGAACCATTATAATCAGCTAGTTCGTGGGGAACACTTGACTTTCAACCACAGTTAAACAAAATGTTATTCTTCTATTCCATTTTTTTTCACTGGTAGACCTGTATAACAAAAGCTTATAGTCCATTATTGTATTTCTGTCATTATATTTTATTATGAAGCCTAAAAGTTTTATTTTCTGTCCTTCACAGAGGTTTGACAACTCTTGGTTTAACAGAATGAACAGAAATTGCCACGTACTTGCTGGGTGACTTTGGGAAGTCCCTTCATTTCTCTGGTCTTGATTTTTGTTATATATAAAATGGACATAAAGTGTGATGGGTGGAGGAGATAAGCTCTCGGGTGAAACTCCCCCTTCCTCTAAGTTTTTTATTAATTAGTTAATTATGTAAGCATCTATTGAGCTACTAACGGATCCCAGGAGCTATTAAAGGCATTGAGGATAGAGCAGGAAACAAGATCCTGTCCTGAAAGAGGATACTATTCTAAATGAAAAGAGACTAAAGATGCAAAGTGTGGTCTGAGATTGGATCCTGATTGGAGCAAGCCAGCTTTATCGGACATTCGGGGGAAAGTAGGGAAATTGGAATATGGTTGGGAATTCGATGAGATAGAAATTTATTAACATACAACAGTGGAGGTGACTGACTGATTAAAAAAAGTCACAAAGCGTTATGTACCCATATTATCTCATTTTGGTAGAAAGTGCAGATATGTATCATGTACTCTTAGAAGCAGATCTGAAAGGATATGCACTAAGCTCTTTTTTTTTTTTTTTTAAAGATTTGAGAGAGAAAAAGATGGCACGAGTAGGGGAAGGGCAGAGAGAGAGAGGGAGAAGCAGACTCCCCGCTGAGCAGGGAGCCCGACAAGGGGCTCGATCCCAGGACCCTGGGATCATGACCTGAGCCAAAGACTTAACCGACTGAGTGAACCCGGGCGCCCCCTGTACCAAGCTCTTAATATGGCTAATTTCTGGGAGGTGGGAATATAATGTTTCTCCTTTCTTGTTTTTGTTTCCTAATTTTCTACAGGGAACCTACACTGCTTTTTATAAAAATAAAATATTCTGTCTAATTGAAACAGAATCTCTCCCTTTGTGGAGTTTACACGTCAGAGTCTCTTGCATTACTGTTGCTGATTCTGTCCCTTGTTTTGCGGGGAAACAGCTGTAAATGAAGACTGCTCTCTCCCCCTGCAGGTGACGAAGGAGCATGGCTTTCTCTGGGAACTCGGAGCATGGCTTTCTCTGGGAACTCGCCGGGAACCGATGCTATTGGCTTTTTCCTTGGAGTTTTCCTGGTGAGTAGAGCCTTCGTACACCCAGCGCTTTAGGAAGGGGTGGGATTCTGTAGGGCGGCCGAGCATTAAAAAAGGTCAAGTTCAAGTGAGGCCAGTGTTGGCGGTGTCCATCTGGGCAGTCACTGTCTAGGAGAGAAGGTGTCCAGTCTGATACCGGAGGTGGATTTGTCTCTCTTGCATCTGTGGACACAGCGTTGTGACGAAGCATTTGAATCTTATAACTACTTCTCTTATTCTAGGCCTGGGCTCCGTATACCTGCCTCGTCTTTTGGTCAGTAAAGTCTGGTTGGAACACAGCCATGCTCATTTGTTTATGAGTCCCCATCCCTGCCCTTGCCCTGCAGTGGCAGCGGGGAGCAGCGGCCCAGAGACCGCATATGACCCACAGAACTAAAAACGTTTATCGTCTGGCCCTTGAAAGAGAAAACGTGGGGACCCTGGGTCTTGCCACTTCCCAGTTCAGCGAACGAACTCTGATTTATAAACGTCATCCTCTCCTGAGCATTATTAGTGTGTGCGCCACTGTTCCCAATGTCACATAACTCTAGGTTACTCGTGATGTTAGATTTCTTACCCTGCAAAGTGGCGGTGAAGGCCAGACCATAGAAAAACAGAAATTTCTGGAAACTTCCGGAAACTTCCAGGAAAATGATAACCTGTGAGCCCAATCAGTAGCTGGCTAGTTGGTCCTCCATTCATCTAGCTAAGATCTACTTAGGCTTCAAATTTAGTTCAAGTGTCTCCTCCTCCCAGAAGCCTCCTCTCACACCTCACCCTGATTTCACTGTCCCAGGCCAGTGCTCCCACAACACCCTTAGCAGACCCCGATCATAATACTTAGCACACCCCCCTGTAAGCGTGGATTCATCCTCGGACCATCCACCAGAGAGGGCAAGGACCATGTTCGCTCATTCCCTGGCGTAGCCTGAGCCCAGCATAAAGCCTAGCATATAGAAGCACATAGTAGCTCCCTAGCTGCGTGTCCTCGGCCACGCTGCTTCTCTGGACCTCAGTCTTCCTGTTGGTAAAATGGGGATAATGGTAATGGTATCTCCTTGTATTGTTGTGTGGATCAAATGTGTGTATATTAGCTATTCAGCGCATACTTGTGGAGGAACGAAGGAATGCATGACAGATAGGAACTTGTTTGGGTTGTACTGGGCACAGTGAAAGTCTGCATCAGCCGTACCTAGAATCACAGGGATTCACACGGATCGTTCTGTTTGCTCTGTTTGCACCAGCAACACACTCGTCCTCCACTGGCCACCCACACTAGAGCAGCCTCCATCCATCCCGTCAGCACTTACGGACTATCCGCTGTGCGCCGACTATGCTAGACATTAGGGATGTACAGGGATACCCAGCGTCTCCACCCTCGTGGAGATTACGTTCTAGTGAGGAAGATGGGTCGCAAACTGATACGTCATATATTACAGACCAGCATCAGTGATAAAATAAACAGGCTAAATCACAGTCATTGAGATGGGCTCTTACCTGTCTCGTGATCAGAGATAGCTTCTTCAGAGAGGTGACATTTGAGATGAGGCTGGAGGAATGAGCCAACCATGAGAGGAACTGGGGAAAGAATATCCTAGGCCGACGAAGAGTGCGTGCGAAGGCTGAAAGCTGTCAAGGATGTGGCACAGTCAAGGACATGGAAGGAGGCAAAGGAGGTTGGCAGGGTCAAGAGGCTGGGCTCTTTCTGAGAAGAGAGGGAAGCGGTTTAATGATTGTAAGAAGGATACGAAGATCGGTCACTCTGTGTTTTTAGAAACTTAAAAAAAAATCCGTATGGGAGAATGATGGCGCCTCCCAAAGATGCTCACATACTAACCCCCAGAACTGTGACTGTGAGGCTTTATATGACAGAAGGGACACCGTGTGTGTGACTCGGGATGGAAACCTGAGGAGATTACCCTGGTGGGTCCAATAGGATGACAAGGGTCCTTGTGAGAGGAAGGCAAAAGGGGCAGAGTCGGAGAGAGGGACTGTGCGCATGGAAGCAGGGCTCCCTGCCAGAGCGATTTGAAGACAGAAGAAGGGGCCGCAGCCAGGGAATGTAGGCAGCGCATAGAGGCTGGGAAGGAAGGGGAACAGCATCTTCCTTAAAGCCCCCAGAAAGGGGAACGCCTGGGTGGCTCAGTCGGTTAAGCATCTGCCTTCGGCTCAGGTCATGATCCCGAGGGTCCTGGGATCGAGTCCCGCATTGGGCTCCTTGTTCAGTGGGGAACCTGCTTCTTCCTCTGCCTGCCGTTCCCCCCACTTGTGCTCACTCACTCTCTCTCTCTCTCCCCCTCACAAATAAAATCCTTAAAAACAAAAGCCCGCCAGAAGAACACAGTCCATGCCGACACCTGGACGTTTAGCCTTATGAATCTCAGTTTGGACTTCTGACCTTCAAAACTGTAATATCTTACATTCGTGGCATTTTAAGCCAGTATATTTGTGCTAATTTGTTACGGGAGCCACGGAAAACCAATGTTCCTTGTGTGGAAAGAGAAACCAAAAACTAATGAAATTAATGATTTACAGGGGTGGATGGGAACTTTGGAAAAGAGTATTTTGACTTTGTATTCTCCAGTAGTGTTTCCCAAACAGAGTCCCCTAGGGAGCTGCGGGGCGGTGGGGGGGGGGAGCTCTGGGAGATGGCCTCCCCTCCAGCATTTGTAATCGGGTAGGGTAGGCTGAGGCTGGAGCTCAGCATTTGCATCTCTAACAAGTTCCAGGATGAAGCTGATGCTGCTGGTTCAGGGGGCACACTTCAGAACCCCTGTTGGCTGAAGACCATCCCCCACCCCCAAACAGAAGAGAAATCCCTTTCGCTAGATAGTGGCTTTGTTTTCCCCAGGGATACGGGTTGGCAATTCTGAATCTACGTAGATTCTAGTCTTGAGCAAATGATCTATTGTGAGTAACGAGAACCACCTTTTACTCTGCCGGAGGAAGGAGTTACATGGAAGAAAAGACAGGAGACTGGTGGTGATCAGAGGTTATCGGCACGAACGCACCATGTGTCGTTTTGTATGTGCGCACGCGCCCACCCAGAGACAGATACAGAAATAGAATGGTTTGTGGATATGCGTGTATCTCCTAGCTTTGTCTGCTTAGAAGGCCTGGAAGCAGTGACACCCCAAAGCCAGGGAACACACCTAGCACTCAGATCTGGGTTTCAAAACACCATTCTCCAAATAAAAGGAACCAGAACTCTCAGAGAAATGGGCTGATTCCCAGACTGGTGCAGGGAGACTAGAAGATGAGCCTGGAATGTCTTCTTCTGCCAGAAAGTAAGACAGTGTCCATGCAATAATGGCGACATGCCAGGAGGATGCGGGAGTCACTTCGAAGGAGTTTCCAATGGTGAACTCTGTGACAAGCCGCAAGCTAATTAATAGTAGTAATGGATCATAACCCAGAGAGTAAAATTAGCACCCACGGGTCCATGCAAATATAAAGAAATAACTGAGTAAATAAACAAACTAGGGAGAAGGCAAAGCACTTGTTTACAACAACATTCCAATTAATAAAATGTAGAAAGAACAATGGGACTAGAAACTTCTTCGGCAAGCGCCATGGTAATAACTATTTCAGGCCAGAACCATCCATGCACCGAGAAGGACGCGCCATCAGATCTGTAGTGTTCTTGGCGAACGCACATAACCTAAATGGAGTCCTGACGAGCCATCGGATAAACCCCAAAGTGAAACCAGCTAGTGTTTTTCAAAAGCATCCATGGTAATGAAAAGAGACCGAGGAACTGTTCGGGGTTAAAGGAGTCAAAGAAGACAAATCTGATCCCCGACCTGAAAAAAGGACATTGGGACAAATGGAAAAAATACAGTCTATTGATAATAATATTGCATGAACATTAACTTCTAGGTCTGTAATTCTGTACTGTGGTTCAATAAGATGGTAATATAAGTATATGTAAGATGGTTATAAAAAATGGGAAATCTGGGTAGGGTATAGGAGGACACTTCATACTAGTTTTGCAACTTCCTGGTGGGGGGGTAAGTCTATAAATTTTCAAAAGAAAAGTTGAAAGTGAAGTGACCTGAGCCACCCTGGGATCATGACCTGAGCCGAAGGCAGACACTTAACTCACTGAGCCACCCAGGGGCACCTCAATGTTGTGGATTCAGAATCCTCTGTTATGTAAGCTGGACAATTTATCATGGGGTTCACATTTTATCTTTGTTTCCCCCCCATAGTTTTTAATAGTGTTCCTCTCATCCAAGGGAGAACAAGGAAAAGGGGGGGGATTTCTTTGGTCCCTTCCTGTGTTTACCTCTGCCAAGGACTTTCCTCTTGAGAATCTATCTCTGCCCTTTTCAAGGAGGGGTTTGAATTGTGCTGTCACCCAGACTGTGACCTTTGCAGAGCCCTGTTGGCCTGCTTGGGGTTTCCACATGCTGTGCCCTTCCCTACATTTAGGCCTTTACCTGGAATGCTCTCATTAAAATTTTGTCTGTCTTTCAAGGCTCAGCTCCAGAACCGCCCCCTCCAAGTTGTCTTCCTGGATTTACTCAGCCCAAAGCTATACTTCTCTTTCCTGGGTAAGTCCTAGCTCTTAGCTCATTCCTCTTATTTGCCCCCTAGTCCCTCATCCGCAACCATATTCATTGCTTTGTACTTATTTGTATGCATGACTTATATCCTCTCTTCTACCACATTAAAAATTCTTTGGGAGTAGGCACTTAAACTTTGTTCAGCTTGCAGTGAATTATTTTTTTCCTCATTTTCAGTTGTAGAAAAGGTTCAGCAGTAAAATAAGTTGATAAATTCCACCGCCACCCCCATGTACTTTGAATTGAATCTTTAGTTCCCCTCGTTTCTATAGAGGACTTTCTCTGTGAAATGTTGGAGTCACTTCCTTTGTCCCCAAGGGCCTCCTTGACAATTTAAAGCCTGTTGCTCTAGATTTTCTTTTCCATTGCTTGGGTGGATTGATTCCACCAGGGGGCGCTCTTTACTACGTATAGGTGCATTTCTTTAGGAGGCAAAAGAAAGGAGACTTTCAGGTAAAATATCAGAGCAATGGAAAAACAAACAGTAAGAGATTGGAACTGAACATCTCCCGAGATTTGACTTTGTCCCAGCACTAGCTGGCTACTCGAGCGGCATTTCACTTGTTATATTGTGTTTTGGTATGATTCTGGCCCTTGTGTAAAGACTTCCCTCTTTGTAACCTGCTTCATTTATTTCATCTACAAATATGTATATATTTTTTAGATTTTATTTATTTATTTGACAGATAGAGAGTACAAGTAGGCAGAGCAGCAGGCAGAGGGAGAGGGAGAAGCAGGCTCCCCGCTGAGCAGGGAGCCTGATGGGGGCTCGATCCCAGGACCCTGGGATCATGACCCAAGCTGAAGGCAGAGGCTTAACGGACTGAGCCACCCAGGCGCCCTGTCATCTACAAATATATATTGAGCATGTACTTTGTGTCAGATATTACTGTAGACACCAAGGCTTCATCTGTGAACAAAACACACTAAGTTCCTGACTCACAAAGCTTATATTCCTATGTGGGCAACAGATAATCCCTCGAGATAAACACATAAAATACATAGGACAGATAGGGATAAATATCAAAGCAAGAAAAACAACTCAAGGCTTTATAGGCCATTGTAAGAATCTTGACTTTTTCCTGGAGTGTGATGGGAAGGAATGGGGAATTTCGAGTAGAAGAGTGATGTGATTTGACATATTTTAAAAGGATTGCTCTAGCTGTGTTTTTGGATAAGAAGTTATCAGGGGACAAGCTTGGGGCAGTCTGATAGCTATGGAACTGGGGAGAAGTTGTTGGGTTTTGGGGTGTATTTCGAAGGTAGAGCCAAGTGAATTTGCTAACAGATCAGATGTAGGATGTCGGAGAAGGAGGAATGAAGGGAAACAGGGTCACCATGTTGCATAACACCAGTAGCATTGAATAAATGTGGCTGGTGCCCTCTGGAGTTGTGTAACACAGAATTTCTGTTCTGGATGTTGCCAAGGTTTTTGTTCTGAGCAGCTGGAAGGATGGAGTTGCATTGGTAAAGGCTGTGGGAAGAACAAGGTTGGAAGTATATCAGAAGCTCCATTTTGAAAGAAAGTGAAGACACAAAGGGAAACCTATTCCATGCTCATGTACTGGGGAGAATCAGTATTGTTAAAATGTCTGTACTCCCCAAAGCAATCTATAGATGGAGCGCAATCCTTACCAACATCCCAATAGCATTTTTCAGAGAAACAGAATGAATAATCCTAAAACGTTTATGGAACTGCAGAAATCCCCAGGTAGCCAAAGCAACCTTGAGAGGGAAGAACAAAGCTGGAGGCATCATGCTCCCTGATTTCTATATTATTATGTTCCAAAGCTATAGCGATTAAAATAGTATGGAACTCGCATAAAAGCAGACATACAGATCCATGGAGCAGGATCGAGAGCCTGGAAATAAACCCATGCCTGTACGGTCGGTAAGTGTATAGCCAAGGGGAGCAAGAATATACAGTGGGGAAAGGAGATCTCTTCAAGAAATGGTGTTGGGAAAACTGGGCAGCCACATGCCAAAGTGTGAAACTGGGCCACTGTCTTAGCACCATACACAAAAATTAACTCAAAATGGATTAAAGACTTGAATGTGAGACCTGAGACCATAAAACTCCTAGGAGAAAACACAGGTCATAAGCTCCTTGTTGTAGGTCTTGGTGACGAGTTTTTTGAATCTGGCACCAGAGACAAAAGCTATGAAAGCAAAAATAAATACGGGGGATGACATCACACTGAGAAGCTTCTGCACAGCAGAGGAAACCATTCACAAAATTAAAAGACCATCTACCGAATGGGACAAAATATTTACAAATCATGTATCTGATAAGGGGCTAATATCCAAAATATATAAAGAACTCATCCAGCCAAGTAGCAAAAGGCAATCTGATTAAAAATTGCCTTTAGATCTGAGTGGACATTTTTTCCGAAGAAGACATCCAGATGCCCAACAGGTACATGAACATATGCTCAGCATCACTCATCATCAGGGAACTGCAAATCACAACCACAGTGAGCTATCACCCCACACCTGTCAGAATGGCTAGTATTAAAAAGCTAGAAATAACAAGTATTGGCGAGGATGTGGAGAGACGGGAACCCTCGCACGTGGCTGGCTGGAAGGCAGATTGGTGCCGCCATTATGGAAAGCGGTATGGCGAGTCCTCAGAAAATTAAAATGAAACTACCATATGAACCAGCAAGTCCACTTTGGGGTATTTATTCAAAGAAAATGAAAACACTAACTTGAAAAGATAGATGCACCTCATGTTCATTTCAGCATTATTTACAGTAGCCAAGATGTGGAAACTACTGAGTGTCCATTGATGGATGAATGGAAAAGGAATGTATATATATACACATACACACATATATGTAGTGGAATATTGTATGTATTACATATATATACACATGTACACACATGTATAAATATATGGAATATATAAATATATATAATAGAATATTATTCAGCCATAGAAAAGAATAAAATCTTGTCATTTGCAACAACATGGTTGGACCTTGAGGGCATTATGCTAAATAAAATAAGATAGGCAGAGAAAGACAAATACCATATTATCTCATTTCTATATGGACTCTAAAAACAAACAAACAAAAAAACCAAAGAAAAACTAAGCTCATTGGGCACCTGTGTGGCTCAGTTGGTTAAGAGATTGCCTTTGGCTCAGGTCATGATCCCGGGGTCCTGGGATCAAGTCCTACATTGGGCTCCCCCTGCTCTGTATCTCCCTCTACCTGCCACTACCCCTACTTGTGCTCTCTCTCTCTGTCAAATAAATGAATAAAGTCTTAAAAAAAAACAACTAAGCTCATTGATACAGAGAACCCATTGGTGGTAGCCAGAGGCAGGGGATAGGTGTAGGAGAAATGGATGAACTGTTTTCTTTTTTTTTTTTAAGACTTTATTTATTTGAGAGAGAGAGAGATAGCATGAGCAGAGGGGAGGGGCAGAAGGAGAGGGAGAAGCAGACTCCCTGCTGAGCAGGGAGCCCAACATGGGACTCCATCCCAGGATCCTGGGATCATGACCTGAGCCCAAGGCAGACTCTTAACTGACTGAGCCACCCAGGTGACTTGAACCGAGTTTTAAAAACTTTAATTAAATCGTTGGAAAAAAAAATACTGTGGGAAGAACAAAGTTGGAGGTATATCAGATGTTAACTTTTGGATATGTTAAACTTGAGATGCCCATTAGACATGTAAGTGGAGGTGTCGAGGAAGCTGTAGGCTGTATGAGCCTGGCATTCATAGGAGTGGTTAGGGCTGGAGATGAACATCTTTTAGTTCTAGGCTTCTAGATAGTATTCAGAGCCCTGAGATGGATGATAAGAAGACACCAGAAGACACTGAGAACAGTTAGAGAAGAGAAGGGGACCAAGGACCCAGCCCCGGGGCACTCCCACATTTAAAAGTTAGCAAGACAATGAGGAACAAGCCAAGGAGACTGGCAGGCTATGGCCAGTAAGGCAGAAGGAAAACCAGAAGAGAGTGATGTCATGGAAGTCAAGCGAAGAAGATTCTTCGAGGTAGGAGGACTGATCAACTTTGGAAAGTATCTCCGTTTGGCCAAGCAAGAGGAGGGCTGAGAATTCTCGGTGGACTTTAGAAACCTCGGGGCCTTGATCACAGCCATTTCAGGGGGCGGAAGCTTGATGGGAGTGGATTCAAGAGAGAAGGGGGAGGAGGGAGATCGTCCACAGGGGATGTAGACAAGCCTCGTGAAGAGTCGTGCTGTAAATAGAAGAGCAGGGAAGTGGGGTGGTCACTGGAACCGTGTGGGGGGTGTTTTGAGGGGGTCCTTAGCATGGGAAGAGTAGAAAGTTTGCCCCCGGAGTGCTCACTGGTTGTTGGAGTTCACTTGTCCGTATTCACCGGCATGTCTTGGCCTAGCAGCCAGCCGTCCTCAGAGAAGCCAGAGGGTGAGGGAAGGGAAGTTGTCAGCAGGTCTGAGCAGAACAGACTAGGGAAACCCCTGGCCAGCCTTTAAGGGAACCGGACTTAGAACCTCTGTGCTTAGCAAAGGAGAGAGTGTCTCCGAGTGTGGGAAACAGAACAGAGCCATGAGCTGTCGCTGTTCCAAGTGGCCCCCGTGGTGACTGCGGCCTCCTTTGCCAACCTTGGAGGATCTGGCTTCAGTTACACTAAAATGGGCGTGGGGGTCCCCTTCCAGAAACATTACCTATTGCACAGAAGAAAGAGGAAAAGAACTTCCTGCAGATATGGTGGGGATGGCCAAGCGCCAGGGAGAGCTTGAACGCAGTGGCAAAACGGACATAAACATTCAGGCCTCAGTTCCACGAGGTCTTTCCTTGGTCCCGGGTAAGAAGTCCCCTCAGCCGCAGAACACGGCATGGCACAGGGCTTGCTGCTTAGCTCCGTGTTTTGGTTGTGACGGCTTCGGAACCGCGGCTGAGTTTTCCTGGCCTCCGTGTACCCTTCGGTTGTGAATTTCTTTCCTCTTCTCCGGTCTTCAAGGCCCCGCCCAGTGTTCCCTGTTGGGCAGAGCCTGCTCTGAGCCCCCTCTCAGGCGAGATGAATCCTTTCCTTCTCAGCGTTACCATAACCACTTTTTCTCCTTGGGCCTCAGTTTCTCACCCGCTTCATCTCGATGTAATAAGACCAGGATTCCCCTCGTTGGGGTTTTGCCAGGAGTACAGAAGCTGATACACACGTGAAGCACCTAGCACAGCGCCCGGCATGTGGTCGGTGCCCAATATGCCCTTGGTACTTGTCTCTCTTCTCGAGGAATGCGACCGTGCCTTTATCTTTGTGCCACTAATTCGTAGCAGCTGGTCTGGCGTAGAATACTAGGTGCTTAATAAGTTTTTGTGTGAATAAACCAGAGTTCTGAATCAGAGTCGGTTCCCGTTCCGTGCTCTCGTATGTGGAGAGCCCTTTTAACATCTCACTTACTTATTCCTGTGTACCAGTCCATGTGGTTAAGGACGAAGGTTCTAGAGCCTGTTCACCTGGTTCGTATCATTGCTTTGCCACTTATTCGCTTATTAACCTATCAGTGCCTCGGCTTCCTCGACTAGAAAGTGAGAAAGAAATATGGGAAGTTAAACAGAGTTCCTGAATGCTCAAGGGTTAACTACACTTACTATTAATCTTATTGTTAAGTACATGATTTATTGAACACCTATGATGTTTCAGGGACTGTGCTAGACTGTCGAGATGCAAAGAGGACTAAAGCTTAGTCCCTGCTCTCAAGTCAGCTTGTACAGAGGCCAGTAGAGGACCAGAGAGTCTCTCCCGCCCTTTCACATGCTCCCTCCCCATGAACTTTCTGAAAAGATTGGCATTTATATTCTTCCCTTTCTCACCCCAAAGGGGCCGGGTGAGAGGGAATGGAAAGAGTGGTATGTTTTCTAAGAAAAGGCCAGGACCCCTTTCTAGCTCGCGCTTGTAATAGAGACCTCGCGGAGATGGTGGGAAGGGAGCCATATTTAAATGATTGAGGTCAAGGGCAGGGAGCTGGAGGATGAAAACCTCTATGCCTCTGTCTCTGAGGAAACCAATAAAGCCATTGAAGCTTGTCCATTTCCCCCAAGCAGTTAATGCGAACAGTAGAATTTAGAACCCGGTGTTCCTCTGGAGCTGAATTTGGCAGGTGATAAGCAACTTGTAAAAGGGCTTATTATTTGAGCAGAGCTTTGGCTGCCTGACTTTTCAAGTTGATTATTTATTTTGCGTGTTGTATAACAGAGCATTGGGCAACGCTCAGAAGAGGCCTTCTGGGTCAGAGAGTAGGGACTTTTCTGGCTCTCCCTTCCCAACAGAACCAGATTCTAGCTGCAGAATGAGGGGCAAGCTTACAGATGAGCCCAGGCTGTGGCTTTTGGAGAGCCCTTAGCCACCAGACCGGCCTTCTTAATCAACAGGGGCTGGACACATCCAAGTTTTCCTTAAGTCCTGGTTCAAGAAAAAAAATGGGCACGTGTAATTTCTCCAACTTACACTGATCATGCGACCTTGCCTTTGACAGATACGCTTTTCAAGACCAACTTTCGGTCATCTGCTATAGGCCATCATACATGAGGTCCCCGTCATCTCAGGGAGGACATGTTCTGAAAGGTAGAGCTTTCTGCGGGTCCTGGTGAAAAATGGCCAAGAGGTCTTCCCTCCTCCGTGAGGGGGGTGCCAAGGCGAAATCGTCCCCGGCCCTTTCGGTTCAAGCTTTAAAGCCTTGTGCCTCCCAGCCTTTGCTAGCTAACCCTGCTGGCTTGTTGGCATCTTGAGGATTTAGAAACACAGAACGAGGGAAGTTTCTTGTCTTTCTATTCTAAACTTTAAAAGTGGATGGAACCTGGTCCCTCAAGGGATTGAAATGGGCTTGACAGAGAGAAACTTGGTTGTGTCTTTTTTTCCCCTCACTTTTCTCTTATTTGGTTTTGATGGCAGCCCGAATCCGTGAGGAAGTTCTGATGTAGAGGCTCTAAGCCAGTTTGTGTCCAGTGATGGTAGGAAAATGGGAAGTGGCAGGAGGTGACAGGTGCCCAGGAAGAGAGTTCATGAGCTATTGAACGAATTTTCGGTGTCTTAGGATATTTTGCAGACTGGCTGGCCCTTTCCTGTCATGTAGCAATGCCATCGGGAGCCCGTGAACTTGAAGGGCACCATGGCAGAGAAAAAGACAGCTGAAAGCCCACGTACCTTCATCGCCTCATCCCAGAGGGGACGCCCGTCACGTGTGCCTGCATTTCAGCTACAGGAACTCATCACCTAACCCTGACCTAACTGCAAGGGAGACTGGGATATGGGGCAGCTGGCCATGGCCTCCATGGCATTCCCCGGGTCCCAGATGACCATTAACTTCCCATCCCACTCAGGGAATGTAGGAGTGATGCCAGTGTTCTAATTCTGTAACGCACTGAGCAGCGATCACTGAAGCCCCTCTTCCGTGCGGCAGAGGGCTCGTTTTCTCCCTTCTGCTTCTGTCCCTGAGAGTCCCACTCCATGTGAACAGAAGAGGAGCCTCCGGGTCAAACACCTCTGGCCCCCGTCCCGGGCTCTGGTTCTGCCTGGAGCTGTGGGAGCATCAGAGAAGAAAGTGCAAGAGAGTTGTTCTTGGTCAAGTTGATCTCCCAAGGCCGGGTAGGCCGTTCATGTCTGCAGTGGTCCTAAGGCCTCAGGCTTGATTCAGGTCCATTTAATTTACAGTGAGCGCTCTGACTGGATTGGGTGAGCAGACTCCCCCAGTGTCCATGAGTATCACCGGGCGAGGGAAGGTGGTCCTTCTCCCAGGAGGAGGGTGACTAGTGGAGCCATGTCCAGATTTCTTGCTGGAAGTGAAGACCAAACTCCCAGAAAGACCTGAGAGGTAAAAAGTGGTTGAAGCGGTTGGCTGTTCCTGACCTGATTCAGTGTTTACCTGTACTGTAACCACCGGAGTATACTAGAGGGAGAGAGAGAGAGTGTGTATGTGTTTGTTTATATATATGTGTATGTATGTATATGTATGCATATATGTATGTATATAAAATATATAAGTGCTATTATATTCTGTGTGCGTCTAGTTTTCTTGAATCGGGGTGAGACTTGCCCAGATGTTAGTTCGTAAATATAAACCACATCGGCTTTGTAGAATCACCGCCAAACTCATTATGGTTCAAGCACTTCCAGGATCTGCGTACAGCAGTCATTTGGGTTGGAGTTTCCCATTTAAATTTATTTCACGCAATTCAACCTTATGTCCTTTCTAATGTGTTCTTAATTGTGTCTCAGTTATTTCATTACATCATCTGTAAATCTAGTTGTGAAAACATCGTTTGAGGGCGGCTGTTTACACTTCCCTTTTCTTTTGCCATAGCGTGATTTTGATTCTTCAATTTGACACTTTCATGTCTTCCTGTTCCTGTTTCGTATCTTGGCTATGATCACTTTCCTTCCTAAGATCCCTCCTCCTCCCCAACATCAAATCCCAAGATTTTCCCCTTTTCCATATCTCTGGTTGGAGATCTTATGTATGATTTCTAGTAAAACTTTGAAGTGGTGGAAGAGGTTTAACTTTTAGCCAGTTGGACTCTTTGAGACTTACGTGATCACTCCAAGGACTTCAAAGAAATTCACCTTAAAACCTAAAATATTCTACTGTGATATTTCATTTGTCTTCTCCAAATATCTGGAAACTCGGTGGGGATGAGTTTTACCTTTCCTGTTTGACAAATGTCAAATCAAGGTTCAGAGATGACCAATAACATTTCCACTTATGATCATCCTGCTGGTCGGTGGATGTCCAACCCCACATCACGAAATGATGACCTGTGGGTTCTGGCTGATTATTTCCAGCTTGGGCTAATAATGATACTGGACAGGCTGAGGGAGACTTCTTTGCATCCTGTGGGGGGGTTAATGGTCTGGCAGAGGCAGAATTCTGGGGTTAGAAGTCCCCAGAGGGCAGGGACCCCAGCATGTAGGCCATCCTCCTTTTTTATCCTGTGCATGACTGGGCCTTTGGGGCCCGGCCCAGCTCTCCCAGCAATACCTGGTGGTAATCCTTGCCTACTGAGGAAGTGGACATGGTGGGGATTTCTCTGTCAATAACGAACATTTTCAAGGGTTGGTTCTTTGAGTAAGTGATGGCTGAGGCTGGGAGAGAGAACAGCCTTCCCTCCAGCTTGTCAAATGAAGCAACGGCTATGAGAGTGGTTTCTAAATCGTGAAAATATGGAACACACGATGGCTATTGCTATCGCCTTGTAAATTGCACCAGTCGCTTTTCTCCCAAGATTTTTAGGAAAGATCTCAAGTATTGCTACAGTTAAAAACTTCAAAAATCACCTTGTTTGGCTTACTTCTGATAAGTGCTTTTTCTTTTCTTCTTGAAGGTAGAACCCATGGCTTATTTCTCATTTCCCCCCAGCTTCATTGAGGTATAATTGGTTTCCGGAAAAAAAAAAAAACCCTTGCAAATAATGAATATATAAAATTTGGTGAGTTATGGACGGACCTCGAAGATGTTATCCTAAGTGAAATAAGCTGGTCA
Organism: Martes martes; assembly: GCF_963455335.1. NCBI lineage: Eukaryota > Metazoa > Chordata > Mammalia > Carnivora > Mustelidae > Martes > Martes martes. The sequence continues at coordinate 91,953,393 of NC_137897.1, forward strand.
CAGGACAGATGCTGCGCAATTCCTTACACACGAGGTGTCTAAAATAGTCAAAGGTATAGAGGCAGACAGTAGGATGGTGTTATTAGGAGATGGGGGGCGCAGGGATGGGGGCTTGTCGCTCAATGGGCATAAAGTTCCAGTTATACAAGAGGAGTAAAGTTCCAGGTAGCTGCTGTAGGGCGTAGTGCCCAAAGTTAATAATAGAGTATTGTGCACTTAAACAATTGATTAGTGCATTTTTTTTAACACCATTGGGTTTCCCTAAGGATCTGCCTAAGCTTGAGAAATCACCTTTTTCTTTTTTTTTCTTTTTTTTAAATTTAATTTCTTTTCAGTGTAACAGTTCATTCTTTATGCACCACACCCAGTGCTCCATGCAATCTGTGCCCTCCATAATACCCACCACCAGGCTCCCCCAACCTCCCACCCCCCGCCCCTTCAAAACCCTCAGATTGTTTTTCAGAGTCCACAGTCTCTCATGGTTCATCTCCCCTTCCAATTTCCCTCAACTCCCTTCTCCTCTCCATCTCCCCATGTCCTCCGTGTTTTTTTTTTTTTAAATCTATTTGACAGACAGAGGTCACAAGTAGGCAGAGAGGCAGGCAGAGAGAGGAGGAAGCAGGCTTCCCGCTGAGCAGAGAGCCCGATGCGGGGCTCGATCCCAGAACCCTGGGATTATGACCTGAGCCGAAGGCAGAGGCTTAACCCACTGAGCCACCTAGGTGCCCCCTCCGTGTTATTTCTTATGCTCAGCGCCTCGCGGTTCTGGGAACAATGCAGAGAAGCTCCTCTGTTGGAAGTTAGAGCAGATCTCCCAAGTCAGTGTTGCCCCTGCTTTGTCAGCACTGGATTTTTCTGAAAGAAGACTTTGGCATGGCCTCATGTTTATTCTTAGCTATTCTTCCCAATTTTCTGTCACTCAGAGCTAACCGAGCCAGGGAGTTGGTGTGGGGACAGGGAACTTTGAGGCCTGGCGTGATCCCAGGGAGATACTCAGTAGCACAACATTTAACCCTAGGCCAGGCGTCTGGCACCTTCTGTCCTCTGGTAATTTGCCCCGGTTGTGGAAGGAGAAAATAGCTACAAACTCCCTCAAACAGTGATAGCACTAAAGCCACACACTTTATTCCCTAGGCCTTTTCTAGTGGCTTGTTTATAATGGCAGCCAGCTCTGAAGAGGTCTGTAACCTGGTTCCCCAGCCATACAGATTAGAAGCGACAGGAAGAGATGTTGGAGTGGGGGATGGGTGGGGTGGGGAGAAGGTCAGACTGACAGGGACAGGCCCCACTGAAGGCCTGACATCCTGAAAAGGGACAGAAAAACAAAATGGTTTAACGCAGTACAGGATGTCGTTTCTGATTACCCTGGGTTAGCTGGAAAAAAGATTTGAGAGAGTCAAGAGATCTGGGAATCCCGTAATATATATGCATATATTTTGTGTCATCAAAAATACTGTTTAAAAGTTCTGGAGTTTAAAGGATAAGATTCCCTTATCTGCACAAATCCAGTTATTTTTAACTCTGCCCTCACCTCAACCAGAATTATGAGGTAGTGACATTATAATGCTTTTTTTAGAGTAAGGATTTGGAAGTCCTGAGAGGGACTGAGACTAACACGCATTTTGTGAGAGAGATTCGGGCACTGAGGCAGTCATTCATTCTGATTTGGTCCACATAGAGGTGTCCCCTTCTAGACCTCATCGCAGCCTCCTTCAACTGCCCGGAGGAGTTTTCTCACATTTTTGTGATCGGCCCAGGATCACACCTGTGATCCTCCCAGGAAGCCCGAGCTGTGTGGGAGCGCCTGGGGTCCCCAACAGGAAATGACTTCAGTCCTTAAAGAAGTCTGCTGCCTGCCAGCTCGGTTGTTGCCTGGGTTCACTGTGCCGAGGAACCGGCCCAGCCTAGTTGTCACCTGCTCCAAGTCAGAGAGTGGGGCAGGGCACAGAGGCTGCTGGCGTGGACGTCCCGCCCTGGCTGCCTGGCACAGCCGGGAGCTCTCGCACCAGCTGCCCTGAACTCACAGGCCTTGGGTGGGAGGCGATGCTGCTGGTTGGGCCGGAGCTTTCGGTGGCAATCACCACCCCCTTCCCTGCTGCCCTCCCCACCCCCACCTTTAGCTGATCATTTAAGAGTCTGGCCTCACACCTGTGCCAGCAGGAAGGTCTGTTTGGCTTGCTGTTCTCCCCGAGCCCCCGTCCCATGACACAGAGTGTGCCTGACTCGGCTCAAATCTAGGAAGAAACAGTGAGGCCGCCGAGCCCATAAAGCAGTCAGGAACCTGTCTCACTTAGCCCTTGGGATTGTAATGCCTTGGCTCGGCCGGCTGCTGCCCTTCCCTGTTTCTGTGTTCTGGCCCTTAAGGTGCTTCCGCGAGGGCTGGTTGCTAATTAGGAACCGTACTGCACCCGCCTTCTGTGGGCGATGATTCTCAGGGCGGGATACAACTACTAAGCAGGGAGCTACAACGTGATCGAGCCCCGGGCTGGGAATCGGGCCGGGCCGCCGGCACTCTGGTCCTGCATCAGCCGTGGACCGCTGTGTGATCTCAGACAGATCTCTGAGCCACCTGCCCGAGTGGGAGGGGGCGATGGTTCTAGGAGAGGCTCTCTGAGCTCTAAGCATGAAACCTTCCGTCCTCTGTACTGTTCAGACAGACAGAAACCTCTTGGTCCCTCCCCGAGAGCGTCTTCTCCTTTGCCCTGGGTACCCATGTTCCCCTTCACGGGAGCCTCGCTTTGGGGGAAGTAGTTATTAATCGATTTCTTTTTCAGGCTACCCTGGGACTAAGGAAAGCTTGTTTAGAGAAGCGTAAGTGCTGGGGGTTTTGGCTTTGGAACTGCCATATGGAATTCAGGATGACCAGTTAGCGTAGTCCCATCTGGAATTTTAATCCCGGGGGCATGGGGAGATGAGCCCAGCTGTGATGCAGTGAGATCCAGGCCTCAGCCTCCGTTTGCTCTCCGGCAAATGACTGAGTGGGCGCAGAAGGAATACGCCGTGCCACCCCCTCTCCTACTGGGCACCACCCAGAAAAAGCTTTTGGGCCTCCATCAAGGTGTTTCCTCCAATTGGCGTGCCCTCCTTCGCCTCTTAGCTTAAGCGAAATCCTGCCTGTCCAGCATGTTCTACCTCTTCCGCTAAGTCCAGCACACGTGTCCTGAGGACTTCCCACCGACCTAGCCCTCTCTGGGGCATACACAGATGAAAAAAGGCTTAGTTGCCACCGTCAGGCTGGTCGAACTCTAGCGTCCTGTTTGCTTCACGCTCGTTCTTTTCTCCTCTCTGGCGAAAACTTAAGCTCTCTGAGGGCAGTGGCTGCATTTTGAGGGTCCCACCACCGCTCCAAGTTGGGCGAGTCCCTAGAAGGACTCGAGAGCCACAACAGCAGGTTTTATTCGCAGCTCAGGTTTCACAGCAAAGGACACAGAGACAGGCAGCTGGAAAATGCGGCCTCAGCCAGGCATGGGCTTTCAGGTTCTTCCCCATGGAGGGCGACCCAGGAGCATCTAGCAGCAAATTGTAGGGACACCTGTAATGTGTCTCCGCCCAGGAGAGCCCGCTCAAGCCTCAGCCTCTGAGGCCTCTGAAACAAAACTCGGGATTCCAGCATCGAAACCAGGTACATCATGAATGTCGTTAGATAATTCTGAGAGGTCCTCGTGAGCTGGTACAACCTGCCCCATTGCTCTGGACACGCAAACCAACATCGTCAGTGAGAGACACAGAGAACCTTCTGAGGGCCACATTGCCAGGGGGTGGGTCCAGGGTCGCTTATGATTCCAGGCTCCCCTGGGGTCATGCAAGGAGTGAGCAACTAGACCTTCTGCCTTAATTTCCTCTTCTGAGTGGTGTCCTCTCCATTTCACATATCCTCTCAGAAGACCCTCTTGGCACGGAGTCATGCCAGAGCTGGCCTCTCCTCTGAGCTCAAGACTCATGTGTATTTTACCATCTACTTGCCATGTCCAGGCCCATAAGTGTTGGCACCCCCATGCGTTAAAATCTGAACTCGAATCCCTCCCTTAGCCCATTCTTCTCTTTCTCAGGAACTGTCGGCCTCCTCCACGCTGTTCAGGCCCCACAGAAGTGGGTTGTGATCCTTAGTTCTCTTCTGCTCCCCTCCCATGGCCAGTCAGGGATTCCCGCTGGCTCCAACTCTGAGGCATGTCCCCCGTGTGGCCACCTGTCATTCTCTCAGCCACCGTAGTCTAGAGCACCCTCAGCTTTCGTCTGGATTACTCGCCTTCTAAGTGTTTCTGTTCGTCTCCCTGATGGCCTGTTCCCCACTCACCACCCAGAGCGGTCCTTGAGACTCTAATACCAGATACATCACTGCCTGCCATTCACAACCTCTGATGGCTCCTCCACAGGCTTGGATTAAAATTCAAACCTTTGGGGCGCCTGAGTGGCTCAGTGGGTTAAGCCTCTGCCTTCGGCTTGGGTCATGATCCCAGGGTCCCGGGATCGAGCCCCACGTCGGGCTGTCTGCTGAACAGGGAGCCTGCTTCCCCCTCTCTCTCTGCCTGCCTCTCTGCCAACCTGTGATCTCTGTCTGTCAAATAACTAAATAAAATATTAAAAAAAAATTCAAACCTTTCAGTCCCCTGCTGACTCGTCATGCTCTAGCCTCGCACCAGTGAGTGGATCTTGCTTCTTCCTCACGTGATCTCCCTTCTTCCAGGACTGTTCTTCCGTTAACCCTTCAAATGCTTTGCTTTTTTTTTTTTTTTAAAGATCTAGTTACTCGTTTATTTTAGAGAACGGGGAGGGCCAGAGGGAAAGAGAGTCACAAGCTGACTTGTGACAAGCACTGAGCAAGGAGCCCCAATGCGGGGCTCAATCTCGCGACCCTGAGATCACAACCTGAGCCGAAACCAAGAGTTGGAGGCTTAACCAACCGCGCCACCCAGGCACCCCTCAAATGCTTTGTGTTTTACTTCCACTGTCAGTCCCTCACGGAGACCTTCTCCGACCGCCCTATTGAAGGTAGCCTGGCCTCTCCCCTCATCTGATATCATGATTATTGATTTGTCTATGTATTTGTTGTCTCGCAACACTGCTCTTTTTTTTTTTTTTAATCTTGCCCACAGTAGTAGCTCTAGCACCTGGCACCATGCTAGATTCAGAGTAGGGATTCAGAAATATTTGTTGATGAACACAGTGGATAATTAATCAACAGTCAGCCTGTGATTCCAAGTTGGTCTCTGCCCTTAAAGGTTTATGTTCTACTGAAGAGTTGAGTAGGAAAAAGCAAAATGTACAGAAAACTTTTCTGTGCTTTCTGGTATCCAACCTAGGGCAGATCAGCGTCCTGGGTGGGAGAAACCAGCAGCCAATGGACAACATCGCACAGTTGACGGCCGTCCAGCCTGGCGTTCTCTGATGGGCTTCGACGGGCTGTTTGAAGGGAGGTGCCAGCAGCTTGGAAATTCCAAATGGAAGACAAGGCTGGTGGGAGCTGAGGTTACCCAGGGCAGAGGCAGTGCTGTCTCTGCCAGAGTAGAAACCATGACTCTGCTTTGCTTTGGGCCTCTGGCTTCTTCAGAGCCTGGCCATATGGGTCTTGAGAGAGCCAGTAAATGGTCTGATATTATTTAATAAGTTTCTGTTCTCTTTAAACTAGTCAGAGTGGATTCTGTAGTTTGCAACTAAGAATCTGCTCTCTCTGATAGGTTGAGGAAAAAAAAGGTTGAAAATCAGAATCCTGACTCATAACCAATATTGAAGCTTGAATGGAAAATGTTAAAATGATGCGGACATTAGAGGTGTTGCTTCAAACCCGAACCAATCAATACAGGTAACCGTGTGAAGTGACATGCCAAGTTTGAGGCAGAGTAATTTGTTCAGTTCTATGCCCCGGAGGAAATTGTGTATGTTTTTATGTGTTCGTAAAGCACCATTTAAAAAAACGAGCATATGCTTCTTTAAGTTATATGCTATTATAATCCAGTGTAATTTTTATTACAAGTGTATCAGTTACTAAAGTGAAAGAGACTTAAAGTATTTAAAAAAGGCAAAACTAAACTGCGGTGTGAAAGAGACTTAAAATATTTTTAAAAGGCAAAACTAAATGACAGCGTTAAAAGTTGGAACTTGGATGATATAAAGCTATAAGCAAAAGCAAGGACGAGATTACCATAAAAGTCAGCCTAGTGGTTAATTTTAGGTTTGGGCTCTATGCGTCAGGCTTCTGAAGCAGCTGGCAAAGTTCTCTTTCTTGATGTAGATGATAATAAAAAAGTATTTACTATATAATTCCCTTATCAAGATCTACAGTTTTCTATATATTCTGCAATTAAATAATGGTTAAAAAATGAGTGTATCAACTACTCAGACATGAATTATTTTTATGCACCTGTCCCTGTGTGTTTTCGTTTCAGAATCTCTTAAGACTTTGTTATAGATTTTTGTCTCTGGGAACAAGTGAGTTCCTGTATAAGTTTAACAGAGAGCATCAAGCATATATCATTTCTTATAATCAAAGTCATATGAATGAAAACTTTCTCCCTTGTGAAGTTGGCAAAGACTTAAAACGATGTTATTACTCAGTGTTGGCGAAAATAGGAAGAGACAGGTACTGGTGCGTGTTGTGCTGGCGTTGGTGGTGTGAGTGAGTACGATCTTTCTAGTACGCCGTTTTGTGGTCTGTAACAAGGGCCTTAAAAATAACCCTGTGAACTCAGTTCTAGGAATTTCATGTTGAGGAAATGGTCAGAGATGTTCAAGAAAACATACATGCAAGAATGTTCTCGCAACAGCTTTGTAATAGCAACGTCTTGGAAACAGCAGGAATGTTGACCAGTGGGGAAGTAGTACCATCCCTAAATGAAACAGTACGTAGCCATCAGTATGATGGTTTGGCACATAGGCACGTAGAATGGTGATGATGAGGATGATGATGGCAGCGACCAACTTTTATTGATCACTTCCTATTTGTTGGGGACTCCCAAACCTCTTTATCTAAATTCTCCCATCCTTGCAACACTTGCGTAATTTATGTAGTCTAGTAGTATCTCATTTTAGTGAGTAGTATCTCATTTTGCAGATGCGAAAACTGAGGTTCAGAAAGGTCCTGCAACTTACCCAGGCAACAGAGTGGGAGCCTGACTCCAGGCTTGGATACTTGAATTTCCAGAAAGGCTGTTAATAGTACTAATATTTAGGTGGTGAGACTAGAGTGCTTCTTCTTTTCTACTTTATATTTTCCATTAAGGTCGAAATGTTGTAAAAGAAACACTTATCAATATTGCAATCTGAGGACAAGAGGAACTGCTGCCACATATTCCTGCCACACAGGGATACGCTGATTTCTAGTGGAAGTGTCCAGGAATGGAATTAGGGCCAAGAATCTTGAAGCAGGAAATACTAAATCGTTTCCTTGGGCTCAGCTTCTTGGGCTCCCTGATGAGTCTAGGTTTTTCCTAAGAACACTGCCACCTAACTAGACTGGCCAGTACCTGCCTTGGTCTGGATTCCTTGCTTCCGAACAAGTGGGATCTGGCTGAGGACGGGAACGGCATGTGGACAGTAACAAAGGGTGGGAACTGCCTGCTTTCTGAATGTTCCTTTTTTTTTTTTTAAGATTTTTAAAAAAATTTATTTGAGAGAGTAAGTGAGCGCACAAGCAGGGGAGGGGCAGAGGCAGAGGGCGAAGCAGACTCCCCACTGAGCAGGGAGCCCGACATGGGGCTTGATCCCGAGACCCTAAGATCATGACCTGAGCCGAAGGCAGATGCCTCAGTGACCGAGCCACCCAGGTACCCCCGCTTTCCGAATTTTCTGCTCAAACTGTCTTCCTAAATTCTTGCGTTTCGCTCTGCTTGCCTGAAAGCCATGCGTCAGACAGCAGGAGCACTGATTTGGCACTGCTGTATGCTTATCTGCCACCTCTGCTTCCGTGCCAGGGGTCGGGTAGCCTCCTTCCGGCTCTGGGTAGGCAACAACCTTGGTTAGTCCAGGAGGACTTGTGGCTCCCAGTGGGTCACCGTGACTTCGTCCTGTTTCCAGAAGAATATCAGCTGCATCCCCTTCCACCGAGTCTCAGCCAGTCTCTTCCCCAGACTTGGATCTTTTGAGGGAAGATGAGGCAAGAAAACACAGCAGACCCAGTGTGAACCTTCTCCAGGCCCAGGAAAGCCTATTCAAGAGCACTGCCTTCCTAAGAACAAATCAGTATATGGAAGAAAGACACTCGGGGAGTTTGCCCCAAGGTTAACTGCGAGACCTGGAAATGAAACCGAGCTCTCCTGCTTCTTAGCCCCCTGTGCTGCCTATATTTAGCCGAGCTGCCCCGAGCCTTGTCCACCTTGTCTGAGAGCCAAAGGAGGCCCGCAGTGTGCTCATAAACATCGCCACGCTTGCCAGCTCACGCCTGCCAAGCCTTTCCATGTTGGTTTTAAAATACGAGCCTCCCCTTGCCCCCAGCTCCCAGGGCCCGCAGGGAATACACACCAGGGGATCAACAGCTTGAGTTTTCCCCCCAAAGCCGAGTGACCGCAGCCAAATGGCCTAAAATGAAAGGCGCATCTCTCACTGCTTCGTTTTGGCAGGACTCAGCGAACGACTCCCTCTCAGACCCACTGTTCCTGGTCACAGGGCTTTGAGTGCGTTGACCTACTTTCCCCCCTTCAGGGGGAAGACAGAAACCGATAAATGTCTCCAGCGAGTACTCTTGCTTTCAGGAATGCTGATTCTGTCTTCTGGCCCCCCGTCGTTTATCACCGTGCTCTAAGCACTTCGAGCATGAGAGCGTCAGCACCCTGAGTGTTGCTTAGTGCCCCCATTTTACAGCTGCGTTTTCAGAGGTAATGTGCCCCCCTTGTCACAGGGTTGGGGGGCAGAGCCTGCCCAGCCTGCCTTCCCCTGCCACAGCTCATTGTTAAGTGGCACGAACTGCACCGAAGTTACTTCTGCTTCAGAAGCTTCTGGAAATGAGAAGGTGGGGGTTCTGATTGTCTCCACCTTATACCATGAGCCTGGACTCATTATGGACTGAGAGACATCCAGCTGGAGACCCCAGGCTTACTCTTTAATACATACATCTTTGGTGTGGGCCTCCGGGAAAAGTCTTGGGGGGCTCAACTCTTTAGTCACCTCAACAGGCAGAGCCCCTCTTTGAACAGTGTGTACAGGGGACTCTCGGATACTCACAGGGAGATTTTCTGTGACAAATCGATCATTCTAGGCTCTTCACCCTTCCCAGTCTGCACGCTCTTGCTCACCTCTTCTAGCCGTCCGCTAGAATCAGCTTGGAATATACGTACTCGTTTTAATGTCAAACTGAGAAAAGTTAATTAGAGGCATTAATCAGCCAGGGTTCCGAGGAAGGGCATGGATGAGTCACATCATGTATCCCAGGGTGCCTTTTGGATCATCAGCTGGCTTTAATAACCCACCATGTCCGTTCTCCATGACCATGGTGAGTAAGTGTATCTTAGTTAGCGCTGCTATCCCTGGGGGTACTTTGTCTACTCTCTTCCCCCCTCATCCCTCTGTGTGCAGAGCAGATAATAAGCCTGCCTTCTAGCATCATATCACGTTTCATTTATATCCGGGTAATTTGGGGTCTTAAAAAAAGGTTCCGGGTCTCTTTTACCAGCTCCCAAATCATATGCTCTCAGGCCAACTGGGCCAGGGTTGGGGTGAGCCCCTCCCCCCCCGAGAGCCAAGCAGGCAGTAGGTGGCAAGACAGGGCATGGCTGCGGATGGCCGTCTGGCATCTCTACTTCTAGGGGAACTTCCAGATGTGTGGCCCTAAAGGGGCTGTTCCCCTCCCGGTCATCCAGGTGGGAGGCAGCACGAGAGTGAATAACCACGGGAGCTCCACCTTCCCGGACCCAGAAAGAGGAGGGGGCAGGCGGGACAGGGCTGAGGATGAACTGTGGGCAGTGGATATAAAAGGTGACATTGCCAAGGAGGTGAACAATGGGGGGGTGCAATCGTGAAGGTTATTACCTTAACGTAGGTCTCCGAGTTGCCCCAGGACCCTGAAGTGAGAAGAGCCCAGCTGGCAGAGCAGAGAGAAGGCTTCGGCACCTGGAGGCAGCTGGCAGAGCTGCCGTGCCGCGCTGTCCTAGAAAACGTCCCATCGGGAGGGACATCAAATTTGTCCACACTCTCTCACAGGACTGTCTGCAGCCGCCTGTGGCTTGTGGGCGCTTGAAATGTGACTAGTGTGGCTGAGGCCCTCGATTTTTAATGTAATTTTCTTTGAATGAATTTAAATGCCCTGAGCCACACGTGGCTGGTGGTTATCCCACCCCGGGGCGGGGAGAGGCGGTGGGGCTCCAGAATGACAGGGGCGGGGACCCAGGCGACCGGAAGCCAGCTGCCACGGCAGCTCCTGGCATTCGTTCCCAGTTGGCTCTGACTACCTCTGCAGCCTGGGACGAGTTACCTAACCTCTGTGAGCCTGGATCTCCCCCCAACCCCCGCCCCGGGAGATGGAGAGCAGAGCAGTGCCAAGGCAATGCCTTGGTGTCAGGGTGTTGTGAGGTTTACCCCCATCTTATTTCCCTGTGCCTTGGCCCCACTCACCGAACACCAAAAAACCAACCCTACTTTGCCAGAGCCTCGAGGCAGGAGGATAATGGCTGGTGCCCCGATTGACTCCCTTGAGCACCTCAGCAAAAGATCCATTATTTGCTTTTGGAACTTTATTGTGTCTGAGCTTCAAACGAAATGGGTTTTAAAATGAAAGAAAAGATGAAAGAGTCAAGGTCAGAATAACAACGTGAAAAAAATCACGGGCCCCACATCCATTGAGCAGGCTTTTATTTACTATGCTGAGAGACTGGTGCTTACACGCACAGACTCTCGGCTTGTATCCACTAACTTCCTAGCTGTGTGACCTTGGGCAGTTTACCTGCCCTCTCTGTCTCTATTTCCTTATTTGTCAACAGGGCATAATAATAGTGCCGCTCTTTCAGGTTGTTGTAAAGAATCAAAGCATGTAAAGCACTTATGGAATTACTGATAAATACCGGCTGATGGGATTGCTATATACTGGTACCACGATTGGGGCACTTTAAAGGGCCCCCAGTGGCAGTGGTGTGGGGCAAGACTGGGGGCAGAACTACTGGCTAAGAGATGGTTATGGGTTCCAGGCACGAGATGATGAGCTCCAGGGGCCGGAGGCCCTATTGCAGGGATGGAGAGGTGGGGAACGGCACTGGAGATGTTAAGACATCCCATCAGCTGATGAAGAGGGGATAGAGGATGCAGAAGGAGGACCGCTTTTGGAGCGCGGGCATCTCTGTGGTCATTTCAGGATGCGTCGGGTTTACGTAAGGCAGTCTGGTAGTCGTTCTGGAACTCAGGGAAGCAAGAGGTTAGGACTGGGGGTACAAATGCAGGAGACCTTAGAACTCTGTGTCAGGACCTCTTACTTCTCTCTCTCCACTTCCTTCCGAGGTGATTCCTGGCACTTTCCATGCCCCCTTTAGGCTGGTGAATTTCATTGTCAAACTCATGTCTCTAGCCCTGACATCCTGACTGAGGTCTAGACTTCTCTACACAGCCGGCTACTCAGGACCTCCAGCTGGAAGACTGCCACACATCTCAAATTTAATATGTCCAAACCCCTGTTCTTAAATCCATCCCCACCCCCCCTCACTCCTCTCTGAGTCTTCCAGTCGCAGCGAATGGCACCCACCATCTATCTAGTTGCTTAAGTCCCAAAACCTGGGGGTCGCATGCTCTGGTTGTTTCTTCAGGTCTGCTTTTGCAGGCATCCCTCCCTCTGCCTACCCCTTTAGAATCTCATTTTACTCTTCAGGCCCTCCTTGAAGGGACGCTAAGACCGTACATCTCCTGTGGCCTCAACAACCCCCATCCATCCCCTGGCTCATTCATTCTGCAGACATTCACTGAGCACTGCTCTCGTGGAGTTTATATTTGAGGGGTGGGGAAGACGTGTAATAAGCCAATAAATGAAACATAATTTCAGATGACAGTAAGGGAGCTAATAAAACAGGGTGATGGGATGAGACATTGACCAAGGTCAGGGCCTACTTAGGATGATCAGGGAAGGGCTCTCTGAGGTGCTGACACTGAAGCTGAGACGTGGATGATGGGAGAACATTTTGGACAGGTGCAAAGTCCCTCAAGAGGGAGCAAATTCTAGGCGCCTAGCAGGATGGGCTAAGATTAGAGATTTAGGCAAAGGCTCTATCTTATTAGGTCAAAGCAAAGAGCTTACATGTTATACACAGCGTAACTGAAAGCTCTTGGAGGGTTTTGAAGCAGGGAGACGGATATGACATGAGTCACAGTTTTAAAAAGTTGGCTCCGGCTGTTGTGTGCAGAATGGCCTGTACAAGCTGGGAGACCAGGGAGGAGACTGTTCCCTTGATGCAGGAGATAACAACAGTGGCTGGGATGACATGGGAGGCCAGGGATAAGGAGAGAAGGAAAGAGAGACGGCAGGTTAATTGGGGATAAGACTGGTGGAATTTGTGGGATGAGGGCTGGGAGAGGAGGGAGGGAAAGGAATCAAAGGTCCCAGCACAGTACCTAGCAGGTGAATGACATGAGCCAGGGGACGGATGGGGGTTGTTGAGGCCATGGAAAAGGTGTGGTCTTAGCATCACTTCAAGGAGAGCCTGAAGAGTAAAAGATTCTAAAGGGGTGGGCAGAGGAAGGGATGCCTGCAAAAGCGACTTGAAGAAAAAACCAGAGCGGTAGGAGGAGGAACAGGGAAGTGTGATTACAGAAGGCAGTCCTGCTTCCCTCTCCAGAAGTAACCAATGCTAACAGATGGGTGGGTATCCTTCCAAATCATCTTCTATATATTTACATACATTCACAAATGTTTATATTAAATGCATATGTAGTTTTGGGGTTTTTATATAAATGAGCTCATAGTATATGCATTATTCTATCGCTTGCTTTAAAAAAAATAACAGCTTTATTGAGCCATAATTCACATGCCATACAATTCCCACATTTAAAGTGTACAATTCAGTGGTTTTTTAGTATATTCACAGATACATGTGACGACCGCCACAGTCCATTTTTAGAATGTTTCCATCGCCTCGGAAAGAAACCCTGTCTCCTTTAGAGTGATCGCTCTCTTATCACCAGCCCCGCCCCCCCACTGGAAGCGACCACTGATCTCCTTGCTGTTTCTACAGATTTGCCTGTTCTGGGCTTTCATATAAATGGGAGCATGTGGTCTTTCGTGACCAGCTTCCTTCACTGAGCACTGTGTTTTCAAGGTTCCTTTACGTTGTAGCATAAATTGGAATGTTCTCCTTTTTATTGCCGAATAATATTCTATCGTATGTATAGACCACATTGTGTTTAGCCACTCACCAGTTGGTGGACACCGGGTTGTTTCCTACTTTTGGCTATTATGAGTCACGTTGTTACAGACACTTGATGACAAGTTTTTGTATGGACAGCCATTCTCATGTCCTGAGCGTCTACCAAGGAGTGGAATTGCCAGGCCATGTGATAACTCTATAGTTGACATTTTGAAGAATGTCCGGACTGTCTTCCAAAGTCCCCTGTAACCTCCAGTCATTTTATACCCCACCAGCAGTCTCCGAATGTCCCAACTGCTCTGTGTTGTCACACATGCTTGTCGGTGTCTACCTTTTTGATTATAGCCATGCTGGGGGGTGTGATATCACTTACTTCGCTGTGTAACACGCCTTGAATGGTTTTCCATATTGGCGTGTATCGCTTTCTTGTACGCTGAGCTGCTATGTAATATTTCACGGAGACCATTCTTTTTGAGACGATCCTGTCTATACCACGGTGCTTTGTCCTCCCCCAGGGCTCAGCAGCTTGAAGGTGGGAACGGCGCTGGTGGCTGATCACATGGATCTGGATTGGGAAGTTGTGTGGCAGGTAAGGCAGGAGGAGGAGATGAAGAATGGTGTTGCTGGTTCATGGTGAGAGAGAGGGTCCTTGAAGTGAGTTACCAACCCTAGCACATATCGGTCCTAGTAAGTGACAGTAAAAAGGAACTGTGCTGTCAACTGCAGCATATGCTAAACCCTAAAAGCAGGTTTTGCAGGAGAGCGGAGAGCTTGTTTTTCGTCCTGTTTTGTCCTGTTTTGCACGTGCCCATTCCCTCTCTTGAGTTCCTTCCTTCCTTCCTCCTTTCTTCCTCCCCCCCTTTCTCCTTCCCTCCTTCCCTCCGTCCGTCCTTTCTTCCTTCCTTTCTAAAATGGCATTGCTCACGGCCTTGTCTTCTCAGATGATTCAGAACATAATATGGCCTTGTTTTGTGACTCAGAGTGGCCATTCTGATCATCTGCTTCTGCCCTGGACCTCTGAGGCATGTAGGAATAGGTCTTTCTCCATTAAAATGGCCTCAGATTTCTGTGCTTTTGAAATTCCATCTGCTCCAGCTTCCAGCTTTTACTCTGTGATCGGCGTTATTCTAGGTTCTTCGAATACACAGGCTTTTGACCAGGGACTGAGCCCACGCATCTCCTGTGAAGTTTCCGGGTTTCATGATAGCAATTTTACCTGCTGTTTAGATGTTGTTGTTATTGTTTTTTTTTAATCTTTTAGGCTTGTGGTTACATTATGGTAGAGGTTATGAGGAATCTGATCTCCAGGGAAGGGCTGGTGCCTCTTTAATTTGATACAAGCTATTGGGGGTGGGCTAGTTTTCTAGCATTGAAGACTTTAAATGAGTAAGTTTGTGTTCGCCTTCCCTATATTCTTTTTAATGGTAGGGACCTGCCCTGTTTAATACAGCAACCACTAGCTACTTGTGGCTTTTACAACTCAAACAGAAATTAAATGAGTAAATCAAATTACCAATTCCGTGCCTCCAAAGTAGGAGCCCACATTTCAAGTTCTCAGTAGTCACATGTGGCAAGGGGCTCCCCTCCCGGAGAAATCAAATATAGAACATTTCCATCATCACAGAGAGTCCCATTGGACAGCAGTGGTCTTGTCTTTGAGCCAATCTCCTCTCGGGTTTCACCTTCCCAGACTGGAGAGTCTCCTGCTTTTGGCCACAGGCTCACTCGTCCCGCTCCGCATTACCCCCTGACCTCCTGCCCCTGATCGGGTCACCTGGCCTCTGTCAGCACACTAGTCTCCTGTTGTTGCTGGAACACATTCCCACAAACTTCGTGGCTCAGAACAACACAAATCTATGATCTTAATGGTTTGACTATCAGAAGCCTACAATCAGCCTCTTCCCAGCCTCTGGAGGTGGCCGGCCTGTGTTCCCTGGCTCATGCCCCCCTCCTCCATCTTCAGAACCAGTGCAGGCCGTCTTCAAATCTCTCTCACACTCTCTGACCTCTGCTTCCAGAGTCACATGGCCTTCTCAGGCTCTCCCCGTCCTGCATCTCTCTTAGATGAACTCTGTCATGAGGCCCACCTGGGTAAGCCAGGACCATCTCCCCTTTTCAGTATCCTTGACATAACCACGCCTGCGAAGTCCCTTTTATTATGTAAGGTAACGTGTTGGCTGATGCTAAGGATTGGTACGTTGGACATTTGGTGGCGGGTGTCATGATTTTCAGCCCACCATAATGGGCAGCGGTCTCCAGCCGCCATCTTGTTTTCCTTGAGGAGCAGGGCTGCACAGAATATGCCACACACTGGTGTCCTAAGGTTTTACATAAAGGGAGAATGTTTTAAAACCGTATTTTCTGCCACCATCCTGTCTGGAGATACCAAATTTTGGTGCTCTGACTCCTCAAAATAATGATCCTGTGAATATAGTGGCATAGGAGTATCTTATAGGCAAGACAGATCCCCAGCTAACTCCATGTCCTGTCAGAGTGTTTGCCCCACTCTAACACATGCTCTCTTTTAGGGCTGATCTCTGCCAGCCTTTCTCCTCTCTGTCTGTCTCTTTCTGTCTCCCTCTGTCTCTTTCTTGCGTGCGTGTGCATACATACACACATGCACACACACACACACACACACACACACACACACACACACACACACCAAAAAAACCTGGGAGCTTGATATATTAACCAAGGCAAAGCCACCTGAGCTTCTTTGCCCAGAAAAGGGGGGCAGATGAAAGCCTGAGTCATTCCAAGAAGCAACAGCAGAAACCAGTGCAAAATCGGTCTTCTATTTTCAGTCCGGACAAGACGGCACAGTCATTTCTCCTTGCTTCTCCCCGCTAAGTATAACTATAAATCCTAGAAATAATTCAAGAGGCAACCAAAGAAAAATTCCAAAAGGCGCGAAGAGGAAGGCAGAATGGTTAGGGACCCCAGGACTGGAGGAACATGCTAGTAGCGAGGCACCTTATGACTTCCTGCCCAGCAGAAGAAGGTGAACCAGGCCCAGCACTTCCCAAACCCCAGCCTAGCAACAGGAGGTGGCTTAGGTAGGCAGCTTCCTCCTCGGAACTGAATGTGAGGCCTTCTGACACCAAGCAGCCAGGGGAAGTGTTCTTTCCCGCCAGGCCCGACTCCTCTCCCTTACCAAGAGGTACAGTATGGCCCGGCCATCAAGGGCAAATTTGACCACAAGAAGTACTCCAGCCCAGGAAGCCTGTCAGGGCCCCTGGGCTTGAGAGCGCTCTCTCCCTGTGAGAGATATCAGGATGGTATACAGCACAGGCAAGAGATGTTGCACCAGAGCAAGCAAAACCGGGGAAGATTTCTTGTTTCCACAGACTCAAGACTCACTTTTTCCACCTGTTAGGCCTCAGGCAGCCCAGCCCTATAGAGTGCCTTGGGCTCCCTTAGGTGGCCCCAGCGCGGACCTGTGGTCCGCGCTGGGGCCACCATCAGCAACGCATTAACAAGCAGACCAAATCAGCATGGCAGAGGCTCTGGAAGGGAAATCGTCATCGAAATCACAGCCTACAAAAATAGGCCAGGACCTGCGTGCTAAACCTGCAATGGCTGCCCACTAAAATAAAAGATTTCAATAGTCTCCTGATATAATAGCCAAAATACAATGAAAAATCACCTCTCCTACTAAGACTTGGAAAATCATAATTTGAATGAGGAAAGACAGTCAACTGACATCAGTAGTGAGCTGAATCAAAAGACAGAATTATCTGACGAGGATTTTAAAGCAGCCATCACGCAGGTGCTTCAGTAAACAATTGCAAAGTCTCTTGAAATAAAGGAAAAAGTGGAAAAATCTCAGCAAAGAGAAACCAGTTATAAAAAAGAACTAAATGGAAATTATAAAACTGAAAAAAAATATACAGTAACAGAAATAAAAAAAAAACAAACCAAAAACTTGCCAGGCCCATAGTCTAGTGAGATGACAGAGGATAGAATCAGAGAGCTTGAGGACATTTCAATAACATTTACTCAGCCTGAACAGCAGAGAGAAAATAGACTGGTAAAATAATAGAGCCTCTGAGACCTGTGGGAAATAACACGACATCCGACACGTATATCGTCAGAGTTCCAGATGGATAGCAGATCCAGAGAAAGACAGTACCAAAAAACAAACAAACAAATAAATAAATAAAAGCAAACTACAAGCCAGTATCCCTCATGAACGTGGACACAAAAACCCTCAACAAAATATTAGCAGAATGGGGACATCTGGGTGGCTCTGTCGGTTAAGCCTCTGCCTTCGGCTCAGGTTATGATCTCGGGGTCCTGGGATCAAGTCCCACATCGGTCTCCCTGCTCAGTGGGGAGTCTGCTTCTCCCGCTCCTTCTGCCCCCCCTTGCTTGTACTCTGTCTCTCTGTCTCTCTCTCTCAAATAAATAAAATATTAGCAAAATGAATCCAACAATGTATAAAAAAATTACATGCCATGACCAAGTGGGATTTATTCAAGGTATGCAAGGCTGGCTCACTATTTTAAAATCATTCGGTAAAGTCCACCATATCAAAAATGAAAGAAAAATCATATGACCATATCAATTGACACAGAAAAAAACATTTGACAAAATTCAACATTTATGACAAAAACTCAGTACACTAGGAAGAGAGGGGAACTTCCTTGACCTCATAAAGAAGATCTCTGGGATGCCTGGGTGGCTCAGTCAGTTAAGTGTCCCATTCATGATTTTGGCTTAGGTCATGATCTCAGGTTCATGAGATCGAGCCCCGAATCGGGCTCCATGCTCAGCTCAGCATGATTCTCTCTGTCCCTCTGCCTATCCCCAGCCCCTGCTCTCGCTCTCACTCTTTCTCTCTTAAAAAAAAAAAAAAAAAAAAAAAAAAAAGAGAACATCTATAAAAAACCCTGACAGTTAACATTATACTTAGTGGTGAAAGACTGAATACTTTGCCTCTTAAGACTGGAATAAGGCAAGCTTGTCTGCTCTTATCACTTCTATTCAACATTGTACTGAAAGTTCTAGCCAGCACAACAGGCAAGAAAAAGGAATAAAAGACATACGGATTGGAAAGAATGAAGTAAAACTGTCTCTATTTGTAGAATACTTGATTGTCTGCATAAAAAAATGACAGGGGATCTAAAAAAAACCTCTTCTGGAACTAATAATTGAATCCAGCCAGGTCATCTGATGCCAGATCAACACATAAACATCAGTCACACTTCTGTATACTAACGATGTAGAAATCTAAATGAGAAACCACAGCACTATTTATAATTGCTCCAATGGAAATGGAATTTTTAGGTATAAAACTTAAAAAAATGTACAAAACATGAAAACATGTTTCATCTGTATCCTGAATGTTATAAAACACTGATGGAAGAACCCAAAGAAGACAATAATAATTTGAGAGACTTAACTATGGTTATGAATTAGAAGACTCAACATAGTAAAGATGTCAGTTTTGCCCAAATTGATCTGTAGGTCGATGGAATCCCTCTCAACCTCCCAGCAGGGATTTCTGTAGACATAGATAGGCTTATTATAAAATGTATATGGAAAGACGAAGGACCTACAGTAGCTAAAATGATGTTTATAAAGAATAAATGTGGGGCATCTGGGTGGCTCAGTCAGTGAAGCGTCTGCCTTCAGCTCAGGTCATGATCTCAGGGTCCTGGGATCGAGTCCCACACCAGGTTTCCTGCTCAGTGGGGAACCTGCTTCTCCCTCTCCCTCTGCCCCTCCCCGTTCTTGTCCTCTCTCTCAAATACATACATAAAATCTTTCTAAAATGAATAAACTGGGGAGACATTACTCTTTCCACCATAAAGGCTTACTTTATAGCTACCGTAATCAAGACAGTGTAGTAATAGTGGAGGGTAGACACATAAATCAGTAGAACAGAATGGAGCACCCAGAAATAAACCCAAATTTGCTCAAGTGAATTTTGACAAAAATAAAAGCAATTTCAGTGAAGGAAGGTTAGCCTTTCAGCAAATAATGCAGGAGCAATTGACATCCATAGGCAACAAACAAACAAATAAAACCTTGACCCAAACATCGCACCTTATACAAACAATGAATTCAGAAGGGATCACAGACTTAAAGTGTAAAGCTATAAAACTTGTAGGCAAAACAAAAACAAAAACAAAAACAAACACAGGAGAAAGTCATGACCTAGGGCTCAGCAAAGAGTTCTTAGGCTTAACACTATAAGCATGATCCATAAAAGGAAAAAAGTATAATTGAACTTTATCAAAATTGAAAGTTTTGCTCTATGAAAGATCAAGCTATAGACTAGAGAAAATATTTGCAAACTACATATCTGACCAAGGATTTGTATCTAGAAGATATGAAGAGCTCTCAAAACTCAGTCCAGGTAGAAAATGGACAGGGGGTGCTGGGGTGGCTCAGTCAGTTAAGTGTCCGGCTCTTGGTTTCGGCTCAGGTCATGATCTCAGGGTTCTGGGCTTGAGCCCCATGTTGGCTCCATGCTCAGTGGGGAATCTGATTGAGGATATATATTTATATATATATTTATATTTTTATATATTTATATATAAATATATAAAATATTTTTATATATTTATATTTTTATATATTTATATATAAATATATAAAATATTTTTATATATTTATATATATAAAGTTACATACCATATGATTTTATATATATAAATATATATATTTATATTTATATTTATATTTATATATATTTATATATATATAAAATCATACAGTATGTAACTTTTTAAGATGGCTTTTAAGATGGCTTTTTTATATATAAATATATATATTTATATTTATATTTTTATATATTTATATATAAATATAAAATATATTTATATATTTATATATAAAGTTACATACCGTATGATTTTATATATATATATTTATATATATTTATATTTATATATATATATATAAAATCATACATATGTAACTTTTTAAGATGGCTTTTTCTCACTTGGTAAAATTCCCAGGAGATTCATTCAAGGGATTGTGTGAGCCATGCCCCATTTCTTTTTATTGCTGAATATATACATAAAATCATACGGTATGTAACTTTATATATATATAAAATACTCTTGAAATGACAAAAAGTATAGGGATGGGGACATGGATGGTGGCTGCCAGGGGTTAGGGAATGGGGCAAGTAGGAGGTGGGTGTGGCTGTAAATAGTAGCAGGAAGGATCCTTGTGGTGATGGTATAGTTCTCTTCTTCCTTGGTGGATCCATGAATCTACACATGGTAGAATGGCATAGAACTAAATACATAGGCACAAACAAATGATCACAAGTAACACTGGGGAAATCTGCGCAAGATCGTTGGGTTGTAGCAATGTCTTTATCTTGGTTGTGACATTATACTACCGTTTTATAAGATGCTACCACTAAGGGAAGCTGGGTAAAGGATACACAGCATCCCACTGTATTATTTCTTCCAATTGCATGTGAATTTACAGTGATCTCAAAATAAAAAATTTAGTTAAAAAAAAAAAAGACAGTGATGACAGAAAACTAGGACCTTGAATGTGTTTCCAGAAGCTGGATTAAGGCATCTGGCTCATTGTGTGGGCATTAAACTAATTGGCCATCTGGCGGCCAGACTGGCTAGTTAGACAAAAGCAGTGAGGCCCCACACCTGGGTATGCAGTGCTTTAAGGGGGCCTCTAATAATCCAGAGAGGTATTGTTCACCTTCTGGAAATTGTCAGTAACCAAATTTAATTGAAAATCACTTTCATGAAAGAGTGAACATTTGCTATATAAATCTTCATTAGCAGAGGGAGGCACTAGGAAACCAAAATACAGGATCTCAGCCTGGTCACCCCCTCCCCCAGCCCTTCCAAAGTCGGAATCACTGGTCTGGTCACCGCTTGTGGAGCCAACGTACGAGGCCCAAATGGGCCTGTAAGGTAACTCCGAACAGCGAAAAGCCACCCCCAACCCTTGTCAGTCAGTCGGTTGGCTCTGACCACAAAGGAAACACTGAGGGGGAATGAGAGGCTGTGGGTGATTGGCTACAAACCACATTTCATGGCTAGCCATCACCTCCAAATACAGGCTTTGCCTTCTCCGTAGATTCAATACCTTCCTTGGGGGGGCTCAGAGGGCCATTTTCATCTTTTCCCCAAAGGCCTTTTCATGCCCTTTCTTCAGACCTGGAGCATCTTGAGCTTATCACTTGACTTTTTATTTTATTTTGAGATTTTATCTATATATTTGTCAGAGAGAGAGAGCACGTGCACACACAAGCAGGGGGGAGCAGCAGGCAGAGGGAGAAGCAGGCTCCTGTCTGAGCAGGGCTCTGGGTGCGGGACTCTGGGATCATGACCCGAACAGAAGGCAGATGCCTAACTGACTGAGCCACCCAGACGCCTCTTGACTTTTTTTTTTAGAAGGTAAACTTGATTTTGCATAGAACTAAATAGTGGGGAAAGTATCCCTTAATTTAGTTTTTAGATTAATATATAGGAAGTTTAACTTATTGGTATGTACATTTCTCCAAATTTTTACACAGGTATAGATTCATGTAATCACCACTACAATCAGGATACAGAACAGTTCCTTCTTCCCCCCAAAGTTCCCTTTGTTGTAATACACCCTCATCCCCAAAACCTGGCAACCACTTATGTGTTTCTCCGTCACTGGTTTTATTTTTTTGAGAATGTCGTGTACATGGAAACAAACAGGAGGTAACTTTGGAACTAGCTTCTTACACTCAGCAAATGTCTTTGAGATTCATCAAGTTGTTGGATCTGTCAAAGTTGATTTAAGCACATTTTTAAATTGAAGAATTGCTCCCTGATTTTATTCAGATTAGTTCTCTAAGCAGGCTTTGTAATAGTGTAGTAACAGTATAATTTTTGTGCAATTAAATCACCTTTGGCCAAATGACTTAACAGTGATTAACATGTTTCTCTTAGCCGGTTTTAATCTGTTTCTTCCGGTGAAAAAAGTAGAGAGGCAAGAAGCAGAGAGTAATTTCTAAATCAGCATTACATCTCTAAATTCTAAAACCAGAAAGCAACATCTCTGAGTGCCTGAACTATTCCTTTTTTTTTTTTTTTAACATTTATTTATTTATTTGAGAGAGAGAGAGTGTGTGTGTGTGCGCGCATGTGCACAAGCAGGAAGGACAAAAGGAGAGGGAGAGAGAATCTTAAGTGGATTCCGCTCTGAGTGTGGAGCCCAACATGGGGCTCGATCGCATGACCCTGAGATCATGATCTGAGCCGAAATCAAGAGTCAGACGCTTAACCGACTGAGTCACCCAGGTGCCCCTCAGGATTTCTTAAACTGCCTCCTGAATACCTCAAATTGTCTACCACTAGGATCACTGATCTAGGCTACCAAATTCCAGACCTCTCTCAAAAATTGCGAACCTGTCACTTATGGGGATATCCCATTCTCAAGTTGGGCCCTGAGAGAGTGGAACAAAACCTTTTGATTTGAGGTGTCTGGAGTGGTGCCCAGTGCTAAGGACAGGTCTGGAGTGGTGCCCAGTGCTAAGGAATAGGCACCCCAGCTTGAATTAGAGGTAAGACAGAGAACAAACGACCCTGTATGTCCAAGTGGCAGCAGGAGATACTGGGACCCAAGGACATGGGCTGGAAAGTGGAAGAACGTTCTACTGGGGGACTTGGGGCACGCTGAGAACAACTGTTACCTATTTGATAAATATACTCGGATCATGCCTTTGTAGGCCTTCACTCTTGAGTTGGAAAGCCAGGTGCCTTGTTTGGTTCTGTCTCATCTATCTATGAAGTAAACACGAAGAGCTTTGAAACCCAATTTTTTTTTTAAAGTGTTTGAATCCAGCGTACTTAGCCAAAGCTAAGGAGAAGGGCACCTTCGGATCTCAGGAGAACTTCATTCTTTATTTCGTTTTTCCTTCTCCCCACAGGCAGGCCATTCGTGAAGTCCTACTTACACAAGGAACTCAACTGCCAAGTATTGGAGACTCCGGATGGAGGGTGAAGTGAGCCAGTTTCTGTAAGAGGAGAGATTCAGCCTCAGGTGGCCAGACTGATCCAGGAGCTGAGGGCTGCAGGACAGTCCAGAAAGTAAGGTCCCCTTCTGCCCAGGGTTAACCAGAGCCTTGGTCTTTTTCACCAAGTTCACGGCCTGCCCCTGACACAGACACATCCAGCTAATGAAATAAGAGTGCATATGTCCGGTGACACAGCTCATCTCCGGCAATTAGCTAATGCCCGACGATGAGTCCATTGGTAGATTGTGCTTGAATTAACCCGTTTTCAGTTGGATGGCTCATAAAACAGACGGCTGCTTATTTTATGCATTATAGAGGTGGCCCTTAGTGCCTCAAAAGAATGTTTAAACCAACAAAGAAAGAATCCAAAGCACCCTTTATCCCCTTGCTCTCACTGGATTCAAACTTTCTCCTGGCAGCGGCCCCTGGGGGAGGCACAGATGCAAAGCACACGTGGAAAAGCAAGCTAGGAAGGCAGCTGAGTCTCAGACGTGAATGAACGACAACGGCATCTTCAGAGCGGGCGCAGGTGGGAGCCTTGCTGGTTGAGGCACGACCTTTTCCACAGGGGACGGAGGGCAAGCCACCTCCCCTACATTTTCATTCCCCCCGTTTTCCAGCTTCACTTGCTCACGCTCTTCTCCCAGCCCCCCGCCCCCCCAACTCTGGGCGACCACCTGCTAATTCTCTCACGGTGGCGAGACCAGCTGCTGAAAGAGGTGATAGCCGAGCAGTCCCCATCATCCAGACTTGGGGCTCACCTCTACCTGCCTCGGTACAAGCACCAGGACGGCAGGGGGTCCTCCCCCCAACCCTGCTCAGGGGACCTATCCGGCCTCACAACTCCAAACGGGAGCTGGGAACCTGACTGGGGCTCTGAGCTGGTGTGGGGGGGGCTGTGGCATTCAGTACTGAGGTGTGGGGACTCAGCCCGTGGCTACACGTGGCCTGCTGGTGGACCACAGGACAGGGTCCGCGTGAGGCCCCAGGCATTGCCCACTGCTTTTGCCTCTACCCCCAGCCCCCCAGGGAACGCAGGGAAGCTTGTTGGTCGCCAGAGTGTGCGAGGGTCGAAATGACACAGAACAGTCCCATCTCCAAGCCTGCGAAAGAACTGGAAGGCTGTGGCTTACTCATAGATCAGTCGTCCCAGCTTTTTGTGGAAAGGACAGCACGATCTTTATTCACAATCCCACTCTTACCAAAGTATTTTTAGACTTCAGAATAGGAGTGAGGAGCCTAGGCGTGAACACTGGTAAATTGTTCCTAGCTGGTGGTGTGGAGGAAGGGGGGCAGGGCTTACTGTCCTGAGTTTAATTCCACCCCCTCCTCCAGCGAAGCTTTGAAGATGTGGTAAGAATAGTTGGTTACTTGAGAACAATAGTGAAACGCCCTTTCTGTTACATGGATTAGAACATTCTTAATGCTTATGATGACTGCACGAGGAATGTTATGAGGAGAAGAAAATATTCACTATCTCCTCCGGACTTAGCAGGGTTGGGGAGTAAATCTCCACTTGACCAGAGAAAGAGGAGTTTTGGGTTTTCCCACTTCCGAGCCATTGACTCGATCTCAAGGAAACGTGGTCTCACTGTTGTCCAGCCGAGCACTGACATCAACGGCAAGAGGCCACTCACATTTTCCCTTTGACTCCTGCTTTCTTCTATTTACCATATTATGTGATTGTCCCAGTTCCTCATAGTTTTTCCTTTATTTTTCCCCTGAAGATTTTATTTATTTATTTGAGAGAGAGAGAGTGAGAGCAAGCACGAACTGGGGGGCAGAGGGAGAAGGAGAAGCAGACGCCCCACTGAGCAGGGAGTCCAGTGTGGGGCTTGATCCCAGAACCCTGAGATCATGACCTGAGCCCGGGGCAGACTTTTAACTGACTGAGCCACCCAGGAGGCCTGGAGTTTTTCCTTTGATCAGGAGCTTGGGAAGAATATGGCCAGCTTCCACCCATTTGTATTAGTGCAAGCGAGTGTTGATACCCCCACAAGGAGAGCATAGATAAGAGGTCAAAGAATAACGAGTGTTCCAACTGGAGGAGCCGTGGGGACAGCAGACCCCGCCCCTTCACTTTTACGTATGGGGAGACAGACACCCACAGAGGGAAGGGAGCAGATCCCATGATTCTCACTCCTGTCCTCTTTCTAGAACATATGACTGCATCGTTATGTATTTTCTCTCCTGATTATGATTTGTAAAGGTTGTTAGTTGGCATTTCTGGGGCCTGTAGCCAATTGGGTGTTAAGGGGACAGGTCCAGAGCCATACACGGTAGGGAAAGCCAGACCCAAATTAAACATTCACCCTGAAGGATCAGATCTGGAATGGGCAACTTGCTCGCACTGTTAAGTGTTGGCATTGTCCGAGGTTCTGTCCTTGGTCCTCTTTTCTTGTATTAAGAGTAGGTCTGTGGTCCAGGTTGGTCTCTGTGGCAAAATAATATGAACTCTGGATCAAAAACCTGTACCTGCATTTCTTAGGTTTTTTCTGCCAGTCTCTGAGGATAGCATATCCTCTCCCAGTCAACGCCAACCTTTTCACCCACCCATCTCTTGACAGTTCTTTACTCTTCCTTTATACTCTGCTACATTTGAAACCATCACAAAACCTGAGTTTTTTTTTAATGACTTTGTTTATTTGAGAAAGAGAGAGCATGGTGGGGGGGAGGGTCAGAGGGAGAAGCAGACTCCCCGCTGAGCAGAGAGCGTGATGCAGTACTTGATCCTGGGACTCCAGGATGATGACCTGAGCCAAAGGCAGAGGCTCACTCCACTGAGCCACCCAGGTGCCCCCTCAGTTTTGTTTTAATAAAAACAATTTTACCTGATGTCTCCCTTGTCAGCCAAGCCTCCTGAAGGAATAGTCTATATGTGATGTCCCACTTCCTTCCTTTTCGTTCACCCCCATGCCAAACCTTTTAGTCGGTGTTTTAAGGAACTTTGTTCGGCAGCTTTCAACATCCTTCAACTACTTACCTGCTGGCACTCTCTCCATGGCTCTTCTTCTCCTGTTGTCCCACTCCTGTATTCCTCAAGGATCTTATTTGATGGTAGTTATATTTTGGTTAATGGCCGGCTTAAGTCTCCTTCGTGGCTGTATTTCCCCACCCACAGTGTCTCAGGAAGGGACGGTGAAGCCTCGGGCCTGGCCACTAGGACTAGGGGTGGACATTTAGGCAGCGGGGATGCCTAGGAATATGGCAAAATGGAGGGAGGTGGCCGTTAGGAAATAGGGCTGAGAAGTTGCATAGACACGGAGGCTGAAGCTATGATTCTGGCCACAGGAGCGTGGGCGAGTGACCTGAAGACACTGCTGGGCAGGGAAGGGAGTGAGGAAGTCAAGTAAATGCTCCCAGAGAAGCAAGGAAGAGATCATGAGCCAAAAGAGAGGTATGGAGTAGCAGAGGAGGAGGAGAGGGGAACCTTGTGGGATGGATCAGTGGGGCGAGGGGGAATGATGACGGAGAGCCCAGGAGAAGGTCCCCAGACAACTTTCTAGATCCTGGGAGCTGCTCTTGTGCTTAGTACAGTAAATGAGTGATTCTCCTGGATCCTTGTGATAACCCTTTCCGGTACCTTGTTTTAGTAGATAATATTGTTTCTTGCAACCTTTACCCTAAGGTACCTCTTCTCCCACCAACTTCTTGAACTCTTCCTGAGTGATCTCATCCACTTCTTTTTTTTTTTTTTTAAGTTGACTTTAGTAATCTCTACACGCAACATGGGGCTCAAACTCACAACCCTGAGATCAAGAGTCGCATGCCCTTTCGACTGAGCCAGCCAGGCACCCTCATCCACTTGCTTCTACAGTTTAAGAAGTTTTTATTTCAGGTGCCTGGGCGGCTCAGTCATTAAGCGGCTGCCTTCGGCTCAGGTCATGATCCCAGGGTCCTGGGATCAAGCCCCACTTCGGGCTCCCTGCTCAGCGGGGAGCCTGCTTCTCGCTCTCCCACTCAACTTGCTTGTGTTCCCTCTCTCTCTGTGTCACTCTCTGTCAAATAAATAAATAAAATCTTAAGAAAAAAATAAAATGTTTTTATTTTTATAATACGAAACATGTATATAGCTAAAAAAAAAAAAAAGTACCAAAGGCTTTTAACAAGAAGCAAAACTCCCTATGCCTATCCCTTTCCTTCTTGCCAGAAGCAATCACTCCTTGAAGTGTTCTTTATGGTGTTTACCTCAGTCATTTAAAAGAATATGATTATTGGGGTGCCTGGGTGGCTCAGTCAGTTGAGCGTCTGCTTTCGACTCAGGTTGTGATCTCAGGGTCCTGGGATTGAGCTCCACGTAAGGCTCCCTGCTCAGCAGGGAGTCTGCTTCTCCCTCTCTCTTTCTCTCAAGTAAATAAATCTCTAAAAAAGAGTATGATTATTATCTTGCTATTTCTTTTTTTATTATTGTGGTAAAACATACATAGCACAAAATTTACCATTTTAACCATCTGTAAGTGTCAAGTTCAATGGCACTAAGGACATTCATATTGTCATGCAACCATCACCACCATCCATCTCTAGAATTTCTTCCTCATTGCGAACTGAAATTCTGTGCCTGTTAAACGGTAACTTCCCATTCCCTTCCCTGCATGTCCCTGGCAACCGCTATTCTAGTACCTGTCACTGTGAATTTGGACTTTGGTTCCTTTTTCAGGCTGAATGATATTCTATTTTATACACACACACGTGGGCATGCACACATACACGCACTGTATTTTGTTCTTCCATCTGTTCCATGATGGACATTTGAGCCGTGTCCACCTTTCGGCCATTAGGAACGTGCTGATGTGAACAAAAGTGTGTAAACACCCGCCCAACTCCTTGCTTACACCCCTTCTGAATTTATACCCAGAAATGGAATTGCTGAATCGCTTGGCAATTCCCCAGTCTGCTTTTTTAAGGAACCACAATGCTGTTTCCACATTCTGTTTTCTCGACGCTTTTTAACCATCATCTACTGACTTTGTATTATGGTAAGTGAGGGACCATCCACTCTTCAAGTACTCTCTAGCCCCCGTGTGCTGATGGCTTCCCATCCTATTTCAAGCCCGGACTTTCCCCTGAGCTTCAGCCTTTAATATCCAAATGCTTGCTGGATTTCTCCGTGTAGATGTCCAGCTCAGTGTTTCTCAAAATGCTTGTCTCTGCCACGCCCCCAAACTTTCTCTTCTTCCGGCTTTTCTACTGTCTCCTACCTCAGGGAGTGTCACCAACACCTACTCAGTCACTCAAACAAGAAGCCTAGAAGTTGTCACAAACCTGTTCCCGGACCTTACCATCCAGAGGATCACCGAGACTTCCTGATTTTACCTCTTTAATAGCTCTCGGCTCCATTTTCTTTTCGCCCACTGGCACCGCTCTCGTTTGGACCTTCTCGTTCATCATCTCTTGACTGAGCCACTCGCAGCAGCCTCCGTATTTGCCCTCCTTTAATCCTTCTGCAAATCGAGCTAAGCCTTTTTAGCCTCTCACATTGTCACTGATTTTTCAGTGACCGTCAGTAGCTTCCACTGACTCAAGGTCATGCTCTCTGAGGCATGAGATCGAGCCCCACGTCAGGCTCCATGCTCAGCGCAATCTGCTTCAGATTCTCTCTCTCCTCCTTCTGCCCCTCCCCTGCTGTTTGTGTGGGCACGTGTGCGTTCTCTAAGAAAAAAAAATACTCAGCACAGTGTGTGATACACACATACCCATGCATATACACATCCACATACGTATATAGGGACAGTCAGTATCAGAATGACCCCAATGAGGAGCACACTCCAGCCATGCTCAGTGTGCATCTGAAAGACTAATTATGAACATACATTCCAGAGGCAGAACTGGAAAGCTTCAACCAATCGACCTAAATCTGCACCAGAGTGTTGGTTCATTAATACAAGGGATGTTAGAAATAAACTTTCATTGGTAAAATAAAGGTATTCTAGATTTATGGATCTGTACTGCCATCTGCCCTTGCATGAAGGGGGCCTAAGAAACTGATGAGCCCAGAGTGGCATTCTAGGTCTAGGAAGCCACTGGTCCTGCGTCCTGACACCTAATGGAAGATTCCATCACCTGACCTAACCACAAGCTAGCTAAACTGCAGTGACTGGGGAACTGCTAAATGTGCCTCAGTGAACCTCTCCCACATGGGGCTTCACGGTCTCATGAGGACAGGTTGTAGGACTGTGTCTAACCACTACTAGATGTGTTTGACAGAACTGGGCCGAAGCCCTGTTCTCTCTGGAATGGACCACCCGGTAGGCAGATTGCGCAGGACGGGGTGAGGATGACAACCCGCAGCCATCTTGAGTCAGTGGAAGCTACTGACGGTCACTGAAAAATAGAGTCAGACACTTGACCTGTGGTGCCACCCGAGTGCTCCGGGCAGAGTATTTTTAATTTTAAAATTTAAAGTAAGTTTTAGACCATAGAACAAATCT
Source organism: Martes martes (assembly GCF_963455335.1). Classification (NCBI taxonomy): domain Eukaryota; kingdom Metazoa; phylum Chordata; class Mammalia; order Carnivora; family Mustelidae; genus Martes; species Martes martes. The sequence goes on from NC_137897.1 coordinate 91,983,074, forward strand.
ATCCTCCTATGTACATCTATTCATACTGTGCCCCTGAATGAAACCCTTTATCTTTATCTCCATGGTTCCACGGTCCATGTGAAATAAAGTCCAGACTCCTCCCAGTGATGTAGAAGGCCTTTCCAGAACCCTCCCCCACCTCTCTCCTTTTGGCACTTTATGCTCCCGTCTAGAATTACAAAGCGGTGTGTATGTGAGCTCCCACCCACGATGCTGGCTTGGGCTCACACTCTCCCCCTGCCCGGCCCACGTTCACTGCTTTGCTTCACCTGGCTGACTCTTACTCATCTTCTGTGACTCAACCCCGGCATCAGCTCTTTCAAGAAGCCTTTCCTATAATCCCATTCAGACTTAAGCTCATTTATTTTAACACACATATAGTGCTTATTATGTGCCAGGGACTCTTCTAAGCACTTGTAATCCTCATTATGGTTCTGGGAGTTAGATTCTATTATTATCCCTCTTTTCAGATGAGGAGACTGAGGCACATGGAGGTTTAACGGGTCAAAGTTCACGTAAGTGGTAAGTGGCGAAGCCAGACCACAAGCCCACACTGTCGGGTTTCCGACCATGAGGGTCAGAAAGCTGAACAGTCTCTGAGGCGGGGTGGGGTCATGGTTAGATTGCGCAGTTTGGGATTAGATATGCCTGGGACTAAGTCCCACCTCTGCTGTGTACTAGCTGTGTGACCTTACGCAAACTTCGTAAGCTTGCTACATGCCCTTTTCCACATTGGTCAAGTGGGGCAAAGAACACCCCACAGTGTGATGGAAAGAATGAAACGAGATGATCTAGGTAGAGCACCCTGCAGAGGGTCTCTCAGAGTAAAAAAAAAAAACAAAACAAAAAACCAAAAAAACAAAAAACACACACAAACAAAAAAACCCTCTTGGTAATGCTTGACTGTTGCTACTAGTTATTATTATCTCTGCGTCTCTAGCAACTAGCCCCTGGGAAATAGATGCTGGAGGACTATTGTTGAAGTGAACAAGTATGGAAATCTTTAGACTGACCTTGGTATCTAAAGTAGACATGACTTCAGAAATGGTCCCCTGTTGTTAAGCAGGAGGTGCCACCTCACTTTGCTAGGACGCCCGGAAGAGTTTTACCTCCAAAGGGTAGCTAGCCCTGTAGCTCTTCAGTCAATAACTAGCAAGCATATGGTGCTGGTCTTTGCCACCATTCGTTTTAATGTAGCTAAAGCTCACTACAGGAGAGCTCATCGCTTCCAAGTGGGTCTTGTCCTCCTAAACCATTTCCCCATCCTTCAAAATGAAAGAGAACCCATTTCATTTCCTTTTCTCAGAACAAGGGCTTCAAAACTCTCCCTGGGGCCATTGAGTCTCATGGGTCACTGGCCTTTTCAGTTCTGGAATTCCCATGTACATTTGCTTCCCAGCATGCCAGGGCTTTGATCCCTTCTGCTGTAAATTTCACTTGTCAACTGAATGAAAAATACAGTTATCGGACATGCCCAGGTCAGCTTTGGGTAGCGTAGTTGTGACCGAAAATGTCCCAGGTATCAATGAAGTACCCATCTTCTTGCGCCCAAGAGCAACGGAAGATGCTGCTTGAAAATCTGGAATAGGCATATGTGTCACCTTCAGAGAATAACCACCGCCCCCCCCAACCCCCCCAGAACACTAGGGTTAGGGTTAGGAAGCTCCTCAAGCAGAATTTCTTGGTTTACTTGGGGCTAAGGGGAGCCCTCACTGGGGTTCAGTGGGCCGATCTTTCTGTAATATCTGACTCCACTTTCCTTCATAAAGGAAGACAGCCTCGAGACCACGGATTCTCTTTTCCAGGAGGATCTCGCAGACCCTCTAGGCTAACCTGGTTATCACCAGTGATTACTTCAGAATTTTAGATGGACAAAGTTAAGAAGTTGACCTGAATTTCTATTCATCCTGGTCATAGTGTGGAATAATCTGGCTGTTTGATTAAACCTCTGATAGTTTGGTATGTTTTCATTTTTCTCTTTTTTGCCCTCAAATCTGGTGTATAGAGCTACTACTATTAATATTGTTTCAACACACACACACACACACACACACACACACACACTCAACTAGTTGAGGGTTCTGGACTCTCAGGTGCTAAAGGATTTTAATGCAAGGGGATGATGACTGTAGTTTGGTTCTGGTCAGGAAGGGCTGCCTGGAGAAGGTGTCCAGCCAGGTTTGGTAGACTTCAGATAGTGAGGGCTTCCAGAGTGGAGGAAGAGGGTTGGATGGGAGTCAGAGCACACAGTACATCTAAGAAACTAGAGGCAAAGGCTTGTGGTCTTGGGCTCAGTGCAAAGCCTGGGATTACTCTCCCTTTTTCTGTCCAGACAGTTAGAAACATGGAGGGTTCAGAAACACAGGTTGGAAATGTTCACCTCTTGGAAAGCACAGTAGGTGAGGGATGAGGAGATAGGACTTCTAATCCTAGTTCTACCACTGATTTATCCCATAATGGCGGGCAGGTCATGTAAACCTTTCTCAGACCATTTCCTTGTCGGGTAATGCAGAGATAAAAAGATAATCAGACTACTACCAGTGGGAGGCTTAGGTGAAACTTGTAAGTATCCGTCAGATGTCAGTTACTAAGAGACTATTAATAAATAAAAGGTAGATACAGTGGGAAGAGGGGCCATCTTGTTGGTTGGCCTCTTACTGGATATTAAATACCAGCCACTCAGGGATGCCAAGGAACGGGTGTCAGGTACAGAGAAGAGAAAAGGATTGTTTTTAACAGACGAAGAAACCAGAGTTCAGACAGTTTAAACCACTCCCCAGTTGGTGAGAATTGTAGGGGTAGTGGAAAGCTACGAGGGTACTATTTTGGAGGTTGACAGCTGATCTCAGATACAAATAGTTCAGTCTCTTTGTGTGCCTTAATCCATGCTGATCTCTGGGTGAGTTGCTAGGCTCTTCCCCTACCAGTAGGTACTACCTGTCGTCCTTTTTTTTTTTTTTTAACTGACACACAATCTAATAAAAATAAATGTATTTTGTGTACTATTTTGTACAAGCTTATAAATTTTGATCCCAGTATCCACGAGCTCTATGTCATTCCTTTTGAGCCTAACTTGCTAGAGGGAACTGAGAGCTGCTCACATGGAAACGGGAGGTCAGGTCCCTTCCAAGTAGGAAATACTGTCATAGGAAGTGCCAGGAGAGAGAAAGCCCGCGGAAGGAGAGTGAGCAGGGCAGAAATCTGCATTCTGGTGGGATCAGTGAAGAGAGAGGGAACTGAGGATTTATGTAAGGTTTATGTAAGAGGCCATGTCAGCGGGTGCAGAGAGCGAGCAAGCGAGCGAGCAGAGCACCCGCCGGAGCCTAGTAACTGTGTCAGAGCAATGCTGGACCTGTACTTGGCCCTCAGAACTGCTCCAGCCCTCTTCCTCGTCTCTCTGTCAGCCACCAGCCATCTCAGCTCCCACAGAAACTTGGCCAAGAGGTAGAGAAAGATAAAGAACTATTCAAATCGCCCTTCCAGACATCTGCACTTCTTTTCCAGACCATCTCTCCACTTGGATCTTGCCATCACTCCATGAACACCGGGACAGACAGCTTTCTCTTCCGTGCTCTTTGACCTCTTTAGCCAACGCTCAACAGGATCGTCACAAGAAGTTGCTGGTAACTTTTTTCTTTTAAGATTATTTACTTATTTATTTGACAGAGAGAAAGAGAGAGAGAGAGCACAAGTAGGCAGAGTGGCAGGCAGAGGGAGAGGGAGAAGCAGGCTCCTCGCTGAACAGAGAGGCAGCCCGACGCGGGGCTCCATCCCAGGACCCTGGGATCCTGATCTGAGCCGAAGGCAGACGCTTAACCAGCGGAGCCACCCAGGCGCCCCGCTGGTAACCTTTCTAAGAACAGATTTGATCAGTGTCTTCATGGTATTACAAAATGTCAAGGTAGACATTTAAAACTTGATAGTAATCCAAAAAGGAATTTAAGCCAATCTTATGACTTTGTTGCAGAGGTTCTAGGCTTCCTCTTGTAATGGAAGATTTTATTTATTTACTTATTTTAAAGATTTATTTTTTTATTTGAGAGAGAGAGAGCACAAGCGGGGAGCAGGGGGCGCGGGGATGCAAGTGGAAGAGGCAGAGGGAGAAGAAGACTCCCCGCTGAGCAGGGAGCCCAACGCGGGGCTCGATCCCAGGACCCTGGGGTCATAACCTGAGCTGAAGACAGATATGTAACCACCTGAACCACTCAGATACCCAAGATAGAATGTTGGGGTTTTTCTTTCGTTCTTGGTTGTTTTTTTTTCTTAATATTTTATTTATCTGAGATGGTGTGAGAGAGCGAGAAAGAATGAGAAGGGTAAGGGGCAGAGGGGGAAGCAGACTCCCTGCTGAGCAGGGAGCCTGATGCAGGACTCAGTCCTGGGACTCCAGGATCATGACCTGAGCTGAAGCCAGATGCTTAACTGACTGAGCCACCCAGGCGCCCCGGATGGGACGTTTTAAAGCAGCTGTTTTCTGGGGTGCCTAGGTGGCTCAGTTGGTTAAGCATCTGACCCTTGATTTCAGCTCAAGTCCCATGTTGGGCTTCCCACTCAGTGGGCGTCTCCTTGCCCCTCCCCTCCTCCCCCATCCCTGCTCATGCTTGTTCTCTCTCTCTTTCTCTCTAAAAAATAAAATAAAGCAAATAACCCCACAAAATTCTACTTCCTTCACCTCCTCAAATCTAACCCCCATATCAGAGAATTCTGAGTATCATTTGTGTTAGCACTGGTGTCTTACACCTTGGTTGGATGAAGTTGGTAGTGGAAATTCACATTTATATGTTAATATGTGACTTTAATCAGAGTCTGGAGATGACCTGCTGTTAATAATTTGGCATATGGGTGTGCCTGGGTGGCTCAGTCATTAAGTGTCTGCCTTTGGCTCCGGTCATGATCTCAGGGTCCTGGGACCGAACCGCACAACGGGCTCCCTGCTCAGCAGGAAAGCCTGCTTCTCCCTCTCCTACTCCCCCAGCTTGTGTTTCCTCTCTCGCTGTGCTTCTCTATCAAATAAATAAATAAAATCTTTAAAAAATTATTTGGCATATGAAAAAACAAAATGCTTTTAATCTAATGAAAAGAGAGGCACTAGAATTCAGCCTCATCTTCAACCCCATGAATGTGTATTTTACATAAAACCAGACAGATTTTCTTAACAACATTAGTAATGTACTATTATAACATAATTGCAATATTACACCAGAAGCATTATCCACGCTAAGTACTCTCCAATTTAGAATGAGTGAATAACCTTCAAGAGAAGCGTATCCATTTTCTTCAGCTAAATAATCCCTAAGTTCAAAAGGTAAAACGAATACTTCTTACACAAAATGCAGCCTGTATGTGGGAGTAGAATTTGGTAGGACTTCGTGAGCTTAGGGCGCCTGGCAGGCTCCGTTGGTAAAGCACGCAACTCTTGATCTTGAAGTAGTAAGTTCGAGTCCCACATTGGGTGTAGTGAGTACTTAAAAATAAAATATTTAAAAAAGAATTTGTGAGCTCCCTGCTAGTGGATTTAAAAACCTCCTTGGCCATCTCCTGACAACTGAGGCTACTATGCCCCCTTCCACTGTGGGGCCAAGACATAGTGTCTGCAGAATTATATACCCATTAAGGTAACCCTCGTTCTGTCCTGTTTTAGTGCATGGCGCCCAGGGTCACCCTGGATGCTGACAAGCAACTAACAGATGGGGAGAGAGGAAGAGTGGAGAAGGCACGTGAGCTTCTGAGATTGGCCTGAGTGTGGCACACGCCCCTTCCACCAACATTCCGCTGGTGAGGACTTGGGAGGCGATCCCTTCGTGATCTAACCACAATCCCATACCACCTTGGATGCTATTCAGCTTTCTGACCCTCATGGTGAAGTGACAGGCACATCCCCAAAGAGACAGTTTCAAACCATTATGCTCAGTGCTAAGATCAAGGTATTCTTAGGGTGCTGTGGGAGTATGGAGCACGGGCCTTCGAGAAGCAGCGCAGCATATGGCTTCCTAAGAGCACAGACTCTGGAACCCGACATTGTGGGTTTGCAGTCTGGCTTTGCCACTTAGCAAATACGTGAACTTTCACCCTGGAAACAGCAGTGCCTTCCTATAGCACCAGCTCGATTTGGTTGGCAGTTCCCATCACTTAGAAGAGTGGACTTTCTAGGGCCCCACTCAGAGACAATGCCACTGGGCTATGCCTCCTTCTCGAAAGTCTGAGCCCTAGCGTGCAGGGACCCTCCTCCAAGAACAGAGATCCCAGCAGCAGCTAGCAAAGACCTCCTTCCCAGAAGTCGGAGTTTCGGCTCCACGGAGGCCCTCCCCCAAGTTTTAGTAATTATGAATCCTCCTCTTTCCCCCGTGGCCCCCCAGCCTAGGAATGCTGGCTGCTTCCTAAAGTTTTTACCTCTGGGACACCTTACAGCAGCACTGGCTAATGGAAATATAATGTGAATCACACACCGATCTTTAATTTTCTAGTAGCTACACTAAAAGGGTCAAAAGAAATGGTGAGATTAATTTCAACAGTATATTGTATTTAACCCAATGTATCTGATCTGCTGCATTTCAACATGTAATCACTATAAAGATGATTAGCTATTTTTATATGAAGTCTTTGAGATCAGGTGTGTATTTTACACTGACAGCATACTTCAATTTGGATGATAAATTTTCACCAGAAATACTTGATCCATATTTTGATTTCATAAAATTTACAGTTGAAATGTAGATTTACATTTTTAAAGTCATTCTCAATATACTTAGAAGTTTGCCAATAACTGAATTGAGTATCAATTTGTAACTCTCTCAAAAAATATTTTATTTATTAATTTGATATGGAGAGAGATAGAGAGAGAGAGCAAGCAGGAAGAGAAGCAGGCTTCCTGTGGAGCGGGGATCCTGATGCAGGACTTGATCCCAGGACCCTGGGATCATGAGCTGAGCCGAAGGCAGACGCTTGACCGACTGAACCACCCAGGCGTCCCAATTTGTAACTTTTTATTTTGAAATGAGAAGTTGAAAAAATGTTGCAGAGAGTTTCCATGTACCTACCCCCCAGGTCCCCCCCATTGGTAACATCTTTCCTAACTCTAACTTTCACAACCCAAATCAGAAAATTAATCGGCATGATACAGGGAACTACACTAGAGGTCTTAGTTAGATTTCATCAGTTTTACATGTATTTATGTTTTTTTTAAGATTTATTTATTTTAAAGGAGGGGGTGAAGGGCAGGGGGAGAGAAGAGAGAGAATTTCAAGCAGACTCTGTGCTGAGCGTGGAGCCTGACGTGGGCCTCGATCTCACGACCCTGAGATCACAACCCGAGCTGAAACCAGGAGTCAGACGCTCAACTGACTGTGTACCCCCTCTCCCAGGTGCCCCTACGAGCACTTATATGTTGTATGCCTTTGTGACTGTAGGGCACTTTGTCACTTGTGCAGATCTGTTTGATGGCCACCACCACAACCGAGAGACCAAACTGCCCCATCACTGCAGAGGGAGTTCCTCATGCTGCCCCTTCAGGCCTGATCCCCTGGTAACCCAGTAGGTGTTCTTCATCTTTACAGTCTATAACGTGTTGAAATTGGCCATTGCACTCAGCAGCACAGTACCCTTAAGATCCGTCCACATTGTCTGGTGTAGCAGTGCTCTGTTCCTTTTTAGTGCTGAGTAGTATTCTACAGTATGAATGGACCATAGCGTGTTTAACTGTTCACCTATCGAAGGACATTTATTGGGTATGTTTTCAGTTATTGCCTGTACAGATAAAAGCTGCCAGGAACATTCGAGTACGGTTTTGGTGGGGGCAGGCATACGTTTTGATTTCTGTAGGCTGAATGCCCGGGAGTGTGATCGCTGAGCATACTCTGTGTGTAATTGCCAGAGTGCTTTCCAGAGTGGCCCGACCATTGTGTGTTCTTACCAACAACGAAAGAGAGAAGTCCAGTTTGTTGGCGTCTTCATCAGCACGTGGTGTGATCAGTGTTCTTTATTTTAACCCTTCGAATCAGTAGGTAGCAGCATCACATTGTGGTTCCAGTTTGCATTCGCCTAATGGCTCGTGATGCTGAACCTTCCTTCATGCACTGATTTGCTATCTGTCTGTCATTTTGGGTGAAGCATCTGTTAAGTCTTCCCCATTTAAAAATTGGGTGGTTGGTTTCTTAAAGTTGAGTTTTGAGAATTCTTTATATATTCTGGATACAAATCTTTTGTAAAAGGTATAATTTGCAAATATGTTCTCCCAGTGTGTAGCTTATCTTTTTATCCTCTTAACAGGGTCTTTCACAAAATGAAAGGTTTTCATTTTGATGATGTTCAATCTATCCATCTTTTCTTTTATGTCTCGCTTTTGGTATTATACCTAAGAACTCTTTACTTAATGCTAGGTCATGAAAATTTTCTCCTACATCTTCTTCTGAAATATTATAATTTTGCTTTTAAATCCGTGATCCAGTTTGAGTTAACTTTTATGTAAGGAAAGAGGTTGAGATCTAGGTTTGTTATTCTGTTTTTGCCTCTGCATATCTCATTTTCCCAGCACCACTGATTGGAAAAAAAAGAACCTATTTTTGGGGTCCCACAACCACGCAGGGTCAGTGTTTCACTGGATAGACCCACCAGACCAACTGCAGGCTTTACTTACAACTAAGGTTTATTACAGCGAAAGATACCACAAGCCGTAGGAAAACTATGCATGGGACAGAGTTCGGAGAGGTCGGGCACACACTTCCCCATCCGAAGCCACACAGAATGTGCATTCTCTGTAGCAGGCAACTGCAGGGACAAGGGCAGAACAGCCCTGCCCAGGAAAGCCTGTGCCTGTCTCAGGATCTGAGACTTTTATGTGCAGGGGAATGGCTCTGTCATGGCAATCTGGGGACACAGGCTGCAGAAGCAGAGGCATGACCTGCAATTTACCTGAGTGTTTTTAAAAAAAAAAAAAAAAGATTTTATTTATTTGAGAGAGAGAGAGAGAGAAAGAGAGAGAGCACACAAGAGCATGAGCTAGGTAAAGGAGGGGGAGTGGGAGAAGGAGAAGCAGACTCCCCACTGAGCAAGGAGCCTGATATGGACTCCATCCAAGGACTCTGGGATCGTGACCCAAACTGAAGACAGATGCTTAACCGACTGATCCACCCAGGCATCCAGTTTATCTGAGTCTTAGCAGAATTCCTTGGGATCCACCGAGAACATGAGAGGATGAGAGGCACATTTGTTCTGGAATCGTCCTTTTTGATACATGGGACGAGGAGCGTAGGTTGCCAGTACCTTTGACTACTCTGCCTTTCATTCTCTGCGTGAGTAATGAACTGTCTGAACCTAACGACAGCTCATTGTGTCTTTATTGGCTGAATCTGTGAGGCCTTACTTAACCTTCCCTCACATACCATCGAATGGCTTTTTCGCCTTTATCAAAAATCAGTTTCATTGGCATATGAATGACATACAATAAATCGCACGTATTTAAAGCTTACAATTTCCGGCTTGGCTCATGCAGACACCTATGAAACTCTCACTGCAATCAGGATACTGATCACAACCAAGGGCACTTGGAAACTTTGGGTTGTGTTCAGCGTCTTGATTATGGTGATGGTTTCACAGGTGTATACCTATGCCAAACCAGAAATTATACAGTATGTACCCAGACAAATACACCAATAGGGCAAAATAGAGAATTCAGAAATATAGTCGCAAATACACACAGCTGGTTTTTTACATAGACAAAAAGGCAATTCATCAGAAAAAGAACAACCTGTTCAGCAAATGGTGCTAGAACTATTAGATATTTATCTGCAGGGGGAAAAAAAAGCAACTTGAATTCATACTTTGCCCCATCCCCAAAATTAACTCAAAATGGATCATAGAATTAAATATAAAAGCTGAAACTGTAAAAGTCCTCCAAGAAAATACAGGAGAAAAATCTTCATGACCTTGAGCTAGGCAATGATTTCTTAGATATGGCACCAAAAGCACAATACATTAGAAATGAATTGATAAATTAGACTTCACAAACATATAAAACTTTGGCTGCTTCAAAAACGCTGTTAAGACATTGAGAAGGTAGGGGCACCTGGGTGGCTCAGTGGGTTAGGCCTCTGCCTTCGGCTCGGGTCATGATCTCAGGGTTCTGGGATCGAGCCCCACATCGGGCTCTCTGCTCAGTGGGGAGCCTGCTTCCCCCTCTCTCTGCCTGGCTCTCTGCCTACTTGTGATCTCTGTCTGTCTGTCAAATAAATAAATAAAATATTTTTAAAAAAAAGACAGTGAGAAGGTAATTTACAGACTGGGAGAAAATATTTGCAAAGCATATACCTGATAAAAGATTTGCATTCAGAATATGTAAAATACCCCAAAAGCCCAATAAGAAGAAAATGAAACAGCCAGTCAATATAAAATGGGCAAGAGATTTGAACAGGCATTTCACCGAAGACATACAGATGGCACAGAAGCACATGGAAAGACATTCAACACCATTGGTCACTAGGTAGATAAATACAAATTAAAAACCACAATGAAATAACACTACACACCAAACAGAATAGCTAAAATGAAAAAGAATGGCCATAGCAAGTGTTGCCGAGGTTGCCAATAAAGCGGAGCTCCCTTACATAGCTGGTGGTGATGTCAGTGGTACCACTTTGTAAACAATTTGGTGGGTTTTTTTTTGTTTATTTTTATTTTTTGTTTTTTTTTTTTAAAGATTTTATTTATTTGAGAGAGAAAGAGCACAGCAGAGGGGAGAGGCAGAGGGAGAAGCAGGCTTCCTGCTGAGCAGGGACCCCTCCCCCCTGTACCACCCCAACCCAGGACTCAATCCCAGGACCCTGGGATCATGACTTGAGCTAAAAGCAGATGCTTAAACAACTGAGCCACCCAGGCACCCCAGTTTGGTGGTGGTTTAAATAGTTAAACATGTACTATGAAATGATTTAGCCATTATTCTAGATGTTCACCCAAGACGAAAGAACGCATGCATCCACAGAAAGTCTTGTACACAGAAGTTCATAGAAGCTTTATTTGCAATAGCTAAAAAGTGGGAACAAGCCAAACATCCGTCAGGGGGTAAACGGATAAACAGGTGAATGGGCCAATCGGACTTACCAAGAACTGTCACAATTATAGTGTGCAGTCTATGCCTGATGCACGAATAAAGTAAAAACCTCTATTTAGATTTTCTTTAGTTTCTCCCAGCCATACTTTATATTTTTCACTATACAGGTTTTGCCTATCTTTTGTCTGATTTATCATTTAATATTTTACGTGTTATTGAGAGATCACAAGTAGGCAGAGAGACAGGCAGAGGGGCAGGGGAAGCAGGCTTCCCCCTGAGCAGAGAGCCTGATGCAGGGCTTGATCCCGGGACCCTGAGATCATGACCTGAGCCGGAGGCAGAGGCTTAACCCACTGAGCCACCCAGGTGCCCCTATTTTAGGTGCTGCTATAAATGATATTTTTAAATTCCAGTTCATTGGTTCAATTGTTCAGTATAATGGTTTTCATTGTAAAAAAAAAAGTGTGTATTAATGATGTAGCCTACAACTTTACTGAACTCACATGTTAGTTCTAGAAGCTTATTTTAGATTTCAGCCAGTTTTCTGTATACGAACAGGTTATCTGCAAGTGAAGAAGATCGTACTTCTTCACAATTTAGGTGCCTTTTACTGCATTTTCTTGCCTAATCGCTCTAGCCAGACCTTCCAGGACAGTGCTGAATGCCCTTCGGTGGCTACTGATCTAGGGAAAGCATTCAGGCTTTTGCCATTAAGTGTGATGTTAGGTGGAGGTTTTGCATAGATGCCCTTTATCGTGTTGATGATGTTTCCTTCTATTTCTAGTTTGCTCAGAGGTATTATCAGTAATGAACGTAGGATTTTATCACATGGTGATTCTCTCTCTATTGAAATGATCCTATGGCCTTTCTCCATTGCTTTGCTACTATGGTGCATTATATTGATTTATTTATTTTTTTATTTATTTTTTTTAAAAAGATTTTTATTTATATGACAGAGAGAGATCACAAGTAGGCAAAGAGGCAGGCAGAGAGAGGGGTAAGCAGGCTCCTGCTGATCAGAGAGCCCGATGCGGGGCTCGATCCCAGGACCCTGAGATCATGACCTGAGCTGAAGGCAGATGCTTAACTGACTGAGCCACCCAGGCGCCCCTATTGATTTATTTTTGAATGTAAATTAAACTTGCATTCCTGACATATACCACACTTGCAAATGGTATATTATTTTTTTTTAATTAAATTTTTTATTTATTTTCAGCGTAACAGTATTCATTGTTTTTTCACCACACTCAGTGCTCCATGCAATCTGTGCCCTCCCTAATACCCACCACCTGGTTCCCCCACCCTCCCACCCCGCCCCTTCAGAACCCTCAGGTTGTTTTTCAGAGTCCATAGTCTCTCATGGTTCACCTCCCCTTCCAATTTCCCTCAACTCCCTTCTCCTCTCCATCTACCCTTGTCCTCTATATTATTTGTTATGCTCCACCAATAAGTGAAACCATATGATACTTGACTTTCTCTGTTTGACTTATTTCACTCAGCATCATCTCTTCCAGTCCTGTCCATGTTGCTACAAAAGTTGGGTATTCGTCCTTTCTGATGGAGGCATAATACTCCGTAGTGTATATGGACCACATCTTCCTTATCCATTCATCCGTCGAAGGGCATCTTGGTTCTTTCCACAGTTTGGCGACCGTGGCCATTGCTGCTATAAACATTGGGGTACAGATGGCCCTTCTTTTCACTACATCTGTATCTTTGGGGTAAATACCCAGCAGTGCAATTGCAGGGTCATAGGGAAGATCTATTTTTAATTTCCTGAGGAATCTCCACACTGTTCTCCAAAGTGGCTGCACCAGTTTGCATTCCCACCAACAGTGTAAGAGGGTTCCCCTTTCTCCACATCCTCTCCAACACACGTTGTTTCCTGTCTTGCTAATTTTGGCCATTCTAACTGGTGTAAGGTGGTATCTCAATGTGGTTTTGATTTGAATCTCCCTGATGGCTAGTGATGATGAACATTTTTTCATGTGTCTGGTAGCCATTTGTATGTCTTCATTGGAGAAGTGTCTGTTCATATCTTCTGCCCATTTTTTAATATGATTATCTGTTTTGTGTCTGTTGAGTTTGAGGAGTTCTTTATAGATCCTGGATATCAACCTTTTATCTGTACTGTCATTTGCAAATATCTTCTCCCATTCCGTGGGTTGCCTCTTTGTTTTGATGACTGTTTCTTTTGCTGTGCAGAAGCTTTTTATCTTGATGAAGTCCCAGAAGTTCATCTTTGCCTTTGTTTCCTTCGCCTTTGGAGACATATCTTGAAAGAAGTTGCTGTGGCTGATATCAAAGAGGTTACTCCCTATGTTCTCCTCGAGGATTCTGATGGATTCCTGTCTCACGTTGAGGTCTTTTATCCATTTCGAGTTTATCTTTGTGTACGGATATTATTCTTTTTACATATTGCTGGATTCAGTTTGCTAAAATTTTATTTCTGGTCTTTGCCTCTGTGTGCGTGAAGGATATTAGCATGCAGTTTTACTTATTTAATTTTTATTTAAATAATGTTATTTACTTTGGTATCAGGGTAATGCTGTCTTCATGAAATGAATTAGAAGTGTTCCTCCCTTTAATTTTTTGGAAGAATATGGGTGAAATTGACACTATTTCTACCTCGGGCTTTTATAAGAAATCCCCAGTGAAAACATCTAGGCCTGGAGTTTACATTGTGAAAAGTTTTATAATTGCAAATTCAGTGTCTCTAATAAGCTTAGGACTATTCATGTTATATGTATCTTTTTGAATGAGCTTTGATAGTTTTTTTTTTAATTGTATGAATACCTTTATTTTTTAAATTATTTTATTTTTTTTTATTTTAATAAACATATAATGTATTTTTATCCCCAGGGGTACAGGTCTGTGAATCGCCAGGTTTACACATTTCACAGCACTCATCATAGCACATACCCTCCCCAATGTCCATTTCCCCACCATCCTCTCCCGTCCCCCCTCCCCCCAGCAACCCTCAGTCTGTTTTTTGAGATTGAGTCTTTTCTGGTTTGTCTCCCTCCCAATCCCATCTTTTCATTTTTTCTTTTCCTACCTCCTCCCAACCCCCCTGCATTGCATCTCCACTTCCTCATATCAAAGAGATCATATGATAGTTGTCTTTCTCCGATTGACTTATTTCGCTAAGCATGATACCCTCTAGTTCCATCCACGTCATCGCAAATGGCAAGATTTCATGTCTTTTGATGGCTGCATAGTATTCCATTGTGTATATATACCACTTCTTCTTGATCCATTCATCTGTTGATGGACATCTAGGCTCTTTCCACAGTTTGGCTATTGTGGACATTGCTACTATAAACATTCGGGTGCACGTGTCCCTTCGGAGCACCACGTTTGTATCTTTAGGATATATACCCAGTAGTGCAATTGCTGGGTCATAGGGTAGCTCTATTTTCAGTTTTTTGAGGAACCTCCACACTGTTTTCCAGAGTGGTTGCACCAGCTTGCATTCCCACCAGCAGTGTAGGAGGGTTCCCCTCTCTCCGCATCCTCGCCAGCATTTGTCATTTCTTGACTTGTTAATTTTAGCCATTCTGACTGGTGTGAGGTGGTATCTCATTGTGGTTTTGATTTGTATTTCCCTGATGCCGAGTGATGTGAAGCATTTTTTCATGTGTCTGTTGGCCATCTGGATGTCTTCTTTGCAGAAATGTCTGTTCATGTCCTCTGCCCATTTCTTGACTGGATTATTTGTTCTTTGGGTATTGAGTTTGATAGCTCTTTATAGATTTTGGATACTAGGCCTTTATCTGATATGTCGTTTGCAAATATCTTCTCCCATTCTGTCAGTTGTCTTTTGGTTTTGTTAACTGTTTCCTTTGCTGTGCAAAAGCTTTTGATCTTGATGAAATCCCAATAGTTCATTTTTGCCCTTGCTTCTGTTGCCTTTGGCGATGTTCCTAGGAAGAAGTTGCTGCGGTTGAGGTCAAAGAGGTTGCTGCCTGCATTCTCCTCAAGGATTTTGATAGATTCCTTTCTCACATTGAGGTCCCTCATCCATTTTGAGTCTATTTTCGTGTGTGGTGTAAGGAAATAGTCCAATTTCATTTTTCTGCATGTGGCTGTCCAATTTTCCCAGCACCATTTGTTGAAGAGGCTGTCTTTTTTCCATTGGATATTCTTTCCTGCTTTGTCAAAGATTAGTTGACCATAGAGTTGAGGGTCTATTTCTGGGCTCTCTATTCTGTTCCATTGATCTATATGTCTGTTTTTGTGCCAGTACCATACTGTCTTGATGATGACAGCTTTGTAATAGAGCCTGAAGTCTGGAATTGTGATGCCACCAACTTTGGCTTTCTTTTTCAATATTCCTTTGGCTATTCAAGGTCTTTTGTGGTTCCATATAAATTTTAGGATTATTTGTTCTATTTCTTTAAAAAAATGGATGGGATTTTGATAGGGACTGCATTAAATGTGTAGATTGCTTTAGGTAGAATAGACATTTTCACAATATGTGTTCTTCCAATCCATGAGCATGGAATATTTTTCCATTTCTTTGTGTCTTCCTCAATTTCTTTCATGAGTACTTTATAGTTTTCTGAGTATAGATTCTTTGCCTCTTTGGTTAGATTTATACCTAGGTATCTTATGGTTTTGGGTGCGATTGTAAATGGGACTGACTCCTCAATTTCTCTTTCTTCTGTCTTGTTGTTAGTGTAAAGAAATGCGACTGATTTCTGTGTATTGACTTTATATCCTGACACATTACTGAATTCCTGTATAAGTTCTAGCAGATTTGGAGTGGAGGCTTTTGGGTTTTCCACATATAGTATCATATCATCTGCAAAGAGTGATAGTTTGACTTCTTCTTTGCCAATTTGGATGCCTTTAATTTCTTTTTGTTGTCTGATTGCTGAGGCTAGGACTTCTAGTACTATGTTGAACAGCAGTGGTGATAACGGACATCCCTGCCGTGTTCCTGACCTTAGCGGAAAAGCTTTCAGTTTTTCTCCATTGACAATGATATTTGCGGTGTGTTTTTCATAGATGGCTTTGATAATATTGAGGTATGTGCCTTTTATCCCTACACTTTGAAGAGTTTTAATCAGGAAGGGATGTTGCACTTTGTCAAATGCTTTTTCGGCATCTATTGAGAGTATCATATGGTTCTTACTCTTTCTTTTATTAATGTATTGTATCACATTGATGGATTTGCGGATGTTGAACCTACCTTGCAGCCCTGGAATAAATCCCACTTGGTCGTGGTGAATAATCTTTTTTTTTTTTTTTAAGATTATTTATTTATTTATTTGACAGACAGAGATCACAAGCAGGCAGAGGGGCAGGCAGAGAGAGAGGAAGGGAAGCAGGCTCCCCGCTGAGCAGAGAGCCCGATGTGGGGCTCGATCCCAGGACCCTGGGATCATGACCTGAGCTGAAGGCAGAGGCTTTAACCCACTGAGCCACCCAGGCGCCCTGAATAATCTTTTTAATGTACTGTTGGATCATATTGGCCAGTATTTTGGTGGGAATTTTCGCATCTGTGTTCATCAGGGATATTGGTCTGTAATTCTCTTTTTTGGTGGGATCCTTGTCTGGTTTTGGGATCAAGGTGATGCTGGCCTCATAGAATGAGTTTGGAAGTTTTCCTTCCATTTCTATTTTTTGGAATAGTTTCAGGAGAATAGGAATTAATTCTTCTTTAAATGTTTGGTAGAATTCCCCTGGGAAGCCGTCTGGTCCTGTACTTTTGTTTGTTTGGAGATTTTTGATGACTGTTTCAATCTCCTTACTGGGTATGGGTCTGTTCAGGTTATTTATTTCTTCCTGGTTCAGTTGTGGTAGTTTATATGTCTCTAGAAATGTATCCATTTCTTCCAGATTGTCAAATTTGTTGGCGTAGAGTTGCTCGTAGTATGTTCTTATAATTGTTTGTATTTCTTTGGTGTTGGTTGTGATCTCTCCTCTTTCATTCATGATTTTATTTATTTGGGTCCTTTCTCTTTTCTTTTTGATAAGTCTGGCCAGGGGTTTGTCAATCTTATTAATTCTTTCAAAGAACCAGCTCCTAGTTTTGTTGATTTGTTCTATTGTTTTTTTAGTTTCTATTTCATTGATTTCTGCTCTGATCTTTATGATTTCTCTTCTCCTGCTGGGTTTAGGCTTTCTTTGTTGTTCTTTCTCCAGCTCCTTTAGGTGTAGTGTTAGGTTGTGTATTTGAGACCTTTCTTGTTTCTTGAGAAAGGCTTGCACCACTATATATTTTCCTCTCAAGACTGCCTTTGTTGTGTCCCACAGATTTTGAACCGTTGTGTTTTCATTATCATTTGTTTCCATGAATTTTTTCAATTCTTCTTTAATTTCCTGGTTGACCCATTCATTTTTTAGAAGGATGCTGTTTAGTCTCCATGTATTTGCGTTCTTTCCAAATTTCCTCTTGTGATTGAGTTCAAGCTTCAGAGCATTGTGGTCTGAAAATATGCAGGGAATGATCTCGATCTTTTGGTACCGAATGAGACCTGATTTACGACCCAGGATGTGGTCTATTCTGGAGATTGTTCCATGTGCACTAGAGAAGAATGTATATTCTGTTGCTTTGGGATGGAATGTTCTGAAGATATCTGTGATGTCCATCTGGTCCAGTGTGTCATTTAAGGCCTTTATTTCCTTGTTGATCTTTTGCTTAGATGATCTGTCCATTTCAGTGAGGGGAGTGTTAAAGTCTCCTGCTATTATTGTATTACTGTCGATGTATTTCTTTGATTTTGTTATTAATTGCTTTATATAGTTGGCTGCTCCCATGTTAGGGGCATAGATATTTAAGATTGTTAGGTCTTCTTGTTGGACAGACCCTTTGAGTATGATATAGTGTCCTTAGTCATCTCTTATTATAGTCTTTGGCTTAAAATCTAATTGATCTGATATAAGGATTGCCACCCCAGCTTTCTTCTGATGTCCATTAGCATGGTACATTGTTTTCCACCCCCTCACTTTAAATCTGGAGGTGTCTTCGGGTCTAAAATGAGTTTCTTGTAGGCTGCATATTGATGGGTTTTGTTTTTTTATCCATTCTGATACCCTGTGTCTTTTGATTGGGGCATTTAGCCCATTAACATTCAGGGTAACTATTGAGAGATATGAATTTAATACCATTGTATTGTCTGTAAGGTGACTGTTACTATATATTGTCTCTGTTTCTTTCTGATCTACTACTTTTAGGGTCTCTCTTTGCTTAGAGGACCCCTTTCAATATTTCCCGTAGTGCTGGTTTGGTGTTTGCAAATTCTTTCAGCTTTTGTTTGTCCTGGAAGCTCTTTATCTCTCCTTCTATTTTCAATGATAGCCTAGCAGGATATAGTATTCTTGGCTGCATGTTTTTCTCGTTTAGTGCTCTGAATATATCATGCCAGTTCTTTCTGGCCTGCCAGGTATCTGTGGATAGGTCTGCTGCCAATCTAATGTTTTTACCCTTGTATGTTACAGACTTCTTTTCCCAGGCTGCTTTCAGGATTTTCTCTTTGTCACTAAGACTTGTAAATTTTACTATCAGGTGACGAGGTGTGGACCTATTTTTATTGATTTTGAGGGGCGTTCTTAGCATCTCCTGGATTTTGATGTTTGTTCCCTTTGCCATATTAGGGAAATTCTCTCCAATAATTGTCTCCAATATACCTTCTGCTCCCCTCTCTCTTTCTTCTTCTTCTGGAATCCCAATTATTCTAATGTTGTGTCATCTTATGGTGTCGCTTATCTCTCGAATTCTCTCCTCGTGGTCCAGTATTTGTCTCTCTTTTGCTCAGCTTCTTTATTCTCTGTCATTTGGTCTTCTATGTCACTAATTCTTTCTTCTGCCTCATTTATCCTAGCAGTGAGAGCTTCCATTTTTGATTGCACCTCATGAATAGCTTTTTTGATTTCCACTTGGTTAGATTTTAGTTCTTTTATTTCTCCAGAAAGTGCTTTTATCTCTCCGGAGAGGGTTTCTCTAATATCTTCTATGCCTTTTTCGAGCCCGGCTATAACCTTGAGAATTGTTATTCTGAACTCTAGATCTGTCATGTTACCAATGTCCGTATTGATTAGGTCTCCAGCCTTCGGTATGGCCTCTTGTTCTTTTTTTTGAGGTGAGTTTTTCCGCCTTGTCATTTTGTCCAGATAAGATTTGCTTTCTCCTGCTGTAGAATTCCGCTGTTCTTGGTGAGCAAAGTTGGTTTTGGCTGGGTTTCTTGTTGATCTTCTGGGGGAGGGGCCTGTTGTAGTGATTCTCAAGTGCCTTTGCCGCAGGCGGAATTGCACCACCCTTGCCAGGGGCTGGGATAAGTAATCCGCTCGGGTTTGCTTTCGGGAGCTTTTGTTCCCTGAGGGCTTTCCGTAGAGTCCGGAGGACGGGAATGAAGATGGCGGCCTCCCAATCTCTCAGCCCGGAGGTGCTGAGAGCTTGGGGTTCTGCTCCTCAGCGTGCCCGCAGAGTAAAGTGCCCAACTGCCCCGCCTCCCTGGCCTGCAGTCGTGCAGGTAGGAAAGCAGTCAATTGCTGGAACCTGGAGAAAAGCACCGGGTCGCTTCCGTCTCCGTGGCCTCCGGCCGTACTCTGAGCCCACCCAGCCTGCGACCGGCACAAGGTAACCCCGGGCTGAGAGCTCACTCCTCGGCTTTGTCGCTGTAGCCGGCTTCCCCGCTCTAATACCTGCGAGCTCTGCGGCACTCAGACACCCCCGGTCCTTCTGTGACCCCGCGGGACCTGGGGTTATGCTGACCCCGCCTGGGTTTCCCCCTGGTTTAGCCTCTGGAGCGATGTTTCCCAGTGGAGCCGACTTTTAAAAGTCCCAATTTTGTGTTCCGTTGCTCCGCCGCTTGCCAGGAGCTGGCGCCTCCCCCCAGGGTCTATCTTCCGGTCGCTTTGGATTCACTTCTCCGCAGGTCCTACCTTTGAGAAAGTGATCAATTTTCTGTTTCTAGAATTGTTGCTCTTCTTCTCTTCGATTTCCCGTTGGATTTGTAGGTGTTCACAATGGTTAGATAAGCTATCTAGCTGATCTCCTGCTACCCGATGTCGTCTCAGCCTGCTAATTCTCCGCCATCTTGACTCCTCCTCCTCTGAGCTTTGATAGTTTGTGTCTTTCAAGCAATTAGTCCATTTCATCTGAGTCCTCAAATCTCTTGACTTATATAAATCCTTTCATAATATTTCTTTCTTATCCTCTCAAATTTGTAGAATCTGCTGTGCCATCTTCTTTCTCATTTCTGACGTTAGTAATTTGTGTTTTCTCTTTTGCCTGATCTGCCCAGCCGAGTTTTATTAACTCAGCTCATTATATGGAAGAACCAACTTTTAGGATCATAGAGCTTCTCTGTTTAGTTTCTGCTTTCTGTCTCGTTGATTTCTGCTGCTTCTTACTTTGGGCTTTGTCTGATTTACTTTGTCTTGTTTCTTAAGGTAGAAGCTGACGTCAGTGATCTGAACTCTTTCTTACTTATGCATTCAGTGCTATAAATTTTCCTCCACATACTTCTTTCAAGGTATCTGACACATTTTGATATGTTATGTTCTCGTTTTCATTTAGTGAAAATACTTTACGATGTCCCTTTTGATTTTTTTCTTTGACACGTGTTATTTGTAGATGTGTTATTATTTAGTTGCCAGATATTTGGGGGAGTGTCCAGATCTCTTATTAAAATCTAATTTAATTCTCTTGATGTCAGAATTCATACTAAGTATGACCCAGTATGCTTTTTGCTCTGTGTATTTTGAAACGTGAAGCTTCATGATTAGGTGCATAAACATTCAGATCGTTATATCCTCTTGACCAATTGACCCCTTTATTATTATCATCCTGGGTAATACTGTGTGGTCGGAAATCTACTTGCCTGTTATTAACATAGCCATCTGTCTTTCCTGCATCTGGTTATTAGTTAGCTAGGTTTATTAGTTTACTGTGGCTGCCATAAAAAAGTACCAAAATCTTGTTGATTAAGAACAAAATATTTATTCTCCTACAGTTCTGGAAGCGAGAATTCTAAAATCAAGGAAAAGACAGTACTGCATCCCTGAAGCTCTAGGGAAGAAACCAGTCCTCGCCTCTTTCTGCTTCTGGTGTCAGCATTCTTTGGCTTGTGACTACATCCCTTCCTGTGTTTTATCTTCATATTGCTTTTTCTGTGTGTGTCTTATCTCCCTCTGTGTGTCTCTTAGAAGGGTACATGTGATTGCATTTAGGGCTCTCCTGGATAAACTCCTCTTCTCAAAACCCTTGAGTTAAATCACACCTTTTGCCAAATAAGGTGATATTCACAGGTTCTGGGGATTAGGACATGGACATATCTTTGCGGACACCATTCAGCCTACAACACAAGGTATATCTTTTCCTATTGTTTTATTTATTTTTAAAGATTTTATTTATTTTTTGAGACAGAGAGTGTACACAGTGGGAGGGGCAGTGGGCAGAGGGAGAGGGAGAAGCAGGCTCCCCACTGAGCAGGGAGCCTGACGTGGGGCTCGATCCCAGGACCCCAGGATCATGACCTGAGCTGAAGGCAGACGCTTGATTGACTGAGCCACCCAGGTGTCCCTCCCATCCTTTTATTTTCAACTTATTTGTATGTTTATAGTTAAAGTCTATTGTGAACAGCATACACTTGTGTCTTATGTTTTTTATCCAGTCTGACAGTGCGTTCCTTTTAATTGGGTATATGGTAGATAATAGTAGACCCCCCAAAGATGTCCACATTCTTATCCTGTGAACCTATACAATATTAAGCTAACATGGCAAAAGGGCCATTGCAGACGTGCTAAGTTAAGAATTTTGATATGGGAAGCGTATCCTGGCTTATTGGAGTGGGCGCAATGGAATTGCAAAGTCTACAGATACAAAGACCAGAGGGTCAGAGGGAGAAGGAGAGGTAATGACAGAGCAGAGGTTGGAGTCGTGTGATCTGAATATTGTGGAGAAGGGGCCATGAGCTAAGGGATGCAGGTGGTCTCTGGAAGTTGTTAAAAGGAAGGAAACCAATTCTCCCCTAGAGCTTCTGGAAGGAATGGAGATCTGCTGACACTTGGATTTTTAGCTCAGTGAGACTGGTGTCAGATTTCTGACCTGGCGAACTAACTATAAGGTGATGTACGTTGTTGTAAGCCATTAAGTTAGTGGTAACTTGTTATAGCAGCAGTAGAAAAGTCACATAAGGTGCTTAGGTAATTTATATTTAATGCGATTATTGATATAATTCCATTTAAATCTTTCATCTTGCTGTTTGTTTTGTCTCTGGGTCATCTGCAGTTCCTTTTTCCCCTGCCTTCTGTCGGATTACTTGAATGTTTTCATTTTTATTTTTATGTTGTTTGTTGGCTTTTTGGCTATCATCCTTGGTTTTTTAATTTTAGTGATTGCTTCGCAGTTTAGAATACAGAGCTTTAATTTATCATCATCTACCTTTAAGTGATATCCTATCACTTTACAAATAATGCAAAAACTTTACAATAGTGTGCCTCTATTTCTCCCTCTTGGTCTTTATACTATAGCTTTTTAAAAAAGAGTCACCTATTTATTTGAGGGAGAGAGAGAGAAAATGCGTGAGCAGGGGCAGAGGGAGAGGGAGAAGCAGACTCCCCAGTGAGCATGGAGCCTGACATGGGACTTGACCGCAGGACTTATGAGATCATGACCTGATCCAAAACCAAGAGTCGGGTGCTTAACCAACTGAGCCACCCAGGCATCCCTATTCTATAGTTTTCATATAATTTACTTATGCATAAGTTGTAAAGCCCACAATACATTTTTATTATTTTTGTTTATAGTCAATTATCTCTTTTTTTAATTTTTTTTAAGATTTTATTTATTTATTTGAGAGAGAATGAGTGAGAGAGCGTGAGAGAGGAGAAGGTCAGAGAGAGAAGCAGACTCCCCAAGGAGCTGGGAGCCCGATGCGGGACTCGATCCTGAAAGTCTGGGATCATGACCCGAGCTGAAGGCAGTCATTCAACCAACTGAGCCACCCAGGCGCCCTATAGTCAATTATCTCTTAAAGAGATTTAGGAAATAGGAAAAATATCTTATATATTTACTCATAAAGTTTCTGTTTGTAATATTCTTTATTACTTTGTATAGATCCATATATTTTTATCTGGTTTCATTTTCTTTCTGCTTAAAGGATATCCCTCAATATTTATTACAATTCAGGTCTGCTGATGATGACTTTTTAAATTTGAACATCAATCTTGTATTCCCACGGTCACCTCTATAGATTTTTTTAAAGAATTTATTTATTTGACAGAGAGAGAGAGATCACAAGTAGGCAGAGAGGCAGGCAGAGAGAAAGGGGGAAGCAGGCTCCCCGCTGAGCAGAGAGCCCGATGCGGGGCTCGATCCCAGGACCCTGAGATCATGATCTGAGCCAAAGGCAGAGGCTTAACCCACTGAGCCACCCAGGCGCCCCGGTGATGACTTTTTAAATCTTATATATGTCTAAATATTATGTATATCTTTATTTCACTTTTGCTCTTTTTTACTTTTGCTTTTTTTTAATTTTTAAAAATCACTATAAAATATGTATAACTTCAAATTTGCCATTGAAGCCATTTTAAGTGCACAGTTCAGTGACATTAATCATCACTGGCCATCTCTAGAACTCTTTTCAACTTGTAAAACTGAAACTCTAGGGCTCCTGGGTCCTCAGTTAGTTAAGCATCTGCCTTCAGCTCTGTTCATGATCCCAGGGACCTGAGATCGAGTCCCATAGTGGGCTCCCTGCTCAGCGGGGAACCTGCTTCTCCCTCTGCCCCTCCCCCTGCTCATGTTCACTCTCTCTCTCTTTCTCTCTCAAATAAATAAATAAAATCTTTAAAAAAGAAACCCTGAAACTCTGTACCCATGAAATAATTCCACTTTTTTCCTCTCCCTCAGCCTCCAACCACTATTTTCCTCTCTATTTCTATAAATTTGACTATTCTAGTACCTCATATAAGTAAGACTATACAGTATTTGTATTTATATTAAATCCCCGCCGGTCCAATTGCTCACGCAGTGTTTGCTCCCGGTCAGACTCTGGCCGACACATTTGTTCAGACAATTTCATCCTCAAGGCAGCCCGGCGATCGTACTGAGAATCCCCGTGACGTGGGTTCAGCTGTCACTTCCTAGCTGTCCGAGCCAATAACTTAATATCTCTAATCCTCAGAATATTACCAGGTAAAAATGGAGAGAGTAATACCTACTACCCAGAGTCTTTTGTGAGCAGCTATGAGAACACCACACACACTACAGGTGTTCAAGACACAGTATTTCGTTTCAGCCATTTCTTCATCAGTGTCCTCTGGGCACTTTGATCTATCCGTCTCAGCAACAGCCTCCCAGAGTATTTTCTCCTCCTCGCCATCAATCCCACACTGTTCTATGGCTCTTTCTCTGGGCATTCAACAAATGCTTATTTTTTTAAAAAAAGATTTTATTTTTATTTATTTGACAGATCACAAGTAGGCAGAGAGGCAGGCAGAGAGAGGGGGAAGCAGGCTCCCTGCTGGGCAGAGAGCCCGATGCGGGGCTTGATCCCAGGACCCTGAGATCATGACCCAAGCCGAAGGCAGAGGCTTAACCCACTGAACCACCCAAGCGCCCCAACAAATGCTTATCTTAAAAAGTAACCAAAGCTCACTGTGAATGAGTTATGGTGGCTTAGAATGTTCCGGAAGAGGAAAAGCAATGGCTGTATTTTTGGTGCCATGGCAGGGTCAATAAAAGGACACGCTAGGGGGGAAGGACAACGTTTGGTTGCCCCAACCTAGCCCGCAAAGCAATATCTGCATGGCACCACGGTGAAGGAAGTCTGAGTCGACTCTCCCAGAATGAGATTACTTTCTCTGTAGCTCCTTCAGCAAGGGCCCGGTGTGTCCACCTACTCAGGATTGTTTTGCTCTCAAATCCCAGGAAAACCTGTTCTTCCCAGGCAGCAACCCATGCCTGAGGCCTCCCCTAAGCCTTGCCTCAGCTTCCTCTTTACGTGTTCTGTTTCTTGCTCTCTCCTAGAGGATGAGGGCTGCGGAGAAGAGGACCTTCAAACTCTTGCTTCAGCACACGACCAGGCTATTGTAGTTCTCACCATCTGTCGCCATCTCTAAGCACTGAGCCCCGCTGTGTCAGACAGTACTTCCCCATCCCCTAAGCCCTCCCACCCCCACCAAGGACACTGTTGTGTGATCCCTGGGTAGCTTGGCTATCAAGGGAAGGTAAGCCACAGAAGAGAATGACCTCTTCTTGGATTACTGTATCTCCCACTCATGGTTCCAAGTTACTGTCCTTGAACTTGATATTCGAGAAAACTATAAGCCTCTACCAGGACAGCCGTTCCTCTCCATGCGTGGGTTGTTCTCTCTTAGCTTGGCTCACCGGAAATGAAGAAAACAAGCTATTTTTTTTTAAGTTACTGAGACTTGATATTAAAGATTCACTCCTTTCTCTGTTTCTCAAATGGTCATCGTGTACCTGCAACGTACGAGGAGTTTCTGACAGTGTCCTCCTTAGCATACCGGTTTGCTTTCTGTTCACTCCATCAGCCCAACTCTGGGGAAACCTGAAAACCTCTACGTGGTTCAGTTACAAAAGCAAACAAGCCACATAGAGTCGGGCAACTCCTAAATGACCATCAGCAAATCTTTCCAGGTTGCCCTGAAAGGCAAACACAACTCGAATCCCAGGAGTGAACATAAAATAATGTGATTATCGCCTTCTGAAAAGAAACCCAGGAGGGTAGGGGTGAGCTTGCCCAAGGACATCGTCTCCCAGTTAGCGGAGTCACCTTCCCAGTCTGTCCCTGGTTCTTTCCCGTGTGGCCACAGCTACTTATCTTTTTAAAATTCGACCTCATCTTCTCCTTCAGGAAGCTGGCCCTTGCCCCACTCTGGGTTGGAGGCCCCTCTTCTGGGCACCCTGGGCGTGCCATGCTCACATCGGTCAAAGCACTTACCACACTGATTGTCTCCCTTACCTGGCTGAGGGCTCCCTGAGAGTCGGGAAGATGTCCCTTTGATCCTGTAAACCTGGGGCCAGGCACGTCCAAGACTAGTTGCTCAGGAGCTGTTGGTTAGTCGACTAAAAAATGTCCATGCATCATAGTTTGGGACTATGTTCTACCATGGCCAGTCTTTCTTCTTTTAGCAGACAATGCGATTTTCAGAAAAACGGATGTCACTCGGAAAGACGTTGGGCAAATAAGGTATTCACCAAACTGAATAACACTGTCTTTATTTGTTTATTTTTTTATAAGATCTTATTTAGTTATTTGACAGAGAGAGAGATCACAAGTAGACAGAGAGGCAGGCAGAGAGATGGGGGAGCAGGCTCCCCACCGAGCAGAGAGCCCGATGTGGGGACCCAGGACCCTGAGATCATGACCCGAGCCGAAGGCAGAGGCTCAACCCACTGAGCCACCCAGGTGCCCCCACTGTCTTGATTTAAAGAGGAGCTGTCATCATAACAGATTCACTGCTTTCCTTCTGTGGATCCTAAACTGGCTCTCAAAACGATTCCAAAGAAGGAATTCACAAAAGGTTTTGAGCAGCAGAAGCTTCCCAGGACAGTAACTTTGAAATCTACATGAACTGAGACGTTTAAGGTCCAATATGTGTTTAGAGAAAAAAGATCCAACAAATAAGCATTTGTGTTGAAAATTACTGAAGGCCTGCTCTAGGGAGCAGGGCATATCATTTAGAGGTTAAGAACGTTACTCTGGAGCTGGACTGTTTGGGTTCAAATCCCGGCTCTGCACCTAACTTAGCTCCATAGTCTCTGACGCATTACTCAGCCCACTGGTACCCCAACACAGAGTCATTGGGGGGATTAATTGCATTAATCCCATAAAGTGCTTAGCATATAGGGCCAGCTGTCACGGTGCGAGAAACATCTGAGACGGGGAGGAGTCTGGTAGCCATAAGCATCTCAGCGTAGTTCTAGAAGCTCTGAATGCCCTCCATGCGATTCAAAACATTGTGTCCTGAGAATATGAGTGTCAGTACAACCAGATGCTTGGTATTCATGGTAATGAGAACAGAAGGACCTGAGACTAGAGATAACATTCTTCTACTAAAATTCTTCCTTTTTTTTTTTTAACAAAGAAATGGTATGTACTGTTAATGCCTGTGAAAGAATTCAGTGTTCCTCATTTCACTTCGAACAGAAGCCAGCATAGACAGATAATTCATAGACCCTTATAATCAATATGTCTCTCTCTCTCAAAAAAAATTGGGGGGGGGGCTCCTGGGTGGCTCAGCCCTTAAGCGTCTGCCTTTGGCTCAGGTCATGATCCCAGGGTCCTGGGATCAAGCCCCACATCGGGCTCCCTGCTCAGCACAGAGCCTGCTTCTCCCTCTCCCTCCACCCCTCTCCCGCTTGTGTTCCCTCTCCTGCTGGGTCTCTCTCTGTCAAAGAAATACAAATCTTTTTTAAAAAATTTGGTTCCGACTTCAAAAACTAAGATATAATGTTGCTCTGATCTGGGAAGAACGGAATAATCTAGAGGGATTTGCCATTTTGCCAAGATAATTTAGAGCTTCAATGTGGATTCAGATGGCATCAAAATTTAAGAATAGTAATATTAAATAATGATATAATTTACATTTGGGGAGTGTATGGTTTCGTTACTGTATCCTTTCTGCTACTGTGCAGAACATCATTCTTTTAATTAAAATATTGGTTGCCTTTTTTGAACTAGAGTTTCCCTCTCTCAGAAATAGTCATGAAGATGACAATTTCTGTTGCAATCAGCTATTTTGCATGATTCATGAAGAAGCACTTTAAAAATAACTTTGTAATAAAGACAGAAAACTGTTTCTTCATGATTGTGATTCATCAAAATTATTTTTGAACATTTGGTAAATCCTGTTTCTGAAAACTTTTAAAATACATTAAAGCCCCTTCAGAGACTGTGTCTGGGCTTCCTTTACGGATTCCCCAAAAGCTTCACGTAGTGGAGAGATGAGGCAGTGAGGTCAGCTGTGTGTACTTGGCCCTTCCTCATCCCCTCGGTTTCTCTTCCGAGAAGTTCAAAGAAGTCAAGGGATTATTTGGGGGGAATTAAAGTAATGGCCAAGAGAAACAGCATGAGCCCACAAGCCCTTCCAACATGGCAGGTTCTGTGCTTCTGGGCCCAAGGGGTAAGCCGTGGGTGGGGTATGGATTGAAAGTTTTCTCTCTTACCGGAGAAAAAGATGTGCCATTCCTTGCCCACCACCATTCCAGTAGAGTTAACAATGCCCTTCCTTCCTTCCTTCCTTCCTTCCTTCCTTCCTTTTTTTCTTTCGAGATTTTATTTATTCATTTGACAGAGAGACACAGAGAGAGGGAACACAAGCAGGGTGAGTGGGAGAAGGAAAAGCAGGCTCCCTGCTGAGTGAGGAGCCTACATGGGGCTCGATCCCAGGACCCTGGGATCTTGACCTGAGCCGAAGGCAGACACTTAACGACTGAGCCACCCAGGCTCCCCAACAATGCCATTTCTTAAGAAGAGACCTGTGAGGGGGCCACAGACTTGTCTTCTTCAAAGGGGGAGAGAATACGGCAGGGGGTCGCTGGGGCCCAGGCTGGATGGGGCATCTGTCCAGGTTCCCTTAGTTGAACTGAATTTCCTGCTTCGAGTTTGTGATTCCTATTTTGGGAACGGGCAAGATCCCATCCTGAGTTGTATAGAGCGAGCACCCGGAGGCCGTCTTCATTTTCCCCCACAGGCTATTACCTGCTTGTCCTAAAGTGAAGTGCTTTATTCTGCTACCTGGATCGTGAGCAGAGCGATCATAAAGCATGGAAGTATTGGGAAGGAAATCTGCCTTCTGAGCATGCGTATGATCAACACCCTTTCTGGACACTAATAATGATGCCTAGACTTTCCAGCCTCACCTGGAACTGCCTAAGGGTTCTGAAAATGACACTTCCACCAACGACAGCTAAGAAGTCCACTTCAATGACAGTTTGACTTGAGGGGGAATATGCTCTCCAGTGTTCTTTCATAGGATGTCAAGGCATCCTGACTCCCTACTGTTGTGATCCTTTTGCCTCCTTGCTTTTTTTCCCAGGGCTCCCCTAAACCCAGGCCCTTTCAGTCAGGATGTGACCTGGGGGCGGCCCAGGTCCTTTCTGTGTTGAAAGTGCCACCTAAGGGCTCCTGAGGGGCTCAGTTCATTAAGTGTTTGCCTTTGGCTCAGGTCATGATCTCGGGGTCACAGGATCGAGCCCCGCATCAGGCTCCCTGCTCAGCAGGCAGTCTGCTTCTCCCTCTCCCTCTGCCCCTCCCCCCTGCTCATTCTGTCTTTCTCTCTCTCTCAAATAAATAAAACCTTAAAAAAAAAGAAAAATGTCCCACCTAATTCTCCCCTCTCCAGGCAACGGTCCCGCTTCCTGATCACCAGCTCTCCATTAGGGCCCCTCAACCTTAAAACATCCATGAATGCTGATTTATTCCCTCAGTGTCCTGATTCAGTCTTTTGAGGGGCAAGGGTAGAAGTTTCTCTAGGAAGTTCACAAATCCTTACTTGAAATTGAAAAATGTTGTGTTTACGGAGTGGGGAGTATCCACAGAGTTCTGTTTTTTTTTTTTTTTAAAGATTTTTATTTATTTATTTGATAGAGAGTGAGTGAGCACAAGCATGGGGGAGTGGCAGGCAGAGGGAGAAGCAGGCTCCCCGCTGAGCAGGGAGCCCGATGTGGACTCAATCCCAGGACCCTGGGATCATGACCTGAGCCGAAATCAGACACTTCATTGACTGAGCCACTCAGCCATCCCTATCCACAGGGTTCTTAAAATTCTCAAAGAGGTCCATATCCCTGTAGACATTAAGAAATATTGCATTAAGGTTTATTTAGCTTCCATTTGAAGATTATATTTTAACAACTCTCCTGGAAATAATCCCTTAGCCTAAAGAAATGGCTCTATAAATGAAGAGGAGGCTTCACGGTACGGAATATATTATTTGGGAGAGGAGTTTTGTGATACCTCACTCCATTATATGGGTAATTACTTATTTTTCTTGCTCTCTCTATTTAATGACAGTGACAAAGGGATTTATGCCTTCTGTTTCACTCTGTGGTTATGGCCTTAATGGATTCTAAGATATAATGTCTCTAAACTCTTAACACAAATGTCAGAATGGGGATGGGGAAGCATTCAGTCCAGTTTGGTTTACATGCATTCATTTGGCACTGTGTAAAGTGCAGTGCTTGACGAGATAGGCTAGAAAGAGAAATAAAATCCTATGAGATGTGAGCCTTCCAGAACCTGACAATCCCTGGGGGGCGGGTGGACAGATACACACATACACACCTACGTAATATTAATGTCAGACAGTGAGATGTGCTACTGTATAAGATGGGAGCAAGAGGCATTAATGTTAACTAGACAGCATCTAGAAAGCCTTCACTAAAAGTACAAATGAGTCTATCAATCCTCAAGCCCCTGGGCCCTCGAACTTCTCTCATCCCCTTTGCTGAATAACCACTCCTTCATCCTTTTTTTCTTAAACAGATTCAGTGATTAGGCCCATTCAACTGTAATTTTTTTTCTTTTTTTTTTTCTGGTTAGAGAGCAAGTGCAGGAGGAGGAGGGGCAGAGGGAGAGGGATAGAGAGAGAATCCCAAGCAGGATCCACACCCAGCCCGCAGCCCAACCCAGGGCTGGATCCCACGTCCCGAGATCATGACCTGAGCTAAAACCAAGAGCTGATGCTTAACTGACTGAGCCACCCAGGCGCTCCCCCGCTTTTTTCTTTGTTAGGAAATATTTCAGACCTAAAGAAGTTATATAAAATATTACAATAAATACCCACGTGCCCACTACTGGGCTTAAGAAATAAAGCATTACAGATACAATCGAAGCCCCCTGTGTACCCACACGCTAGAATTCTCTTTTATGGATACCCTCCGCTTTTGACTGGCAGCTTTCAAAGAAGACCTCGCCGAGCCCCATCTTCTGGTGTTCAGGCCTTCCCTTTGAGTGTGGGCTGGACTTAGTGACTTGATTCTAATGACTATGACAAAAGTGACGGGATGTCACTTCTGCAATTAGGCTACAAAAGATCGCGACTTCCATCCTGCTGGCATTCTCTCTTGCCCTCTCACTTGCTCTGATCAAGCCTGCTGTCACGTGATGAGGTGCTATATGGGAGACCCACATGGCCAAAACTCAAGGGAGGCCTCTAGCCAACAGTTTAGTAGGAAACGAATCTTTAGTCCAACAGCCTGTGCAAAACTGAATCCTCCCCAAGAACGATGTGAATGAACTTGGAAACAGATGGTCTGCCATGAGCCTACAGATGCTACATTTATGTGGCTCATTCCCATGCATGCCTATACCCGCACTCACATATAATATATATAATACTATATATTATATACATATATGATGCATGTATGTGTACACACACATACATCATTGATCATTGTGCTTTCTACAGCAGTATGTGTCTGAATGTGTAATGTGCATAGGAATTACCTCCTCCAGGGAGGAGGGCCTGAGGTTCTGTATTTCTACAAAGCTTTCAAGTGTTGCTGATGCAACATAGAGTGTAGGGAAAGATTGCACTCAGCGTCATTAACCTAAAAAGAAATCTGTCCACACTCGTGTTTCTAAGTTGAATGAATTGCTGGCAAATATGTGTGTAGAATTTAGGATAAAAGTCAGTTGTCAGTGGCTATCGCTTTTTGGGTGATGAAATTTGGAGTCAATATCAGTGTTGAGAAAATGTCCCTGGGCAAAACAAAAACCCTAAAAAGCGAAGAACAGATTCTTTCTTTTTTCCCCCCATCCTTCTCCTTCCTCCCAACTACAGGGCAAAATAAGAGAAAATTAACAATGATACAACATTAACATGCACTGGTGACTTTCTAAATCTAAGAAAATAGTCTTCCTTAGGTGCATACTATATCTCAATAAGGAGAAAAGAAAATACATTTTCTTTTCATAATTTGGAATCCTGTGTATCTGATGGCTTCTGCCCCTGATAGCACCAGCCTTGTCTCTGTTGTCCAGTCCCACAAACTCTTACCTCTTCCCCCCGCTTCTCTCCTATCTTCTTTCTTTCTTTCTCTCTCTCTTTCTTTCTTTCTTTTCTTCTTTTTAGAAAATCCGTTCTGAGATTTAAATACAACTTAGCTGTATTTAAAACTGTGTACAGTTTCCACTTCTGACCAAGTAACAGGGACTAGACTTGCCCTCTCACTTGAAACAACCAAAAACCAGGACAAAACACACAAGCTCTACCTGACTTGGTTCCCTGATCTCTCAGATTGGTGTCCTCAGCTCAGGGAGTCTGCCACGCTCTGCCTCCGCTCCCCTTCCTATCCTGGAAACTTTCTGAAGGCAGTAAGTTGGGCCAAATCTTCCACCTTAAGACACTGAAAAAGAAGGGCAAACTCCACCTAAAGCAAGTCAGGAGGAAATAATAAAGATCAGAGTGGAAATTAATGGGAGAGAGAATAGAAAAACAATGGAGAAAAATCAATGAAACCAAAAGCTGTTTCTTTTGTCAGCAAAATTGACAAACCTTTCCTTAGGTTGACCAAGAAAAGAAGAGAAGATTCCAATTTCTAGAATCAGAAATGAACTTACATAAATATAAAGGAATTCTATGGATAATTATATGCCAACAAACTAGATAAGTGAAATGGACACATTCCTAGAGAAATGCAAACTACCGAAACTGACTCAAGAAGAAAAAAATAATTTGAATAGATGTATTGTAAGTGAAGAGATTAAATTAGTATTTTTTTTAAAAACCTCCCCATGAAGGAAAAACCCCAAATTCAGTTGGTTTATCACTGAATTATAAGAACATTCAAAGAACTAATACTAACTATTCACAAACTTGTCCAAAAATGGAAAAGGATGGAACCCTTCCCAATTCATTCTGAGGCCTGCTATTACCTCGATTATCTTAATACCAAAACCAGAGACATCACAAGAAAACTAGAGATCATTATCTATTATGAATATGAGTACAAGAATCTGCAACAAAATAGTAGCAAACTGAATCTAACAGCATATGAAAAAAATTATGCACCATGAAAAGTGGGATTTAGCCTAGGAATATAAGGTTGGTTTAACATCTGAAAATCAATTAACATAATACATCATAGCCGCTGAATAAAAAACAAAATCACATGATCATCTCAATAGATGCAAAAAAAAGTATTTGACGAAATCCAGCACCCTTTCATGACAAAAACACCCAACAAACTAGGAATAGAAGGGAACATCCTCAACAAAGGACATCTACAGAAGACCCACAGCTAACATCATACTTAATGATGAAAGAATAGATGCTTTACCCTTAAGATTAGGAACAGAACAAAATGTCTGCAGCTCAGCATTTTACTGGGGTTCTGCTGGGGCACCTAGGCAGGAAAAGGAAATGAGAGGCATCCAGATTGGAAAGGAAAAAGTAAAATTATCTCTCTTTGCAGAAGACATGATCTTGTATGTAGAAAATTTTAAGGAATACACACACATACACACACACAACTAGTACAGCTAATAAATAGTTCAGCAAGGGGACACCTGGGCAGCTCAGTTGGTTAAGCATCTGCCTTTGGCTCAGGTCATGATCCCAGGGTCCTGGGAGTGAGTCCTGCATAGGGCTCCCTGCTTGGTGGGGAGCCTGCTTCTCCTTCTGCCCCTCCCCCTGCTCGTGTTCTCTCTCTCTCTCTCAAATAAATAAAATTTTTTAAAATTCCATTTATAATAGCATCAAAAAGAATAAAATACTTAGCAATAAAGTTAAGAAAAGGAGCATAACGCTTATATGCTCTGAACAATTTCAGACACCGTTGAAAGAAATGAATGATCTAAGTAAGTGGGAACACATCCCATGCTCATGGATGGGAAGATTTAATATTGTGAAAATAGCAGTGCTTCCCAAATTGAGCTATAGTTATAATGCAATCCCTAGAAGAATCTCATCTGACTTTGTTTTAGAAATTGGCAAGCTGATTCTAAAATTCATATGGAGTTGCCTGTGACCCAGAATAGCCACAACATTCTTGAAAAAGAAGAACAAAGTAGGAGGATTCACACTTCCCAATTTTAAAATTTACTACAAAGCAATGACAATCAAGACAGTATGGTAATGGCATGAGGATAGACATATAAGTCAATGGAATAAAATGGAGATTCCAGAAATAAAACCATGTGTCTATAGTCAACTGATTTTTGATAAGAGTGCCAAGATCATTCAATGGTGAAAGAATAGTCTTTTCAAAAATAGTGCTGAGACAGCTGGATAACCGCATGTAAAAGGGTAAAGTTGGACCATGCCCCACACCATATGCAAACATCAACTCAAAGTGGATTTAAAAACATAAGTGTGGAAGCAAAAACTATAAAACTCTTGGGGTGCCTGGGTGGCTCAGTTGGTTAAGCATCTGCCTTCGGCTCAGGTCCTGATCCTGGGGTCCTGGGATCGAGCCCCACATCGGGCTCCCTGCTCAGCGTGGAGCCTGCTTCTCCATCTGCCTCTCCTTCCACTTGTGATCTCTCTCTCTCTCTCTCTCTCTCAAATACATAAATAAAATCTTAAAAAAAAACTATAGAACTCTTAAGAAAACATAGGGGTAAATCTTCATAACCTCAGATTTGACAAAGGATTTATTTATTTAATTTATTTTTTTTTTTTGAGAGGGAGAGAGAGATAAAGGAAGGGGGAGGAACAGAGGAAGAGAAAGAATCTTAAGCAGGCTCCACACCCAGCACCAAGCCTGACATGGGGCTTGATCTCCTGACTCTGAGATCATGACCTGAGCCAAAACCAAGAGTCAGACGTCCCAGCGACCAAGCCACCCAGGCACCCTGGCAAAAGATTTTTCTTTATTACACCAAAAGGGTAAGCAACAAAAGGCAAAAATAAATCGGACCTCATCAGAATTAAATACTTCTGTGCTTCCTCATCAAAGCAAAGGATAACCCACAGAATGGGAAAAAAATATTTGGAAGTCATTAATCTTACAAGGGAGTTGTATCTAAACTATGTAAAGAATTCTTCTAACTCAATACAAATAGAAATAACCCAATTGAAAAGTGGATAAAGGCTATGAAAAGAGATTTCCCCAGGGAAGAGACACAAATGGCAAATCAGCACATGAAAACTTGCTCAGTGTCATCAGAGAAATGCCAGTCAAAACCACCATGAACTCCGTGCCACTTTATACCCACTAGAAAGGCTATAATAAAAAAAAAAGTCAGATAATAACAAGTACTGGTAAGAATGTGGAGAAATTGGAACACCTGTACGTTGTTGGTGGGTATTTAAAATAATGCAACCACTTTGAAAAACAGTCTGGTAGTTCCTGAAAAGTTTAAACATAGAGTTACCACATGGACCAGCAATTCTCCTCCAAGATATAGAAAGGAAAATATATATTCACAAAAAAGCTAGTACGTAGCAGCATTATTCATAATAACCAAAAGGTGAAAACAACCCAAACGTCCATTGCCTGAAGAATGTAGAAATGAAATGCGCTATATCCACAGAACGGAATATTATTTGGTCATGAAAAGGCATGAAGTGTATATATAACGTGAATGAATCTTGAAAACATACTGAGTAAAAGAAGCCAGTTACAAAAGACCACGTGTTACATGATCCCACTTATTTGAAATGTCTAGAATAGGGAAGCCTATAGACAGATGGTAGGTTAATGGTTGTTTAAGGGCTGGAGGGAATACAGAATAGGCAGCTAAAGGTATGGGGTGTCTTTCTGAGGCGATGAAAATGTTCTAAAATTGGTGAAGCTTGCACATATCTGTGAATACGCTAAAAACCATTGAACCATATACTTTAAACCAGTGAATTGCATGGTATGTCAATTACATCTCAGCAAAACTATTAAAAAGAAGCTGAGGCATACATAGGGCTCACCTTGTTTGTTTTCTCTCTGGGATCACTGTCCTTTGTTGCCTAATGCCTACTGTCTTGAAAACTGTTGCTTCATACTGTCCTTTTTTTTTTCCAGTTGTTTCATCCAGGGGGTTAAAGACAAATCCTTAGCCAGAAGTAGCAGTTTCCTTATATTTTTAACTGGGGAAACTGAGGTCAAAAGCAGCTGACTGGCTTGCCAAAGTTCGTGCTGGTTAGTGACAGAGTCAGGACCACAACTAAGACTTCCTGATATCTAATCCGGAGTCGAGACAGCATGGTTCCTTGTCTGTCCAACTTCTGGGGCAACCTGATGGCAGAAGTTCAATTAACCAGTCATAGACAAAGCAAATGTCTGTGACTAGAGGATCCCCCGAAAGGCCCAGCTCCGCTCTCTGCCTTCCCCTCGATCAGCAAGCATTTATTGCACACCTATGTGCAGAGCTTGTTTGGGAGACATTCCTGGGGACAGAGAAGCAGGTGCCATCATCTCTGGCACCAAGGAGCTCCCCATCTGTTTGGGAGAAAAGGCGGTGCGCAAAACATCTCTGACTCATGCATGATCACCCGTCGAATGTCTCATTCAGCTACGCAGCCAAGACCATTGGGAGGGGTCACAGCGTGTGGGCTTTTCTCAGGAAAGGTTTCCAAGGAGAGGAAGGATAGGGGTGCCTGGGTGGCTCAGTGGTTTAGCCTCTACCTTCGGCTCGGGTCATGATCCCAGGGTCCTGGGATTGAGCTCCACATCGGGCTCTCTGCTCAGCAGGGAGCCTGCTTCTTCCTCTCTCTGCCTGCCTCTCTGCCTACTTGTGATCTCTATCTGTCAAATAAATAAATAAAATCTTAAAAAAAAAATTTCGGTTTCAAAAGATAGGCAGCACCCCCCGACTGGGTTGGGGCACTGAAGGCAGGACACTGTCTCCACAGGGTGTGTGCTAAAACGAATACAAGGCCTCAGAGGTTCCTTGGTTGTAAGAAGAGCCCGAGTCTTGGAGGGAGGAAAGCACTGGGATATTGTGCTGATCACAGGACAGAGCTAGGGGATTTGATGGGAGCCTGTGATGAGCAGCACGACTAACGAGGCAGTCCCTTCACCTACTGCAAAATCAAATGCTCCCAGGCAGACAGTTTTTTTTTTCTTTCTAGGAAAACAAGTGTCTTCCCAGGTCATGAAAAGCTGGGCTGTTCACTTGAAGTTACGGGACAAATATTCCAGACCCTAGTCATTCAATCCTTCACTGAGCCTGTATTGAACATCTACTATAAACTGGGAATTGTGCTAGTGGCTGGGGATTCACAGGGGCCTAAGTCTTGTACTTGTCCTAGTTCATGGTCTGGAGAGGAAGACACTTGCATGATAGATTTCTTTAGGGAAAGGTGCTCTCCTTTCCTGCCCGATTCCCCCCGTCAGTCAACGGAAGCAGTCAAGTCCTTCCCCTCTGCAGACCTGACTCTAGGGTCAGAGTTGGACAGGGAGAAGGACCCAAGGCCATGACAACTGGGAGGGGTTTCCCTTTAATTTCAGGCCACTCCCTGAAGACCCATCTGGAGCTCTCCTTTATAGCCTGGGCCCAAAAGTCACCACCTCCAGGCAGCCTCCTTTCCTGTGTCTGCTCCCCGCCCCCACAGCCTCTCCAGAATGACAATGACCTGTGTGGACTGTGTTTAGGCCCCTGTAAGCACAGGCCATGGAGGGGGGGGGATGGCCACAACTTCGAGCTTGTAACAGCCATGGGGACTTTGCACAGGTGGGTGTTAGGCAAATGTTTGTTGACTGAATCCCAGGAGCTTTGGAATGACTGTCCTCTCAACGGCGTTTCTCTTCTACCCGCCTATGGCTTGACTGTTTACCAAGGGCCTTATCCCCTCTGCATTTCAGTCTCAGGATCCTCTCCACGGCCTCCTGTGATGTCTCTGCTCCTGGGGCCCGGGGGATGCTCAAGGCGCTGGGATGCCAGGCGGTGAGGGGCTGAAACCTGCAGGTGAGAGCCTGCCCGGGCCCTGCACAGGGACTGACTCAGCCTGTCCCTGGCCTCCTAGTCCCGCCGTGTCACAGCCAGACTGGCCTGTGGGGGCTCCCCACACGGGGAGTGCCGTGCGCCTACAGGAGCCTCAAGCCCTCGGGTGACAGGCCTGGAGCCCAGCCCCTCCTGCCGCTGGCGGAAGCCGGGGACACAAGGGGACCTTCAGGAGGGCCGGCCTCTCAGGACTGGACCTTGCCTTTAGGTGCTGGGCTTCCCATAAAGTGTAAATTCACATTCTTCATTCTTTTTTTTCCCCTCTCCTTTCTGGTTTTATAATTTGGAGAGTTGTACTCCTGCCCCCCCCCAAAACCTGCCCCCAAAGGGGAGACTTAGTAGTACAAGTGCATAGAAAAATACAAACAAACCCATGCATCTTGGTTGACAGTTAAGTCTGATAACACTCGGCTTAGCAATTACAGAGCCGTCATGCTCCCTGCCGAGCAAACAGAGTTTCGGGGAAAATCCGTAACAGCTGTGAGCATATTACGGCGTCAGAAACCCAACTTACCAAAAAGATTCATGAGAGAGTGGCTATTCACAGTTTGAAGGCATACTTACTTTAGAAGAGACTCGTAAAGTTCCTGAATTTGAGTGAGTATGCATTCATATGTTCTAGTCCCCAGGGTTTTCAGAGAGTTTAGAGAAAGTGACTTGTTCTATCCTGCGGCTAATTAGTGGCCAAGCCTAGGACTTAGGCTCATTCTTTCTGAGCCCCGGACTCTTCATCTGAGCCTCCCTGGGATAGAAGGCTTTGCTTCCAGCCTACTCATTAAACACGAAGTAGAAAGAAAGGAAAAAATGTCATGAAGCGCAGGGGTGTGAAGACATCCTATGCTGACAACCAATTAAAAACTCAGATAAAGTACTTCTGAAATGATTATATGCTGCAAAGCAGTCGGTGGGGAAACAGGACTTGAATTCCTTAAAAGGGATTTACAGTAAAGATCTAGAAACTCATCTATCGGCCTGTTCTAGAGGAGCGAGCTAGAGATGTCCGGGTAGAACGCCAGAGTCCTGATCGGATTCCTTCTGGCTCTCAGACCCGGTGCAAATCATTGCCCCTTCCTCAGCCTCTATCACTCATCTTAAGTGAAAAGATGATGCTAACATCTAAATTGCTCCCAAAGAGTGAACTAAGGTCATCGAATCAGTCCCCACATCTGCTCCTTTTTGTCCCAAATGTCTCTTGAGCCCTCATTTCTCCCTCGCCTCACTGTCCTTCCTTCAGTTCATCTTTCTACCTGGTCTCTCCCAGGCCGGGCTTTGTCATTCCGCTCTCCTCCACGTTGCAGCCAAAGATCTTTCTAAACAGCAAAGCCAGTCACATCATGAGTCTGCTCTAAACCCTTCAACAGCATCGTCTTCCTCTTGGGATAAAATCCCAAGTCCTTACACTGATCTACACAACCCTTCATAACCAGGCATCTGCCCACCTCTCTAGACTCCTACTACTCGTCTCACTCAAATGCTAGCTCCAGCCATGACACACTAGCCGCGGTTCCCTAGCCAGCCAGCCTTTCTCACCTCCGCGGTTTGCAGTGGCTTTTTCCTCTATCTCAAATGCTCAGCCCCTTCCAGCACACCTTTCCTCCCCCTAACCCCGTAATCCTGCAGAATCCTTGGTCCATGTTACCCACCTGGAGGCCCTCCCCTGATCTGAACTCACCTCCTCTGTGCCCCCCATCAGCACCCCATGCTTCTGTCTTCTTAGCACTCATCTCCTGATTAAGACCACCTTTTCCCATGGTAGTCCCACTCAGTTCTGTGGACTGCCTTACCCATCATGTTTCCAGTGGAGCCTGTTGAATGAATGATGAATGTTTAAATGCTTTGTAAATTGCAACTTGCTACACAAGTGTTAATTATTGTGTAATATTACTGTATTTGGGTTGGTGGTGTAATATTGTTGGCCTACTCACCCATTTGATAATAACGATTATCACATTTCACTTACATCATTCTGGTTCCTTCTTAAACACAATACTAATAAAGGTTACCACTTACTGAGTATTCAGTCTGGGCTAGGTTCAGGGGTAAGATTTGAGACATACGATCTCATTTACACATCATCAAAGCAATCTTACGAGCTAGGTTCTATGATAAGCATTATCCCCATTTTTCAAATGGAAGAACTAAGGCAGGCTCAAAGAAGTTAAGTAGCTTGCACAATATCAAATAAGTCGATTGTGAATCCAGATTCTTCAAGATCCAAACCTGAGTTCTAGTTGCACTAGGATGGGTCAATCAGTTATGCATCTGCCTTTGGCTCAGGTCATGATCTCTAGGGGTCCTGGAGTCTGGCTCTCTGCTCACTGGGGGGTCTGCTTCTCTCTCTCTCATTCTCCCTCTGAGTTCTCTCTCCTTCTCAAATAAATAAATAAAAATCTAAAAAAAA
Organism: Martes martes; assembly: GCF_963455335.1. Lineage (NCBI taxonomy): Eukaryota > Metazoa > Chordata > Mammalia > Carnivora > Mustelidae > Martes > Martes martes. The sequence goes on from NC_137897.1 coordinate 92,023,383, forward strand.
AAAAAAAACAACCTGAATTCTGACATCTCCCAGTTTTCCCAAGGTTGTCAGATAAGGACACTATCAGCTGTGAAAAGCAACCCACAGAATGGGGGAAATGGGAGGAAAAAAATTGCAAGTCACGTGTCTGATGAAGGATTAGTACCCAGAATATAGAGAGAACTCTTAAAACTCAACAACAAAACAACAAACAGCCTGATCTAAAAAAATGGCCAAAAGACTTGAACAGACATTTCTCCAAAGAAGACATACAAATGGCCAGTAAGCAAATAAAAAAAAAAGCTCAAGTCACTCATCATCAGGGAGATGAAAATCAAAACCACAGTGAGATGCCACCCCACACCCATTAGGATGGCTCTGATGAAAAGAAAACAACAGAAAATGACATGTGTGGACAAGGCTATGGGGCAATCGAAACACTTATGGATTGCTGGTAGGAATGTAACATGATGCAGCCACTGCAGAAAACGATATAGTGGTTCCTTGAGTGAAAAATAGAATTGCCAGCCAGTCACCATATAATCCCATAGTTCTTCTGGGTATAGAGCTCAAGAAGTGAAAGCAGGGTCTAGAAAAGAGCTTTGTATACTCATGTTTATAGCAGTATTATTTGCAATAGTCAAAATGTAGAAGCAACCCAGCCGTCCATTGACTGAGGAATGAACAAGCAAGAGAGCAAGATGTATGTACCTACAGGGGACTATTACACAGCCTTTAAAAGCAAAGAAATTCTGACACATGCTATGACATGAATATTGAGGACATTTTATGGAGTGAAGTAAGCCGGCCACAAAAAGCAAATCCCATGTGGTTGCACTTACTTGAAGTGACTAAGAGTTGTCAGATTCATAAAGACAAAGTAGAATAGTGGTGGGGGGGGTGCTGGAGAAAGGGGGGAATGGAGAGTTGCTGTTCAGCGGGTGCGGGGTTTTGGTTTTGCAAGATGAAGAACGTTCTGGAGGTGGGTGATGGTATTGGTAGCACAATGATGCGAATATACTTAATACCACCAAACTAGACACTTATAATGGTTAAAGTGGTCAATTTTATGTTTTGTATATTTCACCACAATTTATGACAGATACTAACCAGGCTTGCCAAAGTTCTCAGGTTAATTTCCTTCTGATGGATGTTTGCTGTTTTCCCTCCAGATAACCTGCCTTTTATTTCTTTTTCCTCCTAAGACCAGACAGCTCTTGGCCAGGAACTCTAGGGCCCCTACACTGGCCAGTACCCCTATAGAGGGCAGGGCCCAGCCCCGGGCCTTTAGCTCACTCTCCTGGGAAGAAAGCACTTCTACTCCGAAGGCAGTCGGTACATACTTTACCCACAACAGTTGACAGATGACTGTGGATCCCTTCAGTTCCCAGGAATCACATCAGGACTAACTGTACTGTGCATTTGCCATCACTGGTAGCTAATCCCAACAGTGACGCTGTACATCGTTATTAATAGGCGAAGGACACACAAAGAGAGAGGGGAAGTGGCTGGGGCTGAGTCACACAGCAAAGCTAGGACTCAGAGCTCCAGCCTCTAACCTCACCCTGGGCTTTGTCCCACACACCTGGCAGTTCCAGAGACTTGCTCCCTTTTGTCCCCTGGCCAGCCAGATCTGGCCAGCCAAGTAGGTCTGATCTGTCTTGCCGAGAAATGAAGCAAAATCTTCCTTGAGATGATAGCTTCTGATCTTTCTATTTCCACTGGTTGGCAGGAAACCAGACACCACACTACTTGCTGAATGACCTTCAACATATCATTGGAAGTCTCGGGGCATGGTCAGGGGGAGGGGGAGTCTCTGGACCCTCAGTTTTCCCTTCAATAAAAAGTAGACAAGAATTATTGATATTCACTGCCCAGAGAAACTGAGGGTGAGCTAGAGAGAGAAGGATTGGGGTGTACTTATCCAGTCTATTCTGCATTATCCTTTACATGAGTGAACCCCAAATCTAACTAAGCATCAAAATCACATGGGTAGCCCTTAAAAATAGAAATCCCCGGGCTTTGACCAGCCCAGCTTCCTTGAATATCTCCCTTTCCCCAGCCAGGTGGCCCCTGATGTGAAGGGAACCCCCTCGAGTTGAGAAGTGAGGTGGTCTTTAACTTCTCTAGCTAAATCCTCTCCAGCCTGGCTTAAAGGCACCTTCACTGTGAGATGGGAAGCAGTGCCGTCTGTCTCCTTTGAGCTCTCGCTTGGACTTGCTGTTACCCCAATTTTGGCACTTCTCACATACTGCCTGTTATTTTTACCTAACTATTTCAAATCTTTGCCTCTTGTTTCCTCAGTTAGCTACTGGAGGATAAGAATGGTGCCATACCCTTCTATTATTGCCCACAAATGCCAGCTCTGTTAGCACATAGTATATGTTCAATAAACATTTGTTGAATTGCAAATCACGTAAGAAACCTGAAATAACTTCCAACTTATTTGGGGAGATGTTCTGTGTTCTTTGGAAGTTTTCTGCTCACATGGAAAGAGCGTTAAACAGAGGCAGGGGGCCTAGCTTCCAATCTTGGCTGTGTCATGGATCCCCACAGCAAGTCACTAGCTTTTGCTAGCCCTCAGTTCCCTCATTTGTGAAACCAGGGCTGATTGGTGAAGTTTTCATACTTTGAGTTTTCAGCTCTGGCTTTTGGCTACTCTAGATAGCAAGGGGCAGCCTTTTTCATGTTAGTGCCTTTAGAGCCCCCACCGCCCCCGCATAAAGGCTAAATAAATTAACAATTTCTTTAAAGATTTCTTTATTTATTTGACAGAGAGAGCACAAGCAGGGGGAATGACGGGCAGAAGGAGAGGAAGAAGCAGGCTCCCTGCTCAACAAGGAGCCCAATGTGGGGCTTGATCTGAGGACCCTGGGGTCATAACCTGAGCTGAAGACAGACTCTTAACTGACGGAGCCACCCAAGTGCCCCAAGGCTGCGTAACTGGTGGGTCACCCCCAGTTCATAAAATGAGAAACTCAAGTAAACATTAAATAAGTGCTTTGGCTAAGCTTCTGGGCATAGCGTGTGCACACGTGTGTGTGTGTATGTGTGTGTGCGTGCGTGCAGGGTCGTATGGGACTCTTGGCTCTTTCCAATTTTAGTATATGTGCTGCCGAAGCGAGCACAGGACTGTCAATGCTCAATTATCTGCGTGTTCACTATGTCCTCTGTGAATGACCCAGGGCAAAGGTATGACCTTCTAGTTGGATGTCCTCTTGTCCCTCTGCACTCTCCCACCCAGAACCAAAATGTCCCCTGCTGTGTTCAGTAAGATCTGTTCAAATTCTATTCTTCAAAGGGCACTTGGGTGGCTCAGTGGGTTAAGCGTCTGACTCTTGATTTCAGCTCAGGTCACGATCTCAGGGTCCTGGGATCCCCTCTCTGCATCAGGCTCCACACTCAGCGGGGAGTCTGCCTGAGGATTCTCTCCCTCCGCCCCATCCCCCTTCCCTCTCTAAAACAAAACCAAATCAAAAACAAAGACTGTCCTTTGAGGAGGAGATGAAGGACACAAGACACTAGTCTTGCCCTCGTGGAACTTCTGGTCCATCTAGGAAGCTGGGATAAAAATATGTGGGAAAAGTATGTGCAACCCTCTGTAAAGGGAGTACCTGGGAGCCAAGTGCTGCTTTGCTGTATCTCCACCTACAACAGTGCCTGGTGTATAGAACATGCTCCACAAATATGGGAAAATGGCCATGGTTTCCAAACTTTTTATTTTATTTATATTTATTTAAATCCAATTACCATATAGTGTATTGTTATTTTCTGTTCTAGTAGGTAGAGTTCAGTGATTCGTCAGTTGCATGTCACACCCAGTGCTCATTACATCACATCCCCTCCTTAATGCCCATCACGCCATTACCCCAGCCCCCCCAGTCCCCCTCCCATCCCCTCCGGCAGCCCTCAGTTTGTTTCCTATGATTAAGAGTCTCGTATGGTTTGTCTCCCTCTCTGGTTTCGTCTTGTCAGACTACTCATTTTAAAGAAGGGAAAGCCGTTCTTCGGTGAGATTTGACCTCAAGCTCACCACGAAATGGACAGACTGACAGCTGCTGTGCTCCCTGGTGAAGGGAGCTAGAGTCAAGCCCTGCCAGCTGTCTCCTCTGGACCCCAGAGAGGTTCTTTAGCACCCAGTTGGAAAACTTGCTATAGTCACTGGAAAAGGATGTGCAGATCAACCCTGCCGCATGGGGGATACTAGCATAAACAAACAGTGGTTTGAAGCACCAGGCACTCCAAAGGGAATATTTGCATCTGAAAAAGTGTTGTCCGTCTCTCCTGTCCCCTCCTTGTAGGCAGCCCCAAGTAGTGGGAGCAGAGGGAAGGAAGTTTGGAGTAGGAGGCTTTTGAGTTGGTCCACAAATGTATATAGCGGTAATGTTTGTTCACTTTAAATAAAGGAAAGAAAGCCATTGTGGTAATGTCTTCCAGAATTCCACAGAAGCCCCTTTGGTGTTATCGTACAGGCAGTCCTGATACGCAAATACAATGGAAAACTCTTATGGAGTCTGTCTGGTAATTGAGTATGTGGCGCTGCCTGGTTTTGGTCCCAGGGCACCCTGCATCACCCTGGCAGCTGTTAACGTTCCTGGCGAAATTCATGGTCAGCGTTAGGCACACACAGATGTCGAAGGGGGCTACCTGTTGAGAGCATCTCTACTCCACGCCTGCTGGACTGAAACCTGCTGCCTGCCCTGCCTTGGCCTTCTCTTCGCCGCCTCCAACCCCAGTGGACAAGGGAGGGAAACCAACCCAGAGGATGCTTGCTTATTCGTCAAGGTGGTCCAGGGAACAAGGCTCATCTCAGAACTGCATCTGGAAGACAGCTGGCAGTAACCAACATCTTTTAAAAAACTTGTCAAAGGGAGAAAGATCTTGGATTAAGTTTTCATCGTGATTCATCTCATGGCCCTTTCATTACATCTCATTACGGGCCCATTACCTACAGACTGTCCCTCCTCAAAGGTGTCAAAAGGGGCAGACAGATAATGTTGGGGACCCTGCTATAGACTGAATGTTCGTGTCCCCCACATTCATATGTTGAAACCTAATCCCCAGTGTGATAGTATTTGGAAGTGTGGCACTTGGGAGGTGATTCAATCAAAAGGGCTCTCACTCTTATGAATGGAATTAGCACGCTTATGAAAGAGAGCCTGGAGAGATCCACGCTTCCACCATTTGAGGACACAGCCGGGGAAGATGGCTGTCTATGAACTGGGAAGAGGGCCCTCACCAGACACCAGATCTGCTGGAATCTTGATCTTGTTCAGCCTCCAGAAGTGTGATAAATAAATTTCTGTTTCTTATAAGCCACCCAGTATATAGTATTTTATTATGGCAGCCTGAATGGACTAAGACTGAGCCCATTCAACAGCAGGGCAATTTGAAGGGTGAAAGGAGCTTCCTTTAGTATTTTACTGGGAGCCCCAGCTTCTTCTCCACTGCCTGGCTTGGCCATCTCCTTCCCTCTTGTCCAGTCCCCTGACTTCTCTATCTTCAAAATCTAGCTCTTGTGGCGCCTGGGTGGCTCAGTGGGTTAAGCCTCTGCCTTCGGCTCAGGTCATGACCTCAGGGTCCTGGGATCGAGTCCTGCATCAGGCTCCCTGCTCAGCGGGGAGCCTGCTCCCCTCTCTCTCTGCCTGCCTCTCTGCCTACTTGTGAACTCTGTAATAAATAAAATCTTAAAAAAAAATCTAGCTCCAGCCTGACCCTGATGAGGACAGCAGTCTAGCCGCCCCTACCCTTCTGCTACTGCTGACTTCACCCCCTTGTCCAAGCCACCAACCAACAGCACGACCCCCTGCCCCCAGCATCTGGACCAGTCTTTTATTTTTATTTTTATTTTTTTTAAGATTTTATTTTATTTGACAGAGAGAGAGAGATCACAAGTAGGCAGAGAGGCAGGCAGAGAGAGAGGAGGAAGCAGGCTCCCCGCGGAGCAGAGAGCCCAGGACCCTGGGACCATGACCCGAGCCGAAGGCAGAGGCTTTAACCCACTGAGCCACCCAGGTGCCCCTGGACCAGTGTTTTAATAAAGTAGTTGAGTTGTTATCATGAAATTCAGTCTTAGGATAGAAGTCACTGAAGGTGAGGGCTGGAGAGAACCTTGATGATCTGGAGAAACTAAGGCCTGAATGGAGGACTTGCTAAGTTCTCTTCACAAGTCATGGCAAAACTAGAGCTGCAAGCCAAGTTTTCCTTTGAGCGCCTTATGCCTTTATGGCTACATCCTGAGCTCCTTGGTTCTTTTCTTGGTCTCTTCCCCCCCCCCCCCCCGCCGCCCCGCCCCCCCGCTGTCCCCAGCGTTCCTTCTCCCCTCTGACCCTTTCCCCAGTCCTGTCTCACCAGAGGGAGGCTCTAGAAATCGCTGCACGACAGCGTACTTGTGGGGTTTTTTTTTTTTTTTTTGGTGTTGTTTCGAGGGATTAACCACCTAAAGAGACACAGAGCCCTAACAGAGCCCTGTGATGCCCAACTCTGAAACATGACTTGATCCCGACTAAGGTCATCCCCGACATGTGTTCAGAACCCCAAATATTGGTTCCTAGAGTTTAGGTCATTTGTCCAAGGTCCCTCAACTAAGAGATGGCCACAGCGGGAGCCAGCTGGAGATCTTCAGGCGCTGGGGGGGACGCTGGGCCCCTGAGCGTGGCTCCAGGCACTGCTCAGAGCCTGCAGGCTCTGGAGGCTCCGGGAGTCAGAGGCAAGCCCAGACCCCGCTCTCCTGCTCGCAGCACCAAGGCCCTAGGGGACATGCGTTATTCCTTTAGGTCTCGAAGCCTCTTCGTTTTGTGCGTGTGGCTCCCGTCAACTTCTGGGTGGGGAGAGATGGCGTGAGCAGTTCACATGGGCCTTCTGGAAGGAAGCGGGGCATCCTCGAGGCAGCCCAGCTATTGTGAGCCCAGCACCCCGGCCTGAACACAGCCCTCCCCCACTGCGCGCAGGGGCCGAGACCGCGGCGCTCCGGGACAGCGAAGCTGGAGGCAGCTCCGCCTGCAGCTCGAGCGCGCCGGGACGCGCGGACTTTCCCCGGAGGAGCGCTCTTGGTTCCGATCCCGCCCGCGGGTCGCCTACGCTCCCAGGGGACCCGCTGATCCCCGCGGAGTTCTCGTGGCCGCGCCCCCTCGTGGCCCCCCCCGGAGCCCCTCTCGTGCCCCCCATTCCCCCCCCCCCCCGCCCAGGGCCACGTGCCGCAGGTTTTGGCGCTGACGGGAAGGACGCGAGTCGCGGGGCACGCAAGGCGCCACCCCTGGGGCCCGTCCCGCAAGCGCATCTTCCTGACGGGTCCCTCGCGGTCCAACCCAACTCTCCCGGGCCCGCCGCTTAGGGTGGCTCCCAGCACAGAAGCGCCTTCGGATGACCACACTCACTAACTTTCGGGGGGAACTCCCCGGGGAAGGCGGCTAGGGACCCCGAATGTGAGCAGCCGGGACGCGGCTCCCAAGGCTCACGAGCCGCGGCCGGAACTGGAGCGAGGGGGGCGCGTGTGGGCTTCCCGGGGACCGTCCCAGCACGCTTCCCTCCGCAGACGTCAACCGCCAACTGTAGCCCCTAGGCGGGCGAGCCTTCCGCGTCTCCTCAGAGATCTGGCGGGCTGAGCCGCTAGGGGTCTTTGCGTCTCGAGGGATGGGTTGGAGGCGGGGGGACCGCCGGCGAACGGCTGGCTGAGGTGACCTGTTTGCCCGCGGCTTTGAAGGTGGGATCGAGTAGGGTCCGCTGACGGAGAAACCCGAGAGAAGACTTAGGGTTTGTTTTTTTCTTCCCTTCCCTCTTCTCAGAAAAGCAACCACATCGTGGGGTGTGGGAATAAAGAGGAGAATAAACACAAACAGCCTCAAAAAGACGCCAAGAAAAGCGAAGCCAAAAGAAGCAATCGCAACACTGTTACAAAACTGGTTTTGTAACAATTTCCCTGCTGCCGGCCAATGAGCGGCGTGGCGGTGCGTCACGTGGTACTGTTTTATATAACACTTCGCTGAGACAGGACAGTTATCAGTCCGCGCGGGGCGGCCGGCGTGGTGCTCGCGAAGGCGCGGCAGCGAGCGGCGCACGGCAGCGCGGCGGTGGCTGTCCGAATTCTCTTCAGTCCCTGCTCTGGGCCTCCGGCCCCTAGACGCCTCTTCCCTGCGCGCCTGTCTCTCTCTCTCTATAGATTCACTTCAGACCGGACAGATGCTGAGCGTGTCCGCCGAGCTCGGCGGCAACAACTTAGAACTGGCGGAGCCGGCGGCATCCTCGGCCCGCGCCGACATGGGCCCCCAGCCGGGGGCGGCTATGGAAGGCTCCGCACCTTTGGCCGCTCGGGAGCCGGAGCCGGAGGAGCCGCCTCCGAGTCCCTCGACCCCCGAGTACAAAGTCCTGCTCGAGCAGGCTGACGCCCTGGCGTCCGGGGGCCGCCTCCGGGAAGCCTTCGAGGTGTACCGACAGCTCTCCGAGCGGCAGCAGCTGGTGGCCGAGCAGCTGGAACAACTGGTGCGCTGCCTGGCCCAGAACGTCCCGCAGGGCGAGGCGCTGCCGCCAGCGCCCCCGGACGGGAGCGGGGCGGCGAGCCGTGAGGCGGCGGCGGGAGAGGCAGGGGCGCCAGCGGCCGCGGCGGCCGACGCCGCCACCGAGGTGTGGGACGGCTTCAAATGCAGGAAGTGCCATGGGTTTCTGTCAGACCCCGTGTCCTTGTCGTGCGGCCACACCTTCTGTAAGCTGTGCCTGGAGCGCGGGCGGGCAGCCGACCGGCGCTGCGCCCTGTGCGGAGTCAAGCTCTCGGCGCTGATGGTGGCCGCCGGGCGGGCGCGCGCGGTCCGGCGAGTGGAGCCGCAGGCGGCGTCCGACGCCGCGCAACCGCCGCCGCCGCCGCCGCCGCCACCGCCGCCTCCGCCGCCGCCGCCACCGCCGCCGCCGCTACGGGTCAACGTGGTGCTCAGCGGCCTCCTGGGCAAGTTGTTCCCCGGCCCCGCACGGGCGTCGCAACTCCGGCACGAGGGCAACCGGCTGTACCGCGAGCACCAGGTGGAGGCGGCGTTGCTCAAGTACAACGAGGCGGTGCGCTTAGGTGAGTCCGCGGCGTCGCGGGGCCCGGCCGGGCGGGGGGAAGGAACGCGGCGGGGAGTTGGGGGGCGGCCCGCGGCCCGGGGGGGGGCGCGGGGGACCATTGGTGGGTGGTGGGGGGGGAAACGGGCCGTGACTGGTGTGGGGGAAGTGTGTCTGGAGTTCGGACTCTGACTTGGTCTGGGTCGCTACCTATTTCTCGCCCTTTCTCTGTGTCCCTGTCTGTCCCTGTCGCTCTTTGTCTTTTTCTGTGTCTCTCCGTGGCTTGGATTCCCGAGTCTCTCCGTCAGCTTTTGTCTGGGTCACCGTATCTCTGTCTCTTTCGCGGGCCTTTCGCATCTTTGTGTCCCCCCTCCTTCCCCCCCCCGCCCCGTTCCTTGCGTCGGGTCGCGCGGCGCCTGAGTCTGTCCCTCCGCCCTCTCCCTCCGCGCGCCGGGGCTCCTCTTGCACCTGCCCGCACCTTCCCCGCGGGCGGAGGAACTTCTCAGCCTGCTCACACTGGCGCCGGGGCCGACCCGCGACGTTCGGTCGGCACGGGCGTCTGCGGCTAGCGCTTGGGCCCGGGGTCGCCGCGATGGCGGGAATCGGCCCTTCCGGGGCCGCGGCTCCCGGTGGGGTGGGTCCGCCGTGGAATTAGGTCAGGAGAGCACTGGTTGCATAAGGGCCGCGAGCGGCCCGGGCCGGGCGGCCCCTCCTCCGCGCGGGCGGGATTGTGTAACGGCTGAGGTAACCGAAGTGGGCCACGCTCGCCTCGGAAACCATCCCGCGAGCGTGTGCGGGGGGAGGGGAGCGTTCGCGCCCCGCTGCCCTGTGACTCATTGTCACCGCTTCCTATCACACGATCCTCGGCTGAAATAGATGCCCCCCCACTCCGCCCGCCCGCCGCCTGCGCCCTCTCCTCGCACCCCTACCCCGCCAACCCGGCGGGCGACCGGGCGGCGCAACTGCTCGGGAATTCCCGGGACCGCGGGCTGGCCACGGAGGGGGGCGCGTCTCGGTCCCCTGCTGCCGCGCGCTGCGGGAGGACGGACGGGTGGGCTCGGCGGCTTCAAGGGCAAAGTGGGGAGCCCCACGGCTCTGGCCGCACCGGGGCGCCCGAGCTCCCTCGAGGAGCCGCTCCCGCCGACCCTCCGCGTCCCGACCCAGGAAGTGGCTGCCGAGCCGCGGGCGGGTAGTGCCCAGCTCAGGCCAGTTGCGCGGAGCTCGGCCGGGGCGGGGCGCGGCGTCCAGCGAAGCGAGCTGCGGAGGAGGCGGCAGGGCCGGGCTGGCGGGGCTCTGAAGATCCCAGGGTGCCCTGAGCCCAACTCCGACGGGTGGAGGCGGGGGAGGGGTTGAGGCTCCACGTGTTGACTCGCTACCCGAATTTGCAACAGGTAGTAGGGGAGGGGGAGGAGCGCGGGCTGGCGGTGCAAGGTTGCCAGGCGAGGTAGTGACCCCCCCCCCCAACGCACATCCTGTGCGCAGGCAAGGCGCGGTGGGAGCCGGCACGGGGCTGGCGAGTGCCACGGATCAAAAGGGATGGCATACTCTAAACTCCGCTAACGTCTGGACGGCAGGTAATGGGGACCCAAGGAAGTCCTCTGCACGGCCCTGGGGAAAAATCCCGCGAACTGTGTTGGAGCCCAGTCCCTGGGCAGGAGCGGGCAACCTGGAGACAAGGGAGGTCACTTAAACCCAGGTCTCCAAGGGAGGTTCCATTCTTTTTAGCCATACCTCAAGGGCCAGGAAAGCCCCTTCCCGCTGTCTTCTTCCCCCTTTGTTGCTGCCACCGCTTTTCCACTGGGAGTTTCTTCCTTCACCTCTGTTAATCTGAGCTGTCAGGGTGAAAAAAATCGTGACAGCCTTACCTTTTTAAGAGGTAAGGGGCCTCCCCAGCAGGTGAGTGTCTCTGTGCTAAAAGATGGCCAGTGTCCCCTTATTATTCTGTGTAGTGCACACTCTCCAGAAAAAGGAACATGTCCCCCGCCCCAACTTCAACACTTCCAAGGTCTGACCCTCTAGCTGTATGATTTGGAGCAGATGCCTTCTGCTCCCCGGGCTTGATTTTCCTCATCTGAAGAATGGGTTGATTGAACCAGGCAATCTCTAAAGGCCTGTCCAGCCCTGGCATCTAGCGATTCAAATTGTTAGTGAGAGCCAAGCTCGCTTCATTCCCAGCAGCCTTGTTCAGGTTCACTCACATTTGGCCATCTAATGAGAGGACAAAGCCTTGCAAGTGCATTCAGAGAACTTCATAGGCACTGGGCTTGGTAGACAGAGGTGTTGCTAATGTCATGAGTAGACTAACCTGGACTTGTCTTCCTGGTGGGCAGGCTGGGGGTCACATCTGGCCACCTCCCTTTCTCTCTTCCCTGGCCTGTTTCCTCGTGGGTGATACCTCCCTCAGAAGCCAGGCTGCCCGGGGGTAGCCATGTATAGCCGCGATGGAGGGGGCCAGGGTTGCCCCATGTCAGAGCGGCTAATGCACCACTGACCCCACAGGCCCACTAAAGAACCACTTGAGAAAGAAGCAAAAATCACTTCTTTATGGGGTGCTTGGATGGCTCAGTTGGTTAAGCGTCTGACTCCTGATTTCAGCTCAGGTCATGATATCAGGGTTATAAGATGGAGACCTGGGTGTGGAGCCTGCTTGGGATTCTCTCTCTCCCTCTCCCACTGCTCCTCTTCTCTCTGTCAAAATAAATAAATGAATGAACGAATAAATGAAAGTAAACATACTTAAAAAATAATTTCTGTATAGTTGGGAAAGCTCAGACCCAGAGTGGCTGGGGAGCAGGGCTGTTGTGGCAGGCAGGGCAACATCAGGGCTGGAAACGGAGCCTAAACCTTTGGACCCCCAGTAGAAAAATCCTAGATAACTTGCCATTTGCTCAAGATCCATTCTCAGTAGAGGACTTAGGTTTTTGCCCTGGGACCACTAATGAGAGCTTTTTTTTTCTCCTCATTCTGGCAGCTCCAAATGACCACTTGCTTTATAGCAACCGGTCTCAAATTTATTTCACCTTGGAGTCTCATGAGGACGCGCTGCATGATGCAGAAATAGCATGTAAGCTCCGCCCACTGGGTTTCAAGGTGAGTGGAATGGGAGGGCTGGGAATGGGCTGTGCTATAGACAGGAATTGGCAGGAACGGCTGCCTTCTTGAGGGTTTGGGGCACTAGAGCTCAAGCAGAGCAGGGAAAAGGCTCTGCTAAGGAGCTGGGGATCCCTTGGCAAAGGGTGACTCAGAGGTCTGCAAGGGAACTGGATTCTTCCCCAGTTTACTTCTTCACCTGATGACCTGCTGAGCAGCTTAGGCTTTGTGACTCTTAGCACATGCACTTGGCAGTCAGACCGCCTGCGTTTATGCCCCAGCTCTGCTCCTACCAGCTGTGTGGCCCTGGGCAAATTACTTAACTTCTCTGTGCCTCATCTCCTCATCTGTAAAATGGGGGGGGGGGTATTTAAAGCACCTACTTAACAGGGTCCTTCATGAGGATTACATGAGCTAATATATGTAAGATGCCTAGAACAATGCCTGGCACATAGCATTATATGGTCTGTCATTTTCAGGGACAGTAGAAAGAGGAACGTGAGAGAAGTATTGCTGGCTGGTTGTGTTATTTCGAGTCCTTCATATAATCAGCCTGCTGGTATCCCCAAACATCTAGGTCACACGAAGGGTGGTCAGAGAAAGGCTAGGCACCTCTCAGGATGCTAGGATGCAAAGTGTCACTTTCTGCATCTCTGGCCTCAGGACTGGCCCTTAGCCACGTGTCCATATTTTGTTTAGGAGATTAGGTTTGAGCCTGGGCTCTACTACTTGCAAGTTAAGTTGCCATGGGGAAGTCGCTTCACTCTCTGGACCCCAGGGGTCCTGGGTTGCAAAGCACTGCTATTGCTGTCTCCCCAGTTGCCTCCTGGGGAATGTGGTGTGAGGGTCACAGGTGAGTGTGATCGACAGGCCATTCTGGGTGCTCTGCCGTTTGCTGGGCCTTAGTGCAGTGTTCTCTTTATACAGCCCCCAGGATACCACCTCGAAACCCACCTTACCCAGGTTCTGATCTGTGATCCTTATCTGAATCCCATGGGGCCAGAAGTGTTCAGGGTCCAGAATATTTCTGATTTCAGAAAGACCACATACTAGGTGGCACCCTCTGGGAGCTCTGGACAACATCCCACAATCATACACACTAATATTTCTGCTGTACCTTACATGAAAATTCACACTAAATGAGATAAAAACTATGACGTATTCTATATCATATATATTTGCCACCTAATGACTTTTGACTCTGAGCTTGTGAAACTTTGGACTATCAGACTGTTTCTGGAACTGGGAACCTCAGATAAAGCATTTGTGGATCTGCGCACTGGGCCATTAGTATCAGAGTGAAGCTCTTATGTACTTTGATGAGAAGGTTTTCATGGGTTATGGCGGAGTAGTATGTGCTCCTTCCCAAGGAACAGATTTAGGGTTTACTAAAAGTCACCAGTGTCTGACCCAAAGGAGCTTCAGTGAGAACATACCATGCTTTATAGCAGTGCAGGTCAGGAAGCTGCCTGGGGGTGAGACTTCCCTTGCAGCTTCTTCTGCTCCCACCCTAAACCTGGGGCCTAAGGGCGGGAGTCTTCATAGTACAGTGGGAAGCAGGGCTAAGAAGTAGCGGACCATTTCAGATGAAATGGGAAAAGTGACTTCCCCAGTGAAATCAGAGTTGGTGAGAGTTGTAAACCGGAGTTTCATTTCCCCAAAGTGCTGGGGTAAGCAGAGAGGCAGTGCAGAGAACAAATGGTATTGTCTTGAGGGTTGAGAGAAGATTTGAACTGATCCATATGATTCAAAACCAGCCCGTACCCTGATTTGCATACTTCTCACCATTTCTGTGTGCAGTGCCCCTAGGGGCGGGGTATACCTCCTGCGGCCCTAGTGCAGACAGTCCAGCCAGGTGCGGTGGTATTCCAACATATCCTGCAGGTGGCACAGCTCTCAGTGGGTAGGCTGGCTGTCCCGAGCAAGTGGAATATGTGGGTTGCTATTTGGTATGATTGGAGGGGTCCTAGAGGCCTCTCGGGTCTCCCAACACTTATCCCCTCTAGCTGTCCTGAAATGTCATACAAGCCTTTCTCCAGGGGCCCCTGGTAAACGGTGCTGGGAGGAGCAATGAAGGAAGCCATCATTGTATCATCATACCCAAGTATCAGCCAAGATTAGGCTCCAGGAAGAGGGTGGGGGCACAGGGGAGGGCCTCAAGAGGTTTGGAGCAGAGGCCACAGCTCAAGAAGGCAGATCCCTGCCTGCGGAGCCTGTAGCCAGACAAGAGCCAGAGGACACCACCCCAGGGTCTGTAGAAGCATGTTAGGAGGGGAAGCTGGGAGTGCCCAGCAGGTGCAACCTGGATCATTTTCTTCTTTAAGTTAGACTCGGGGTCAGCCATAGAGGCAAGGGAGTGGGGAGCAGGCCCCCAAGGGGCACCCTAGATGACTCAAGAGCAACGCCCTCCCGGCCAAGTTGCAACGGCCACCTGTCCCAAGGCATGGAGAGAATGTTGCCATGTTGCCATCTTTCCACCTCTTTTCTTGTTCCTCCCTCTTCCCCAGGATGCTCTTCTGCTACCTCAAGACTTTCTCTGCTGGGACAGTTGGGCGGGGACCTCGGAGAGCCCTAAAACTTCTTTATACTTTTTTTTTTTAAGATTTGTCTATTTATTAGAGAGAGAGAGTGCACACATGCAAGGCAGGGGGAAGGGGCAGAGGGAGAGAATGTTCTAGCAGACTCCCACCAAGTGGGGAAACTGACGCAGGGCTAGATCTCACAGGCCAGGAGATCAGGACCTGAGCCGAATCCAAGAGTCAGATGCTTAACCAACTGAGCCACCCAGGTGCCCCCAAATCTTCTTTATACTTTTTAAAGGTGTGGGAAGGGAACAGAAGTGAGCTGAGCCCACAGGAGGGAAAGCATTTGCTCAGTCTCTGGTTGGCCCTCTGAAGGGAAATCAGCTTTGTGGGGAAGAGCATTCTGGGGGTCCTACACCTCAGTTCTAGTTCCAGCTTTGCCACTAACTATACCTTGAGGTCTTGGGGAGGTCATGTCCTTTCCTTGGGCCTCTTCTGAGAAATGATCAGCAAGTATAGGCAATCATTCAGCCAGTAATGTGGACTAGGTCTTTGCTTGACAGACTAGTTAATAGAAAGGCCTATCTGGGTGGCTTCTGGAAGCTGGATAGTATGTGCTTAAATGAGGGTTCTTGCTATGTTTGGCAGTGCCCCCACTACAACAGTGGGGCAGCAGGGAGATCATATGGCACAGTGGTTAAGAAACTGGACTTTGGTATCAGCCAGTCCCAGACTTAAATCCTGAGTCCACAATTTACTAGCTGTACTACCTTTGGGCAAGTTACTTTTCTGGGTCTCTGTTTCATCTGTAAAATGGGCTTCAGAACATTTGCCTACATGATAGGGCTATAGAGAAGGCAGTCCTTCTAAAACCCTTCACACAGTAATGACTACTCATTAAGTGTTCGGCTAGGGTCAATAAGTCGGTAGGTGAATAAGAACAGGATTGAATGCTAATGTTTTCTTCCAGGCACACTTCAGAAAAGCACAAGCCTTAGCCACCTTAGGCAAGGTGGAGGAAGCACTAAGGGAGTTTCTGTATTGTGTGTCCCTGGATGGAAAGAACAAAAGAGCAAGATCTGAAGCCCAGAGGGTGAGTTGAGATGATGTCAGGTCCAGCTGCCCAGTGGGCTCCCACTTCTCTGTCTTCTCCAAGGAGGGAAGTGAGGGAACTGCCATCCCTGGCATTTAGGGCCCTGAGTGGGTGGCTCCCTTGGTTAAGGGGGCAGGAAGGAGACACAAGAGCCAATTGCCTAGAAACACCATCCTCTTGGCATGTGCAATCCAATGGAGCTGTTCCCGCATTTTTGGAGTAGCCTCCGAGGAATACTCTTGCTTCTTCGAGTCAGGGTCTGGGTTGTTAGTAGGAAAACCACCAAAAGTAAACCAGACAAGTTAACATGGGGGTGGCGGCTCACTGATGGGGATCTGGCTGTTGATAGAGAGGTCAGGGCTGCGGGACTGCCCGGAGTTGTAGAACTTTGCTTTGGCCGAGTCACAGCTTCATCAGCCCCACAGGGTGACCTCCTCGCCAGGAATGCTGGTCACCATCTCCCCTGCTATATGCAGAACTCCAGCCTTCAGCCTTCGCTAGAAATACAACATACACTGTCTCACGAATGTAAGTCAGGGACCATGACGATATAATCCAAGCCGTCATTCCAATTCTTGAATCCCCGGAGAATGTGGTGGTTTTGTTTCGTTTTGTTAATTCATGAAACGTTAGCCCTGCTGAAGGGCTCAAGCGTCCCCAGCTCGGGGAGCGCAGTGCTTTCTGTTCCACAGTGTGCTTTCACGGTGGGGCTAACTGGCCCGGAAGTCGGATGCTGAGAGTCAGTGGTGGCCTCTGCCCTCCTTGTGCCCCTCCCCCTGTCCACCACCTGTCTCAAGTGCCTCTGTCCCAGCGAGGTTTGGCAGAGCCGTGGGTAAAGAAAGGGAGCAAGAGAAGGATTGCTTTCCTAAGGTTCCAGAAAGGAATCTTTAGCAACATCAGTGAACTAGAAGCTGAGCTCTGGAGGTTGTGCCTCGCACAGATTTCTTCTCTGGAAGGTTGCTTTGACCTGGTTTGGGAAAGTGGACAAGGTGTCCTTGAGAGGAGTACTGGTGGCCGAGAATTGCTCCAGGCTGTGAATCTTAAGTGTGGTCCATGGTGTAAATAATAATAATAACACCTAACATTTATGTAGCATTTCCAGTGCACCAGGCACTATGCTAGGGCTTTCTGTGGAGGATGTAATTTGACCCCCACAGCATCCCTATGAGGTTAGCTGCTGTTACTTATCCCCACGTTACCGAGGAGATAGATGAGGAAGCTGAGGCTTGATGACTTCCCGAGATCATGCAGCTGGTGATTGCTGAAAAGGCATGTAAACCCAACTCCATCTGCTTCCAGGGTCTGCCTTCTTAGCCATTCCACCATTCTTCCGTCCCAGGAGGACATGCCAGGGGGCTTGGCGCTCACTGCTGGGATGGGGTGGAGAGTAGCAGTGGGACCATCTGGTTCTGGGGGTGGGGGATGGCCAAAGGTTGGTTAGAAGAATCTTGACTTTGGGGGCAGAGCGTGCAAAAGCCAACAGAGGCAGGTGTCAGATCCAGGGGCAAGTGGTCTCTTTACTCCTGTTCATCCATTTCCTACTTGGCCTGAGAGGCTCTGGTGTCATCAGCTGGGTCGACCTCTCTCGCCAGCCACTTTTATAGACCTGCTAGTGTCACTTCCACAACCGTCTGACGGGATAGGGGCAAGTGCCATGCTAAGCTCTGGAGATCCAAAGAGGCATAAGCCACAGTCTTGGTCCTCAAGGACCTTCCAACCCCGCATGTGTTATACAGTGCACTAAAAATGCCAGACAACACAAGGGTGCATATGCCCATGATGAGTGTCCTGGAGGTCTGAAGCGGGGTGGAGAATTTAGAGGCGAATTTCCACTGACTGCGATGAGGCCATGGCAGCCGTATACAAACCCCGAGGGCCCTCGGCCGTTCTTACTTACTGTACCGTTCCAGTTTCAGGGTTGAAGATTTGACAAAGTTGGTCCAGGTTCACTCGGCAGGAATCGGCTCCCTTAGGCACTCCCAGGCCTAGGTTTCTTTTTAGTGTTTGTTTTTACCTCGGATTCTTTTTTTCCCCTTCTTGACCCATTCGGGTCTTTCTAAGGCTGACACTGAAGTGGAAATGACTTTCATTCGTGTGGAATGATTATTCTCACTCAGCGTTGACCCCAACTTTTGTTTCCCAAAGCCTCTGGGAAGGTCTAGAATGCGGTCTTAGGTAGTGAAGGGAAGAAGTGAAGTGCTGTTGCTGTTTCTGCCTTGTCTCCTTCAATTTCTCCCCTCTGCCCCCTTCCCACCCCCCTCCATGCTCTGCCCTTTTAACCTTGTCCCTTGGGATGCTGTGCGGCTGCTACTGAAGAGCACCACGCTCTCTTTTCAAAAGTTCTTCTCTCAGTTCTGGTTAGTTAACACACACTGTTACATCAGTTCCAGGTGTACAACACAGTGACTCAACACTTGCATACATCAGCCGGTGCTCCTCCCGGCAAGCCAGCCCCGTGCTCTTTGGGTGAGAATCCTAGGGACACTGCTTCAGAAGTGGTTGGTCCTCTGGGCCCCTCAGGAGGGCTTCGGAAGGCCAGCTCTGCTTCCTGGGGAGGAGGGGCCTCTGAAAGCTGGCATCGGTGGCCCGGGGCACTGTGAGTACCTCCCCACCTCACTCCTTTAGCGACAGCTTCCACCTGGGAAGTGGGTTTCCCAGAGCTGGAAGGAAACTGCGATCCGTCTGAAGACTTGGGACTTGAATGCTTGGCCTCTGCCTAGGCCCTGGGATGGATAAGTGTCTTAATTCAATTCTATCCGGGATGATGAGTATGTACTAGACATGGTCATGGGCCTCCAGGAGCTGGCCACCTGGTTAGAGAGAAAGACTCAGGTGTGTGGCAGGATCTGAGACTCGGGCAAGACCGAGCAGTGTAAGGCGCTCCGTTATGGTGCAGCAGAGAGCACGAACGGACCAGTGACATCAGGGGGCCCGAGCTGAGGCACTGGAGCTGGCGCTGGACACTGAGCAGGCTTTGGCTCTGTGGGAAGTGCTGACATCTCAAAGAACCTCATGAAGGCACTGCTAGGGGCCAGCAAGAGGACAAATTAAACCGGACAGAGTTTGGTTGGAGTCTCTGTCAGCCTCCCTTGATCAGTTCATACCCTGTTCCCCTGAGCAAGGGTGTGGAGCATCCTTTAGTGGGTCTCCAGACACCGCAGCGGCTGCCCAGTGGTAAACACTTCCATGTGTGCTGGAAGCCAAGTGAGCTGCTCTCTTGTGTTTCGTGTTACATACAGTATGTCCACGCGTCTGTCTGTAACCTGTGCTGGCACAGGGGAGAATCGAAGCAAGAATGCGGGCAGCTCGTGGGGAAGCCTGCACTAAAACACATATCCTTGACTCCCAGACCCTGCTGGGTCTTCTGTGTCTTCACCTGCCACCTCCCCCGCTCCCCACCTTCTCCAACCGCAAGGGAAACTGGCCCCAGACAGGAGCCTGCGTGCCTCCAGTACTTGAAGTTACCCAGCAGTCTCTGCACAGTGAAGGCCAGAATGGGGGAGGAGAGGCTGGGTTCGGCTCTTCCCACCACTTCACTGTGGAAGGGATTAAAGGTCCAAGGAGGGTGGTCCGAGGAGGAGGAGGCAGAATGGGCTGGTAGGGGGAAGACATGGAGGAACCTAGAAGATGTGTGTAGGCTTCTACCCACGGGGCTGCTACGGACGGGACTGCAGGTCCCCCCATGTTGTTTGCCTCCTGCCTTCACCTCTCTGTGTCTTTCCTCCTAGATAGGTCTTGAATTCCCACTGCAGCTATTTCTATGGAATGGTAGCATGGGAGTGATGGCTCTTAACTTGGCTAGGGTGACAAAGTCATCTGTGATGCCTTTTTGAGATCCAGATTCTAGGGCCACACTTCAGACCTGGGGGAGCCAGGCGTGGGAACTTGGAACCTGGGGTGTTCATTAGCTCCCCAGGTAGCTCTGGCGCACGCCAAACTGAGGCCCCCTGCCCTGGTACGTTGGGGTCTCTGGTTCCAGGCTGCTTCCCTGGAGTTTCACCCTGCGAGCTGTGTCCCCTGCCCCTGTCTCCCCCTCCCCCACCCCCACCACCCAAGCACCTGTAGAAACTTAAGCAGTGAAGTCTTCTGTTTTATGTCACAGCTTCTCCTTAGTTTCTTTTCACCATCAGTCCCGGGGGACTCTCAGGAACATTTTCCCGATATCCTGAAGTTGTTGGCACATCACCCTAGATTAAAGGAACACGTAGAATCAATGGCTACTGAAGGCACCAGTCATAATCTACCAAAGTTGTCACAGGTAAAACTCAACTCACCCAGCTCGCTCGCGATGCTTCGTTTGGCTGTTGTGTGGGCAAACGTGGGAGTGAGCCCTACCTCTCCTTCGGTTCCTGAGAAGGAAGAAATGGATTCACTAGTGGTTGTGTTCTTTGCTAGAAGGTTATTTCTTACAGATAAAACCGGATTTCAGGCACGGTCCCGGCGGGGGGGGGTTGGTTTTATTACCTTCATTTTTTCAGTTCTTGGTCAGATCCAGCTGAGAGAGAGATTTGACAGAAGGAAAAAGGAGTTGGCCCGCTTCCCCTGGAACCATTCAATCCAGACGGCTTTATCAGCTTAGGGGCGGAGCCTGGGAAGAGGCCTAACAACCCCTCCTTTCCTGCTTTTTTTGTTTGTTCAAGCTGCTGGTCTTTGAGCACCAGCTGAGCTCCCTGTGCAAAGACAACCCCATTTGGGTTGTGGAGGTAATTTTATATCCCCCCACGGAGTCTTACACATCAGTAGACTTCCAGGACGTAGTCGTAGCTGGGAAGAGGAAAGCAATTTGGGAAGAGTTAAGTCCCTGGGAGGAAGATGGGTATTTGTGCCCATCTTTGGGAACAAGAAAACAGAACCACAGAGAGATGGGCTCTAGGCCCTGGCTTTCTCAGCAGAGAGTAAGTGGGCAGAAGCTGGGGCTCAGAAGTCCGGACTTGAAGACAGAATTTAGCCCTGAAAACCTAGGCACCTTGAGGCAATGGTCTCCCTCCCCCCACCCCCCACCCCCGCCCTGATCCGTGCCATGTGTTCTTCCCCTGTGGGGAAGCCCTGTGATCTCCACGGCTTCTTGGGTTCTCTGACAGGCAGGAAACTTACATTTTTCCCTGCTTCTTTCCCCGCTCTTGAGAAGGAATAAGATGCAGGCATGCCTGACTTAAGAAAACAAAAACAAAAAACGGGGCAGAACCGAGTATCTTCAGAAGTCAGAGAACACCTAGTGCATTTCAGTAATGTTTGAGATCATCAGTAGATGACTGAGAACGCTAATAGTTGCCCGAAGAAGTGCCTGGAGTGACTTCTCACTGCAGCTCAATCAGAAGTGAGGGAGAATAGCACCCCTGGCTTTCCAGGGTGAGCCAGTTGTGGGGAAAGGGGAATTGGGCTTCCACATAAACTTTGCATTGCAAAGCAGTGTTCTCCCGTGTGGACAGTGCGCGGGGCTTAGAGAAAGTGGAGGGTGCCGCACGGCTCTGGGGCTGCTGATCCCCCGATCTCCCCAGGTTAGAGACTGAGAAAACCCATATCCTTTTTCTCCTCATCTCACCCTTTTCTCCCGACTATACACTCCCCATTTTCCGTCTGTCTACCATTTGGAGGTGCCAGGGGTTGAAGGGAAAGAAAACAACATGAGCATTTTGGGACCTGCGGACTATGGATTTAGAGCAGAGTTCAGGGTTCGCCAGATAAATCTGCAAACACCTTGTCACTGGATTTATTTCTAGATCCATTTTCAAATGCCCTCTCCTGGACGAAAAGTCTTGAAAAGGCTAGAGACATTATTGGTCGTTTTGCCAAGTGACTTGTCTCTTTTTCAGACATCTCACTCAAAATCTAGTCAAAAGAGTAGTTTGTCTTTTGGCTAGTATGACACGGAGTTCTTTTGACTGGTATAACGCAGAGCTCTGGAACCCAAGGGAACTCCGCAGGCCTGTGAACACACCTGTGCCAAAGCCTTAGCGAAAGTCCTTTTGGAGGTGGGGCTCTCAGATGGCCTGAAGTGGCAGAGAGAGCGGCAGGAGATTGGGTGATAGGATCCACGCTCATTGCGTGCCTTGGTTTCCCTCAGGTGGTAACTGGGGAAAGATTTGGCCAGGAGAGGGGCAGGTACCCCACTCTCTATCTGTCCCCTTCCCCCACAGCCCAAGGTGTCTGTCCTCTACGCGCTTTTCTGTCCTTGCCTAGGGAAGTTCTTCCGTTTCACCCAGGCCCGGCATGCCTTCTTTGCCGATGCTGTGTGGTTGGAAGTAGGAAGTATGTCTTCTGACTGCCCCCCACCCCAGTTAAGCCGTGTGTCCACTCAGCGATCAGGGCTCCGTAGTTTTCTCTCTGTCCCCAGTCAGTAGCAGTGTCAGAGGACGATGCTGGTCCTAAGGTGATACTGACATTTGGCTCTTTCTCCGTCCAGGACAACCCGGAGCTCCCACGCTGTTCTAGTCAGGAGGAAGCAGCGGCGGGGGGAGACCGCGGCAGCCTGGCAAACCCAGTTAAAGTAGAGGGGGAGGGGAAGCAAGGCGACCAGAAAGGCCAGGCAGGAGACAAGGCGGAGAAGGGGGACGCGGCCTCTGCAGAAGCTGCCTCCACCAAGGCTGGCAAATGCCACGAAAAGAAAAGGAAGCATTGTCCAATTGAAACCCGAGACCCAGAGGTGCCTGCGAAAGCCTCGAAGCCAGGTACTGACTCTCCCCAGGGAGAAAGGGGCTTGGAGGGGGCAGGGCCGGGACTCACAGGCATCTGGGTCACTTAGCCTCCATGGGGGGCTCGGCGGGCTCCGCCGACTCTGGGTGTGCGGCCCAGCTCTGGCACTGAGCTGTGCCAACTCGGGGTGCCGTGAGGCCTTTGAAAGAGCCCACATGGTTGTTAGCACACTGTTGGGGTTCACTAATAAGGAAAAGCCAAGGCATAAGGTCAGGGCCCGCATCAACTACTGACACCTCACGCCCTTGGTGGTGTCGCCTCTTTCCAGGCCCACCTGCCCCTACCCTCGTCTCCATTCTAGGAATGGAGGCACGGGGTGGTGTGACCAGGCCTTTCCCTCCTTCCTCCCAGCTGGGTGCCCAGCGGTAGGCATCAGAAGCGGCAGCCGCAGCCTCGTGTCTTTCTGAGACAGGCTGCCGGGGCCGGGATTCAGTACCAGCCTTGAAGACCTGGCTCAGGCCATGGGATTGCCGTTGCTGCTGCTGCTGTTGAGTGAGGTGCCTGCTGCACTGGAGTCAAGTCCCCAGGGCTCTTGGATATTCCCAGACTCACATTTTTCTTCCTGTGGGGCTGCGGGAAACCTCCCGGAGCCTCTTTCTGGGTATCCCACTCCTGGTGGCTCGGGTGGCCACTGCATCTACCCTCTGGGAGGCAGGGTGAGAGCGGCAAGCTTGAAACACCCATGGGGTTCTCTTGCCTCAGAAGTGCTGTCTGTGAAAGTAAGGTTGGTCCATCTCTGACTTACTGCTTTCTAAATCACAGATCCTCCGGCTGAGCAGGGGGCCGAGGCTGCTGTCAGTGCTCCACTGCCATCTTTTGTGGATGCGTCTGACCTTGAATGCGCCCTGTGTATGAGGTATGTGATGGGGGCTATCACTTATTGCCCGAGGCTGCTTCTTCTGGGGAGTCCGGACCTTTGGGCTAGTGACCTATTGTTCGGTTGGTTAGCACGGAAAAGCATGGTTTTAACAGAATGAAAATCACGCTGTTGTTAGTCACGTGGGCTAGCTTGTGTCCCTTACAGCTTACAGGTTATATTCCCTACACTCCTGACTTGGAGATACCTAAAGAGTGGGAAGGAAATGGTCTACTCAGATCTCACAGACTCAGGGCCACACTCTGAATGTCTTTGGTTTGGCCTTCATGGGATTTTTTTATTTTTTTGGTTGTTGTTAAATGTGAATGTTTAGAGAGAGGACAGATACTCTCCAGTTGGCCATGGTTCCTCCCTCTCTCAATTGCCTGTGTCTCATATTTGCATTATTTTCCTGGTACCTTGTAGGTATTTGAGTTCATGACCCTGGAACCAATCTCACCTACTAGATCAAGATCCCAAAGCTCAAGGGCTAATGTCAATGCCATAGGCCTGTTCTTTGGAAGCCAAATGGAGGGCCTGACTGGTTTTCGTTTTGAACAATATCAGTAGCAGGCATGTACTACTTGGCCAGGCATCCCTTCTATACCCAGTGGGGAAGCAAGTTATCCACACACCTGCCCACCGCCCTCGGGAAAAAGGAAGCTGGTACAAGCTTGGGCTGTGTGAAAAAAAGGACTTTAGTTTGGTTCCTTTCACAGCTGTGACTTCGTGGCTACAAGGAGGCGCTCCAAAGCCAGATGGCCTCGGCTTGAACCCTGGCTCTGCCACTTACTGGCTGTTTGACCTAGAGCAAGTGATTTTTCTCTGCCACCGTGTTCTCATCAGTAAAATAGAGAAGAGTAGTACCCAGCCTATGAGGTTGTTATGATTAATCGAGAGAATCTATTTAAAACACACTTAGAGTAGTGCCTGACATAGTAAATACTCCATGTATGTTAACTCTTTTTCTAGACCAGAGATTCTTTAAGCCCACGGACCCCTGAGGAAGTTCTTTGTATGGATTCTAAAAGATCTGTGAATTCCCTGAAGTTGTATGTAAAAATGTGTATGTGTGTGTGTGTGTGAGAGAGAGAGAGAGAGAGTGTGTGTGTGTGTGTGTGTGTATGTATGTGTGTTTCCAAAGGTCCACAGATTTCGGTAGATTCTCAAAAGTACTTTTTTTTTTTTTTTCCAAAATAGCATTAAAAGAAGGCTGAGACATTTGCATAAAAGTTATTAAGATGGTTGACCCAAGAGATGTTAAGAAAAGTCCGGTGGTCTACCACACAGTGGGATCCAGCCCCCCAAGGATCCTGGGGTGTTTTCTTGCCCTTTGCAAGCACTTATGCCTTCCATAACAATCATGTGCTTTTGTATTTGAGAGGACTTTTACCGTACGCATAAAAATGAGTAAGGAGCCCATTACCTGGACATGTACTTTTTCTTCCTCTTAAAAATAGTTGAATTAGGGGCGTCTGGGTGGCTCAGTGGGTTGGGCCTCTGCCTTCGGCTTGGGTCGTGATCTCAGGGTCCTGGGATCGAGCCCCACATCGGGATCTCTGCTCAGTGGGGAGCCTGCTTCCTCCTCTCTGTCTCTCTGCCTGCCTCTCTGCTTGCTTGTGATCTCTGTCTGTCAAATGAATAAATAAAATCTTAAAAAAAATCGAATTGTCAGATTTGCTTCTGAGCTCGGGCAGACCTGAAAATGAACTGTTCGGCAGATGAATACGGCAGCACTGAAAGAAAGCCTTCCAGATACAATCGGGGAGTTTTAGGTGGAGTAGATGTGAGTGGGGTGGGTCATGTAACCAGTTCCCTTCGACCATCTCCCCGTCCCCCTCACAACAAAGCGTCAGGTGGGTCACGGAGGAGCCAGGATACGAGGCAGAATGTCTGCTTCCAAGCAGAGAAGGGGGCCTCCGCCATCATTCCTCTAAGCCACAGTCTTTAAGGTGTCAGACTTTGCTAGACTTGGTTTAGCTTGTTCAGAAAGTCCAGGTCTTTGCTGGATGTATCCTCCTTAATACTCCTCCCAACATCCAGCCAACGCAAAATCAAACACACAGACTCATCCTGTTTGTGTTTTTGCTGAGGGCTCAGAATCCTGAGGTTGGAGTTCTTTTGTTCTGTTTCCTCTGCTTTCTCCCTTTCATCTTGTTTGTCCCTGATCTCAACAGGGGGCTTCAGAGAAGGGTTAGAAATTTGCTCCAAGAAATAAACACGGAGAGGATAAGACCCCCTTCTGGTTTGCTCACCCTGAGCTTAAAAGCCATTATTTCCCTTATCCTGCCCCTCTGTTCTAAATGAGACTTCAAAACAAAAGCCCATCTTTGTCTGGGGTAGCTGTAGTATAGGCCGGTAACTTTTAAGGGGACCCCAGCTGCTTCAGAGTGCAGAGGAACCCACCAAGTCCCGAGAGCTTTTCTGGCCTCAAGGCTCTTAACTGTAGCCCTTGGGACACCTGGGTGGCTCAGTCAGTTAAACATCTGCCTTCAGCTCAGGTCATGATCCCAGGGTCCTGGGATCGAGCCCCATGTAGGCTCCCCACTCAGCGGGGAGTCTGCCTCTCTCTCTCTCTCCCTCTGCCCTCCCCCCCACTTGTGTTCTTTCCTTCTCTCTCAAATAAATAAATAAAACCTTAAAAAAAAACTATAGCCCTGGGTCAGAAGCATGTAGTTCCCCTCCCAACAGGGTTTATCTGTAAGGCAGAAATCAAATGTTGACAGAAGCTGTTTCATATGCATGCTTTGTTTGAATACAGTCTTGGCAAAGTTCCTGTTTCCACCTCTCTAGTGATTTTTTTCCTTTTTATTGTCATTAGGATTTTTGTCAGGTTCTATTATGACCCTCATGTGTCTTTGGGGGAGAGGGTGTCTAAGGGTTGAGATATTTTCAAACCATCTACTGGGTCGTGAAACTAGACATTTGTACCTCCTCTACGAGTTTCTAGAATGAAATCCAGTCCCGTGGCACTGCATTAGTAGAAGACAAGTTGGAGTGCGAAGTTCATCCGACTTTAGAGGGAAACTCAGGGCTGCTTGTACATCTTGCAGGGAAAAGGGTGGAAAAAGTGAATGGGATAAGAATTGGAGCGTGCCGTAATGAGACACTTTCCTGTCTCCCAAGTCCCCCTGGCTGGATTGGGAGAGCTCTGTTGAGGGAAGTTGTTTCCTAATTCCAACCCCTCAAGAACTCGGCCCCCCAGTCTTTCGTGACTGGAAACCCCTTGAGATTTAGCCAGCTGGAATCTCTCACCACGGGGTCCCCCCTCTGGGGCTGTTGTGGAACATCGCCTTTGGGGTGACAAGGATATTTTGAGATGTGGAACAAGAATGCTTGATATCTGAACCAGTTACCTAATGGCCCAGTGACCTCTTTGTCGATTGAAATGAAAACTTTGTATTTAACCTAGTTTTAGCTACTCAAATAGCTGGGTGTTAGAGTCCGCCCCACCATCTCTTTCCTTCCTTCCCTCTTTCTTTCTCTTTCTCCACCCCCCTCCTTCTCATTCCCTCTTTGCTCTCCTTTGATAGCAGCAAAAGAACACAATACAAGGATGTAACTGGTGGGAAAAGATAGCTATTTCTAGACAAGCCAAGCATTTTATCCGGGCTGACATGTAACTGAAAGCATTTATTATTACTATTGTTTACTCCACCACTGTGACAATGTAAAATGCTTTCTTGTGAGAAAATCTGACTCTACTCTGATTTATAAATGTCTCCCTCAAGTGTTTCCTGCAATCATTACCTAGTGGTAAATGAAATGGAGAGGACTTCAAGAATATACCTATTTCTAGCTCTATCTCTATATATAGAGATCTCTCTCTCTCTGTCTCTCTCTCTCTGGAGTGGGGAGACAGAGAACTGTGTTGTCGGTATGTCTACACACGGATGGATGATGTTTGTTCTAGATATAGGTGTGCACGCTGTTGCCGCTGTGTCATATAGTGGAGAAGGAAGATGAGCTGGGGAACAAGGTGTGACTTCACACCCCAAGCCCTGCTACCTCCTAGCTAGCTGTGTGACCTTGGGCAAGTCGCTTAACCTGAGTCTTAATTTCCTCAGTAGTAATAGATGAAGTTAATTTATTTGAAAAACAGTATTACACACACCAAGAACAGCAAGAGAAATATACTTCCTCTGTCTCTTGTCACTTTACTCCATCATCCTTCGGAGGGAGCAGAGTAGCCCCGAATATAGAAGCGACTTGAGTCTTAAAAGGTGGTATATTCTGAGCATCTGAACTTTGAATTATTTCAAAACAGTCATTACACAGTGTCTGTTGGCAGCCTTCTCGTCTGCGACCACTCAGCTCAGGGGCATTTTAATCACAGTTCTTGCTGAGAGTTGCTGTTTCCTTTTGGGTCTGTTTCGTTCATCTGCTCATTAAATGTCAGTATTTACTGCAGTGAATTAGCCAGCGATGCCACTGCTGTTTTACAAAAGGCCTGATTTTGAAGTTCTCAGGAAAAAACAGTTCAGCAGGTACAGCTTCCTCAATCATCATCATCATTAGTGTCATTGACTAAGGTGTAACAAATTTTCAGATTCATAGGACTCGAATTACTGGGGAAGTGAGACTTTCTGGATTTGGCTGCTCCAGGAGCTCACAGCAACGGTTTCCAAATCCGCCTGCAAATCACACTTGTGAG
This sequence comes from Martes martes, assembly GCF_963455335.1. Taxonomy (NCBI): domain Eukaryota; kingdom Metazoa; phylum Chordata; class Mammalia; order Carnivora; family Mustelidae; genus Martes; species Martes martes. The sequence continues at coordinate 92,051,300 of NC_137897.1, forward strand.
AAACATTCTAAATTGTGAAACACACATGGTGGAAAAGTACATAAAATTAAAATTGTACTCTTTTAACAAAATTCTTTAGAGAGGATACTCGTACAGTCCTTCTCAGTTCAAGAAATAAAACGTGGCCAGGACCCCCACAAGCCTCCTTTGGGCCACTTCTGAATCACAGCTCCTTGCCCCTTGCCCACTGAAGCCACTGTCTTTCTTGATTTTTTCTCTCTTCTTTTTTAAAAATAGTTTTACCCCCCACCCATGTATGCATCTCTAAACGGTATAATTTAGTTCTACCTATTTCTAAAACACTTTTATAAATTGAACTATCCAGATCATATTTCTTTTTGTTCTGGCTTCTTTTCCACAGTATTAAGGTTTATTCACGTTACTGCGTACTGGTGACGTTTGTTCATTTTCATTCATGTATAGTGGCCCATTGTATGAATCTACCACAGTTTCTTCCTCTGTTCTATTTCAGAAGGATATTTGGGTTGTTTCTAGTTTGGAGCTGTTATGGACAACATTGCTACGAGAAGTTTCTATGTATGCTGGTGCATATAAATCTTTGCCCATCTTGATTGGGTTATCTCTCTTTTTCTTACTGACTTCTAGGAGCTTTATGTATGTTGCAGACACAAGCCCCCCGTTAGTCATGTGTGCTACAAATACCTTCCCCCACTTGTGGCTTGCCTTTTTGCTCTCTTCATGGCATCTTTTAATGAACTTGCAAGTTCTTTGTTTTAATGCAATGAAACTTATCAATCTTTTCACTTACACTTAGTGGCATTTTTTTTTCTTGTGCATGTTTTGCCTAAGAAATCTTTTTTCTTTTACCTTGAGGTCATCAAGATATTCTGCTATGTCTTCTAAAAGCTTCACTGTTTCACATTTACCTTTACAGCCCACATGAAAGTGATTGTTGTGTGTGGTGTGAGAACAGCCCAACTTCATTTCCCCATACAGACAGCCCGCTATCCCAAATAGCATTTATTGAGAATGCTACTCATGTACTGAAAATCCCCCCTCTGCTTTGAAGTGCCACAGTTGTCATAAATCAAGAATCTGGGTCTGGGTCTATTTCTGGGCTTTCTAGTCTATTTACGGATTTGTCCTTGTGCTAGCCCTATACTGTTTTAATCACTACTGCTTTATAATAAGGTCTGATGTCTGGTAGAGCCAGTCCTCCCACAGTGCTGCCCTTAGAAGTGTCTTCGGTCCTCTTGACCCTTTGCCTTGCCTTATACCATTTAGAAATCCACTTGTCAAGTCAAAACAAACATCTGAAATAAGCCACCGGGATTTTTATCAGGATTAATTAGGTCTTCTTTACTTCCTTTCAGTGAGGTATTTATAGTTCTTTCCATCAGAGGTCTTGTACAGCTTTTGTTGGATTTCTTCCTGGACACTTGATTTCTAAATGTGACTGTAAATGTGACCTTTTTAAAAATGTGTTTTCTTGTGTTTTTTGCTGGTGTATAGAATACAGTTGTGTGTGTATGTATATTTATTAACATCCTTGTTAATACTGTAAATTCTTACAAATTCTAATAATCAGTCTGTAGATTTTTTAATTTAAAAAAAAAATGTATGTGTTTTAGAGAAAGGAGCCGGGGAGGGCAGAGGGAAAGGGGGAGGCATTCTTTAAGCAGACTCCCTGCTGAACGCAGAGCCTGACATGAGGCTCGATCCCATGACCCTGAGATCACTGCCTGAGCCGAAACCAAGAGTTGGACACTCAGCTGACTGAGCCACCCAGGACCCTCTGTGGATTCTTTTAGATTTGACCAGGTCACCATCACACCATGTGTGAATAATGACAGATTTGGTGTTTTCCATTCTAATCCTCATACTTTTTTTTTCTTCTTTCCTTAGTACACTGGTTAGGACCGCCATCGTAGTGTTTTTTGAAAATTAATCTTACTTTTTGGCCAATTTAATAACTGGCCAAATAACTTTTTGCCCAATTTAATAACTAAAATATATTAATTCTGTTAAACAAATGAGCTACTTTCTAAAACAGGAATATAACATTCAAAATGTAGAGAAAGTGAATCTATCAAAAGTCTCTCTCCTACTCCAGACCTTCATGTGCTTTTTTTTTTTTTAATTTCAACATTTTAACAATGATTATTTGTACTGGTACGGACTTATTAAATATCACCTTTTCAATGACCTGTTCAGTGTGTGTCCTCTCGTCTCCTAGAAGTCAGATGCCTTCTTGTACTTGTCATACTGCCAGAACCTAGTTCTGTGTCAGCACGCAGAGCACGTTTGCTGAATGAATAAGTGAGAATCAGTTTCGTGGATAGCTTGTTAAATTTAAACTGATTTCTCTTAAGAAACTATTCATTTCTTTCCCACGAGATGCTTTTCCCTCAAATTGCACTAGAATTTTTTTAATCAAGAAAGGGGAATGTGCCAGCAGCTGCTAGTCTTTCACTGGCTTGTTAAAAATGTCAAATCTCTGTCCCTCCCTTTGACCCGCTAAATCGCACACTTAACCCAGTGGAGCTTCACTGTGTCTGTTTTTGAAGCTCTACAGGTAGCTCTGATAATTCAGTTTGGAGATCAGTACAGAAGATTAATCTGTGCAGAGATTAGTAGGATTGTGGAATACAGTGATTTTCAATCCTGGTTGCACTTTAATTAAAACCACCCAGGAGCTTTAAAAAAAAATCCTGGTGCCTGGCCCTTACCCTGGACCAACTGATCTGAATCTCTGCAGGTGTGGTCCCTGGCAACTGTATGGTGCTTAAAAGTTCCCCAGATGGTGGTGGAGGCTGGGAGAGGGGAGCAGGAGATAGGATTTACAAAGGAACATCAGGCAGTATTTGGGGGTGACGGGTATGTTCATGACCTGGATTGTGGAAATGGTTTCATAGGTTTGCACGTAGTTTAAAACTTACCAAACTGTAAACTTGGAGTATGTGCAGCTCATGCATGTCAATTACACATCGTAAAGCCGTTTAAAGAAAAAGCTCCCCAGGTGATTCTCACAAACAGCAGTGGTCGAGAATCATTGTTTGAACAGAGGGAGCACGGCACTGGAAGGTGGACATTGGATAGACTTTGATCTGCCAACTAGAAGCGACTTCCTCTCCTCTGGACCTCACTTTCATTCTGGTTGGGGGGTTCAATTTTTTTCCCCGGGCACTCTTCCTCTCTGACATTTTGATCCTTCTGCTCAGCCTGGCTGTATGCGCCAGGCTGTTGTTGCACCTCCTGGCCACACGAGGGGGCTGTGCAGCTGGCTGCCTCTTCCTCTCAACTGAACATTCCTGTGAGGTCAAAAGAGGCTGGTCAGGCATCTGTCTTTCCCTTCTGTCTGTCCTTTGGTGAGCGCGGGCCTCACTTCTGTACCACCATCTTCAGCTGCCCCCACCCCGTGGTCCTGCTGCAGGTGAGCCTTTCTTTTTAAGCAAAGTAAATCCATGAATTTCTGAATGTATAGAACAGTTTTTTTTTTAAAAGATTCCCCAGATTGCTTTGAAAATATCCAGCTCCTGCAAAGCAATTAAAGTAGGATCTAATTGAAGTATATGGAGGCAGATCTGCATATGCATGTGTGTGTGTGTGTGTGTGTGTGAGTGTGTGTATCAATAAGCACATTGACAGTATTACTCTACTGCTTCTAAGAAAATGATCCATTCATACAAAAGGTAGTCATCTATTTGTTACAGGTGCAATATTGAGATCCTTCAGGCAGTAAACATTGCTTAGGTGAAAAATGGAGTCAAGGTTAGCAAACAAGCCAAGTCTTTTTGCACTGTACATATGATATAAAGTACTTAAATGAGTAAATGTGTGAGACAGAGTGTGTGTGTTTATCTGTGTGTGTGCTTATCTGTGTGTGTGTTTACGTATCTTTAGGTGAACAGGTTGGCTAAATATTTTAGAACGGAATCTATCCAGACACTCTGGGCATTAATCTCTATTTTTCTGGGACCTGACAGGGAAAAACATTTTGGATGCCAGTCAGAAGAGACTGACTAGAACTGATGTTACAAAATGATCTAGCTATGTCATAAATGTTGATAAATGCATTTAAAAAAAAATCCAGCTCAGGAATAAAAAAGCAAATGCTTTTCTGAAATGCAGCAACAGCAGGGAATTATTTTAAAAAGGAAAGACACCCCCCCTTACACAGAATTTTCCAATACTGTAAAACCTTAACAGTGACTAGCTCTGTCTTTTATTTTTCATCTTATTGCATGTTTCTTCCATTTTGATTCCTAAATTTCAGATTATTCTATGAGCCAGTCACAACACCTTGTGGACATACATTTTGTTTAAAATGCCTTGAAAGATGCCTAGATCACAATGCAAAGTGTCCACTGTGCAAAGATGGTCTTGCACAGGTAAGACATTCTTTCTGTCTTGATTGGGTTAGCTTATTTGGAACTGGATACCAAAATGGTGTCCTGTTGGATCCCAAGCCAGTGCACTGTGCTAGGGCAAAATACTCCCTCAGGCCATCTGTCTATTTTTCCTGTCTTAGAGCTACCCCTCCCCTCTTCACAAAGTCCTGCAGGAAAATGGGGCAACATCTAGGTTTTTATGAACTGTAAATAGTGAAATTAATTTGTGATGGAAACAAAAGGATTAAATTGAGGCCAAACAGGGATCCTGGTGCTAAGCCTGTCATGGCACCTGATTCATTGCAATCTTAGGTGAATCCTTTGTCCTCTCTGGGCTTGGACGAGATGAGTGCTGATGTCTTCTCACCATCATTGTTTATTCTGTGGTTTGAAGGTATCACTCCCAGGTCCCCAGAAAAACCTCACAGACCTTCAGTGTAGTCCTTGTTCCACGCCCCCCCACCCCCAGGAGCTGCTGTACTTATTAGCAGATATTTGGCCACTTCAAAAGCTCTGCAGCTTCCAGATACTCCGAAATGAACCACACAGGCTGCCACCATTGTTTTTCAGGTGGACTGGAGGACTTTCCCGTGGCACAGGAACACCTGGGAGCCCATCTTGTTTTCCCTCCCTTGGGGACTTGTGCACGACACATTATAGTCAGTCTTAATGTTCCTTGACCCCTGTTGTCCCCAAGGAGAGGGCAGAGATGCAAGGCTATCTCTAGGTGAATGCGGGTCCAGAAAAGTCACCTGCTGAGCTTTCCCAACACCCAAACGTCTGAACAAAGGGAATGGAGTGAAATAATCATCCAGGATAATCCTGGGGGTGTGTGTAGGGTTGGAGGGGAGGCTCACTGTCACACCTTGCCTAGATCAGTGGGTGGGATCTGCTGGCCTGGTGGTGGGTGAGGAGCCCATGGTCCTTGTACATAACAATACACGTGTGTTGTGGTAACACTACAACATTCATGTAAGCAGAAAGAAGAAGCTGCTCCTGCTGAGCACCCGGAGAAAACCACTGTTAACATCTCAGTATGTGCCTTTCCTGGGTTTTTGTTTTAGCATCAGCGGTGGAGTCTGGATTAGCAACCTCCTGAGTCATTGCTTTTCCCCAAAGACTGGGACTGGGCAAAGCAGCTGATCCGCCATTAGGCGGTAGCAGGGGCTGGGAAGGCATCCTAAGAGCAGATGCTGCGGGTTCCCAGACTCAGGGGCTAGAAAATATTCTCGTCTGTCTCTGTGTATTGGCACAGGGGCGCACTTACACTATGTCCAAGAGCGATAAATATTTTATGCCAATCACATTCACTGCAGAATAGACACACAGAGCCCATACTGGGAAAGGAAAAAGGGTCTCCAACAAGCAATTTTATACCCAGGAGCTCCCCCTGCTGGGTCTCTGTGGGTAGTGTCCATAGCAAGCAATTCGCAGATGTTTTAACTCTAATTGTCTGGTTCACACAGTTAAATTCCCATTGCTTACGGATCCCTGGATATGTATGGAGTAGGGGTGTTTGCGAGGATAGTAGTGACCAATGGACCTGAGTTTGGTTCTGAAATCATGGTTTATGACATAATTTCAGTGATAACCTAGATGATATATCTAAAAAACAGATAAAAATCACCAGTATTTAGTTGTTGTTTTGTTTTTAGCTAAAGCTGGGCGGGGGTAATATTTAGACTGACAGTACCCAGAAGCCAAGCATTGGGGTGGGGTGCCGTGGGTATGGGACAGGTCAGGAAAAGATCAATGTTTGAAAAATGGCTTTTTCGTGCCCCAAACATTTTAGCCAGACTTTCAGTATATCCCAGATGGAGACCATTTTCATGAGCTTGTAAATGCAGTAACCAGAAGAGGAAAGGGAAGGATTTGCCCTCCCAGCTTTTTGACAAGAACATAATCTCAATTTGAGCATTTTAGGGAAGCTATGAGATTTTTAGAACTTCAACGCAGGTCTTTTTCCCTTGTTAAATATTTTTGCCTAATTATAAAAGTAATTAGTCACATGTAATATCCAGAGAATATATGCAGTATGATTTATCACCTGCTAATACGTGGGTCCAAATTACTCCGATATGTGGGTCATTCGACTATCCTACTGATAAGAGCAGACGTGCTTTGTGTTTTTCTGAGGACTGATTAGTATCTCATTGCCCTGTTCCCCCTTTAGTGCTTGGCATCCAGAAAATACAGCAAAAATGTCATAATGGAAGAGCTAATAGCTAAATTCCTTCCAGAAGAACTCAAGGAACGAAGGCGGCTTTATGAAGAAGAAATGGAAGAACTTTCTAAGTATGTATATGCACGTCTTCTCTTTTTTCTTTTTTCAGTTTGACCCACAGAAGCTCATAGAACTCAATGTGCACATTTCTTCCTAACTTCTCACTTGGCGATATCATGTTGGTAGATAGATTGACATTGGCCTTGGTGAGAGTATCTACGCTCTAGAAATTGGCAAATGCTATAAGCCAGAGCTTCCCCCAAAAACCAGTTGCTCAGCGCTTACCCACGCACCACAGACCATTGACCAGGTCACATCTTGGCCCTTGTGCCTGGGTGTTGCTGGTAGGAGGTAGGAGTAAATTTGGAGTAGCTAATCAGGGGACCTCACGGAGTGTACAAAAGACTGCAAATACTCAAACAGGTTCTGTGAGGTTAAGAACTTTGGTGCCAACCAGACCTGGGTTTGTGACCCAGTTCTGCCACAAAGCGAGTATCCTTCAGGGCCTCAGGCAAGTCCCTTGACCTCTCTGGACCTCAGTTTCCTCACCTGTAGCTTGGGAATAATCCGTTCTTACCTCACGGACTTTCGAAGATTAAATGAGCTAGTGCACAGTAAGTACTTAATTAATGGTAATGGTAATAGTGAGACCGCTGCTTGTTCTGTGCCTCCTCTGCCTGGCCCGTGGGAGAGGCAGGGTAAGGAGGGAGGCGGAAGGAGGGCTCCTCCGCTGGAAGAGCAGCTCACTGGGAAAAAGCAGGAGGCAGTCTCTCACTTCTGCCTCCTCTACTGCTGCCTCCCGCCTCCCCATCCCCACTGGAATCCTCACAGCATTCTGGGGGCCAAGTGCCTGGTGGCAAAAGGTGCCCTCCTTACAGAGAACACCTCTGAACTGCCACGGGTTCTTTTGAGTGAGCCTCTCACTTCGGATGATATGTTCTCCTGAGAAGCTAGAAATTAAATCCTTGTTTTTCTCCTTGACTTAGAGTAGATCTACTCAGGGCATCTTTATTTCTTTTTTTTTAATATTTTATTTATTTATTTGACAGAGATCACAAGTAGGCAGAGAGCCAGGCAGAGAGAGAGGAGGAAGCAGGCTCCCTGTTGAGCAGAGAGCCCGATGTGGGACTTGATCCCAGGACCCTGGGATCATGACCTGAGCTGAAAGCAGAGGCTTTAACCCACTGAGCCACCCAGGTTCCCAAGGGCATCTTTATTTCTGATTCTTAAATTTGCCTTGAGTTTCTCTGAGCCCTTATCTCCAATATCACTTTGTGTCTTATTTATAAACACTGGGATATATTAGAGGGATATCTATTTAAAGAAATTCTAAACTTAATACTGCGGGGATTTGGGCAGATGGTCTTATAGCTATTGATAAGTTCCAGTACTGGATTTACCAGACGAAGAAGAGAACGGTGATGCAGGAGGTGCTGGCCTGGTTGGTGGTTTCCCATCAGGCTGTGCGTCTGCTTCTTCATGGGCACTTGTTGAAGGGCAGACTCCAGGGTCCTCACTCCAGAGCTAATATACCAGTATCTCAGGGGTCCTGCGGCCCACTGTCTGGATTGAAGGCCCCCTGGTGACTGATGCACAGGAGCGTTTGAGCATCACTGGGCTAGCAACTTGCTTCTCTGTTGCTCCCTCCTCCTTCTGGCTGGGCCTGCCCAGCAGGTCTCCTGGGGGCTTTGCAAATTTAGGATGCTGATGGGGACCTTGCAGAGATTTTCCCACCATCCCCCTGGAGGGCTGGGTCCATTTTTACCACCAGCATGACACCTGAAGAGATTGTTCTGAGTAGAGAGCATAAAAAAAAAAAAAAAAAAGATTGAGGTATAGCTATTGCCCACCACGTGAAGGTACTAGAGGACATCTTTAGGCAAATTAGAATGTATAGAATATCGGTTTCAATCTCTCAGCGCTTAGGCTAACCTCTGCACCAGGTAATGGGACTCAGCCCATAGTATCTGTTGTATCTCAGGATTTTTTTTTTTTAATCGGCCATCGAAACTTGAGGTCTCCTTGCCTTCCTGTGGGGGAACCACAAGGGGACATTTGACCAACCTGTGTTCTGCTCCATTGCTTTGAGACATCCACGTCATTTGCTCTTCCTGACAGCTTAAATAAGAACGTGCCTATTTTCGTGTGTACTATGGCCTATCCCACCGTTCCTTGTCCCCTGCACATCTTCGAGCCTTGTTATCGCCTGATGATTCGTAGATGCATCGAGACAGGCACAAGGCAGTTTGGCATGTGCCTTGGAGATCCCGTCAAAGGGTAAGTGGAGAACTATGTAGAGTGAAGGGAGGCTTGGCTGGAGAGGGATTTGGGTTTACTTTGGGGTGCTCCCAGAAGATGGGGAGACACAGCTCCTGAGATTTAGTCAGTCCGTGACCATGAGTGTTCGTAGAGACCACGGTCTCCCTGGCTTACCATGTAATAGGCTGCCTATATAAAGGAACCCCGGGATTAATCTTTTGTTAAACGAGTGGCGTTTACTCTACAGTTTGTTTCACTGGAAGACTGTGGACCCGGGAGTCACACTGCCTGGCTTTACATTCTGGCTCCAGCCTTAGCAACTTTGACTTCGGACGAGTTACTTCTGTGACTCAGTGTCCTTATCTGCAGAGTGGGCACAATAGTGCCTACCTCACTGGGCTTGTTGGGAGGGTTGGTGAGTTAACGCGCATAAAGCACTGAGCACAGTACCTAATACACAGTGTATGCTCAATACACGGGAGCAGTTATGTTATTGCATAAACATTTTTCTTTACACAGACACTGCCTGTTGTGTAGTTGCCGCCGTGGACCCCAGCACAGGCAAATAGGCAGAAGTCCCTCAAGGCACAGCCTAGGGTTACAGAAATGGCTCAGGGCCAGGCCACAGAAATGACTCAAGGATTTACGTCTGTACTCATACCCTATTAAGCAGGTTCGCGGAATACGGCTGCATCCTGGAGATCAGAAATGTGCAGTTCTTTGCTGATGGCCGCTCGGTGGTGGACAGCATAGGCAAGAGGCGCTTCAGGGTCCTCCATCAGGGCCGCCGAGATGGCTACAATACAGCTGACATTGAATACATTGAAGACCAAAAGGTGAGGACGGCCAGTGCCACGAATCCCAAGGCCAGGCTATCCCTGTAGCTTGGCCCACAAAGATGTTCGCAAAAGAATTTCTCGGCGCTGTTGGGGGCTTTGGGGTCTCTCACCAAATTGTTATGGCGACACTGAATGCTGCTGGATTGCTGTTTGGCTGTAGAATGGCACCAGGAGTGCTCCGTGTCCTGGCTTTCTCTGCTTAGCTGCTGAGTCGTATTCATGCGTGGGAAATGGCAAGCCAGACCAACCACGCTGAGGCCTGTTCAGCCTAGGAGTTAGGTCTCTGCCACAGATATCAAGGGATAGATCTGGAGCGATAGCTACACTTGTGCATTTTATGTATCAATTTATTTATATTTTCCAACTTTTTCTTTTGAGATAATTGTAGATTCACACATATGTTTGTATTTTTTTTTAAGATTTTATTTATTTATTCGATAGCACAAGCCGGGGAATGGCAGACAGAGGGAGAGGGAGAAGCAGGCTCAGGGAGCTTGATAATGGGGCCTGATCCCAGGATGCTGGGATCATGACCTGAACCAAAGCAGATGCTTAACCCACTGAGCTACTCAGGCGCCCCCGTACATTTGTATTTTTAAACGTGCAGCCTGCTTAAGAGTTCTTCCCTAAAACCCATCATACCATAAAGCAGAAAGATAACATGTCTAGTTAATCTTTGGTGTTCTGGACTAATGAGCAGAAGAAAAGGTAAATAATCCCACGTTCACTTATGTTTACATTCACTACATGGTACAAGATTAGTAAATGTTTGATCAATGAATGAATGTATTTGACATGCAAAATAGAGTTACACAGTGAGACACAGACATACTCATGTCTCTTTTGCCAGTGCGCAATGGGAAACCAGATATGAAACATGAAAAGGAGAGAGGCGTAAAGCAGCATAAGCTAGTTGGACAGCATGCCTCCAGTCAAGCCAGTGCGCCCCTCTGGTTTCCTACCAGTCTTGCTGTTTCAGCTAATTTACCCAGAGGAGCCTTTATCCTTCCTCCTGCCCCTCAACAAGTTATGCATAGCCCATCCTCTGGCAGAGGAGACGTTCACACACCACACAGGAGAAGGCCGGGTGGGCAAGCCTTCCTAGGGGGGCGGGCTGGATGCCCAAAGGGAGTCCATGTCAGCAGCAGCCTTGGGAGTGGTGAAGAAGGTACAGAGTGCTTCATTTCCACTTTGGTACTTTCAGGTTCAAGGAGACGATTATGCTGAGCTCATGGGATTGCATAATTGTGTCTATGAGCAAGCGTCATCGTGGTTTCATTCGCTCAAATCATCGCTGAAGAATCGGATAATCAGTCACTTTGGTCCCATGCCAGAGAAAGATGCTGATCCACAGGTACATGAAAATGTCTCTTTGTAATGGACTGCCCCCACCAGATGAGAGAGCCTAGGGTTTGGGATCAGGTGGGTGCACGGTTGCCATTTGGCAGACCAGGAACAGAGGGGAAGATGGATCCCGAGTCAGAATTGGAACAGTAAAGTAAAGCAGTAGGAACTTGGATCCAAGACAGGTTTTGAGAGATAAGTCAGGTGAGAGATTGAGAACACAGATGCCATCAACAGAAGAACTTTCAGTGAGGCTCCAGAGTCACACCACAGTAATGTGTGAGAGTGACAAGATTCACGCAAAGGCCAGGCTTAAGAGAAGGGTATCCTGGGAGCTGAGACCAAAGGTTTCCAGTTCTGGGGAGCCCCGTAACCGTCTTCGCCATTGCTGCAGGAGCAGGGAGTTGGGACCAGCTAACTTACAGGATTCCAACCGCAAGACCCCAGAATCTTCTCACACCTGGGTCCCTCCCTCCTTAGCCTTGTATGTCTAGACCCTTGTCATTGTTCTCATCAGGGGTGAGCAGGTCCTGAGCAAACAGACCCAATCTTTAAATCTACCCTTGGCCGAATTATACTAGAAAGCAGTTCATTAGATTCTACTGGATTAGTCTGTTTCCTAGGGAGACAGGTCCACTTGAGAGATCAAGCTGCAGATCAGAAGCTTTCCAGGAAATTGGAGATAGTTAAGTTTCTCTAAGCTTTGTTTGCCTGGTATAAATCAGACAATACTCTCTCTCTAGGACCAGGCTGGAGATAAGCTAGGTAAATATTTGCCCACGATCACCTCTCCTACATTCTGAGCTGGCTCCCTACATTGTCACTTCCATGACTTCCTTGATTCTTTGCTTTCACTCGTTCCCGACTCTGTCACAGTAGTAAAATGGAATATGTATGTTCTGACTTCCCTGCCAAGAGACTGGTCCTTACCACTCTAGCTATGTGACCTTGGATAAGTCCCTTCTCCTCTCTCAACCTTTCTCCCAGCTCTGAAATGAGGGAGGTGGGAGAGGAGGTCTTCCAAGTCCCCTCTTCTTCTTGCATCTGGGGCTGTAAAACACCGGTCTGTTCCCTAATGTACTGAAATGTCTTGCTTTCTCCAGACCACAAACGTGCCTCTTTCCCCCCATGCAAAGGCATCGTGAATGTTGAAGGGAGAAAGTCCAGTCAGTGCTTCCCAGTGACCCAGCTCCTGGCTCTGGGCCACTGTGACTCAGGACTACGTCAGAGCTCTGAGCAAGCTCATGATCAAGTGTAACATTCCCCTTCACCTTCTGGAAAGCATTCTTCCTCAGTCAGGCAGAAGGTAGCAATCAGCAATGACACAGCATCTTCCTCAAGAAAAAACACAGATGCCACAGAGTGATTCAGAAGGGCTCGATGACACAGAAAGCTGAAATCTTGGGCTCATTTCCTTTCTTATTAGAACCATTATCATATTGCTTTGGCAGCAGTGAAAAAATTGTAATAATAATAAAAAAATCATCCAGTTTGATCCAGTCAGTGCTGCAGCCCCAGTGGTCCCATTAATAAGAATGTTCCAAGCTTTGGGGGGAGATTTCTCAGCAATAGCTGCAAGTATTAACATCAGCTTAAATGTCTTTGTTAATGGCCCTGGGAAAGAAAGTTCAGAATATGTCAATTTCATATCCAGAACTAGTAATAGGAGGGAGAGCCTGTTACAGCTCACAGTGAGGGGCAAAGAAGAATTCAAATGAAGCTGCAGGCACAGAGAAGCCAAGAAGGCAGCAAGGTTTGGGGAGAATCAGGTGAACCGATTTGGAGGCAAATAGTCCCATATGTAGGTGGCCTGACCAGAATGGGGTTCTGTATAGTCCTAAACCCACCTTCTGGAAGTTGTGAGTCGAGAGCTCATTTCAGGCTTCATAGGAAATAAGTCACCAGTGTCTAAAACATGTACCTGAGAAGCTGCTGACAAACCGAATTTCGGTGAAGGACTCATGTGGGATGGGAAGGGTCTTTATTAAAAAAGAAACCTGGGGACCGAATACATTTTTAATGTGAATGTGTTTTCTAACTGGAATTTTTGCAGAGTGGGATTGCTGTGCTTTGGGGCTATGGATCATAGGCTTTGGTTTCAGAGGAGGAGCTAGCTGTGGCCTTGTATAGTGACTTGTCATGTGGGAACTATATTGCCTTCAGCCAGGAGCAGGGAAATAAAGGGAGTTAAGAGACATGCCAAGTCCAAGGGATCATGGGAATGGAAGGCCCACAGGTGGTAGGTGTCAGTCCAAAGAACCTAAACAGAATCTTCAAAATGGAACAGGCTGAGTGGTGGATATTCTAGCTCACAGAATCACACTGGCTGGGAGGTATAGGGTATCTGTTAGGATATTGATTTGTTTGCTTTGACAACTACTAAAAATAACTGTGGCTTGAACCAGATAGAGGGCTAGGGCAGCTCTGTTCCATGAGATCATTCAGAGATCGTGTCCTTCATTGCGAAGCTCTACCATCCTCAGAATGTTGCCCCATCTTTCTGATAGAAGAAGGCTGGTCGTCACCATGTTCACGCTCTGGCCGGGGGCGGCGGGGGGGGGGGGGTGGTGGAGAGAAAGAGTAAGGTGGAGGCCTCATGACCTGTTCCCGGCGCGTGAGCCAGGAGTTACACATAGAACTTCCGTTTACATCTCATTAGCCAGAACCTGGTCTTGTGGCCTCCCCTAGCTACAAGGCAGCCTTTGTTTTCTGGGTGGCTACACGCCCAGCTCAGATAAGGGGACATAGACCTGGGGGTGATCAGCAGCGTCTGCCATACACAGAAGCAGTTCCTCCTGTGACGTTTACCGTGCGGCGTGGGAAACCTGCAGACTGAGCTCACTTCTGTGAAAATGGGATGAACCCATGTGTTTCTCTGTTGTAGGTTAACCCAAATGGCCCAGCCTGGTGCTGGTGGACGTTAGCGGTTCTCCCACTGGAAAGCCGAGCTCAGCTCCCATTCCTAGCTATGAGGTCCTTAAAGGATAGACTGAACGGCATTCGGCGAGTCCTGGCCTTTATATCCCGAAACCAAAACTAGTGAGAGTGGATTGCTGAAGAGGAAGCCCCACCCTCCCCACTGCCCTTGGGGGAGTCATCTTGTAAATATATCTAATTGCAATAACATCTTAACAGAAGGAAGTATCAAACAGGCATTTCCTTGCTGTTGGTCACAGAGAGAAAATGTGTAGAAAGACCAAAAGCATGGGACCTGTTTGAAACTTTCTGTCTTAAGATGCTTCTTGACATGCTGCACAACGACATGCTCAGCAGAGGTGTTTAAAAGCCCAGAAGAAAAAAATTCCTTTGATTTCGACATAAACTTTTCCGAAAGTTTAAAGTGGTTTTGCTTTAATTTTCTTTTTTGCATAGTTAAGTGTGTGGTTGAAATGTGACGCACAGATACTAATAACGTTGTGTTATTTCACTGACTTGAGTTCTCATTCCAAATGGTTCAGGTTTTATACAGCATTGTGTAAAATAAGGTTCATCGTTCTATCTGTTTTAATAATTTATTTTTTACACTACTGTATCCTTTTTTTCTACATGTGTGTTTGTGACTATTTAAGTGTATGTTACTGAGAAGCCAGTTACTTTATTTATTAACGTGGTTTACCGTGTACCAAGGGGGAAATAACAGTACTAGAAATGTGCCATTTTTGCTTTTATCACATGTAACTGTGTTTCTTAAAACAGTTCTCAAACCATTTTCGTATCTACCCCATTGGAAGGTTAGAGGAAGTTCAGGGTCACGCAGAGATTACTGATCTTCGCAGGTTCCATTTGCCTTTCAGTTTGAGTTCAACAATATAAGATACGCAAGGAACTTGGCATACATTATGGAATAAGCCAGGGTGAGGTAAAATAATCCATTCTCTATGTGTTTTATGGAGCAGGGCTGAAGGAATGACTTTCTTTCAACGAAGAGATGAATCCGAGGGGCGTCTTTCAGAACAATCTACTGTAGGCATTTAGCTCAACAATCTAATTACAGTGTACCTCATTTCTCCCCAGTGTAGTTAGGAGTAGGATTCTGAGGCAGGATGATTTTTAACCCTTCAGAGGGAATGGTTTTCAGTCTGGCACACCATAGCCTCCATACCCCACCTCTTCTCAGGGTTCTGGGGATCACGACCTGGCTAGCACTCGTGCAAACACAGGAAGAAGAGCTCTTTGTTATTAAAATGCAATGAAGCCAGTAGAAAAGGTAGAACCCTTAAAAAAAAAAAAAACAGAAAAACTATCTTTTCGGTTTGTAAAACTCTTTAAAGGAAACAGTGAATCCATGATTTTATCTAAGCACTGCCTTCCCTCCCAAATGCCACACCAAAGATAGAGGTACAGGGGAAGAATAGTGGGTAAGAAGGTAAGAGGGAGGTCTTGTTTAGCCTGCTTAGTGCTAGTGTAATTCCTTTAGTGCCGGGAGAACCTGAAAAATGCCATGAGGATGGAGTGTCACAATGACAATGGGATGAAGAGATCAGGACAGGCAAGAAGTGAGTCCTACCATTCGCACTGTCGTGCGCATTATTGCCTGACGTGATGCTGGACGGACGCAGTGCAGCCCACCCACCCCTCTGAGGAGGGCTTAGTGCCTCAAGGAACCAATCTGGCTTCTTCCATCACCACCTCTGTCCAGAAACAGAGAAGGGAGAATGAGATGATCCAGGCAACAGAAAAGAGATTCACGTAAGCAGTAACTAAATGATCTTTTCTGCACTTGCCAAATGGATGCTATATTGTCAGAGCATTATGTTACCAGGCATGATGTTTGCAGCCAGACTAGGCTAGTGAAAAATGTACGTATAGGCATGGTTACTGCCCAAGCAAATTCTGCAGGGCTCAGGGAGCGGGAAATTAAAGTCTCCCCCTCCCACTTGGTGCCCAACCACGAGGTCGTAGCACTAGGACTCTAGTGAAATATTTTCCCGTCATCTAGTGCAAATGCAGCAAAGAAAATTTCATAAGCATCCCCCCTTGGTAGATGTTTTTGTTTTATGATTTAACACTTTCTGGGCCCCAGGGTTCTTATCTAGCAAATGGCAGTGTTCAGTGCCACATATATGGTTGTTAGGAATGTTATATAAGGTAGTATTTATGTAAGTCACTTAGCAGAGTGCCTAGCACCTAGGAGATGTTTGAAAAATGATAGTTTTGATTAGGTTATTCATAGTTATAGAATATCATCAGGGGCCCATGTTTGCATAAAACACTGTCTGTACACACAGGACCCATATCTACTCCTTGAAACGTAGTTGAGGGGATCCGCACCACTGATTCTTGGACCATAACTTGATGCTTTACAGTTAATTCCTTTTGGAGACAAGTCTGTTTGGGAAAATGAAAAGGCTAGGGAGCAGATGAGGGTCAGAGACAAGGGAGACTTCTGGGCAAGTATATTTTTCCTTATTTCAATAGGACTAAAAAGTAGTGCTCTTTGGAGGTCTAGAATTTCTGATATAATGGAAGCCTTAAGTTCTAGCTCTATTTCAATAACCAGCTCATCACTCGCTCTTCAAAAAGTATTAAAAATATCGGCCATGCCAGAGTGAACGAGTTTTAACGATCTGACTTTTGTGCTTATTAGTTCATGGGATTTCTTTATGCTGCTGCCACAGAAATTTATTGTGAACCTACTAAGTACCAGGCACTGAGCCACATGATTCCAGGTTCATTCCACGAACATACATGAGTTTGTGGAATCGTTTATTTTCCACATCAGCCCTGTGAGATCAGTTATCATCCCCACATTACAGATGAGAAGGCTGGGGCCCTGCAATGTTTAACATTTTGCCCAGGTAACACAGCCAGTTAATAGCCAAGCTTGATTTTGAACCCCTTACTTCGCAGATTTTTAACACTTTGGACAGTTTCTGTTACACGTAATTTTATTAGATAGTCAAGACAACCAAGTCACAAAAGTGCGCCTCAGAAGCTCATGATTCAAATGGCAGTTGGGGGTTAAGTAAAATGCAGTTACCTCACACATCTTAATCTAGGTAGAAAGGGAAGTTTTTTTTTTTTTTAAGTAAAATTCTACATTATAGAATATTTCATGTTGATAAATGAGAACCTGACGCCAGCAAATGTAGATCTTGGCTGGGCAGAATTGCACTGTACTCTCGATAGCCTAAAAACATATTTGAGTTGTTTTCTAGCAAGCTTTTGTGTCAGCAGTGGTTGGAGGCCAGATGCAAGGCTGACGAGCCTTGGCTTTCTTTGGGATGTACTTGAATGGGGTAGTCAGCTGAACATGACCATTTTCACCACTTATAAATTGATTTTGCTGCCAAGCTTGGGTATGAAGATTATACAGAGAAAAGATGTAAGGCTAAATCTAGGCCAGAAGTACAAGACTTCCCCCTTGGTAGATTGTGCCATTTATTTGGATAATTTTCTCATTTTAACCTAGATTATACCTACATTATTTTCTGTGTGTATATATATGTGTGTATATATGTATATATGTGTGCATATATATATATATATATATTAGGTACCAAGCAGATATTATGCCTTTCTGCTTTGTACTGTACTACTGCTGCTAGCTAATACCCAGCAAAATGTAGAAAATGAAAAATGTTAAACTAATTTTCTGTAGACAACTTGGAGAAAAGGACACCTGCCCCTGACTTAATGGGGCTGAGAGACCTGACTATTTTGAGAATTTGCCTTTTCTGAAGGCTGACTACATCTAGCCCCATGGCGTTTCTAGCTCTGCCTGTGGGGCTGGCCTGGGCTCAGATAATCCCCTGTGACTGGCTGTCAGAGCCGTGGAGCTCCTGAGGCTGGTTCATAGCACCCAGAGGTCTCTTACTGTCAAACAGATTACATGCTGTGGATGGACCAGAATCCATCGGGGACTGCGCTCCCCCTGCCAACTCCATTTCCAGGTTGGGAGCTTCATTCAAGGACTCAGAACTTGAGTTCCCAACATGTTGACTTTGCATCCGTTTCTGTTTATCGAGGCAAAATCGTAGCAGAGGCGTGTAATAAGGGTGCGAATGGAAGGCAGCCCAGATAATGGAAAAGGACAGATTTTTCAGCCCATCTGGGGCTTGAGGAGTGAGGTTTTGATTTAAGATTGAAAGCAGTTCTGCAAAGCAGGCCAGCTGCATGGGCTACAGTGTGTGCCCCTTCCTGAGTGCAGAGGGAGACAAGGAAAAGGAGTCACGTACAATGTACGCATTCAGTTCCTCTTAGAACGATAGCTCCCACTGTTCAACTGTTTAATAATCCCGGTGATGCACATCCAGAGGTGAAATGAAGTTGTTCTCACTAACAAGTGGTTATTTTTCAATGCGCTAAGTTAACCTTGAGAGAGAAGTGCCTGTAATCTCCATTCCTGGTGTCCTTTTAAAGCTTTTGCTTCATGACTCTGTAGCCGTTTAAAAATTTGTCGCAGCAAATGTGATTAACAGAAGTTTACAAAGCAACACGGTAGCTTGTGCGTCATGTTAAAAATTGCCTAATGTTTACCTATTGTCAAAGCAACAACAATAAACAGCAAAATAAAAGGAGCACAAATAGGCCAATGTGGCATCATAGGCTTATCTTAGATACACTAGCTCCGTCTTTTCAGGCCGCGCTCAGTCCTGCCAGGATTAAAATCTCAAGCAGGCCGTGCAAACAGTGGCAAATGCGTGGGTGTGCTTGTTAGCCCGCTTGTTTGTTCAGCAGCCATTTTACTTTTGCACTGTAATGAACTGGAAGGGGAATTAAGATAATGCTTCCTCCCCGCCCCCCACGTGGTTATTCAACTACCTCTATATGCTTGGTTTCTCTTTATGGGTTTCTTTCTTCCAAATCTGTACAAAATGCTGTTTCAACTCTTCTCTGTTGTAATAACAATGTGATTGATATAGACTTTTGCTGTGAAAGATGTTCATGCATTAAAAAATGTTTCCTATCTTCTCACTTTATATCTAACAAAGCTCGACCCATAACTTTTGGGCGAGAATTACCTAAATAAGTCATCATTTTGTTGGAAGCCGAATAGAAGGGAAAGCTATTGGACCATCTATTCTGTTCTTGTTCCTGTTGCTTGAAATGCCTTTGATCAGAAGATCTTTCAAGGAAGTAGATTTTCACTCAAACAGTAAGCTCTCACGCATCTGACAGTGAGGCCGGCGTGAGCTAGTTAATGTGACTGATGTGTTCTGAAAACCTGGCCATAAATTGTCTTTCAAAAACGCAAAAATTGTTTTTAAAAACAATCTTGTTATTTAAAGACTTATGTTGAGTGTTTTGCCAATAACCCGCCCCTGGTTTGTTTGCAGATCCGTTCATCTGTTGGGTTTGCTTCAAACAGAATACACTACCTACCGTTTTCTTTGCCAATATAAAATGTTTGTGAAAAGCAAGTTACGTGTTTTTATTTGCGTCAGACTGTTTCTCCACAATAGGCTAAAGCTAAGGCCCAAAGCGTGAACCCTTTGATGGGAAAACTGGTAAAACTGGGACAGTGGGCAATACTGACCGAGCTGGGTTCGGCAAGTGCAACCCAGCAACATCTTTTCAGTACCAGTTTTAAGCCTCCTGCCACGGAAGACTTTATGCAGGGTCTGTTTCTCCCCCCGGCAAACAAAATACGGTGGAGTGGGACAATGAAAATGATAGCAAATCCCACTTGGCTTGACCTTTGTGTAACAGGGTCTTTTGTGTAATTGAGAAAAATGAGAACTCCTGGCCAGGGAGATCCCAGAGGAAACACTTGGCTCTGTTGGCCTTCTGGGCCCAGTCCACCCCTGTCTGGTGGTCAGGAGTTGGAGTGCACCCCGGCCAAAGAAGCACAGTCTTCCCTCCCAGGCAGTCCGGGCCAGAATGCCTGCGTAACTCTCTGGAGAACTGCACTGGGTCATCTAAAAGGAAGGTCTGGTTTGCAGTTGCCCTCCAGGCCTTGGGCAAAGCCAAAGCCAACACTTTCTGCTTCCTCTCCTCTGGGATCCACCCTGGCTCCACTCCTGTGAGTTCTCAAGGGCCAAAGATGCCTCCCTGGAAGGAACTCCCCATCTCCAAATTAGATCAGAGCAAGAGAAGGAAAGAACAAATGCCCTAGACCCACAGGCTACTAGATACTTCCACTTTCCCTTCCTGCGAGGATTTCATCGCTCCCGGGAGGGGCTGAGGTGGGACGGGAAGGGGCCGGTGTCAGTATTCCTGATGCTGGCTTCTTCCAAGGAATGCAGGAATTTCCCAGCTGGCTTTGTCCACTCTCAGCCCAATGTAAAGGTCAAGGCAGGAGGGTCCCGGCCCCCAGGAGCCCTGCCTCTGGATCTCCGAATCCCCTTCTCCCACCCTTTCTGGTTTTCTGTGACTGCCTTTCCCTTCCCACCCTATCCTGGCACTGGCCAGCCGTCCATGTTTACTGTCCGCTTGGATACACATGCATTAGCAAGTAGCATTGTTGCGTTAGAATGCCCCGAAAACCGCTTTCCTCCACTTCCTAAAGTGCTGGCCCCAACCCCCGCTGCAAAGCGCTGCCTCGCTCCCAGTGAGTCCCTAGGAGCCATTTCTGGAGGCCACAAAGTATAACACATTAAGTCCTGAAATAACCCATTCACCCAAAGTCTCATTTTGCTCTCAAAAGCTTGCTTCTTGCATTTTAGAGGTGCGGTAGGGGAATATCTGGCAGGGTCAGGGGGTGGGCAGGGGAGATCACCACCCCTTTGGCCCATCAGGGTATCGGTGGCCACCCCCAGCGCGCTGCTACATTCCCAGGGCCACGTGCTCCTCCCGCAAGTGCACACGTGCTCTTTCAGAAGACGACCAGCGGTGATGGGGAGCGCTGGGCCCACACGTGGCTTCTGGCCCTTCTGCTGGGGCTGTCCACGGGGATGAGTCCACTCGATCGTGGCTAGCCAGGATGACTGGAGTGGCTCCTGAAGTCTGAACGACCCAAGTCGCCTCCTCCTGGTCACACCTTCATGCATCCTCTTCTCGTAGTCACTGGGTTTGGTCTTCCGGCCCGATCAGGGAGGCCGTTTACGCCCAAACCCAAAGTGCGGGCGTGTGCTCAGGAAACAAGGAGTCCTGTTCCTACACCCCCAGGCATCTATGAGCTCAGCTGATATCTGTTGAATGTTCACAGCATGCCAGGCTCTTTTCTAGGGTTTTCTTTCTTTCTTCTTTTTTAAAGCATTTAGCTTCTCATTTGATCCTCGCCATAACCTACAAAGTAGATCTCTTTTCCCAGGTTATAGGTGAGAAGACTGCGGCACAGGCTGGTGATGTCACTTGCCTGTGGTCCTCCCCATGAAAACCTCGGGCGGCCTGATTCCAGAGCCCACACCCTCAAGTGCTACTATGAGTCCCCCATCCTGCAGTGGCACGGACCCAGGAGAGTGACTCAGCTTGCAGATACCCCGTGGGGGGAACTTCCAGAAATAACAACAGCAGAAGAAGGCACCAGCAGCTCCCAAGTATCGAATGGGCACTACATGCTGGGCACGGAGCTCAGCATGATCTGATTTAGTCTCGACGCAGGTGCTGTTGGCACCCGCCCTTTACCAAGGAGGGGACACTGTGGGCTCAGACAGCCTGGATTCCGAGCCCAGCCTCCCTGCTCCCCAGCTTCGTGGCCTTGCGCAAGTTGCTTTCTCTTTCTGAGCCACGGGGAGGAGAGTGGCCGGCCTGGATTCCTGAATTCTAGCATCTTCCTTCTAATTCTAGTCCCCTAAAAGGCTTGCCCGTCTTCCGTCTTTGGAACCCTCCTCCATGAAGGCATGTCTCTCTAGTGACAACAAACTCTGCGGGTGCCCCGGTTGTCCCCACGGCTTGCCCAGCTCGCCCTTCCTCCTCCCCACACCTGTCGCTGCTTGAAGAATCTTCTGCCACCGAAAGACAGACAGAGATTTGGAGACTCGGAAGGTAATTCGAATAAGAAAATCCAGAGGCTGCAACCCCATAGTTCTAGAGTCTTCCTTCCCAGAACCGGAAGAGGCCTTAAGAAATCATCTAGCTCAGTTTCCTGCTTTCGGCCTGTATTGTTCTCCATGAGGTGGCGGCCAAGGCCAATGCAGAGCCTCCTATAGGACGCATGCTACACACTAGTGGTGCTCCCAGCTGCCCCTCCGCACCCCACGAATGTTCCAATGGGGGGCATCTTAGAGATGGCACTTTCACGGGGAAGAGCAACAAATTGTGTAAAAGCAGCTACAGCCTATTTGGTAAGGCCCCTTTGGGGATTGTGGTTTCTCTCCGGTTCCTCCGCCCTGCCCCACCCCCACTGCCTCACCTGTTCCCCTCAGACTGCTTCTCTATCCAAGAAGCTTGTCTCTCCTACAGCCTGCTGCTTGGGAGAGACAAACTCTAGAGTCAAACTCTTCAGGTTAGAATTTTGCGGCTGCTCCTTAGTGCATTCATGATCTAGAAGGTGATTCATGGTTTCCTGTCGTTGTTCACATTTGTCCAAATACGACCTTCTGGGGCAGGCCATCAAACCATACTCGGTCTTGTTTTTCAGAGGACAGGTCTTCAAAAAGCTTCCTCTATCCCTACCCTCCCACCAAATAGACATTTACCATCTTATTTAATAGGAAGACCGGAAGCAACAGATTTCAGGGTTGGTTCGTGGGTCTGATGGTCTCAGCGAGTGCCTGGGCTGTCTCCATCTTTCTCCAATGTTCTTAAAGCCCCTGACAGAAACAGCTCCACCAAGAAGGCCATCCACCCAGTCCTTCCTGCCAGAGGCCAGATGCCTGAAGCAGAGGGTTTCATTGGCCCTCTGCAAGGCAGGGCTGTAAGTCCACGGACAACGACTATTTTCCAGTGGGAGAAGGTGCTTTGAATTTTCCTCGGAGCAGGTTGTAACATCTTACTGGTTCCCTCATTAATTAATGAGTCAAATAAAAATCTTTAGCCCATGTTCAAAAAAGGAATGAAGTGGGAAAGGAGTCTTCTGGTCTTCACATCCCCCTCAAAGCTCAGATGGGAGGGTGGTCGCCAGAGGCTTTTCCACCTATAGGAACCGCCTGGAAGATAAGGGTTCAGCTACACTTGGAATTTCTACTTCAGGCTCTCCACGGGCATGTATACCTCCCACTCGCTCACCTACTAATGGAACAAATGTTTACAGGACACCTATGCTAGGCATTGGGCTACAGAGACGAACACAACACTGTCTGTGCCCTTGAGAGGCTCACAACTGCGGGAGGAAAACACAGCATCACCTAGAGCACAGGGGTGCATCAGAGGAAAGGCCCCCAATCTCGTCTGGGAAGGGCTTCAGGGAAGGCTTCCTGGAGGAGATGGTGCCGGAGCTGCATCATGAAGGATGAGAAGTTTTCCAGATGAAGGAACGGAAAGGGGTTGAGGAACATTCCAGGCAGAAGAAACCTGTGAAAGAATCTGGTGGTCTTACAGAGGGCTGGCCAGACAGAGGGAATATTGTGAGAAATTCAGCTTGGCAGAGCACAGGGCTGACGGCATGATAGGAAACGGGACCCAATTTCTCACGCTTTTGTTTGATCCTGATCGGAACCCCCAGCTGGTCCTGGGGAGGCCTGTGCAGCAGGCTTCTAGGCGAGGGGGAAAAGACTAGTGAATGGGAGCCCTGCTCGCTGACCAAGTCAGGGTTCATTGTGTAACTGCCACGGGAGCCCTCTTGGCACAACCTGACCCCCGGTGCTGAGGCCAGCAGCCCCCTCAGGGCTTGGACCCGAGGAGGACAGAGAAGGACTGGCGGCAATGAGAGCCAATGGTTAAGATGTCAGAAATATTACAAGCCAGTTATTAAACACAGCCTTTATTAAAAAAAAGTTGTATCAACTTACAATTAAATAAATTACATTAAAACCAAAGTAATAAATACTCAAAGTTTATCACGTCCTAATCCCTGTACTACTTTTTACTCTTATCTATGCTCTTGAAGTTATTTAGGTTATACTGGCTCCGGTGGGTGGAAAGCCTACCTAATGGCCCCCCACTGAGCATCTCTTTCCGAGTCCCTGTCCGGTGACAGGTCAGGTAGGTGGCCGAAATCAGCCAGGGTGGGAGTGTTTACACCCCACTAGAAATTAGGGCTCCCCTCCCAGAGGGCCGTTTGCTACATTTTTACCAGCACGCCACCGGCCCTGGGTCTTTCTCCTCTCTCCCTCCCTGAGCTTATTTCAGATGCCCATAGCTGTTCTCAGGGAAAATAGCCATCCTGAAAACTAATTCATGCGGACACGCAGAGTGCCAGGAGTCTAGATTTCCGGTCTGGGCTCTGAGGTCATCTCTGTATTAGCAGAGATCTCCTGGAGACACCATGATGGGATGATGGAGTGAGATTTTTCCACTCACTTTTCCAAAGGCTGTTGAAATGTACATGATAGACTACAATCTCCGACGCTTCTGCTTAAGGTCATCCTTCCATGTCGCAAGGCTGAAACTATTCCCCTGCTTAGGATTTCAGTGGAGTTAAGCCGCTGAATCCCATTCATCCCACTGAGGTCATGACAGAATGGATTTACATTTTGTCCCCAACCCAGGAACTCCAGGCTAGAGAGGTTTCCTTTCGCCACCACCACCACCACCACACAAGGATTAATAATAATAATAATAATAGTTGGCAGTAGCTAGTATATATTGAATGCTTATTATGTACCTTAACAGTCAGCAAGAGTTCTATAAGGCAAATACTATTACCATCCTCGTTTCATAGAAGAGTCAACTGAGAGGCTCAGAGAGGTTGAGGACCTTGCTGAGAGGCACACAGCAAAAGAGCGGTGGAGGGAGAGATGAATGAGGCAGTCAGTCTGCTTCCACGGCTCTCTCATTCCTCACCATAGCCGGGAGCTTCTCCCGTCAGAGCTGTCCTCATGGCCCTCCCCATGGCTCTGCCTTGGCTCAGCCCCGGCTCCCTCTAACCAACCTGTTCCTTCTGCCTGGCCATTGTGCCGTGGCGCATGTAGGGGCTTAGCCTGACGGATGAACTTGAGTGGTGCATGAGAAAATTGCAGAAGCTGTGAAAGTCCCTGACCAATGCCACTGTGTAGTCCTTTCCAAAGTATTCAACAATACTGGCTAAGACAAAGCCAGGATTTATGTAAAAATTAATTTGTACTGAGCTATGTGCTGTACGCTTTGGAAACGGAATGTGAGCTTTAAGCTGGATGACGCATGTTGGCTTTGTCCAGTCCTGTGAGTGAATCTTGGTGGGTGTATGCAAGACAGATGGCGGTCCCAGCTGCCCACCCATGTTGTGCTCTGATGAATGGCTCCTGGTGGCCGAGGGTCATTCACATTCATCGGTGCCGCTCAGTTTCATGGCCCTGGCTCTCACCATCACTTCCAGAGAAAGCGCACCAGCTTGAGAGATCTTCCAGGACAACGCCATCTTGTCCTGACGTTCTGGTCATCTGAGCCAATGGTTGAACCTTATTTCATCGCTCTTTATATTGTTGTAACTTGCTGATTGTCACCATGATTGTGTCACACACAAACGTGGAACGTTATATACCTGGTATCTAGAAAAAGATATGCGCAGACACACACACACACACACACACACACACACACACACACACACTATTTAAACTACACTCTGTATACAGTTTACAGACCTCTGAATCCATGAAGTCCATTCTTGTATTCTCCATATAAGAACTTGCTTCATATCAAAGTCCACCATCTTTGACAGGAAGTTCTAAGCCGTAATTGTTTGAGACCACCAAGGCGAACTTGAGAGCCCGTCATATTCTGGGGACTTGGTGGTGGGTCAGCACCTCAGGACAATATGTTACATTTGGACTTGACCCAAACTCCCAACTTCCCCGGTTTGAGAAGTTCGAGGACTGCCCCCCACACCTCCCTCTGGCTTAGTCTCCCTGGCATGCTGGTTGTGGGACTATAGTGTGGAATTGTCTAGCAAACAGGCAAAAGCAAACACTCATCAAATCTCTCTGGGGCTGGTCTGTGTAAAGAGAAAATGTATCTAAGTTGTTCTGTCTTTGAGAAGCAGCTAAAAGCCACATACCTGGGCGCACGTACTTGGGGGCTCTCGGCCCCCTGACAGGTCTCCATTGTCCGTCATGCTCTATTCGCTCTCTGGCTTCTGACCTGGGCCCTTCTTAGAAATTGTCCTTCTCTGACTCTAGGGTCTAGACTACACCCAGGTGGACATTCACTTCCTGTCTTATTCATCTGGTAGTCTCTGTCCTTGCCTCACCACACTTGTGCTCTCTCATCTCAGAGCCAGAGTCATATTTCCACTCGTTTCCCTCCCTTGTTCCTTTAGCTCTTATTTTCTTGAGGCTTCTGTGACACTGTTCTGCCCTTCTGGTCTCAGCTCCCCTCTTCCCCCAATAGCCTCTGAACACTGCATGTCTGATCCTTCTCTGCCTGGCCCAGCATCTCCCACAAACCGACTATGCCTGACTCTGTCAAAGAGTTTCATTACAGCTTTCTAACATGTATTTGCGTTGAGCTTAGGACTCCCATAGATTTCAGCTTTGCCGAAACCAAACCAAACCCAAGATGAAGACCACACTTGGCGGGGCGAGCACAGTTCGATGTGTAGAATTGTCAAACCCCTGTATTGTACCCTTGAAACAAACAGGACATCGTGTGTCAACTATATTTCAAGAATAAATTTTTTTAAAATAACACAACTCAAAAAGCCACGGTGACCATTTTTTAAGTCTAGTCTGACTATCTTCTCCCCCTTTTGGCTTCCATCTTTCAAAACCCCTCCATTGCCAGGAGTAGCATGGTGCCTCTTCCGACCTCTCTCTCCCACACTTAACTGCTGGGCAGTTAAAGAACAGAACATTGTTTCCACTTGGCTAAAGGAAAGAGGTCATCAGATGGAACCCAGAGGCTATGTGTGTGGGCTCAAAAACAAAATAACCTCATTTCGTACTTTTCAAACAGCCTTTCAGCTAGGTCAGTTCCACCAACAGCCATGCATGGTGAGGTGCAGGGGAAATGAAAGGCTATCAGCTTACAAAACAGGATTGTGGAAATTTGTAAAATGAGAGCTTGATAATTCTTGGGTTAATGTTCCTCATTGACCTTAAAGAACACTGCAGAAAGAAAATAGTGTATTTGCTATCATGACAACCTGATACTTGTCCCTGGCATTTTTTGATGAGTGGTGATGCATAGACACTGTGACCTTTTCAAGGGTGGCGGGACCGAATTCTGAATCATTGCCTCTGGAGCTTATCTCGAGGAACATGATAGTCAAATGTTCCTAAATATTTTCACCCATCTGGTCCTTGGGGGATGAGTTGATACTTGTACTGAAACAGTGGGCCACTAGCCGTGCCAGTTTGGAGTCTTAATAGTTCATCAAGAATATGGGAGCAGGAGACTTAAGAACTCCAGGTGTTTTAATTTGGGAAAGTGTAGCCGCAAAGCATGCTGGGACCTCGATAGAGACCTGGGAGAGGAGCGAAAGTAGCTGGCATTGGA
Source organism: Martes martes (assembly GCF_963455335.1). NCBI lineage: Eukaryota > Metazoa > Chordata > Mammalia > Carnivora > Mustelidae > Martes > Martes martes. The sequence goes on from NC_137897.1 coordinate 92,078,716, forward strand.
GAAGTGGGATCGGGGCTCACTCCAACAGCCCCATCTTACCCATTTCCCCCAAGTTTGGGGAATAAACATTTGTCCCTGTTGCGGGCTGAACTGTGTCCCCTGCAGAATTCTTATATGCAAACCCTAATGCCCCAGGACCTCGGAATGTGACTGTATTTGGAGATATGGCATTTAAAAGTAATTAAGGTAAAACCAGGCCGCCCAGGTGAGCACTGACCCAATCTGACAGGTGTCCTTATAAGAGGAAGGGCCACGGGGCACCTGGGTGGCTCAGTCAGTTGAGCTTCTGCCTTCAGAAGCTCAGACTCGGGTCATGGATCCCAGAGTCCTGGGATCGAGCCCCACCTTGGGTTCCCTGCTCAGTGAGGAGTCTGCTTCTCCCTCTGACCCACACCCAGCTCCTGCTCTCTCTCTCTCAAATAAATAAATAAAATCTTAAAAAAAAAAAAAAGAGGAAGGACCATGTGAAGACCCAGAGAGAAGGCGGCCTTCTGCGGGCCAAGGAGGGAGTCAGGAGGGGACACACCTGCTGGCACCTTGATCTTGGACTTCCAGCCTTCACAGCTGTGAGAAAATCCATTTCTGTCGTATAAGCCCCCCGAGTCTGTGTTATTTTGTCACGGAAGCCCTAGCAAACACACTCGGTCCCTCTTTTTCCCTTCCCAGGCTCTAAACCCCCTCCTTGGGGGGAGACTTGAGGAAGCCTCCCTTGACAAGAATCGGGGGGAGGTGAGGCCTCTCTAGCAGCAGTGATGGGGGCGTCAAGAAGGAGTTCCCAGCTCAGCCGTGATGGTGTCAAGTGGGCCCGGCAGCAGTGTCGGGTGCCCAGAACTAGTCCTGAGTGGATGAGTTCTGCAGTGTCCTGGTCATCATTCTTGCTTGCTCTGACCTGGGCATGGCTCCCTAGCTCCCCCCAGGGATGCTGGGAGCTACTAAGAACCCATACATAAATGCATCTTCTCCCTAGATCTGTGAAAGATAGTTTCTGTGGCTTCTCATCGATTCAGGTCGACGTCTGTATCCTGAGTCACTCAACTACAAATGGTACTGAGTGTCAGGGACATGCAAGGTTGGGTGGGGGTGGCCTCGGGGCTCTATGGAGTCGGGAAATTTGAGCAGTGCTCCAGCCATCTGGCCGTCCGAGGTGTTGGCAAGAGGAACACCTGGCCTGAGGCGTTCTTTTTCTTTTTCCTTCCCTACATCCCTTTGTCCTTCTTTTTGAGGTCCTCCTTTTTCATTCCTCATCCAGAAGCTGCCTTGGGATGCGCCCCCTCCGGCCTGTCCAGCATGTCTTGCACTTGTTGGTGAAGGCTGGTGGATACTGATGATAGGACATGATTTCTCTGTAAACGTGGATTCTCAAAGACTTGGGAACAAAGGGGGCAGCCTGAGATACAGTCGCAACTTTCGTGGCCTTGGGTCGAGAGCCTAATCCTTCCTGAGAGTGTTTTGAATGTGACCTGAGCCTCGTCCGACTCCTGCTGGCCCCCACCTTCCTTCGTCGTGTCTTACCAATCCCTCTGTCTTTCTCACTCCCTTCCAGTCCGTGGTGTCCAAGCAGGATGCGGAAGTTAGTCCTTGAGCCACAGCACGTACAACGAAGGGGTCATTCCCGGATTACTTCCCCTTCCGGGAAACTCCGTAGGATGATTTGACTGAAAATGTAAAAATCCAGATCAAAACAAAAACTCCGGGAGACAAACTGAGTTTGTCTGAGGTAGAAGACTTCCAGGCATTCCCCACGGGGAAAGAGCACATTATACTCAGTTTACCCAACCCCTCATTGAAGAGTTAATTTAACTTAAAAATAAAAAAACAACCCACAAACCTTTTATTAGGGGGGAAACAAAAGGTCAGTAGAGCAAAGGTTTCTATAGCAACCTGGCAGCTGTGCCTCTCGTAACCTATGAAATCATTACATCATGGGGGGCAACTGGGTCAGAGAAGAGCCTTATGAGAACTGGCTGACCAATGGTTCTATACCCGGCGTAAGCAAAGGTTACAACCCACTCACCAAGGAGGAGGCAAGTAGGTACTTACAAATGCCTGAGGCCACGTCAAGCTGCCCTGTTGCTAGGAGGGCCTTTGGGGCAGGGTGGGAGGGTACAGGGTTCGAGAGCATCTCTGCTGGGTCTCTGTCTTCGGGTTGGGGGTGGAAAAACAGAAGGACGGAACCTGACAAAGCAGAAAGCCGGAGACTGAAGTCTGAAAAGCCTGGTGCTCCTTGGCCTGGGTGATTCCCCGAGGGTCTGCCACCCTGGCAAGAGGGGCCGGGGCTCCTTTTTCTGGAAGGCAAGGGGGCAGACGAGTGCAAGCCTGCCGTACTTGAGAGTAAAGCCACGTGTGTGGCAAGAACACACGGCAAGACCAGGAAGTTCCTGTGCACACACATACACACACACAACCCCCAAACTAAAACCAGGCCGAGGTTGGGGACCAGAGGGTTTGCCAAGGTTAAAAGGGTTCATGGGCCCAGCGGCCCCATCACTTGCTGCCCTCCTTCTCCCCGACACCGCAACCTATGACGACAACCGTAAGTTCCCATCCGGCCTCCAAGTGTCAGGTGGAAAGCCTGAGCAGAGACTGCTGGAAATGAACACCCACCATTAGCTTCTTTCATCCCAGCGACACCTCAGCAAGCCAGATGTAAATAGATTAACCAACCCACTTTAGTGGGTTGGGATTGCAGTTTAGTGTGGGGGATTGCAGAGCCTTATATAAGGCGGGTATTTAATTTTGCACCTGCTGCTAAAAACGGGGTTTGACTTAAGAGAAGTTTGCTTCCAGTCTGGGTCATACAATGAAGGAGACACACACACACACACACACACACACACACACGCATTCTATCTCCTCAGTGGCTGGTGGGAGGAAAGTCTGTCACCTGATCAGCCCCATCAGAGGGGCCAGAGTCTGCAACCTTGCCAACCACACCTGTGCTGAGACCATTTCCTGGACCCTGGAAGTTGCTCCTTGGTCAATTTCCCCTGGGGTCTCAGAACCCGCCTCTACCCACACAGAAGACTTGGGCCCCTTATCTGTTGTCTTGGATCACATTTGGCTGAGAACATGTAGGAGTAAAGACTGAAAAATGGTGAATTCTGGGGGAGGGGCGGTGAGCCACAGATAACAAGCCGCGCTGCTGCACTCAGGCACTGGCTCTCGTACTAAAGTCCAGGGTAGTTTCCAACTTGCTCAGTGACCTTCAGTCTTCCGTGAGTCACAGCTGTAGCTGAGTCATAGGCAGGAGGAGAGAGACTGTTTTCCACATAATTGGCCTTCTTCTCTCTCTCGCTCTCTTCCCATATTCTCCTGAGCTGCTGGAGGAAAAGGCTCTTACTCTTATAACATGAGATTGTCCCAATGGCCTGGGAGTCACGCAGATCTGTTATGGATCATGTGTAGATTCCTACCTCCGTCCAAGGCTCCATTTCCTCACCTACAACGTGAGGGAGAAACCTCATACTGTAGCACAGGATTACTGTGTGGAGTTTAAATGAAATAAACTGCACAAAGAATGTTTTCAGAGTCCCTGTCCCATGGTAAGTGCCTGAAGATTGTGAATCACGATGAAGTCCGGCCTCCAATTTATTTTTGGAAAGCTTTTTGGAAATTAGTCTATTATGAGCTTGGTTAGTGAGGAAACCTCATCGCCCTGGCGGGGGAGGCAGTGACCCTAATTTCTAATTTCTGCATCTTCAAAGCTAAGGACCAGCCCTAAGCGTGTGGTCAGGAATGGATTACACTTTTACGCCCTTCTGTTTGTCAGACTTCCGCTAAGGGCAGAGGTGTCCCAGGGTTCTCTGCGTTTATGCTAATGGGATGGTTTGTCCAACCCATTTAGAAAAGCCATGTTGTTCCTTGCTGTCAGTAGAAAATACACCCTGGCCACGTGGGTGCCCCCCTGGGCTCCCTGCAGGTCCTATGTCCCTTATAGATAGGCGTCTCTTGGTCACTCTTACACCCTGAGCCAGTGGAACTGACCAGTCCTCAAATTGAAGGCTATTTTGCTAGTTTCTTTCTCTGGAAGTAGGGTATTAATCAAGATGTTTCTTATTGCACTTCTCTCTTTCTTCCTTCCTTCCCCTTCCTCCTTTATCTTTCTTTCTCTCTCTCATTTTTCCCTCCAGAGAAAGAAAAGTCTGCAAGCAAGCTTCCACAAAGTTGTTGTCAAACCTTTCCCCTCACCAGGCTCCAAAAGCCGACTTCAGGGCTGGTTGTGCTTGAACTAGGCCGTCCCCACCCCGCAATCAAAATGGCTAATTTGCCGCATAGCCTTTCAATCCCAGATTGTAGTGATACGAAATTGACAGGTTTCCAGGCTCCAAAGGCAGCGCCCCCCGCCTTTTTTCCTCCAAGAACAAAGCTTTGGTCTTGGTTCACACACACAAAGCCAAAGGCAAGATCAGAGTGGATGTTTTAATTGTCCCAAAATCAGTCATCAAAGAGCTATTGTGTGGGTGCCCCCCCCAAAGCACCCTCTTGTGTTCCAAATGCAAAGAGGAGAGGCACAGAAATGTCGATGAGGAGGCGTGGGCTCAGTGGCCCCATGCGGCTCGCTGATGACGCATGGCACTGGCGTGGGTTGCCAAGCCTCTCTGCGGGCTGATCGTGGGGCGGGTGGTGGAGGGTGGGGCTCCTGCAGTCCCCTACCTCTCCCTGCAGACTGCGGCCATGGGCAGAACAGGGCTGCAGTCCTGGCTGGGAGCCTCTACAGGTTTCCTCTGAGAACCTCAGGGACATGTTTTTAAATTGAAATATATCAGTAACATGCAATGTTATATTAGCGTCAGGTGTGCAGCCTGGTGACTGGGCAGTTCCATACATTACCCTGGAGAAGGGAGTCACCACCTGTCACCATTCAACATTATTACAGTATTATTGGCTATGTGCCTGGTGCTGTACTTTTCATCCCCGTGACTGATTTATCTTATAAAGGGAAGTTTGCTGCTTTCCTCTGTACTGGCATTTGTTTCACCTTAAACGCTAAGGGCTAATATTATTGACCTATCCCTATGTGCCAGGAATTGCGCTGAGCACTAAAGGCAGTATCATATTTCAGGCCCAAAACAATGCCAAGAGGAGGATTTTTCTATTTTCCCCATTTTATGGATGGAGAGATAGAGGCTTAGAGAGGCCCCATAACCGAGCCAAGGTTACACATCACACCGTACCACTAATATGTAATTTACTAAACTAATCGATCCAGTCCGAGAAGACGACTACCCAGAAGGAAGGGGATGTTTGCGCTGACTGGCATCTGTAAGGCAGCATGGCAGAATTTTATGTGCATTTATTTATTTTAATCCTGAGAAAATAATTTCCTGCATTAAAACTTGTAAGTCTATTTCTGGGAGGTTCTTCCCCCGTCTGAATGCTCTCACTGACACTCACCGCTGTACCATGTTCAGGAATGGTAACATCATGAGCCCTAGCAAATATGCACAGGTTGGAATTAAGATCGGAAAGGCAAAGATTAAAGAGTTAAAATATTGACTGGGAGGGCCTGGGTGGCTCAGTCGGTTAAGCATCTGCCTTCAGCTCAGGTCATGATCCCAGGGTCCTGAGATCGAGCCCTGCGTGGGGCTCCCTGCTCATCAGGAAGCCTGCTTCTCCCTCTGCCTCTACCCCTCCTCCTCATGCTCATGTGCGAACTTGTGCTCTCTCTCTCAAATGAATACATAAAATCTTTTTTAAAAAAAGATTAAAGAATTAAAACATTGACTGGGAGCACCTGGGTGGCTCTTGATTTCAACTCTCTTGTCTTTTGATTTCGACTCAGGTCATGATCTCAGGATCGTGAGATCCAGCCTCGCATGGGGCTCCACGCTCAACAGGGAATCTGCTTCTTTCTTTCTCCCTCTGCCCCACCCCTCGCTTGCACTCTCTCTCTCTCTCAAATAAAAAAAATGAATAAATCTTTAAAAAACTATTGACTGGATAGATAGGGTATCCTGGGCTGTTTGGAAAGGATACATCCTTTTATTCTATTTGTCTTTCCCGGTTATTCATAAATCTCCTCCCACTGAATTCTGGTTGCATAAAGCCACTTGAGGTAGTGGATCTGTCTTCTATTTCTGTTCCTACCTCTACCCCCTCCCAAGTTTTTTCATACACACTTCCCACTCTATTTTTCCCCTGCAGCTAGGCACTGAGTGCCCTCTATATCCCCCAGACAAGCTGCAAAGCAAAACATTGAAGCTACTCATCTAAACCCATGTATGGGCAAAAAACACCGAGAGACAATGCTAGAATGTACAAGTTGTGGGGACCTGTCTGGTCATTTAGGGAATACCTTCTTCAGTTTCCATGCCGATCGCCTGAGTCCCTATTATTTCTGTGAGACTGTCTAAATGGTCCACTGTTCCTTGGGAGTGGAATCGGAGCTGATGGATGGAGTTGGGATTCCGGAGAGTTGGATTTCTGTCTCAGTGATCCTTTCAGAGGCTCAGTGTTCCCTAGGTTTAATACCTCCCTTCCCAACATACAGAGTGGCTGTAAAGACAATGGGAAGAAATGTGTGAATGTTCTTTGAAAAATGACCAAAGATACATACGGAAGTTAACATTTGTGATGGTTAACTTTATGTGGCAACTTGACTGGGCCACGGGGTACCCAGATATTTGAGGAAACATTACTCTGAGTGTGACCGGGAGGGTGTTTATGGATGGGATTAACATTTGAATCAGTAGACAGAGTAAAACAGATCACCCTCCCTAATGTGGGTGGGCCTCATCCAATCAGTTGAAGACCTGCAGAGACCATAGAGGCGGATCTTCCCCTAAGTAAGAGAGAATTCCTCCTGCCTGACTGACTGCCTGTGAGCTAGGACCTCAACTTTCTCCTGCTTTTGGACTCCACGGAGACATCAGCTCTTCCTGGGTCTCAAGCGTCCTGGCTTTCAGACTGGAATTACACCATAGGTCCTCCTGGGGCTTCACCTTGCCAACTCACTCAGCAAATTTGGGAACTGGTCAATGATAAATAATCATTGATCCCGTCTCTCCGGAGAACCCAGACTAATACATCATATGATATTTCAGTTGAGGCCCATATCAGTCAAGACTCAGCCCTCCAACCTGCTATCGGCAATGTCTACACCCGAGAATATTCCTAAATCTCTCTCTCTCACTCTTTAGCTCGTACCTCTCACTCTTGTTACTAATTTAGAGTTAATTTGCCCAGTATTTATGAACTACGTATTCTAGGTGCTGTCAATGAGAAACGAGGTCCCTGATCTCATCGAGCTTCCTTGAGAATTTGAGGAGAGGAAAGAGAACATGAACAAAACAGTGTATATATGGGGTGCCTGGGTAGATCAGTTGGTTGAGCATCTGCCTTTGGCTCAGGTCATGATTCCAGGGTCCTGGGATCGAGTCCCACATCAGGCTCTCTGCTCAGTGGGGAGCCTCCATCTCCCTCTCTCTCTGCCTGCTGCTGTGCCTATCTGTGATCCCTCTCTGTCAAATAAATAAATAAAATCTTTTTAAAAACAGTACATATACAAGAAGATATCAAGTAGTGATGAGCTCTTTCATGAAAATGTAACCAAGTGTTAGGATGGTGACAGAATTGAGTAAAGGAGCTCATTTGGTTTGGGAAGCTAGGCCTTCCTGAGGACATGACTTTTAAGGTGCTACCTGAATGGCAAAAAAGAGCTGACCACGGGAAGATGTGGAGGGAAAGAGTTTGTCAGGCAGAGGAAAGAGCTGAAGCAAGATTCTATGACCGTAATGTGCTCCGTGTATGTCAGACACCAAAATCCTGCTAGAGTGACTGAAACACAGTGAGCAAGAAGGGAGTTGGTATAACATCAGGGTATAATGATAGGCAGAGTCCTTAGTGTATGAAGCATGTAGGATATGATAGATTTAGATTTTCTTCTATGTGCCAGGGGAAGCCATTGTCTAGTTTTTTTTTAAGTGCACTCTACACCCAACGTGGGGCTTGAGCAAAGGACGCTGAGATCAAGAGTCATGTGCTCTACCAGCTGAGCCAGCCAGGTGCCCTGGTCATTGACAAGTGTTAAGTAAAGGAATACCACAATCTGGTTTATGTTTTTACAAGATTGCTCTCGTCACTGTATGGAGAATGGAGTGTGTGTGTGTGTGTGTGTACGCGCGCCTCACGTGCGTGATGAATTAAAGGAGAGAGACCAGTTAGGAAGCCACTGTAGTCATCTGGGAAAGAAATAATAGTGGCTTGGCCTAACACAGTGGTGGTTGAGATGAAGATAAGTGAATGGACTTGGGCTATGTCTTGAAGGAAGAAGAACTAGGACTTGCTAAGAGATGACAGGTGGGGGTAAATTATTGGAAGGAAACAAAGGCGACTTAGGTTCTTGGCTTGAGCATCTTGGTACTAAAATAGGGAACCCTGATGGGAGGTACAAGAGAATCAAAAGTACTGTTTGGGACATACTATGTTTGTGACGCCACACAAGTAGAGGGCTAAGTATACAAGACCGAAGTTCAGTTGAAAAAGTCAATTCTGGAGATAAAATTTTGAGGGTCATCAGTGTCAACAGTAATGAAAGCCATGCAACTGGAGGCGATTTCTAGAGAGAATCTGTGCAGAACAAGGGTCCAGGGATAGAGCCCCGGGCAGTCCCAACACTTTGAGATTGAGCAGAGCAGTGGGATCTTGCAAAAGCAACTTGGAAGAAGGGGTTGGGGAAGCGTGAAGAAAATTAGGGGTATGCTCTCCTAGAGTAAACGGAAGAGTGTGTTTCATGAAGGGAAATGTAGTCAAGCATGTTGAATGTTGCTAAAAGGTAAAGGAAAAAGATAGAGCAACGATCATTAGATTTGGGGATACATCAGACTTATGACCACAAAGAAGACTCTAGTGTCAGCGTGGGTAGGGATTGAATGGGCGGGAGATGGTGGTAGGATGGGAAATGAGAGGATACCAGTTAGAAAATCATTGTCAATTGATTATTGACAAGGGCACAAAGACAATTTAAGAATATGCTCTTCAGGGGCACCTGGGTGGCTCAGTGGGTTAAGCCTCTGCCTTCAGCTCGGGTCATGATCTCAGGGTCCTGGAATCGAGCCCCGCATTGGGCTCTCTGATCAGCAGGGAGCCTGCTTCCCCCTTCTCTCTGCCTGCCTCTCTGCCTACTTGTGATCTCTCTCTCTGTGTCAAATAAATAAAATCTTTAAAAAAAAAAAGAATATGCTCTTCAACAAATGAAGCTGAGACAATAGGATGTCCACATGTAAAAGAATGAAGCTGGGTCCCTACTTTATACTGTATATAAAAATTAGAACACCTGGGCAGCTCAGTCAGTTAAGCATCTGCCTTCGGCTCAGGTCATGATCTCAAGAGTCCTGGGATCGAGCCCCACACTGGGCTCCCTGCTCGGTGGGAAGCCTGCTTCTCCCTCTCCCACTCCCCCTGCTTGTTTTCCCTCTCTCGCTGTCTCTCCCTCTGTCAAATAAATAAATCTTAAAAAAATTAACTCAAAATGGATCAAAGATCTAAATGTAATAGTTCAAACTATAAAGCTCTTAGAAGGAAACAGAGGCATAAATCTTTGTGACCTTGGTTAGGCAATGGTTCATTAAGTATGACACCAAATGCACAAACAACCAAAGAAAGAATAGATCAAGTGTATATCCTCATAATTAAAATATTTCGTGCTTCAAAGTATATCTTCAAGAAAGTGAAAAGACAACACACAGAAGGAGAGAAAATATTTGCAAATCATATTTCTGGCAAGGGACTTGGGGCCAGAATATATAAAGAACTTGTAGAACTCACCAATAAAAAGACAAATTACTCAATTTAATAATGGGCCCAAAAGATTTGCATAGACATTTTTCCAAAGAAGATACATGAATGGCCAGTGAGCACAGGGTAAGACGCTCAATACCATCAGCCCATCAGGGAAAAGGTAAGTCAAAACATCCACGAGAAGCCACTTCGCACTCCTAGGATGCCTGTATGGAAAAATACAGGTAATTTGCAAATGTCATTGAGGGTGTGAAACAATCGGGACTCTCCTGACTTGCTGGTGACAATAGAAAGTGGTTCAATGGCTTTGCAAAACATTTTGGCAATTCTCCCCAAAAGGTTCAACATAGAGTTATCATATATATACCAGCAATGCTGCTCCTAGGTATATACCCCCCCAAAAACAGAGAACATACATCCGCCCAAAAACTTGGATGCAAATGTTCATAGAAGCATTATTCATAATAGTCAGGAAGTAAAAATGCCGCATACTATGAGTCCATTTATATGAGATGTCTGGACAAATAATTAGAGGCAAATAATTAGAAAGCAACATAGTGGCTTCCTAGGGATGGGGGATGGGCCGGTGTTGATGGCTAATACCTATGGGTTTCTTTTAAGGGGAATGAAAATGTTAAAATGGATTGTGTTGATAGACACACAGGTCTGTGACTATACTAGAAAACGCTCAATTGTACACTTCCAGGGGGTGATGTGTACGGAATGTGAATTATATATCAAAGCCACGTCTCCATAAACTGCAACCATCAGCCCCCCTTTCCTCCTTCCTTTTTTTCAGTCTCAACTGCCTCCCTCCCATGTCTCCAGGTGCAGATCTCATCTAGCCTCACTTCCATTCGCTTCTCAATGGGCAGATCCTCTAACTGTATTGTAGTTATTGGTCCTTGTTTTATGTCTCCTGACCCTTATTACCCTTAAATTCCTGAAGATCCTAGTTCACATCCTGCTTGGCCACAGCCCTGAGCCACCTGGTCCGGCCACAATTCAGAGCTGAAGCGCATTCACCTTGAACTAAGAGGGCCCCGCCATAGGATTTTTCCTCCAGCCACTTTTTATCTTTGAAGTGCTACAATTTCTAGTTACTGTAAACTTTGGGACTTTAGTTCTTCTTCTTTTTAAAAGATTTTATTTTTTTTATTTGACAAAGAGAGACAACACAAGCAGGGGGAGTGAGAGAGGGAGAAGCACGCTTCCCGGAGAGCAGGGAGTCCGATGCGGGGCTCGAACCTGGGACCCTGGGATCATGACCCCAGCCCAAGCCAGACAATTAATGACTGAGCCATTTGGGTGCCCCTGGGACTTTAGTTCTTAATCTTACTCAATCCTGAAGCCTCAATAGTTGTTTCTTAGCCATCTCAGGATTCCTGCTGAGCTTTGAGCCTTTTGTTAGTCATATGGTCTCAGAACGCTAGGACTTCTAATCTTTTACTACCATTTAATTAAACATATATATATATATGGCTCAGCCAGTTAAGTGTCTGCCTTCGGCTCAGGTCATGATCTTGAGGTCTTGGGATCGATCCCTGTGTGGGGCTCTCTGCTCAACGGAGAGTCTGCTTCTCCCTCTCCCTCTGCCTCTCCCCTCTTTCCCACCTCTCGTGCTCTCTCTCAAATAAATAAGTAAAATCTTAATAATAATTAAAAAAAGAGTCCCCAGTCTTCGTGGGTGGACATGAAAGTGGGCATACACAAACGGGATACAACAGACCTGGCAACGCACAGAGGAAGTAGCAACCAGAGTTGACGTCCTCAAGCTGCCTCCCCCAACAAGTACAGGGACCCTTTGGGCTGCCCCCACGTGCTCTGAGACCATGTCTATTTTACAGATTGGTTTGCTTAATTTCCAGCCACACTGCTTCTCTTTTTTGTTGTTATTTTTGTCTTTCAACCCCATTGCTTTTCAAGGGTCTTATTCTCATCAGATACATGAGTTCAGGTTATTTTTTGTCCTTGATTGTGTATTAGCTTGTTCTTTCGCAGATTGATTTTGTTTATTGATTTATTTTAGCCTTTCTGTTGTGCCTTTGCTAAAGTCTGAAAACTAGTATGTTGAAGCCTATGAATTCTTAATATAGATGACATGATCTCTAGCCATCTAATCAAGTTACACTGCATTTCATGAATAACATACAGAAATAGAAAATGCCCATTTTATTATCACTGGTGTTATCTGATCATGCTTAAGAATGTTTTCACCAACTGAGGGCGAAAGCTATATTTAAATATAGGCCACAGATGCCCTGAGAAATAAAGGGGACAAAAACAGATTTGCAAGCTCAGGAGTTATCCAATATGTACTTCTATTGAAGGCGCATTTACTTACTTTCCTGAACTTACCATAAATATACAAGTTAAGAGAATCCTAAAATAGTTTGAGGTAATCATAACTTTTTTTATATCCACACAGTTCTCTTTTCCTTCACTTGGTACCAACACAGATCCGGCGGAAAAAGAACCCAAATGGGTAAAAGATATGCAACGCGTCTTTGCACCATGCAGGGAAACCAACCACTGGGCATCCCTGAGGGAGCCCTGTTCTGAGTAATGGAGGGTAGGAGAGAATGTACCATTTACTACATTTGGGTCCTTAAAAAACAATTTCCCTTAAAAATGTACGAATCCTCTTTCTTGCTCTTGTCCTAATACTTCTGTTTAAAAAGCTCAGCTCCTAGGGCTCCTGGGTGGCTCAGTCAGTTAAGCATCAGCCTTCAGTTCAGGTCACGATCCCAGGGTCCTGGGATCAAGTCCCCTATCCGGCTCCCTACTCAGCAGGAAGCCTGCTTCTCCCTCTGCTTACCTCTCTCTTTATCCCTGGCAAGTAAAAATAAAAACCTTTAAATATATATATATATATATATAAATAAAAATCTCAGCTTCCTATTGCCTCTATCTCTTCTGCCTATGTGTCTTCATATCATTTATAATCAGCTCATACAGGAAATGATTTTGTTCCTAGTCTGCCCACCCCCATTCGAATGTCAAGTTCATGAGGCAGGGATTTTTTTTTTCCCATTCCCTCCATGGCTGTGTTTTCTCCCATGCCTTAATCACACTAAAAACTAAACACATGCTAAACATGCAAATCATTATTGAAATAAGCTTAATTTTGGAATAGTTTCAGAGTTGAGAAAATATTACAGGGTACAGAGATTTCCAGTTGAACTTCCTCTTCTTGGTGTCCCGTGTTTCTCCCACTGTTACCATCACACACTGGAATGAGGCATTTGTTACAATTAGAGAAGCAATATTGGCACATTATGATTCACTACAGTCCAGAGTTTATTCAGAATACCTTAGTTTTTACCTACTATCCTTTCTCTGTTCTAGGATCACATTATGACAGTATGATAGCACATTACATTTAGTCATTATACCTCCTTTGACTCATCTTGGCTATGACAGTTTCTGACGTTCCTTGTCAGAGACGAGGAAAGACCTTGAAGACTCTGATAGTTTTGAAGTGTAGAGTCAGGTATTTTTTAGCCTGTCCTTAGTTGGGAAACAGCTGATTTTTTTTTTCATATAACCTTATGTCAAATGTATTCCATAAAAAAATTAAAAATAATTAGAGTTTTATAATAAGCCTTGATTTCATGGGGAGTGGGGTCAATCCTGTATTCATTATTGTATCATTAGTATTTGTCATTATCCTGACTATTCTTGGCCTTTTATTCTTTGGTATAAATTTTACAATTATCTTGTGAAGGAAAAATTTTGTTGGAATTGTACTGGATTTAACATCTGTTGTTGTTATTTTTGTTGTTGTTTTTTAAATAGGCTCCATGCCCAGCATGGAGCCCAGTGTGGGGCTTGAACCCGTGACTGTGAGATTGAGCCCTGAGCTGAGATCAAGAGTCAGATGCTTAACTGACTGAGTCACCCAGGCACCCCCACATGTGATCATTTTTTTCAAACATGAGTTTATAAAAGGGTGTGGGGAGAGGAAAACCACAGAAGTCAAGGGCCCCATTCTCCTCACATCATATCTAGAGTACATTCTGTCAATGTAACTTATCACTGTTGATGTTGACTTTGGTCACCTGGCTGGAGGTAGTGTTTATCAGCTTTCTTCACTGTAATATTACTTTTCCCCACCCGCCCTTTCCATACCACACTCTCTTGCACTATGCCCAGCCCATGCTTAAAGAGTAGGGAGTTATGTTTCACCTATTTAAGGGCAGGATATCTACATAAATTATTTGGAATTCTTCCACATGGGAGATTTGTCTCTCTCCTCTCATATTTACTTATTTATTCAATCATTTATGTATATCAGTATGGATACATAGATAGTGCTTTTTTAGTTTGGGTTATAATCCAATGCTAGCATTGCATATTTGGTTCACCTTTGTTCACTGCAAACTATTTCAGATTGGCTCCTGTATCCTTTGGACATCCCCCCATCATTTGGGGATTTATTTTAGCACTTCCCTACTTTCCGGCACTATACGCCATTCCAGATTCATCTTGGATTTTCCCTACCACCATCCTAGAATCAGCTATTTCTCCAAGGAGCCTTGGCTCCTTTGATTAGAGAATAGCCTTATAAACCAATATCACGGGATTGGGTATGTTCATTGCTATTGGGCTACGGTTGCTTCTGGGCCCCTTCAGTGAACAGAGCTAGGATGTATCTGCATGAATACCAACCCATGTGTACACATATCAGTAATTATTTCTGTATCTATCCACCTGTATCTGTATTAGCTGAACATGAGTTCATACAGGTATCTCCAACTCCAATTCATTATCACATGGATCATTCTAGCATCCTCTCCTTGCTTCTCTGTAGCATCCCCCTACAACCTCCCACTACAGGTGGGAACCTGGCTCCCACCATCTGCCATCCATTTACTTACTTTCTCCATGCAGACCTGTACAGCAGTATCAGAATTGTACCTGTGCCTCCATGGGAAACAACCAGAGTAGAGGATTTATGCACTCGTTTGTCTTTAGCTTTATATTAACCAGACAAAACACCATTTTGCAAAGTTACTTCAGTCAGCTTCATTTCCCCACACTCCCTTCAGGGACATTATGTCATCCAATGATAATACAGTGCAATCCATTATCCACAATCTGAATTTCATCCTTGGATCCTCCAACTTCCTGGCTGATTTTTAAAAAAAATCTTTTTTCATACATTAAGGTTTTACTCTTTGTGCTGCAAAGCTCTAAGGGTTTTGACAAATGCATACCATCATGTATCACCACCATAGTGCCATATTGATTAGATCCGTCTCACTAGAAAAATCTCCTGGGCCTCCCTAGCCAAGTTCTCCTCCTCTCCAAACTCTTGGCAATCATGAACCTGTTTTCTACCTCTTTAGTTTTGCCTTTTCCAGACTGTTAATGAATGGAATCCTACATTATGTAGGCTTTTAGTCTGACTTCTTTCACTCACCAAAATGCCTCCAAGATCCATCCATAACATTGTGTGGATTCGTAGTTCATTTGTATCATTGAATGTTGTTGCATGGAAATACCACAATTTTTTAATTCATCTCCTCACCTATTGAGGGACACCTTGGTTGCTTCTAGTTTTAGTTTCAGTACAACTATGTATTTGTTACAACTTGAAACTTAAATTCGGGAACACTTGCTGGGTATGGCCCTAACTGAGTGGGAGGTTTTTAATACCTCTAAGGCAATCGGATCTCTGTTGCTTGGCGGCACTACAGTTTGAAATGAAAGGGTGGTGTTAATGGAGTAGGAATAGATGCACATTAGCAGACAACTGAAAGGTTGCACAGTGAGAGACAAGTCCCTCAGAACTGGTTTTTGGTTACCAGAAAACCATTAATGACATAAAAATAATAGGACTGAGGGGTGCCTGGGTGGCTCAGTGGGTTAAAGCCTCTGCCTTCCGCTCAGGTCGTGATCTCAGGGCCCTGGGATCGAGCCCCGCATCGGGCTCTCTGCTAGCGGGGAGCCTGCTTCCCCCTTTCTCTCTGCCTGCCTCTCTGCCTGCTTGTGATCTCTCTCTCTCTGTGAAATAAATAAATAAAATATTTTAAAAAATGATAGGACTGAACATTTTACTAAGAACACTTAACATACTTCAAAAGTTTCTAAAATCAGAGGGGGGGAAGCAAGATGGCGGAGGAGTAGCAGACTGAAATGACATCAGGTCCCAGGGGTTCAGCTAGATAGTTATCAAACCATTGTGAGCACCTACAAACTCAACAGGAGATCGGAGAGAAGAAAAGCAGCAATTCTAAGAACAGAAAATCAACCACTTTCTGGAAGGTAGGATGGGCAGAGAAGTGAATCCGAAGTGATGGGAAGATAGACTGCAGGGGGTGGGGGGTGGGGCGGGGCAGGGCGGCTCCCGGCAAGCAGTGGAGCAGTGGAGCACAAAATCAGAACTTTTAGAAGTCTGCTCCACTGATGGACATCACTCCAGAGGCTAAGCGGTGGTGGAGCCCTGATGGACAGTGTGGTCTCAGGACCTGTGGGGTCACAGAAGGACCAGGGGTGTCTGAGTGTGGCAGAGCTGCCAGGTATCAGAGCAGGTAAGCTGCTACAGAGATGGAGCCGAGCAGTGGGCTCTCAGCTCGGGGTTACCTTAAACCATGATCCAAGGCACAGTCAGGCCACTGCTCTTCAAGCAGGGACCCCACAAGTAGCAGATCCAGTGAGACTCCCCTCCTTCCTCCTCTGGGAGGAGCAGTGCGGGAGCACACAGCAGGAATCCACTGGGTTTGGAGATTCCAAACGGGGCCATGGGCCAGAGATAGAAATGCTTGATCACAGGCTGGGTGAGCACAGAGTGCAGCTGGAGACCAGGGAGATAGGAGGGATTGACTACTTATCTCTGAGGGTGCACTGGCGGGGAGGGGGGCGAACTCTCAGCTCCTATGGGGCCAGAGATTGGGAGGCCACCATTTTCATTCCTGTTCTCCAAAGCTCCATGGAAAGCATTCAGGGAACAAAAGCTACCAAGAACGAACCCGAGGAGATTACTTAGGCTGGCCCCTGGCAAGGGTGGTGCAGTTCTACCTTGGGCAAAGACATTTGAGAGTCACTGCAATAGGCCCCCCATCCCCGCAGAAGATCAGCAAGAACATCCAGCCAAGACCAAGCTCATCATCAAAGAAAACAGCGGAACTCCAGAGCTAGGGGAAAGCAACATATAGAATTCATGACTTTTTTCCCCATGATCCTTTAGTCTTGAAAAGTTAAATTAAAATTTTTTTTCTATTCTACTTTTAAACTTTTCCTCTTTCCTCTTTTAATGTTTTTTAACTGTTTATCTTAACAATACCTTTTTAAAAAATCTTTTTTTTAAAGATTTTATTTATTTATTTGACAGACAGAGTTCACAAGTAGGCAGAGAGGCAGGCAGAGAGAGAAATGGGGAAGCAGGCTCCCTGTTGAGCAGAGAGCCCGATGCGGGGCTCGATCCCAGGACCCTGAGATCATGACCTGAGCTGAAGGCAGAGGCTTAACCCACTGAGCCACCCAGGCACCCCTAAAAAATCTTTTAAAATCTTCATTTTTATAGTCATATTTTATCCCTTCATTGTGTTTAACCTTATTTTTTGTATACATATAGGGGTTTTTTTTCTTTAATTTTGGGATACAATTTCTTCTAATGGATCAAAATATACCCTAATTCTGGCACATGGCTTTGTTCTAGACTCCAGCCTGATCACGTTCTCTCCTCTTTTTTTTCTCTTCCTTTTTCCAACCAACTTATCTTATCAATTCCCTTTTTAGTATTTTTTAAAATTTTCATCTTTACGGTCATAGTCCATCTCTTCATCATGTTTACCCTTATTTTTGTATATATATAAGTTTTTCTTTCTTAAAATTTTGGGAGTTGGTTTCTTCTAAGAGACCAGAATACACCCTAAATCAAGTGGGTGGCTCTGTTCTATTTACCAGTCTAATATATATATTTTTTCCTTTTTCCCCCTTTCTTCTCCCCCCATTTTGGGTCTCCTCTGATTTGGTTAGCGTACATTTTTCTGGGGTCTTTGCCACCTTTTTAGTATTTTATTCTCTCATTCATATATTCTTATCTGGATAAAATGACAAGGCAGAAAATTTCACCACACACACAAAAAAGAATAAGAAACAATACTGATGGCTGGGAACCTAATCAATACAGACATTGGTAACATGTCAGATCTAGAGTTCAGAATGATGATTCTCAAGGTGCTAGCTGGGCTTGAAAAAGACTTGGAAAATATTAGAGAAATACTTGCTGGAGAAATAAAAGAACTAAAATCTAACCAAGTTGAATTCTAAAAAGCTATTAATGAGGTGTAATAAAAAATGGAGGTTCTTACTGCTAGGATAAATGAGGCAGAAGAGAGAATTAGTGATATAGAAGACCATATGATGGAGAATACAGAACCTGAGCAAAAGAGAGACAAACAACTACTGGATTCACAAGGGGAGAATTCAAGAGATAAGTGATACCATGAGATGAAACAATATTAGAATAATTGAGATCCCAGAAGAAGAAGAAAGAGAGAGAGGGCAGAAGGTATATTGGAGCATATTATAGTAGAGAATTTCCCTAATATGGCAGAGGGAACAAGCATCAAAATCCAGGAGACACAGAGAACCCCTCCAAAAATCAATAAAAATAGGTCCACACCCCGCCATCTAATAGTAACTTACAAGTCTCTGTGACAGAGAGAAAATCCTGAAAGCAGCTCAGGGCGAGAGGTCAGTAACATACAGTGTTGGAAATATTAGATTGGCAGCAGACCTATCCACAGAGACCTGGCAGGCCAGAAAGGATTGGCATGGTACATTCAGAGTACTAAATGAGAAAAATATGCAGCCAAGAATACTACATCCAGCTGAGCTATCATTGAAAATAGGAGACATAAAAAACTTCTAGGACAAACAAATATTAAAAGAACTGCCAAATACCAAACCAGCCCTACAGGAAATATTGAAAGAGGTCCTCTAAGCAAAGAGAGAGTCTAAAAGTAGAAGACCAGAAAGGAACAAAGACAATATACATAACAATCACCTTAGAGGCAATACTATGGCAATAAATTCCAATCTTTCAATAGTTACCTTGAATGTAAATGGGCTAAAGGCCCCAATCAAAAGACACAGGGTATCAAATGGATAAAAAAACAAGACCCATTGATATGCTGTCTACAAGAAACTCCAAAGACACCTCCAGATTTAAAGTGAGGGGATGGAAAGCAATTTACCATGCTAATGGACATCAAAAGAAAGCTGGGGTGGCAATCCTTATATCAGATCAATTAGAGTTTAAGCCAAAGACTATAATAACAGATGAGGAAGGACACTATATCATACTTAAAGGACCTACCAACAAGAAGATTTAACAATTTTAAATATCTATGCCCTCAACATGGGAACAGCCAGTTTTATAAACCAATTAATAACAAAATCAAAGAAACATATTGACAATAATACAATAGTGGTAGGGGTAGGGGATTTTAACACCCCCCTCACTGAAATGGACAGATCATCCAAGCAAAAGATCAACAAGGAAGTAAAGGCCTTAAATGACATACTGGACCAGATGGACATCATAGATATATTCAGAACATTCCATCCCAAAGCAACAGAATACACATTCTTCTCTAGTGCACATGGAACATTCTCCAGAATAGATCACACTCTGGGTTGCAAATCAGGTCTCAACTGGTACCAAAAGATTGGGATCATTCCCTGCATATTTTCAGAACACAGTGCTCTGAAGCTAGAACTCAATCACAAGAGGAAAGTTGGAAAGAACTCAAATACATGGAGGCTAAAGAGCATCCTACTAAAGAATGAATGGGTCAATCAGGAAATTGAAGAAGAATTGAAAAAATTCATGGAAACAAATGAAAATGAAAAGACAACTGTTCAAAATCTTTGGGACATAGCAAAGGTGGTCCTGAGAGGAAAATATATAGAGATACAAGCCTTTCTCAAGAGACAAGAAAGGTCTCAAGTACACAACCTAACCCTACACCTAAAGGAGATGAAGAAAGAACAGCAAAGAAAGCCTAAACCCAGCAGGAGAAGAGAAATAATAAAGATCAGAGCAGAAATCAATGAAATAGAAACCAAAAGAACAGTAGAACAAATCAACGAAACAAGGAGCTAGTTCTTTGTAAGAATTAATAAGATTGATAAACCCTGGCCAGACTTATCAAAAAGAAAAGAGAAAGGACCGAAATAAATAAAATCATGAATGAAAGAGGAAAGATCACAACCAACACCAAAGAAATACAAACAATTATAAGAACATATTGTGAACAACTATATGCCAGCAAATCTGACAATCTGGAAGAAATGGATGTGTTCCTAGAGACCTATAAACTACCAAAACTGAACCAGGAAGAAATAGAAAGCCTAAACAGACCCATAACCAGTAAGGAGATTGAAGCCGTCATCAAAAATCTCCCCAAAAAAGAGCCCAGGGCCAGACGGCTTCCCAGGGGAATTCTACCAAACATTTAAAGAAGAATTAATACCTCTTCTCCTGAAACTGTTCCAAAAAATAGAAATGGAAGGAAAACTCCCAAACTCTTTTTATGAGGCCAGCATTACCTTGATCCCAAAACCAGACAAAGACCCCATCAAAAAGGAGAATTATAGACCAATATCCTTGATGATCACAGATGCGAAAATTCTCACCAAAATACTAGCCAATTGGATCCAACAGTACATTAAAAGGATTATTCACCCTGACCAAGTGGGATTTATTTCTGGGCTGCAAGCCTGGTTCAACATCCACAAAATCAATCTATGTGATACACTACATTAATAAAAGAAAAAACAAGAACCATCTGATACTCTCAATAGATGCTGAAAAAGCATTTGACAAAGTATAGCATCCTTTCTTAATCAAAACTCTTCACAGTATAGGGATAGAAGGTACATTCTTCAATATCATCAAAGCCATCTATGAAAAACCCACAGTGAATATCTTTCTCAACGGGGAAAAACTGAGAGCTTTTCCCCTAAGGTCAGGAACATGGGAGGGCTGTCCACTATCACCATTGCTATTCAACATAGCACTAGAAGTCCTAGCCTCAGCAATCAAGACAACAAAAAGAAATAAAAGGCATCCGAATTGGCAAAGAAATCAAACTCTCACTCTTTGCAGATGATATGATACTTTATGTGGAAAACCCAAAAGGCTCCACTCCAAAACTGCTAGAACTCATAAAGGAATTCAGTAAAGTGTCAGGATATAAAATCAATGCACAGAAATCAGTTGCATTTCTATACACCAACAGCAAGACAGAAGAGCACAGAAATCAGTTGCATCTCTATACACCAACAGCAAGATAGAAGAAAAAGAAATTAAGGAGTCGATCCCATTTACAATTGCACCCAAAACCATAAGATACCTAGGAATAAACCTAACCAAAGAGGCAAAGAATCTGTACTCAGAAAACTATAAAGTACTCATGAAAGAAATTGAGGAAGACACAAAGAAGTGGAAAAACATTCTATGCTTATGGATTGGAAGAACAAATATTGTGAAAATGTTTATGCTACCTAAAGCAATCTACACATTTAATGCAATCCCTATCAAAATACCATCCATTTTTTAAAAATTTATTTATTTGACAGACAGAGATCACAAGTAGGCAGAGAGGCAGACAGAGAGAAAGGGGGAAGCAGGCTCCCCGCTGAGCAGAGAGCCCGATGTGGGGCTCGATCCCAGGACCCTGGGATCATGACCTGAGCCGAAGGCAGAGGCTTTAACCCACTGAGCCACCCAGGTGCCCCAATACCATCTATTTTTTTTCAAAGAAATGGAACAAATAATCCTAAAATTTATATGGAACCAGAAAAGACCCCAAATAGCCAGAGCAATGTTGAAAAAGAAAGCCAAAGTTGGTGGCATCACAATTCCAGACTTCAAGATGTATTACAAAGCTGTCATCATCAAGATAGTTTGGTACTGGCACAAAAACAGACACATAGATCAATGGAACAGAACAGAGAGCCCCGAAATAGAACCTCAACTCTATGGTCAACTAATCTTCAACAAAGCAGGAAAGAAAGTCCAACAGAAAAAAGACAGTCTCTTCAGCAAATGGTGCTGGAAAAATTGGACAGCCACATGCAGAAGAATGAAACTGGACCATTTCCTTACACCACACACACAAATAGACTCAAAATGGGTGAAAGACCTCAATGTGAGACAGGAATCCATCAAAACCCTTGAGGAGAACACAGGCAGCAAACTCTTCAACCTCAACCACAGCAACTTCTTCCCAGAAGCATTGCCAAAGGCAAGGGAAGCAAGGGCAAAAATGAACTATTGGGACTTCATCAAAATCAAAAGCTTTTACACAGTAAAGTAAACAGTCAACAAAACCAAAAGACACCTGACAGAATGGGAGAAGATATTTGCAAATGACATATCAGATAAAGGGCTAGTATCCAAAATCTATAAATAACTGATCAAACTCAACACCCAAAGAACAAGTAATCCAATCAAGAAATGGGCAGAAGACATGAACAGACATTTCTGCAAAGAGGACATCCAAATGGCCAACAGACACATGAAAAAGTGCTCAGCATCACTCGGCATCAGGGAAATACCAATCAAAACCACAATGAGATACTACCTCACACCAGTCAGAATGGCTAAAATTAACAAGTCAGGAAACAAGAGATGTTGGCGAGGATGTGGAGAAAGGGGAATTTTCCTACACTGTTGGTGGGAATGCAAGTTGGTGCAGCCACTCTGGAAAATAGCATGGAGGTTCCTCAAAAAGTTGAAAATAGGGCTACACTACAACCCAGCAATTGCACTACTGGGTACTTACCCTAAAGATACAAATGTAGTGATACGAAGGGGCACGTGCACCTGAATGTTTATAGCAGCAATGTCCACAATAACCAAACTATGGAAAAAACCTAGATGTCCATTGGCAGATGAATGGATAAAGAAGAAGTGGTATATATATACAATGGAATACTATGCAGCCATCCAAAGAAATGAAATCTTGCCATTTGCAACTACGTGAATGGAGGTAGAGGGTATTATGCTGAGCAAAATAAGTCAGTCAGAGAAAGACAATTATCATGATCTCACTGATATGTGGAATTTGAGAGGCAGAGTGGAGGGTGTGGGGGGTAGGGAAGGACAAAATGAAACAAGATGGGATCGGGAGGGAGACAAACCATAAGAGACTCTTAACCTCACAAAACAAACTCAGGGTTGCTGGGGTGGAGAGCGTGGTTGGATTATGGACGCTGGGGAGGGCATGTGCTATGGTGAGTGCTGTGAAGTGTGTAAGCCTGAAGATTCACAGACCTGTACCCCTGGGGCAAATAACACATTATATATTAATACAAATAATTAACAACAAAAAAAGAAGTTGCTGTGACTGAGATCAGAAAGTTTGCTGCTTGTGTTCTCCTTTAGGATTTTGATGGATTCCTGTCTCACATTGAGGTCTTTCATCCATTTGGAATTTATTTTTGTGTATGGTGTAAGAAAGTGGTCCAGTTTCATTCTTCTTCATGTTGCTGTCCAGTTTTGACAAGACCGTTTTTTGAAAAGACTGTCTTTTCTTCATTGGATGTTCCTTCCTGTTTTGTCAAAGATTAGTTGACCATAGAGTTGAGGGTCCATTTCTGGGCTCTCTATTCTGTTCCATTGATTTATGTGTGTTTTTGTGCCAGTACCATACTGTCTTGATGACTATAGCTTTGTCATACAGCTTGAAGTTGAATTGTGATGCCTCCAGGTTTGGTTTTCTTTGTTAGGAATGCTTTGATTATTCAAGGTCTTCTGTGATTCCATACAGATTTTAAGATTGTTTGTTCTAGCTCTGTGAAAAATGCTGGTGGTATTTTGATAAGGATTATATTACATGTGTAGATTGCTTTGGGTAGTATAGACATTTTAACAACATTTGTTCTTCCAATCCATGAGCATGGAATGCTTTTCCATTTCTTTGTGTCCTCTCCAATTTCTTTCATAAGTGTTCCATAGTTTTCAGAGTACAGATCTTTTATCTCTTTGGTTAGGTTTATTCCTAGGTATCTAATGGTTTTAGGTACAATTGTAGACAAAATCAATTCTTTGATTTCATTTACTGCTGCTTCATTATCAGTGTATAGAAATGCAATAGGTTTCTGTATATTGATGACCCTATGTTTTACAACAACAAAAAAGGAAAATCTATAAAATGTGCAAAATATTTTATCTTTTAGTTTCAATAAGCATTAGTTTATGTTTACTATGAAATATGCTTTTCCCTGTATATTATATTTGGTTTCCCTTAATGATATATTTTTCCCATTTTAAAAGTAATGTAGACTTGTTCTAAAAAATTAAAATTAGAAGGTACAAAGAAGAAAATGAAAATTACCTAGAGCCCCACTATCCAGAAATCGCCATTATCTTTCCTAGTCTTTTTTCTTTGCGTATATATTTATAACCATTAAAAAACAAAGTGGGAGGCATGCTGCATCTACACCATAACGTAAGTGTCCTATACTGATAGGAGAAGCAAAACCTTAACAGTAGGAATGAATGCACCTTTCAGTAATAAATTTAAAAAGTCAAAAATTCTTGTTAGCTTTGTAGCCAAATAAGATCTGATTTTCACAGTTGGGGGATGTGTTAAGCAGTTCAAATATTGTGGAGAAAACTAGACATACATACTGAAAGTGACAAACACACATCTCCTCCTTTTCTCTCTCATGTGGACTATAACCCAAGAAAGTAAGGTAAAAACATAGATCAAGAATGACATTAATACATAGATCAAGAATGACATTAATAGTAAAAACACAGAGAGTAGGTACATGGATAAAGAAAATGTGGTATATAACATACACTGAATACTGTTCAGCCTTAAAAAAAAAAAAAACCAAGAAAAGAAAAGGAAGGAAATTCTCCAGTATGCAACAACATGGATGAACCTTGGGGACATTATGCTAAATGAAATAAGCCAGCTCCAAAGATGAACATCATGATTCCATTTATATGAGGTATCTAAAATAGTCAAATTCATGGCATGGTGGTTTCCAGGAGCTGGGGGTAGAGGGAAATAAGAAGTTACTAATCACTGGGCAGAAAGTTTCCATTAAGCAAGATGAACAAACCCTAGAAATTATGTGTACAACGTTGCACCTATAGCTGACAATAATGTATTGTACACTTAGAAAGTTGAGAATTATATTGATATGGATGGAACTGGGGGTGATTATGCTGAGTGAAATAAGTCAAGCAGAGAAAGACAATTATAGGGTTTCACTCATATATGGAACATAAGGAAAAGCATAGAGGACCACAGGGGAAGGGCGGGAAAATGGAATGGGAGGAAATCAGAGAGGGAGACAAACCATGAGAGACTCTGGACTCTGGGAGACAAACTGAAGATTACAGAGGGGAGCACGGGGAGACATGGGGTATCCAGGTGATGGGCATTAAGGAGGGCACATGTGGTGATGAGTCCTGGGTGTCACACACAACTAATGAATCATTGAGTGCTACATCAAAAACTAATGATGTACTATATGCCGGCAAATTGAACATAAAAAAAGAAAGTTGAGGAGGTAGATTTCATGTGGTGTTCTTACCACAATTAAATAAAATTTTAAAAAAAGATAACTAAAAATGATGTCAACTACCATGTTGGAAGGAAGAGCTTTCACTTTTGTTTCGCTAAAGGTACACCATTAGTATAACTAAAGAAAATTATACTCTTTGAGTTATAAAACAAGTAAGAAACTGAGATGAAAAGTACAGCCTAGGGAATATAGTCAGTCATATTGTAGTAACATGGTATGGTGACAGATGGTAATGACACTTATGGTGGCGAGCACTGAATAATGTATAGAATGATTTAATTAATTTATTTTTAAGTAATCTCTACACCCAGTGTGGAGCTTGAACTCACAACCCTGAGATCAAGAGTTGAATGCTCTGCCGACTGAGCCAGCCAGGTGCCCCACTGTACAGAATTGTTGAATCAATATGTGGTACACCTGAAAAGCAAATGACATTGTTAATTATACTTCAATCAAAAAAAAAAAGGAAATAAGACCTACAAAAAAGAAAATTATACTGGATATTTTCAAAACCACACTACATGGAATCCTGTGTAGAACATGTTGAAAATATGAAGCCAAAGAGAACTGCATGGGAACAAAGTATGTGAAATGTTATAAATAAAAATAAGCATAAGACTACATATCTATTAGAATTGCTAAAGTAAAACTTAGTGACAACAAATGATGATGGTGAGGATGAATATCAGTCATCTGGGACAGGTGGGGGCTGGCGGATGTCAGGGATAGAGGAATTCTCCCTGGCAGTCACTTCAGATAAAAAATCGCAGGCCTCTGCGTGCTTCTGAGTCTATGATTTTTCCAAATGTAATGAAAATTGATATTTGATGAAATGTGCAGATAGCTACTTGGCGGCATTTCCCAGGAGCTGGGATTGCAATAAAAAGCGAACATTTCTAGCACATCCCACGTTGGCTCCACTTGTCCTAAAGGAGCCTGTACAATCCCCTCAAAATTAATTAGTTATCCCACTTCTATTTATACTAGAGATAAATTAAAGCATAAAATTCTTCTTCCTCCCCCAAACCCTTGGATCTAAATTGTATTTCTCCCTCTGTTCCTCCTTCCTAGACTCACCCGGCCTGCCATGAGCTCTTGCTAGGAGAATTCCTCCTGCATTTATGGGACGAGTTCAGATGGCATTTGAAGAACCATGTGATTTTGCATCTTCTTCTGTGCCCGGGTTCTTGCTCTGTTTGCCAATGATTTGCTATATCCCCAGTCAGTGTGTACACTCCCTGAGAATAAACTAGTGTCAGATACTTTAAAGATTTTATTTATTTATTTTGAGAGAGAGAGAGAGAGAGAGAGAGCACGAGCAGAAGGGGGAGGGGAGGGACAGAGGGAAGAGGAGAAGCAGGCTCCCCGCTGAGCAGAGATTCCCGATGCAGGGCTCCATCCCAGGACCCTGGGATCATGACCTGAGTCGAAGGCAGACGCTTAACCCACTGGGCCACCCAGACATCCATGTCAGATGCTTTAGCTACACCGCCTATTCCACCACCTCAATGGGTTAGCACGGTTTGGAATCAAACAAATGTTCAGAAACAACTGAGAACAAACAGGCTTGGGGAAGTCACAAACATGATGTCTCTGTCCCTATAAAGCATTTAAAAATTTTTTAAATTTAAAAAATTTAAAAACATTTTTTTTAAATTTAAAAAAAAATTTAAAATTTAAAAATTTAAAAAATAGCTACAGGGGCGCCTGAGTGGCTCCGTCGGTTAAGCATCCAACACTTGATCTCTGCTCAGGTCTTGATCTCAGGATCGTGAGTTCAAGCTCCGTGTTGGGCTCTGCACTGGTGATGGAGCCTACTTAGAAAAAAAAAGTAGCTACAAGAGGGCTCCTACATGAGCACTAATTGCAATTTTCTCCTGAGACTAAAGCCATAAGCAAATTATGTTGAGTTCTGTATTTAACCAGCTTGAAGTTTGGCCCCATCTCCCCTGGACCCTTAGGCAGAGATCAGAGAAAACCCAGCCTCAGATGAATGCCTTGTTGGGAAGTGCAAAGCCGGTGTCCAGGTATTGGTATAGGACCAGCAGCAGGCAGGAGTCTAGTCATCTCTGGAACTGGGGCATGATCAAGATAAATGGAAAATACTTTGCCTGATGGATTGTGGGATTGTGATGTGTTGCTACTGGAAGGCTTTCTCCTGTCTCTGCCACACTTGGGATTGCCTCTGTCATTTTATTTACCATGCTGTGTCATAGGAGCTGGGGCTGCTTTTGCTTCCAGGTTGTCTTCAACTGCTTCTGGGTATTTCTGAAATGAAACTGGGTGGTAGGTCAGCACCCAGTACCCTCAATCATTTTAGTGTGGGTATCAATGCTCTCTGGGCAAAGACTACCAGGAATACACATGTACTGACTGAACTGGGTTTATCTCTTGCTGCAGTAAGAGAGAATGTACACCACGGAGAGCTTTGGGGCATCTCAAGAAAGAGGTATCTATACGACTTATTATACTAGGATCCAAGCTTTGGTTGGGTGACTCGGGTGAAGGTCAAAGGAAGCTGTGCTTCACTCTAGATCGGGCACTGTCTGCAAGCAGGACAATCCCGTGAAGTTATTACTGTTATTATTATTTCTGTGCATTTTATCTGGGGTGGGGGAGGGCAGACAAGAAGGAAACAGAAGCTGTCATTGGTAAAGAAGGAGTGGTCACTCATATTATCCGAGAGAGAGAGAGAGAGAGTCGGTCATTTCTGTGGTTTGGACAATGCTCATATTTTGTCTGGGTTCAGACAGCATGGAATTGTCTTGTTTTTGTCTTCATCCATCACAGTGGCGGAGTTGCCCAGTCTGATATTGATGTCCTGGGAAATTACTTATGTTCAGCCAAGTACCAAGCCCTAGTTTGGTGTTTCTCCTAGTGCTGGGCTAGCCCCCGGCGACACCAAGGCTTAGCTGATGATGTCGGGCTAGCTCTTGGATGCTAAGACATGTTCTTTTACTTAGTTAAGTGTTCCAGTAGAAAGCCAAATGCAAGAGGTTCCCATATGCATGTTTCAAATAGGTCTCTCCTCCTTTTTCACCCCACAGGCATTTCTGTCCCTAAGTCCATATTCTCTTGCCCCCACTGCATCTACATCGACCCCCACTGTCTCCATCTACCCATCCCCTGGCATCTTCCTTGGGCCTACCCCAACTCCTACCTCTTCCATGATGCTATCTCTGACCATTCTGTCCTTAAAGACTTTCTCACTGCTCTCTTCTTGAGGTCTTTATTGTTTGCTTTATTTCATTGGTACTTTTAGAGTTATACCAAGGCTGTCTGGCTCACTAGCATGTCTTAGGGCCTAACACCAGGTACGATCTCTGTGTGTGGTGCTAAGTGGCGGCATGTACTGTTAATTGTATTTTACTGCAGGAGTCTTCCCTCTCCAACTGATCTTGAAGCTACTTGAGGGCGGGAATTACATGCTGAGAGCTCATTTATACCCCAGACTCTGTTCTGAGGTTTTTGCATTTAATGCAACAAGCCCATGAAGTAAGAACGAAGGTGAGCTCCATTTTCAGATGAAAAGCCCTTTCTGTCACCCTTTTTGCCCTTCCCCCATCCAGGACAGTCGGAGGCTGGTTCATGATGGATGGCAAAAGGCAGGGAAGCAGTAGGCATGCATTTTCTCCCCAAATACTATTCAGGTATAACTCATGTTACATGTCACACGTTCTTGAAAATTGATATTAATAAACTGTGCTTGCTTAACCAGCATAGCTGTTTGGGTCAGGGTAACAATATTATGAGAGTCTATGAAGACACTATGTGCCGAGTTAGATCAATGTGATTTGCACATAGTATCTCCTTAGACTCTCACGATGCTACCCTTATCCTCATTTTCCAGGTAAGGAAACCAAAGCACAAAGAGTGGTTCCCAGGAATAGAGGAAGACAGGTTAAAGAAGTAAGAAAGAGGTGGGACACCTGGGTGGCTCAGTCAGTCAAGCGCCTGCCTTCAGCTCAGGTCATGGTCCCCAGGGTCCTGGAATTGAGCCCCACGTCAGTCTCCCTGCGCAGCAGGGAGCCTGCTTCTCCCTCTCCCTCTGCTGCTTTCCCTGCTTGTGTTCTCTCACTCTCAATTTCTCTGTCAAATAAATAAAATAAAATAAAAATTCCGTTAAAAAGAGGGGGGAAAAGTGGGTCTAGAGATCTGATACAATCCTATTAAAATCTTAATCACATTTTTCATAGAAATACAACAAACAATCCTAAAATTCACATGAAACTACAAAAGAACCGAAGCAACCCTGAGAAAGAACAAAGCTCTGGGCATTGCACTTTTGCATCTCAAACTATATTATGAAGTGACAGCAAAACAAGATGGTAGTGGCCTAAACCAGATACACAGTCCAATGGAACAGAATCCAGAGCCCAGAAATAAATCCACCCGTATATAGTCATATCATATTTGTGACAAAGGAGCCAAGAAGACTCAGAGAAGGATAGTTTATTCAATAAAAGTTAAGAAAACTAGATATTCACACACAAAAGAATGAAATTAAATCCCATCCTTGACATTGGTCTTGGCACCAAAAGCACAAACAACAAAGGCAAAAGTCAACAAGTGGGACTACCTCAAACCTTTTAGTGCTATCATGCTTTTGCACAGCAGAAGTAGCCATTGGAAAAATACAAAGGCAACCCCACGGAATGGGAGAAAATATTTGAAAGCCAGGTATCTGATAACGGGTTAATATTCAAAACACATAGGGAACTCATACAACACAATAGCGAAAACAGAACAAAACAAAACAAAAAAAACCCTAATAGTCTAATTTAAAAATGGACAGAGGACCTAACCAGACATTTTTCCAGGGGAGGCATCCAAATGGGCAACAGGTACATGAAAAGATGCTCAATGCCACTTACTCATCATCAAGGGACATGCAAATCACAACCGCAAGGAGACACCACCTCACGCCTTGAGAACGGCTGTCACCAAGAGAACAGAGATGACAAGTCCTGGGGTGGTGGTGGAAGAAAGGGAGGCCTCGTGCCCTGCTGGTGGGAATGCCAGCTGGCGCAGCCATTCTGGAAAACAGTATGGAGTCTCCTCAGAAAATTAAAAATAGAACTACCCTGTGATTCCAGCCATCCTACTTCTGGGTGTATATTTGGAGTAAGTAAAATCACTGTCTCAAAGAGATAATGTCATCGCATGGTCATTGCAGCATGAGTCACCATAACCAAGACATGAAAATCACCTAAGTGTCGATGGATGAATGCATAAAGAAAATGTAGAATATACAATGGAATATTATTTAGCCATAAAAAAAAACAAGGAAATCCTGCCATTTGTGACAACATGAATGGGTCTTGAGGGCATTATGCCAAGTGAAGTAAGTCAGATAGAGATGGACCAATGCTGGAGGCACTCTCCTATATGTGGACTCTAAAAAGGCCAAACTCTGGAGCCTGGGTGGCTCAGTGGGTTAAGCCTCTGCTTTCAGCCCAGGTCATGATCCCAGGGTCCTGGGATCAAGCCCCGGATTGGGCTTTCTGCTCAGCAGGGAGCCTGCTTCCCCCTCTCTCCTTGCCTGCCTACTTGTGATCTCTCTCTCTCTCTCTCTGTCAAATAAATAAATAAAATCTTAAAAAAATTTTTTTAAAAATAAAAAGGCCAAACTCATAGGAACAGAGTTGAATGGTGGTCAGCAGGGGCTGGGGCTGTGGTGGGGGAAATGGGGAGATATTGATCAAAGGGGAAATGGGGAGATATTGATCAAAGGGCTCTAACTTTCTAAGACGAGTAAGTCCTGAGGTTGCAATGTACTGTCTTATATACTTGAAAGTTGCTGAGAGTAGATCTTGAACCTTCTCAGTGGGAAAAGTGGTCATGATGTGACATGTTGAAAGTGTTAACTAATCCCGTTAGTTAACCTAAGTGAAAGTAATCATTTCCCGATACATACCAGTATCTAACCATCCCATTATAGACCCTGAATTTGCCCGGTGCTCTATTTCAATTGTATCTCAATGAAGTTGAGGGGAAAGAGGCCAAGAGGAGGGCCAGAAGTGAGAAAATGGTGGCTGAGCTTTGTGGGGGTGGGTGAGGAGAGGTGAGGGAAGCTCTAGGTCTGTGACCTTTTACTGTGAACCTGGAAGGAAAGGGAGACCCCAGGACTACAGATTTCCTGAAGGCACTGGCTAGCCAAGCCCCCCGGAATGGGATCTGAGGTCAGAGTCACCAAACAAACACACAAACACAAAACGACAGCAGCAAAACCCCTCAAACCACAAAACCAGATTTGTCTTCCCTGTGACAAAGCCCAGTCGTTACCCCAAAACACAGTCATATCGCTCCACCCAGTGGCAATCTCTCGACAGGGCAGGCAGCCGCAGCCGGAGCCTCGTTCTTTCCTCGGACTTTCCTTTTCTCTCATCACAGGCCACCCCTCGGTGGGTGATTCTGTATCTGGTGCTGGAGACACGGTATTCCGCGCAACAAACGCCATCCCTGTTCTCACGGAGCTTACAGTGGGAAGCACAGAGAGCAAGTTTGTACTTTCAGATGCTGACAGGCCCTACGAAAGAAAGAGGTCTACTGCTGCCTAGAGAGTGCCTGAGGTCAGAGCAGGCCTCCTGGAGGAGGTGACATTGGAGCTGAGACTTGGAGAAGGAGCAGTCAGCTATGGGAAGAGTTGACCCAGGCCCTCTGCCAGCCCCTACAGTGCCTTTATTCTCAAAGGAAAAGGAACTGCCCTCTGAACACACATAACAAATAAATATTATATATATTTTATAGATATATATTATATATAATATATCAATTATACCAATAACATATTAATTATATATTAATATATCATATATTATTAATATATCATATATTATTACTGTATCATATAGTATATAATTAATATATCAATATATGATTAATATATGATGCAATGTATTGTTGATATAAATATAATATATTAATATATTATACATTTATTACATACTAATATATTAATTATATAATTAATGTATTAAATGGATGATATATAATAAATATATTTATATGTTCTATAATATATAATATAATTTATGAATATATTTTATATATAATATCTATATTTTATATATATAACTTTTTAAAATCACACTGGTTGTCATGCAGAGGATCTACTGAAAGGAACAAGACCCCTCACTAACAATCCTAATTCTATCTGCACCCTGAATTCCCCTTTGCCGTGTAACCGAATAGAGACCCCGGGGTCCCAGGGATGAGGGCACCGTGGCCGGCTGGGCCAGGCCAGTGTCCTGCCTACCACAGAGCGGCTATGACGAAAGTCAGCAGATGGAGTCTAAGCCGGGTAAGGAGGCAAAGGCAAAAGATGGAAGGCGATGAAGAGGGAAAACTGGTAGGGAAAATGGGTTGAAGAAGTATGTGACGGGACGGACAAACTGTAGTGTTGGAGGAGAAACTGTTTCACGGCCGTTTCTGGTGATTGGAAAAAAAAAGGCGAGGGTAGGGTCCCATGGTGGAGAAGAGGAGGCGATGTAAGGTTGTCGAAAAGGCTAGAGGAGGTCAAGGAGGTGAAAGCCCAGGGTGTGGACCGGGCAGTCCGTGTGGCTGTTAAGATCACCCCGAAGGCCGCGTGAGCCTCAGTTTGGGGAGGACAGCCGAGCCTAGGACAGCCCACGAGCTAGGGGAGCCTGGGAGGGAAGAGGGGCCTTCAGCCATGCCCCCTCGCCCAGGACCAGGAAGGATGGAGAGCTGACGATCCGCCCCGCTCCCAGGGCCTGGGCTCCAGTCCCGGGCCTGTGTGGTGACCCTCTTGGGATGGTGGAGGCAAGGTCCCCCGTCTCCCCTGGCTTCCGTCAGCAGCAGGGGCTGCTGGGCTCGAGGCCTTTTACCTGAGGGCTTCAGGTTCCTGCAGCGGGAGGGCCATTCTCTCTCATTCTCTCTCCCGTGCTCCCATAGTGCTCTGTGTTCATCCCTGTTTTAGCACTTGCCACCCGTGTCATCGGTGTCCAAGTGTCTGTTCTGCCCCTCTAGACCAGGAACTAAGGCAAGCCACGAGTCTTAGGCGTCTGTGAATGGGGACTCACTAGTGTAACTCCAGGCATATAGTAGGTGCTCAATACATGCCTGGTGAATGACTGAATGACTAGAGTCTGCAGTTTATGTCCTGAAGCTTCCTGAGTCATCAGATATTATTAATATGGCAAAGTTGTTCTTTATTTGAGGAGTCGATGCTGAGTTGTTGGTGGTTGAGGTTTTTTTGTTTTGTTTTGGTTTGGTTTGGGTTTTTTTACACTGCGTTTCTGGGGTTTTGTGACGGGCAGAGGGCACCGGACAGGATTGTTCTTAACACGTCCATAAACTATTGTGAGGCTTCTCATTTCTGATCATAAGAGGCATCTGATGAATTGGATGCAGTGAAGTATGGTGCTCACTCATGAATAAAGTGCTTACCCGATAGCTAAACTTATTGACAATAAACTGACAAAAAGAAGAGGCAGAAATCACTATATAAGGGCCAGCCCACACCTTGTGCTTTTCTACCAATAGCGGACATTTATTACTAAGTATTTTGACAGTGGTTTGAGTGCCTTCAATGTCTTCGGTTTAGCTGTTGCGTGTCCACTGTGCACTGAGTGGCATAGAGAACTGACTCTGATGCTGTGAAGCCATGTAACGGTTTATTGTTAAATCGGGGTCAGGGGTAAGGGACTTGGAGGTCACTTGGACTCAGAACGGAAGCTCACTTTTCATTGTACGGTCTGAAGCACTGTTTTAGCACCAAAGCCTGTACTTGCACTACGGCCCCTTATGTGTGACTTAGTCACTAGGGACTCACCTCTGAAATGGCTACTCACAGTAATCTCCAATCATTTCATAGCCATCGTTTTTCAGTGGCAGCTTCCTAATGAGCTCATCTTTGGGATGCCCAGGGGCAGGGCTATAGGCTTTTCTTAAGAGATTTGAGGGGTGTAGCCAGGCAAAGAGCATGATTTACTTTGGGAGAGCTTTGAGTCTCAAGACCTGCCCGACACTGTCCTGACAGGACTTGCGCACTGACAAACCTTGTCAAAAATGTCAT
This sequence comes from Martes martes, assembly GCF_963455335.1. Classification (NCBI taxonomy): domain Eukaryota; kingdom Metazoa; phylum Chordata; class Mammalia; order Carnivora; family Mustelidae; genus Martes; species Martes martes. The sequence goes on from NC_137897.1 coordinate 92,113,055, forward strand.
ACTTGCCAATCCCAGGAAATTGGCAATAACGGGACTGAGCAGAGCCGGACTGAGAGGTGGGAGGCGGCTGAGTTCAAAGTGACTGGGGGCGCCTGGGTGACTCAGTGGGTTAAAGCCTCTGCCTTCGGCTCAGGTCATGATCCCAGGGTCCTGGGATCAGGCTCCCTGCTTAACGGCGAGCCTGCTTCCCCCGCCCCCCACCTGCCTCTCTGCCTACTTGTGATTTCTGTCTGTCAAATAAATAAATAAAATCTTTTAAAAAATTAAAAAAAATAAAGTATCTATGAACAGTCTGCTGGGAACTGCTCTGGGGAGAATATTTTTGAAGAAATTGAAAAAACACTAAGGATAAACTGAAATGGAACCTGCTATAAGGTGTTACAACTGATGGAGCACAAAAAAGGTTGGTGAACAAATATTCAAAAGCTTGTGAAAATATAAGGTCTTTAACTCTAATGGTTATTCATGATATTATTTATTATTTTATTTTATTTATTATTTTGATGATGCTTGAATGCCTTGTGTGTTACTAAATCGATGGGGAGCTTCATTCACTCTCCTGTATTTAACCATTGCGGTTCTGGGAACCTCTAAATGGAAGCTGGATATCCTGATTTGCATTATCACACAGCAATTCGACGGCTTTATAGTGGTAAAAGGATGTGTGAGTGTGTGTGTGTGTGTGTGTGTGTGTGTGTGTGTGTGTATGTGATTTTTTTTTAGTTCCAGGTGGAGATTGAATTATTTTTGATTGAGAAAATTCTCCTGCAACTGTTATAATTGAACAGGAAATGTTTTTGGAAATTAGTTTTTGTTGTGGATTTAGTAATATTTCTTAATGAATTCAACTTAAAACTCCAAGGCAAACAGTGGTTATGTACAAAACTTACACTGTGACAAAGTCATTTCAATGACAACTAACATTGCTTGAATCAAAGTAACATCAGGCTGCTTTTTGTACTTGCCATGCTGTCAAAAGTTAAAGTAAGCGAGATCTCTATTCTCACATAAATTTGCAGTGGATAGGTATCCAAGTTCAGACGATAGTTCCAGCAGCGTTTTTCGGACTGCTATGCAAGTACAAAGGGCATTTTCATATTTCAAACCCACTTAACTGTGCAGTTGAAGACTTCCACATAAATTTCAAATGGGAGTGATTAATCTGTAATGTAATGACATGCTAAAGGCAAATATAAAAAAAACTCTAATAGAATTCTGTAAATGCCTTCCAAGAGATGAATAGGCTCAATGAAAATCATGTTTGTGGACTGATATCGATATTTGCCAGTATCTCTGTGAAAAGACATTTCCAAAGGTGAACTATGGGAAACCTCATTAGAGATCAACAGATGGACATTTGTAATCAATTTTGATGACACTGTGAACCCCAATTAAAATGTTATTCTCCCCAAAGAATTCCATTCTTCTCATTAATAGGCCTTTACTATTAAAAAAACTATGCAATTATTATTATATTTTTAGTTTCAACAATCAAATATTTGTGGAAATTTGTTTTCTCTCTTTTTGTATAAGTAACTTCATAATGGTCTTATCTTTACCTCTGAGCTTCCCCAAACCCAAATGTTCACTTTCTGTCCCCAACCTAGGTGGTCAATGTATTGGATCACTCTACTTTTTCAGACACTGGTACAATTAAAGGGACAGGAGTCATGCGGACCTAAAAGTCACGGAGAACCCCAAGGCCTCGAAGAACACGGAGGTAACCACGAGCAACCCTAGAACCTAAAGGCCTCGGTCACTCATTGGAGGCTGCACATGTCAATCCTCGCTTCTCGACAAATGAGCCTGGGTGTCCGGCAGCTAGGCCGCGGCCCATTGTTGACGCTTCTGGCCCCGCCCCCCGTCCCTGGTCTAGGGGCCCCTTTGGAGCCCTGTCCACTGTTACCGGAGGGGAGGCCTGGGTGGGCCGCCGGCGACATCCGCCCCCTTCCCTTCCCGTCGCGGGCCTCCTCAGGCACCGCCGCAGACTGTCGTCCCCTCCGTGGCCGGCTCCTCGGCCTCCCCGTCCACCTCACGTCGGGCCCGCTGCCCACGGCCTCCCGACAGCAGCGGCCCCCTCGGTGGCCACCATCTTTGCCGTTGGCTTTGCCTCAGCCCGGTCACCGCCCCACTGAGGTACTGCTTGTTGCCATGTCCTCCTCCGGGGATCCCGGCCAGGCCCCTGGCCAGGATAGCCCCTTGAGCGCTGTGGGGGCATGGTCCCTGGAGGCCGGAGGCGGCAACGGGGTGGCCCCTGGGATCGGGTTTCCCCAGATTGAGGTGACCGGAGTGGCGGAGCCTGAGGTGGCCCTCGAGTCCGGGCCCCCTGGGATGGAGGTGGCCCTCGAGTCTGGGCCCCCTGGGATGGAGGTGGGCCTCGAGTCCGGGCCCCCCGGGATGGAGGTGGGCCTCGAGTCCGGGCCCCCCGGGATGGAGGTGGGCCTCGAGTCCGGGCCCCCCGGGATGGAGGTGGGCCTCGAGTCCGGGCCCCCCGGGATGGAGGTGGGCCTCGAGTCCGGGGCCCCCGGGATGGAGGTGGGCCTCGAGTCCGGGTACCCCGGGATGGAGGTAGCCCTCGAGGCCGGGCCCCCCGGGATGGAGATGGCCCTCGAGTCCGGGCCCCCTGAGATGGAGGTGACCCTCCACTCTGGGCCGCCCCCGATGGAGGTGTCCGAAGTGGAGGGGCCCGTGGGAGGCCTCGGGGAGGCTGCCTTGGGTCTCGGTCTGGCCCGCGGCCCGGCGGGCGTGAGCGTGGAGGCCGAGGAGGACGACTCGGATTTCGGGCCCGCGGACGAGGACGGGGAGGAGCAGCAGGAGGAGGGCCTGGACATCCTTGTGGACCCCCACCAGTTCCCAATGGTTGGGTTCCGCTTCATGTTCCTGGACCTGGTGCACTCGCTCCTGCACCGGATCTACCACAACAACCACATCCTCGTGCGGCCCCGCCGCGGCCGCGTGATGGTCTGGCCCCGGGCCCGGCAGCCAGACGAGCCCCCCTGGCACCCCGCAGCCCCCGCAGCCCCCGCAGGCCCGCCGGCGTGGGCAGCTCCGGCCGCGGCCCGCGAGTCCGAGGCCTCGTCCGAGGAGGAGGCCGCCTGGGAGACCGCGGAGGAGCCGGACGAGGAGTCTGAGGAGGGCCCAGCGACCGCCAAGGGTGAGGAGGGACCCGGGTGCGCGAGGGGCGGGGGCGGCGGGCGGCCCTGCGGGTGGCCGGGACGCGGAAGCCGGGGTTCCCCCAAACCCAAGGCCGAGGGCCCGAGCGGGAGCCCCATTCCCTGGGGACCTACAGCTTTTGAGAAGGAAGTGTGAGGCCCTCTGGCAGCCTCCAGTAAGACAGCTGAGGGCCCCGGGGCAGCGGGCGAGCCGCAGACCATTGTCAGCCCGGGTGGCGGGGCGGGGCGGGGGCGGGGCGGGGGCGGGGCCTGAAGGGAAAGAGCCAGCCAATGGCACACCTCGTTTCTGCGCGTGGCTTTGACAATGTCCAGAGTCTCAAAGTTCATTCCCATCATTACGAACTGACGCGCGTGGGCCTGGTACAAGTGAAATATTCAGGGGTTGAGTGAATGCGCTTCGCCATAGAGTGTGTCGTTGAGGCAAAACATTTTTGCGAGACATTTCTGGCAAAACCTTAGAGAAGGCCGCAGACCCTGATGATTCTGATCCCTTCTTCTCGGAAGGGCCAGAAATAGCTGCACAGGGTGGCAGGGTGACTGGGAAGAATGTCACCCTGAAAGTAAGGGATCGAGCGGCAGAACTATCAACCTGGAGGAGGCTTCCCACCTCCGCTTTTCGGAGTTACTTCTTTGCTCCTGCTTCGGGGAGAGGACTGGGTGTCACTAGTCCTTATGCATCGGGATGGTTTTCCCTGGGAATGTCTGCTCCAACGTCTGTCTTATTCTTTACTAAAGGAACAACTAAATATCAGTATGAGAAGCCTGCCAAAGGGGCCAACGACTCTGAAAGGGAGGAAGAAAAAGACAAATTTAACAAAAAGCAAGAAGGAGACGACTAAAGATCTGCCCCAGCAGAGAAAAGCCCCAGAAGATCAGGTATCACAATAGCTTTGCACATCACCCCGCCTTTCCTGGCATCTACCTGCCACTGACAGTCCTTTTCCCACACCCCAATTCTCCCAATAAATTAAGAAGTTTGTTTAGAATTGGTTTAAAAATTCAGTTTTACCAGCTTAGAACGTTAACAGAAAACTCATGTACCTAGTAATAGAAAATACAGTGTATTCTGAAATATATTTCACGGTTGCTCATTCATTCTTGTGAGGTCTTTTGTCCTCTACCTGAAAGACTACTAGCAAGTGGTAAATGTCCCAGTAACTGAGAAAAATATTTCTTTAGAGAACAGTTAGCAGAAGCAGTAAGGAAATTGGCTGGCTGGGCACTAGTCAGACATTCATAGGAGAGAGAGTGTCTTTGCAAAGGTGATTACATACAAATAGCAAAAAGTCAAGAATTCCAAGTAGGACTACAGTTAATGATTAATACCTAAATATTCAGGTGTCGATGTTTGTATTTTATGTGACAGTCCAAAGACACTTAGTCATCGTATAGCTATTACTTATCACTGAATTGGCAATTAGGTCTTGAGGAATTTCTTATCTTTGAATATTTGGAAATGATGTACATTTCTTTGCATTTTCACAGCTGTGTATTTCCTAATCACAGCCTCATTCTTGTATGGTAGATAGGGAAACCAAGGGTCTGGGAGAGTAAGGGAGTATCATTTGTGGAATGAACAGAGGCTTTTAAGGTGAAGAGATTTCCACTAATTCCAGAATGGCCTCTAGGGGTGGGGGGTGGGCAGGGAGGGATTTATGGTGTCGGGCCAGAGGGAGGCAAGGTTGGTATGATCACAGAATTGAAGCCATGGGTTGCACGAGCACCCTCTACACAAGGGCACAGGTTACAAGAGGAAAGTGTGTTGTCTTCTCCTTGCTGAGATACAGCACACAGATGGAGCCCACGGACACAGGGCTCTGTTCATAGGTCTAGAAGGTCACTGGTGCTGGTTAATGCTGCCTCACAGTTCCTTTTCTCTCATTTCATCCTGCAGTTGGCGTAAAAGAAAGAAGATGAAGAAAGAAGAAAGACTCTGTTGTTCGTTATTGTTAGGTTTTTCATTTTTTAGAGGCCCATGGGAATTTTATTAACACTGGTGTCATTCCAAACTGCATCATCCAAAAAGTGATATCCAATGAAATGTGACTCTTTGCTTATGTTTGACAGATATATTTGATAGCATTTGTTCGAGTTAAAAATAAGTTTGTTTTAAATTAACACACTGGAACGTAGGCAGATTTTGCTTAGATAAATTATCTTGACTCAGATCTCTCTTTTTCCTCTTTGTTTTGGCCCACTGTACCTTCACTGAAAGATATCACTCTCCACCATTTGGTGAGCCTGTTTTAAATTAATTTCTTACAGCCCCAAATAAAAGAAAATGTCAAGTTTAAAACAATTGTTGTAAGGAGAGAGATGTAGGTCAAGTCTTTAGAGCTACACTGTCCACGACATTAGTAACTAGCCATATGTGTCAACTGAAATATGGCTAGTCTAACTTGATACGTGCTGTTAAGTATAAAAATGTTAAATTAACTCACTGATAATTTCATATGGATTACATGTTGAAACAATAATATATTGAGTTAAAATGTACTATTAAAATTAATTTTCCCATTTTTTACTTTTTAAAAAAGTTTTTTTATTTATTGGGAGGGGGAGGCAAGGAGCAGAGGGAGAGGGACAAGCAGACTCCGTGTTAAGTGCAGAGTCCGACATGGGGCTTGGTCCCATAACCCTGAGGTCATGACCTGAGCCAAAATCAAGAGTCTCATGCGTAACCACCTGAGCCACTCAGGCACCCCTCTTCTTACTTTTTAATGTGGCTACTAGAAGACTTAAAATTACACATGACTCGCGTTATATGTCTATTAGACAGTGCTGCTCTAGAGTATGGTTTTGTTTTGTTTTAAAGACTTTATCCACTTATTTGAGAGAGAGAAAAAGCCTGACCGGGGAGGGGCCCAGGGAGGGGCAGACTCCCCACTGAGCAAGGAGCCAATGCGGGCTCCATCCCAGAACCCTGGGATCATGACCTGATCCAAAGGCAGGCGCTTAACCTACTGAGCCCCCCAGGTGCCCTAGAGCCCGGTTTTGAAGGAAACCTCCCTGCTGGCTCCACTGGCCTTGAGGCCAGATGGTGCTGCTGAGCCTGGGCCCAGACACTGACTTAGAGCGGTGGTTCTTGAAGTTCGGTCCCCACAACAGCGTCACCAGGGAATTCTTAGGTTCTACCCAAGAGCTACTGAATCAGAAACTCTGAGGGTAAGGCCAGCATTCTGGGTTTGAACGAGCCCTTCAGGGACGCTGATGCAGCTGAGGTCTCAGAAGCGCTGGTTAAGAGCCACAGGGGAAGAAGCCGAGACTCACCTATGGTAGAACCAGCCTTCATTCACGGGCTTGGGACTGGCAGGTAAACTGAACAGGATGGCAAGGGCTGGCTGGGGGAGGAGGCCAGAACGCACAGGGGGCCGAGACACGGGGTGGGGGGGGCTCCGATGGGGAAATGGCGGCAGAAAGCTGCATAAGGAGCTGCTTCCAGAAGGATACAGACATGATACCACATGTATGACGTCTAAAACACATGCAAAATGACCACCAGGTCTGGACTGTAGCTACAGATGTCTGGGGTAAAAAGCACGCACAGGAGAGAGGCATACAATTGCAGCATGTGTGACAGCATGCGCAGGGAAAGGGAAAGAACTCATTTAGGATGGTGGCCCAGGGGTTTGAGAGGAGAGGGCCTATTTCTGCATTTAGTTAAGGCTTCCTGCTGCCCCCTTGGCAGCACTGATACCTTCTCTCACATTCTGTGCCAGCACATTTCCTATGCTAACTTAAACGAGCGTTATTTTTTTAATCGAGGTGAAATTCCCTTTAAATTAACCATTTAAAAGCGAGCACTTCAAAGACATTCACAATTTTGTGACACCGTGGCCTCTTTCATTCCAAAACGTTTCCATGGGCCCCAAACTCTGTACCCATGAAGTAGCCACTCCCCATTTTCCCCTCCCCCAGTCCCGGGCAGCCGCCAGTCTGTTTTCCATCTCCATGAATTTACAAACATTTCGTAGAAAGGAAGTCACACGATATGTGACCTTTGAGTCTGACTTCTTTCACTTGTCATCACGTTTTCAAGACGCCTCCATGTCATACCAGGCACCAGAACTTCACTCTTTTTTATGAGCGAATCACGTCTTATTGTGTGTCTATGCGGCAATTCGTTGATCCATTCTTCTGTCTGGAGAAACTTACATTGTTCCCGGCTGCGGTGAACAGTGCCTATGAACAGTCCTGCTCAAGTATTTGTGCATTATTCATACATGTGTGTATTGACCCTTCTCCACCTCCCCACTCCCCGGCCACGGTGAACTTCCAAATGATTGGGACCTTAAAAGCTTTTATCTTTTTCCCCCCAGAACCCTAGGCCCTGAGTTTTTCACTTAGTAGTTACTCCACTACTGCTGGTTAAAGTAAACTGAACACTTTTCCTTTTAACCGTTGTTGTTTTAAAATGGATTCGCACGTGTTCCTTATGACTAGACCCAGGGGTTGACACAGAAACACAGACGCCTGGTCATCAGCACCTAAACGGAGAGGGCAGGTCAATAATATTTGGCACGGTGTGATTTGAGGGCCTTCAAAGTGGTTCCAGTTTGTTAGTGTTTTTGCGGTGCTAGCTGCGGTAGACTGTTGCTTTAAGACCCAAAGGAGAGGGACCTGTGTCCTGCGGCCCCACTTTGGTCCTCTTCCGGCCACGCCCCGGCCACGCCCCTCCCTACAGGACCGGAAGCCCAGTCCGGGGAACAGGGACAGGGGTGTGTCCCTGCTCGCCCACGCTCCAGGGCCCTGCCTCCGCCCCACATCCCTGGCCTGCTGCCAGGGCGTGCGTGCTCCTCTTGGAGCTGTCCTTGAGAGAGCTGACTGCACGGGGCGGGGCCTGTGTGCTCCCAGGCCTAAGGGGGAGGGGGTCGTGTGCCTCAAACGGGATGGGGTGTGGTCTAGGAAGAGGGGGTGGGGGCAGCTCTTCCTATACCATGGGAGCAGGATTTAGAGGAGTCTGAGAATTCTAAATCCTTTCAGGTCATTATGGAGGTACTTATATCGTGGAAGGAGATAAATCATTCAATAAAACGTGCTGATTTCAACATTTCAAATACATAGATACATGGTATGTGGGTCCCCAGCTGAGCTCTTTTTCTGACCTTTGCAGATGTTACAAATGTTCAGGAAGTCCAGGTTAAATATCTGGTCCACCACCCCTTTCCCCCTCTTGGCTCGGGGGCAGTGGGCGGGGGCTTGCTTCTGAAAGTACTTGTTCTAATAACTCATCTTGCTAGAAGACTTGGATCTCGTCCCTAGCCCAGGCTGGAGAACAACCACCAACCACCACCCACACCTAGCCACCCCCCCCCACCCCTCCAACTGCAGTACCCTCTTTTCGCACTGGTCCCTTTGTTCTCCAGGTGTTTATACACCACACTTCTCTAATACCCCTTCTTCCCCACACAAACACCCACCTGCCGGCCGTCAGCTTGGCCAGGTGCCCCTGTGTGGAGGCCCTTTGTCCTCCGCACAATCTCTCTTTTTTAAATTATCTTTTTTATTATTATGTTCAATTAGCTAGCATATAGTACATCATTAGTTTTTGATGTAGTGTTCAATGATTCATTAGTTGTGTAGGACACCCGGTGCTTGGCACCACATGTGCCCTCCTTAATGCTCATCCCCCCCACCCCCAGCCGTTACCCCATCCCCTCACCCCCCTCCCCTTCTGAAACCCTCAGTTTGTTTCCCCACCCCCACCCCCAGAGTCCTGTCTCTCATGGTTTGTCTCCTTCTCTAATCTCTTCCCATTCAGTTTTCGCTTCCTTCCCTTACGGTCCTCTGTGCTGTTCCTCATGTTCCACGCATGAGTGAGATCCTATGATAGTTTTCTCTGCTTGACTTACGTCACTTAGCATAATCCCCTCCAGGTCCACCCATGTTGATAAAAATAGTGGGCATTCATCTCCTAACGTCTTGTTTCTTAGACAACCCTCAGGTCTGAGTTATCCGTATCTTATTTGGCTTCCCTCCCCACGTGACCAAGACAGACTGCAGAACAAGCTTTATTGAATTTATTTGCGTTGCGCATATACAGTGAAAATCACAAATGCTAAAAGAAGCTGAAAACGTGTCAGAATGCACATCCAGGCATTAAAAAAATTAACAAAACTCTGTTTTTAAGTAAGGAGGTTAACTGTGGAAAAGAAATTATTAATGGATAGCTCTCAGAGTGAGAAAAAATAACAGTGGTCCACTCTAAAGAAAGGGGGTAGGGACTAATTACCAGGGTCACCTGACTAAAGGGCGTCCACCTAAATAAACTGTTCACTATGGAAGTAGAAAGGAAATCAAACTCAATCACTCCAAAACCTAACATTATCAGAATGGCAAAGATACAGTATCAGGAAAAAGAGATGTTTTATCAAGAAAACGCAAAATCCAGCATATGACTCTACGATGTCACGTTATACCATCATCATCAAAACCAAGCCCCAAGGATTTAATTCCCTCTGGCACCTCACTGCTTCTATGTTTTTTTTTTTTTCTTATAGGAGGCAGCACCCTACTCGGAATTTAAAGGCACGGTTAGATGGCAGACACGGTGAGAGGTATAGCGAGAAGATACTTCTGGGTCTCCTAAGAAAATGAGCTAGGGCCTGTCCAGGCATCCAAGGGGAGCGCTCCCTTAGTGTTTGGTGTGTTTGGGAGATGGAATAGAGGGAAAGGACTTGGGGAACTGGCTCATTGGGGACAGGGTGTGCAGGGACCTATCCAGTCTAGTGACTTCTGAGGTGTGTGCCTTCAGGAATGAGGGGAGGGAGAAGCTTATCTGATTTCATCACCTAAAGCTTCCAGTTTGCAGAAAGTTAATTGTTCTCAGGCTTTGGGGTTGCGGTCTGGCTTTGGGCTAAAATCTTGTGAAACAGAAGCTGCTGAGGGGGAGAGACTAGAAACTGGGCTACGGGAAGGTGTCTACCTTAAAGCTGGAGTCAGGGAAAAGAGCTCTCCAGGAGCCCGGGATCGTAAGTGCTTAAAAAACAGCATATATACAGCATTCGGTATATTTCTCAGCAACTAGAGAGTCCCAATGGCCTTAGGATAAGAGGTCAAATACTGATGAGCTAACCATCTAGGGGAGCACGAGAATTGTCAAGAAATGTTCTGCCTCCTAGGGAGGTGCTCACTGCTGCGAAACTGGCAATATGGGGCGTGCGCAAAGAGAGAACGTTCTAGAAGTTGCAGGGATTCGAGGGGGGTGTGCAGGGATACTAGGGTCGTGTCTCAAAGGGCAATGGCTAACTGGGGGACTGGCTGTGCAAAACTTTTCTCGGAGACCCAGAATTTTCCGTCCCACCACCTCTTCTCAGGGCCTTTGTGAAGCTTGGAGCAGCAACCAAAGAACTGAAGCATTTAGCCAGGCTCCTGAAACCTGATGGCCAGTCCTTGGGCCAAATCATCTGGCCATTTCCATCCGAGGGAATTTATTTTATCAAGGGAAATGACCACCACCTCTCAGTCGCTCTCACAAAATGTTTTTTGCTTCCTCTCTTCTAAAGCTCGTGGTCCAGAGTGAAACATGTCCCATTGCTTTTGTAGAGAAAAGGCTGGGTTTTCAGATGTTGGCGGTGACTGTACTGAGTGAGGGTTAGGCTTTCACGGCTTTTGTTATGTTAAAATACTTACTGGCTTTAATTGTGCTTTTAAGGTGCTTTTGCTTAATAGAAAGTGGTTATAGGAAATAAATCACTACATAGCATTAATGCGACTATTGGCAACAATTCCTCCCACCGGGAGCTGTTTACTGCATGATTTCCGATATATGGGTCCAAGCTTTGGCTTTCTCCTTGGCCAGGGAGAACCAGACTGGCTCTTCCGGCTCTGCTGGTGCCTGGACCACAGCTGGGAGACTGGAAGACCGCCTGGTTTCTTTGGCCATGGCAGGCATTTGAGCTATCTTCTGATCTTTGAATCCTGCAAGAACCACAGCGAGTGACACACAAGTGGTAGGAAGCTCCAGAGACAATGGGGGAAGTGTATGGGATACAGTAAAAGTTCTTTTTTCAGGTTTCCTCGGGCTTCTAACAGTCCCGTGCATGTGGCCTGCTACGTGTGGTCTCTCGAAGGGATAAGATCTACCCTGCTCTGGCCACGGGGGCCTGGGCATGGGAAGGCCCAAGAGAAAATACCAGCCAAGCTTTGGGTGGTATAAATTGAGACCAGAGAGGAAACATAAAATATGTCATCTATTCAGTTTTTTACATTTCAAATCAGGTCACGTTATCTCTGTTTTGCCGATCCTTGTCGTGTGAAACGACTAGTAAGGACTCAGTAGATCCACCCAGTACAAGTCTGTGCTAACAAACACTACCAACTACTGTGACGGAACAGAAGACCTCCCAGTCTCCTGCTTCTACTCCTTCCTTCATCCTGCTTTACGGCTGACTGACTCAGTGACTTTGACTCAACCCACGCGCGGGGGACGCATTAGAATCACTTAGGGCTCTCTCTCTCTCTCTCTTTTTGAGCAATCAGACATTTATTTGGTCAATTAGAATTGCATTTCAGGAGACACAGATTTGGGTAAAAGCCTGACTGCTGCTTTACAACTAGAGCTCTTTTTTTTTTTTTGAGAATTTATTTATCTATTTGACAGGGAGAGCATGAGCAGTGGGAGCGGCAGGCGGAGGGAAAGGGAGAAGCAGACTCCCCGCTGAGCAGGGAGCCTGCCCTGGGGCTTGATCCCTGGGATCAAGACCTGAGCTGAAGGCAGATGCCCAACTGATGGAACCACCCAGGCGCCCCAGCTAGAGCTTTTATTTAAAACTACCAATGCCCGGGGGTGCCTGGGTGGCTCAGTTGGTTAAGCATCTGACTCTGGATTTCAGCTCAGGTCCTAATCTTAGGGTCTTGCAATCAAGCCCCGCATCAGGCTCCAGGCCTAGAGCCTGCTTAAGATTCTCTCTCTCTCTCTCCCTCTTCCCGTGCCCCTCCCTTCCATCTGCAAAATAAATAAACAAATCCTTTAAAAATATAAAAATAAATAAAAACACCAATGCCCACACCATTTCCTGAACTACAAGAATTAGAATCTTTCGCAATGGCGCCAGGGCCATCTGTAATTTTGCAAATGCTTTAAAAGCTCAGCAGGCAATTCGAATGCACAGTGGAGAACCACCTGACAGGAGCAGAGGGCCCGTGAAGTTGTTAAAAGCTATCAGCAGGCCAGGTGCCATGATTTCATGGCCAGATCACGGCTTCCTACGTTCCTGGTCTCACTTCTTCACGAAGGGGATCAAGGCAGAGGACAAAAATGATTCCGTACAAAACCACCCTCCCCTCCCCCTGCTCCTGCTGTAAAGAAAATCCCCCTGGCACACACCTGTACTGCTGAGACCACATCCTGTTCTATCCCAGCCCTGTGTTCGCTTGGCTTTCAACATCTCCCCGCCTCCCACGCCCTGCTTAGAAGGTGGAGAAGCAAGCCTCTGAAATAGTGAAAAGGAGCAATTCGACACCACTGGGCCCATATAGTGGATTATTTTAGAGTGTCCCCAGGGCTATGGAAGGTGAGAAAGTACTGCTTTGCTAAGAGCTGGAAAGGAGCTTGGTGTTTTCCTCTGGAATCACAGCCGTGGGAACATTTTAGTGAGTGATCACAACTCTGTGTCTATTCCAGCTTCCTTGATGAGGCAAAGGACTGGGAGACCCTGGGAAAGTCACACAGTGGACCCAGAGTGGTCCTCACAATTGGATTTTCCTGAAACAAGCTAATATCTCTGCCTAATGGAAGAGCCATGTGAATTACGAGGCTGATTTGGAGCAGAGGAGGGGTTGGGGAAAGACATATTTTGTCTGAAGTAGAAATTGCAGAAGTTTCCCAATATGCTGCCAGGACTTTTTTTGGAGGGGGGTTGTTTTTACCTGCTTTGGTAAACTTAGGTAGCTTCTTCTCTGCCAGCTTCTCCAGTTTATTGACATCGGAAGCAAAAGTCTTTCTGGATTGGTTTTCGATTGCAAGGCCAGCTCCCTTTAATACAACAATGAAAACAAAAACTTGTTAAGGCCTGACATGGAGGAGTGATTGGTTATTCAGAAAACCACAAGCGGCAAGCCCTGTCCTGACTATTACTAGCTCCACATTAGGCAAAAGGAAAGAGAGCGAGGGAAGGAAATAGCACTGAGAGGAACTTGGCTCAGGATTTAGGTTCACAAAACCTCAGCTGGTTCAAGTTTACCACCTTTGAGATCTGGAAGAAAAGGTGGTCTAATCATACAAACAGTGTAAACAGGTTAATGTAATTATCTAGCTTGAAAACAACCTTCTCCCTAGCACATTACCAACACTTAACAGCATGCTAACGGGGTGTGGGGATTCCGAATAAATCTTATCAAGGAATTGAAGTGAGTTCCACAGGATCTCACTTAGCAAGACTGTTGACCTCTGACTTGCACTCGTACCAGAAAGAGACACAGCTACGGGTCTTTCCAGAATTGTACAGTTTAAGCTTTTCGAATGCACCTCGCCACAACTGGTCTAAATTACTGAGTCTAGGTACCCTAGTGCATTTCCCCCGATGAAAACCTCGACCAAGGCACACTCTGCCCCTGTACGTCCTACTCCCATAAAAATACTAATGATGAAAATGAAAAAAAAAAATCTTTCAAGGAGAGTTAAACAGATCCTAATGTGATTCCTTGACAGATAGAGTGAGCAGTTAAAAGTACAGGAACTTAGACATATCTCTTGTTATGTAAATGTGATATGTTTTCTTAGGTCAGGGTTCTGCGATTTTGACAAGAGGGGCTCTCATTCCAGCACCTCCAAAGACATGGAAAATGGGATGTTGAAAGCTAGACACCATCCCGTCATCCCTGATCCACAGGTGGGACCGTTAGTCTAGTTCATCACGTAACTCTGCTTCTCGCCTGTAGGGATGGGCCTCACTAAAGCGAACCAATAGTCAAAGCCCCAGATATCAAGCATTACTTTTATAAGGTCAATCATTCTGGATGATATGGAAAGGTGCCCAGACATGAAATGTCAAATGAAAAATAGTATGTATGGTTCGATCACATTTATATCTTCTTCAATACACACATATTCGTAGGCATAAAATGCCTGTAGGGATAATTATTCAATTCTCCCCCCAGTGGTTACCTTTGGGTTTTTTTTTTTTTTTCTGTAACTTATTCCTCACTGTCCAACCGATTTCACGGAATCCTGCTCTGGAATAATAATCAGGACAGGGTTTGATGTACGGAAACTTCTCATAGTCATTACGTTTCACAAACCCTTTCAGAGCATAAAGCTGGACACGTTATTGTCTGAGTACCAAGCAAGACTCTTCCCCCGGAAGAAGCCCGCCTTGATTAGTGCACCCAGAAATGTGGGGAGCTGCGGGCTCAGCAAAGTTTCCAATGCAAGCTTAGTCAACCAACTCTAGTAACCTTCTGGAGTGTTCTGTGGGTTGCCGCAAGTTCTCCCCCGTGTCTAGGCTCTTTGGCCTCAGGCTTGGCTCCAGCTTTGTTCTTGGTTTTTGTCTCTTTCTTGGGAATTTGGACCTGGGAACTCTTCTGCTTCTGCTTTACCATGGTTATCCAAGCTGGCTCTGAGGCCGTGCAATCTGAGTGTTGGCCAAGAGCCTTCCCTGAGAAAGGAAGGAGAGCAGTTAGAATAGAAGTGGGGCAGGCAGGGTCTCGAGCTGGGCTGGAGCCCACCCACACTAATGTACCAGATGGGATCCTTGTTAATTGCCTGATGAAAATGAACAGAGATTCCATCGAAAAGGGCCCCCTTCTTTGGTGCCATCCCCACAACCTGGCAAAGCAGGAGCTCCTCGCATAGATCAGTTTGCGTACCATCCTCTGACTGGTCCCTCGCCCTCCTCGCCCTCCCTTGTCCATCCCTCTTCCCATCCCCAGATCAGGGTAGGACTGGGGTGGCCAAGTGGGCTGGGAAAACTGCCAGGAGGTCAGAGGCTCAGGCTATCGATATCATTCCTCGAAGTCCAAGGAGTATCTTATGATATTTGCCACTACATATTCCCTTATGCAATCATGTGATTACATGGGTGTGGTTCTAGGTGTGAAGACCATGGGATGGTCCATGTGAAGGTACAAAGGCTTTGAGAGAGATTAGTGCTCAAAAGATCACCTAGCTCTGGATTCTTAGGCATTTCAGGTGTGGGAAGCAGCTGTGGAAGTAAATTAAGATTTCAAGCTGAGAGTCTGAACGTAGTGTTCTGCTAATGAGTTGGCTTTTAAAAAACACATGGTGTTGTAGGGGGAGCATAATACGTGTCTAAGTATTTTGGGAAAGGTATAAGATTCTATCAAAAGGGAAGGTGCCCAGAAGGAATAGGCAGATGGTGGTGTGTCCATCACAGAATGTGGATGGATGGATGTCCCCAGGAAAGGGAAGACTCAAAATTAACCATCCCCAAATCCATCAAGCCACAAGCCAGCCCTATCAAAATGACAGCTCAGTAGGCAAGGCTAGAACAGACTTTGATCTCTAGTTCTTCCTTTCACTTGGTACCTCCTTGTCCTCCAGAAAGAGAAAGTCTCACCTGGGACCTTGTAAATGGGTTGCTTCTTGGCCATGCTTTCGGATTGGGGCCTGGTCTGTTGCTCCTCCGCAAGGTCAGATGCTGTGCCGGGGTTCTCTGCGGTGCCCTGGAGCTCCTGGGAAAAGCTTCTTTTGATTTGCTCTTCTGTGGAAGATGAAACCGGGCCCAAGGAGAGTGAAGAAAACTTTAAAAGATCATCTTGTTTCTCACTCTTGTACTTCTTCAAGAAAGGGACTTTTCTCAGGCGAACTCCAAAAATGGTTTCAACACCAGTCTCACCAGTGGATTCATCTGGATGGCTGTTATTTCGATCACCGCTCTTGAGACCTTCTCCCTTGAAGTAAGTGCCCCCCACGGTGAAGGCCTGCCTGGTAGAAGCCGTAGTGAACTTCATGGGTTTGGGATCTGGAGGCAGGGTATTCTTAAGGAGGTCTTCAGAGACTTGTCGAAATTTCCTGGTCTTGTTTGGAGAAGCTGGGCCTCCTGAGAGGGACCAGCTTCCAGGATGGCTCTCAGAGGTGGCGCCCGCAGCAGCGGCGCTCACGGAACCCGGAGGGACCTGTGGCAGGTACTCTGGCTCTGCCGACACGTGGCAAGGGTATCTGCGATGGCGAGGCTGGCGCTCCTCAGACCTGTTCCAATCTCCAGGGACGCTCGCTGGACCTGCCAAGAAAAGCCATGGCTGTAATTCAGCCCCCTCCTTGGCTTGGTGAGGGCCTCTGGAAGGCAGTGGCTCTCCAGAATGCTTCCGTATTTCAGGAGAGCTCTTAGAGGCTGAGGAGGAGACTTGCTGGTACTCGAGCTTGGCCGGTGCCATGGAAAGGTGTCTGGGGGGCACCTGCTCCTTGGAACCGCTCTGCTTCGGCTTGGTGGGGGCACTTTCTGAATGTAGGAGAACTTCCCTGGGGCCTTCCAGCCTCCCCAAGGGCTGTAAAGGGCGTGCCAGGGGCAGCAGTTTGGAAGAGATGACTCCCTCGCTACTGGCATTCTCTGGGCCCAAGAAAACTGGGTACTGGACTTTAGACCTCAACAGAGATTTGGAAAGTTGATTTGTAGATAGAGAATTAGCAGCGCTCTCCGAAAACACTTTTTCTGCCATAAACTTCACAAACGACTGGGAAGGATGCCTGGACACTGGTGGTTTCTTAGCGGATCTTTCAGCAACGGTATTCTCTATACGTGAGGACATCTCCCGAACCTTAGACCTTGATGAGAACTGGGTAGGATATTTGGAAGCCACTGGCTTCGCATACATGGCTGTCTGGGCGGCAACACTCTCAAAATTGTATGATATTTGCAGGACTCTGTATCTCCCAGGGGACTGGGAAAGCTTCTTGGAAGGCCAAGGCTCTGTAGAAGCAACCCTCTCGGTGGCAAACTTTTCTGGAGCCGCGGAGGCTTGTTGCCTGACCACTGCTTTGGTCAGGGCCTGAGAAGCCATTCTGGAGGAGAGCTGATCTGTGGAAATGCTCCTCTGGGTCAGGGAGCCGTCTGGAACCAGGAAGGCTGGTTGTTTGACCACTGCTTTTGTCAGGGCCTGAGAATGCATTCTGGGAGACAGCTGATCTGAGGAGATGCTCCTCTGGGCCACGGAGCCGTCTGGAGCCAGTAAGGCTGGTTGTTTGGCCACTGCTTTGGTCGGGGCCTGAGAAACCATTCTGGAAGATTGCTGATCTATGGAAACGCTCCTCTGGGTCAGGGAGCCGTCTGGAACCAGGAAGGCTGCTTGCTTGACCACTGCTTTGGTCGGGGCCTGAGAAGCCATTCTGGGAGGGGGCTGCTCTGTAGAAACGCTCTTCTGGGCCACGGAGCCATCTGGAGCCAGGAAGGCTGCTTGCTTGACCACTGCTTTGGTCGGGGCCTGAGAAGCCATTCTGGAAGAGAGCTGATCTGAGGAAACACTCCTCTGGGTCAAGGAGCCGTCTGAAACTAGGAAGGCTGGTTGCTTGACCACTGCTTTGGTCTTAGAAGACCTTCTGAGAGAGTGCTGCTCCATAGCAATTCTCCTTAGGGCCTCCGCACCCTCTAGAGCCTCTGAGACAGGTTGCTTGACTTTTGTACTGCCCCGGGACCTGACAGAGCATCTGGGAAGCTTTGGCTCGGCAGGGGCACTGCGTCTTTCTGGAGGCACGCTCCTTTGTTCTGGAGGAGCACTGCGTTGTTCTGGAGGCGTGCTCTGTTGTTCTGCAGGAGCACTGCTTACTTCTGGAGGCGGGCTCCGCGGCCCTGGAGGCCCGCCCTGTTGTTCGGGACGCACACTCTGTTCTGGAGGAGCACTACGTTGTTCTGGAGGCATGCTCCGTTGTTCTGGAGGACGGCTCCGTTCCGGGGGGGCGCTCGCTGATCGCCGGGAGTCGGCTCGCTTTACTGCCTGCCTCCTGGGGTTCTGAGAAGTCTTTCTGGGAGGCAGTGGAGGCAGGGGAGCTCGCGGCTCCAGAGAAATGCCCCACTCCAGAGCAGCGCTCTCTTCGCGCTCGGAGTCCTGCTGCTCGAATGATGAGCTCAACCAGGACCGGTAGACGGTTCTGGGAGATGCTGGGCCCGGCACCAGGGCAGCACCCAGGGCAAGGCCCAGGCAGGACCAGCAGCACCCTGCAGCAGAGGCGCCCACCGGCTCTGGTGGGGCAGGCTGTGGCGGGACTTTGGGCCACACGGCGGGCTGCGAGGGGTCTCTGGGCGGCAGCTCCACGGATGCGCCCTCGGTGCCATCGGCCTCTGACGTTTGCGTGCCTCTTGCATTGGTCAAGGCCTGAGTAGAGTATGTGGGGAGCAGCGGCTCCATCGAAATGACCTCCTCGATGGTGGCGGCGGTGGCCTCCAGACCCGAGAACACACTGGGCTCCGCCATGGGGTTCACGGAGGCCTGGGCAAGGCCTTGCGGATGCCAAGGCTCTGCAGGAGCTGCCGGCCTTTCTGGACCGTCGGGGACCTGTTGTGGGACCAGAGGTTGCGTGGGGGACTGAGAGTTGTGTCTGGGGAGTGGCGGTGGCTGCACCGAGGTGTTCTGGTCCACCCCAGCACTTTCTGCTCCCAGGCACACCTGCTGCTCCACGACTGGCCTCAGGACCGTCTGGGAGGGACGTCGGGGAGGCGGCATCTCCACGCAAATGCTCCCCTTGACAGCCAGGACCCGCACAGTCTCCTGGATCGCTTGCTCGGTGATGGGTTCCAGCAGCGGGTGGGAATGCGGCCTCGGAGGCAGCGGCGGCGGCAGCTCCGCAGAAGAGAGCCCAATAGTGGTAGAAATTTCTGGACTTTTGGAGACTGGTTGCTCCACCCAAGGCCTCCCGAGGTGCTTGGAAGAGATTCTGGGAGGCAGCGGCTCCGGAGGAATGTCCCACTGTGCGGCCGCGCTCTCAGGGCCCGTGGAGGTCTGTGGCTCTGCCTGAGGGCTCGACTGGGGCTGGACCGGCTTCTGGGGGGGCGCGGGCTCTGCAGGGCTGCTGCTGGGGGCGGGAGGCCTCGCCGAACCCTTGGACATTTGCTGCGGAAGGATAGGCTTTGAGAAGGACAGAGCCAGCCGCTCCACGGACACACCCCACTCTGCTGGGAGGATCTGGGAAACTGAGGCCACCTGTTGCTGGTCTGCGGGCTTCGCCGAGGCCTGGGAAGGGGGTCCGGGAGGCCCACCTCCGTCCGCGCTGCTCCACTCTTCAGCACTGTCATACTTCTCCACGTAGCCGTCAGATTCTGTGGACATTTGGTCTTCAGGCTCCCCCAAGGCCTGGGCAACAGAGGTGGGAGTCAGCAGCTCATCAGAACCGCTCGAGTTGCTGGAACTTTCTGAGTCTGAGGCTTCTTGGTCATCGTCAGGCTCCTCCAAGGGCTGGAAGGGGTGGCTAGGAGCCCGCTGCGGCTCGGACCCGCTCTCCTCCATCTCCGACGCGCTCTCTGGATCCGAGGATGCTTCCTCGGCTTCGGCATTCCCGAAGGCCCCCGCCGAGTATGTGGCGGCCAGCTGCCGCTCGGGGCTGCTCAGCTCCATAGCTGAACTCACAGATCCTGTGAAGACGTCTTGGTCATCGTGAGGCTTCCCCGAGGACTGGAGAGAACGCAGGGGGAGCAGCTGCTGCTTGGACCGGCTCTCCTCCTCTGACGGGCTGTCGGGATCCGAGGACCCGTCTCCGGCTCTGGGCTTTCTCAAGACCCAGGAAAGGCTTCTGGGAGTCAGCCTCTCGCCAGAAATGCCTCCCTCGGCCCGAGCGCTGGCCGGGCCTGAAATGCTTGCTGTGAAGGCCCGGAGAATGTTTGCGGGTGACCTTTCTCTGCAGACGGCTGGAATATCTTGAACCGACTCCATCTTCAACTTGATAGCTTGCAGATCAAAGCTGAAAGCCTCCTCCCCTTCTGACTGGGGGTGGGAGGAGTCCATAAACACTTGCGCCTCCATAGCCACCGAGAAGATGACATCCTCCGGGGTTGTAGAAAGGCTTTCCGTCCCCGATGAAAGAGGAGCTCTGGCTTCTGGTTGCTCCGCTCTGGAGGCCCCGTCCTCCCGGCCTGGTGATGGACCCCAAACCACAGATTCTGCCCGGGCTTCGGGTACAGACTGGGACACTGGGGCTTTCCTGGTGTTCAAATTGACGCCAGCCTTTCTCTTTCTCTTGCCATCTCCATCTGGAAGCGGCTCCTGGGGAGGAGTATGTTGGGCCTGCTGAGTCACGAGCTGCTCCATGACTTGTCGCTCCAGAGACAGGTTCCCGAGACGGCAGTCCCTGGCATTCTTATTGGTGGGTGGGGACCCAGCCCTCTCACTGGGGACAAGCCCTCGACTGGACGGTTTAAACCTTCTTCCTCGGGGCGCACACTCAGTCGATTCTGAAGCACTCGATCCTTGTTTGCTGCGAAGTCTCCCTTGTGCCGCTGACTCCCGGCTCTCACCCCAGGCCACACCGGCCCATGCAGCCTTGTCCACTGGCTTCTTATCCTGCGTTTCGGTTCTCTTGCTGTGTTTCAGGCTTGAGACACCTGTACCCAATAGAAATAAGGGAAAGAAAAATATGCATGCCTGGGACGTCCTAAGATCGGAGGATTCAGCCCCCACCCCGTGGGTACCTAGTCACTACCGAATCTCTTGGTATAAAGAAGCTTCTAGGCAGAACGGGGTCAGGGACTTGGCTGCTATTATCCTCTGCAGTTAGAAATGTTTACATCAAAGCGAAATCCCAATTTTATGAACGGATTGCGAGGTCGTCTCATCAACCGCCAATCAATGGTCTGGGCCACCGTTAGGTGTGAAACACGATTTTTGAACCCAAGGACACTGAATGGGTTCTATCCTCTGGGTGTAAAAGGGACAATTATTAAAAATAAATAAGAGGAAAAGATGAAAGAGAAAGTAAATTTAACTTTTACTTCCATTTCTTCTCTGTACATGTGTGTGTATGTTTCAGGACAGTTTGGTGGTTTTGTTAGTTTTCATGGAAAAACGAATTTAGGGATATCCCTTTTTTTTTTTTTAACCCGCATGTAAAATCCTTTGTAGCAAAAAATAGGAAAGAACTCTTCAACTTAATTGTGGAATTGGAATTTTGTTTTATCAAGTATCACTTGAAATTAGGTTGCTGTCAGCGGGAACCACTATCCCTACACAGACACACACACACACACACACACACACACACACACACAGATTTTTTTGCTCCAGTGCTTTGTGTGGCTTGGGGGATTTGGTAGTTGTTTGCTGCCAAGGACATCTGTCTACAGCTGCTGGAGCCCTCTTTGCCTATGGATAGGGGAACTGGTCTCACTCTTCACACAAAACCTTTTTCTCTCTACTGGAAGAGAACAGCAACCTTTAAAAAAACTAGTTTTGAGGGGCACCTGGGTGGCTCAGTGGGTTCAGCCTCTGCCTTCGGCTCAGGTCATGGTCTCAGGGTCCTGGGATCAAGCCCCGCATCGGGCTCTCTGCTCGGCGGGGAGCGTGCTTCCCCCTCTCTCTCTGCCTGCGTTTCTGTCTCTCTGCCTACTTGTGATCTCTGCCAAATAAATAAATAAAATCTTTTTTAAAAAACTAGTTTTGAGCTAATTCTGTTATTAGTGTCTGGTTCTGGAGTTCAGGGGATACGGAAGGGGGGAAATCACTGGTTGCCTCAGATATACCTTAGCCTTAGAGAGGATTAGACAAGCTTACAAACAAATAAGCAAGCACAGCACATCTCTCTGGTTGCAAATTCGTTTAGATAAAAGAGCGATCCAGGCATCATCTTTTATCTTATCCCACACCAGTGGCAAGGGTAAGAGTCGGGCAGTTTAGCTGGAGGAACCCAGACCCCCTTTGATATGCATCTTAAACCGAAAGCTCTCTGAGGGCCAGGGACAGACAGCAGCCTAGTAAATCTCATTCCATAGAGCCTGTCACGGAGCGTGCGCAATACACATTTCTGAATGAGGGTAAGTGTGCGCTAACCTGCACCGTCTCTTCTCGATTTCCATTTATCCGCTTCTCTTGGCTTGGTTGTACTCTTCTCTTCTCCAGAAGCCACTAGAAGGATGGGCTCCTCTTGCTTTGCTTTCCCCTGAAAGAGGGAAAGAAAGAGTTTCAGACCAAAGTGCTTCCCCCCAAACCCCTGCGTGGCTGCCGAAGAGGATGACCTCAGGAAAAGAAGTCCTTGATCTCCAAAGGGCTCTGCTGGGAACACAACCATACCATTAACCACAGAAATGATTCCCAGTGGCATCCATCCCCTTGCTGATCATGTTACCTACTGGAAGTGATCATTTTACCCATTGGGAGTAATTTGCCTAGAATGGAAGCTTCTGATCTCTGAGGGGTTGGCAGAAACAGCCCGAAACCCGTTGAACCACACGACAAGCCCGACGGCAGTCCTATTCGTGCTGGGTCCGAGGGCAGTCCTGTTGGTGGCAACACCGGAATTCCCAAATTTGTTCCGGCGGATCTGGAAGCCAAACTCAAAACCCATTTGGCTTCTTTTCAGGGAATTTAGTGAAAGCATAAAGTACGTCTCTCCAGCTCCAGAGAAGGAAGAGGGTTGGGGTTTCGCTGGGAAAGGAGAGAGAAAATGACGAAGGGTTCGGCCCTTCCGCTGAGAGGGTTGAAGTTGGTTTCACATAAACAAGGTTTACGGATGATTACGGGGCAGCTTTGGAAACGTCAGAGCAAAGCTGCCCTGGACAGCAGCTGGACACTGCTGCGCATGAGCCTCTGTGACGTGCCTCTGAAGACTAACGTCCTACGCCTTCTGCTCGCACTCACGGTGCCTGTGCAGACTCGCTCAGCATGGAGGGATTCGTTCTTGAGTGAATGAGGTGAGGCAGCCCTGGGTTCCAATCTCTGCTCTTGTGTTCACTCACCACGTGAGCTTGGCTGGGTTGTTCGCTAAATCTCTATGCCCACACCTGAAAATTAGGGGTGGGGGGAACCTGAGAAACTCTAAAGCAAGGAGCAAATCACAGTGGCCTTTGTGTCAAACATGGTCCTGGACCCATTTACATTCAGCCATGTCTCGGGGGAGTCACATGGAAGATGTCCTGACCTTCTGAGAGAGGGATGCCCAGGCCTTTTCTTCTTCTTTTTTTTTTCAAAAAAGATTATTATTTATTCATTTGAGACAGAGAGAGATATATATATAGAGAGAGCATGAGCAGGGGAGGGACAAAGGGAGATGGAGAAGCAGACTCCCCGCTGAGCAGGGAGCCCGATGCAGGGCTCCATCCCGGGACCCTGAGATCATGACCTGAGCCAAAAGCAGACGGTTCATGGACTGAGCCACCCAGGCGGTCTGCCTGGGCCTTTTTTTGATTAGGCTATGCAGAAGAAGAGAGTCAGAGGCTCATACTACCTTTCCTTTAGCCAACATTTGCCATCTCCCAGGTTTGTGGTGAGGCCTCCCGGTGAAAACGCATATATAGGGTTTAATGCTTAGTAATGCGCCACCTTCTGCTTGACAATCCACCAAGGAGATCCTCTCGGAGCCACCAGAGGGCACCCCGGACCTGCTGTCCTGCTGACTGTTCTTTAACTCATATTTTGTTCTCTTTCTTTTTTAGACTTTTTCTGGTTTGTTTTTTAGAGAGAGAGAGAGCACACAGGTGGGGGAAGGGGCAGAGGGAGAGGGAGAGAACCTCAAACAGACTTCTTGCTAAGCGCAGAGCCCGACGTGGGGCTCAATCCCATGATCCCAAGATGTGAACGTGAGTCAAAATCAAGAGTCGGACGCCTAACGGACCAAGCCACCGAGGCCCCCCTTGCTGTCTTTTTAAAGCTAAATTGAAGTGTCTGAGCTCAATGCAATGTGGTGGGGTGAAGAGAGTATAGGGTTGGAAGTCAAGACTGGGTTCTGGCTCCAGATCTGTTACCATCAGGGTGTGTGACCTTTGTCAACTATTTGTGCTTTAATGTCCTTCCCTATAAAAGGGTTGTAAATCCTTCAAGAGGCCTGGGAATAAACTCCATATAGGAAGACCTTTTAGTGTCTTCCAGCTCTGAATACATGCCTTAACTTATAGCCCAGAGTCACTGAAGAATTGGGTGTTTTACCCAAGTGAAACTTGCAGCTAACCGACCCATCTTTTTACACACTGACATCTTTCAGTAAATTAAAATTAAACACCAATGTTTTACCTTTTGCTAGAAATCTTCCCCAAAGATACTTCCCTCTCTTCTTAAACAGGTATCAAGAAACACAGGTAAACATTTCTTGATAACTTGGATAAATAATGAACACGATCTATCACATTGGACTGTGATAAGGTGTGGCCCTGAGGGATTTACTGAGGTGGGCAAGGTTCTGGAACCCTCTGCTCCCAAACCATTTCTGCCCCCTTTCTCTGCTATCAATGGTCACATTGCTCTGTTGTCAGATCTCCCAGTCTGGTGGCCATGTTTTTAACATAACTGACCTGCCTCGACGCAGCTCTGGCGGCTAGGAAATCACGTGACACAACTTGGGGACATCTACGAGACATTGAAAGATCTCTGGGGGTAGACCAACAGGCTTCTGGACCACGGTTGAATATCCTCCAGGAGGAGGGTGGAGTGGATTCCCAGATGCTAAGCCCAGAAGCAGTTCCTGGGGTTCAGGTCCCTGCTTCTGCTTTCTTCAGTCCCTTATGTGTAAGTTCCACATGAAGAGGACATCCCACCCGCTAGACACAAGTTTGCTCACCTCTCCAGGGAGGGGTGGGAGGTCGGCATCAAGCTTGTGCCCTTGACTTTACCATCCTGACTTAGGGCCTGGATTCCTCAAACCATACCACTCCCCTAGCAGCAGTTTGGGAAGGTCGGAACTCATCTCTTATTATATGGGAGCTTATCCCCAGGCCTCTTGAAGGACTTAGAGTGGCTTGAGGATTCTTTCTCTTCTTTTGTTTCCGGGAGTTTAAGGCCATCTTGTGTCGAGCTGCTGAGGAGTCCAAGCAGATGCTGGCTGGGCTGCTGAGACTCATGGGCAGGTAAGTGCGCCCGGGAGAGGCAATCATGGCATACATGCCCATGCACTGTGAGCAGGTGGGTCCTGGTGAGGGCTCAAAGGAGCTCTGGAGAGAGGGGGAGAAAAGGAATGGGCCAACTCCTTATGCTACCACTGGTCCCGAAAGCTGGAAACTTCTCTGGCTGAAGGGCTCCTACAGAAGAAATCCTTGGGGCGCCCGGGTGGCTCAGTCGGTGAAGCGGCTGCCTTCGGTGCAAGTTATGATCCCAGGGTTTTGGCATTGAGCCCTGCACCGGGCTCCTTGCTCGGTGGGGGGCCTGCTTCTCCCTCTGCCTGCTGCTCCTCCTGCTTGTGTACACTTGCTCTCTCTGACAAATACATAAATAAAAAGTTGCAAAAAATTAAATAAAGAAGAAATCCTTCATGAACTACTGTCCCTTGTCCTCTAACAATATTGACCCTTCTAGTCCATGGGCTCCTTAGAGGCAAAGTGCACACTTCTGCTGGGTTCCTTATAGGTGAAAAACGAGAGACAGGAAATCTGGGTCGCTTCCCTGCTTAGAAAGGATTCGGGGGCTCCCCTTTGCCCTCAGGACAGGAAATCAACCATTTAATGGAGTTTATAAAGGCAAAGGATTTGTGTTTTCTCTTGTCCCCTATGTCCTTCTGATTAACTGGAGGGTCCTGCGGGGGTGAGAGGCACAGTGTGGGTCAGGAAAATCCATCAGGGCTGTGGGGTTTCTCCATAGGAGGGCTGAGTGGAGGGGAGAAAATCAGGCCGGAAGAGGGCTTGTGTGTAATCTGCATTTGCATGTGACAAGCACTGGGTGTGATAGGCAACTGATGAATTATTGAACACTACATCCCAAAGTAATGATGTACTATATGTTGGCTAGTGGAATTTTTTTTAAAAGCTACCTTTATTTCCGGTTACTCTTGAAGCACGCCAGGCTGACGGGAGGACCCTGAGGAGCTGTGTGCCTCCATCTCCAAGGAGGTGGGGAGGAAGCCCGTCACCTTGTCCTCATTATGGCTGGCCTCCACCTCTCCAAAGTGTCTGGTTCCAGGGCTGCCAGTTCAGTTCCTCTGTAGGAGCTTCAAACTGGTCTCCGGGTATCTTGACATAGCACTCTCTACACCTCCAAGACACACCCCAGAACACATCCCACTTGTGAGCAGCTCCCAATATTTGAGTCAGGAGAGCCTCCTTGAAGGCCAAGTGATAAATCATCTCTCTCCTGGACACCAATGGCGAAGGATGTAGATTAGCAGGTGGAGGGGGCACCTGGGTGGCTCAGTGGGTTAAAGCCTCTGCCTTCAGCTCAGGTCGTGATCTCAGGGTCCTGGGATCGAGCCCCACATCAGGCTCTCTGCTCAGCAGGGAGCCTGCTTCCTCCTCTCTCTCTCTGCCTGCCTCTCTGCCTACTTGTAATCTCTGTCAAATAAATAAATAAAAATCTTTAATTAAAAAAAAAGATTAGCAGGAGGACACAATCTCCATCTCTGTTTACTTACTAGCTCATTCTAGCTCTCCACAACACCAACGGGTCACCTGTGGCATTTGCAGCTTTGACCTCTCTCCTCAATTCCCCACCACTGTCCGGTGATAACCTCAGCTACTATCTTGGTTTCAACTATGGTTCTTTTATGGCCTGGGATTCCAAAGCCTGAGGCACAACACGGTGCTAATGGGGCCAGTGAGAGATCCAGGTCCCTTCTCTGTTTGGGATTCTAGGGAAAGGGGAAGGAATGCTAGTTATTTTTGGTGGGGTGAGTCATGCAAAATTAGGAGTGGCCCCCAGGCCTGTTCTAACTTCTTCATGCAACTCTCATCCGTGAATTTAGAGAATACTTCTTCTGGGCACTGTATATTTGTTTATGTTATCTGGAGGAATTGTTCATTGAATACTTAGTGTACAGAGTAAGATCTCTTGTTTTGTGGTTCCAAAAGGTGCTCATGCTTCGGGGCAGGAGGGTCGTACAGTTCTGGTATTTGGGGACTGGATGACAACGTTATACTCCCACTAACCTCCCATGATCTGTCTCCCTGTTGTCTCTGTGCCTGTGTCTCCTGTGACTTTCTGTTGCAGACACACTGCTGGTTTGCTGTGCCTCAAACATGGCACGCGTGCCCTTCCCTCGGGGCATCCTCACTTGCTGTTCCTTCTGCCAGGCATGCTCTTCCCCCTCGTTCATGTGGCTTCCTCTCTCACTTCCTTCAGGTCTCCATACACAAGCCATCTTCTTCTTCCTGCCGATCCCTTCCCTGGCTAACCCATTCAAAACTTTATCCCTTCACCCTGACAAGTCTTCCTTGGGCACTTTGATCACTAATATACTGTGTATTTTGCTTATTTTTCTTGTTTATTGTCCATATCCCCCATGACAACTATAAACTCCATGAAGAAGGGTTTCCATTTGTTTTATTTACTACAGGATCCCTAACACCTAGAAACGTGCTGGTACATAGTAGTTGCTCAATAAATGTTTGCAGAACTGGTGCATTGATTATGTTAAAAGCTTCCACCAGACGTTGCCTGTCTGAGAAATTGCCAGAGAAATCTCTTAGGTTCAGTGTTATCATTTTACTCTTCCTGAAACCTCCCTAGCTCCACCCAAAGGTAAATGGAAAGAGTCAAAGAGGTCTGTGGCTCCAGAAACCCTAAAGGGACCCTGGGGCAACTGGCTTTCCATGAAGATGAACTTATGATGCCTAGGCAGTAAGCAAAGATACATTGAATTTAAAAGTCTTTTCACTTTGGTTGGCAACCTAAACCTTGTAGGTTAAACACTATAGACAAAAGCACTGTTTAGGGAAACTCACTTTATAGCAAAACAAAGAAATCAGGCTCAGCAAACTTCTGGCCAATGGTAGACTGAGTGTGTGCAAGACAGAGCTTAGCTGTTCGCAGCCACAGCCTATGCCAAAAGTCCATCAGACTTAAAAATAGCCACTAGTCTCCCCGTGCTTGAATGACTCTCATTAAGGAATCTCTGAGTATTAGCTCTAAACACAGACCCACAACTATCTTTGAAACGGGGCTAAAAATAAGAGAGCAAAGCCATCAAACATTCTTCCCACTGTACTGTGGCACCCCAGCTCAGGCACAGGATTCGAAACAGCCCTAAGAGGATCTCTGTTGTTGAGGTCAGAGTATGTCGTATGGGTATAGAGTATGTGTATATTTTACAATTTCCCTGAAACTCAGAAATAAATTGAATAAGCAGTTCATTAAATAAATGATTCAAATAAACTGTCTGGAACTCTGGGCAGTGGTTCTGAAAGTATGGTCTGGGATTCCCCTAACGACCAGCATCAGAATCATCTGGGGAGAGTGTTGAAAAAAATGTGTTTTAAAGGACAAATAGAGACCTGATGAATAAGCCTGTCAGGGGAGGGGCCTGACGGTGGCTCCGTGGGCTCTCCAAGTGAGTTTTCTGCGTTGTGACTCACTCTTCATTCTCTGGCGTGATGAGAAAGGCTCTCATTTTCAAACAGAAGCACAGCAAAATCCTAAATAACCCCACCAGTTGCCTCAGAACAGGAACCATCCATATCTGGATTCCCTCTGGGAAGTGAGTCCCTTTCCTGAGGCCCTACCCTTTCCTTCAGCCATATTGGTTAAGAGAAACCTAGAAGAGTCACCACAGGAGCCAACCAGAGGATTTTATGAGCTACCCAGGAAAAGCAAGCCTAATCCCTTCTTGGCAGGTTTCTACCAAAAAGTCAAGTGAAGGAAATGGGACTCCTTTCTCTACTTTTCCTTCCCCTCATGCAACCCCTGGCCTCCCTCCCTGTACTCTGAGAACTAACACACCCACTCTCTACCCGGCGCACATTTTATTAAGGAAGGACAAGATGTTTTCATTCTTTCTCCTGGGTTTTAGAGAGGAGTTAGCACAGACAGCTTCGGACTAACAGCTGGAGTTAAATGAGCTCCTTTTGCCTCAACATCCGGGAGAGGTGCCAGGCCTGGCCCCTACTAACCCAGAATCTTCCTGGGGAAGGAGGCTGGGTCAGGCCTTGGGCCAGAGAAAGGGATCCTTCAGCATTGGTTGGTAGTGGTGCCAGATACCCCTTTGTATTAGTTCAGATAAGGGCTGCTCTTCGGAAAATTAAAACACATTTCAGTTCCCCTTTTTCCCTTCTGTCAAGTTTCTAGACCCGGTGCAAAATAGTTCAGTCAATAATCCACCCTTTTGATGGTTTCTTTATCTGTTGTCTAATGCTAGGGTCTCCTCCTTTTCTTTTAACTGTTGATAAGAAACACTTGAGGGAGGCTGGAGAGCACTTTGGCCGATTCTCAGAACAAAGGAGAACCCCCATGGTTACATCTTACATGAGGGCATGAATTGGTGGCTATTTAGGCCCAGATTTCATCAACCATTGGGCCCCCAAAACTGTCATCCTGGGGGAAAGCTCCCTCTGAGACTGCCAGGGAGGTTTTGATACTGGGACGTTGGAGAGCTGTGTTCCGTGTGAGTCATTCAGCCAAAGGCTGGAAAGGCAAGTATCCACTGAAAGCTCTCCAGAAGGAGCGGCAGCTCTTGGTGGGAACAGTGGTTCTCAGTGGAAATCTTCTCTACCAAGACGTACTGACACAGGGTATGAAACCTGACATTGGCCATTGGGATTTTCATTTCCCAGGTGTGTCATGGGGCTTCTGTGCCCATTCCTGAGAATTCCTATGCAACTGTTGCTTCACTCAGAATCTCTGTTTCATAAAACCTGTTGTGGTCACGATTTTGCCAACTAGAAAGTTCTGGGAGGTGGACTTCCACATATTCCCTGCAGCCCCCGTTCTCTGCCCGTCTCAATTTCTTAACTAGTATGGAGAAGGAAGAACATGAACTTTGGAAATGAATAGGCCTGAATTTGAGGTCTTAGTCATGCCATTTATTAGTCCTTTGACCTTGGACAAGTTACCTGACCTCTTTGAGCCTCAGTTTCTATGTCTCTACAACATATCTCTATGTCTCTGAGAGGGATGATAATAATATATAATTCAGTGTGCTGTTGGAAGGATGGAATTCAACAATCCAAGGGAACTGCCTTTCACAGAAGAAAGTATCAGTAAGTGTGAGCGGCTATTGCTGTCCTGGGTGTTAGTTGAACAAATTTAGAAAGCTGCTAGAGTCCACACAGTTTGGTGAAAAGTCCTGTGAATTTAGACAGGACTCCTGGGTTTGAATCCCAGCTCTCTCTCTTTGGTTGGCCCTGTAACCTTGGCCAAAGTAATTTCATCTCTCTGAACTTTTTTTTCTCCTAAAACAATAATAATGCAATCTTCCCCCATCTATCTTATAGAGTTCCTGAGACCATCAAATGCACCTATAGACACAAAATCACTTTGTAAGCTACGAATTTCTACGCAACAGTGGTGAGGGGGGCACTATGCTCTCCTTTGCTGTATCAGAGACCGATTTGTAGATAACAAAGGTGAATTATGGAGTAGGCTGCCTGGAATAAAGAAAGAGACATGACAAGGAGGCAGCCTTACAGCCATATAAATGAACTCTTCAGCAGCCAATATGACGAGCTAACTAGGAGCTGTTTATTTTTTTTTAATTTTTTAAAAGATTTTTAAAATTTTTTTATTTGACGAACAGAGATCACAAGTAGGCTGAGAGGCAGGCAGAGAGAGAGAGAGGAGGAAGCAGACTCCCTGCTAACCAGAGAGCCCAATGTGGGGCTCAATCCCAGGACCCTGGGATCATGACCTGAGCTGAAGGCAGAAGCTTTAACCCACTGAGCCACCCAGGCGCCCCTAACTAGGAGCTGTTTAACCCCTACCATGTTCAAAAGCGACATTTGTCCTGCAGGGGAACCCTATGGGCCCAGGAGTTTAATCAGCTCAAATTTTAAGCACTAAGTAGCTGATACATCCTTTTCTCAAGAGTGAAAACTGATTGGGTTGCATATGCATGCCTTCTTTTCCACACAACTATTTTTCCCCATGAAGAACACTATTGAAGCAAAATATTCGACCTGCTCATTAGGGAATACAGAGGAAGATGAGTTGGGTTGGGAGAGTGGGAGGGGTGGGGGAAGGGCGAAGTAGGAGGATCCTTTGGTCCAAGGGTGGGCTAAAGATGGCCGGTGGGGTGGATGAGCCAGGCTCTGCTAAGGTAGACTGCCTGCTGAGGGAGCCCTGGGCTCTCGCGTCTCTCTGTGCAGGAAAAGCTGAGGTCGAGCAGAGTCACGGTGGCCTGTCAGAGCACACACGCTCCGCAGGGACACCTGTTCATCCTTAAGGCCTGTCTTGCCTGTACTCAGAGAACTGAAGCCCCTGAACTGGGACAGAGACCTGGGACGCCCCCAGAGGAAGATCACTCAGGGAAGAAATAGCAAGTTTTGCTCCACCAAAACTCAAAGGGGGAAAAATACTCAACTCTTCACTCAGGGAAATGGGGAAGGAAGAGGCGGAGATAGCAAGGTTTCCGGCAATCCTTCCTATTCTGCCCCCAGGAGTTTGAAAGAAAAAGCGAGCCTAAGGTAAAAGGTCTTCTGTGTCCTTTTAAAATTCTCTCTTTATCGCTATTTTTTGCCATTTTAATTATTATAGGTCTTAGGAGTTCTTGAAAGAGAACGTGTTTTCCTTCTGCCACCAGCAAGGGGCAGCAGCTTAGAGAGGAAAATAACGTAGGCAGCTTGGAAAGACACCCTCCCTCCCACGCCCTCGGCAGCCTGCCCCAGCTCCGCGCACCCACCCAGAGACTCAGGTATCTTTCAGTCTGACGTCCGTACTTGGATGATGTGGTTTTCCGCCTAGCTCCCTAGTTGATCCTCAGCGAAAAGGCCGTTGTAGCTGGGTTTATGGGAAAGCCTCTGAAGATAGACTACTTGGGGGTCATAATTTATGGGAAGCTTAGACTAGCATCCGGGCCAGCACATCTGGTTGGGATACTGATTACAGTTGCTTCTCGGAATGCCGTTGTTGCTGCTGTTGCTGCCACCTGCCCCCTCGTGTTCACCATGATGAACAAATGAACCAGGGAGCATGGTGGAGACAGCTGAGAAACGCTCATGCCTGGGGTGGGAGGGGTTTGACCATACCACCCAGGAATAGACTTTCTGCCTGGCAGCCCAACAGGTAACCTATTGCAAGCAAACTGAATACTTGGATTTATTAATAGAAAGTTGGTTACACCACTCTGGAAAACAGCATGGAGGTTCCTCAAAAAGTTGAAAATAGAGCTACCCTATGACCCAGCAATCGCACTACTGGGTATTTACCCTAAAGATACAAATGTAGTGACCCGAAAGGCCACATGCATGGGAATGTTTATAGCAGCAATGTCCCCAACAGCCAAACTATGGAAAGAACCTAGATGTCCATCAACAGATGAATGGATAAAGAAGAAGTGGTGTATATATATACAATAGAATACTATGCAGCCATCAAAAGAAATGAAATCTTGCTTTTTGCAATGACATGGATGGAACTAGAGGGTATTGTGCTGAGTGAAATAAGCCAATCAGAGAAAGAAAATTATCATATGATCTCACTGATATGCAGAATTTGAGAGGCAGAGTGGAGGGTGTGGGGGGTAGGGAAGGAAAAAATGAAACAAGATGGGATCAGGAGGGAGATGAACCATAAGAGACTCTTAATCTCACAAAACAAACTGAGGGTTGCTGGGGGTAGGGGGGTAGGGAGAGGGTGGTTGGGTTATGGACGTTGGGGAGGGTATGTGCTATGGTGAGTGCTGTGAAGTGTGTAAACCTGGCGATTCACAGACCTGTACCCCTGGAGCTAATAAAACATTATATGTTAATAAAAAATTTAAAAAGAAAGAAAGTTGGCTACATTCAAGCAGGGTAAATGTTTAGACTGAGGCTTAGAAATGTTGACTATAAATAATTTAACTCTATTTTTGACCTAAAAATACATAGCCTACTCAAATTCTGGAAAGAGAAAACCCTATGTCTTCAAACGTTACCTACTTCTAAAGAAAAGAATTTAAAAATATAAGAAGAAGGAAATAAGGGAATGAAAATAAGAAGGGTGCACTGGGGCACCTGGGTGGCTCAGTCCGTTAAGCGTTTGCCCTCAGCTTAGGTCATGATCTCGCGGTCCTGAGATGGAGCCCAACATTGGGATCCCTGTTTGGTGGGGCGTCTGATTCTCCCTCGCCCTCTGCCTCTGCCCCTCCCCCTGCTTGGGCTCTCTTTGTCTCTCAAATAAATAAGCAAAATCTTAAAAAAAAAA
The DNA here is from genome assembly GCF_963455335.1 of Martes martes. Taxonomy (NCBI): domain Eukaryota; kingdom Metazoa; phylum Chordata; class Mammalia; order Carnivora; family Mustelidae; genus Martes; species Martes martes. Next base: position 92,146,351 of record NC_137897.1, read on the forward strand.
AAAAAGAAAAAGAAAATGGGTACCCTAAGACAAAGCAATTAAATCCAAAAGAAGGTAGCAGTGGAGGAGCTGAAGAACAAAAGAAGATATAAGATACACAGGGGAAAAAGAACAAAATGGCAGCAGTAAGCGGTTCTTTATTAGCAATTACTACGAATGTAAATAAATTAACCCTCAAATCAAAAGACAAAAATTTTCAAGATGGATTTAAGAAATATGATTTCTTTATATGCATATACAAAAGACTCACTTTAAATCTAAAGACACAAATAAGCTGAAAGCTAAAGGATGATAAAAGATATTCTAAGCAAATAGTAACCAAAAGAGCCAGGTGGCTATACCAATATCAGACAAGATAGACTTTAACTTCAAAATTGTTATAGGAGATCAAGATAGATTGGATACACTGATAAAAGGGTCAATCCACCAGGAAGTTAGAATAATCATAAACATGTACACCCCAAACAACAGGGCCCCCCAAATACATGAAGAAAAATGGACAGAATTGAAAGGAAAAATAGTTCTACAACAGTAGTTACAGACTTCAGTATCCCATTTGCAATAGTAAATAAACTAGACAGAAGATCAATAAGGAAATAGAGGACTTGAAAGAATACTATAAGCCAAGTAAACCTAACAGATATATATAGAACATTCCATAGAGCAAGAGCATAACGCATATTATTCTTAAGTACACATGGAACATTCTTCTGGATAGACCAGATGTGAGGCCACAAAATAAGTCTTAATAATTTTTAATTATAAAATTTTATAAAATTATATCATTATATATAATAATTATATAGAATTATAATAAAATTATAAAATTTTAATAAGTTTTAAAAGATGGAAATCATATAAAACATCTTCTCTAACTACAATGGATTGAAACCAGAAAACATAAGGAAAGCCAGAAAATTCACAAATAGGTGGAAATTAAACAACACAGCCATAAGTAACCAATGGCTCAAAGAAGAAATCAAAAGGAAAGTTCAAAAATACTTTCACATGAATGAAAACTAAAACACAACATAAAGAAATGTATGTGATACAGTAAAAACAGTCCTTGGAAATGTATAGATATACATACCTATATTAACAAAGAAGAAAGGTCACAAATCAATAATCTAACTCTCCACTCTAAGGAACTAGAAGGAGAAGAGAAGACTAAACCCAAAGCTAGCAAAAGGAAAGAAATAATAAAGATTAGAGGCAGAGATAACGTAAAAGGGAATAGAGAAACAATAGAGAAAATCAATGAAACCAAAAGTGGGTTCCTTGAAAAGTAAAACAAAATCGACTAATCTTTAGCTAGATTTACTACTTTAAAAAAAGAGAAGTCACAAATTACTAAAATCAGAAGTGAAAGGAGACAATCACTAGTGACCTTACAGAAGTAAGAATTATAAGACAATACTACACATAATTGTATATCAACAAATTAGATAGCCTAGGGGAAGGGATACATTCCTAGACACACCCAATTTATCAAAATTGACCCAAGAAGAAAGAAAATCTGAATTCACCTATAACAGGTTAAGAGAATGAATCAGTAATCAAAACTTCCCAACAACAACAAAAGACCTGGAATTCTACCAAACTGAATTCTACCAAACTTTTAAGGAATAATTCACACCAATCCACACCAATAATTCACACCAATTCACACCAATTGAAACAAATATTTCAAAAACAATGGAAGAGAGAATACCCCAGTTCTGTGAGGCCAGCATTGCCATGATTCCAAAGCTAGATAAAGGTATCACAAGAAAAGCACACTATAGACTTATATCCCTCATAAAAACACATGCAAAAATGCCAGCAAACCAAATCCACCAGCCTATTAAGTCAATTGTATAGCATGACCAGTTGGGATTTATCCCAGGATTGCAAAGAGATTTGCATATGAAAATCACTCAATGTAATATACCATATTAATAAAATGAAGGAAAAAAAATAACATGATCATCCCAATGGATACCAAAAAACATATGACAAAATCCAAAACCTTTTCATGCCAAAAACACCTAACAAACTAGGGATAGAAAACATATGTGAAAAATGCATAACTAAGATCATACTCAATGGGTGAAACAGTGAAATCTTTCCCAAGATCAAGAATAAGACAAGGACGTTTGCTCTTAGCATTTTTTTTTTTTTTGCTCTTACCACTTTCATTCAACATTCTACTGGAAGTTCTAGCCAATTAGGTAAGGAAAAGAAACAAAACCATGCAAATTGGAAAGGAAGAAGTAAAACTATATCTACAAATGACACGATCTCACATGTAAAAAATTATATATGTATATATAGTTGCAGCTAATATAATTATAATAGATAGTGAGGACTTTCAAAGAGAAATGGAAACTATTTTAAAAAGAACAACAACAAAAAAAACCAAATAGAGGGTGCCTGGGTGACTCAGATGGTTAAGCATCTGCCTTTGGCTCAGGTCATGATCTCGGGGTCCTGGGATCAAGTCCTGCCTCAGGCTCCCTGCTCACTGGAGAGCCTGCTTCTCCCTCTGCCTCTCTCTCTCTCTGTCTCTCATGAATAAATAAATAAAATCTTTTAAAAAAAGGAACCAAATAGAAAATCCTAGAACTGAAAATTACAATGTTTGGGGGGAAAAATCCCGGATAGATTTTGCATTCTCATAAAAGCAGAAGAAAATACCAAGTGAATTTATACAGAGAAGTCAATAAAAAAGGCAAAATATGAAGAGAAGAAATTAAAATGTTAACAAAAAATAAAATTCTAAAGAATCCCCATAAATCTAGGAGAGCTAATAAATGAATTAATCAAAATTAAAACATACAGGATCAACACACAAAAAACACTAGGCATGAGCAATCTAAAAAGGTAATTAAGAAAACACTTCCACTCACAAAATCATCCAAAAAAAAAAAAATACTTAGGGTGCCTGGGTGGCTCAGTTCATTAAGCAACTGCTTTCGGCTCAGGTCATGATCCTGGAGTCCAAGGATCAAGTCCCACATCAGGCTCCCTGCCCAGTGAGGAGTCTGCTTCTCCCTCTGCCCCTCTCCCCTCTCATACTCTCTCTCTCTCTCTCTCTCTCTCTCTCTCTCAAATAAGTAAATAAAATCTTAAAAATCTTAAAAAAATACTTAGAAATAAGTTTAACCAAAGAGGTGTGAGACTTGTACATATAAACTACAAAACATCACCAAAAGAAATTAAAGACCTAAATAAATGAACAGTCATCACATGTTCATGAGTTGGAAGACTTAATGTTAAGATGGTGATAGTCCCCAAAGTGACCTCAAAATTCAATGCAATCCCTGTCAAAATCCCAATATGCTTTTTTAAAAAAAATTTAAGATATTATTTACTTATTTGAGAGAGAGAGAGAGCATGCGCATAAGCTGGGTGAGGAGCAGAGGGAGAAGCAGACTCCCCACTGAGCATGGAACCAAATGTGAGGCTCAATCCCAGGATCTGAGATCATGACCTGAGCTGAAGTCAGACACTTAACCCACTGAATCACCCAGGTGCCCCTCCCAATGTGCTCTTTAGAAGATATGGAAAAACTTATTGTAAAATTGATATGGAATTACAAGAGACCCCAGAAAGCCTAAACTATCTTAAAAAAAAAAAAAGAAAGGAACAGAATAGGAAGATTCTCACTTCCTGATTTTGAACCTTACTACAAAGCTACATGAATCAAGACAGAGTAGTACTGGCATAAACAGGGACATACAGATCACTGGAATAGAATTCAAAGTCTAAAAATAAATCCATTCTACTGTGGTTGACTGATTTGCGGTAAGCGTGCTAAGAACATTAAATGGAGGAAATAATAGTCTTTTCAACAAATGGTACTGGGACAACTGGATAGCCATGCACAAAAGAATGAAGTTAGACCCTATCTCATGCCATATATAAAAAAGGACTCAAAATTGATCAAAGACTTAAATATAAGAGGTAAAACTCTTAGAAGAAAACATAGGGGTAAATCTTCATGATCTTAGATTGGGCAATGATCTCTTTGACATGACACCAGAAGTACAAGTACCAAGAGAAAAAAATATCAATAAATTGGACTTCATCAAAATTAAACTATTTTTTAAAACGTTTTTCTTTTGAGAGAATTAAAAGACAACTTACAGAATAGGGGAAATATTTGCAAATCATATATCTGAAAAGGGTCTAGTATCCAGAATACGTACAAGACTCATAACTCAACAACGAAAAAAAACAAGCAACACAATTAAAAATGGGCAAAGGCCTTGAATAGACCTTTCTCCAAAGAAAGATATGCAAATGGACAATAAATACATGAAAAGATGCTTAACATTGTCAGCCACTAGAGAAATGCTAATCAAGACCACAATGAGTTACCACTTCACAGTCACAAGAATAACTATTTTTTTAAAGTGGAAAATAACAAGAGTTGGGCAACTTTTGCAGATATTGGAACCCTTACACCTAAGCAGGGGGGAATATAAAGTGGTGTAGCTGCTGGGGAAAACAGTTTGGTGGTTCCTCAAAAAGTTAAATATGGTATGCACACAAAAGACTTGAAAACAAGTGTTCAAACAAAAACTCATATATGAACCTTCGGAGAGTATTATTCATAATAACCAATAGGGAGATAGGACCCAAATGTTCATCAGTGGATGAAGAGCTCAACAAAACACAGTATATCCATATGATGGAGAGTTATTCAGCCACAAAAATGATTGAAGTACTACAACATGGTAGTACAACCTCAAAAACCTCAAAAACTTTGTACTAAGGGAAAAAGGCCATATGCAAAAGGTCATATACTGTGTGATTACATTTCTTTTTTTTTAAAGATTTTATTTATTTATTTGACAGACAGAGATCACAAGTAGGCAGAGAGGCAGGCAGAGAGAGAGGGGGAAGCAGGCTCCCTGCTGAGCACAGAGCCAGATGCTGGGCTCAATCCCAGGACCCTGGGGCCATGACCGGAGCTGAAGGCAGAGCCTTTAACCCACTGAGCCACCCTGGTGCCCCTGTGTGATTACATTTCTATGAAGTATCCAGAATGGGCAAATCCAGAGGCAGAAAGCAGATTGGTGGTTGCCAGGGGCTGAGAGGAGAGAGGAATGATACATAGGGGGCTTCTGCCTAGGGGAACCAAAACCATTCGGGAACTAGATAGTGGTGATGGTTGCACCGCGTAGTAAATGTACTTAATGCCACTGAATTGTATACTGTACCATGATAAATTTTGTTGTGTGTATTTTATCACAGTGAAAATGTTATCGTAATTCAATCCTTCTACCAAATCGGCTAATTTGTCTGATTTAGCGGTATTCTGCAGAAAATACATATAGTCTAAATCCATAAATCAGTGAGCATCCATATCCCCCTACCACCTGTCTGTGCTTTAACTTTGTTCCTAACTTGATTGCTTTTTCTTCTTATTGACACATCTAAAAAGGTTACTTCATTCCATAGGATCTTTTAGCATCAAAGCAGTTTTGTGCTAACTGACTGGCCAATGATCTTTATTATCAATTACCTTTATCTTTATTATCAATTACCTATCAATTCCCAAGGTTAATGGTTCTAAACTCTACTTCGGGATGCCTGGTGGTTCCGTTGGTTGAGCCTCTGACTTGGTTTCAGCTTCGTTCATGATCTCAGGGTTGTGGGATCGAGCCCTGGGTTGGGCTCAGCATAGGGTCTGCTTGTCCAGCTCCCTCCTGCTCTGCCCCTCTGCTCTCTCTCTCATAGATAGACACATAGATAGATAGATAGATAAAATCTTTAGAAGTCTTCTCAAGTTCAACAACAACCAATTAAATTAACCACACATTAGTTTGAGAATGGAAGTATTGATATGGGCACCATCTATTAATTTTTCAATTGTTGATGGATATTATTTGGCTGACCAACCTAGATGTATGAAATGTACATGTCAAATACTTTTTCTTATGGTTGTGTGTCTACCAAACAATACTACATGCCCCAACCTTTGAGATTTTGGCATTCGAAAACATAAAGGCTTTACTTCCACAAAAATCTCCATCGTTTTCCTCTCAAAAGAACTGAAAACATCTGCAAACTACTATTGTTTTCTGAAATACTGTCTTCCATTGCTTATAAACCAAAGTGCTGATTATTTCATTTGTAGAATTGGACAGAAAATGTAAATCACCATGCAAATCAGAAGTCAAAAATGGCTGCTCCTTTCTCAAGTGGCCCCCTAGTGCTAAGCTACAGCAGAAGAGAGCAAAAGGGGTTATGCCTCTGACCTGGATCCCCCAACCAAACCTACCACTTAGAATGTGGCTAACACTCACCTTCTTCATTGACATAATCTTGATTGGTAAAGCTTTCCTCTGTGGGATGTTAGGTGACTCCTCATCAAAAGAGGTTTCTTCAAAGTCAGCAGAGGTTGTGTGAGATCGGATCAGGGGGGGACTGCTGCTTGAGTGGCGTCGGCGCAGTGAGGGGAACTGGGAAAGAGGAGGGTAGAAGGAAAATGTTAGAACTTGTGTGCTTTCCTTCAAATTACTGGTGTTCTCTTGTTGCTTAATGGTTGAAGGACCAAAACCCCAACATGAAAAAACAAGCCATGGAAAGAATCTCCTTCCTCCCTGTCCTTGCTTTTTGACCTATGCAGACCAAAGACCAATAGGCTTGAGTCACTCTCTGGGCTGCAGCACACTTTTGCCAATCCCCAAACAAAGACAGAAACTTCGAACTGCTTGTTTGATCAAAACCAGAATTCTGGGGGTGCCTGGGTGGCTCAGTGGGTTAAAGCCTCTGCCTTCAGCTCAGGTCATGATCCCAGGGTCCTAGAATCAAGCCCCGAGTCGGGCTCTCTGCTCTGCAGGGAGCCTGCTTCCTCCTCCTCCTCCTCTCTTTCTCTCTGCCTGCCTCTCTGCCTACTTGTGATCTCTGTCAAATAAATAAATAAAATCTTTAAAAAAACAGAATTCTGGTGTTCTCTCTCTCTGATGCTAACTATAAATCTTCTTTGAGTCTGATTTTTGTTTTCATTTTGGCCCTGTCTTCAGAAGTCCGTTTCTTATGGAGGTTGAGTTTTGGGGTTAAGATCTAGGCTTGGCATCCAAACTATAATCCTTGCTCCTATCATTCCAGAAATTGTCTGGATCAGATCTTGACTCTGTTGGCTGTTTATCTTAATCCTGTCAAGATCGATCTTCTGGAATTATTAGAAAATCTATAGAACTAGCCTTGCTTAGAACTGCTTTCCTAGTTTTCCTAAGGGGATGAAATGGATCATTTGGATTTCCCTTGGACTTCAGCACACTAATTTAGTTCATTCCAATTTGAACCTCATGATACACTTGAATCTGACGTGCTGGCCTCTGCCATGGTCATTTGGATGTGGATCCAAATCTCTGATTTGATCTTTAACAAATACTGTTAAGCATCTACAGTAGGCCATACTCCATTCTAACTAAGCATTGGGCCTATAGCAATGAACAAAACAAAATCTTTCTTGTCTTGGAGCTGACATGCTTTTTTCTGTCTCCTGCTCAGGACAGATGGGTTTCAAACTCTCAAAGTCAAAGACAAGAGGCCCTGAGGAGGGTTTGTCCAAGGTTCTGCCCCTGGATCACTCCTGGCTAGTGTCTAAAGTGCCCCCTTATCACCACCAGGCCCCAATGGGGACTCTTGAGAAGTCTTGAAGCTTCACCAGTGCCAAGCCCAATTCTAATAACGATAAAGACAACTCACTTTTACTGAGAGCTTTACTCTGCTTTAATCTGTATTTTTCCTTCCTTTTGCTGGCTTTGGGTTTTGTTTGCTCTTCTCTTTCCCATTCCTTCAGGTGAAGGGTTAGGTGTTTAGGTAATTGGTTTGAAATCTTTCTCCCTGCCAGGCAGGGAGTGCCCTTCATAGATGCATGTCATGCAAATCTTGCGACGGTTCTTTGAAACACCTGCTCTTTCCAGATGGGGAAGATCGGGTCTGAGAGATGACATGACTGGCCCTAATTTCCCCACTGGCCTAGCAAGTGTCTGAAACGTCCGCTTGCCTGTGAAGCCCATGTTCTTAAGCCCTGCACACTCCTGTCTCCTAATTGTAAGAGCCAGGAAGGGGGGATGTCCCATACTCAAGTTCAGGGACTTTAAAGGCAACAACCAGAAGAGAAGGTGTGCCTCCTTCCTTAGGAAGGGCTGCAGAGGGAGCATCATGTCTGTGAGCAGTAAGAAGACTGCTTTGCAACCTTTGCAGTCTCTTACTCAATTCAATTTGATTCCACAAGAGAGTGTTCACAACCTGCCAGTACTTCTTATCTATTTGTTCTCAAACAAAAAGAACATGCAATGTCTCGGAGGGTCATCTAGGCACCCACATTCCTAACACTTCAGATAAGACAGGAGGTGAAAATCTGGTAGGGAATAAAACACCAGCTCAGCCTTGGTATTTCTAACAGAATGATATGCTGGAATTTCCTCTCCCACAATCTTCCAGCTGCTCAGAAATTCACACAATCCAGTATGGATATTGCCCCTTCGAGAACCCCAGACATTGGCCATTTCCATACTTGCTCAGGGTCTGTGCCGCACTTTGCGGGGCAGGGGTGGTCAGGACCCTCGACTTGATGCTATCAACCACCCTATCATTTAGGGTTGTGACCTTGGCACTTAAGGGAAGTCTCCCATGCAAAGGTCGATCTGGTGGTGGCTGGTTCGGGTTCCATTGACACCCTACCCTGTCTTCAGCCCTATTTCTCAGAAGAGGGACTATGGAAAAGGCCAAAGATGTGAGGACTGGGCCCAAACCAGCCATTTAAGAAAACTTGTCTTTGGGCTATTGTGACTTTCCCTAGCACCCCTCTTCGTTGTGAGAGGAAATGTGCCCAGAATCTTTACCTTTAATCTTCGTCCCCCACTTTCCCCCAAATCATCTTTCTAGAGCAATGGCATGTCTCTGCTATGAGAGTCTTTCTGTGGCTGGGACTAAGAGAAGAGGGCGAGCAGGAGGCTTCTAAGACACAGGCTTCCCCTTTCTGCAGGCGAGAAATAACCCTCTAGCATTTGGTCATGTGGCAAGAGAGTGTCGCTGTGGAGACAAGGAAAAGCTGGTCCTCATGTTCAATACCGAGGACTGGAAGCGACTTTTCCTGTTGTAGTGTGAGAGGGCGACAGCCTGCTGACCTAGGGGCTGTCTTATAGCCATAAGGTTGGTTCCACTGGTGACCATCTCAGCATTTGCTTGTCGACCCTCCATGGATAATGTAGCCCGTGGAACTTTCACACGCAATATAGACCAGAGTGAGAGATAGGGGGTCTTACAGACATGTCACAAATAAGCCCCAGTTACCTTTTGCCAAATGCAAACTATCAGCTCCTCAATGGAAAAGGGTCTCCCCGCCTTGTGTGGCCTTCTCAGTTACTCAGGGATATCTGGGTATCATCCCACCCACAAAGCTGAGAGGAGGAGGAAGGGAGCTGCTTAGGGTTTTCTCCCTGGCAATGCTTCCTGCCCCTGCCCCCCCCCCCGTGAGATTTCTAGATTAGAGCTCCAGATGGGTCTAACTGAGCAATGGTTAGGGTTATCCAGAGGTGAGACTGTTCTAAGCATATGCATAGACCCTTCTCCCTGTTGAGGCAGGCACAAATAAATGGAATATCTTAAAGCCTGGGATGTTGGAAAGACTGGGTTTTGAGGTCAACACATCCGGGTCAGAGTTCCAGGTCTACCATTTACTCTCTGGGGAAGATTGAGCAATTTCTTTAACCTCTCTGAGTCTTTATTCTATCCTCACAAGCAACAGTCTGAGGTAGATATTAATATTATACCCACTGTTGGTGGGGAAAGGAAGGCTCAGAGAGGTTAAGCAACCAGCCCAAGATCACAGAGCCAGTAAGTAGCAGAGCGAGGATTCAAGCATAGGTCTGTCCCACTCGGCTGTCATACTCAACACAATTCCACTCTATTACCTCAGCGACCTTGGAGCCCCCAATCCAGATTCCACTTCTGGGCACATATCGTGGCACAGCTCCAAACATAAGTCCAGAAACACCTCCATGCACATCACTAGTCCCAGATCTAGGCAGAGTTCTGGAAGCTTGAGATCTCTGTAGAAGAACGAAAGAACATGGTGGTTGGAATGCTTGCACATTAACCAACAGTGGGATGTCACCATCCTAAAACTTAGCTCATTCTTGGGCATGTCTAGTGAATATGCTAATGCCAGCCAACACGTTGTGCTGGGCACTAGGTCAACACATTGCGTATTTCTACATTCTCCCTTCTTTATGGTAGCCCTATGGGGCAGAATCAGCTGGGGAGCAAGGCCAAATTCCCCACTCTTTGTTTTTTGGCAGTTGGGATGGGGGGTGGGGAGGATGAAAGAGGAGGGGTCTAATCAGGCACTGATGCTTGAGTTCATGGTTACCTGTCGAGGTCTGCCTCTCTGGCGCTCTGGAGAGGGGCAGATTCTATGCACTGATATTTCAGGCTCAGGATCCAACATGAAGATGCTGTCATGGGACAGGGCTTTGCTGCCCATGCTGCTCCTGGCCCTGAACAGGAAGGAAAAGGTCTCATAAGAGCAGCCCAAGGGTCATAGGAACTGAAGACACGGGTAGATCCATAGCATGACATACCAGACACCTCAGAAAGGGGGCAAGGAGGCACATGGGCTGACAGAGAAGGTTTACCATGAGATAGTAAGTGAAAAAATAAGAAATAGTATGGTCTCATTTAATATATATAACCAAGGGCTCCTGGGTGGTTCAGTCAGTTAAGCATCTGCCTTTGGCTCAGGCATGGTCCCGGGGTCCTGGGATCCAGCCCCACATCGGGCTCCCTGCTCAACGGGGAGTCTGCTTCTCCCTCTGTCCCTCCCCCCACTTGTGTGTGCTCTCTCTCTTTCGCTCAAATAAACAAATAATTAAATAAATTATATATATGTGTGTATATATTATATATATATATGTGTGTGCATATATATGTATATTACATACATATGTAGTTTATGTTCATAGATAGCCACCAAATAATTAGGCAGTTCCCTCTGGGAAATGGCACTAGGGGCAGGGGGAGGAACCTTAATTTCCTACTTTATGTAATTCTGTATAATTTTGATTTTTTAAATTATCAACACATAGCTTCTTTATATAATGGTTTTGAGTTATGGTTTACATACCATACAATTCACCCATTTCAAGTATACATAGCGGCAACAGGAATGGGAGGGAAGTGAAATGGGAGGGAAGACCCTAAGTCTTTCTGTTATTAAGCTAAGAGTCATAAAATATCTTTCACACCCAAATTTCTCTCTAGTGGTTTTGTTTTTATTTAAAATATCAAACATCTGCCCAGATACTGGAGACTCTCATTCACTAGATATTTTCCTCTTTCGCACAAGGGTTCTGGGATACATCTGTCCAATTTTCAAAGCCATCTTAGGCACCCATCCCCACAACCCCACCACCAGCTTGCTAAACCCAGAAGGAAATACCTTCTGACTGGGAAATAAGCCAGGTTGATGACAGTTAAGTGCTAAGGCAAATCAGGGAAAAGTTAGAAACAAATGAAAAGCTGAAGGCATGAAAGACTCCTTTTGGAATGTGGGAATATATCTGACCTGTTAAAAATTTCAACCAAAGATATCACAAGAAAAGAAAACGACAGACTAATATTTCTTACAAAAGAGGTGTAAGAATCTTCAATAAAATACTAATAATCTGAATGCAGCAACATAAAGAATTATACACTATTAACCAAGCAGAACTTGCAAGAAATGTAATGTTATCTTATATGTGAAAATCAATTAACGTAATACACCATATCAACAGAATAAAAACAAAAACCATGTAGTGATTTCAATAGATACAGAAAAAGCATTTGTAAAATCCAAATACATAATAAACACACTTATGATAAATACACTCAACCTTGACAGAGGACATCTGTGAGAAACTCTCAGGTAATGTCACGCTTAATGATGAAACACTGAATGTTTTCTCCCTCAGAGCAGGAAGAAAGAAGACAAGGTGTCTGCTGTTGCCACTTCAATTCAACATTGTACTGAGGGTTCTAGCCAGGGCAATTAGGTAAGAAAATTAAATAAAAGGCATCCATATTGGACAGGAAGAAATGAAATTATCTCTAATCATAGATGACACAATCTTGTGTATAAAACTCTAAGGAGGGGCGCCTGGGTGGCTCAGTGGGTTAAACCTCTGCTTTCGGCTCAGGTCATGATCCCAGGGTCCTGGGGTCGAGCCCCACATCAGGCTCTCTGCTCAGCAGGGAGCCTGCTTCCTCCTCTCTCTCTGCATGCCCCTCTGCCTACTTGTGATCTCTGTCTGTCAAATAAATAAATAAAATCTTTAAAAAGAAAAAAAAATAAAATAAAACTCCTAAAGAATCCAATAAAAACTACTAGAACTAATAAATGAGTTCAGCAAAGTTGGAGGATAAAAGACCAATATACAACAATTGATTGTCTTTCTATATACTGGCAATGAAGAACCTGGAAATGAAATGACAAAAACACTTCCAATTTTCAACCTTTACAAATAACATCAATAAGAATAAAATGCTTAGGAACAAATTTAATGAAAAGTGTGTAAAAATTATACTCTGAGCACTCTAAAACACTGATGAAAGAAAATTAAAGAAGAAAACCTAAGTAAACGAAAAAGCAACCTATGCTCAAGGCTCGAAAGACTCAATCTTGTCAAGATGGCAACAGTCCACAAGCTGATCTACAGATTTAATGTGATTACTATTGAAATTCCAGCTGTCTTTTTTATTTTCTTTGGCAGAAGTGGACCAGGATGATCCTTAAATTCATAGTGAAATGCAAGGGGCCACAAACTGATAAAACAATCTTGAAGAAGAAGAACAAAGTTGGAGAACTCATACTTGCCAATTTCAAAACTTAATACAAAGCTGCCATAATCAAGACAGTGTGGTACTGGCATGAGGATAGATATATAGATCAATGGAATAGAACTAAGAGTCCAGAAATCAACTCATTCATCTATGGTTAATTGATTTGGAAAAAGTGTGCCAAGACTGTTCAATGGGGAAAGAAGAGTTTTTTTTCAACAAATGTTGCTGAGATAACTGGATAGATACATATAGGAGGGAGAAGTTAGACCCTATCTCATACCGTATATAAACACAAACTCAAGATGGATCAAAGACCTAAATAGAAGAGTTAAAACTCTGAGAAGAAAATATTGGGGGGATATATCTTCATGACCTGAATTTGGCAATGGATTCTTAGACTATGACTCCAAAAGCTTAAGCAATTGAAGAAAAAAATAAATAAATGGATTTGATCAGAATTAAGCTTTGAAGGATACTAGCAAGAAAGTGAAAGGACAACACACATAAAGGGGGGGACCTTTGCAGATTGTATAACTTTTTTTAAAGATTATTTATTTATGTATTTCAGAGAGAGAGAGAGAAAGTGAGTGAGAGAGAACAGAATGGAGGGAGGAGGGGCAGAGGGAAAGGGAGGAGCAGACTCCCCCCTCCAATCAGGAAGCCCAATGTGGGACCCAATCCCAGAACCCTGGGATCATGACCTGAGCTGAAGGAAGATGCTTCACTGACTGAGCCACCCAGGGGACCCTGCAGATTGTATATTTGATAAGGGATTCATATTTAGAATACATGAGGAACTCTTACAATTCAATAATAAAAAGATAAATAACCCAATTTTTTAAATGGGCAAAGGATCTCAATAGATATTTCTCTAAAGAAGATATACAGATAGCCAACAAGCATGGGAAAAGATGCTCGACCATTATTCGCCAATCAGGAAATATAAATCCAAAACATAATGAGATGCTCCTTCAGACCCACCAGAATGGCTAGAAACAAAAACTCAGATAGTAACAAGTGTTGGCAAGGTTGGGGAGAAACGGGAACCCCCATGCACTGCTGGTGGAAATGTAAAATGGGGCAGGCATTTAGAAAAACCATTTAATGGTTCCTTAAAAACTTAAACCTTTAATTACCATATGACCCAATACACTCCTAGGTGTATACCCAAGAGAAATAAAAACATATATCCGTCCAAAAACTTGTATGCAAATGTTCATAGCAGCATTCTCCATAATAGCCAAAGGATAGAAACACCTAAGTATCTATCATCTGATGAACAGATAAAATGTGGTGTATTTGTACTCTGGAATACTATTCAGCAGTATGAAGAAATTACCTATTGGACTCATGCTACCACCTGGATGACCCTGGAAAACAAAAACATGCTTAGGGAAACAAGCCAGTCACAAAAGACCACATACTGTATGATACCATTTATAGGAAGTATCCAGAATAAACAAATTGAGAGAGACAGAAACTAGATAAGTGATCACCTTGGGCTCAAATGGGGATAGGGAAGAATGGGGGCTGACTGCTAATGGGTACATGATTTCTTTTACGAAGGGGTGGAAATGTTTTTAAATTAGATAAAATAATTGTTTGAAATTTCATATACTTTTTTTGCACATATTACCTTCATTATGAAACATTTACTGTAATACATATAGGTTAGTGCTTTAGAAAATAATCTTTTTTTTTCTCCCTTAAGTAAGGCTCCATGCCCAACATGGCTCTTGAACTCATGACCCTGGGATCAAGGGTTGTGTGCTCTACTGAGCCAGCCAGGAGTCCCTAAAAAATAATCTTTTTTTTTTTTAGAGAAAGAGAGAGCAAGAATGAGTAGCAGGGCAGGGGGCAGAAGGAGAGAGAGAATCTTAAGCAGGCTCCATGCCCAGTGTGGAGCCTGTTCCAGGGCTCAATCTCACGACCCTGAGATCATGACCTGAGCTGAAATCAAGAGTCCAACATTCAACTGACCGAGGCACCCAGGTGCCCCCCTAAAAAAACAATCTGTAAATGGCACCCAGAGTAGCAGTTCGGGCTCTGTAGGACCAGTACCCACCCCATCATCGTGAGCCCGTCTGGCTGTGGGACGTGCGCATGGCTAGATCTGATCACGACACACTCTGAGGACAATCTGGTATTATGGGGATTAAAATGGCACCCATACTAAGGTGGCTTGTGGGTCCACAAGAAGAGAGGAGGCAGATGTCTTTGTATTACCCACTTTTTCCCTGTAAAACTCTGCTACCCAGGTGGCTCTGGTGGTGAGGACAACATGCTCTGTCTTATTAAAATGGCAGTCCTGCAGAAAATTCACAGGACTCTTATTAAACGCTTAATGATGACACATGACTGATGCGGCATTGAGAGAGCAATGTTCCCAGACCCTCTCTAGACACACTTTCCCTCATTTTGCGCACAGAGATGCTGTCATTCACTGTTGCTCTATGACCTGCCAGCTCAAATCAGGCCTGGGACCAGTATCGTGGTCCCACAGATGTCCCAGCCTTAGGACCATCTGTGACTACCTGGCCTCCCCTGCTTTGGGCAGAAAATCTGCAAGGAAATCTTGGGCCATGGGTGGGCTTAGAAACCGTCATTTCCAGCCAGAGTGCAGCTGCTGAAGTGGCTCTGTAGAGCTTGACCCTCCCTGAACCAAGGATTCCTGTAGCTCCGGCTGTGGCCATGTTTGTCAGAAACTGAATCGCCCACCTGCTGAACCTATCTAGCACCTACCGATTGGCTTCCTGGGGGCAAGAGGAAGCAAATGCATCCAAAACTCCAAACAAAACCTTGGCCTTAATTAAAGGCAATAAAGTGCATTACATCAGCACCCATTTAAAAAAAAAGTCAAGGGCACCTTGACTTTTGGCTCAGTTGGTTAAGCGATTGCCTTCGGCTCAGGTCATGATCCCGCAGTCCAGGGACGGAGTCCCACATTGGGCTCCCAGCTCCATGGGGAGTCTGCTTCTCCCTTTGACCTTCTCCCCTCTCATCCTCTCTCTCACTCTCTCTCTTTCTCAAATAAATAAATAAAATCTTTTTAAAAGTATCAAAATGGCAGCGTAAGATCTCTCTACTTTATCAAATAGAGCTTAATACAGTCTTAGAAATGGATACTGGTCCTATTGTATAGGCGAGGGGAGGACTGGATTTACATTTTGTTAGCTTCCATGGATAGAGGCTGATTTTTCTTCCCAACTCCTGAGTGAGATTCTCCAAGGTTTTCCCCCTAACACGTGAAGCAAGTGACTGGGGTCAGGGGTGATTGTCAGTACTCCTACACTATACTCTTAATTAATTTACGCTCCTTGCCCTCTCCCCACCCCCCCAAAAAAACACCTATTTCAGACCCTTAGAAAAACACTCTTCCTCATATATAAATTATTTCACACACTTCCATTCACCCCCACCTCTCCTTCTTCCTGTCCCCCCACTCCCTCCTGTCCTCCTCACAATCTGCAAGCTGTGCATGCATCTGTCTTCTTAGTGTGGAGAATGCATAAGAACCAATTGGCCACTTTGGAGGCAGAGGGACAAGTAGGAAGGGGGAAACCCAAAACTTTAGTGGAGATGGCCCTTGCCAATTCGTAGAGACAACACAGAGTAGACCCAGACTCCCCTCTACCCTCCTCCCTGCTCTGGTCTATATCATGGCATGATTTGTGAGGTATGATACAAGCCTCTCTGTCCAAAACCATCCTCCCACCAGCAAAGCTATCTGAAATTCCTCACAGTCAACCCACTTATGAAGGACCTCCTGAAGGAGACCAAGGTGCTGTCAGGTTTGCTGACTGTCCCATTTCCAGCAGCACAGGTGAGCTTGGTGGGCAGCACAGATAAGTCTGGAATGTTTGGGCCAGGCGAACAGGCCAAAGGGGAACTGCACAGTGGGGGAAGCTGATGGAACCAGGAACACCTAGGGGTACTGGATGGTCAGATACGGAAATGGGGACATCACAGATGAAAAGTGGGACAGGAGTGGCCGAGAAACGGTCTTCCCCATTCTGGGACCAGTTAGAGCATCTCCCTCTCCCCATCCCCACAACCTGCCTGTCTCCTGGGATGTTGCCTGATCCTTTCTTTGTTTGTTTTTACAGTAACACAAGTGATTTCAGGCTAGACTGGCTTCAGCATCTGAGATCTGAATCCCACATTAGGAGATGGAATTGCAGATCTATAGTCTGAGGGCCGGGCAGGCAAACCAGGCTTAGCTGCCTGCAGGAGGCAGGCTGCCTTTACTGTAATGAATGGAGGGAGGCCTCCAGCTCCTCGCTAGGGAGACACCTCGTGGGGCAAGTTCCTTCAGCTGTGACACAGGAGGGCCACCCTGGTCTGTCTGTAGCCAGTGCTCTCAGGGTCAGGGTCGTGCAGCTGCCCACCTACTGAGCCACGTGCCCCAACAATAAGCATTGGTGTGAGCATGGAGAAAGGCCCCCAGGCCCTGGCCACCCCAGGCAGTGACTGCCACCCACTGGCCCTTACCTGGCCTCGGCGCGCTGACCTTCCCGAACCAGCTTCAGAGAAGAGATGTTAATACTGCCGCTGGACAAGCTTGCCTTTAGCCTCCTCCCTCCCCGGGCACCTTCCGGCTCTTTCTTCTTCTTCTTGCCAAAGAAGTTCTTGAAGGCTTTGAATTTGGATTTCTTCTTTACTGGAAGTTAAGGAACAAAAGCGAGGCAAAGTGTGACAGTGGAAGGGAAGATGGGGAGGAAATGGGGCCTTTGGGACAGGAACAAGGACTGTGATCCCAGGTGGCCTGCAGACTTGGTTTTCCCCCACCACCCCACTCCGTACCCTTCCCCGGGCCCACAACACTGTGACACCATGCGTATGGCCTGCTCCCTTTTTCATAACTCCATAGGACTAAGTGTCTGAGTCTCTGGGGGAGATTTCCTGACCCAAGAAATTCACTCATCTATAGCAATTACTGAGCCCACCTAAGCACAGGTCACCCCCCCATTTCACATGAGCTTCTACATGCAAGAAAGCCCCTCAGAACCCCTGGAGTTGCAGGTGAAATCTGGGACTGGTCAGCTTTGTGTGCTGAAAGGATGCAGATCTGCGAAGTAAGGGCTGTCCGGGCAGTGCAGTCAGGGAAGCCGTCCTCAAGGAGGGGATTTGGGAGCAAGGGAGAGGGCTTGGAATTGGGAAGAAAGGGCCATGGGGCAAAGAAGCTGCCCGTGCAAAAGGCATGACAGAATCAGATACCAAAGTGTTTTGCAAGGAGTGCATGCGTGCATGTGTGAGTGACTGTGTGCATGTGTGAATGCGTGTGTGTCTGCATGGGTGCATGCATGCGTGCGCCATGTGCACTGTGTGTGTTCTTTCATTATTGCTGTTTTGTCTGGATTAGCTACCGCCCTCTGAACCTGCAAATAATTGCAAGTTTGCTCTATCTGCGTGAACCACCAGGGCAGAAGTGAGGCATGGGAGCTTTAAATGTTCCCAAGGCTCTGTTTGGTCATTTCTTAGTTTCCTAACAAACACATGTGTCTTTACTGGGGCTCAGAAGAAGAGGGGCAAGGAGAGGGGAGCGCGTATTGCATTCTTCTGAGGGAAGAAGTCAGCTCTGACTGCTTTCACATGCAATAATTTACCAGCGTAGGTGTCTCATCCGAATTCCCAACAGTCTGGTCTCTGAAAGGCCTCTTGTCAACACAGCAATGCTGCACTGGCAGGCAACGGCCCAGGCAAGGGAGTTGCCAATGGGGCAGCCATTACAAGGCTTAGCGGTGTAACAGAGAGTACCACCCAAGAGTCACAACAGTCTGGAATCCTCGACTTGGCTCTATGAACAATTAGCTCGGTGACTTTGGGTAAGTCATTCAACCTCCTGGAAGGAAGGAGGGCAATGAAGGGATCACACAAATCAACATCTCCCAAAGTGTGTTCAGAGGGCTATCATTGGTCTATTGAATGAGAAAGGGATCTGCAGGCCAGTCATTCTGAGAAATGCTGGATTAAGCAAAGTTTAGGTCTCTGCTTTCCAATAAGACTTTTCTGGAACTTCAACATGCCTGTGTGAACAGTGATGCTCTAAGATACTGGGCAGCCATGTTGTCTCCCAAAATCATGTCAGCAAAATATCTGGCAAAACACACTTTGGGAAATGCTGAACTAGGGTTCCTTCTAGTTTGGAATCCTATGGCCTACAAGAAAGTTTTCTACACTTCAAGGCCTACCTTCAGGCCAATGTCCACCAATCACAAAAATCAGCCCTTCTCTCTGCATGCCTAAAACTTGACTGTTGGCCTTTCAAGTTTTACATCTGAATGCTCTCTAGTCTTCCCATCCATCCACCAATCCATCCATCCATCCATCCACCAATCCATCCATCCATCCATCCATCCATCCATCCATCCATCCACCAGTCCATGAATCCATCCATACATCCGTCCATATATCCACCAACCAATCCATCCATCTATCCATCCACCCATCCACCCACCAATCCATCTATTCGTCCATCCATCCACCCACCAATCCATCTATCATCCACCCATCCATCCATCTATCCATTCAACCATCCATCCATCCATCCATCCATCCACCCATCCACCAATCCATCCATCTATCCATCCATCCATCCATCCATCCATCCACCAATCCATCCATCCATCCATCCATCCATCCATCCATCCATCCACCAGTCCATGAATCCATCCATACATCCGTCCATATATCCACCCACCAATCCTTCCATCTATTCATCCATCCATCCACCCACCAATCCATCTATCCATCCATCCACCCATCTATCCATCCATCTATCTATCCATCCATCCATCCATCCATTCACCAGTCCATCCATCCATTCACCAGCCCATCCATCCATCTATCCACCCACCAATCCATCCATCCATCCTTCCATCCATCCATCCATTCACCAGCCCATCCATCCATCCATCCATCCATCCACCCACCAATCCATCCATCCATCCATCCATCCATCCATCCATCCACCAATCCATCCATCTATCCATCCATCCATCCATCCATCCATCCACCTATCCATCCATCTATCTATCCATCCATCCACCAATCCAACCATCCATCCATTTATCCACCCACCAATCCATCCATCCATCCACTAATCCATCCATCTATCCATTAATCCATCCATCCACCAGTCCATCCATCCATCCACCAGTCCAACCATCCATCCATCCATCCACCCACCCACCAATTCATCCTTCTATCCATCCATCCCCAATCCACCCATCCATCCATACACCAATCCTTCCATCCAACAAATATTTAAGACCAAACACTTACTATGCTTTGGGTATCAATGAGGAAGGAATAAGATACACTTCTGTGTCTTAGCTACCACCCCCCACATCAAGGCTGTAGGCAGGCCCTTTTCCACATCCCCTTCAGCAACCAGCACCATGAAAGGCATACACCCAAGGGACATCTGTCACTTCCCTTAAATTGAAGTCACCAAGCAGAGTCATCCTTAAGCATCCAATAATTTAAACACTGGCCCTTGTCAGGGTTCATATAAGTTGTAAAAAGTGTAGGTAAAGAGCTTAGCATAGGATCTGGCATGGTGCAAGTGCTAGTAACTGTGAGCGAGTACTAGGGAATCAATAATCACTCATTTCTTTAAAAAACTGTTTGTTTGTTTGTTTGTTTTCACATAAACTCAAAGCCCAATATGGGGCTTCAACTCACAACCCTGAGATCAACACATTGCATACTCTATCCACAGAGTCAACCAGGTGCCCCAATAATTACTTGTTTATTAAGGCCAGAGTCAATTATATCTGGACAATTGGTCTATCAGTTCTATTTATCTGTAGATAAGGAGAAGCAGCCCCATATCTATCAATCAATAGTGATCTATACAGTATAATGATTAGAAGCAGAAGCTGGCATGGGGTGGGGCAATGCAAGAAGACAGAGGACTGTGTGCTTGATAACCTCTGCTTAAGTAATTCCTGTTTGGGATGGGTTGGGCCATTTCTCATCTACCAGGATGTATCTAAATAGGGTCATGATGGGGACCAACTTGGCAATTCTACCTGCAGATAGAAAGATTAAAACACGAAGACACTGAAAGAAACACATTTTTTTCAAGTTTCCTTCTGTAATTTTTTTTCAGGAAAAATTCAATGAATTTCTATAATGATAAATTATTTAGAAAGATGTTGGAGGTGGCTCAAAAATGATTGAGAGTTATTCTACTGTACTGATTGCTACGATCCAGTCTTTGCTGGAAAAGATTTATCAACTGGATCTCTTGGGGGAAATGCCCTTATCTGTAGTATATGTGTATTTCTCTGGTGTAAAAGTCCCTGCCAGTTTTCACCCAGAACCAAGTCAGATTTACTGATTCTTGACGGGTGGTCTCCTTCCATTTTTCTAAAAGAGGAACAACTTTATGCTCAGAGTGTTTAGAAACATATTGGTTGTTGCCCCTCTTGCTTCAAAATCCCCGACTAGATGGGAGGAGGGCAAACCTGCTTTTCACAAACCAGGGAAGGCAGAGAGGAGAGCATCAGCAGCTAGTAGCTGCACTTATGATGCAATCTACAAACATTTAATAATTGAACAAAAAACACCTCTAATAAACATTTGGTCTCTAAAACTGAATGTACCAAGCATAATCATTGTATGGGCAGACAAAATTAGGCACCAACACCTTTTTATGTCCCTAAATCAGCAAAATGACTAGTGACTTTAGAACTCTACCAGGGACTAGCATTAATGATGCATGTATTTCAATTTCCGTCCCCCTCCCCCAGTTTTCTATTTTTGCTGACCAAAACCAACCTATTTTCCCATGAGGATCCAAAATACCTTAAGTACTGTGTATCTCTTTCAACCCTGGGCATTAGAAGGAAAACAACGTTTCCATTCATCCCTGTGGGATAGCTCTGAGTATTGGGGCTGGACCAGGTTGGGGGGATGGGGTGGGGGGTAAGAGCTTTGTTGGCAGAGATGGTTTTGGCCTGGGAGACTCCGGAGCCCCAACCCCATGTGTGGAGATGGGCCCTGGGAAGTAGCTACCAGTCCAGAAACGGTCCACACGTTATGTTTCCTGAAACCCCACCGAACTCTGAGACAGTTGCCCTATATTGGAGAGTATGAATTGCCTTTCAAGCTCTTTTTTGCAAAAAGAGTGTCTTTAAATCATCAGCAGCTGATCCCTGTCTAGGCTGGTTTTCAAAAGTTGCTGTAGTCCCAAAGGCTAGATAAACTTAAGCAGCCGGTAGACGTAGAGGTCGCAGCCCACGTTTGTATCCAGCAATGTTTATGTAGGTCACCTCCACACCAGGGAACTTGTGCCCCCTTCCCCCGGCCCCCAGGCACTGCAGTAGTGGGCAGTGAGGTGCCCACTGCCAGCTTCTGGAATTTTCCTATAACAAAGCCACTGAATTCCCTGTCCAAGTCCAAGGACTACTTATTCCCAAACAGGCAGGAGCTCTCAACATCCTCATCCAAAGAGGACAATGTATCACATGCCACAACAAAACACAGTTAACTCCAATGAAGAAATCATCGCTTCTGGGTCGTATATTTGCTTATCCACCACGCACACAGGCAGCCCACCTGGATTGAACTTGATAGGCTTTAAAAATGCATCACATGACAGTGACTTTGTTCTCTTGCATCGCTGCTTAGAAAGAAAACATTCCTAACTGGCCTTTCTCTCCATCAACCTCCAAACAGCCACACTATCCTCTGGCCAGCAACAACTAGCTCTAAAAACATACCCAACTGTCTGGGCTTTTAAACAACAAAATCTTGCAAACAGAGAAAAGGCATTTCCTTACCTTCACTCTTCATCAAGACGTACTGCATTGCCACCTTCTTTTGTAGCCATCTGTCTAGCTCATATCCAGAACAATAGGTCAGTTGGTTTGGTAGGGGGCTGCCTTGGTGAAGAGACCCATCATTCCTTTTTTTAAAATCCATTCATTGATTGAATATTTGTGGTATCTAAAGTCCCTCTCTCTCTCTGAGACCCAGTACTAAACAATGGTGACACGGAAACGAAGACCCAGGCCCTGCCCTCAAGGATCCATGCCCCAGGTTCAACATCCCCCCCACATCAGCCCCACATCAGCAGTAAAATCAGGCTCTAGGAAGCCACAAGAAGTTTCCATTTTGTTCTTCCAAATCAAGTCTTCCACATCACGCTCTACTTCAATAAAAATTGAAAACAGGGCGCCTGGGTGGCTCAGTGGGTTAAGTCTCTGCCTTTGGCTCATGTCATGATCTCAGGATCCTGGGATCGAGTCCCGCATTGGGCTCTCTGCTTGGCAGGGAGCCTGCTTCCTCCTCTCTCTCTGCCTGCCTCTCTGCCTACTTGTGATCTCTCTGTGTCAAATAAATAAATAAAATCTTTTTAAAAAATTTGAAAACAACCCCGTGAACTGTTGCATTTAGTCCTATCTTTAAATTCAACGTCTTATTTTATGCCTGATGGTTCCTTTGCAGTGGTGGGGATGGGGGGTGTCAATGAGGTTTATCATTGTCTAGTGACTTTTGCCTCACTGAACTGATATTCACTCACAGTCACATATCAGTCCTAGATGGCCCCACAATTTAGGGAATGGGCACATGTCTGAGTAAATTTTACAAAAAGAAGTTTTGTAAATTGAGTCCCACTTAACAGAGGCCTATGGTGACATCTTTTGTTTGTAGTCCCTCTTTATTCTTCAAACCACAAATTTGTCTGTTGGTTAAATCTGGATTATATCTACAGTAAAACCTCAGTTGAATCTCTCAGATCATGGTTCTGCTCCAATTTTTTTTTCTGATTAAGCAGAAATACTTTTCCTGCCTTAGTAAGTAGAAACTGGTAACCATCCCCAAAATAGATTACAGGGTCTCAGACAAACCTTGTGACATCAGAGTTGGACTCCCCCAAAAAAGAGACCAAAAAAATTGCAAAGTAAATGCGGACTGAGTCTAATGTTATTAGAAATTTGATAGGAACTTGCTTGCTTGTGACTTCATTTTTTTCCTAAGGCTTAAACACAGTAAACAAATCTAGTTCTAGTTGGCAAGATTCCACTGGGCTACTTACCCTCATCATTGGCCTCCAGAACTTCCAGACTTCCAGAAAATTCACTAAGGGATTCAGCCATAGTAGGATCACTAAAGGAAAATATTGAGTGAAAAAGCAAAAGATCATCACTTGATATCCTGGGCATAACACACTCATTTTACCTTACTCATTATCCTTCCATTAGATTCTTAAACCATTCAAGAAAAGCCAGACAAAAAGAATTGCCATGAGAGAGAACTACCCTTCTTTAAAAAAAAAGATCATGACTTCATGTATATGAAATGTCTAGAACAGGCAAATACACAGACATATACATGCAAAAATTCATCACTGCATCATTTTAAATAGCCCAAAATGGGAAGCCATCCAAGTGACCATCAAAAGGCTAATTCTCCCATGACTCTGATTCTATGTCATGGGAGAATCACCCGTCTCCACCAGTACAGATAATCAATTGAGCATCAACTGTAAATTTTCCCTTCAATCTAACCTTCTAGCAAAAGCTTGGGGTGGCTGACAGGTCTAGGGAAACCTGTCTGTGGATAACCAGATCATTAAAAATCAATACTGAAATTTTTTATGGGAGTTTATGTGGATTGGGGAGTGGGAATCTGAGCAGCACCCTAGCCCAGACAAAGGATGCTATATTCATGGGAAGCTATAGAGAGGCGGGCAGAGACTGGCCTCATAAGAAATCCCCCAAGTGTCTTGATCTGACTAGCTGAAGGACCATCAAGTGGGGGTTAGGTATTTTCTGCAGTCCCTTCCCCACCCCCGATCTGCTCAGCCCCCAGACATAATCAAACTGCCATTGCTGTCTCGTGGATGGATTCCAGCCGGGTCCTGTCCTGCCCCCAGCCACATGCGCCCCCACCCCCCACCCATACATCTCCGGAAGTAGAGAGGGATGCCCGTGGGCTCTGAGGTTAAGGCCAACTTGAGAGGTCACCAGCAAGAGTGACTGAGGCCTTGGAAAGCGAATGCTTCCAAACCACGGTGAGGGCTGACAGGGCCCTGTGGTCAAGATGGCTTCAGACCCTCTCACTTTGAAGTTCTGTGATTTCCCAGGGTGTGTGTTCTTTCTTACCGTGGTGAGTAATAAACCCAACTCGTTCGATGACAGGTGTGTCTCGGCCGGCCTTGGCTGAAAAGTATTGACACTATGTTCAAGTCATTCAAACTCTATGAACCAATATCACAGTTCTGCCTGCAGATTACTTAATCCCAAGCCCATACAATGCTCACAAATTCTCTCTCTCTCTCTCTCTCTCACACACACACACACACACACACACACGTTCCACCTGGAGATTTGGGAGGAGCAAAGGGATGGAGAAATTCAGAATTGCCTCAGAAATTCCAAGGGAGGACTGGAGAATTCCTTGGGCCAGCGGCAATTCACACCATGGGTGAGTTCCTATGCCAGTTTAAAAACATACCAGCACCCCCTTGCCCAAGACTAAGGAAGGCTTTTTAGACACTGGGGAAATAAACTCTTTCTGAGTTTTGGAGAAGTCCATAGAAAAGGAACATGTTTTCCAAATTACCAGGCCGTGGTCCTGGTTATTGTCCTTAACCCAACACTGGCAGGGGCAGAAGACAGCGAAGCAACAACCAAAGAGAAAAGTACAGAAGCCAAGAGGGAGAACAAAGAAAGAGGACATCTTGGCAGTATCTGAATCCCTTAGAGCACTTAATAGAATTACTCGATTTGACTAACTCTCAAGGGTAGACCCGTCTCCCATCCTTCCTGGCACCCTTACCTCACCCTCTTAAGTGAATCCCAAGGGCCCTGTAGACAACACCACCATCAGCTGAACTGTCTCCCTGTCTCAACCACCCACCCAACCAACAAACCACCACAGCGAAACATACATGCCTCCACTTGATTTGAAATTCTCTTCCCGTTACCACCCCATTTCTCTCTGTCTCTTTTAAGAAAAACTTAAAAGTTGTGTCATCTATACTTACTATCCTTATGTCTTCACTTCTTAGTCTCCTGGGCTCAGAGAGTGAATTCAGGCTTCCGACTCAGAGAGTGAATCCAGGCTTCCAACCCAAACTCCTTCCAAAGGACTCTACCAAAAGGGTTCTTACTGAATGCCACAGTGGGTTCCCAGACTTCCCAGCAACAGGTGACACTCCCTCTTTTTTGTATAATTTTATCTCTTTGCCTTTTTGACCATCATACTCCCTGATTTTCCTCCAACCTCATTGGCTGATTCTTCTCAAACTCCTTTGCTTTATCTTTCTCCTCTCCCTGGATCTGAAATGTTGTAGCCCTTAAAGCCTCTGTCCTTGGCCCTCTTTATCTGTGACCTCTTCCTTGGTAGAAACCTGAACGTGAGCCACCACTGCAAGCCACATGTGTCATTGCAGAATTCCTAGTTAGTCACATTTCAAAAAGCAAAAGAAAACGGGGCAGGGAGTTACTTTGACCTCAGTAGAGCCCAAACATTATCATATTTTATTTAACTTAATAGAATAGTGGCTCGACAGGTAATCATCATAAAACTAATAGCAAGGGGATATTTTACGTTCTTTTTTATTTTTCGTGCTAAGTCTTTGAAATCCAGTTAACATCTCACACATATGGCTCATCTCAATTCAAGCTGGTCAATTTCAAGAGCTCGACGGTCCCATGTGACTAGTGGCTACCACATCCTAAATGATCTCGTTCCGATTTGAAGTACCATCTATACACCTCTGTACTACATAGCCCTATAACCAACTGCCAAGCCAACATCTGCGTGGAACTCTTGCTTCCCCTCATACTCACTTTTCCCCCTACCCCGGTTTTCTCCAGCTCTGAAAAATGCCACTAACCAAATGCTCAGACTGAAATTTGGGAGCTCTTGATTCCTCTGTTTTCCATCCTATGCCACATCTAATCCAACAGCAAACCTTGGGAGTCCTCCTTGCACGTATTTCTGGAATCCGTCCACCTCTGGCCACGTCTGAGCCACCATTATCTGGTTGCTGCATCGTGGCAATGACCTAATCCATCTCCTGGCTTCCATTTTTGCCTCCTTACTTTCTACACGGTGGCCATGTTAGTCCTACCAGCCCCCTGCTCGAAACCCCCCAGCGGCTTGCCAGCATGCTCAAAGTCTCAGCTCCTTACCCACCCCCACCCCCGGACTTTATGTGATCTGGCCCCACGCTCGTGCCCTCCTGACCGCCAATCCTGCCACCCCCCTCCTTCCTCCCTCTGCTGCAGCCTCACTGGCCTTCTCACCCAACACACCCAGCCCCTTTTGATCTCAGGACCTTCGCACTTGCTGCTCCCTTTGCCCGGAGGGCTCTTTCCCTGGCTAGTTCCATGGCTGGCTCCTTTGTAGCTTTCAAGTCAGCTCAGATGTTCCCTCCCAGAGAAGACCTCCATGACTATCCTGGCTGGAGACTATCCTTGTTTCTCTCCATCACATGGTTCTTTATTAACACCTTTACAGCCCTCAGTGGTACTTAAAATCATATTCTATAGTAATTCACTTGTTTCTTGTCTGTCTTCTCTAGTAGAAGGTAAATTCCATAAGGTCAGGGACCTTGTGTATTTTGCCCATCACTGGATCTCCCAGCCCCTAGAACGGTACCCAGCACACAGCAGGCACTCAATAAATGTTTGGTGCACGAATGCCTCAATTCAGTAAAAGAAGGAGAAGTAACACAGGAGCCATCTTTGTGGTCAGAAATTTCTTAGAAGTAGAGGCGTGCTATAGGAGCACTTATTCAGGGGGAGGGATCCCCTTGTTTTCCCAGCTGTGCAGGGCCTTCCTTCTCTCTTAGTGAGGTGGGGCCTGCTCCTAGGTTGTTCGTCTATGCAGAACCAAGCACTCTCGGGCCCCTCCTGTGCTCAGTGTAGAGAATGTACTCCTACGTGTCCCAGCCACAAGAATCCTGGGTGTGGAGCCCTATTCAGCTGGGCTAAGCCTAGAACCTCACAGAGGAAGCTTCAGGAACAGATACCCTGCCTCCTCCTACCTAACAGCCCTCCACCACGGGCAAAAGTCCTTTCCACTCGCCCTCGGGCTGACCTTATTAACCAGAGCTTTGCTTCCCAAGTACCCTCCTCACAGAGGCATCATTGTATTTCTTTTTTTTAAATTTTTTTTATTTATTTGAGAGAGAGAGAGTGAGAGAGAGAGCATGAGAGGGGAGACGGTCAGAGGGAGAAGCTCCCCATGGAGCTGGGAGCCCGATGTGGGACTCAACCCTGGGATTCCAGGATCATGACCTGAGCCAAAGGCAGTCGCTCAACCAACTGAGCCATCCAGGCGCCCATCGTTGTATTTGTTTCACATGTCTCAGGACAGCTAATATAAATCTAAGGTGTATTGGTTCCTTCATTATACCAAGCCTCTTTTTTAAGAGCGGCCTTTGCGCCACCTCCTCTGCCCTATACTTTTGTGTATGATACTTAGCAAAAACTGCTATCATTTCATTGGTATCTCAAAAAAGTCACAATGTTTGGTCTCAGATACCAGCTTGACCGTGAGCCTTCCTGGTTTCAACTAGTTCATCAACTTCCTGCTTCCGGCAGGATGGGAGCCAAGTCCTTGACTCTCGAAGTCCTCAGCAATCTGGTGTCCCCTGCCCCCCTTCCGTTGTACTAGAAGTCCACCCCCCACTCATACCCTCAAATCCAAAATTACCCGTCATTCCCCAGATGTACCATATGCTGTCAGTTCAGTGCTCTGTCCACTTGGCCTAGAATGTCAACTCTGTCATCCCCACATCCTTAAAATCCTACCCTTTCCTCCAGACCCAGCTCACAGGTCACCACCCACGCCCCATGCTCGTGGCCCTTTGTGCACGCTTCCATCCCACCTGATGTCTCCTTGAAGACAAGGACCACGTCTTGCCTCTGTCACCAACACCTAGAACGAGGCCAGGCGCACAGAAGGCGCTCATTGCGTGTTTTTCTGGATGGGTGAACACAAGAGCAGGGAGTAGGAGGTGCTGCCCCGACAAACTGGAAATCGGTAGGGAAAGCGGTCCCCTTTTTTAAACACGCTGGGACAATACAAAACATGCTGTGGGTTAAAATCCCCTCAGCATGAAATCCACGAAAAAGCTGGCAAGTTGAATAGGGAAAGATGAAATAAAGGACATTTTTTATCCAGTAAATGAGAGGCCTTCAGAACCACTTCCAGGGAGCGTAAAGTCATGTAATAACGGTCGTCAGGAAGCCTGGCCCAGCAGGGATATAAAGTTTCATTATCGGTCATCGTTTAAACGCTTGTCTGCCCTTGGCCAACCCTGGAGGCTTAGGTCTCACAGTTCTTTTTTGCTTCTCAGACTGTCTGACTTGAGGGCTAAACAAGGGCTCTAGGGGGGAGAAAAGGAGAGAAACCACAAGGGACTAAGGCCTGTCTTCCAAGGTCGTTGAAATTTTTTAACCACAGCCTAGTTCAAGTTCAAGGGTTCAGCAGATTTTGCTTGACAGCTTTGCCGCCTTCCCAGCGTGGGGAATGCTAATGGAAAGCAGCTGGCCTCATTTTGTAGAAAATAATCGGGTAGGCTGAAACACTTTTTGGAAGTAGAGTCTGTGGTGGGAAATCTAAGTGGGCATGCCCCGTCTGGGTGGGCCTAGCCTAATCAGGTAAGCTCTTTTTAAAAAGCGTGTCCAGAGGTCAGATAGAGAAGTTAGAGAGATTCGAAGCCATGGGAGACACTCTCCTGTTGGGTTTGAAGGAACAAACTGCTATGTCATGGGGTGTGAGGACCATGGGGCAGGGCCTAGCAGGTGGCCCCCAGTAGCTGAGAACAAGCCTCAGAGTACCTCAGCCCTACCATCTCCAATGCCTAAATTCTGCCACCCACCAGCCCATTCAGAAGAAAAGCTCTGACTTCAGATGAGTCCTCGGCCACAGCTGAGGCCCTGATGTACACAGTGCCAGGAAACCTGACTCCCAAACACCAGGAGGGGGTACGTCCCTGTTGTGCGAGACCTGGAAACGCAGATGACCTGTTACACAGCAATAGAAAATGAATACAAGTCAACTCTAGTTGAGGAAGGAGGCAGAAGCAGGGTAGGTTTAGAGACACAGAAGATGAAACACAGAACTTGGTAAGCAGCCCTCGGGATTTTCTGCTCCCTTCCTCCAGCCCAGTTAGCTCTAGAACTTCTGCTTGCCTATATCCTGGGTGGAGGGAAACAATCCTGATGGCCATTTAGTCTGGCTCAGAGAGCCCTTGGCTGGAGAGCTGCCTGAAGCAGGAAGTGCCGCATGGCTTTAAAGGGGGGGAGCCTTAGGCCCCCTTCAGTGACATCTTCAGTGACTTCCACAAAGCAATGCCTCTGAGTGCCCGAAGGTGTCAGGAGGAAGACAGACGAGGGATAGATGGTCACTTCTCTACACTCCACACCCTCGCCTACAGGCGTATGACCACCACAACTGTCAAACAGATGTCTAAGCATGATCTAGGGGACTCCTGCTGAGGACACCTGCTCTAGAAAAATTGTCACCCGGGCCTTTCTCCCACTCGAGGAGGCCAGAGAAAAATGCAAGCCTGCCACCCTCCACATCCCTACCATATATAGGGAAGTCTATTTCAGGAATACCTCTTAGCACCCTGATCATCAGCCTGGGAGCGTAGAGCCTTGTCCCAGAGACTGGAGGTGGCCCCAAAAAACCAGGTGTCTCGGCGGGAAGACCGCTCAGAATTTTTGTGGAGATACGTCCCACCACCAGAAGAGAACAAGAGGAAAGATTGCACCCCTCCCCCGCTATCTTAGGGGAGCAGCTACAACAGCTGCCCTGGATTGCAACTTCTCCTCCTCCTCCTCTTCTTCTTCCTTCTTTTTCCTTCTTTGTGCCTTGTCCTCCTCCCAGGCTTCCATTTAAAAGCTCTTTACCTTGCCTCCATGTCTGCTTTTCCTCCCTCCCCATTGCGCCCCCCCGCGGCCCCCCGAATAAACCAGTAGAAGCTCAGAAAGACCCAACTCAGGCCACCCCTAACACCTTCGATCCTCCAAATGTAAATGTAAAAAGCTTGGCCGGAAAGGTTCTTTCCGCCATCTGTCCAGTGGCCCCAGAGCCTAGCTGATGGGGAGTCTCATTATGTCTAGTCAGGCCACATATCCTAGGATTAAAGTCTCTGTTCTTGCAGTCAGGGGCAAGTGATATTACACAGTTAGCCTTGTGTTAATGAAATTGTGGAGCCCTACTCCGTGCCAGGTAAGCACTGTGAAAACCGGTTTTACATGCATTCTTTACCAAAGCCTCACAACAGCCCTGTGAGCTGGTCACTGTTATGTCCATCCCCGTTTCCCAGATGGGGAAACTGAGTCTCACTGACGTGAGGTCATCTGTACAAGGTCGCACAGAGAATAATAGAACTAGGACTCAAACCCAGTTCTGGAAGATTCCAGGGAGCCCGAAGTTCGACCACCACCCTCTCCTTCCTCCGAACTCGGCAAAAGCTGATAAACATTAAATGCACCCCCCACTCCTGCCCCCAAAGAATCTCACATGCTGGCCTATGACAGGACCCAAAACTAGGACAACTAGCTGGGTCACCCTCAGCCCCTAACATCTGGGTCAAGATTCATGGGCCAGTTTAACAACAAAGAATCCTGCCTCCAACGGCTCACTAGCCACACGTATTGCAATGAGCTTTCACACATACTAAAGGGGACACGTCTGTTGCATGGGCCCCTGGGCTGCCAGGCTGGAGTAGGGTACCAGCCAGGGGAGCAGGAAGCATGGGGGCCCTGGGAGACTCAGGGGAGAGCCAGCATTGAGTCAAGGGGCCCCAAGGATGGATTTCACAGCTTCAAGTGTGTGTTGGGCGCCAAGGGCTCTACACCCGACCTCTCTGTCAGCGCTCAAGCCCATCCCAAGTAGAGTGTGTCTGTGGCTTTTTATTTTATGAGGTATTTGCTGCAGTTGGTATTATTACAGCTCCTAGCGGTCCATAATCCATCAGTCTGGGAGGGGGGGTGAAAACTCTCCAAGGGGGGGAAGGAAGGCACAAGAAGAAAGGAGGTGGTGGCCCTGGCGCAGGGTGTGAGCTCTCCAGGGCTGGTCGGAGCCTGTGGGCTACAGCCCAGAGGCTTCCTGACCTTTGAATTCGAAAGACCCCTAGAAAATGAGACACAGGTAGTCATTTTTTGCAAGGGGTGGGGGAGGAAGTAGGGGAGCTAAAGGAGGGAGAAAACCAGGCCCCAGGAATATGCCCCCCCATGCCAAGCTGCACCATCTGTACCTTTGGCGAAGGCAACTTATAGCTTTTTGGTTTCATTTTAAGGCCCTTGAAGCCCACAGGGTGGGGGCCAGGGGAAGCAATCTCAACTTTGCCTTGTGGTTATGATAACTAGCCCTGGCCTCCCAGTTCTGAAGGGCAGGGAACAGAGGTCTCTGGACACACTGTGCCTTAACGGGGAGGCGGTGGGGCCTGGGGTGGGGAAGGTTGCTGTCCCCAAAGGGTATGTTCCCCCTGAAATAAAGATGCACCCAAGAAGCTGAGAGCCCTGGCCATTCTCGATCAAGGAGATATCTGAGAGCCCGAGACCCCAGATTTCCTTAGCCCTTAACCCCACAGACAGCCCTATAGCCAGGCAGAGGCAGCTGTGCACTTAGAGTCACAGGAAGAGTTACCCGAAGGTTCCCTGATCCCCAAATCTCTCCTTTTCCCCTAGCCATGGCATTGCCTGCTCTTTCCACATGGCCTTGAATCCCCACCATTGGAATCACTCCCTCTGAACCAGGCCACAAAGTCAGAACTGTCTTTCCCAAGGCCCCTCTCTTTGCTACCCCAAAGTCTTTTTGCAGACCTACTATGGGTTCGGAGTTGCAGTGATGAAATACAGAAGTTAGCACCTGCGGGACAGTTAATGTGGGCACACATCAGCTCATTCAATCCTATGAGGTGGGTACTATTGATTTCTGATCCTCCCCATTCTGTGGGGAGGATCCCAAAAGGCTAAGTAACTGCCCAGGGTCACGGGCAAGTCCACAGGCAAGGCGAAGTCGTCTGACTCCAGGGCCCATGTGTTCTACATAAAATTACCCACTCCCCGCTGACGAGAAACAAGCGCACGTGGAAGATTTGAGAACTGTCACTGAGTAGGAATCAGAAGGCCTGGGTCCTGATTCTGCCCTTCCAACAGATTACCTTTGTGGCCTCAGTTCCCACACTTGTAAAGTGAGGAGGTGAAACTAAATTATCACGTGCTCTCTTATGACGTTTTTATGACAAGGACCCGAAGGCTAAACTCTAGAGTATGACTACATAGAAGAGAGGTCTGTAGGCCCCAAGAGTCTGGGAATAGGAAGCCTGAATGTGCATTGCCAAGGTGGGGAGGGGAATAGAAAAACTAGGCCAGAGAGCTAAGATCTCGAAGTCAAAGAACAAGGGAAGGTGAGAGGGAAGGGAAAGAGCAGGTGGAAGAATCCGGGAATGGAAAGTGTGTAGCCGCAGAAAGTTCTAGAAGGTGATTTTGTGGGTGGCTCCCTTTAAAGTAGCACAAGGCTGGAGGAATCATGAAAGGCCTGAGAGATGAGACCCACCTTAAGACGGGCCTTTGCTGGGCAGAATAGTTTGTTGTCAGCTTGAGCGCTGAGGCACTTACTTGAAAGTCAGCATAGGTGAGTTGGGGGTGGAGGTGGGGGCAGGGAGCCAGATGACAGCCACAGACCCTGGGCCACCAGAAAGAGCCTGAGAACCCTAGCCCAGGAAGATATGCTCGGGACAATGAGGCATGGCATCCCCTGCTCCCCTTACATCCCTTTTGCCCCAGGGTCAAGTCTGCTCTCACACCTGATTGTCCCACCTCTTTGGTCCAGTGCCTACAAAAGAAGCTAGAAGCTCCTGGACCAATACCAACGGGCCACGGGAAGAGGTGCTGGGACCGGGGACACCAGACGGCAACCGACTGGAAAATACAGTGGCCCAGAGCCTGGCGCTATTCCAGACACCAGGAGGACAGAGAAGGTGGGGATCTCCTGAAGGAGGGCCTGGAGTCAGGCCAGGCCAGAAGGCTGCTAGTTGAGGAGGGGAGAAAAGCCCAGATGGCCAAGGGCAGAATAAAGATTCCCCGTTCCCTTCTCCTGTGTTCACTTCTGGCCACAGAAGCAAAGAGGAGCCCAACGCAGTTTTCTCAAGACATTCTCACACCCGTTCGTTCCCTCCCCCCCCCCCCCCCGCCATGAGGTTCCCTGGCAGGGAAAGGAACAGGGTTGCCATTTGGAAGAAGTCAGTGAGGTGTGCAAAGCTCTTCCCAGTAGGGTCACCACCTCAGGGGAAAGGAGAGTGGCAGTGAGAAACTGGAGAGCAGCTATCTCCCAAGTTTCCTTAAAATTGAAGAATTTTGGGTCAAAATGGCCTAGGAGAAGAAGGCTCACTGAGGGGAGCACCTGGGAGGAGCACTACAGTGGGGGCGGGAGACATCTGGCCCCTCCCCACCAAGGACGCCACTCTGTTGCCCACTTGAGAGTGACAGAGAAGGACCCGGCCAGCATCTAAGGAATGAAGGAGACACTGTGTGCAAAAGAGCACCGTGCCCGGGACAAAGGAAGAACTCACTGAACAATAGGTTTTTTAAAACAACTACAACAGGTAGGGATTTGGGTGTGAGAAATGGGCTTGAATCAACATCCTGTCTGTCAAACATGGATGCTTGGGCCCTCCTCAGCCCCAGGGACTCTCATTCCTCATTGGCGGCAGCGGGCCCAGAGACCTGCTTGCTTTCTAAGCTCCCAGGCAATCCTGAGGTAGAGGGTCCAGGCAACCCCCTTGAAGGAAACACTGCTGTGAATCACATGGGATACTGGGCATGACTGGAGCAGAAAAGCCAAAGTGGGAAGCCATAAGACATCGATGGCAGGACCGAATGGTGAAGAAAAAGCAACCTGAATGATATCTAGAGAGGACTGTGACCACAAAGGAAGGTATTTAGTCCTTCTAATAAACATCTCCAAAACTTGACCCTCCAATGAGGCCCACAGCAATTTTTGGAGAGTTGATGTCCCAGCTCTGCTATTAATGAGCCCTGAGGCCTAGGCACGTTGGGTGCTTTCTCTGGGCCTGTTTTCTCACCTGAGAACTAAAGGATTCAATTAGACTTGGAGTCTAGGATTCCTTTTAGCCTGGGCATTCTAGGATTTTATGATTCATTGAGATAATTGATGAAAATGCCCAGTACATCCCTGGAGAGGCCAGAGAGGCCCATCTAAGCCCAGCTTGAGTTGGCCAAGAGGGGACCAGCCTTCAGAACAGACCCTTCAGAATCCTGTCAATATTTTCAGAAAACTCTCCTACTTTCTGATTGTTTAGAAACGATTTTTAGAAAACAATTTTTTTCTTTTCTTTGTCTTTCACTTAAAGATTATTTATTTATTTGAGAGAGAGCAAGCAAGAGAGAGAAAGCGAGAGAGAGAGAGTGCATAGAGGGAGAGGGAGAAGCAGACTCCCCACTGAGCAGGGAGCCCAACGTGGGGCTTGATCCCAGGACCCTGAGATCATGACCTGAGTTGAAGGCAGATGCTTAACTGACTGAGCCACCCAGCTACCCGCTAAGCTATTTTTTTTCCATTTAAAAAAGCAGAGGCTGTGGAAAACAGTAGGGAGTTTCCTTAAAAAAAAAATCAAAATAGAATTACCATATGATCTGTATTTACACTACTGGGTATTTACCCAAATAAAATGAAAGCACCAATTTGAAAAGCTACATGCACCCCTATGTTTATTGCAGCGTTATTTACAATAGCCAAGACATGGAAGTACCCCAAGTGTCCATCAAGAAATGAATGAATAATGAAAATGTAGTATCTATATCTATATATACATATATGTGTGTGTGTGTGTGTGTGTGTGTGTATATATAAAATACTCAGCTGTAAAAGAATGAAATCTTGCCATTTGCAAGAACACGGATGGACCTAGAGGGTGTAATGCCAAGTGAAATAAGTCAGAGAAAGACAAATACCATGTGATTTCACTCATATGTGGAATTTAAGGAACAAAGCAAATGAATAAACAAAGAAAAAACGAGACAAAAAATCAGGCTCTTAAATACAGAGAACAAACTTGATTGACAGAGGGAAGGTGGGTAGGGAAATAGAGGGAATTCAGAGCACACCTATCACGATGATCCTTGAGTAACATACAGAATTGTTGAATCACTATATTGTACACTTGAAACTAATATAACACTGTATGTTAATTACACTTCAGTTTCAAAAAACAACAAAATAATTGCACAGGGTTGCGGGAGATTTGACTTAAACTTCCCCACTCATTCTTTCTGCCCCTTCAAAAAATGTATTTTTGAAATCTTTTCAAGTCAGAAACCCATCCCTATGGGGTAGCTAACTACCTCATGCCAGAGACCTTCCTGCTTTCTCCGAGTCTGAAAGAGAGAACATAGGCCATCTCTGCATGAAATAAGGTCTTAGGTCTTTGACACTTGGGCTTCTGAAGCCACGGGCACAGTGGAAACATTCCTCACATGTCAAAGTAAAACTATCTTCTTCAAAAACAGGGGATGGAAGCTTCGTGGGGATCTCCCCCCACTTCACTCCCTTAGAGGGCTTCTGGAGACACACTGTAGGTAGCACACATGAATAGGGAACTCACATAGAAAGCTCTGTCCGTGTGCTTTATGCAAACTCAGGGGGAGCAGACTCTTCTACCTCCTCTTCTGGGCTCTGCTTAACCTGTGGGTAGGCAGACGCACCCTGGCTCCCAGGGCCCTTTCCTTTCCCCAACCCCACGGACATCAGAGGAGACTCCCCCTTTGACTTACTTTTCTCTCCATTCGTCCAGAACGCTTGAGCTTAGGGAAAAGGGAGATCTGAAGCAGTGAGAGCTGATGCAGGGTAGGGAACTAACATGACCCATAGCTTATAGGATAGGCCGGTCCTTGGCCGTTGAGGTCCGCAGGACAGAAAATAAGAGATAATGACCCTATTGACGGAAAAATGCAACATGACTTGAGCAGTCTTTAGTAGTAATATTTTGTGAGATACAGTGCCTGCTGGTTTGTTGCTCTTTCCTAATCCATATCTAGACGTTCCCATGCCCTGTATCTCTTCTTTTTCTCCCCTCTTGTTTCCATTCCTCATTTTGAACATCTCCCTTCTTTGCTTTAGCGGATAAATGAATTATATTGTTATAATCTTGTCGTGTTTGTAACAGGGAATACAGCTTCAAATGTTCAAATCAGATGAGTGAAATGGTTTATGTTTCTACTTTCAAAAGAAAAGTCAAGTAAGTTGCTTTAATAGTATGGCGACCTTTGTTGATTTTTTTTCCCTTTTAGCCTTGGCCCCAATAGATGAAACTCTTCCTCTCCCTATCAGGCTCTGAGCCTTTTAAAGGACAGAAATGCAAACTAATAATGATTTTCACAAGCTGTGTGACCTGGGACAAATTGTGTAATTTCTCCATGCCTCAGTTTCCTTAGCCATGAAATGAATCTGTCTTGGGACAGAATTTGGGAAGTGGAGGGAGTAGGTAGTTTGAAGGTATGGTGGTCACAATATCATGTCTTTCTGCAACGTTCTTGATTCTGTGATTCAGTAGTGTCCGTGCAGACCTTCCTTTCTTGCAGAAAGAGAAATCTGGCACCTTGACCTTCTGAAGAGGAAGGATAATGTAGTTGCAAAAGGGTTAGGCTGTGGAGCTACACAAATCTAGCTTTGAATCCTGCCCCTTGTCGATTAGTTGCTGGTGATCTGGGGCAAGTCAGTGAGCTGTTCAAAACCTAAACTTCCTTATCCGTGAGGTGGGGCTAAGGGTAGTGCCTTCATCCTACACCACCTGTGAGGACTCATTCATTTTGGAACTGTTTGTTGGGCACCTGCTGTGCGCTAAGAGATCAGACCAGTGCTCAGGAAAGAGGAGGGTCCTGTTCTCACAGGCGATTTGGTAACTAACTCATAGAGACCTCTCGGCATGGGGCATCACACACAGTCAGCCCTCAGGACCTGTTAGCTATTCTCATCATCATTCTCATCCCATGGCATTGATGACCTGTGTCCCCTGTTCTCTGTCGCTCTCCCCAAAAGTATGGGATGAGACTTCCTGCAGTTAGCTATACTCTCTCCGGTGGCCCCTGGTGGCGGGCTTTGTAAAATGGCCGTGGCATTGACGCTGGGGCCCGGTGGCTGCAGGAGCACAAAGCCTGCTGGGTCCAACACGTGCCCTTTGCTCATGAGCCGCCACTGGATCGGCCGGCCATGGATATGGCTGGAGTTTAAATTCCCAATGCTGGGAAACCCCTTGTCCCCAGAAAGCCCATCTCTGGGCATGGTGACTTCTTTCAGGGCTCTCCCAAGTTCAGGCAAGGCTGCTCAGTGTCCTCCTTAACACTGTATTTGTGACTCACTCAGAGCCCTCACCTGTCCCAAAACGGTCCAGACTGCTCTTCTGCCCTTCCTCCTCTCAAGAAAGGCCTAAACAGTTTTCCAGGGCCCTCAGCCAACACTTTCACTTTCTTTTCCATCCCAGAGGAACAGAAAGGGGATGACGACTGATTAAGTGGCTAACATTTGCTCATCAGATGGCAAAAGAACTCATGTTTACTGAGGGCCACCTATGGGCCCCATCAGTTACCTGATTCAATCCTTGTGACAACCCTGGGAGGTAGGAATCCTTATACCCGTTTTACAGAGAAGACAACTGAGGCTCAGGCAGGCTGTGGCCTTCATTCACCCACGGCCATACAGCTAGCAAGTAATACTGTGAGGATTCAAACCCATATCTGGCTCCAAAGTGTCAGGTGATTTCCACTCTATGGTGCCCAGGATTTTCAGAGTGTGTGGCTCTCAGGCCAGACACTGTGCTGGTCATGCCCTCAGAGGGCATGGCTTGAATGGCCCGCTGTGAGCTGCTTCAAGGCCCACCCGCTCCACTAGGGCCGGATGCTCTGCTCCTTCATTAGCAGCCTGGGAGCGTGACATTGTGAGGAGCTCCTGGTTTCCCCGCTGCTCTCCAGGGCACCTTCCCCATTCAGGCACCCTTGTTTCGAATGCATGACAATTCTCCCAAGAACTTCCCAAGTTCTCCCAAGAACTTCTGTGCCGACTCTAAATGAAAGCATTCTTGCGTGTAAACTCAGAGCATAAATCTCGCACTTATAGGGGCTCTGCCCTCTTCAAACCACCTCCAGAGCCATTTGGTCCTCCCAGCAATTGAGGGCGAGGGAAGTAGCATTATCGTGACGATCACGTTTCTTATTCCCATTTCACAGATGAGAACAGCAAGGCTCAAGAAGTCACGCCTGTGGTCACGCAGTGAGAGCCGAGAGTTAGGGCTCTGCCTCTGAGGTGGCCTTTCAAGGATATCACAGGCGACGTC
The DNA here is from genome assembly GCF_963455335.1 of Martes martes. Lineage (NCBI taxonomy): Eukaryota > Metazoa > Chordata > Mammalia > Carnivora > Mustelidae > Martes > Martes martes. The sequence goes on from NC_137897.1 coordinate 92,185,514, forward strand.
TTGTTTAGAAGCCCTGAGCAAGTCCCACTTACATGACGACCATTACTATACTGACCACAGATCGCAGGCAATGATTAACATCGTTCAAATGCTTTCTGCGCTGGGCAGTGTGCTACATGCTTTCTCGCATGAGCAGTATTCATTATTGCAGGAATATTCATCAGCTTCATCAGATCGCATCATTACCCCCATTTTATAGATGAAGAAATTGAGGCTGGGAAGGCTTAGATGACTCAAGACTGTCAAAGAAAGTGGTTGGTCCGTGAACACAGATTCAGGACTGTCTGGCCCCAGAGCCACGCGCGCCTAGGGCTACGGAGTTGCTGAAGTTGAGTGTCACATGGAAGCCACTCAGCACATGTGTCTGTTTCACTTTAAATTCATTTAAGTGAAATAAAATAAAAACTCAGTTCCCTGATCACACCAGCCACACGTCAAATGCTCAGTAGTCACACCTGACTAGTGGTTCTTGTTACTGGGCAGAACAGCCCAGAAACTTCCATCACCAATAGAAGTTTCTATTGGATAATGCTGGTCTGAACGCTTAGGGTGCCCGTATTTGGACTTCCACTTGGGCAAACCGTTATTAGTGGAAGGCAGCGTTTCTCAGTCTTGACACTACTTGACATTGGGGACTGGAAAATTCTTGGTTGGGGGGGTGGGGGAGACTCTTCCCAAGCACTGCAGATGCTCAACGGCCTCCCTAGCCTCTACGCACTAGATGTCAGTAGCACACCTTCCCCCTAGTCGTGAGAGCTAACAGTGTCTCCAGACATTGCCGTGCGGTCCCCTGCGGAGCAAAATCAGACCCCATGTCCCTGCTGAGAACCTCTGGCTTAAGGTTACCAGTGTATTTGCAGGAATCAGATGGCCAATCTCTCACTAGCTTAACCTCACTATTTCACCCAAACTCATGTCTCTTACTGAATCAGGGTTTCCAGCAATTTGCATCGAATGGGTGATTTTAATTGGAGACGTCATTAAAAGAGTAAAGGCATTGGAAGCAACAGAACATGAGTGAGGATGCCAAGAGGGGATTGCTGGAATGTCCTGTTCAATTAGGTCCTCCAGTTTCCTAGCCACCAACCGTAACTATGAATTTGTAAAGGAGGAAGCCATCTGGGTGGCTCAGTGGGTTAAGGGCTGCCTTTGGCTCGACCCCTCCCAGGGTCCTGGGGTCGAGTCCCGCATTGGGCTCCCTGCGCAATGGGGACTCTGCTTCTCCCTCTGCCTCTGCTCCTTCTCCCTACTTGTGTGCACTCTCTCTCTCTCTGACAAATAAATAAAGTATTTTTTTAAAAATTTGTAAAGGAAAGATACAACTGGATTGGTTTAAAAAACTAGAAGAATGTTAAAGGAGCAAATCAATTAGGAAACGACAGGAACAACCAGATCACATACCACATTTTGGCTACCGATTTCCAGAAATAACAAACAACAAAATTTGTGCCCCTTGAGAAATTAGCGAAAGAATCCCCCAAATGCTAAAGCTGGCCCAACACAAAATGGACTTTCGAAGGCTCCAAATGACAACCGCCTGAACATTCTCATATAAAATGCTGAAATTTTGGTTCCTGACAAAATAACACACGTTTCCACATTTTTAAGTGTATTCTCAAGGAAACTCAACCTCCCTACAGCATACGGAACACGCAGGACACTGTTAATGACCAAATGAACCGAGCCAACAACATCTTCAGAGAGATCTCCAAGAGCTTAAAAAAAACAGCTTTAAAACAATTTCCTCCTAATTAATTTTTATGAGTTAAAAAGTTTACCTATATTGGGGCACCTGGGTGGCTCAGTGGGTTAAGCCTCTGCCTTCGGCTTAGGTCATGATCTCAGGGTCCTGGGATTGAGCCCCACATCGGGCTCTCTGCTTGCCAGGGAGCCTGCTTCCCCCCACTCTCTCTGCCTGCCTCTCTGCCTACTTGTGATCTCTGTCAATTAAATAAATAAAATCTTCTTTAAAAAAGTTGACCTATAATGTAGATAGTCCGAAAAGTCAAACTTTTGGTAAACCGGTAGATAGGGCAAGTAGTTGTTCAAGGACTTGCCCCTGGTGAGGCTGGGGGACCTAGGACAGTGCCTCCTCAGAGGCTGGGAGACTAGAACCCGCCACTCCACCAGCTCTCCTACGGCTTCCATGAATGGAAAGTGCCTCAGGCAGATGCCACAGGGGGACCACAGATTAGCAAAATGCAATACCCAGGCCATGCCCCTTGCCAGGGAACTGGACTTCCCAGCTTTTCTTCTAAAACAAGAAGGAGGAGGAGGAGGGGAAGGAGAACAGGAGAACAGGTTGAAGATGGATGGGGAGCAGCTCCAAGACCATCAGCTACTGGAAGGACCTGCGGGTTGAGACCTCTTCCAGTCTCTGGGTGCCAGGGACCTCCTCAGGGCAAAGAAGGAATGCATTGGTCCCCTGAATCCTTGCATCTAGAGCTCATGAAAAGTCAGTATTTGTAGCCTCTGGTCTCCAACAGCAGTCCATACTGGTCTGCATCAGGGAAGGTCTGCAGCCAAGGGGAGCTCGCTGGCCCATCCATTACCATAGCTACACCCCGGTCAGCTGTCAGGTGCCTGTTGCCAAAGCACTAAGCCTCACCTTCCTGAACCCTGTTCTTGAGTCGGAGAAGCCCACTGGCACAATATGAGGGGCCCACTGCCCTGGCAAGCTCCCTGAGATGGCCACCAAGCATCAGAATGGCACGAAAGCATTGAAATCCTATGGAAACTCACATTGTCAGGAGGAATCCAACATTGCAGGTCAGTTTGACTGAGATCCAGGCCCCAGAACCAAGGATGCCAGGGTGTCAGCCAAGGGGAAGTTCACAGCCTAGGGACGGCAGAGGCTTAGAGAAGACAGGCTGGGAGGGAAAGGCAACGTTCAGGCCCAGAATACCTCAAGTGGGAAGGGGGTCGAAGTGGGAAAAGGGCTGAAACTGGAGAGATTGGGGTCGCCAAGAACAAAGTTGCCCTAGCTCACTCTTTTGCCTTGGGCTCGAGCTGCCTTTGCAGCAGCCCCAGTCAGATCCCAGAGCAACCCCGGGGTGGTGGAAAGGAGGGGGGGTGCATGCTTCCAGTTCTCTGCTGAAAGGATGATCCTTCCTCTAGCACATGCTACACACCACAGCTCTATGCTGCAAGCCAGGGTACTCAGGATTCTGATCTTGGAATTGTCATTGACTGTGTGGCCCAAGGAGAATCGCTTAACGTCTTTGGGGCCTGATATCCTCACCCATTTTTTAAAATAAAAACATTTTCACCCATGCCACCATTATAGGATCTTGTCTGGTTAAGAAAGTTCTTTTGCTTGGAGCGTCTGGGGGGCTCAATTAAGCAGTTAAGAGATTAAGAGCCTGCCTTTGGGTCAGGTTATGATCACCGGGTCCCTGGGATGGAGCCCTGCATCGGGCTTCCTGCTCACTGGGGAGTCTGCTTCTCCTTCTGCCTCTGACCTTCCCCCCTGCTTCTGCTAGCTAGCTCTCTCTCTCAAATAAATAGGTAAAACACTTTTTTAAAAAAAAAAGTTCTTTTGCTTTCCCTTCATCTCCTGATGTACTGGCACATAATTACAGTGGCACATAATTCAAGACCACTAGTATTTTTGTCCCTTCTACCAATAAGCATATTCACAGATCCCTTGATAAATTCCTGCCGTCCCCTGCTGTCACACCATGTCTATGAAAATAACTGGCTAGTTACCTCAAGCAAGAACTATATCCACCATAACCATTTCAGAATTTAAACACCAAACCCGGTCCCCTGGGGACAAACAAACAAACATCTCCAACTCATCAAATAACCGTCCACACCTGGAAAATCTGGACCGCAAGTGCGATCTGCAGAGAAAACTGAACCAACTTGTGTTTCCACCAGCGTTTCGACTTCCAAGTCCTGCCTACTGGGGTTCCTTGAAAGGGCGCTCCCCTCCTGATATGGCCAAGCTGTGATTCTAGGAGCCCCTCTTGTTGGAGGTGCTGAGGGGATGGAGGCTGCGAGGCTGCATCTTGTACAGCTTGGAAGAAATTTAGAAACCTCTCCCGGACTGAGCTCATACCCCCCCCCCACCCCACCACTTACAGACCACCCTTTACCCGGCTGGCCGCTCCCTAAGCAGACAAGCTTCCCAAGGGTATCTTGGTTCAGTCGACAACACGCCTTCACCAAATGCTTGTGTCAGACGCCGTGCCTGCTTGGTTGTGGGAAAGGAAAGTACACGTTCCCCTCACAGTGCTGAGCACACGGCTTCCCAAGGAGCAGGTGCGGCATGTTTTCGAAGGTCTGCGGGTCTCTCTCCCCGTTAAGTCCCCCGAGGGACTCCCATCCGCGTACTTACAGAGGCTGTGGTTCCTTAACCTCCTCAAATGCCTTCTTACGGTGTCTCCCGTTCCTGCAGCCTGGTTTCAGTAAACGGTCAGATGAGCTCAGGCCTTCAGCCGGGGCGACAGGAAGAGCCGCTGGTCCATGAGGGCCGCTTTTCCACCCCAAGGGCCTCAGGCTGCCCTGGATCCCCTCCATGGAAGGCAGACATCGGGATGAAGGGGCCCTGGGGGAGGCCCCTGGTTCAAGCAGGAGAATCTAATACTCGCGGGCCAGGGAAGAAGGGCCCGATGCTCACCCGTGAGCGATAACCTTGCCCTTGTCACTTCCCACAGCAGTGGCTCCATCTCCCTCGCCTCCCGAGGCCTCCACGGCCAACCTCTCTGTCATCTGGTGCCACAGTGAATTACGACGGCAATGCCCTCATTGCCACCGTGTGTGTCCAAGGCCAGAGGCTAAGGGCACGGCAGTCAGGTGAGCCCCAGAGGCAGGGTTTTCAAAAAGATGCCAAGGGCACTTTTTGTGCCAGGCCCATCAGGAACAGGCTATAGGGCCAGAATTGAGGCAACAGCGGAAGGGGGCAGCCAGTGTCCCCACCCTCCCTGCCTGCCACCTCCAAAGGGGGACACCCCGGAAAATCACATCAGAGGCTGCCAGTCCCTGTCTGTCCGGTGCCTTGCCATGAGATGAGAGAGCAGGGGGAGCCATGTGCTATTGGAGACCTGCGGTGAGCGAGGTGAGTTTCTGGCCCCGATTCAGAGAGTGACAGCTTCATGAATGGCACTGGAGAATAATCACGTACCTCGCACCCCCGCTAACGAGCTGTACAAGTGGGTCCATTTGGCTTAATATCTTTTCCTGTTGTCACTGTCCGCAGTAAGTACACATGACACCCCAAAATACCCCTGTGGGTGCAACGTGAGCGTAAACGGTGTGGCGTCCATGCCCATCCAGTAACAGGGAGCCTGCCGCTTGCACAGCTGGCACCAAATTTAGAAAATGAAGACAACTCAGAAAGGTTAAAGTGATTTTTCTCCACTCATCCAAATTCTGCGCTTTCCATCCCTCTTTCCTTCCTTTGTCCTCTTCTTCTTCTTCTCTGTCTCTCTCTGTCTCTGTCTCTGTCTCTCCCTGTCTCTGTCTTTGTCTGTGTCTCTCTCACTTTTTGCCGCAGCGTCTCCCCAAACCACTCCCCCCATATCTGTATTTTCAGCCCAGCCAGCTGTTGACTAGGGCCAGAACCAAACACTTCGGTGTCACTGAAACCCACGATTTCACTGAATGAATGATCACCGCGAAGGTCATTTTAGCTGTGTCCCTAGTCAATGAAATGAGCCTTGTAAAATCCCGGTCCTCTGGGCGCTTTATTTGAAGGGGACGCGGGGTGGGTTTATTGCACGTTTATTACACGTGCACGTTGGAACCTGTAGCTTGGCCCTCGTCTCTCTCTCTGGCTGCCCGCCTGCCTGGGATAGAAGTATCCTCGTGGCGCTGCTGTCCCTTCTCAGACCCTCGAGTCATTTGTCACGTGCTCTGGGGAGACTGCCCGGGTGCCGCGGACGACCCTGGCCCTGGGAGAGAGGTAGAGCCTCCTGCGGTGCGGGGCGAGGGGGGCGGAACCCCGGGAATAGCGGTACTCCGCGGGCCAACTCTTTTGCCGCTTGGCCACCTATTTCCTACGCGGCGGCCCTCCTTCCCTCTGCGAGGCTACCAATCGACAACCGCAGCGGCCCCAGCGAGACGCCCCGCCTCCCCCTCCCGGCCCCTCCGCCCGCCCGGCGGAACTCAGGTGAGCTGTGGGGTGCAGAGAGTGAGCCCCCCCGCTTCCCCCACCCCCGGCCCGCGCCGCTTTCCCACGTCCACCTGCGCCTGGCTCCGGCGCGCGCTGCCGCAGGGCGACGGGTTCGAGCCCCGGCTTCCCCGGCTGACTCCGGGCTGGCCCCGCCGGCAGCGAGCGCCCCACCCTGGGCGGGGAGAGACCCCAGCGGCTGCGGCCGAGCGCCCCGCCACCCTCGGCTCCCCCGCCACTTACTCTTGATTCTTCAGGCAGGCGTAGAAGCCAGCCATGGTTCTTCGGAACCGCTGCGCCACCCCGGGGCGGGTGCCGCGGGCATGTCTGCGGGACAGCTCGGCAGCCAGGGGTCCGCACGCACAGCCCACGCCCGCGGGCCGGTGCACAAACCCAGATAAAGTTTCTGCTCGAGGCCTCTCGCAGTCTTCTGAACTAGGTCCAAAAAGGGCCGGGCTTGTTCCTTACGAGGCTGGGAACCGTTAACTCCCCTTTTTCCTCTGCCTCCGACTTCCCGCTACTGCAGCATCCTCAGTGCAAAATACCAGATGCTCCGTCTTAGCCCGTTTGTATCCCAGTGGGGCTAAGGAGTGTGCGAAGTCTCAAGGTGGGAAGCCCTCTGGGCTTAGCCGAGACCTTTACCCCCAGGCAGAGAAGGACACTCATCGGCTTGGGGAAGGCCATGTGAACAAGTCACTTTCTGGCATTTTAGATTCTGCAGGCTGGGGGTGGGGTGGGGTGGGGGGCGTGAGGGGCAGAGCCGAGAAGAGAGAGGCCAGGCGGATGTTAAGCAGCCCTGTTGCAAACATTCCGCCCTCAATCTGAACACTATTTTTGACCCCTCTGAGCTGTTCTCGTTCAATCTTAAGGAAAATGATTACACCCTAAGCAAGGCTGGAGTCATAAAGGTCCTTAAAGTTGTAAAATCTCAATGCCCTTCGGATGGAAGTCCCCAGCAGAGATCGTGTATGCACAGTGGATCCCCATTATAACACGGTTTGCATTAGGTGGATTCAGAGATACCGCTGGTTGGGCTGCGCCTGCGGAAAACCAAGAGAACCGGAGAAAGAGCACAAGTGCCACCTAAGGCTTGCAGCCTGAAAGACCCAGTGGGGGCCTCTTTCCCAGCCCCAGTTCAGTAAAAAGGGGTCTCCGCCCTGGCATCTGAGATGTGGAGACAACATCTGATTTTGCAATATTTTGATTTGCGAAGTGTCTGGTGACGGTGTGAAAAGCCAAGGAAACGTACATGTGGGCTTTGGGCTCTTTAAAATAACTGTGAGAAATCAAGGGCTTTTTAAAGGTCAAGATTTCTCCTGCGTACGTGTTCAGGGGGTCATTAATCTGACGGCCTTTCTAAACCCGCCTTCCCTGGGTTAGAAGAAAAAAGAAAACCAGGTCCCCATCCCTCAAGGGGTCTTAGCCAGTCTGTAGCAAGGGGCCTTCTTGTCCCTTCCATCTGCAATAGGCAACACCCCGCTTCTGAAATTTCACTGGGTGGGCAGACCGCGCCCTCTGGAACAGAGCAGAGCGTAGGCCCCTCTCCTCTTAACTTGGTAGTTGAGGGGGAACACAACTGCCCAAGGACTAGATTTACACCTTGCATGCTGAATCCCCACCCATGGCTAAGATTTCTAGCAAGAATTCCTTCCTAGCTAGAATTCATGGTCAGTTCTCTATGATTCACACATGGCTTGCCCTCCTAATGGATTTTCTGGAATTATGGTTTAATCAGTGCATAACTTCTGTGCACCCTGACTTGTCACGTCAGTGGGTGGTTGGGAAAGACCCACTTTATTATTTTTATCATTGTTATTATTATTTTTAGGAAAGACCCATTTTAATACTGGCCAGAGAAGAAGCTAATTAGGAACGCAAATCCATGCAAATCCCTCCCACTCAAATAGAACGCACTCTGAAAACCACAGAATTTTTTTTAAAAGATTTTATTAATTTATTTGACAGAGACAGAGAGAGAGACAGAGTGAGTGAGTGCAGGAGCAGGGGAGGAAGAGAGGGAGAGGGAGAAGCAGGCTCCCCCCCACCCCCCCGCTGAGCAAGGAGGCCGGGTCAAGGCCCTATCTCAAGACCCCAGGGATCTCTACCCAACCAACGGAGCCACCCCGGCACCACTCTCAGATTTTTGTTTTTTGACTACACGTGTTTTGTGATCACTTGGCCAGCTCCTTTCTTCCATTGCTAGGAATAATCAGGAGTCGAGAGCCCACAGAAAATCTGGAATTCCCAGACTGCTGAACTGAACTCCCTACTGAACTCTTGTCTCGCTTGTGGTCAGGGCTTCGGAGCCAGAGCAGGGTTCAAATCCCGCCTAAGTTTCTGCCATGGGATAGCTGGATCGGGATTTGGTGAGAAAAGAGGTCCCGAGGAGGTCCATGTTGATGTATTTAGAGGGGAATTGTTATGATGTCTGCAATTCACGCTCAAGTAGGTCAGGAAAAGAAATGGGTAGGGATGGGGGGAGGGGAGGAGAGACAGAGAATGGACTGAGAGAGCACATGTAGTAAGAAGTGGACACTTGGTGACTGGAGGGGGGGATAGTATGGACCTTCCCTATGCTGGTCTTCCAACTTCCCTGTAGTTTGGAAGTGTTTTCAAAATTAAAATTTGGGGATAAAATCTTAGTTCTGCCTGCCCTGATCACCTGCGGTAGCAGATTATTCACTCCTTGCAAATCTGAGTTCCCTCGGCTAGAAAATGGACATTTTAATAGAACCTCTCCATGTAGGGTTGTTTATGGGGATTCAGTTGGGAGAACAGATATCATGCCCTTCATGAGGCCTGTCCCTCCAGAACTGGGAGCAACTGCTGTTATCATGCCATCATCATTTCACCTGTGATCATATTCTGTCTCTTGTCCTCACATGTCTTACATGCAAACATCCTATATCCTTCACTCCGATTTAAGCCTCCAGAGGGCAAGATGCATTTCTTTTTTTTAAGATTTTATTTATTTATTTGAGAGAGAGAGAGAGAGCATGAGAGGAGGGAGGGTCAGAGGGAGAAGCAGACTCCCTGCTGAGCAGGGAGCCCGATGTGGAACTCCATCCTGGGACTCGATCCTGGGACTCCAGGATCATGATCTAAGATGAAGGCAGTCGCTTAACCAACTGAGCCACCCAGATGTCCCCGCAAAATGCATTCCTTACACTTGTTCTTGTATCTATGGTCGTTGCTGGCACGGCCCTGAGTAACCCAGAGCTAGTGAGAGGAGTACCTTGTTAGTTACCGTTCTGTGATATCCGTGGTCCTATAGCATTGCCTGGAAAATTATCACATGCCCAAGGGCCAGCCATTCCTGACAACAGACCAGTAGAAGAGAATGTTAGCATCACATGGTGGACGCTGAAGGAGAAGGCAGGCTACCAAGACAATGGCTGGGGAACAGGTTTCTAAAATTCTTCAGATTGAAGGTCAATACCTTCATGCACCACCAGACTTTTGGAAAGAACGTCCACCTTTTTTTAAACCCCAGGAGGATTTACATTCTGCTGCTTGGCTTGCCGGATGAGGAGGAACTCGACTAAGCAAGTTGGGCAGGTGCTCCCTCCCAACAAAGGGGAGAGCACAAACATTGCGAGGGACCCTCCACCCCCACCTCGGCTCTTGGATGAATGCCTCCGTTGCCTTTGGAGGGAATCTGATCTTCCTGGCTCCAACCATTGATTCCAGTGAGTCTAAAACAGGCGGGGTAAATTCAACTGAAACCTTCAGGACCGACTTCAAAAACCCTGCCAGGACTTTTAAACATCTGGCTCTTGAAAAATCTCTATGAGCACCAGAGCCTGAAATGGAGAATGGTGAGATGCCCTCATTCTTGAACAGATACAGACCATTCCAGAAGGTTCCTCTCAGTCCGTGCCTCTCTTCCCTTTCCTTTTGGTTGCTGTCTCCCTCCTTCCTCTTTCCTTCTCCCCTCAGTCATACCTCCTGAGGCTCTCTGAACGAGTTCCCTTCCTGCTAAAGGCTGGCAATGAAGCTATGCATTTAGGGGTTAGCCGTGAGAGAGACAAAGATGTTTAGTGTCTGCCTCCGTGTGACCCTGCTGATTGCAGCACCCACCTTCAGCCAGACAGAGTGACATCTCATGAAGCCCAGGAGGACAAGCTAGAGAGCTGGGTTGTGGCTTCTATGGAACCATTCATTGGGACATCTCAGCTTGCCGCCAGAATTGCTGCCCTCACAACCCACTAGGTAGTCTGCAGGACAGTGGGATTCAGGAGTTAAGGACCCACAGAGCCAGGAACTTCTCTAAGAGAGCTGGACTGGGGAAAACTACACTCTTCAGGGCAAGGACCCCCCCAACCCCCAACATTTGTAAACAGGTCAAGTCTGATGTAGATTGGCATTCAGGGTGGAGGAGGTAGGAATGGGGAGGGGGAACCCAGTAACTGGGGAGGGGCAGGACGCCTCCCCGGGGTTGGAGGGATTCAAGACGGATGCTTACATAGCAGACATTTGCTAGTAGTAGTGCCCAGTCTTGCCTACTTCCTCCTCCTCCTCCTCCTCCATCAGGTGGTTTTCAGAGTCACTGAGTATGTCCTTCCTCCTGGACACCTTGGATCAGGGAGGGGAGGGGGACACCAGGAAAATCACCATCACTCACTATGCCCTAGGCTTGTCCTTGTGGTGAAAAGCAACCAGATTTGAGGAAGTCCGTGTTATATAGAATGTTTAGAATGTAGTTTTCTTACTCTTAGGCTATATATCCAATAACATGAACTTGGCTCCAGGTGTGGGCCTGACTGAACAGACAGAGAAGAGTTTGTAAGTAAACACCGTGAAATGTTTCTAAATGCACACCCATCCATCCGCCTGCCTGTTTGGTTGACCCGTTTTCAGAGTCTCCTTTTCTTGAGTAGAAACTGGAAATCAGACGGGGCCAATGATGTTGGGAGTGAAGGTGCAAGGACGTGGAAGGTCCTTGCCAGCTCCTTGCTGGATGCGTTCATTTCCTTTCCCTGGCCAGGCAAGAACTCCAAAATGATCCCCTCCACTCTCCTCCTCTCCCTGGCCCTCAAAAGCCTGGGGGCTGGAACAGTGCTCAGGAAAGAGGAACCAACGTTCTTTTCCCTCACCTTCAGCCGTGGCCAAACTAGTAATCTCCAACCTGCAAATCACCAGGAAAGAGAAAGCACATGCATTTAACCTTCACACCTCACTTAGTCCAGAGACTGGAGGTGTGAGGCCACTGTAGGGACAGCTGCCTCCTACGTGGTCAGAGACCCCGCCAAGCATCACTTCCCCTACAAGCAGCACGGCCCAAAGCCTGCATGTCCCCCTCTATCCAACCATCAGCCCAGGGAGCAAAGGCCCAGCCACGAATGCCACCCCTGCTGGAGAAGGGAGCCTTGCCTGGCCCAGTAAATGGGTTTTTACCTCCTAGTCAGGCACTGAACAGTTCTGGCTTCCTCGCTGAGCAGGAAGCTCAGGCAGCTGAGAAGGAAGCGACCCCTAGGGTCTGGAATCAGTGATTCACATGGTCCTACCCAAACAGCCTCCTGCTGTCATTTTATCCCCTCCATTACTTAACATCCTGGGGAAGGAGTTCCCAGTCCTTCCTCCCAGGCCTTTGGCATCCTGAGTTGAATGACCGGTCAGTGGGACAAGGAAAGGCATATAGCCAGGGCAGCTGGCCTCTAAGAACTCCCCAAATAAGAAAGAAAACAAATGGTTAAAAAATTCTGATGGCACACAAAGGTATAAAATCATGAAACATGAAAGCCCCCTCTCTACCCTTCATCTCCCAAAGCCTTGGGTTCCTTCCAGGGAAGAAAAAAGTTGTATGGGTACATACATATGTGTGCACATGAATATATTGGGGTTATTTATGTACAAAAACAGAAATGAAACAAACAAATCATGCTTTACTCTTACATTTGCTTTTGTTCTACGTAGTGCCTCTCTCTCATACTCACCATCAGAGTCTGTCCTGCTTCCTCAACACTTCAGATGAGCAAGTTCTGGGGATGTGACGGACGGACGCCATGGTGACTCTAGGTAACGAGACTGTATTCTATACTTGAAAGTTGCTAAGAGTAGATTTTACACGTTCTCACCACAAAAAATAGAATTATGTGACCCAATGAATGGGTTAACTAACTGTATTGTGGTAACCATTTCACAATATATGTGTGTATTAAATCGCCATGCTGTATGCCCTAGATTTATACCGTGATATATGTCAATTATATCTCAGCAAAGCTAGAAAAAAAGTCATGCAGTAGAACTTCTAGTTTCCAGTTCTGCATGTACGAGCTTGGAAGTCACCACTCTGTCCTAATGACAAGTGAAAAGCTTGAAGAGACTGAAAAGTCAGCAACTCTTCTTGGATCTATAAGAGAGGGGAGCACTTAGGGCAAACTGTGGTCCCCAAGGTTGGAGAGACAGACAAACAAATACAGGGAGACACGGCTTCTCAAAGCCAGGATTCACTGACAGAAACTGCCACAGGAACTGGTGCCTGGGTTGTAAACAAAACAAAACCAACAAACCAACAAACCCTGAACTATAACGAACTGATGGAGACTCAGTGTGGCCAACTCTGAGAGTCAAAAACTAGCCAGGCTAACTAAGAATAAAAGAGAAAGGATACAAATTACTAGTATCAGAAATGAAAGAAGGGACATCACTACCAATGGTATGGACATTAGAAGGGTAATAAAGGAATAATATGGACAATTCTAAGCCCACAAATTTGATAACCTAGATGAAATGGACCAATTCCTTGAAAGACACAATTTGTCAAATTCACACAAGAAATGGTCTATTTAAATAGGCCTACATCTATTACAGAAATTGACTATTTAAATTACTTATTGACATAATAAGCTTCTAAAACAGAAAACAACAGGCCCAGATGGGTTCACTGGCAAATTCTACCAAAATTTAAGTAAGAAATTATACCAATTCTCTACAATCTCTATTGGAAGATAAAAACAGAGGAACTATTTCTTAACTCATCCCATGAGGCCAGCATTACCCTAAAACCAAAACCAGATGATGAAATTACAAGAAAACTACAGAACATTATCTCTCAAGAACATAGATGCAAAAATCCTCAACAAAATTTTATCAAATTTTATCAAATTGAATCCAACAACATATAAGCAAATGGTATTTATTCCACAAATGGTAGGCATTCCAGGTATATAAGGCTGGTTCAATATTCAAAAATCAATTGAACAGGCTAAAAAAGAAAAATCACATGAATATCAATAGATACAGAAAAAGCATGTCACAAAATCTAACACACATTCCTGATAAAAACTCTCAATAAACTAAGAATAACTTGATAAATAAATATCCTTAACTTGATAAAGAATATGTTTTTAAAAACTTACAGTTTACATCATTCTTTTTTTTAAGATTTTATTTTATTTATTTGACAGACAGAGATCACAAGTAGGCAGAGAGGCAGGCGGGTGGGGCTGGGGGGTGAGGGGAAGAAGCAGGCTCCCTGCTGAGCAGAGAGCCCGATGTGGGGCTTGATCCCAGGACCCTGGGACCATGACCTGAGCAGAAGGCAGAGGCTTTAACCCACTGAGCCGCCCAGGTGCCCCAGTTTACATCATTCTTGACAAGAAACTAGAAGCTTTCCCACTAAGACCAGAAACAAGGCAAGGATGTCACTCACCACTTTTTTTCCAACATCCTATTAGAAATCATAGCTAATGCAATAAAAGACAAAAAAAAGAAATAAAGGTATACAGATTGGAAAGAGGGGGAAAAAACTGCCTTTGTTCACAGTTAATATGATTGTCTATGTAGAAAATCTGAAAGAATCAACAAAAAGACTACTAAAACTAATAAGCAATTATGGCAAGTTTGCAGGATACAAAGTTAATCCACAAATGTCAATCACTTTCCTATATGTCAGCAATGACCAGGTATACTCTGAAATTAAAAACATAATACCATTTATATCAGCACCCCCACAAATGAAATGCTTACCTAGAAATCTAACAAAACATGTACAAGATTTTCAAATTTCCTATGAGGAAAACTACAAAACTCTGATGAACAAAATCAAAGAAAATCTAAATAAAGGGAGAGATATCCCATGTTCATGGGTAGGAAGACTCAATATTGTCAAAACGTCAGTTCTTCCCACCTTGATCTATAGAGTCAATGCAATCCCAATAAAAATCCCAGCAATTTATTTATTTTGTGGCTATTTACAAAGTGATTCTAAAGTTGATATGGAGAGGCAAAAGACCCAGAATAGCCAACACAATATTGAAGGAGAAGAACAAAGTTGAAGAATTGACACTACCCGATTTTAAGACTTACTATAAAGCTGCAGTAAGCCAGACAGTGCGATATTGGTAAAGAATAGCCATAGATCAATGGAACAGAACAGAAAGTCCAGAAATAGATTCATATAGATATACTCAAATGATCTTTGATGAAGGAACAAAGGCAATACAATGGGGCAAAGATAGTCTTTTTAACAAATGGTACAGGAACCACTGGGCAGCCACATATGAAAAAATACGTCTAGGGGCATCTGGGTGGCTCAGTCGGTTAAGCGTCTGCCTTCAGCTCAAGTCATGATCTTGGGGTCCTGGAATAGAGCCCTGCATTGGTCTCCCTGCTCATGCTCTCTCTCTCTCTCTCTCTCTCTCTCTCAAATAAATAAAGAAAAATCTTTAAAAAGAAAAACTAAATATAGACATAGATTTTACACTCTTCACAAAATTTAACTCAAAACAAATCATAGACCTAAATGTAAAATACAAAACTGTAAAGCTCCGGGAAGACAACATAGGAAAGAACCTAGATGACCATTGTATGACCTAGGTATGGTGATGACTTTTTAAACACAGCACCAAAGGCACAATCCATGGAGGAAATAATGGACACTCCAGACTTCATTAAAATTAAACATTTCTGCTCTCTGAAAGACAATGTCAAGAGAACGAGATGAGCCACAGACTGAGAGAAAATTTTTGCAAAAGACACATCTGCTGAAGGACTGTTACCCACAATATACAAAGAACACTGAAAACTCAGCAGTAAGGAAACCAACAACCCAATTTAAAAATGGGCCCAAGACGTTCACAGACAACTCACTGGAGAAGACATACAGATGACAAAGAAACATATGGAAAGATGTTCTGCATTATATGCCTGCACAAAAAAAGTACGTGCAGAAATTTATACCCGTTTTATTCATAATTTCACAAACTTGGAAGCAACTAAGATGTCCTTCAGTAAGTGACTAGATAAACAAACTGTGGTATATACAGACAGTGGGATAGTATTCAGCACTAAAATGAAATGAAATACTAAGATACAAAAAGAATGGAAGATCCTGGAATTCGCATTGCTAAATGGAAGAAGCCTGCTGTGGCCTGAATGTTCATATTTCCCTAAAATCTACATGTTGAACACCTAAATGCTCAAGATGATGGTATTAGGAGGTGGGGCATTTTAGAGGTGATTAGGTCATGAGAGCAGAGCCCTCATGAATGGGCTTAGGGCCCTTAAAATAGGGGCCCCAGGGCTAGCCTAGTCTTCTACCATGTGATGACATGCTGAGAACCCAACAGTCTACACCCAGAACCCAGAAGAGGGCCTTCATTCACCTGACCATCTTGGCACCCTGACCTTGGAGGAGTTCCAGCCTCCAGAACTGTGAGAAATGTCTATGGTTGATCAGTCACTTGTGCTACGACATTTTGTAATGGCATCCCAGACAAACGAAGACAGAAGCCAATCTGAAAAGGCTACATGTAATGTACCGTGCATACTATAGGACATTCTGGAAAAAGGCAAAAAGTGTGGAGACAGTAACAAGATGAGTGGTTGTGAGGATTTGGGGGAGAAGGATAAATAAGCAGAGCACAGAGAATTTCTAAGACAATGAAAATCCTCTATATGATAGCATGATGATGGATACGTGTCGTTATACGTTTGTCCAAACTCGTAGAGTGAAACCTACTGTAAACTATGGACTTGGGTGACAATGATGTGTCAGTGTGGTGGGGGATGTAAGTAGTGAGGGAAGCTATGCAGGTGTGGGGGCAGGGACTGTATAGGAAATCTCTGGACCTTCCCCTTAATCTTGCATTGAGCCTCAAACTGCTCTAAAAAAAATGAAGTCTTTACCAAAGTTAATTAATTTAAATAAGTAGGAAGAAAAGTCACGGAGAGGCATTGCATGGGGAAATGAAAACTGATTTGCTGCAAAGGTGCTCTGAATGGAGAGCCCCAGCTGGAAAATGTCTTGGAGGCTCCTTCATGCCCACCTCACTTAATTTTGGGGTGCTCACTCCTGAGTGCCTTCCTCCAGTCCCTAGACTAGTCTCATTAGACTGAGCAGAGCTCCAAAAGCCCAGATTCTCCCTGCACTCCCCAACACCAAACACAGCTTTTATCTGACATCTCTTCTCCCATACACAGGAAACTGCTTTGTGATGCGGGACAGTGACAGGCACATAAGGGTCCAACAAAATCAACCCCAAAATGCAAACTCCATTAGGGTCTGTGTTAAAAATCTCCAGCATCGGGGCGCCTGGGTGGTTCAGTTGGTTAAAGCCTCTGCCTTCGGCTCGGGTCGTGATTCCAGGGTCCTGGGATAGAGCCCCACGTCAGGCTCTCTGCTCAGCGGGGAGCCTGCTTCCTCCTCTCTCTCTGCCTGCCTCTCTGCCTACTTGTGATCTCTGTCTGTCAAATAAATAAATAAAATCTTTTTAAAAAAATCCCCAGCATTGGGGCACCTGGGTGGCTCAGTCATTGGGCGTCTGCCTTCAGCTTAGGTCGTGGTCCGGGGGTCCTGGGATCAAGCCCCTCGTCGGGCTCCCTGCTCAGTGGGAGGCCTGTTTCTTCCTCTCCCACTCCCCCTGCTTGTGTTCCCTCTCTTGCTGTCTATCTCTGTGTGTCAAATAAATGAATAAAATCTTCTTAAAAAAATCTCCAGCATCACAGCACCTTAAGCCTGTGGGAAATGACATGTATTTTTAAGAGCCTTGGGAAATGTTTTCATCCTTTTTAATTCTGATAATGGCCAGTGTAACCCACTCTAAGAGCAATGGTCCTAGCCAAGCGCATGCTGCTGAGCTCAAAAGCGAACAATAACCTGCAAAACTTTGATGTGGGAACCACAAGTCGGGCTCTGGTCCAGGTCATGGGGAGGCAAATGCACCCAGCTTTTCCTGCCCATTTGGCCTGCTGGTTGGGGAAGGGATGGGCACTTTCGATGAGTGTACAAAAGATATATTTAAGAATGAAGGAAAAGATTCAAGGATCTTTTTTTTTTCTGACTTGCCCACCAACTGGGGCTTTTGGCAAGACACTTAAGGTTCCTGGGTCTCAGTTTTCCCATCCGTAAAATAGTAACAATAACCCCCCCACCCTTCCTGGCTGGCTGAGTCACCTTGTAGATCTGAGGGAATAATGTGGGTGACTGTTTAATTTTCTAAGTGTTATACAGATGCAAGGAAGTATTCTCAGGGGACAAACACTTACAATGGGATCCTGGCCAAGGGAGGCCACACAAGAAGAGGCATATCTTCTCATGTTCTTCGTGTTTGTGGCTGGGCTCCAAAGCCCGTGGTCCACACCAAGGGCTCTGTCCCTTGAAAAAGCTTCCTCTGAGTCCTCATGGTCCTTGTGTGCCAAGAAGTGGCTTATCCACATTACTGAAGCTTCACTGTTCTCTGAATATGCCCAGCAATGCAAACCATCTCTTGTCTCTCTATGCACTTAGCAGTTTACAGGCCTGCCTCACACCGTGGCTTATTTCCAGAGCAGAGTAAGAGAGGCAGCCCAGTGGAATGGGTGAGCACGTGGGTTGTAAAACCGAGCTCCTCGGTACATTGCAGCTCTGAGACTGGCTGGCTTGGTAGCCTTAGACAATTCACAAACTCTCCTAACCCAGTTTCCTCATTTATAAACTAAAGATGCAAATAAAATAGTACCTACTTCGCAGCATTGGTGGGAAGGTTAATTAAGTCAGTATGTATACACACTTAGAGTGGTGTCTGGCACTTAGCAAGTGCCTGATGAATGTTTGTTATTGTTATTGTTGTGCAGCATGGAGTGTGTTATCCCCATTTTAGCCAATGGTAGAGTTAGGACCATAACTGGGACCCTTGTTCTAAGAAACATCCTATGAGAATGAGTGTACCCATGGAATGGAGGAAAGTATTTGTGAACCATATATTTGATGAGGAATTAATATCCAGAATATATAAAGAGCTCCTACAACTCAACAACAAAAACCAAACGACCCAATTTTTACAAAGAGGCGAAGGACTTGAGTAGACATTTTGCCAAAGAAGATGTACAAATGGACAACATGTACCCAAAAAGATGCTCAACATCATTCCTCACTAAGGAAATGTTAATCAAAACTGCAATGAGATACCACCTCGCACCCATTAGGATGGCTACTATAAAACAACAACAACAACAACAGGGACACCCACGGGGGTGTGGTCCATTAAGCGTCTAACTCTTGGCTTCAGCTCAGGTCATGATCTCAGGGTTATGAGATCAAGCCCCTAGTCAGGCTCCACACTCAGCACAGAGTCTGCTGTAAGAGGTTATCTCTTCCTCTCCCTCTGCCCCTCCTGCACCTAAAATAAAGAAATAAATCTTTGGGAGGAAAAAAACAGAAAGCAATAAGTGTTGGTAAGGACGTGGAGAAATTGGGACCCTTGTGCCCTGTGGGTAGGAATGTAAAATGGTGTGACCACCAAACAGTACAGAGCCTCCTCAGAAAAAATAAAAATAGACCCACCATATGATCCAGCAATCCTACTTCTGGATACATACTCAAAAGAATTGAAAGCAGGGACTGGAAAAGAGATTCATATACCCATGTTTATAGTAGCATTATTTGCAACAGTCAAAAGGTGGAAACAACACAAACGTCTATCAACATAATGGATAAACAAAACATGGTGTATACATATAATAGATATTTGCCTTAAAAAGGGTGGAAATTTCGACACATACTACAACACAGAAGACCCTTGAGGACATTTTACTGAGCAAAATAAACCAGTCTCCAAAAGACAAATACAGTGAGATGCTGTATGTGAGGTACCTCAAGCAATAGAAAATAGAGACAGAAATTAGAATGGTGGTTAGCAGGAGCTGGGGGACAGGAGAATGGGGAGCTGTTGTTTAATGGGAAGTTTCAATTTTGTAAGATGAAGTTCATGTGGATGGATGGTGGTGATACAGTCCTATAATGTGAATATACTTGGTGCCACTGAATTCCACACTTAAAAATGGTTAAGATGTGGGCTCCTGGGTGGGTTCATCCAGCTGAGTGTCCAACTCTTGATTTCAGCTCATGTCATGATCTCAGGGTTGTGGAGTGAGCCCCACATCGGGCCCCACTCTGGGCTTGGAGCCTGCTTAAGATTCTCTCTCCCCATCTCCCCCATGTCCCCCCAGCCCCCTATAGGTAGGCACATGATCTCTAAAAAAAAATGGTTAAGTTGAGTCAGTGGAGCAGTAAGTGATCTCAGGGTTGTAAGTTCAAGCCCCACAATTGGATGTAGAGATTACTTAAAAATAGAATCTTTTTAAAAATAGCTAATGTGGTAGACTTTATGTCATGTATATGTTACCACAATTTTTAAAAATGAAAAAAAGATATAAGTGAGTGCAGTGGCTGGAGAGGACAGTAAGACCTGGGCCAGATTATAAAAGGGAGGTGCCAATTGGACAAGTACTGTTAAAGGAAGAGTGCCAGACCCACAGTTCCTAGTGCACCATAGGTCTCCTCTGCTGTCTTGTCAGGTTCTTCCGAGGCTAAAGTTTTTTGCTCCATTCCAGGAGAAGTTTCCCCCTTGGAACCCAAGAAGGTCAGAAAGGAGATTTATTTACCTATGAGTAGACCCACATGTGCTCAGAGTAAGAAAATAACCCTTTTATTTCTTAAGTAGTAAACTGCCCCTTCAACAGGCTGACATTTTCAAAAAGAACTTGACCAAGAACTTCCTGTAGCTCTTAATATAAAGATCAAATTCCTTAGCAAGGTCTTTCAAGGCCCCTGCACTGTTTGGCCTTGGGGCCCTGCTGACTGCAGCTGCAGTCCACTGTGCTTCCCCTTGATCCTCTCTCTGCCCCACCAGACTGGCCTTCTTGCAGACCCACCACAGGGCCTTTGCATATACAGATGATCTCTGACCTAGGATGGCTTGACTTACAATTTTTTGACTTTATGATGGTGCAAAAGTGACACTCAGTAGAAACTGTATTTTGAATTTTGATCTTTTCCTGGACTAGTGATAAGGTAGTATGATGCTCTCTTATGGTGCTGGGTGGGGGGCAGGTGGGGAGGAGAGGCCACAGCAACCAGTCAGCCATGCCATCATGAGAGTCAACAACCAATACACTAAAACCCAATCTTTACCCACACAACCATTCTATTTTTCACTTTCAGTATAGCTGTCAATAAATTACATGAGATACTCAACACTGCATTATAAAGTAGGCTTTGTGTTGGATGGCTTTGACCACCTGCAGGCTAATGTAGGTGTTCTGAGCCCATCTAAGGTAAGCTAGGTGAAGCTGTGATGTTCTTCTGTAGGTTAGGTGAATTCAATGCTCTTTCAACTTATGTTGGGTTTACTCGGAGGTAACCCCTAGAGCATATACCTCCCCCTTCTAGAACTTTCTGCAAGTGCATTTTAACATTCATTCCCAGGATTATGTGCTCAAGACCTGGCTTGGCAGCTAGACCATAAGTTGCATGAGGGCCAGGACCGTGTGTGGTTTTGCTCGTCACTGTGACCAGCGCAGTGTGTGGTCCTAGCAGACAGCTTAACAAATATTTGTTGCATAGATGAAAGAACAGAATTAAATACTTATGAAAATTAAAATAGTATAAAGTCATGTTTCCAAAGTATAGATCTTTGATTTTAAGAATTCCACATAAAGGAAAAGGAGCAAGATGGCAGAGGAGTAGGCGATATCACCGGGTCCCAGGAGTTCAGCTAGATAGTTATCAAACCATTCCAAACACCTTCAAACTCAAGAGGAGATAGAAGAGAAGAAGAGCAGCAATTCTAGGAACAGAAAAGTGACCACTTTCGGGAAGGCAGGACATGCAGAGAAGTGAATCCGAGGTGACGGGAAGATAGACCATGGCGGGAGGGGCCAGCTCCCAGCAGTGGAGCAGCGGAGCACAAAATCAGAACTTTTAGAAGTCTGCTCCACTGAGGGACATCGCTCCAGAGGCTAAGCAGTGGGTGGAGCCCTCATGGGGACAGTGTGGTCTCAGGACCCACAGGGTCACAGAAAGACCAGGAGTGTCTCAGTGTGGCAGAGCTGCCAGGTATTGGACCAGGGAAGTTGGTTGCAAGGAGGGAGCTCTAAGCTTGAGGTTGCCTTAAACCATGATTCAAGGCACAGTTAGACCACTGCTTTTCGAGCAGGGACCCCCACATGTG
The DNA here is from genome assembly GCF_963455335.1 of Martes martes. Taxonomy (NCBI): domain Eukaryota; kingdom Metazoa; phylum Chordata; class Mammalia; order Carnivora; family Mustelidae; genus Martes; species Martes martes. The sequence continues at coordinate 92,207,063 of NC_137897.1, forward strand.
GCAGATCCAGGGAGACTCACCTTCCTCCTCTGGGAGGAGCAGTGTGGAAGTGCATGGCAGGAATCTGCTGGGTTTGGAGACTCCAAATGCCAGAGATAGAAATGATCAGTCACAGGAAGGGTGAGCACAGAATGCGGCCGGAGACCAGGGAGATGGGAGTGATTTACCGCTTCTCTCTGAGGGTGCACTGAGGAGGGGGGCCCCAAGCTCTCAGCTCCTATGGGGCTGGAGATTGGGAGGCCACCATTTTCATTCCTGTCCTCCAAAGCTGTATGGAAAGTGTTCAGAGAACAAAAGCTCCTGAGAGTGACCCCGAGCAGATTACTTAGCCTGGCCCCTGGGAAGGGCGGTGCAATTCTGCCTCAGGCAAAGACATTTGAGAATCACTACAACAGGCCCCTCCCCCAGAAGATCAGCAAGAACATCCAGCCAATACCAAGTTCACTGATTAATGAGAAGGGCAAAACCTCAGAAATATGGGAATACAGCATATGGAATTCATGGCTTTTTCCCCATGATTCTTTAGTCTTTCAAAGTTAAATTTAATTTTATATTTTTCTTATTCTATTTTTAAAAAATTTTCCACTTTCCTATATTAATGTTTTTCTAACTATTTTATCTTATCAATACCTTTTTTAAAATGGTTTTTAATTTTCACTGTTATAGTCCTATTTGTATACATATAGGTTTTTCTTTCCTTAAAATTTTGGGATACAGTTTCTTCTAACAGATCAAAACATACCCTAAATCTAGCACATGGCTTTTTCTAGTCTCCAGCCTGATCATATTCTTTATTTTTTTTTCTTTTTCAACCAACTCCTTATCAATTCATTTTTTAGAACTTTTTTTAAATTTTCATCTTTACAGTCATAATCTATCCCTTTGTTGTGTCTACCCTTATTTTTGAATATATATTTTTCTTTCTTTAAAATTTTGAGTGGCAGTTTCTTCTAACAGACTAAAATACACCCAAAATCAAGTGCGTGCCTCTGTTCTATTCACCAGTCTAATATATATATATGTTTTTTTCCTCCTTTCTTCTCCCAGTTTAAGGTCTCTTCCAATTTGGTTGGTGTATATTTTTCTGGGGCCATTGCTACCCTTTTAGTATTTTGTTCTTTCAATCATCTATTCTTATCTGGGTAAAATGAAAAGGTGGAAAAACACCCAAAAACAAAACAAAAAAAAGAACAAGAGGCAGTACCGATGACTAGGGACCTAATCAATACGGACATTAGTAAGACGTCAGATCTAGAGTTCAGAATGATGATTATTAAGGTGCTAGCTGGGCTCAAAAACAAGCATGGAACATACTAGAGAATCCCTTTCTGGAGAAATAAAATCCCTTTCTGGAGAAATAAAAGAACTAAAATCTAACCAAGTTGGAATTTTAAAAGCTATTAATGAGGTACAATAAAAAAGGGAGGCTCTTACTGCTAGGATAAATGAGGCAGAAGAGAGAATTTAGTGATATAGAAGACCAAATGATGGAGAATAAAGAAGCTAAGTAAAACAACTACTGGACCACGAGGGGAGAATTTGAGAGATAAGTGATACCATAAGATGAAACAATGTTAGAATAATTGAGATCCTAGAAGAAGAAAGAGAGGGGCAGAAGGTATATTGGAGAAAATTATAATAGTGAATTTCCCTAATTTGCTAAAGGGAACAAGCATCAAAATCGAGGAGGCACAGAGAACCCCCCCTCAAAATCAATTAAATAGGTCAATACCTCATCATCTAATAGTAAAACTTACAAGTCTCAGTGACAAGGAGAAAATCCTAAAAGCAGCTCGGGACAAGAGGTCTCTAACCTACAATGGTAGAAATATTAGATTGGCAGCAGACCTATCCACAGAGACCTGGCAGGCCAGAAAGAACTGGCATGATATATTCAGAGCACTAAATGAGAAAAATATGCAGCCACAAATACTATATCCAGCTAGGCTATCACTGAAAATAGAAAGACAGATAAAAAGCTTCCACAACAAACGAAAATTAAAAGAATTTGCAAACACCAAACCAGCCTTACAGGAAATATTGAAAGGGGTCCTCTAAGCAAAGTGAGAGCCTAAAAGTAACAGACCAGAAAGGAACAGAGACAATATACAGTAACAGTCACCTTACAGGCAATACAATGGCACTAAATGCATATCTTTCTCTTTTTTTGTTTTGTTTGTTTGTTTATTTATTTATTTGACAGAGAGAGAGAGCGGGGAGGAACACAAGCTAGGGGAGTGGGAGAGGAAGAAGTAGGCTTCCCACCAAGCAGGGAGCCCAATGCAGGGCTTGATCCCAGGACCCCAGGATCAGGACGCAAGCCAAAGGCAGATGCTTAATGACTAAGCCACCCAGGTGCCCCTCATATCTTTCAGTAGTTACCCTGAATGTAAATGGTCTAAATGTCCTAATCAAAAGACACCAGGTATCAGAATGGATAAAAAAACAAGACCCATCAGTATGCTGCCTGCAAGAAACTCATTTTAGACCCAAAGACAGCTTCAGATTTAAAGTAAGAGGGTGGAAAACAATTTACCATGTTAATGGACATAAAAAAAGGTGGGGTGGCAATCCTTACATCAGATAAATTAGATTTTAAGCTAAAGACTATAATAAGAGATGAGGAAGGACACTATATCATACTTAAAGGGTCTGTCCAACAAGATGATCTAATGGTTGCAAATATCTATGCCCCTAACACGGGAGCAGCAAATTATATAAACCAATTAATAACAAAATCAAAGAGACACATCAACAATAATACAATAATAGTAGGGGACTTTAACACCCCCTCACTGAAATGGACAAATCATCTAAGCAAAAGATCAAAAAGGAAATAAAAACTTTAAATGACACACTGAACCAGATGGACCGCACAGATATATTCAGAACATTCTATCCCAAAGCAACAGAATACACATTCTTCTCTGATGCACATGGAACATTCTCCAGAATAGCTCACATTCTGGGTCACAAATCAGGTCTTAACCAGTCCAAAAGATTGGGATCATTCCCTGCATATTTTCAGACCACAATGGTTTGAAACTAGAACTCAACCACAAGAGGAAAGTTGGAAAGAACTCAAATACATGGAGGCTAAAGAGCATCCTACTCAAGAATGAATGGGTCAACCAGAAAATTAAAGAAGAATTGAAAAAATTCATGGAAACAAATGAAAATGAAAGCACAACTGTTCAAAATCTGTGGGACACAGCAATGGCGGTCCTGAGAGGAAAGTATATAGCAATAGAATCATTTCTCAAGAAACAAGAAGGGTCTCGAGTACACAACCCCAACCCAACACCTAAAGGACTGGAGAAAGAATAGCAAAGAAAGCCTGGCAGCCTTTCCAAGATTTATGTTAGGCCAAGGTTTCTGAACCTTGTACTATTGCCATTTGGGACTGGACCATTCTCTGTGGTGGAGCCATTCTATGCATCATAAAATGTTTAGTAGCATCCCTTGCCCCCGCCAATATTGTAGCAGCCCAAAATGTTCCCAAACATTGGCAAATGTCCTCTTGGAGAGAAAATCACCCCAGTTGAGAACCCACTGTACCAGGCTGAAGAGAGCCATCTTGCTGGAATCATGCCTCCTTTGTGGGGCAACCTGCATCTAAAAATGGAGCCCAAAGTCTGAAACTAACTTGGGACAACCCGAAGGCTCATTCCAGCTTCAGAGTCCCTATAGGTTGGCCGAGGTATTCTTCTATTGACTTTCATATAGCCCAACCTTTCCTTCTGCCCAACATTGCTTCCCTCCCTTCCCTGACAGGGCCTGATCCCAGTAAGATGTCCCAATTATTTTACACACACATCTTCAGGCCTGAGTTTAAAGCTGCAATCATCTTCCACTTCCTTGGAAGCTGCCTTTATTAAAATAAATTGTGCGATTTGTCTTTGCTGTACTACTTTCCTGATGACAATATCAGCACTTCCTAGCTCACCTTTATGAGTTGATTCAATAAAAACATTCAACAATTAAAAAAAGATCAGAGCAGAAGTCAATGAAATATAAACCAAAAGGACAGTACAACAAATCAACGAAACTAGAAGTTGGTACTTTGAAAGAATTAATAAGATTGATAATTCCCTAGCCAGACTTAGCAAAAGCGAGAGAGAGAGAGAGAAAGGACCCAATTAATAAAATCATGAATGAAAAGGGGGAGATCACAACCAACACCAAAGAAATACAAACAATTATAAAAACGTATTATGAGCAACTATACACCAGCAAATTTGACAATCTGGAAGAAATGGATGCATTCCTAGAGACATATAAACTACCAAAACTGAACCAGGAAAAAATAGAAAGCCCGAACAGACCCATAACCAGTAAGGAGATTGAAGCTGTCATCGCAAATCTCCCAACAAGGAGCCCAGGACCAGACGGCTTCCCAGGGGAATTCTACCAAACATTTAAAGAAGAATTAATACCTCTTCTCCTGAAACTATTCCAAAAAATAGAAATGGAAGGAAAACTTCCAAACTCATTTTATTAGACCAGCATTACCTTGATCCCAAAACCAGACAATGACCCTCTTCAAAAAGGAGAATTAGAAACCAATATCCTTGATGAACGTGGATGCAAAAATTTTTACCAAAATGCTACCCAGTAGAATCCAACATCCTATGTTGGATCAACATCTGCAAATCAATCAACGTGATACAATACGTTAATAAAAGAAAGAACAAGAACCATAGATACTCTCACTAGATGCTGAAAAAGCATTTGACAAAGTACAGCATCCTTTCTTGATCAAAACTCTTCACAGTGTAGGGATAGAGGGTACATTCTTAAATATCATCAAAGCCATCTATGAAAAACCCACAGTGAATATCATTCTCAATGGGGAAAAACTGAGAGCTTTTTGCCTAAGGTCAGGAACGTGGCAGGGCTGTCCACTATCACCACTGCTATTCAACATAGTACTAGAAGTCCTAGCCTCAGCAATCAGACAACAAAAAGAAATAAAAGGCATCCAAATCAGCAAAGAAGAAGTCAACTCTCACTCTTTGCAGATGATATGATACTTTATATGGAAAACCCAAAAGGCTCCACTCCAAAACTGCTAGAACTCATACAGGAATTCAGTAAAGTGTCAGGATATAAAATCAATGCACAGAAATCAGTTGCATTTCTATGCACCAACAGCAAGACAGAAGAAAGAGAAATTAAGGAGTCAATCCCATTTACAATTGCACCCCAAACCATAAGGTACCTAGGAATAAACCTAACCAAAGAGGCAAAGAATCTGTACTCAGAAAACTATAAAGTACTCATGAAAGAAATCGAGGAAGACACAAAGAAATGGAAAATGTTCCATGTTCATGGATTGGAAGAACAAATATTGTGAAAATGTCTATGCTACCTAAAGCAATCTACACGTTTAATACAATCCCTATCAAAATACCATCCATTTTTTTTCAAAGAAATGGAACAAATAATCCTAAAATTTATATGGAACCAGAAAAGACCCCAAATAGCCAGAGGAATGTTGAAAAGGAAAGCCAAAGTTGGTGGCATCACGATTCCAGACTTCAAGATTTATTACAAAGCTGTCATCATCAAGACAGTATGGTACTGGCACAAAAACGGACACATAGATCAATGGAACTGAATAAACAGCCCAGAAATGGACCCTCAACTCTATGATCAACTAATCTTCGACAAAGCAGGAAAGAATGTCCAGTGGAATAAAGACAGTTTCTTCAACAAATGGTGTTGGGAAAATTGGACAGCCACATGCAGAGGAATGAAACTGGACCATTTCCTTACACCACACAGAAAAATAGACTCAAAATGGATGAAAGACCTCAATGTGAGATAGGAATCCATCAAAACCCTTGAGGAGAATACAGGCAGCAACCTCTTCAACCTCAGCCACGGTAACTTCTTCCTAGAAACATTGCCAAAGGCAAGGGAAGCAAGGGCAAAAATGAACTATTGGGACTTCATCAAGATCAAAGCTTTTGCACAGCAAAAACAACAGTCAACAAAACTAAAAGACAACCGACAGAATGGGAGAAGATATTTGCAAATGACGTATCAGATAAAGGGCTTATATCCAAAATCTATAAATAACTGATCAAACTCAACACCCAAAGAACAAAGAATCCAATCAAGAAATGGGCAGAAGACATGAACAGACATTTCTGCATAGAAGACATCCAAATGGCCAACAGACACATGAAAAAGTGCTCAACAATACTCGGCATCAGGGAAATACCAATCAAAAACACAGTGAAATACCACCTCGCACCAGTCAGAATGGCAAAAATTAACAAGCCAGGAAACGACAGATGCTGGCAAGGATGTGGAGAATGGGGAACCCTCCTACACTGCTGGTGGGAATGCAAGCTGGTGCAGCTTTTCTGGAAAACAGTATGGAAGTTCCTCAAAAAGTTGAAAATAGAGCTCCCCTACGACCCAGCAATTGCACTACTGGATATTTACTCTAAAGATACAAATGTAGTAATCTGAAGGGGCACGTGCACCCGAATGTTTATAGCAGCAATGTCCACAAAGCCACAATATAGAAAGAGCCTAGATGTCCATTGACAGATGAATGGATAAAGAAGAAGTGGTGTATATATATAATGAAATACTATGCAGCCATCAAAAGAAATGAAATCCTGCCATTTGCAACGACGTGGATGGAACTAGAGGGTATTATGCTAAGCAAAATAACTCAATCAGAGAAAGACAATTATCATATGACATCTCTGATATGAGGAATTTGAGAGGCAGGGTGGTGGGTTCCTGAAAGGTAGGGAGGGAAAAAATGAAACAAGATGGGACCGGGGAGGGAGAAAAACCATAAGAGATTCTTAATCTTACAAAACAAACTGAGGGTTGCTGGGGGGTGCGAGGGGAGGGATAGGGTGGCTGGGTTATGGACAGTGGGGAGGGTATGTTCTATGGTGAGTGCTGTGAATTGTGTAAGACTGATGATTCACAGACCTGTACCCCTGAAGCAAATAATACATTATATGTTAATTTTTAAAAAAAAGAAAAAAGAAAGAAAATTTAAAAATTAAAAAAAAATCCCAAATAAAAGCAGTGGGATGTTTCCCTGAGTCTTAAAACTCCTTTAAAATCTCTCCCTTCAAATGACTATATTCTGATTAGGTAGGATGGGTTCGTGGAGATGAAATCCACTTCCCTCCCTCCGTATCTCTACTTGCTCCGCCCCATCCTATGGCCCTCAGGTATCACCTCCCCATACATCAGGGGTGTGTTCTGCCGGTGTCCATCCTCTGTGGGGGCAAACCTTTAGCCCAATAAGTAGAAAGCAGGATCCAGAGTCAGTGTAAGCCACAGCAAGAAGACAGCAGTTCCTTTGAGCTGCCCACTCAGGGCTGAGAGATAAAAGCCAAGGATGGATGGAAGGAAAAAGCACAGCATACCCACTCTGGAGTCAAGGACTATACATCCTCTGGTCTCCACACAGCCCCTAAGCCCTGACTGACTGAAGGCAGGTGGGACCTGCTGGCAGATTCCAAATGGGAGTCGGAGAAAGAGAAGATTTTTCCTCCAATACTTGGCACCCTGCTCATCTGCAAAGATAAATACAGACCCAGCTGAAAGGGTTGACTTCTGATTTATGAAGACAGCATGACAAGGTAGTCTAGAAGCCAAGCGCATTGGGATTGTAACCCCCACTTCTTGATGTCTGTGGAGCAACATTGTGGGAGGAGATGGGAAGTCGACTAATTTTTGATACCATGTAAAAAACTGGTATTTCCTGACCAAACACCAGGGCAGCCAGAGGGTTATAAATGAGGACTCTATGATTCCCTTGTTTGAAAATATGTAAATTGTTGTTGGAATTAAAGCTTTAGTTCCTTATCAGAAATATTCTGTGCTGGGTAAATAGAAGCCAGAAGCATGTTCCACGGACAGTATGGCTTCAGCATGAGCAGGCCAATGATCTGTTCGCTGTCAGCCTGGGCTGCGGAGGCATGTGACAAGAGCCAGCCGCACACCATCACCACAGTTGAGGGGAGCCCATGGAGTCAGTGGAAATCAAACAAAACTTCCTAGACTCTACTGACGTGTGTTCCAAACAATTGGTTTTGTGGCTCCTCCTGGTCTGATTCTTCCCTGCACAAGACCTCTTAGCACCTCTGGGACTTTGCTCATGCTGGTCTCCCACCTCCCCTGCCCCAGAGAGAGAACCTTGCTGGCATGTCATGAACCCTAACCCAGGAAGGGTCCCATTCTTCTCTTGCTATGTTTCTCCCTCTTGGAAATGAGAAGTTTGGGCCAGAATCTAGTAACTAGATGTTTTCTATGGTCCCTTCACCCTCCAATGACTTCTGAGTTGTCCTGATAGGAATCTAGCGTGCCTCTTCCCATCGGTCTGTCCCTTCCTTCTAGATGGGGAAAGAGCCAACACTCCTCTTCTCCAGGAAGCTTTGCCTTATTATGAATGCCACCCAGTCCTAGCCCCAGAGAGCATAATCTCATTCATCTCCTTGGTGTCTTTGGCTAGGTAGGTCCCTGGGTACAGCAAAGGTGCGTTCTATTCTTTGGTCTCAAATCCCATCTTCAACACATAGCATAGTTGTCCTTTAAAACTGGTATGCAATCTTAGGTATTGATCGACTAGCTGACGAATCAGGTGGTTATATACTGAAGATGAAAAAAAAAACTAGAAGACCTACTGAAAGAAAAGCAATACCAATTACAATCGAACAGCCTTCCTAAGCAGGACATTATCGTTCAATCCAATCCATCCCCACCATCTACAAAACCACCAGAGGGAAGATTCTGAAACTCCAAAATGCCCAAGTCTATTCCTGCTTTCAAAGCCCCTCCCTGTCTCTCCAGGTCCCTGGGGTGAAGTGTAAACATTTGATAAGACACAAGCAATGACCCCAGCTCAATGGTACCCACCATTCCCTCTTCCCCTGGGGGTCTCAAGGGACAGATTATAGGGCTCTGAACTGCTCTAATTTAGCATTACTGGTGTACACTTCTCTTCCACCACTGCCTAGAAAGTGCTCTCCTCTTCCTGCCCAAGTCTGGTGAGTCTAACCTACCTCCCCTGGGAGGTATCTTTAGCATACAACACAAGACCTAGCCCAAAGGAAGCATTCCATAAAGGTTAGTGGAATGAATTAATGGCCTCACTAAGTCTCTATCCGCAATAACAATAGGTCAGTGCCCAATGAGGGTTCCTGGACTTGGGCAGGCATAAGATCTAAGAAATATCAGGATATTTGAGCTCAGGCCTTGGCTGGGACTCCGTGTGACTCCTTATCCTCAATTCAACTTCTCCGTTCCACACCCCAGATAAGAAGCACAGACAGAACTGGAGACGCAATCACATGGCCTCGAGTCCTTGGCCGTAGTATTCCTCCACTCTCTCTAAATCCTTCCTTCATCCCTGGAGGCCTAGTTTGGAATTTATCCATGGGTGGGGTGGGGGAGGGGGTGGGAGCATTCTCACCCCAGCCAAGCAAGGGGATTCTCTGCCTCTGAACTTCTGGAAGACTATTTGCCAGCACAAGTCCAGTACCCATCACGGACAAGCTTGTTGGCTTAGTTTAGTTGGCTTCCCAGGGAGTCCATAGACAGCAAGTGTCCTGGGGAGTGTGATCAAATAGGTCCCTGCCCCCCCTTAATCCGTGAAATCAGAATAAGGGTGTAGAGGGTATTGATAGAGGAATCTGGGCTGCCCTATGTTACATTTGTGTTGTGTCTCCTCAACAGGTTTACCAGAAGGTACTAGATGGCAGAACCTTGCTCTTTAGCTTTCTGTGTCTTCCTTAACATCAAGTACAGGGGTGCCCTATAACATTTTCTTCAATCAGTAGCCTCTGGGCTGCTTCCCCGTGAGAAAACTCAAATGAGCAAAGAAATCCAACTTGAAGTTAGTCTATCTGAAGGCGCCCAGGAAGAGGTAGCTTTAGCCGTACTCCCCAAAGTCTGCTTTCTGACTGATTTTCCCAGAGCCAAAGTCGTCCCTGACCAAAACGGTTTTAGGCCAGAAGACTCTATTTCCTAGGAAAATAAAGATTCAATGACTTGGACCCTCTCAAACATTTTTCTTATCTCCCCTTTTGGGAGAAAAAAAACAACATTCCAAAGCACACACACATACACACACAAATGCACACAAACACATGAATACCCGGACATCTACTGGGGTCAAAATCTTACACTCTGTTGGTTTGTATCCCCAGCCTCGGTGGTGATCCCAGACAATCAGGAAGCTTACTCACCACCCAAAGACCTATGACAGTCACAGGTTGAGCTCCTGGAGGCAGGAAGGTGGCCTCAGACCCTTTGGTAACTCTTCCAACAAAGAGGATGACAAAATATGCTTTCTGCTTGAGCCTCAGTTTCCCAGAAATTCCCACTGAGCCCCTCCCCCAAGATTCTGACCAGTCAAGTCTTCCCTCTGCAAAGACGGCCAGAAAAACCTCAGGGCCTATGTCCCCACGGGCTCCATGACCCTGCAGCCAAAGGCCTCTGGGAAGAAAAGTGGCCTCCATGCTTGTGAAGCATCAAAGAACAGACACAAGACCAGCCCCAGTCAGGCCTCAATGTTCCCTCCGTGGCCAAAAGGCCACTGTCCTGTCCCTGGATCTTTGAGCACAGTTGGACAGGTAGGCCCAAAGGCTAGAAGAAGGAAGAGTTACTCACTCCCTCATTTCGCTGGTCATACATTTGTAGTGACCTGCACAGCAAGTGTCCTCTGGAGCCCGTGAGTACTCATTTCCATCTACAGCTTGTCCTGTCACCCCTCTAGGGGCAGAGGTGACCAGGTAAGCTCTGCTGAGCAGGAGCCCCTGGGGTGGGACCATTACCTGAAGTCCCCCCCAAAAGTACATGCTGTCTCCTGGGAGACCAGAGGGTCTGTGGGGTAGGGGACAGGGGCAAGGCCACGTTCAGTTGTTAATTTCCAAGGGCTAGAGCAAAGCCAGCAGCAAGAGGTAAGACCTGAAAAGTCAGACACCAGGTAGACCCTGGGTTGGAGGTAGGACTGAAAAGCAGAAGTGGCAGCAAAGTGAGAACGTCCAGCCACCTTGGAGAGGGCTGGGGTAGGGAAGCTGTAAACATAGGCCTCAGGGTTCATGGGCAGATCATCCTAGATTAAAGCCAGGGGGACCTGGATGGATGCTACAGTTTTCTGGTGGGGCCTAGCTAGAGAGGACCTCGTCCTCGGGGAGTCTGAAGTCTCAACACGGCCTGTCCCTCCTATAAAGAAATCCAGACCTAGCACGGGTGCCTTCCAGTCCTGGGTTCCCCCAAAGACCACCACAGTTTTGAAGCTAGAGAAGGTCAGCGGGTGACGGTGAGCCCTGGGGCATGGAGGGGATGCTAGCTAGTGGCACTGTCCCTGCTCCCCGGAGAGCTACACGTGTGCTTTGAGTCCTTTTCCTCACGAGGGAGATTGGGCCACATTCTCTCATGGAGTCTTCACAGTGGCTAAGGAAACATGCTTGCCAAATGGGACAGGCTTTGCTATCGAAAGTTTTCTGACGGAGGCACCCTGTTCCCAACAACTGAGATAACAAGACCACCAGTGTCCGGAAGGCACCCAGGGAAAGAAACATTCCAGTTTCCCTCTGGCCCATGCAGCTTCACAGCAGGACCTGAGCCCATCAGTTTTCTGCCTGTCATTCCTGTCAGCAAGAGCCGGGAGCCAAGAGGACCCACAAATCAGATAAGCTTTCTGATACTTTAAAAATCTCTTCAGTTTTATGAGAAAGACAATAAACCCTTACAATCCTGAGGGAGAGAAAACGGAGCCCTTCCAAGGTCTTTTTAATAAGGATGGCAGTGCCACTGGGCTCCAGTCTTCATGCAAGGCGCTATGTGTGTGCTTTACATGTATTATCTATGCTCTTTCTTACAACAACCCCAGGGCAGAGCAGCTATGTACAAGAAGGCCCACTTCACAGAGAAGTTGAGTGACTTGCCCAAGGCCACACAGCTAAGAAGAAGCAGAGCCAAGATTCAGACGCCGGGCTATGAGACTCGGAGACGCATGCTCTCAGCTGCTGTGCCTGTGGTTCTCAAAGCAGGAGCTTAGATATGGGAGAAGGTTCTCAAAGCAGGAGCTTAGACACAGGAGAAGGCTGCCCACTGACAGGATCCTGAAGGGTGGGCCCAGGAATCCCGGTGCTCAACATCACACACCAGGTGTGTGGAGGGGTAGGGTGGGCTGTGTTCTGAGGCACAGGGAAATTTTCGGCCTTGGTTGACACCCTGCTGCCTCCTGAGTTGGGCCCAGGGTGCAGGTGAAAAGGCTAAAGGCTTCGTGTCAGCCCCCAGGCTCTTAGCAGTCTTTCCTGGGCATCCGCTGCTCAGTCCTGGTCCCTGAACACCAGGGCTCTTTCAGTCGGACCCTTGACCTGGACCACAGATTTCAGGCCTTTTATGGGGATCAGATACTGCTCAGAGAACTTGTTGAAAACTCTGGCTCTTCCCCTTCCTCCCCCGACCAGGAAACATATACACAGAGGCCTGCACTCCCTTGGTGGCCCCCTTACAAAATACAAACACACACACACACACACACACACACACACACACACACACACACACATACACACACACCTTTGCATATTTTCAGAGGATACACAGATCATCTAAAGCTCCTTTATGAACTGCCTGCCCGCTCAACCCAAGAACCCCGCATCCCAGAAACTTCTGCTCTAGAAATCTGGACACAGACTATGGCCTATGGTTGTGTTTTTGTTTTTGTTTTTCTTCTAATCCCATCTGTTAGAGATACACACTAATGGCTTCTCGGCCTTTTGGCTACGATCAAGTGTAGAGATACACAATAGAGTGTGTTAGGGAAGATGATAAGTTGTCTGCAATTTGTTCCAAAATATTGCCATTTATGTGGGGGTGAGGCACCTGGGGAGATGCAGGACAGACACACAATGGGCCACAAGTTCTTCATTTTTGAAGCTGAGAGCTGGGTACAGGGGGATTCAGTCTACTGTCCTCTCTACTTTTGTATATGCTTAAAATTGTGCATAATGAAAAACTATCAACAATTAGGTTGAAAACGTGTTATGTGAATTATATCTCAAGCTGGGGGTTTTCTTTAAGATTTTTTTTTTTATTTGAGAGTGACAGAGAGAGAGAGACAAACAGAAGGGAGGAGCAGAGGAAGAGGGAGAAGCAGACTCCCCACTGAGCAGGGAGCCCAGTGTGGGCCTCCATCCCAGGACCCTGATTGGGGTCATGACCTGAGCCAAAGGCAGATGTTTAACCAATGGAGCCACCCAGGTGCCCATAAATCTGGGTTTTTTTGTTCTGTTCTGTTTTGTTTTGTTTTAATTAACCTCCTGTTCTGGACTTGTGTAAGTCTGCCAGTGGACACACTAAAGGCCCAGAGAGAATCACCTGTTCTCCTGACTGCTGTTCCTTAAAGTCACAGCAACAGTCAGAACCTCTTGGTCTCCCTAAGGTGACAGGAGCCCTCCAAGCGGGTCTCACTGGAGCATCAAGAAGACTAGTTGCTAAATATGAAGGACCACAGACAAGAGGCCTCATCGCCTCTAATAAAAGGCATTACTGTGCTGATAACAAGCCCAGTAATGACAATCATCACTTACCATCCATGTTCAGAGCAATTTACAAAGAGAAACTTCCCCAAGAGTATCCAATACCCTCTCTCAAGAGGCCAAAAAATGTAGCAGACATCCCCTAACAGGCCTACTTCCCTGCTGTGGAAAGCCCGGAATAAGAAAGAAGTTTCCAGAATGGATTTTAAAAGAAACAATTCTTAAAGCTGGCCACCAGTGATGAGTTTTGTTAGTAAGACAGACACCAGAATAAACACCCACAGGTGTTCTAGAGAGGAGGCTATGGGGGTGGAGGGTTAAGGAGTGACGTCAGTGCTTGGAAGCGAGTTCTGCAGAGTCCCCTCATTCCCCTTCGTGGGGTGAAGCCTAAAGAGGCCTTCTCGTGTGCACCCCCAGAATACTGCAGCTCCTGCTCAGGAAGTGAATAACCCCCCCAGCAACCCACAGAGTTGGTTTAACCGCACCTTCCCTTTTTAGAGCATATGTCCCTCTGCCTCTGGAACTTCCTTGTAAAACAGAGATGACAGTGGTCCCTACCTCAGGGGGCAGACATGAGGCTTCACTGAGTTTATCTAGGTAAAGCCCTTGGAATGGGGTCTGGGCACAGAACAAACCCTTGGCAAATGGTAGTAATTCTCATTAACAGTGCTTTCTTTGGATGGCTGCAACACCAGCAGAGTCATTCCTTGGATATGGCAGAGCGATTGCCCCCCTTGAAATACATTTTCCCCCAATTCCCTCCGGATGTACACTAGACTGGAAGGGAAATAACCAGAAGATGACCCGCCCCCTTCAGTCCTCACCCGGGGCCGGCTATTGGTTTGCCGACACTACCAATATGGCGACCTGAACTCTTGTTTCCTCCCTCGAATTCTCCAGATGGAAGTCCTACATGAGCCACAAGTGGAGAGATGGTCCCTCTCCTGAAACCTACTCTTTCTCAATTCTCTTGCTTTAATTCGTTTTGTTTTTAATAACTTTGATTGTGTCCTTAAATAGTTTCTCGATCCAGAAGGGCATCAAGGCGTTTCTAAGCAACCCGACCCTCTAAGGATGCTCTCTACAGTCTACCTGGTCTTCACCACTGGCAGGAAAGCCCTGTCATTGGCTCTTAAACATACACCTTGCTTCTTAGTCTGATTTTCAGTGCATGGTACATAGTAAGGGTGACATTTTGACAAACAAGGCCATGAGAAACCTCCACAACTCCTGGGAAATAAGCACCGTGGAGCATTGGATTTTCCCTAAATAGAGTCTTGAGTGTCTCTTAGATGCATTTCTTAAGATTTTATTTATTCATTCATTTGAGAGAGAGAGAGAGAGAGAGAGAGCAAGCACATGCATGAGTGAGCACATGAGCTGGGGGAGGTACAGAAGGAGAGGGAGAAGCAGACTCTTTATGCTCAGTGAGTCTGACGCGGGCCTCAATCCCACAGCCCTGAGATCAGAACCTGAACCAAAATCAAGAGTCAGGCACCCAACCGACTGAGGCACCTGGGTCCCCACCCTTGGATGAATTTTTTAAAAGCAAAAACAAACCCTTCTTTAGTGGATGCAACAAAATTCACAAGGAGAGAGTAGCCAGCCAGCTCAGGGTGAGTCTGGCTACATGACAAAACAGACCCTACTGCCATTGGTCACCGCCACACTCCTCTGGGACCCTGGAGGCCACATCTGCGAAGAGCCACAGGCTTCGGAGGTCTGGTGAGCAGAGGTCAACAGATGACAAATCATATGTGGCCCAGAGTCCAAAGAGCCTCTTCGCCTCTCTCCAACAATAGCCCTTCTGGGTGACACTGGCCTCATTGTTCTCCTGGGGGCCTTGTCCTGCCCGGGACCCAAGGTTTCGGGAAAGGGTCTGGCTATCTTCGAGGTAAGGCGTGCTTGTGAAAAGCCACAAATGGGAAATGGTGGCATATGCACTCGGGTCCATACTCAACAGAGGCATGCTCGGTGCCCCTGCCATCTGACCGCTGCAGGAGCTGAGCAGTGGTCTCAAGGCGCCGCTCTGCCACCGACTTACTTCTCTCCACGCAGACCAATGCCTCTGGATCCCCTTTAACATCCCCGCCTCTCTACCCCAGCCTGAGGCCAGACGGCATAGACACATCAGTCGGGCAGACCCAGAAACCCATGTGCCAGCAAAGCAGCTCGTTCCTCTGGGCAATCTGGATCCAGCTAGAAATGTGGGGGGTCATGGGGGAGGGCACAGAGCTGGGCGAGAGATGCAGCCAAAGGCACTTCACCTTAGACACGTGAGATCTGTATGCTGCACTGGTCACGGCGATGAATTTCAAAGCAACTCTTCTAGACTGACTTCACTCCAATGCCCAAATCCCTGTTGCTCACTGCGGTGCAGACAAGGAGATCCTGCTGGGTTTTGTTACGAGTGTAAGTCAGGAGCGGATTGCAAAGGCGTAAGTTTGCCGTCATCAACTCTGAGACTGAGATATAAAAATATTGCAATGGCTGGACCTGAGCCTTGATGGAGGGAAACTGTCTGGGCCAGCATCTTCTGATAACCAGCAATTTTGTCCTGGCTAACCCCTTAGAGGGCAAATGAGCCAAATCAGAAGACAGCGGGGAACATTTGGAGGAATGTTTGGGAATGTTTGGAGCACATCCGTGTTTCGGCCCAGTCTCCTCCCTGTCTACTTCTGGTTCTCGTCAGACTTTAGCGGGGAACCAGAATCACCTGGGCACTTGTTGAACAGGTGAAGTCTCAAGGTCTCTTCTAGTAACTCACTGGATTGTTAGCTAACATTCAGGGAACACCTACTATGTGCCAGGCACTGTCATAAGCGCTAGAGATCCAACAGTGAGCAAGACAGAGTTCCTGTCCACGGGAAGCTTATAGTCTTTTTTTAAAAAGATTTTATTTATTTGAGAGAGAGAGCATGAGTGAGTGAGCACAAGCAGTGGGGAGGGGAAGAGGGAGAAGCAGGCTTCCCCCTGAACAGGGAGCCCGACACCGGGCTCCATCCCAGGACCCCCGGGATCATGACCTGAGACGCTTAACCGACTGAGCCACCCACGCCCCAGAGAGCTTATGATCTACTGGATGGGACAGACAAGAAGTTTACATGCCATACAGATGTGACAGGGAGAGACCAGAGTGTGGCTGTGATTTTAAAGAGTGTGAGCAGAGCAGATTCTCTGAGTGAAAGGAGGAGCCAGCCATGGGAAGGGCATTATATCTGAAGGACGAGCAAGAGCAGAGGCGCTGACCAAATGAGACAGGCCTTGGTTTGCTCAAGGGCAGAAGGACAGACAGACAGAAGTCCTCGAGAGTCATTGTCAGTAGCTCTTAGAAAAGGGCCAAGAAACTGCATTTTTAGCCAAAGCCTCCCCCACCCCCACCGCAGGTGATTCTGAGCTGTAGGCCCCGTTGAGAACCCCCAGACCACACTGTCGTTCAGAAGCCTGACCCCAAAGTCTGCAGTGTCACCCCAGTCACCGGGCCTGAGCTAATCATTGTTCACTGAGAAGGGAAAGAGCCCCCAAAATAATTCCACCGGAAAGTTCCCTGGGAGAAGGACAGTGTCTGTCCATTGCGTAGCCATGGTGCCTAGAACCGTGCCTGACACCCAGGGTTACATGGTGAATGGAATGAGTGGCCGCTGCCTCCCATAGCTCCTGGTGCTCCGTGAGCTCAATTTCGGTGAACCAGAGTTTTTCTCACACACAAATGTCACAAACGCCACATCAAAAAGCAGCCTCTTCCTGCCCCTAGTTACTGGAGAAGGCTTTGGGAGAAACGGCCGCTGTCCGAGCAGCCACATCCGGTGTGATCTCTGCATTTTGAGGTAGGGGCTCCGTCTCACCACGGGGCCCTGAGGGCTTGAGGAAAGGACTGGTTGAAGAGGCTAAAATCACACTTTTGGAACCAACCAGCCTGGGCCTCAGCCAAGGGGCCCCCTGGAAGGCCTCCATGTGAATTCCCTGATGTCAGGCGCCACCTGCAGGCTGCCGGGAGTATGGCGGACTCCCTCAGGAGCCCCTGGCCAGCGAGGCTGGTGGGGGCCTCCCCAAGCCGTTGAAGGCCTCAGCATGATCCAGTTGAGGAAGTAAGGTCCAGGCCATGTGTGGGGGCCTCCCACCTGCCTCTCTATGCATCCCTCTCAGCACCTCATACCTCAGGCAGCCGGGACCATTGGGATGACTGAAGCTGATGGCTTCAGTCTCATATGATCTGGGAGTTCTACTCTTGGGCACACATCCCAGAGGAATGAAAACTTATGTCCACACAAACACCTGTCCACGAATGTTTGCAGCAGCTTTATTCATAATAGCCAAAAGCCAGAATGGGCCCAGATGTCCTCCCACAGTTTCAGCAAACAGTGTGCTATGTCCATACCACAGAAAACCACTCAGCAGCAAAAAGGAATAAAGTCTTGACCCATTCAACAGCCCAGATGAACTCCCAGAGAACTCGCGTGAGCGAGAAAAGCCAAAGATTACATGGTCTGATTTTGCTCAGATAACCTTCTTGAAATGACAGAATTAGAAGAATGGAGAACAGATTAGCGGTTGCCAGGGTTGAAAAGGAGGGGTGAGGTGGGAGGGAAGCAAGTGTGACTGTCAAAATGCAACCGGAGGGATGGAGATGTTCTGTACCTTGGCCATACTGATGTCCACACCCTGGCTGTGACTGTGGGCTATAGTTTTGCAAGATGCCACCACTAGGAAAACTTGGATAAAGGGTACTTCTTCTCTCTCTGTGCTGTTTCTTACAACTGCATAGGAACCTAGGGCAAAATAAAAATTATAGTTCCAAAAGAAAAGACCTGGGGGCACCTGGGTGTCTCAGTCGGTTGGGCATCTGCCTTCGGCTTAGGTCCCGATCCCAGGGTCCTGGGATTGGGTCCCGCATCAGGCTCCCTGCTCAGTGGGGAGCCTGCTTCTCCCTCTGCCTCTGCCCCTCCCTCTGCTTATGTGCTCACTCTCTCTCAAATAAATAAATAAAATCTTTTCTAAAAATCTCCAAAACTTATTTAAAAAAAAAAAAAGAAAAGAAAAGACCTCTCTGTTCCACTGTTTCTCCTCTTCTCTTGGGCCCTCTATAGTAACCCAGGCAGGGTGCTAGTGGGTAGCAAAGGCACTGATGGTATCCGCACTTCCTACCTACCTCAGCAGGGGTTTCCTGGTGATCACAGAAGGGCGACAAGAAGAAATTGCCTTGAATTTAAAATCAGGTTTCCCTGAGGCCTGGTCTTCCTAGGCTTTGTGGCCTCAGACAAAGTGCTTGGCCTTTCTGAGATTCCATCTCATCCCCTGTAAACAAATTTTAAAGAGTAACTGAAAAAGTGAAAACACATGATAAATTGAAAAGTGGTACACCAAAGACAGTCTTTCTCCTGGCCTCCCTCCTTCCCTGTCTGTATTCCTTCCAGTCAGAGGACGAGACTGTCCGGAGGCAGTCTGACGTTCTCCCGTATTCCCAGGGCTTAGCCCGAGTCCTTGCCCCTGGAGGTGCTTGGAAAGTGCTCGCTCATGCTGATAACGGCAGACTCTTTGAAGCCAGGAGTCAGCTGTAATGGGGGAGAAGGAAGGTTCAGCCCCACAGTGGGACACAGGCCTTGACCGTGTCTTCGGCTGAGACACTGAAGAGCCCTCGGTAGCATCCCATGTCACCAGTTCCCTTCCCTGGGAATAGTTTCACTGAGAGACATCATGGCACAGAGAGGCAGGGCCCATGGAACAGCCCAGCTGCCATTTGGGGGACCAGAGAGGACTGGAGAGAAGCAAAGTGTCTCCCTTTGCCCAAGAACTTTGCTATTCCTTACCACCTTTACTTGTCCCCGCGCTCCTGAGGCAGGCAGAGCAGGGGGCTTCCCCGTTGGCCATGTGCAAACGCTGAAGGGAGACAGGGCTGAGGCCTGCCCAAGGCTCTCACTCACAGCGAGTGAGTCAGTGGCACAGCTGGGGCCAGACTCCAGAGACAGAAACTTTCCACAGCAGGGACGATGTCCAAATGGAAACACTAAGACAGAGAAAATGTAACTCTTCCCTGCCCCAACCAGAGCCTCTCCTGAGGGAATTTCGGCCAGGCCTCACCATGTCTTTCCAGCCAATGTGCTTTCTGAGGGAGCTGCTGTCACAGCAGACCTGGCGGGGAGCTGTTCCGGGCGGGCGATGGCTTCCCTCCCTTTAGGCTCTGAGCTTTCGGTGACCTATTTAAAGACAGAGAAACCAGTTTGGGGTTTGGGTCTCTCTCACTCTCGGGGGCCTCTCACAGGTGGCTCCCCAGGGCCTTCCTGGGCCCCTCTTCCTGCTTCTCCTCAGTGGTGACCACTGAGGGTGGTGTAGGGAGGGCACTTTTCTTCTCCCCTGGCCCTGAAAGCCCAGAGTATCCTTAGAAACTCAGAGACTGAAGAGAGCAAGTCAGGGCCTTTCTGGGAGGTAGGCTGAGGGAGGGGTAACCAGCACAGGCACCCCCGTTTCCCCAGTCTGAATGCTTTCCCCAGGGTCCCCTTCTCCCCACGGCCACCCCCACCAGGTCTCTGAGAAGACTGAAATGCTTGGATTCGGTCACCCCTTAGCAGGTTGCCAACTTGGAAAGCAGAGCGCTCCGCGGCGGCTGGGAAGGTTCGAATGGGGGAGTCAGAGGAGGTGGGGTTGCGGGGAGGACTTTGGAGCAAGCAAGCCCGTGCTGAACCCCCCCCTCCGTGCCTGGCCCCATGATGGGACCCTGGGGGAAGGGGGCCCTGCTCCTGCCCTCAAGTTGCTTTCTGTTTGGGACGAGGGGCCAGAGCTCCCAGGGAACGCCCGAGGCAGGAGGTACGAAGGCTCAGGCCAGCCAGTCTTGGCTTCCAGGCAATTCGGGGACCTTTCTGGCAGCCTGCGTCACCATTCATTTGTTCTTTCATTCATTCGCTCATTAACCATTTCCCTACTTCATAAACACTTATGAAGTGCCCGTTCTGTGTTGGGCCCTGGAGAACAGCGGTGGACAAGGCAGGCTCTGTGCCTTCTGGAACTTACAGCCGCAGGGGGTCATGGGGGGGGGGCTCCTTTAGATCGGGTGGTTCAAAGAGGCCCCCCCCCTCACCATGAGGCCACACCCTACTTCGTAAAGATCCACAGATGCTTTCCAGTCAGGGCTGCCAAGCCTGAAATCCAAGTGTCCCGTACAAACTGCCAACAGTCTGCAGACAGAAAAGACTCAAAAATGGGTCCCTAGCACCTCATAAAAAGCTTCTCCCTTCTCAGGGCCTCTCACCCTGTAAAGGAAGGTTTGAAGAGGGAGGAAAGGGGCAGGCGAGGCTGCAGTGGGGCCCCTTGAACAGCCGGCCGGCCCAGCAATCTCCTCCTCCACGGAGCTTCCCGAAGTCCCTCCCCGTCTTTTAAAGTCACAGTAACTTAGGACCAGTCAGTTCTGCTTCCCCTGATTTTTGTGCTCGACAGGAATCCAAAGCGTGGCCACAGACCGCAGACACTTGTCCGGCGGCTGGAGCTCTAAGGGTCAACTAGACAGCCCCGGGCTTTCTGGAAGCTTCCAGTCCCACCAGTGGACGTGACAGGAATGAATGAATTTCATGAAGAACGAGTTCATTGCAGTTATGCTGAATACTTTGAAAGAGACTGAGAGGAAGTCCCTTCGTCAAGGCAGGGCTCGGGGCTGAGGAGGTGAAACCCCAAAGGATGGGCAGGATTTGAAGCCCAGAAGAGCTGTCTCTCAGCGGACATGGCAAGGGGGAGCCCAGAGGCCACGTGGCAGGCTACTTTCAACGAACACAAAGCAGGCTGGGGCTTGAAGCTGAGCGAAGTCAGGAGAGAGAGGCTTAATATGAATTCTGGAGCGGGGGGGCATCTTGGGGGCTCAGTCCGTGAAGCGTCTGCCCTCAGCTCAGGTCATGATCCCAGAGTCCTGGGATCGAGTCCTGCATCAGGGTCCCTGCTCAGTGGGGAGTCTGTTACTCCGTCTGCCTCTCCCCCAGCTCCTGCTCTCTCTCTCTCTCTCTCTCTCTCAAATATATGAATAAAATCTTTTAAAAATATATATGCATTCTGGGAGATAGGCGAGGAGAGGCCAGGCGGGCGGGACCTCATGGTCCCAGAGAGGCATTTAGGTTGCAGCCTAAGAACTTCGAGGTGCCACTGAAGGGCTTTGGCAGGGGACAGAATCAGGTTGGCATTGGCCAAGAGTGGAAATGGGGAGACAGTTGGAAAGCTGCTTATAGTCATTCAGGTGGGAGATGAAGATGGAAGCCTCGATCTGTGTGGGGTGGGGAAGACCGAGGCCAGTGGAAGAGTCCGGACACACTTAGGAAGTGGAATCAGCAGGACATTTGGGGGGAGCTTTGGCCGCGGAGCTTTAGGGAAGGGAGGATTTGTTCCCATCGTCCGGAGTAGCAGGTGAGAACACATAGGAGAAAATCTCCAGAACCAAGGGCTTGAGAGAGTTCTTTTTCCTTTTTTTTTTAAAGATTTTATTTATTTATTTGACAGAGAGAGAAATCACAAGTAGGCAGAGAGAGGAGGGGGGAACCAGGCTCCCCGCCGAGCAGAGAGCCCAATGCGGGGCTCGATCCCAGGACCCTGAGATCATGACCTGAGCTGAAGGCAGTGGCTCAACCCACTGAGCCACCCAGGCGCCCCAAGAGAGTTCTTACAGCATTATGCTGTGGGGGGGCGGGAATCCAACCTCAAAAGGCTACCTACTGTATGATTCCATTTATGTAACATTCTCAAAGTGATGGAATGATAGAGAATGGAAAACAGATGACCAGTTTCCCAGGGTGAGGGATGGAGGGCGGGTGTGACTGTACAGAGTTGCTCAGGGGAGAATTTCGTGGTGACACTGTAGTTCTGCGTCTTGGTCATGGTGGTGACAGTTACACACGTGGTGAAATGGCAGAGAGCTACAAACACACATGGTCCCAGAGCCAGTTTCCTGGTTTTGATATTGTATTATGGCAACTAAGATTTAACTACCAGGGCAGACTAGGCAAAGAATGAATGAGAACTTTCTATATTATCTTCACAGCTCCCTGTGACTCTATACTTATTGCAAAAATGCTTTTAAATTGGGGGGAAGAAAGAGACAAAATACAGTGTGTGGCATAGAAAACATTTGATGAAACGTAATTACTATTAAAATAAATGTTGCCTCTCCCCCCCCCCGCGCCCCGCCCAAGTTTTCAAGGAACCTCTAACTCAGGCCTATGGGGGAAATAACAAGGCCTGTGTCTATGGTGACATTCTGAGTTGGGGTTGGGGGGAGACTTAGGATGTATTGAATAGAGGGGTCAGAAGCTGGACAGAGCAGATAAAGGAATCCATAAGGGCTTTTTTTAAATCAAAAATACAAATTAGGCAAATTACAAGTTGAGGTAAGAGAAGAGGTCCCTTGGGACGCCTGGGTGGCTCAGTTGGTTAAGCGGCTGCCTTCGGCTCAGGTCATGATCCCAGGGTCCTGGTATCGAGTCCCACATCGGGCTCCTTGCTCAGCAGGGAGCCTGCTTCTCCCTCTGCCTCTGCCTGCCTCTCTGTCTGCCTGTGCTCACTCTCTCTGACAAATAAATAAATAAAATCTTAAAAAAAAAGAGAGAGAGAGAAGAGGTCCCTTTAAAGGTCTTTGAAAGACCAGCCTGCATTTATGAATTTGTTTACAGGTCATTAACTCTTTAAGGAAATTCTGAGGAGCAAAGGGAAATCTTAACAGGGAATCTTGGAAGTCCCACTGGGGACCGCATCCTAGTGGGACCATGTTACTTCACGAAGAATGCTTCCTGACCTAACTCACTTTTTCATGTGTGTAGAGTAGGCTAGGATTCAGGGGGCACTGAGGTGGGTCTTCCCCATCCAGATCTTTGCCATTTACTGGTTGATACTAACTTCCCCCTTAGAGTTTCATTCCTTTGGCTTAAGATCAGACTCCCTGTTACAACCTTAATCATAGCTAAAAGTAGATTTTGATGACAGGAGACTAGGCCAGCTGTCGGCTGAGGGAAGAAGGGAGCAGAGCATATGAGTAAGAAGGGAGAGAAGGCTTCCTTTCATGGTCTTTGTGGACAACTCGTCTTGTTCAGGGCACATTCCTCACCACTTCCCCCCCCCCCATTCACTGCTGAGAGTTCGGTTGAGCACAGAGCCAGCAGGTTGATGATGATGATGGCGATGGTGATGACAATGGGGGCTACCATGTTTTAAGTACCTACTGTAGGCCAGGAACTATGCATGCATTTTCTGTCACTTTCACAACAAATCTCACAAAGAGGGTGCTATTTTTTAGCATCTCTTTAAAGGTGTAGCACGAGCTTCAGAGAAGCCAACGGGCTTGGTATAACCAGGTTAGGAACCCAGGTCTTGTCTGGCCCCAAAGGACTGCCTTGAAAGAGACGGTGATAGGGCAGACTTCATGCAATGGAGGAGTCAGGGAAGGCTCTAGAGGAATCATCCAAAGGACAGTTCTCCAGACACGCCCTCCATCCTCGGGAGTCAATCAGCACACACTCACCCACAGCTGCTGGGCTCCCATTTCCCTGGTGACAGTCTGTAAGATGGAGATCAGCTAACAAGTCATAGGATAATGTGGACCCCAATTTGGTCACAAGTTTGTCTTCACACCTCCTGTTCCATCAACCCGGGTGTCCCCCAATGTTCAACCAGAAACCTAGGTGGCCTCAAATCTGAATGGTGCCATTTTAGGATGCCTGCCCCTCCCCTCATGTGCTGAACCAGAACTGCCTCCTTCCTTTAGGGTAGGGCCTCCTTTCTCCTGTGTGGGGTAGGGACCAGCTAGGTCCCCTCAGCTGCCAAAATGCAATCCGTCCCTCTGGCCCCCGCCCCCAGAAGGACCACAGGCTGTGGTGTTCTCACAGTGAATCTCAAGTAGGAAAGCACTCTTGATGCACATGGAGATAAAGACAGGTGGGCAAGTTGGAAGGGAGAAAGAAGACCCTGGGGTGAGGGCAGAGCTGAGAAGGATGGTGGGGGTGGGCTCGTGAAGGCTTGGACTTGGTGGATGTTCCAGAGGGCAAGCTCAGTAACCACATAGTAGGCTTAAGGTCTTTATGCAAAGAAAACCAATAAATGAGGGACGCCTGGGTGGCTCAGTCAGTTAAGCGTCTGCCTTTGGCTTAGGTCATGATCCCGGAGTCCTGGGATCGAGCCCCCCATTGGGCTCCCTGCTCAGCAGGAAGCCTTCTTCTCCCTCTGCCACTCCCCCTGCTCTTGCTCTCTCTCTCTCTCATTCTCTCAAATAAATAAATAAAATCTTCAAAAAGAAAAAAAAAAAGAAAACCACTAAATGAAAAGCAGGGCCCTGACGAAATGAGTGGTGGGAAGAACACTAAGTTAGTAATAGTTGAGTCTGATATGGGACTATGGATAAATATACACATATATGTGCGTGTGTGAGGTATGCTTAAGATAATATATAGACTAGAATACACTGTAATGTACTGAGAAAGAGAAAAGCGTCCCCCACCAGCCAGGAGCTGTCCTGGCGATATCAGTTAGGCCTAGGCCTGGCGAGCTGCTGGCCCTGCACTCATCGTGAGGCCCCGGTGCTCTGTCCAACAGAAGCAATTCCACAAACAGCAACATCAGACAAGGCCACTGGGTGACTGAGATGGACCAAGGCCAAAGCAAGACCACTCCTTAATCATGTCTCAACCCAGACAAAACATGACGGGGGTCCAAACCACAGTGGTTGATCAAATGTCCCGCTCTCCTGGCAAATACGGGAACCGCTGCTGCTTTGCCCATTCCAGCTCTTGTCTGCTCTCCTTCAAAATAAGATTTATTAAAATACACAGTCACAGACATGGCCCTGTATCCGATCTAGAGCAAGCCACGGCTTCCTTAAACCCTCCCAAAGTCACAGAACCGAAGCCCAGACCCCTATGAGTGCTTTCTAGCACCCTCTTTGTGAGATGGCCAAGGTTCTCCATTGTGTGCCTTATTACCCACTGCTGGAGAGTATGGAGTGTGGGGCGTGTGTGTGTGTGTGCGCGCGCGCGCACATGTGAGCTCACTAGTTAAAAATATATCAGTGTAGGGGCACCTGGGTGGCTCAGTCGGTTAAGCCTCTGCCTTCAGCTCAGTCCATAATCCTGGAGACCCGGGATTAAGCCCTGCATCAGGCTCCCTGCTTTGTGGGGAGCCTGCTTCTCCCTCTGCCCCTCACCCGGCTTGTGCTCTCTCTCTCTCACTCTCTTTCGCTCTCAAATAAATAAAATCTTAAAAAAATATATAGATAGATAGATAGATATTTGTATCAGTGTAGATATAAATATATCTCATACACATATACTCTTTGGCTACATGATTTGGTCTTAGCTTTAAACTCGCCACTCAACATTAGAATGGGACCTTGGCTGGACATTCAGAAAAACGAACAAAATCTCATTAATTGAAAGAGCCGTAATTCACAGTACATGAGGAGTATAGGCTGCAGAAGTTCACCCTTGTCCTAACTTTAAAAAAAAAAGGAGTAAGATATGAAAAATAAACCATCTGAATAAAAATGGCTTCGAGGGGGCGCCTGGGTGGCTCAGTGGGTTAAAGCTTCTGCCTTCGGCTCAGGTCATGGTCCCAGGGTCCTGGGATCGAGCCCCAAATCAGCCTCTCTGCTCTTCAGGGAGCCTGCTACCTCCTCTCTCTGTGCCTGCCTGTCTGCCTACTTGTGATCTCTGTCTGTCAAATAAATAAATGGAATCTTTAAAAAAAAAAAAAGGCTTCATTTGTGACGACGTGGATGGAACTAGAGGGTATCATGCGTAGCGAAATAAGTCAATCGGAGAAAGACAACTATCATATGATCTCTTTGATATGAGGAAGTGGAGATGCAATGTGGGGGGGTTGGGGGGAGGTAGGAAAAGGAAAAATGAAAAGATGGGATTGGGAGGGAGACAAACCATAAAAGACTCAATCTCAAAAAAAAGACTGAGGGTTGCAGGGGGGAGGGGGGAAGGGAGAGGGTGGTGGGGAAATCGAGATTGGGGAGGGTATGTACTATGATGAGTGCTGTGAAATGTATAAACTTAGCGATTCACAGACCTGTACCCCTGGGGATAAAAATACATTATATGTTTATTAAAATAAAAAAAATGGCTTCAAGTAGTTCAGAAGCAGCCTCATTTGCGTGTTAATCATATGCTAATGACTTTACATATTCATTAACAAAAGTCAAAGGCAGGTGTTAGCTGGCTCAGTGGGCAGAGCGGGTGACTTGAACTTGGGGTCATGAGTTTGAACCTCATGTTGGGCAGAAAGATCACTCTAAAAATTTTTTAATTGAAATAATTTTTAAAAAGTCAAGGGAACCTCTACTTACTCTCATCCTGTTACACATTAGTTGGAGTTTCTGTTTTACTTGAAAAGAACTTCTTTGTAAACAGTCTGTGAATGGGACTCTTGTAGGGGCATTTACCTACTAATTATTCAAAAACTCTGAGACCAACTACCCACTGCATACCTCCAAGGTTGTTCAGTTCCCTTCTGGGGCAAAGGTACATAACCTACGTGCCTTTTTGGCAGACAAGTAATTTGATATCTCTTTCACATTCCAGGCACTCTGAGTCCCATGGGTTTCTCAACCTAATCTAGGGCTTCTCGACCTAGAATTATTGACCTGGGGCTGGATAATTCTTTGCGGGTGAGAGGAGACTTTCCCTTGCCTTCTAGGATGTTTACTGTACCCTTGCCCTCTACCCACCAGCAGCTGGGAGCGCCCCTCCCCACAACCCCCATGTAAAGATCGAAATGATCCCCAGACTTTGGCAAATGACTCCCGAGCGTCAAAATCCTCCAGTTAAGAATCATTGTTCTAAGGCCACAGTTTCACTAAACGGCTTGCACTTATGTCTTGAGCCTCACCTCCCCATTCACTTAAGACAGACTGTGAACAGTCATCTGGAGTCTTGCCCCAGGCTTATTGCTGCCTCCAGTCAGGCGAAAGGACCACACAAAACTAAGGGGGAATGAGGCTCAGAACAAATTCCCAATGGAGCTCCTTACTGGAGGAGGGTTTCCAGGTGTCTATCTGTCGCTAGTCGCTTGGCCTTGGAGGGATTTCCACAGGTTCCCATTGCTTAATTCCCTTCGCCCTACAGTTGTTGGAGGGACCCCTTGCCTCCTCGCTGTCTAAGAGCTAAGTGTTGGGCATCTGCTCTGTTGGCCCTACCCTGGGTTAAAGAGATGGCTAAGGGGCTCCTGGGTGGCTCAGTTGGTTAAGTGTCTACCTTTGGTTCAGGTCATGATCCTAGGGTCCTGGGATCAAGCCCCACACTGGGTTTTCTGCTCAGCCAGGAGCCTGCCTCTCCCTCTTCTTCTCCCTCTACCTCTGCCGCTCCCCCTGCTTGTGCTCTCTCGTGCTCTCCTTCTCTCAAATAAATAAATAAAATCTTTTATTTAAAAAAAGAGAGAGAATGAGAGAGGAGCCTGGGTGGCTCAGTGGGTTAAGCTGCCGCCTTCGGCTCAGGTCATGATCTCAGGATCCTGGGATCGAGCCCCACATGGAGCTCTCTGCTCAGCGGGGAGCCTGCTTCTCTCTCGCTCTCTCTCTCTCTCTGCCTGCCTCTCTGCCTACTTGTGAACTTTCTTTGTCAAATAAATAAATAAATAAGATCTTTAAAAAGAGAGAGAGATGGCTAAGGTAGACGAGTAGCAGACAATCCCAATGCAGTTTGACCAAGGGTCTGAGAGAGGAAAGCCCAAGGAGGCCATGGAATCCCCAAGAAGGGCAACTGCCCCAGCCTGGGAGGTCAGGGAAGGGGTCCCAGAGAAGGTGACATGTAAGTTAAGTTATGAGAAAAGAATGGGAATTTGCAAGGCAAAGGCTAGGCTGGGCTAGACTAAGGCCAGAGAAGGGACTGGAACAGAGGGATGGGGTAGCATGGTCTTTGTTTGGAAGGTAGTGGTAACTCCAAGTTGCTGACCATTTCCCCAGCTTTAAAAGCGAAGAGAGAAAAGATGAAGACAGAGTGGTAAACAGGGATCTGCTAATGAAGGGTGCGGTGTGCCAAGCTAAGAAAGGCATTCTTTATCCTGAAGGGTTATAGATCTTGAAACATCCCCAGAAACACTGGGGGTCAGGGAGGTGTGAAAATTCAGATTTCTTGCTTCTGTTCCCAAAGATGCTGATTCACTTAGAACCCAGCCATCTATATTTTCTTCTTTAGACTGTTAATATGGTGGATTACATTGATTTTCTTTTTTCTTTATTCTTTTCTTTTTTTTTTTTTTTTTTTTTTGAGAGACAGAGTGTGGGGAGTGGGGGCAGAGGGTGAAAGAATCTTAAGCCAACTCTGTGCTTAGTGCAGAGCCTGACGCAGGGCTCACGACCCTATGAGTATGACCTGAGCTGAAACCAAGAGTTGGATCCTTAACTGACTGAGCCACCCAGGCGCCCCTGATGTTTAAATATAGAATCTGCCTGGAGTTAAATTATTGGATAACCCCAATTGGTTGTGGCATATTATTCTTTTTATATGTTGCCAAGTTCTATTTGGCAATACATCATTGAGGATTTTTGAGTCTATTTGCTCAAGGGATATTGGTCTGTACTTTGATTGATGTTTGGACCATCTTTGTCTGGTTTTGGTATTAGGCTGATGCTGGCCTCATAAAATAAGTTGAGAAGTACTCCTTCCTCTTCTATTTTCTGAAAGAAATTATGTAGAACTGGTGTTATTCTTTTCAGTGTTTGGTAAAATTCACCAATGAAGCCATCTGGGCCCATGCTTTTCTTTGGAAAGTGTTGAATTACTCATTCAATCTCTTTAATAATTATAGAACTATTTGGGTTATCTAGTTCTTCTTGACTAAGTCTTAATAGTTTGTGATTTTCAAGGAATAGGAATATTTCATCTGAATTGTCAAAATTATGTGCAGAATTATTGGCGGTGTTCCCTTGTTATTCCTTTCATATCTGCAGTGTCTGCATTGATATCCCCGATTTCCCTCCAGATATTAGTCATTTATGTCTTCTTTCTTTTTCTTTGTCAATCTTGCTAGATGTCTGTCATTTTCATTTGTATTTTCAAAGAAACTGCTTTTGGATTTCATTGCTTTTTTTCTTCTTCTTTTTCTTTTCTTTCTCTGCTATCAATTGCATTGGTTTCTGCTCTTTATTATTTCCTGGTTTCTGCTTGCTTTAGGTTTATTTGGCTCTTCTTTTTGTAGTTTCTTGAGGTGGAAGATTAGATTATTGATTTAAGACCTTCCTTCTTTTCTTACATAAGCATAATGCTATCCATTTCCTTCTCAACACTGCTTTAGCTGCACCCCATAAATTTTGGTATCTTGTACCTTCATTTTCATTCAGTTCAAAATCTTTTCTCATTTCCCTTGACTCTTCCTCTTCGACCCTTGGATTGCTTAGAAATCTGTTGTTGAGCTTCCAAGTATTTAGAGATTTTCCTTATATCCTTCTGTTATTGATTTCTAGTTTGATTCCATTGTAGTCAGAGAACATATTCTGTATGATTTCAATGCTTTTTAAATTCACTGAAGTTTGTTTTATAACGTGGGATATAGCCCCTTTTGGTGAATGTTCTTTGTACACTTGAAAAAAAATGTGTATTTTGCTGGAGTGGTTGGAGTGTTCTAGAAATGTCAGATCTCTTTGGTCGGTAATGTTATTCCGTTATTCTCCACCCTTGCTGATTTTGTCTCAGGCACCTACATTTTTAACTAGATTTGGGGAAATGATGCGCAGCCCTCATATGAAACCCCACTGTTTTGAGGACCAAAAAGGGAATGGTGAAAACCTGATTTAAAGGGCATTAGGTGGGATGCCTGGGTGGCTTAGTTGGCTAAGCATCCAACTCACGGTTTTGACTCAGGTCATGATCTCATGGGTCATGACACAGAGCCCCGTGGGGGGCTCCATGTTCAGGCAGGAGTCTGCTTGAAGAGTTTCTCCTTCTGCCCCTTCCCCCACTCATGTGTGCACTTGTTCACCCTCTCTCTCTCAAATAAATAAGTAAATCTTTTTTTTTAATTTTAAAAAATAAAATAAAATACATAAAAGGCCCCAGGAAAAAAGGACTCTCTGACCCCAAGTCTTTCCCACTCAGGTGCAGTGAGGGTTTTCACTGACCTAAAGTTCCATGTTGCCTGGGACAAACCACTAGGGATCAGCTGATTAATTCTTTTCTGCCTCCAGAATGGGATTTTGAGATTGGTTGGCCCACAAGGGAATTTTGACTGGGACATCACCACAATTTTGTCCTACTGTTTTCTTTGCTCCAGCCCTAGGAGCACACTATTCTCACTTCCTGTCCAAGCATGAGCCCCACAGGCCCCCAGCCCCACACTCCCTACTGCAGTTTTCTCTGGGAAACACTGAGGTGTGGATGAAAGTGTAAGGAATTGGAGGTACACGGAGAACCCCCAGTTTTAGCCAGATTTCCTCAGTCCTCCTCTCCCATACTTTCAAAGTGTGGCTGAAGCACTGATTTGGGTTCCTGAGGGGACCAAGTACAGGAAGAGGAGGGGGACACCAGAAGACAAAGCAGTCAAAGGCAGTGGTTCTTAACTATCAGTGGGTCTCAGAAACTTTTGAGAATTTGAAATAGTTTTGGACTTTATTCCCAGTAAAAAAAAATGTCCTTGGGATGGGCCCACAGTTAGGCCCTCAGTTTTGGGGTGTTTGCAATTCCCTGAGGAGCATTCGTGGTGCCCCATCCTAAGAACTTCTGTTTTAGAGAAAGTGGCAACCTATATGTCCTCCTTCCCTTTCAGATGGTACAAAGCCTCCTTTGTACCCCAAAGCTTCCCCTCCATCTGCTTTTTTTAAAAAGATTTATTTATTGATTTGACAGACAGAGATCACAAGTAGGCAGAGAGGCAGGCAGAGAAAGAGGGGGAAGCAGGCTCCCCACTGAGCAAAGAGCCCGATGCGGGGCTCGATCCCAGGACCCTGGGAATCATGACCTGAGCCGAAGGCAAAGGCTTTATCCCACTGAGCCACCCAGGCGCCCCTCTCCTCCATCTTCTTGAGTGGCCAACATTTCTTATTGCTATAGCCAATGACAAAAGACAATAAGCAGAATCTTAAGGGATCCTGAATAGCCAAAACAATCTTGGAAAAGAAAAACAAAACTGGAAGACACACTTCTTGATTTCAAAACTTATTACAAAGCTATAGTAATTAAAGCAGTGTGGCACTGGCATAAAGACAGACATATAGACTGATGGAATAGAATAGGGAGTTCACAAATACACCCTTCCATACAAGGTCAAATTATTTTTGGCAAGAGTGTCAAAACCATTCAGTGGGGGAAAGAATAGATTTTCAACAAATGGTCCTGGGAAACTGATTATCCACATGCAAAAGAATGAAGTTGGGCCCTTACCTCAGGGCATATGTAAAAATTAACTCAAAACAGATCAAGGACCTAAAGGTAAGACCTAAAATAAAACTCTTAGAAGAAAACATAGGACAAGAGCTTTATGACATTGGATTTGGCAATGACTTCTTCGATATGACACCAAACACGCGGGTAACAATAACAAAAAATGGACAAATTGGATGTCATGAAAGTTTTAAAATATTGTGCATCAATAGACATGGTCAGCAGAGTAAAAAAGGCAGCCCCCAAAATGAGGGCACCTGCACCCCAATGTTTATAGCAGCAATGTCCACAATAGCCAAACTATGGAAAGAGACCAGATGTCCATCAACAGATGAATGGATAAAGAAGATGCGGTATATATATTTGATGGAATACTATGCAGCCATCAAAAAGAGAAATCTTGCCATTTGCAATGACATGGATGGAACTAGAGGGTAGTATGCTAAGCAAAATAAGTCAATCAGAGAAAGACAATCATCATATGATCTCACTGATATGCAGAATTTAAGAAACAAGGCAGAGGATCATAGGGGAAGGGAGGGAAAAATGAAACAAGATGAAACCAGAGAAGGAGACAAACCATAAGAGACTCTTAATCTCAGAAAACAAACTGAGGGTTCCTGGAGGGGAGGGGGCAGTGCGTTATGGGTGGCTGGGTGATGGACATTGGGGAGGGTATGTGCTATGGTGAGTGCTGTGAATTGTGTAAGACTGATAAATCACAGACCTATATTCCGAAGACAAATAATACATTACATGTTAATAATAAAAAAAAGGAGGGGGCAGCAAAGGACTTGACTAGCCATTTCTCCAAAGAAGACATACAAATGGCCAAAAAGTACATGAAGAGATGCTCAACATCACTAATCATTAGAAAAATGAAAATCAAAACCACAATGAGATACCACCTTACATCCATTAATTAGCATGACCACTACAAAAACAAACAAACAAACAAAAACCCAGAAAACAAATTTTGGCGAGGATATGGAGAAACTGCAACCCTTGTGCATAGTAGTCAGGAACATGAAATAGTGCGGCCATGGTGGCCAACAGTATGGCACTTCCCCCAAAAATTAAAAATAGAACTACCATAGGATCCAGCAATTCCACTTTGGTATATATCCAAAAGAATCAAAAGCAAGGTCATGAAGAGATATTGTACATCCATGTTCATAGGAGCACTTTTTCATAATAACTAAAATGTGGAAGCAACCCAAGTGACCATCAGGGGGTAAGTCAATAAAAAAATATGGTGTGCCCACACAATGGAATATTATTCAGACTTAAAAAGAAATTTTGCACTATGCTACAACATGGATGAACCGTGAGGACATTATGCTAAGTGAGATAAACCAGTCATTAAAGAGACAAAGACTTTATGATTCCATTTATATGAGGTACTTAGAGCAGTCAAATTCATAAAGACAAAGTAGAACAGTGGTGGCCAGGGGCTGCGGGGAGGGGAGAACAGGAAGTGTTGAATGGGTGTAGAGTTTCAGCTTTAAAAGATGAAAAGAGTTCCAGAGCCGGATGATTGCACAGCAACGTCAATGTATTTAACATCACTGAACAATGCACTTAAAATAGTTAAGGGCATTAGTTTTATGGTAAATGTATTTTACCACAATTTTTTAATTTTTTAAATAGATGTTATTTATTTATTTGATAGAGAGAGCGATCACAAGTAGGCAGAGAGGCAGGCAGAGAGAGAAGGGGAAGCAGGCTCCCTGCTGAGCAGAGAGTCCGACGCAGGGCTCGATCCAGGACCCCGAGATCATGACCTGAGCTGAAGGCAGAGGTTTAACCCACAGAGCCACTCAGATGCCCCTATCACAATTTTTTAAAGATTTTATTTATTTTGAGAGAGAGAGCATGAGCCGGGGGAAGGAGCGAGGGGGGAGAGAGAATCTCAAGTAGACTCCACGCCCTGCACAAAGCTGGACCTGAGGCTGGATCTCACGACCCCAAGATCATGACCTGAACTGGAAGCTTAACCAACCGAGCCATTCAGGTGCCACAGTTTTTTTAAAAAGACAACAGGCAGAGACATTAAGGCCACAGCACTAGCTACTCACTTAGACCTTGAACCCCGGAGATGATCGTCCCTTAGTCTCATGTCCTTCAACCCACACTGGATCTCATTGATTCGTGCTTCCAGTCCCTAGGCAGTTGGGCTGTTTCCAGAATGTGAACATCACTCATCTTCTGGGACTCACGATGTCCACAGACAGACTATGATGACTAGGTTCTCTTCTCTGACTTCAGATTTGTGCCAAGTCCGATATAAGGAGTAAGTACACAGGTGAAAGAGTGCTGCAGACTTGAACTTGGTTGCAGCCGCACTGTGGGAACTCAGAAAACTTACAGGTATATAGGGCTTGGCGGGGTGAGGGGGAAAAAAGAGGGTTTAGTGGGGGCCCTGAATCCCTGTTCAAGTAACTTCTATTTACCCCCATGGGGGTAACAGAGTGGACCCTGAGATCAAAACGCATCTTGCATCATTTTATGATGTCATTTCCTTTATAGTCGTTAACTGATTTATCACAGTCTTTTTCAACCAAGAACATCCTTTGATTGCTTCATCAGGCCAGGGGAGCACAAAATTTGACTTGGTTCTCCTGCTCCACCTCCTCTGTCAGCCCAATGACTCATGCATTTTCTCTGGAACATTCCCAGTAACTGCTGTCCCAAACACGAGGCTTCTCCTGTTTTGGCCCAGACAAACATTAATAGCTGTTCCCAGGTAGCTCTAGCTCCTGGGGCCAGTACTGCCCTCTGGAGGTAAGAGAGGAATCCAGCTTCCTGCAGATTCACTGGCTATTGAATCAGATTCCTCCCCCGTATTTGTGTGTTTCTACCACATGCTGACTTCTGGGCTCTTGGGACTCCAAAGGATAAACAAATCAGGGGAAGCAGCTGGATAGGGCGGTGTCCTGCAAAGTTAGGGACGCGCACCTTGCATCTTAGGGTACTAGCCTCAGACCCCGGAGCCAGATGAGGCACAATGGGCTCCATTTGCAGAGCAGTAGATGAAACCATCTCAGGACAAGAGCCGCAAACCATTACCACGCTATATCTCACTCAGCTGTGGTTTTTCTTTAAAAAAAAAAAAATGTTTAATCTTCATTGACTTTTGAAATTGTCAGGGTAGTTCCGTGGTTCAAAACTCAAAAGTATAAAAAGGCATTCAGGGCAAAGCCTCCTTCCCACTTCCGTTCCCCCTCAGGCTCTCTCACTGGAGACGGACACTAATAAGCAGTTTCTTCTTCTGTCCTTCCACCAACACTTTGTTTCATTCTTTATTACCTCCTCTTCAAGTTTTAATTGGGGCTTTTTTTTTTCAGTGTTTCCACCGAAGTGCTTTGCTCTCCGCTTGTAATCAGAGATCACAGGACGTGTCTTTGCAAAACGCTGCTACAAAATTTGCTATTGTCTGGATTGCATTTTAAGCAATTCCTTCCTATTCCACAAGAGCTAATCCTTTGCACCCTGCTCTGGGCCCTGAGAGGGACCCCAAGATGAGTAAAGCCTTTGCCACTGCCCTGAGGGAACTTCTTTGTTAGTTAGGGACCCGAGACTAGGCATCGGAGATAAATGGCGATAAACGTCTAGAGCGGATGGGGTGCACTGGGGATTCATGCGTTGTCTTATGGAAACCCTTGAATGCCGGGAGACGTGTGACCTCAGGACTGTTGGTCTTTGGTGACCTCACCAGGTCCCCGGGGTCCGTTGATCTAGGCTCCAACGCCAGCTCCAGTACTCCAGCAATTTCCTTGACCTCTCTGAAGCCAGTCACTTCCTCTGTTAGATGAAGAAAGTGTTTGCTTCCAGAGGCTTATGGTGCAGGGTAAGCAAGATGAGGACGATGTGGCACCCGGCATGCAGGGGGTCCCCCGGAAGTGGGTTGGTTGTGCTTCCTTGTAGGGGAAACCCCATAAAACTTGAGCCCATGGTTGGGGGGGTGAGTGTGTGTAAGTGTGTGCGAGGCGGTGTTGTGAGTGTGTATGTGTGAGTGGGGAGAGAGTGTGTGTGTGAGGGGATGTGGAGTGTGGGGGGGTGTGGGGTGAGTGAGGGGGTGTTGTGAGAGTGTGAGTGCGGGGAGCATATGTGTGTGTGAGTGGTGGCGTGTGTGTGAGCAGGGCTGTTGTGAGATTGTGTGTGTGTGTGTGAGGGGGTGCTGTGAGAGTGTGCGTGTGTGTGAATAGACTGTGGAGTGTTGGGGAGTGAGTGTATGGGGGTGGAGGGGCGGGGATGTGTGTGTAGGGGCACGTGCAATGGAACCTAGTAATAGTGACAGGTTCATGAGCTCTAAGAAGTAGGAGCAGGGACGAGGCAGAGAGAGAGACCAGATGGGGGCATTATCCACTGGTGGGAGCTCATACTGCGTCCATGGGGTTGATCTACCCAGTTGACCT
The DNA here is from genome assembly GCF_963455335.1 of Martes martes. Taxonomy (NCBI): domain Eukaryota; kingdom Metazoa; phylum Chordata; class Mammalia; order Carnivora; family Mustelidae; genus Martes; species Martes martes. Next base: position 92,243,351 of record NC_137897.1, read on the forward strand.
CTAGGGTTGGCAATGGCAGGGGTGGAGAGGGGGGGTCTTTGACACTTCGTGGGTGTGACCATGACATGCTGAAAGTGTTTGCCAGCGTTCATACAGGAGCAACGTGGAGGCTGATGTGGAAAGAGACAGGACTAGAGGCATAGGGACCGGTAAGGACAGCGTCGAGGGGACAGGTTCTGAGAGCCGGCGCCTTGGTGGGTACAGAGGAAAGGGCTGAGTTCCAGGTGACCATAGGGCTTCTAGCCGGCAGAACTGGGGCTATGACGCTGCCTATAAGAGAATGAGCAAGTGGGACTCAGTTCAGAGGAGGAAATAGTGGTACGTGCCAGCTTGGGACAGCAAGACACCTAGGGGAAGCAAAACATCCTATTGAAGTAGGTGGTTTGATTCCACTTTCCTACGAATGGAACAAGGGCAACTGAAAAGGTTGCATACATATCAGTACGGAATACTGAGATAGAGCCACCGCATGGGGCCAGTTCGCTCATTTCCTGATCCTCCAATGTTCTCAATGACAAAGAAAAAATCTGCCTATAAGGAGAGAGGGAGAAGCAGAATGTAGCTTTAGATCTTGACGTGAGATTAGGGACTGTCTGGATGGTCATGCTAATGAGGATGAAGAGAATGCTTTGGACATCAGCCGTATCTTGGGGTTTTGTTCCTCTGTACTTCTTGGTGACAAAGGTTCTGAGCAGCTAGATTTGCCCAATAGTGTGAGTGGGATGAGGGACAGATGTGGAAGGCCTCGATTATACCATACTGTCCAGTAAGCACCTGCTCTGGGGTCAGCACCAAGATTCCACCATCCCAGGTCTCCCTGGGCTGGGAGAGAGATGACCTTCATGCTAACAACTTTTCAGGTCTTCATTACTCTGGGTACGTTCCTAACTCCCCTGTCATGAGCCGAGTGGCATCTTAGCTTGGTGCCAAGAAGATGACCTAGATGAAAGTGCTCAGAGGCTAATAGAAAGGGTTCATTACTGGGGCATGACACAGAAATCAGAGAGGCCATGTACTGTCTGATTCCATTTGTATAAAATGTCCAGAACAGTCAAGTCCATAGAGATGGGAAGCAGGTTAATCACCAGGGGTGGCCGGATGGGGGAGGAGGAAGTGAAGGGTGACTGCTATGGGTCAGGGTTTCCCTCTGGAGTGGGAGATGTTCCCTGGAGTGATGAGATGTTCCCGAATTAGATAGTGCGGATAGCCAAGTAATTCTGTGACTATTCCAAAACCTCCGAATGATACACTTCAAAGGAATGAACTTTATGATATGTGAATTCTATCTCAATAAAGCTGTTATTTAAGAAAACAATCAAGTAGATGTCTGCATTCATGTCTCATGTGAAACCCACAAATACGTACACACACTGAGGGGTAGCTGCCTTTTCACTGACAGATCACAATTTTTAAAAATGTATTACTGAAGGAGAGATGGCATACAGTTATATTAGTTTCAGGTGTACAACATAGTGATTCCACAACTCTATACACTACTCCATGCTCGCCACACTCGTGTACTCACCATCAGTCACCATAGCACGTTATCATAATATTTTTTATTAACATATAATGTATTATTTGTTTCAGGGTACAGATCTGTGATCCATCAGTCATACACAATACACATTGCTCACCATAGCACCTACCCTTCCCAATGTCTATCACCCAACCTACCGCATCTCCCGTACACCCCTCCCCTCTAGCAACCCTCAGTTTGTTTCCTGAGATTAAGAGTCTCTTATGGTTTGTCTCACTCTCTGGTTTCGTCTTATTTCATTTTCCCCTCCCTTCCCCTGTGATCCTCTGTCTTGTTTCTCAAATTCCTTATATCAGGGAGATCATATGATAATTGTCTTTCTCTGATTGACTTATTTCGCTCAGCATAATACCCTCTAGGTCCCTCTGCATCATTGCAAATGGCAAGATTTTGGGGGTTTTGATGGCTGCATTATATATATATATATATACACACGCACATATATATGCAACTTCTTCTTTATCCATTCATCTGCCAATGGACGTCTAGGCTCTTTCCATATTGTAGCTATTGTGAACATTGCTGCTATAAACATTGGTGTGCACGTGCCCCTTCAGATGACTACATTTGTATCTTTAGGGTAAATACCCAGTAGTGAGATTGCTGGGTTGTAGTGTAGCTCTATTTTCAACTTTTTGAGGAACCTCCATACTGTTTTCCAGAGTGACTGCACCAGCTTGCATTCCCACCAATAATGTAGGAGGGTTCCCCTTTCTCTGCATTCTCGCCAACATCTGTCGTTTCCTGACTTGTTAATTTTAGCCATTCTGACTGGTGTGAGGTGGTATTTCACTGTGGTTTTGATTGGTATTTCCCTGATGCCAAGTGATGTTGAGCACATTTTCATGTGTTTGTTGGGCATTTGGATGTCTTCTATGCAGAAATGTCTGCTCCTGTCCTTTGCCCATTTCTTGATTGGATTATTTGTTCTTTGGGTGTTGACTTTGATAAGTTCTTTATAGATTTTGGATACTAGCTCTTTATCTAATACATTGTTTGCAAATATCTTCTCCCGTTCTGTCAGTTGTCTTGTGGTTTTGTTGACTGTTTCCTTTGCTGTGCAAAAGCTTTTGATCTTGATGAAGTCCCAATAGTTCATTTTTGCCCTTGCTTCCCTTGCCTTTGGCGATGTTCCTAGGAAGAAGTTACTGTGGCTGATGTTGAAGAGGTTGCTGCCTGTGTTCCCCTCAAGGATTTTGATGGATTCCTGTCTCACATTGAGGTCTTTCATCCATTTTGAGTCTGTTTTCGTGTGTGGTGTAAGGAAATGGTCCAGTCTCATTCTTCTGCATGTGGCTGTCCAATTTTCCCAACACCATTTGTTGAAGAGACTGTCTTTTTTCCATTGGACATTCTTTCCTGCTTTGTTGGAGATTAGTTGACATAGAGTTGAGGGTCCATTTCTGGGCTCTCTATTCTGTTCCATTGATCTATATCATTATATCATTGACTATATTCCTTATACTGCAATTTTCATCTCATGACTTATTTATCTTATAACTGGAAGACTGTACCTCTTAATCTCCTTCACCTATTGCTCATAAGAATTGGTATGACTATTAATACTCAGCAATTGCATTTATGTTATCTAAATTGTCCTTTGCTAAAACTCAGAAACCCCAGGGATGGGGTAAATGTAGGTGGGTGGAAGGGTATTTTCTCTGATGATGAGGCTACTGGGTTTAAAAAAAAAAAGGCCTAAACAAAACCCACCCAAACAAAACCAAAAGTCCAACAAACCACATGACAGTGATAGTGCTTACACTTCAGATAGCCTAAGCTTTCATCAGCCTTGGCAGTGCTGTGGAGGAATCTTGACATCGGAATGAACTGTGCTCATCCCTTTCCCTGGGACTCAAGGCATGAATGTGTCTTCCTCAACATCTGGCTGACATTTGATTCCCTTCCTCATTTTGAATGTGCTGTTGTGGGTGTTTTCAATGCATGGTTCAGTACGCATTCTCATCCACACTGCAGTGAATACTTCCCCTTAGAACTATATGAAACTCAGTTCAAAGTGAGTGCCCACCATGCACGAGGCATCATAAGAAGAACAAGATGGCCCATGAGGCTATCTTCTCCCCCCTGGCTGCATAACCACACTGCTGGGTCCAGCGGAGAACACTGAAATGCCTCTGTGGGTTAGTTCACGGTCATGTTTGGCCATTCTCATGACTTCATTTTAATTTATACTGAGGAAACGTGCCTGACCAATCATTTTGACACTGCCGTCAACACTGGGGTCTGCCCCAAGAGTCCAAAGAACCAAGGCAGGGCTGTAGGTGCATACCTTTGGGGCCCTAGGCATGGCTCTGCCACAAATTCAATGTGTAGCCTTGGCAAAATCATGCCCCACCCCCCTTTCTGGTACATTTCCTTTGTAAAATGAGGGAGACGAGTGTGACAAATTGTTATCTAAGGGTCTTTCCAGCTTGCCATTTTATGGTTTATAGAACCATAGCTAACAGGGTGTATCAACTTAGAGCAGCCAGGAGGGGGTTAATTCTGAGACGAGGATTGAGAATCAGTGGGATGCTTCCAGAGGCCATGAGAAAGGAGGCAGGAAGCAAGAAGGTGTGGCTGATTCCGTTTCAAGTTTATATAGGCTGATTTCCACAAAGAAAGAAGCCAGTGATTTGAAGGGTATTTGTGTTTGTCCTGGATCAAGAAGCAAGCCAAGGGACATGGGGGTTATTTTGGTGATTGGTTAGGAGATTTTCTTAAGTTCAATAATGGTTAAAGTAACTCCAGGAGGATGGACCTTAGAAGTCATCTCCGTTTAGGAGTATGGGAAAGAGAAAGACTCCTTTGCCCCCATCAAATACCTCTTTTCCCGTTTACCATTACAAAACCAAACCAAACCAAAACAAAAAGCCCACAGGCAATCAATAGATCTCATTGATCAGATTTACATGAAGGAGGGAGGGGCTTATGGCATACCAGGCTCTGTGCTGGGAACTTTATTTCCATCCAATAATTCAGTTTATTCTCTCAACAATGCCATGAGGTAGGGGCTACCACTATGCCTATCTTACAAATGGGGAAACTGAGGTACTTCACCTTTGCTCATCACTCTTCCAGGAACTGTGGGTGGTACCAAGCAGTAGAGGCATGGGACAGCACGTTCCCTACCATCTACAGTGGTTCTGTGAACAAAAATTATGTCAATTGTCTAGGATAAAGTCACTGAAAGGATTTGCAAGAGCTGAAGAAGATCAGAGATGGTTTGCTAGTGATGATTTCATCTTCTCGCTGGAAGACAAATTTCCCATTTTCATACTACCCCAGAACGAAGAGAACCATAACTTGTCTCTCAGTTTTGGTAAGAGATTGAATGCGTTTTTAACAGTTTTATTGTGCTTCCTACAATGACCGTGTTTCCCTTTCTGGAAAGCAGAGAGGTAGCATGTGGCCTCCTACGTCCATGCTTTCTCTATGTCCAGGCATTTTCTCAATGCATTGTGAAAGGAAAAATTGTGCCTTGCAAAATGAAGAAATGGAAGGATCTTCCTTGGGAAGAGAGGATATTTATTTTCAAAAATGAAAGGAAGAAGACAAGTCAACATCACCCAGCCTCCCCCATCTCCAGCCCAATCCCCAGTCCCAAGCAGGGTCAAGTGCAGACTGTCCATTTCTCAAACACATTATGTTCTTTCTACCTCTGTGCCTTTGGACAGGCTGTTCTCGAGGCTTCTCATTCTCTTCCCCTTCTCCACAAATTCCAAATTGAGTCAAGATAGAGCTCAACACTGTTGCTGAATCTTGTGAACCTCATTGCCCATGCATCCTGCTCCCCCACTTCCAACAGACTAGATTTCTTTCCCTTTACCCTGTGCACCAAGGAGAGGACTAAGGTATGGCAAGTATGATCAGTATGACATGGCAGACTCCCCAACTAGGCCCATCTCTTCAACTTTGTCCCCTCCCCAAACAAACACACACACACACACACACAGCACACGCATGTGCACATCTCACAGAGCACAATAGGTGGCTGTGGTTAAGTGGCTGAACTCAGGAACCAGACAACTTGAGTCTGAGACCCAGCTTTGTCCCTCACTAAATGAACGACCTCGGGAAAGTAATTGACTCACACTGCAACTCAGTGGTCTCCTCCAGAAAATGGGAATAATAATAGTACTTCTCTCATAGAATCATTTTAATGATTAAGTGCACAGCTCAGTGCCTGGCATATAATAATTGCCTAGTCAGTGGTACTTAGTATTATGTTTGCATAATGGACCTGGCATATAAAGGATATCATATACATATGTGAGTGTCAGAGTTGTTCACACAATAAAGCTTTAAGGGATGGAATTAGGGAGAAGTCAGGGACAGCTGGGCTACGCAGGGAAGCTGCTTCCCCTGCCTTCAATATTCTCTCTCTCTGCACCCAGTTCTTTAAAAAAAAAAAAAAGATTTATTTATTTTTTTTAGATTTTTATTTATTTATTTGAGAGAGAGACAAAGATAGTGAGAGAGAGCACACAAGTGAAGAGGAAAGGGAGAAGCAGGCTCCCTGATGAGCAGGCAGCCCAATGTGGGGCTCAATCCCAGGACCCTGGGATCATAACCTGAGCTGAAGGCAGACGCTTAACCCACTGAGCCACCCAGGCGCCCCAATTTATTTACTTTATAGAGAGAAAGCACGCGTGCGCATGCAGAGTCCAGAGGCAGAAGAAGATGGAGAGAGAGAATCTCAAGCAGACTCCCCGCTGAGTGTTAAGCCCAACACAGGGCTCAATCCTACAACCCCAAGATGATGACCTGAGCCCGAAATCAAGGGTCGGCCATTTAACCGACTTAGCCACCCAGGTGCCCCTCACTGCATCCAGTTGTTTTCCTTCAATGCACATACCACACTTTGTAGTCACACCTCTGTTTGTTTACTTGTTTGGTGTCAGCCATTCCCAGGAAGCTAAGTTCCATGGGGCCTGGCCCAAATGTGCCTGATATGGTGCCAGGAAGATAGCAAGTGCCCATGAAATGGTTGCTGAGTTAATGAATAAATGAAGGAAGAATTCAGGTAGGGACATGGGATTTAGGTGGTCCCAAAGGACGGGTGAGCATTGAATACATAGGTAGGCAAGGATTCCAAACGGAAATCCTGAGACAACTGAGCATGTATAAGGTACTCGGGAGAATACAGCCAGGAGATCCATTTGGCTGGCAGAGCAGGAGACCATCACTCTGCTTGCAAAGAGCGGTGGTTAGTAAGAGAGAAGACAGAGAGGAGGTAGGGAATTGCCTTGAAAGTCAGGCCACTTAGGGATTCATTCTGTTGGCTAAGGTTTTGGCCTCTATCAAGATGCAAATATTCCTAGGGAAAGTATGTTATCAGCCAAGTAGGACAGAGTATAAATTCATTTACTTGTTCTTTGCCTTAGGGAAAATTTTGTTAGAGGGGAAAGTGATGATACCACTGGAAAGAGGGGGTTAAAAGTGTATAAAAGGGTGTGTGGATGGCTCAGTCAGTTAAGCATCTGACTCTTGATTTCAGCTCAGGTCATGATCTTGGGGTCATGGGATCGAGCCCTATGTTGGCTCTGTGCTCAGCAGGGAGCCTGCTTAGGAATCTGTCTACCTCTCCCTCCACCCCTCCCCCATCCTTTCTCTCTCTCTCTCTCTCTCTCTCTCTCTCTCTCACAAAAAAAAAAAAAAAAAGGCATATGAAGAGGGAGGTGGAAACAAACCTTTTCTCCTCCGATGTTTCCTTGGTTCAGAACCTGAACCTCAAGCTATTTATAGCTTCTTGTTTTATTGAAAAATGACTTTTCTTTATTAAAGATGCAGACCTAGAGTAGGAGTCACCTGGGTGACATGAGGAGGTTTTTAATTATTGATTAAATATCTTTACTTGGTATAGGTCTGTTCAGTGTTTGTTTCTACTCAAGTCAGTTTGGTAATACGTGTATTTCTAGGAATTGTCCATTTCATCTGGTTTAATATGGTACATTTCCCTGTGCCATTGAAAGTCCTTTGTAAATACCATTTTTGATAGCTGCATAATATTCTATTGTATGAGCATGCCATAATTTATTTAACCATACTCCTAATGGTTCTCCTCAGGTTATTCCCAGGACTGAAATGAATGTCTTTGTACAAAAATCTCATCTGTATTACTATTTCCTTAAAATAAATTCCTAGACATGGAATTTCCCGGACATAAGATGGCTCTTGAAGCATCTGGGCCCAATTGCTATCCAGAAAGGCGAGACCAGTTTGTTTTGTTCGTCAGCACATAAGAGTGCTTTATAATGTTGGGGCTTATGATTTTTAGAACATCTTTGCTGATTTGATAGGTGAAATACGCTACCTTAGTTTTAGCAGGCATTTTGAAATTTAGAGTGACATCCAAGTTTGGTAATGTTTCATTATGCATTTGTATTTCTTCATATGTGATTCATCCATTCAGTTCTTTGTCCATTTGTCTTTTTCTTTTAGTGTATTTCCCATTTTCAAATTTTTTTAAGTGTATCTATTTAGGTAATCTTTACACCCAATGTGGGGCTCAAACTCACGACCCAAGATCAAGAGTTGCACGCTCTTCTGACTGAGCCCGCCAGGAGCCCCAGTGTCTTTCCCATTGAGGTACATCATCTCTTTATCTATTGTCTTCAATACTTATTATAAGAATTTTCAGGGGTGGGGGGCTTGCCTTTTGTTTTTGCTCTTTCTTCCTGTCCAGAAGGCTTCGTTTTTATGTAAGCATACCAATCAACTTCTTCCTCAATGATCTCTTGTAACATATCTGCCTAGAAAGCACTTCCCCATTCTAGGAATTAGATGGATAATCTAATTTTTCTCCTTTTAAAAATTTGTCTTTCATAGATGCAGAATTTGGCTCAGTGTAAGATACGATTATTTTTCCCAAATCGCAAATCATTCTACCGCTGTTTATTCGATAACCTTTCCCTTTCCCATAGATTCGTGAGGTTTCCTTTACCTGATAAATTCCTGTATATTTATGTATACATATGTACATATGCACATATTTTTATTTTGTTTACTTTCTAGGCTGTCTCTTCTGTTCCCTCAATTTGTCTTGTCCCACCACTATTATACTACCTTCTGTTTTTCAAAACTAGTATTTGTTCTGTACAAGCTTCCACTGTACATTAGACGTTCTTCTACTCTTGCTTACATAGTCACCAAGTACATACCAGCTCTTTGGCTCAGGTTCACAGGGCTTCCCCAGAGAAGGGTGTCCGGAGAAGGGTGTCAAGCCAGCCACATTCAGGAAGTCTTTCTCTGATGTCCCCTCCTGGGAGCACTGCAAAGTTTCAGGCTCCGAGCGGTACAAAGCCAGGTTCAGCTGTGTGGATGCAAAGGGGTCCACACACAGAGCTCCGTGTCTTGGTGCCAAACAGTTTATTTCCTGGGATGGCACGGAGTGTTGTCCAAATACTCAGGGCAAAATCAAGCCCATGAGAAAGAATCATATGACTGGGCAAGATGTCCCCAGGCACCCAAGTTCCCACTCCCAACGCAGGACTGAAGACCGGAACCAAGAGGGGCCAAGAGACAGTATGGACATTTCTGAGATACTCAGTCCTACAGGCCTGTTTCTCTAGGTTGTACCTTGTTGCTGGAACTACCATGCTGTTTTAAATACTGTGGTTTTGTCATATATCTTGATAGCATTACTCCTCTGACTCCAGGTTTCTTAGTTCTTTACATTGGCTACTCTTCCAGATAAATACGACCATCAATTTGTCAGGAAGGCTGGCCTCCCCCCAGAGCCCATCTAAGTTACACCATTTGGGGGCTGCCTAATTTCACCTGCTTAGATCATCAGACAACATCCTCATAGTGAACAAAGCAAGAGCCAAAATGAACCAGGCGTCAGTTAGCTGTGAGATTTCATGCCCTCTTTAGCTTGCAGAGGGAGGGATCTAAAGAGGGAGGATATTCCAGCTACAACTGTCTGAAAAGCTGAACTGAAGAGGCATAGCCTACCATGCCAACCAGTTTCAAAGTCTATTTTTCCCTCTCTCCAAAGTAGAATCACTCCCTCAAGCAGCAAATATTATTTTTATTTAATTTACTTCTATTGGTAGCATGATGGAATTACATTTCCACATGCTCTTGGACTTGTCTCTGTCTGTGGAACACAAACGACTGACCTAGCCTCTCCAAGCCTCAGTTCCCTTGTCTGTAAAATGGCGATAACAGTCAATGATCTCAGTGTGCAAAATGCCTGGGTCGGAAGCTGGCACAGAGTAAGCGATCAGTAAATGGCAGCTAGAGCCATCAACTAGAGAGGTGGTGAAGCATATGGTTGAAGATGATAGGCTCTGGGGCCAGACTTCTTGAGTTCAAATCTTATCTTTATTGCTAATTTTCTGATCTTAGACAAGTCACCTAAACTGAACGTGTTTCCGTTTCTTCTTCTGCAAATTATGGGTGATGGAAGTACCTGCTTTATTGGATGGAAGGAATGAGTTTGCACTATAATATAGAGGTTTCTGGTACCTATTAGGCACTCAATTAACATTTGCTATTCTTGTTGACCATGCCCTTGATCTTCAACCTTGTTATTTGTTATTGGGTCAAGTACCGCAACCAGGAATACGCTACCTCCTAGCACCATCTAGTGCTTATTTGGGGAAATTCCAAATCTATCCTTCAAGCAGCAATCACTTGGTTGGGAGTGTATCTTTTTTTTTTTTTTTTTAAGTGGGCTCCATGCCCAGCGTGGAGCCCAACCCAGGGCTTGAACTCACAACCCTGAGCTCAAGACCTGAGCTGAGATCAAGAGTCAGAGACTTAACCGACTAAGCCACCCAGGTGTCCCTCTTTTATATATATATATATATATATATATATATATATATATATATTTATTTATTTATAAAATAAATATATACATATATATATTTTTTTTACTTGTGACAACCCTTTTTTTGACAACACTTTTTTTTTAAGATTTTATTTATTTGCCAGACAGAGAGACAGTACACACAAGCAGGCAGAGAGGCAGGCAGAGGCAGAGAGAGAAGCAGGGTCCCTGCCGAGCAAGGAACCCGATGTGGGACTCAATCCCAGGACCCCGGGATCAGGACCTGAGCTGAAGGCAGCGGCTTAACCAACTGAGCCACCCAGGTGTCCCTTGACAACACTTTTTTTTTTAAAGTAAGCTCTATGCCCAACGTGGGGCTTGAACTCACGAACTGGAGATCAAGAGTTGCATGCTCTGCTGACAGAGCCACCCAGGCACCCAGGAGAATGTCTTTTAGAAAGTAATAAGAACCATTTTTAGGGATACAAATATTTTTCTGGAACTATCTTATGATTCTGACTTTTCTCGAGTTTCTCTGGGCTTGTATTTATAACAGTCAATGTTCTTGTTTACAAACAACAGAAACTGACTCGGGCTGAATTAAGCAGATTATAGAGCATTTCACAGAATCAACAGGAAGACAGATGAACCCACCTAGGGAAATGGATAGGAAGCAAGGGAGGCTGAGCGGGGGGTGGGGGACACCCCAGTGAAGGTCATGCCATAGGACTGGCTTGGTTAGTATGTCATCACCTCTACTGTTTCTGAATACTACCACCAGGAGTCACAACTGCCTGTGGACGCCACTAATCTGACATTAGCTGCTGGGGTCTCTGCTCCATGCAGTTTCTATGAATGGAATGAACTCAAACACTGCCATTTGCTGTATAAGTCTCTCAAGATTTGAAGTCTTTGGTGAGACCCTGGGTCCCCTAGTGGTATCCTAACTGCCCAGGGCATGTGAAGACACTTACGTGCTTCCCTTGGTGTTCGCGGTGGGAGGTGAGGCCTTGCCTTCCAGAAACAGTGAAGAGTTGCTTAAAAAAGAAGGTGTAGGGGCATCTGGCTGGCTCAGTCGGTAGAGTTCAAGGTTGTAAGTTTGAGCCCCATGTTGGGTGTAGAGATTACTTAAAATTTTTTTTTAAATCTTTAAAAAAAGAGAGAGAGAGTTCAGATGTCCCCCTCAGGGAGGGTTGCCAGACAAAATACAGGACACCCAGTTGAATGCGAATTTCAAGGGGGAAATGAATGCTTTTTTAAAAGATTTCATTTTTAAGTGTACACCCAACGTGGGGCTCGAACTCACAACCCCAAGATCAAGAGTCACATGCTCTACTGACTGAGCCAGCCAGGCGCCCCTGAATGGTTTTTTTTTTTAGTATAAATATGCAAATACTGCAGGGGACATACAGCAAAAATTTGAAAAGCCAATCATGCCTAGTTTAAGTGAGGAGGACATAGGGAGACAAGCACTCTCATACATTGTTGGTTTTATTAGTAAAAGTGTATTAGTCAGAGGTCTCCAGGGAAACAGAACCAGTAGGAGAAATATATAAAAGAAGATTTATTATAGGAATTGGATCACACAGTTGTGGAGGCTGAAGTCTCACAGTCTGCCATCTGCAGGACAGCCGGAGTCCCAAGACCTGAGAACCCGGAGCGGAAATGGCGTAAATGCCAGTCCAAGAGCAGGAAGAGATCATCGTCCCAGCTCCAGCAAGCAGGCAGGGAGGTGGTGAGTCCACGGATTCAAATACTGATCTCATCTAGAAATATCCTCGCAGACACACCCAGAAATAATGTTTCATCAAGGTACCTCACGGGAATCAAACTGGGACAGCCACTGGGGAAAACAGTATGGCAGTTCCTCAAAGAGTTTGAATTAGAACTACTCTGTGATCCGGTCATTGCGCTACTGGGTATTTACCCCAAAATATGAATTCAAATGGATACATGCACCCCTATATTTATTACAGCATTATCTACAAAAGCCAAATTATGGAAGCAGCTCAAGGGTCCATCCATAGAGGAATGGATAAGAAGATGTGGTGTCTATACCCATACAATGGAATATTATTCAACCATTAAAAAAAGAACGAAATCTTGCCATGGACGGAGCTAGACAGTAGAATGCTAAGCGAAATAAGTACATCAGAGAAAGACAAATACCTTATGATTTCACTCGTATGTGGAATTTAAGAAACAAAACAAACAAGCGAAGTGGGGCGGGGGAGACAGAGAGACAAACCGAGAAGCACACTCTTAACTCTAGAGAACAAACAGATGGTTACCAGAGGGGAGGTGGGTGGGGGATGGAAGAAATCGGTGATGGGGATTAAGAGTACACTCATCTTGGAGAGGCTGGGTGGCTCAGTGGGTTAAGCCTCTGCCTTTGGCTCAGGTCATGATCCAAGGGTCCTGGGATCGAGCCCTGTATCGGGCTCTCTGCTCAGCAGAGAGTCTGCTTCTCCCTCTGCCTGCTGCTCCCCCTGCTTGTGCTCTCTCTTTCTCTCTTCTCTCTCTGTCAAATAAGTAAATTTTTAAAAATCTTTTTAAAAAATATTCACAACTTCTGTTTGCAATGACATGGATGGAACTAGAGGGTATTATGCTAAGCGAACTAAGTCAATCGGAGAAAGACAATTATCATATGATCTCACTGACATGTGGAATTTAAGGAACAAAACAGAGGATCATAGGGGAAGAAAGGAAAAAAAACAAAACAAGATGAAACCAGAGAGGGAGACAAACCGTAAGAGACTCCTAATCTCAGGAAACAAACTGAGAGTTGCTGGAAGGGAAGGGGGTGGGGGATGGGGTAACTGGGTGATGGACATTAAGGAGGGCAGATGATGTCATGAGCACTGGGTATTACATAAGACTGATGAATCACTGACCTCGATCTCTGAAACCAATAATATATTATATGTTAATTAATTGAATTAAAATGTTTTAAATGTTAAAAAATATTCGCAGCCTCTGAATTATTTCTAAAAATAATTCTATTTTTAGAAATCGTTACAACCTTTGACCTAGGAGTTGAATTTTAAGGAGTTTGTCCAAAGGAAATAATCAGAAATAAGCAGTAACTTGTATACGTAGCACTTGTTGCAGTTATCATTTTTTAAAAATGGAAATAAGCCTAAATATGCAAATAAGGGAATGATTAAATAAATTATGGTTGGTTAATGCACATGATGGTATTATGCAGTCCTTAAAATGATGTTTATGAAGAATTTTAGATATATCTAAAATTGCTCAGGTAGTGAGGATGATATTAACATGGGGGGGTCAAACAGCTATGGGCACCAAGGTCTTGAGAGTACGTTTCCCGTGCAAGACAAACTGACAGGAATGTTCGAAGATAAAAGCAGGGCAGATAAGCGCATGTACAACTCACCAGTGATATCATCTTTGGCAACTTGCTGAACCTCTATCTCAGTTCACTCATCTGTACAATGGGGATAACATAACAACAGAACTTAGAATAGTGCCTCGCACATACAAAGTGTTACATATGAGCTGGCGTGCGTGTGCACACGCGCACATTTGAGGAGAGAGGGAGAGAGAGAGAGAGAGAAGTGGTGCTCAAAAGACAGTTGCCGGGGATCCTGGGTGGCTCAGTGGGTTAAAGCCTCTGCCTTTGGCTCAGGTCATGATCTCGGGGTCCTGGGATGGAGCCCTGCATCGGGATTTCTGCTCAGCGGGGAGTGTGCTTCCCCCTCTCTCTCTGCTGCTTCTCTGCCTACTTGTGATCTCCGTCTGTCAAATAAATAAATAAAATCTTAAAAAAAAAAAAGAAGAAGAAGAAGACAGCAAGGGGTGGATATCAGCTGAATGAATCTGAGCATGCCTCATTTAAAACCAGGCAATAGGGGTGCCTGGGTGGCTCTGTGGGTTAAAGCCTCTGCTTTCGGCCCAGGTCATGATCCCAGGATCCTGGAATAGAGCCCCACATCGGGCTCTCTGCTCCCTGGAGAGCCTGCTTCCTCCTCTCTCTCCCTGCCTGGCTCTCTTGCCTACTTGTAATCTGTCTGTCAAATAAATAAATAAAATCTTTAAAAAAAAAAAAAAAAAGCCTCTGCCTTCGGCTCAGGTCATGATCCCAGGGTCCTGGGATCGAGCCCCGCATCGGGCTCTCTGCTCAGCAGGGAGCCTGCTTCCCCCCCCCCGCCCCCCGCCTGCCTCTCTGCCTACTTGTGATCTGTCTGTCAAATAAATAAATAAAATGTTAAAAAAAAAAAAGACAGTTGCCATATGCTGTTCACCCAACTCCATGCTCCTCTATCTTTGCAAAAGTTTCGTGAATTTTGGAAAGCAGTTTATGGGCGGTGGAAGTGGTTCAGTTTCCCCAGATAGCAGCTGCGGTGATATGTTCTTAAAATGGACGATTCTAACAGAAGCTTCCAGATGGCCTCTTTAATGGTAGAGCCCTGGGAGTCATTCTTGAAGTCTTGCTCCTCCAGTTCTTCCAGTGATTTTGTAAGCACGTAATTCCTTGTGTTAAGTTCCTTTTTCAAAAGTGCTAAACAATTTCTGTTTCTTACCACTGAACGCTAATACAGGGATGAAATAAGAAGGTCTGCCTGGGACACGTAAAGATGCTAACGCCTTTTGATATCGGGTGTGCCTAACTGTACATGGGAGTCTGAAATCTAGGCGTAGGTCAATGGTAAGTTGTTTAAATATATGAGTCATAAGCATATGAAGAACATTTTAAGCCATAAGAACAGATGAAATCCCCTAGCTAGAGAGCAGGAACAGATCCTGGCCCGGGACATGCCTGGGGCAGCCCAGCACTTAAAAGTCTGATAAAAGAGGTAGGAATGGGAAATCAAGCTGAGAAGGAGTAGCCTGTGAGAAAAGGGAAAAAATATCAGAATATGTATCTCAGAAACCCAATAAGGGAAGTAACTCAAGGTGCACAAATGAACTGTGTCAAATGCTGCTGAGAACCAGAGACAAGGTTATAAAAATGTCCGTGGGATTGGGAACATAGACAAGAATGTTCCTGAAGGAGTCATGGAGGCGGGGAGGGGGGCGGGGCAAAGTCCCACGGAGCAAGTGGCGGAGAGGGAGGGAGTCAAGGATGTAAGGACAGTGTGTGCAGATAGACAAGCCTTCTGAGAGGTATGGAGATAAAGGAAGCAGTTAAATGGAGCGGTAGCTCCATTCCATCCTCAGGTAGATCTGAGGTCCAGCGGTGGACGGGGGGAAGGTCACGTTAAAGGAGAAGAAACAGTAGAGCAGGTGTATTGCACACTGGCATGATCAGGCAGACAGGATGATATTAATAT
This sequence comes from Martes martes, assembly GCF_963455335.1. Classification (NCBI taxonomy): domain Eukaryota; kingdom Metazoa; phylum Chordata; class Mammalia; order Carnivora; family Mustelidae; genus Martes; species Martes martes. Next base: position 92,258,970 of record NC_137897.1, read on the forward strand.
GCAGGAGAGATGACACATAACTGTGGGCACAGAGGTCCTGACGGTACGCAAGGCAAACAGATGCAAAGCCCAAGGGGGACAGCATGGACACGAAGAAGGATGTTCTCTGCATTGCACCAAAAAGGAAAACAGAGAATGGAGACACACAGAGAGGGTGGTGGGTTTGGTGGGGTGGGGGTGAGGGGGGGAGATAAGGGAGTTTCCATCTAATTGCTTGTATTTTCCTAATGAAATAAAATGCAAGGTGATCTGTTGTGAATGAAAACAGAGAGGGGATATAGGAGGTCTGCAAAGCGGGGGGCGGGGGGGTGGTGTGATAAAGCACGAGAGAGGGTGGAAGGATGGACGGTGGTTATATGGTATCATTGTGGGACGGCATTGTCCATTTGAGACTTATGCTGAAAGAGTTTCAAGTGAGTCCTTCCCCATCCCGTTCCCAGGTCACCACTGATCTGTTTTCTGTCACCATAGATTAGATTGCATTTTCTGGAGATTTATATCAATGGAATCATATATCATGTGCACCTTTTGGTCCCTAAATCTTTCATATTTTTGACGCTACCGGAAATGGCATCTTTTTCATTTCCATTTCTGACCATTCATTGCTATCATCTACAACTAAAATTGACATTTCTGTGCCAACCCTGTCTCCTTCAACCTTGCTAAATTCATTCATTAGCTCTAGTAGCTTCTTTGTAGAAGCTATCAGATTTCTTTTCCAAAAAATATAACTTTTTTTTCAAGTGAGACCAGCCAGTAGAAGTATGGTACTTCCTGCTACCATGTTCAACGGTTTATGTGTAATTGGGGAATAGGGGGACAGCTGGGTTTCACCAGGGTTAGGTTTTTGAAAAGGTCTAGTGTGTGGCCAAGAGGGAAGGTGGCCAGTGGACCGTAGACAGAAAACCTGGTTGGGGTTGAAGACCATCAAGGAAGTAGAAGGCCGGGGTATAGCATGGGTCGTCATGTGGACGTTAAAGTCACCAAGAATGATGAACTTGAGGGGGACAACTGAGTCTGAAGGAAATGGCTCCCTCAGTAGAATGTATACACCTCCTGTTCCAGGCTTCTAGAGGGTAGAAGGGCCCAGGGTATAGATCTCAGACACTCTGGGACTCTGCCCCCCTCCCTAATATGCACTTAAAGTTAGGGGGTCGAGCACCGGCCTGGGCTGGCTCACACACCACCTCTTCCACCCTAAGAGGCCTTCACTCTCAGCCAATCCAGCTGCAAGCTCTCCCGAACCTAGACTGAAGGGAAACCAAGTCCTCTTTACTCTCTTCCTTGGGCAATTCAAGTCCAGACCGTCTTGTCACCAGCCCTGGACACCCTTTCTGGCAAGATGGAGTAAGGGAGAGAAAAATCAATTTCCAAGTGGGATAGTGAGATCACACGTATATACATGTTGAGGCATGGAGTGTGTGTGTGTGTGTGTGTGTGTGTGTGTGTGTGTGTGTGTTTATACACAAGCAAAGGGAAATACGGGAAATTTGTCTTTGATACCCTACACTTGCCACCTATTTGATGATTCCTCCCATTTTATTTAAGTCTCTTGTCCCAGAGGTACTCATGCCCCCACATTTTTTCTAGGCTGAAGAGGGATGCCCCTGTGAGCCCTGTTTCTGCCCCTGTTCACCAGTCCCGTTTCATGTGACAATGGATAAGAATGGGTTAATGGGATTAAAAACAACCCTACTGTTGCTTTAGCAAACCACTGAGTTTCCTAGGCAACATAATGCCTGTATTTCTCCTGTTTCTTCCTGTCTCTGAAAGCCCCTATGGAGGGAACGGAGAAAATATTAACCTTGGCCGGCACTCAAGTCCCTGTTGTTCCCCTCCCCCTCGCCCCTCGATTCCCCCAGCAGTTGACCTACTTCTCGGAAAACACTGAGGCTATCAGGTGTAAATTCCCTCAACCTTGAGGTCCCCACATCTCTCCCTCCCCTTTTAAAGGAGAAGGCCCATCTCTGCGCCTGTCCTTTTGATTTCAAGGTCTCGTGTCTCACTTCCTGCCACAAGACTGGTGAATATCCGCCCGTCTTGTATTTTCAGCCTCTGAGCATGGGGGGGAGGGGAGCTGGCCATGGGCGCTGCTGGCCCAAGTCTATTACGCTTTAGGGAAAAACAAATCAAACCCAGAAATCCAACTTTCCCTGTCTTCCATCCCGCTCCCTGCAGGCGAGCTTACAAAGCTTATTGTTTTAGAGCCAGATCTCCCGACCATCACAGCCCACCCGCTCTTGAGGCCACTGGAACCAGGCTTCCACCCACCTGACGCACCACTACAAGGGATCTGGCTTAGGTAACCCAGGGTTTGTTAATGGCCTTGGCCAACTTACTCCTTAGTCTGCTTGCTGACTCAGCAGCACTCAGCACTGTGAGCCTCTCCTCTCTTTGCTTCGTTCTGACCACATTCTTCCAGGCTTCATTCTCAATCTCTTTGGTGGGTTCCTCTTTCTCCACCTATCCTTACAATGGTAATCTTCCCCGAGATTGGATCCTGGCCCTCTTTTTCTCTCCGCAACCCCCTACAGACGCCAGTCAAGTAATGTGAATGCATAATGGGAAGATGATGGGTGCACAGTAATGCACAAAGAAATATCACCTCCCCCCGTTTTTTAAGAAACAGTAACCCTTGGGGCACCTGAGTGGCTCAGTCCTTAAGCATCTGCCTTGGGCTCAAGTCATGTTCCCAGAGCCCTGGGATAGAGCCCCATGTCAAGCTCCCTGCTCCGCAGGTAGTCTGCTTCTCCCTCTGCCTGCCGCTCCCCCTGCTTGTGCACTCGCTCTCGCTCTCTCTCTCTCTCTCTCTGACAAATAATAAATAAAATCTTAAAAAAAAAAAGGAAACAGTAACCCTCTTCATTTTCGATAGAGTCATGAGTACAAAAAACATTTGATTCTTCTTCACTATTATTCAAAACAGGGCAACTCTGATAAAAGACAACTGATGTTTGGTCTCAGTGGGGGTGATACAGTAGGGGAAAGGGGAGGCGTGCTGTTGGCCGCTTGTTGCCACAGAGGGATCTAATGGCAGATCTCACTCTTCGCAAGAAGTCGAAAATACAGGTTTACGTAAAAATCTTTGGGCGTTTACATTTAATAGTTGAAAATGTTTACGTTCAGCATTTTAAAAATTAACACGATATGAAGGTCAAATCAGCATGTATTTGAGACGGCTCTAATCACCGGGGCCAAGGAGCTTCAGCCTTGGTTTAGCGCAGTGTGCAATGAGCCTTCGCGAAACTCTGCTCTCTACTCGCCCCAGTGATCTGCTCACAGGCGGGTTTCTCCTCTCTTTATCTCTCCATGGCAGACCTCTAGCCTGAGCTCCAAACCCAGATATCCAGCTGGACACATTATCGATATGTCCACCGAGATATTCCTTATGCTTGTGCTTTTTAAACATGAATGTGCGTGGCACTCATATCGGCTTCTTATTAAAATTGGAGACTCTGATTCAGTAATTCCTGGATACTGCCCGAAATGGGCCATTTCTTTCTTTCTTTCTTTCTTTAGGATTTTATTTATTTATTTGAGAGAGAGAGAGAGAGCACGAGAGAGCATGAGCGAGCATGAGCGGGAGTGTTGGGGGGGAGGGCAGAGGGAGAAGGCGAAGCAGGCTCCCCACCCCTCACCACCCCATCCTCCCCACCCCCCATGGAGCAGGGGGCCTTCCCATGCAGGGCATGATCCCAGGACCCCAGGATCATGACCTGAGCCAAAGGCAGATGTTTAACCGACTGAGCCACCCCAGAGCCCCAAAGATGGGGCATTTCTAACAAGCTCCCACCTAATGCCTCCCTTGCTGGACCATGAATCACACTTTTAAGACACAACCTCCATCTGAGCACAAGATCCTTTCTGCAAGTTTGCTCTTTCCCCTGTATACCCCCTCTTGGTGGAAGACACACCATCTACCCACTCACCCAAGCAAGGGCTTGGGGCAAAACTTTGCTGTAGACAGAATGGGAGAAGTAGGAGAGGACTCCTAAGCCCTGTTCCATCCAACTCCTTGGCATCCGTCACATCCATCTCTGGGTTTTAGGTTCTCACTAGCACAGCCTGGATTTATGTTCCCATTTCCTCCCGAGGTAAGTCTCCTCATTGGCGTTCCTGCTCTAATATCCAAGCCTTCAATGTATCCTCAGCATAATACTTCCAGCTTAATACTTCTACAAAGAAAAATGACCTCATGCTAAGCCTGGACTCTGGAGCCAGAATTTGGGGTTTAAATCCCAGCTCTGCCTCTTACTAGCCGTGCGACTTTGGGCAAATAACTTAACCTTGGTGTGTCAGTTTCCTCATCTATGAAAAGAGGATGATAATAGAACCTAACTCATGAGAGATGAATGAGTTAACATATGGAAAGTGTTTGTAGCGCTCTACACACCTTAGCTGTGATCTTGGCCACATCACTCCTAGCTGTAGTATAGTTGTTGAAGGTAAGAAGGAAGTAGAAAGAGATCAAGCTAGACAGGTAGGCTGAGGCCAGATCATGGAAGGTTAGAGTGTTCAGTCAGGTTCCCTGGGAAAATGGACTCTACGATGGGAGTTAGTTTATCAGAAGTTGATAGTTAGTTTATCAGAACTTAGTTAGTTAGTTTATCAGAAGACGCTCTTGGCATCTATGCCTGAAGGGTAGGCAAAGAAGCAGGGTCCAGAGAGCAATCCGAACACAGCCTCAGTCAATCCCACAGGGAGCTCTGAGACTGGGGTGGCCCCACAGTCAGCCCCGCAGACTACCTGCCTCCCCCTGTTTTATGAAGAGTACAGAGTTATTCAACCAGTAAAAAGAAATGCTAATGATGTGGTATGATTGAGGCGTTGATGGTCACTACAATGGCAATCCTATTGCAATACAGAAATGTATCATTCACATGTTGTACACCTGAAATTTACACAATATCATAGGTCAAATATATGTCAATAAAAAAGAGTACATTAAGTCACTCCATACAAAGGGCTTAGAAGATTGCCTAGCACATGGGAAGTGCTCCAGCGATGTTAGCCATTACTAAAGATGTAGATTCTCAGGCTTTACCTTAGACCACTGGATCAGAATCTTCAGGGCTGATCCTAGGAATAGAGATTTTAATAAGAACCCTCCCCTTGCTCCAGATTATTCTGATCCTCACTAAAGTGTGAGAACCACCGGTTTCCCTAGAAAACTCATTGTTTCCTTGTCCACTGGGTGAACATTTTTAAGGCTCAGCCCAAAGTCACCTCTTGCATGAAATCTTCCTAGACCAGACCTCCAATTCCTCCTTTCTTTACCTCCTCCTTTTCGTGTGCAGACCACGATCACAACATCTATAACCTTTTGACTGTCTATCTCCTGATGCTGGACAGTGAGCTCCTTCCTTGAGGGGCAAAGACTTTGTATACTTAGTATCTGCCACAGAGCCTAGCTCAGAGCAGAGTCTCAAGAGGTCCTCAAGGTCAAGTGAATACAGATGGACAGGGCCCTTTGGAGTCTCTTTAAAATCTCAGCACCAAATGCTGCCTACTGTGATCTCTGAAATTGAAAATATAGAGTCCCTATACTTGGTTGTTTGTTTTGGAATCTGTATACTTCTATTATGTAAGACACAGTCAGCAACTTTGAAGTTTTGGTTTTCATCCTTTTCATAGTTTGAACTTTGTACGACTTTTTACAATAATAAAAGTAATTAATGCTCACTGTACAAAAAAGGAAGAAAAATTATCCATAATGTCACAACCCAGATGTAGTTGTCATCAACTTTTTTACATTTTAATTCCACTATAGTTATCAGGGGCACCTGGATGGCTCAGTGGGTTGAGCCTCCGCCTTTGGCTCAGGTCATGATCCCAGGGTCCTTGGATGGAGCCCTGCATTGGGCTCTCTGCTCAGCAGGGGAGCCTGCTTCCTTCTCCCTCTCTCTCTGCCTGCCTCTCTGCCTACTTGTGATCTCTGTCTGCCAAATAAATAAATAAATAAAAATCTTAAAAAAATACTAGTTATCATTAACTTTTTCTTTTTTAAGCATTACAATGTCCCTCTTTCTAGGCGAGGTAATGGGCAGAGACAATGAAAACTTGGTCCAACAATTCAAGCTGAAACCACTGTTTGCTTTAAGGCCTATAGAAATCTGAGTTACATTTTATTACGAAATTATAAAGTACATTCATTCAAACAATGGCGTAAAAGAAATTTTTAAAACGAAGAATATGTCCTCATTAGACATTTGCAAATTGTTCTTTCCTAAACACATACAACTAGACACGGCTCTTAAGAATCCAAATAATCAGCTTGAACTTAATGAGGAATCCTATACTTACCATAATGTGAAAGGCGTTCACACTGAGATGCTCCATCCCCAACTTCTGCAGACTTGAGAGGAAGTTAGGAGATGCTCTATTACTTGATGAAAAAAATTTCACTTATGTCGGAGGAAATTATCTTAGACTAACAGTTTAAATGAGCAAGAGCTCACATATGTTAGAGAAATCACCTTGTGCCTTACAAAGGCAAAATAAATGCTGTAGACCCCTTCTCTGGAGAGGCCATCAGCTCACTCTCAAGGCTCTGAAACTCAGTAAGCACAATCGGGAAGAAACAAGGCAGGCTCCAATATGAGAGTTGGCCGAGCCACATTTCCCAAGGGAAGCAATTCCTGGTTGTCCTGGTTAAGTGTTTTGATCCTCGAGCTCTTTTGAAACCCAGTCCATTCCCGAGATCACTCTGAAATTGCCTCAGTCGGATGCATGAACCCTTTTTTGGTAACTTTAAGTGAAACACACCTTTTGAAAAATGCGTACAGTCAAAACTTTTCAAGTCCTGCACATAAAGCACAGAAGCCGGGGGTCTCCCGGGGACAGTCTAAGGCTTACTTTTGCAACCAACAATTGAGGAAGTTTCCTCGACACCTAAGTTTGCCTTTGGGGATGAGAACTCAACACAGAAAACAAAGTCAATTGTCAAACAGCTACTAATTTAGAACAAAGCTGTACAACACAGCAAAACCCCATTTATTACATTTTATCTTCTGCAAACTTAAAAATGTTTAAATAAGAACTCCAGGCCCCAATGTAGACCATGATTCTACTATCAATTTTTTCAAAGATTTTATTTATTTATTTGACAGGCAGAGATGACAAGTAGGCAGAGAGACAGGCAGAGAGAGGGGGAAGCAGGCTCCCTGCCGAGCAGAGAGCCCGATGCGGGGCTCGATCCCAGGACCCTGGAATCATGACCTGAGCCAAAGGCAGGGCTTTAACCCGCTGCGCCACCCAGACGCCCCTACTATCCATTTTTTTTCTTAATTTTCCATCTTCCTAGAAGTGTGGTGTTTTGGGGCGGAGAGGTCAACATCAGAGATCAAATCTGTTGCCACTGAATGCAACCCAGTAACATAAAACCATTTGGTAAACGGACCCATGGCCAAGAGTCTAAGACTACAGAATTAGAGGCTTTCTTTTGGATTCTATCTCGTATTGGGAAAACCATGAAAAGTCTTCCAGCTCAGTAGAGACCTTGAACAAAGCATGGTGGGGGCGCCTGGCTGGCTTAGGCCCTGGAGCCAGCAACTCTTGATCTTGGGGTTGTGAGTTCGAGCCCACATGGATTGGAGAAATTTCTTGAAAAAAAAATTAAAAACCTGGTAAAAGTGGGCAGCTTTGCAGACCCTGGGTAATGCCAGGCAAGTTCAACAGGCCAGAGGAGTGAGTTTTCATGATGGGGCTCTCATCACTCGCTGGTTTAGGACCAGTTTTCCATGGCCTCCTCCTCCAGCATCATTGTCCTCCCGACACTCATCTCCTGTCTGGTCCCCAGATCGTCCACGGCCATACTGCCTGCCTTCCTTAAAGCCTGCGTCTGCATCTGTGCAAATGAGCGGTTCACCCAGACAAGTTCCATGTCTGCAGCTCATGGCATTTTCTGCACCTGCTCTTGAATGGGACTCCAGAACCCACATCCGGTCCATCACAATATTCTTTATGCCGCCACTTTTGCTCAAGAGTTCATAGATGTGTCCTTCAGTGGTGTCAAAGGAAAGGTTTCCAGTACACAATGTGTAGCTCTTGTTCAGTAATTTTTCCTGCTCTTCGTGGTCACCCCAGAAGACAACCCGTGGTCGCCCCCGTACTGGCTCAGCTCCATGTCAGAGTCACTGCCCAGTGCGCCTTCTCAAGGCCTCTGGGCATCAGGGGCAGACAGGTGGACAGGGCACCGCCACCTGAGGATTCACGAGGTGGCGGAAGCACTGTTGTCATTTACTATTATGCGTATTTCCTTCATGTCTTGTCTGTGCATTTTTGTTTCACATAGTGGTTTTCCATATTCAAATCAATTGAAGTCCACAAATATTTCCTGAGCACCTGCTATGCATCGGACACGATTCTAAGTACGGGGATATGGTACGGAAGGAAATAAAATCTTTCTTCTTGTGTTGTTCACCTTCAAGTTGAAGGAGATTACCAAAAAACTGAGTAAAGGATATTGTATATTAGGAAGCAGTAAATGCAATAGGGAAGAATAAAGCCCAGAAGGAGGACGGGGTGGGGGGGAATGTTTCAAAATTTGAAAGCAGTAAAGGAATGATTCATGAAGATATTTGGGCAAGAACATTCCAGCAAAAGGAATCATAAGTACAGGGTCCCTGAACTTGAAACATGCCTAGTTGTTCCCGGGCCAGCAAGGCGATGACTGCAGCTGGAAGTTGAGTGGCCAGGGAAGGAATTGGGAAATGAGGTGCTAACATCCTAAAAGTAAGGGTAGGGTGGGTGGTGTGAATCCTGTGGGGCCCTGTAAGCTGCTGTAAGGACTTTGGGCTTTTACTCTGAGTGAGATGGGGAGCATCTTTGAAAACTTAGGTTGTTTCCAGTTTTTGCTACCATCTATCATGCTTTGTGATTTTTTTTTCTGTTTTTTTTTTAAGAGTTTATTTATTTATTTGAGTGAGAAAGAGGAGAGATAGCGAGAGAGAGCATGAGCGGGGAGGAGAGGGAGAAGCAGACTCACCAGCTGAGCAGGGAGCCCAACATGGGGCTCCAACCCAGGACCCTGGGATCATGACCTGAGCCCAAGGCAGATGCTTAACTGACTGAGCCACTTAGGCACTCCTGTGATTTTTCTATATAAATCTCTGTTCACATCTTTGAGCACTTCCCTAAGAAGAAGTTCTAGAAGTTAAATTCTTTGGTCACAGGTTAGGAATAATTTGAGGCTCTTGCTGCATATTGCCAAAAGGGCTTTCCAGAAAGTCTATACTCACTTAAAATATAATGTAGTTCAACAATATTGAGTGCCTTCTACTTTATTGAGATAGACATGGTCAAGGGACTTGAAATACACCCGTGAACAAAATGAATCTTTCATTCTAGCAATTTCACTCTTGCCAGCATTGTGTCAGAGTGCCTGCCTTTATTGTATGCTTGCCAACACCAAGTATTACCACTCTTAAAAAGCTTCAAGAAACAAAAGGCAAAAGAGAAAGCTCCCGTAATTTGAATGATGAAAAGTGGTACGTTGTTATTATGTTCTTGTGGATTTGATTACTAGTGAAGTTGAATTACTTCCCACACATTTTCTAGCTAATCAGCCAATTGTCCTATTTTTCTTTAAAAGCTTTCGAAAACCTTTGAAAATAATTTAAAGAAGACAGGAAGTCAGCAGATTTAATATATATCTTGGGAAAGAAGTAGTGTTCAGGTCAAGTACATAAGCTTTAGAAATTGATCTGAAGCCAAAGAGCACATATAATGCAACTCTCATGTTCTGGAGAGGGCTTTTTGGTCAGGAGCTCCTTTCCTATTTCCACAGAATTTAAGAACTCTGGACAAGACCTTTCCACCGACTACAAATTAGAAGGGGGGGTGCTTTTCCCCAACAATCTCAACATCCCAGTGTTCCCAGTGACTTAAGAGCCCACCTTAATATCAAATCTGCTTTGAGAGCATTTATATTTTCAAGCTGTGTCATTGCTCAAGGTTTTAAGTTGCACAACTTTTCCACCCTCTGTGTGAGGCAAGACTTCCTTCAATCTATTATCCAGGGGAATACAGAAATGTAGCAGAAAGGGCACTGTACTGTGATAAATGAAAATTATAAATAACCCCAGCTCCCCCTAAAGGCATTTCTCCCACTTTTTATTAAGATAAAATATAGGGGTGCCTGGGTGGCTCAGTGGGTTAAGTATCTGACTCTTGATTTCAGCTTGGATCATGAGCTCGGGGTTGTGGGGTTGAGACCCACGTCAGGCTCTAGGCTCAGCGGGGAGTCTAAGATTCTCTCTCTCCCTCTCCCTCTGCTCTCCATCCCCCATTCTCTCAACTACAAAAAAAAAAAGATAAAATATAACGTAAGTGAGATAACATATACCATTGTGTAAGTTTAAGGTGTCCGACACACTGATTTGACACATTTGTATTGTAATACAATTCTTATTGTAGCATTAGCTAATACCTGTGTCATCACTTAATTATAATTCCTTCTAGTGGTGGGCACAATTAAGATCTAGTCTCTTAGCAAGTTTACTGTTTAAGATACGGTTTTGCTGTCTAGAATCACTGTACTGTATGTTAGCTCTTCAGGACTTATCTACTAGTTGTAAGTACTTACTTATCTACTGGTTGTAGCCTTAAACAACTTCTCTTCCCTTCCCCCACTCCTAGCGCTTGGTCACCACCATTCCACTGTTTTTTGGGTTTTTTTGTAGTTCCGTGTCTGTTTTTAGATTCCACGTATAAGATATATCATACAGTATTGTCCTTCTGTGTCTGACATTGCCCCCCACTTTCAAAAGTACTTGTTTTTGAGGAGAGAGAATCAAGACTGAAGAGAAGGGCTTTAATATACTTTTTGTGTCTTTCCATAGTTTGAATTTTATGACCTTAAACAAATATGACTTTAAAAAAATTTCGGGGGCACCTGGGTGGCTCAGTGGGTAGGGCCTCTGCCTTCGGCTCAGGTCATGATCTCAGGGTCCTGGGTCCTGGGTCCACTTCTGTGGACTACCTATTTCCATTTTTTGCCTATTTATTGACTAGCATCTTCTGGATTTTCTTATCAATTAAAATGAGCTCTTACAAGGTATTAACCGTTTCTCTGTCGTTAGATGTAAATTAAAATATATTTCAAAAGTTTGCTTTTGGTTTTGTGTTTGGTTTTTAAAATATCTTGGCCATAGACTTTTGAAACAAAAGGTAACTAGAGTCTAACTAAGGCCTTGGGCCCTCATTTTAAGCCTGTTTTCCCTTGATTACATGGAGGAGGTTTGACAAAAGCTCTGTTAGGGCCATTTCAGCTAACCCTAAATTTAGATCTGTGAAGAAAAAAATGCGTGGGCCCGATTTAAGGATTATTCTGCTCCTATGCACTTTTAAATGATTAAAGAAGATGGGGTGGGGGCTGGGATGGAAGCAGTTGGTGCCAGAAATTTTTAGAATTCTGAGGTAAGACGCCAATTCTCTCAAATCTCTTGCATGTTGAGAGGCGGAGTAAATTACGTGCAAGCGAACAGAACTCTTGGTGGAAAAGTACTGCTCTGGGCTGCAGATGTGTGCAGGACTTGGTTTTAATCATTTTTCCCCCTTCTCTCTCTCCTTTCTTCCGCTACCCACCCCGCCCCCCATGCCCGTGACCGTGAAGAGGGCGGCAGGATTAGGATTCTGAAGGATAGAGACAGCCCTTCCTCTGTAAGGCCTGTTCCTGCACAGACGGTTAGCCCATCCATAGCCAGTGGACCAACTCCCGCCTTCGTCTGGGATACAGCAGAGGGTCATTGAGCTTGCCAAGGGTAGCTCGACAGACTACAAATAAAAGAACGCTGCCAACAAAGAAACTTCGGTCATTATTCTGAGCCAAAAAAAAAAAAAAAAAAAAGGCGCAACAACAGTTGCTTGCTGATGCGTTGGGACTAAGCAAATCTGTGATTGCGAAAGGGTTTAGATTTCCGAGAATGAACCAATTTGATCTGGAGAGCAGATCTGTCTCCCTCAAATATTGGGAGAGGTGTCAGGCGTGGGCGGGGGGGTCCTGTGCGCGGACTTGAGCTACACGGAGGGTGTCCATACCACAGCCTCTGGCGGGGAGGATTGGAGAAGGTCGTTAAGGAGAGTGAAAGGGGGTTCCCAAGGTGGAAATGGGTAGTCTGAGCCTCCAAGGTGGAGAGAGTTTCCTTGCTGTCCCCCCAAGGGAGCCTCGCGGTCCCGGACCTATGGGCGGGGAAAGGTGAGGCTTCAGAATGGAAGGCGAGGGAGAAGCTGAAGCAAGAGGAATGGAGTCGTGTATGGCGCGCATCAGGTGGCCGAGCGGTTTTCGGCCAGAGCTCTGCAAAGCCCAGGCTCTCGGAGCGGGTCCCGGTGCAAGAAGCCCGGGAGGGTGCGGAGGAGGGGTGCGCGCAGCGTCGCGCTCAGCTAGAGGCTGGAGCGGAGATGGCGTGAGGCTGGGGCCACGGCCTCACAGGTAGGGCCGAGGCAGGGGCTGCTCCCGCCGCCGCAGGGGAGGCGGGATCCGGCCGGCGGCGGGGGCGGGGGGAGGGGAAGGACCGTCAGGAGGCCAGGTGGGGGGTCGGAGCGGGCCCCCGCGCGGCGCCCGGGTGGCAGCGGAGGGGGCGGGGCCGGGAGGCTCCGCCCTCGGCCCCGCCCCTCGGCCCCGCCCCGCCCCGCCTCCTCCGCTGGCTAGTCCTTGTCCGCGGAGCCCTGCGCGCCACTAGCTCGCTGAGAGGGAGGAGAAAGCCGCCAGTTCCGGAGCCCTCCCTAGCCCGGCCCAACCTTTGCTCCAGAGATCATGGCTGCCGAGGATGTGGCGGCGACCGGCGCCGACCCGAGCGAGCTGGAGAGTGGCGGGCTGCTGCACGAGATTTTCACGTCGCCGCTCAACCTGCTGCTGCTCGGCCTCTGCGTGTTCCTGCTGTACAAGATCGTGCGCGGGGACCAGCCGGCGGCCAGCAACGACAGCGACGACGACGAACCACCCCCACTGCCCCGCCTTAAGCGGCGCGACTTCACCCCTGCCGAGCTGCGGCGCTTCGACGGCGTCCAGGACCCGCGCATACTCATGGCCATCAATGGCAAGGTGTTCGACGTGACCAAAGGCCGCAAGTTCTACGGGCCCGGTAACTGCGGCCGCCCAGGGGACGCGGGGACAAAAGAAGGGGCCCCGGCCCGGGGCTGGGGCCGGGGGGAGGCGAGGGGGGAGCGGGGCACCCCGGAGGAGAGGAATGGGGGACGCCGCCAGCGCCGGGATGGGCGGGGGGGGTACGGAGAGGAGGCTGGAGCGCCCGGGCGGGGGGGGGCGGCTGCTGGAGGGGGGCCTGAGGGGTGGGCGAGCTCGCCGGCCTGGAACAGGGGGCACGGCCGCGCGCACTGTTGAGGGAGCTTGGAGGGCATGGGGTTTGAGGGGGGGTTCCTGGAAGGAGGGGCGGTGTCGGGCTGGAGAAGGGAAACGAGGGTGTCTCGAGGGAAGCGGGGGCGGTGGGGAGGCAGGTCCAGCCTGGGAGAGGAGGCGAAGGCCGCTGCCGCCTGGAGGGGCCGCGGTGTGTGTGAAGGTGTGGGAGCCGGAGAGCGGAGGTGGGATGAGCGGCAGGTAGCAGCCGAGTGCGTGCCAGCGGGCGGTGTGTGAGTGCGTAGTCCGTGGCTGTGGCTGGCCAGGCGCGAGTGTGCGTGCGTGCGCGCGCTCGGAATGTGGCATGTGTCAGGTATGTGTGTGTGGCATGTGTTTGGTATGTGTGTGCGCATGCTGTGTGTGGCCGACCGAAAAACTGGAAGGTGAACGGGGAGGCTTGATGGGGGGAGAGGGGGCGAGCTGATGGAGGGAGGGAGGAGGCTTAACATAGCGGACAATGGGAACGTGGCGAGATGAGAAGGTAATAGAGCATTTTAATCTATAGCGGGAGAGAAAGGACTAGAAGCCAAAAAAAAAAAAAAAATTAAAAATGGAGGGAGGGAAAAGTGGGAGGATCCTGGGAAACAAAAGGGGTAGGGCTGTGAGAGCTGCTGGGTGGGTGTGGGGATTTCAGGAAGAGCCAAGCAGAGGGGAAATGAGGGTGGATGACTGCTGAGCCGTTGGAGGGGGGCAGGCTTGGAGGGCCTTAGGGATGAGGCTTTCTAAGCTTGGTTGCGGATCAGAATCACCTGATGCGCTGGAGAAAAAAACACCGATTCCCGGCTTAATCGCAGCCACGTTGGAGGAGGCTCTGTGGGGGAGGTCCAGCAATCTGCATTTTAAGCAGCACCCCCAGGCGCATTTGAGAAGCGGCCGGGTTTGGAAAGTCGCGCCCCGTAGACTATTCCGGAGAGGGGAAGGAAGAGATTTTAGCTCCTCTAATACGGACTCCTAAAAACAAGGAGCTCAGGGAGTGTGTCCATATTGAGGGCCCTCTTCCCCACTGGTCTGGAGAGAGGGAAAAGGATAGAAGGCGGTGATCTCTGTCATCTCCGCTCCTGCTTTGTTTTACGCCCAGCCCAACTAATCAAAATCAGATGGGTGAAGGTTCTTCGGGAACTGGTCCCCCTTACCTGTTTTTCCTTGTGGCTGATTTAGAAGACCTACCTTCTGTAGGCCATGTAACTGTCCAAAGAATGTGGGAACCACACCTTAGTTGTTGTCACTTCCCCTGTCACTTCCACTTTACATAATCCTGTAAATAGCTGTCCCTCCTGAGCTACACCATCAAGGACTTCAACCCAGTGCATGGGGCAACATCCTAGGATTGTAATTTGCAAAGTCATTGTGAGGAATGCAGGCCTGTGCAGAGACACAAAACTCCCGGGAGTCAGGCGACCTGAGTTCTAATCCTGGTTGGATTACTAACTAGCTGTGTGACCTGGTGCAAAGCATTGTTCCCTCTCTGGGCCTTAGTTGTCCCTCTGAAAAATGCTAAGGATGGCCCCCCATTGTGAGAGCTCCTCAGTCTCTACCCTGTGGTATCATCCCGTGAGCCCATAAATATGTGACATCACGTGCAAATGATCGTTCATATTATAGAGGATTCTTAAAAATTACTCATTCCAGTGCCCATCATTCCATGCACGGCGCTTTTGTGGAAACTGGGAATACAGCTATGAGCAAAACAGACACACATTTGTGCTCATGGCGCTTACATTCTAGTGAAGATACTTTCTGGTGAATAATCTCTATTCTCCAAAGACGTTTAATGCTCCCCTTGAGCCATTTTTTAGTGTTCTGTGACCATAATCTCTGGAGTAGCACAGTCCAAACCAGAACAATTGGCCTGGTTTCAAGTACTAGATGCTACCATGTCCACTAGAAGTATATCTATTTATATACACACACATTTGTGAAAACCGTGAGATGGGTTCTTTTTTTTTTTTTTTAACCTGCGTTAGACTCAATAGCATATAGTGAAGATCGCAAGCAACCGGTTTTCTTTCGAACCTTATTTGCATTTAAAAGTTGATCATACATTTTGTATAATTTGTTAAATAAAAATTCCTAGGGGATTGAGGTTTCCAGTGACCAGGCCATATTGAAACTTGATCTCATACTTGGCATTACGGTTACCTACAAACTTTAATGTCAGAGTTGCTACCCAGTCTACCTGGGGGGAACAGCACACAGTTGAAAGTACACTGACTTCTTTTCCTTTACTTGTGCAATATTTAAATAAGTCTACACATCTGCTTTAAGTACCTACAGAATAATTCACCACTCTCTTAGACAAAAGTTCAGTATAATATTATATATAATAGGATTCTAATGTTTTATATAATTTATAAAGTTATTTGGGGATATTGATTCAGTCTTTTTTTTTTCCCCATGAAAGTCTAAAATGTTTTGAGTCTTCACGCTCACCGGAGTGATGGAGCTGATCTCCTCTGCTACCTCTTTACTGACAGTTTTGATGATGTAACATGGGGATAGATTTCTGGACCACTGGTACACTTATCAAATGATTACTGCTGCAGATGCCACATGTTTAACACAGTCTCACAACCAAAAATCACTACGAGATACTTTTGACTCATTTAAACATATCAGAATACATTTCATAAGGAAGTGTTTTCATTTATGCCTCAGTACCTACTATCTTAAGGAGCCATAACTTTCACTGATATAGCCCAAATGCCTAGAGCCGAGACAGGCTCTGGGTTCAACGTCCTCAGTGAATTCTGACCCTTGGATTCAGTATTATCTTGGATGATTTCCTACCACCCCACCCCCCATCCCACCCCAGCAGATAAATCATTTGTGGCTCGTTTTATTAGCTATTTGAGAATTACAGGAAACAGATGATAACGTATAGCATATTGATTCGTAGGAGTCTGATGACAACAGGTCCTTTGGGATCTACCACATAATGGGGAAAGAAAGCATCAACATCACTTCTGGTTTCCACACGGAATTTGACACTGCCAAAGGGGGTGGTCTTTGTTGATGGGGAAGGAAGCCATTTTCTGGGTATGAACCACGGAGAAATTGACTGTCTAATAAAGAATTGGTCTTTGGTTTTGTTTGTTTTTTAAGAGGGGCCATACGGGGTCTTTGCTGGAAGAGACGCATCCCGGGGCCTTGCCACGTTTTGCCTGGATAAGGAAGCACTGAAGGACGAGTACGATGACCTTTCTGACCTCACTCCTGCCCAGCAGGAGACCCTGAGTGACTGGGACTCTCAGTTCACTTGTAAGCATTTTTTAACAAATTGTGCCTGGATCAAATTTCTACCAGTAATGGGATTCACAGCAGTACAATAGTTATTACTAAGCAGCCTGAAACTGGGGAGCATTTTGATAGGCTCCTGAATCTTGGACGGATCAAGTTCATGGCTTGGAGTAATTGCAGCAATGCTGAGTCACTTGCTGTGTTTGCCTCCAGTTTTGAGCTAGTTCTCTATGGGAACTTGGGTTTCTGTTCTTTAAGTCTTTCAACAGTTTCGCCTGGATTCCACACTAGGATTTGGTGCTTGGTGTGTAGGGGAAAGACTCTGTAGGGTACAGAGAGAGGGACTGGCAGAAGTCTTGCTGTTTAAAAGCAGCCCACATTTCTGTTGAAGAATGGGAGACTTGTGTTCTGCTACCAAACAGCTTCTCTCTGAATCTAATTGAGCCTAACTATAGGCCTCATCTACAAATGATGCTTATAATCTGCCCAGCAACAATGGTGTCTGCATTTTTAAAAAGAAAGGAAAAAAGGAGCCCCTTGTTTCCTGGCTTATGCTCCAAGGCTGAGGTCTTTGGGAGGAGTGGGGGAATGAGGATGGGGGTTAAGTTCCAACCTTGAGGCTTGAGGAATTGGCTTTGGTCAAACCGAAGTGTCTAATGATCACTTTAGTGACGCTGCACTAAGAATTTGACTAATCTTTCCCAGCTTTGATGGTATATAAAGACCATGACCTGCGCTTACAGATTTGTTATTTTACAGTGCATCTTCTCTATTTGCTCTTCTCTATAGCCAGTTAAATATTACTGACTCTTTTGGCTAAACCCCACCATTTTCTTTGAAAATACTGCTGACTTCAGAGTTTCTGGGTTGATCATTAGCCAGCTGTGGTTCCACCTTTAGGTTTTGGGTCCCAAGCTAAACCCCACCATTTTCTTTGAAAATACTGCTGACTTCAGAGTTTCTGGGTTGATCATTAGCCAGCTGTGGTTCCACCTTTAGGTTTTGGGTCCCAAGCAGACAGAAGTAGAGCTTTTAAGTCTAAAGGCAGGTCTTTTTACTTCAAAAACATAATTCAGCTACCTAACATCACCCCTGATTTTTTTTTGGTGGAGGGTATCTTAAGGATGCCTTTGTAAACACAGATTCTTCTGTGTGGGACCAGCCCGTTGTAATTTCTAACTTACACAGCTCTCTCTTCTAGAGCTTGCCTTTGTCAAGGAGGCGAAGCCTGGGTCAGAACGTTCTCCCTCTTAAACCAAGACACCCCCAGATCCCCTGGTGCCCTTTGAGCTCCACTCAAGCCTGGTGTGGGAGCCCCTTAAAGCAGGTTGCCGGGCGCTGCCTGCCCTGTGTTTGTTGTGCGGTCTCGAGCACCCTGGGGACCTTTATAACATGTTCCAATAGGGAAGTTCCCATTGTTCTCGGTGATTATTTTGCACAAAAGCGGGTCTGGCTACCTGGTTAGACAGGTTGGGTACTCCTCTCTGATTCCTACCCATACGCAGAAAGGGGAGACTCTCTTGGCCTGGGACAGTGATAGGATTAACCCTGCGTTAGGTGGGCCCCAAGAATGCGGGGGGGGGGGTCGGGGCGGTCTGCTGGCTCTACCCCTTCTCACCTCTTTTGGAAAAATGTTTTATTTCAATTCAGTTTAGTTGACCTCTACTGTACTACAGTAGTTTCAGAGGTAGAGTTCGGTGGTTCATCAGCTGCACCTCACACCGAGTGCTCATCCTGTCACGTGCCCTCCTTTGTGCCCCCCGCCCAGTTCCCCTCCAGCAGCCGTCAGTTTGTTCTTTGCAGTTCAGAGTCTCTTACGCTTGGCCTCCCTGTTTTCACCTTATTTTATTTGTCCTCCCCTTCCCCTGTGTCCACCTGTTTTGTTTCTTAAATTCCACATATGAAATCACGTGGTATTCGTCTTTCTCTGACTGACTGACTTCACTTAGCCTAATACCCTGTAGTTCTACCCGCATCATTGCAAATGGCAAGATGTCCTTCTTTTCGATGGCTGGGTTTCTGGTCTGCGCTCTTAGATCTGTTTCCTCCCGTGCTCTCCTGCCTCCTTAACCACTCGCTTTAACTGCTATGCATAGCTTTTTGCTTGCGTCGGGGAAAAAAGACATGGGTCTCCTGCTTTCCTCCATCCACCGGACTCCTCACCCCTTCCCTCCACCATCAGCTGCCTGCGAAGTGCTCGCCCCTAACCACTGCTTCGTTTCCTCCCCGCACCTCCTTAACTCCTGCTGCCGTTTCCAGCCCCACGACTCCACTGGGCTGCTCCTTCTCTGAGCTTTCCAGGGACGTGTTTCTTGCCAGCAGTAACCTGACTTGTCCAGCCCTTGCCGTGGATTTCCTGTCGCGTGCCCTCCCCCACCCCACCCCTGCCGAGGGTCTCCGTCTCCAGAGTCCCCCGGTCGGCCCATGGGAGCTCCAGTTTTAACTTCATGAACTCACGCTTCCAGTTCTCCTTTAAAGTAGCTCATACCCTCGCCTTTCCGTTCCCATGGACACCCCAGTACCGGCTCTCGTTCCTTCACACGCAGACCTACCCGCTGGCCTCCTGGGCAGCCTGCACCTGCTCTCCTCGCCAGAATCCACCCGGTAATGCCCCTGCCACCCCGTGTGCACCAGAGCACTGGCTTCCTTTGTCTTAAACCCTTGCCACCTATAGGATCAAGTCCAAACTCTTCAGGCTGGCTTTCCACAACCTTCATGCTACACTGGCTTCTCCACCCTCACTCCCACTCTGTCGCTGTCCGCTTGCCCCCCAGATCTGTTTGGCCTCGCCGGCCTGCCTTTGTACATGGCATTGTCACTTTCTGGAACCCCCTCTTGCCTCAGGTCCTTCCATGCATTGTCCAATGCACAGCCGCCTTCGTCAGGTGTTCGGAAGTCCTCCTAACGACTCCTCCCGAGCCCTTGCTCTTCTCACCGCCCCCCCCTACACACAGACATGACTCTCTTGGACCTTCCCTTGCCCACTCCGTGCCTGAAATCACTACCTGTTCGCTGTTTCTTCCAAACGAAACTCTTAATTCCCCATTGGCGAGGACGGTTGGGTGGGGGTGGGGGTGGGGGGAGTCCCGGGAGATTTACAGCTTTTCCGGAAGCCCAGCCCACAGGCCTGCAGCAGATGCTTTCAGGTGAAGCATGACAGTGCTCATTTGTGTTTTCTTCTCTCCCTCCAGTCAAGTACCATCATGTGGGCAAACTGCTGAAGGAGGGGGAGGAGCCCACTGTGTACTCTGATGAGGAAGAACCAAAAGATGGGAATGCTCGGAAAAATGATTAAAGCAACCAGTGGAAGCATATCTATTTTTGTATTTTGCAGAATCATTTGTAACATTCCAGTCTGTCTTTAAAACATGGTGATTTCAATATTTAGAGCAGTTTCGAACTCGCTGTTAAGTTTTTGTAATTAACATCACTAGTGACACTGAACCAATTAACTCTTCCATCTTCAAGTGCATGGCGTGTTTGTGTGTCACAAATCCAGACCGTGAACTGCAGTGCTGTAACCAAACATCAGGACTCTCCCCTTCTGTCTGTGGTTAGTGCCAGCTGCCTTTAAATTGGTTTTTTTCCTTAAGCGACACAGGTAAGACTTGGGTATTTCCCCCAAACAGGTTTAAGAAAAAAAAAAAAAAAGTTAACTGGGCAAAGTCCTAGCCCTGAGAACCAAGGATCAACTTCTTGTCCCCATGTCCTCAAGAGAGCAAATCCCTTATTTCTCAATTGACTTAACTGCATGATTTCTGTTTTATCTACCTCTAAAGCAAATCTGCAGTGTTCCAAAGCCTCTTTGGTATTGACAAGAGAGAGCTGCCCAGTAAAAAAAAAAAAATTAAAAAAAAGAAAGAAATCTCAAAGCTGGGCCTGATCGGGAAAAATACATTCACTGTGTTTGTAGACTACATCATTCTTTTTGTCCTCTGGACACTCAGATGCCTCCACTAACAGAGCAATGTACAGTAGGGCTTAAAACAGGATCTGAACATTCAGAAGAAAGCTTTGGAAGAAATCCGCTGGCTTGCCGAGAAACCTAAATACAGGGAAAAACGTAGAACTCTCTCCCCCATCCCCACGTTCACGGTGGGACAAGAGTGATTTCACACAGTTTGCCGGGAGTGGGAGGATATGCCTCTACTCTCCGGAGAGCCTTCACACCCTCCCCCGCCACCCCCCAGGAGTGAAGAAAGTATACATCACTAGCCAAGGGGTTTTTTAAAGTATATTCCTTAAGGTGACAGTTATTCTTCTGTTACAAAACCATAGCCACTGCAAGAGTAGTAGGCCAAGTGTCTAGGTCTTTGATATTGGTCTTTTGGTTAACAGTAAACTTCGCTTAAGTAGACTGTACAGTTGTATGAATTTGTAAAAGTATTATATGAACTAGTGAGGTTTCAGACTCTTGTAATTGTAGTTGAATAGTCCTTGTATTTTCTTGTGAACTGTGTTTAATGGTTTTACCTCAAATCAGAAAACAAAATGAAGTGCTTTGGTCAGTTAATAAAAAATGGTTTTACCCAGTACAGCGTGGTGGGTTTTTAAGCCCTTTAAGGTTCTTTAAACCTTAACCTAAGAAACCAGATTCGATCATTTTATTTTAGCTTAATACTCAGCTTCGTGTGTGTGTGTGTGTGTGTGTGTGTGTGTGTGTGTATTCCAAAAGAAACCAGTAAAGGGGCAAAACTTCAGAGGCCTCATACCACAAACCAAATACCAGCTTGTCCTGTTAAGAAGCGGTGAATTGGGGCGCCTGGGTGGCTCAGGTCATGATCCCAGGGTCCTGGGATGGTGCTGCGCTGGGCTCCCTGCTCAGCAGGGAGCCTGCCTCGCCCTCTGCCCCTCCCCTCCACGTGCAGGCTCTCAAGTAAATAAATATTTTTTTTAAAAACAGTGAATTGAGATGAGCTAAACTGCACTCATGAAAATGCAAACTGTCATTTTTAAAAAGTTAGTGAATTTATTTTTGTGACTTGTCAATCTCTGCCTCTTAAATCAGAACTTTCTAAACTCGAAGCCACCTCTTCCTTGAGGTCCATAGCAAGGTTATCAAGGGCTAACTTTACTAAGGACATTAAAAGTGCCTTGGCAGGTTTGGCTGTTTCTGTTTTCAGATACCATCTGATCAGGAAGGCATTCGGAAATTCTTATATGCTAGCAAAGTTAATTCGCCTCCTGTCAAAAGGTCAGATTTGCATATGCAGTTTGTTGTGTCAGCACAACTTCTCAGAATATTAGTGTTTTGCCATTCTAATGTTCAAATCGGCAGACTTTTCTTTTTTTTTTTTTTTAAGATTTTGTTTATTTGAGAGAGAGAAAAGGCACACAAGCCGGGGGAGGGCAGAGGCAGGCTCCCTGCTGAGCAGAAAGCCAGACGTAGGACTCCATCCCAAGACTCTGAGATCATGACCTGAGCTGAAGACATCCCTCCGTCGAGTTTTCTTACAAGAGGATGTACTCCGACCCAGAGAGGGCTCGCAGCTTTCTGCTTTTTATGTTCCCGAACCGTTGCCTCTTTCTGTTTTTAAAAGGGCCCTGTCCCCACCCCCACTAGGTTTCATTCAACTAATCGAGTTGCCCATTTCGTGCCAAGTACCCTGTTACACCGTGTGCTTCGGGGGAAGGGGTGCAAGACGGAAGCTGGGCCACCTTCAGCCTGAAATCTCATTCGGATGCGAAGATTAGGCTACTCCTTTTTCTGAGTTAAAACGGGTTTGATGCCAAGAGGAAACCGTCCAGAGCCTGGTTAAAGCTTTGATCTCAAATAGCCCAACTCCCCGCCATTCAGAGTGAAATCAACATTGTATTGATTACACGTAAAACGATATTACAGTAAGGCAGGACTTGGGTCTAAAAACTTTTCAAATCTAGCTGGCATATTGAGAAACCACATTACATAAAAGGTGCCATTTAAGATGGGGCGTGGTGGTTACAGGCACCCAGCCAGCGGGGGTGGTGGCAGGTGAACCCCACGGGTTTGTTCCCCTACTTCTATCCAGCATCCCCCCCCCCCGCCAGAGGCACTGTGTTCTCTCCATGGTTTCCATACCTCCCAAATCTGTGGCTATGCACGCCACATTCACCTTACTACCTCAGAGGGCCAAAGAGGCTAATCCAAGATCTAGAACAAGCATCAGGACAGCCCTTGCTGTTTCGGAGAGCGCTCTGCGGCAATCCTCCCCTCCCCCCCCCAACAAGGACCCTTTCAGGTGTAAGGGAACCAGATGGAACTAAGGTACAGCCTTTCTTATAGAACACTCGGAGGCAGCTTGCTGCACGCTTCACGTCAAAACGCAGTAACTCTGGACTGATCAGGGACCAAGCAGTGAAACCCTTAGCTTCTCCGACTAGAACCCCTGCCCCACCCCACACCCTCGCTGACATCAGGAGATTGTAGAACTCAAACACCTCCACCAGGTGCTACAGGGGTGAAGGGAAAGGCCACTGGGTCCATTTCGCTGCCTTCTAAGATTATTGATGAAAACTTTGCCAAAGGGAGGATAGTCTTCAGTCCAAATACTGCTATTTCAATTTATCCAAAATGAAGATAAAACCGTGATCTCCAGGTGCATGAGCTCTGACATAGTCTGTTTCCAGACCTCGGCATCACGGAGGGAAAAGTCATGTAGAGGCCTTATCGAAACCTGATGTGTGTGTCTATTTTCAGGGAAAATGCTGGAGATGTGTGACATCCTAGCCAGCGTGCATGGCAAATGAACAGGCTCTAGTCACCTTGACCATTTTATTTTTTAATATATCTGAAAATTAAATAGGTACTATTTCTCTAACAATGCAAATGAGACAAAGGGTTGGCATCAGGAGTGCAAAGCAGCTTACTACAAGTAGAAACTCACCCCCCGCCCCGTGGAATTATTAGCATTTATTTAAAACATTTTAGACAGTCTCGCAACAAATAAAAATACATTTATTTGGTTCTTACTTTCAAAATTACCAGGTTATGTGGCTTTCTACCTGAGAAATTCAAACAAATTGAACAAAAAGACATCGAAAGGTTTTCAGTTTTCTTGAAGCGCTATTAGCAGCACATACAAGGGAAACACAAGAAAATACCTATTTAAAAAGACAGAGTTTAAAGTTCAGGCCCTTACTTACTTAATAGGTCATAGAAAAAAGATGAGAAAATACTCTTGCACCACTTAAAGAACAGCACAATGAAGAACAATGTTAATTAATAGAAAGTGATCACAATATTTTCGGTTCTATTTCATTCCTTACTAAGCCACTCATTCCACTGAAAAGTACAGGATAAATTGTTCTCTTCCTCATTTAAGGCCTACACACACACACACACACACAAAGGTTTATTCAAATCTAAAACACATTACCACAAGACATATAAAAATCCAAAGTTGTACAGAACGTAAACATGAAACCAGTATTTTTACTTACTTCTAGGCCCCAGGATGGTATTTAGCAAACAAACAAAACCAGACAAAATATTAGATAGAAGTGACTTAGCACCGGTTCTATTATCCCCCCCAAAAAATTGCACATGCTGTATTCTGTAATTTATTTTTTGTGTGTGTCTGGTTACTGAGCAGCAAATTGTTTTCATGCCCAAAAATCTCTGCAAAGAAAAATTATCGAATGGCGGAAGAAATGAAGATTTGTTTTCAAAACAAGCACAACTGCTTTCCATTACAAACTCATAATGTTCTTTGTTTCAGTGGCATGAAACATGAAAAAAAATAAGGAGCAAGGGTCTCGCCGGAGGAGAAAAAAAATACCTAGTTACCAAAAGTTGTCTGACAAAACACAAGCTCTTAGCACTTTAAAAGGCTACTCTGGGCAACAGTACTTTGAACATTAACAGTCCTTGCTAGTCCTCAGAGGAGAAAAGGCACTCACCCCACGAGCCATTTTTCAGATGTGACAAGCCAAGCCTAGTGGTGATGGTAGAGTCACTAGCTTGAAGTGGAACTGAACACGAGGAAGCCCACAAATCATTCGTTGGTTACCGTCTTGTTAATAATAAGCATGACCTGCTACGTTACATTCATTTTCTTGAACTTCTGCATGAACTAGCGTATCTCTATTAAATGCGATTAGAAGAGATCAATGAAACAATGTGCGGTTCTTACTTTTGGTGAATTAGAAGATCGCGTGGCCCCTTCAGCGATCAGGCTGCTCAAGGGGCTGGTTCTGAGCACAGGACGTGCCTCGTCATTCAGGGCAACCCCACTGACTGGCATCCCACCCTTGGCCCTACCGGCTGGTACTTTTCTACAGAACGTCAGGTTAAGACTGAGATGAACCACGCCCTATGAAAACGTGGTCTTCCACTCCTTCTGTGAATGGAAATCTCCTTCTCCTGCCGCAGCCAGTCTAACCTCATTGATGTCTTCCACTGCCGAGTCAGGTATAAGCTTT
The DNA here is from genome assembly GCF_963455335.1 of Martes martes. NCBI lineage: Eukaryota > Metazoa > Chordata > Mammalia > Carnivora > Mustelidae > Martes > Martes martes. The sequence goes on from NC_137897.1 coordinate 92,283,958, forward strand.
GTTGGGAAAAAAAAAAGAAGGTCATCTACTGCCTCTGGGGTCCTAAATCCTATATAAGGCAGAAGGAATCAGCCGAGCTTTCAATAGAACATGCGCTGCATTGAGATGTAAATCTTTACGAATCTATAAAATATCTCCATTTAAAAACATATTCAAGAAGTCCAAAACCAGTAGGTAAAAAGATAAATTGCTTCTGTTAAGAGATTACAAATCCTACACACATACCGATTTTTTCCCCAGCTAGAAAACTAGGGCTTTGCCCTTGACTCCTCCTAACTCCATGGCATTACAGAGGATCGAGGAGGCACTTGTTCGTGTTTGATAAAAGTCAGTTTGGGGATAGTCAGTGGCTTTTTACAAACTGATGTCACCCAACCCTGAGTGAAAGGATTACAGAACCTGAAATGGATTACTGCCATGTCCCAGCTTCCGAAGAGCCATTCATGGTGCCCCGGGATCTTTCCATCTTGCCTTTTGCGAATCCCACTGGTTATTTTGCTTCAATGCTCTTGCTTTTCGAGGATGGAATGACATGGGATGTTTCTAAAAACAGCTCTGTGAATGGTCCACTATCTGTTTAAGCCTCAAGAGACAATCCGAGTCCCTTTCCGTGGATTGTTCCGAGTTTTGTTTCACAAAGGACAATTCTTTAGAGTACTGTGAACACACTGATGAAATTAATTTCCTCCTAGTGGGCGGTCATGAAACCATCGGTGTCACAAACGAGTCTGTGATGTGTCCTAGCTGTCATGTCTTCTGCTACCTGTCGTTATGTCTGGATAAAAGGAAAGTTTTGTGGCCGCACCTGGTGTTTCTGACCAAACCCAAGCACGTGTGAAAAGATCCTAGTTCAGCTGCCGTTGTCCCCTTTGAAGGTAACTGACACTAAATGATGGTGTTCTAACAGCTAGAGAACCACAAAGGCTATTGACTCCGCGCCACGTTCATTTGCTTTCTGGCTGGCACCGGTCTCAGGTTGCAGCCGAACTGTAGAAAAGTCTGTCCTTGGATCAAGCTGTACAGGCATGTGGTTTTACCAACCCTTGGAATCTGGATGTTTCTTATTTCTAAAGTTTGCCAACACACCTACAGTCATTTATGTTTTATACTTTGGCGAGGGAAACAAGGTTTTGCCTTTGACCTTGCCCAAGCTTTTAAGTGCTGCTTTCTTACTCTGCAGTTCCTAACTACCTTATCTTTATTTGGTTTTAAGTGTTCTATCCTGCACGTTGTTTGCTGAGAATGAGGGTGTTTCTGATCTACGAGGCCTTTAAAACATCTGAAAATACAAAGAACTAGCGTAGCCATTTCCAAAATAGCTTCCATAGTCGAGGTGCTCCTGACTGTCATGTCTAATATAATAATTACCAGAATTCAGCGTGGGATCTCTAGAACGCTCGTGTCTTTTAAACCTTCTGACCTCCTGGTTATATTCTGATTTCCATGGGGTCTCTCTTCTTTGGGGCAAATTCCCCACGTAGAAAACGTGAGCACTTTTTGCTGATGCTCCGGGCACATGAGCGGACCTGTAGTTCGCCTGCCTGCCAGATGTGCTGTCGCCGAGCCTCCTCCTCTTCCTTGCGATATGGTCTAACAGACCACTAGGACCCGATCCGCCGAGCAAGTATTTGGGGACTGCTGTTGCCCTCCTTTTGCCGGTGCTCTTCTCACCTCTAATGGAATGGTTTTCGCCCTCAAGCCACGAACATCTCCGTTCATACTTGGACCTCTCGCCTGGTTTCCCCAGCTTGGGTTTGGAGGAGCTATGCTCCCCATGGCGGCTCCACTTTGAATACAAGGCCTGCGGACTTGCCCTAATTTCTCGATCACTAGTGGTGAGGTCGTCATCATCAAGAGATCTTTTTTCTGGGGAGCTATCAGATGTGGCCACTGACCTCTCTTCCTCCTCTTTGTTTATGCTAAGGGTTTCACTGAAGCATTCGGAATCACTACTGATTTCCTCTAAGAAATCTGTCAACTCCAGATCCAAGTTGGCTGACCTCCTAGGTGAGGAAACTTGGCTGTGACTTGGGGAGTTAGAATCTCTGAGCTGGTGAGCTTGCATCTTTTCTAACAGATGGCTCTTTTCATCAGCTGGGGACAGGTGACCACCAGCTTCACCAGCTGTATCCTTGCAATGATTTTTCAACTCCTCGGTACATTCTTTGGCATAATCCACTTTTCCTCTCTTTTGTGGTTTAAGCTCAGGATCCTGAGTACAAATCTCAGATGAGTAGTCATCTTCTTGAACCCGTTCTCTTGTTGCCAGGTTTTGCATTTGGCTCGGACTGGTGGAGTGATGCTTCCGTTTTCTCAGATTGATCTGAAATCCATTTCCCTTAGCACGGACAGCCCTCTGCCACTGACATGGGCTTGCTAGATGACTTGGTTCTAGGCAGATGCGGGCATACTCTGGAGTTTGATAATAGTTTAATAGGTAATCAATAAATTCATCTGTTTCATAGATCTTCTGTTTCTTGCCGTGGTCTGGCTCAGATAATCTAGAAGCATTGGATTTGTTAGAACTGCACTGGTCTTCTCCCTCAAGAGACTGATCTTGAATCATCACGTTCTGCAAAGAATTCTGGTCAGAGACCAAACTGTGACCGTAGCCCTCGGTTAATAATTTCCCAGTTCTCTCTTTTCTAGCTAAGTATCTTATTTTTTTTCTCCCAAGGTGGTGGGAAGATTTATGTAAGTGAGCTCTAGTTCTTTTCTTCATTTTTTGTTTTCCTTTATTGTCTGACTTGGCAACCTGATATTTTGGCATTTCCTCCTGATTTTGAAGATACTGGGTGTTTAACTCTTCTTGCTTCAGCATTTCCAGCGTGTTCCCTGGAGCCTGGTTCACCTTGGGGCTTGCATCATCTACCCCCTGTGGATTAAACTGTGTGGATCCCTTTAAAGAGAAAGGTTAAAAATCTCACATGAAAAACCTCACAGTGCAACAATCTCAAAGAAGACGGGGCTTTCTGGCATTGTTCTGAAGAGGTTTCTAACATGTAAGGTAGATCCAAATTAGGAACGATATTGCCTGGAGGAAAGAGGAGGTACGGGATTCGATCTCTCAGGCGAACGTGAGCTGTGTTTCTGAGGTCTGTGTGCACGATTTATGTACCTTCAAAGCACATGACCACTTTTTTTTTAATTTGTTCACAAACTGGTGAGGACTTCTGGTTCCAGGTCTTAGGCTAGGGGCTGGGGATAGTGAGAGGAATAAGAAATGCTCTACAGCCTTCCCAGAAAATCCTAGAACAGGAAATGTGTGTCTCAAAGGGAATCAGCTGGCTTACAAGAGAGCCTGCCTGTTTGTCAGCCCAGTCTCTTCCCATGGGTTAGCTTGAAAGGATGTCCCTGAGCTGCCGCCGCTTCTCCTGCTTCAGTTGGAAGAGAGGCTGCAGGTAGAAAGTGTGGCCATGGCAATGGGTCTGCCTATGCCGTCTGCTCTGCAGAACCGCAGGCAGGTGAAAGGTGGCCCAGTGGTCCCACCCCGCTGGGAGCGATCACACTGTGCTCTCACTGACATGGGGGTGCACCTCGGGACAGTGCCTACCCGTGACCCGGAATTTGAACCTGGGGGCTGTGTCATCAATGTCAGGCCCCATCAATGGGAGCCAAGAGTTAGTTAGGCACCGCATACATTTAAGGAGACAAATTCTTAGAAAGGAGTCACCCCAGGCTCCTGGGTGGCTCAGTTGGTTAAGCAACTGCCTTCAGCTCAGGTCATGATCCTGGAGTCCTGCGATCGAGTCCCACATTGGGCTCCCTGCTCAGCGGGGAGTCTGCTTCTCCCTCTGATCTCTCCCCTCTCATGCCCTCTCTCTCTCTCTCAAATAAATAAATAAAATCTTTTAAAAAATGGTTTAAGTGGCCAATTTAAAGAAAGAAAGAAAGAAAGGAGTCACCCCCGGAGGTCATTACAGTAAATTAAAAGATCCAGTGAGCCTTATTGTGAGTGTAAATGTGAGATTCTTCTGACCCTGACTTCACTAAGTCTGGCTGTCCGCACTCATGAGAGAAAGGCCGGAAATGCAGATAGCCATCAAAGTCCCTCTATCTGATCCTGATGTCACTCACTCTGCATATTTGAAAACCCTGAAGATGCATTTTTAAATGAACCGCCTGGGAACCTTTCTGGCCTTTCCTCCAGGCCATCTGCAGAGTCTGACTATCTTTAGGAGGTCAGTAAAGTGGGGCAAAGAAACAAACAAACAACAATTAAAAAAAAAAAAAACCCTGAAACTCCAAAAATGGAAACTCTCCAAACCAAACAAATTTCTCTGTGATGTCAGAAATTCCTTAGCAAATAGTTGAAGACCAGACTAACAGGAACTCGCTACACAAAGGTCTCTGTCCAAGGCTCTTCCTTCCCATCCAGACCCGTTGCAGATGAATGGACAAGTGGAGTTAATGGAAGACTCCTACCAACCTCACACCCACGCCATCTGTCCCCCGCCCCTCCCCGGGGCATGAGGGGCCTAGAAGGATAGATTCACTAGCTATCCTGCTCTGGGATGCACCGTCCCAAGACCGCAGGGCTGAGACAGCCTGTTGAAGACAAACCCCAAAGAAGGCAAACGATCTTCCGCGGAGTCAATTCAAATGGGCCACAGCGTCAGCGTCAAAGTGCGTCTCCGAGCGATCAGGTACCTACCGACAGCGCAGACGGACGGAGAAAGAGCCTTACAGCAATTTTCCTCAAGAGTACCCGCAGCAGCCGGAGGGCCTCCACCCGCCTCTGGGCCAGCAGGTACTTCCTCTCCTCCCATTCCTCCGAAGAGTCGCGCTCCCGGGCGCTGTCCGCGGGGGCTCGGGCCTTCGGTTTCCTGTGCCGGCGTCTGTCTCTCTCTTTCGGGCCTCGTCTCCTCACCCTGGCCTTCTTCCTCTTTTCCTGGGCTCTCCTCTCCTCCTCTTTTCTTTTTCTGGACAACGATTAAGAGTCAGTCATTCAGAGGGCATGGATTAGGCACCGGCTCTCCTTCCAGCTCCTTCCCCGCTGCTGCAGGGGGGGGCGGATGGGTTAGGTTTCCCAGAATCACGCAGTGCTAACCTCGGGGTCTGATGGGAACAACTTAGGGACTAAGACATCATAGGCGCATCAGTCAAAGGGGAAGGACCCAAAACTGAGCTGGTCAGTTAGAAGCATGTATAGGAGAGAGTATATAAAAAGAAGGCTACAGAATTCAAAGAAGGGGCTTCTCGAAGTCCCCACTTTGTCAAACCACCAGCAGTCCAGCTTGTGGATTTAGCTGTCACAGCTGTCATTTCATTTCTCTCGAGATCAAAAAGCTTCCATGGAGTTGACTTTCTATAGGCTTAATAAAGGAATCATAAAGGGAAGTCAAAGTACTCAGAAACTCTCACGGCTGAGTACTGGTCCTTGGTACCTATGACCTAATACGGGACACTGGCATAGAAAAATATGGGCTATTGTCCCAAAAATTCAACTGTTTTGCTTGGGCCCTTATGAACCGTGGCGAAGAGGAAGGAAGGGACAATTACCTGAGTGAGGACTTCACCAAAAGCTGGAAGATTATCTCAACTACATGTTTAGTCTGGAAATTTGGGAGAATAGTTGCCTTGACCGGGCTCAAACTCTGGCGGAGTTTCACAGACATGATCTCAAGCAACTCCTATTCACCCCACCAGCCAAAACAAATGAAAGGCACACGGAAGGGGACTCTTTATCTCCTTTTTTGAATAACTATAATTTACATGAAAGACTGAAAGAATAAGCACATCAGGGGAAGGGCCAAGAGGCCAAACTGGTTTTGAGAGCCCATTTGTACTTCTTGGCAAACCTTTGGCAATCCAATAGCCCTTTCTAGGCTCAAGTTCCTAAATTAGAAAACAAGGAGAAGCTCAAAGAAATCAACATGGAGGCTCCTCAAATTCACCAAAAGAACTTAAAGCCAACAAGAAACAGAAGGCCAAGAAATCCATGCCTTCCCGCTGAGGGGCTGGTTTGACTGTCGACCATTTTGTGGAAGAAAATCTCTCCCCAACCTAAGAAGGATTTTCTTTCCATTTTAAATTAATAGGCAAGCTAAACTTGGGCAAATTGGGGGTGAACAGGTCAACTTTTCAATTGGCCGGGCTAGGATTTTCACTGTAAAAGCTGGGATCCCTTTATTTATTTATTTTTTTAAATCATTTCTTCCCAGGTATCTTGATCTAGCTCGTTACCTATTGTCCCTGAGAAGTTGTTTTTTAAGTTTCTCATCTTTCAACCACATTTTGGTCTTGTAACAGCACAGCCGGAAGACTGTACCAATTCTGGCCACTCCCACCTCAATGTAACCCATCGAGGGCAGCCATTCACCGGAAGGGATAAGCCCACACGTCAGAAGTGAAAACCCCCCTTGGTCAATGTCAGTCTTCTCACCTTGCAGCCTCTTCCTCGTCTCGCTTTACTTTTTTCCTTTCTTCCTCCAGCTCTTGTAACTTCAGCCTTTCTTGATTTCTCCTCCTGATAGCCCCTTCGCTGAAATGTTTGGTCGTGTCAAACATAACCTGTGCACAAAACAATTCAGACTCTCATTAGGAAAGTCTGCCCGAGGCCTGGGTGTTGTCCCAGGCCAGCGAGATGAAACCAGTGTGTACTGAACAAATCAAAACTCCATGAATTCAAAATGTCCTCTCCCCATTACTGTTCTGCTGTTTCCTGGGCACCTGCCCAACAGCCCTGTGGGTTCTAGAACCGTCTTTGGCAAGAACCTTTCAGGAGCTTTCACATGGCTCCATCACCAAGTCATTATGGGCACAGGCTGTGAGGGATGTGAATTAATTACCTCGGGCTTGTTATAAAAATCAACTGAGTTCAGGTATTTTAGTCGCCAGAGACCAAAAAAGGCAATAAATAAATAAAAATTTTAAGTGTGGGGGGTGGGGGTAGAGGAAGGATTGGGGAAGCAAAGATTCAAGAGAACTGACCTACTGGGATCCGAGGTTGGACTGTAGTGATTACTGAGCTACTTTGCAAATCCCCAAAATAAAGTAAAAGTCCTCTCAAGGTGCTCCAAGAGAATTTGCTTGAAAAATAAAAGGAGGTAAAAATAGCCCTTTAAATGTGCACAAGAAGGCTAAACACCAAATTCATGATCATAGCCACCTCTGCGGGGAGGGAGGGAGATGGTGTCTAATCTAACAGGGGATGTTTTCCGGCCAGTGGGTACCTGGGTGGTCACTAGAGCATGTGTTTTATCTTTTGTCTGGCTGAATAGCTCATAATTTTTAAAAAAAGATATATTTTAACATAAGTAGTTTCACACATCTCACACACACACAGACACACACGCACACGTAGGAAGCGACTGAAGGCGAAAGTCCAAATTCATGCTCAAGGCTAAGTGAGAGAATAAAGAATGTTTAGCCACATCTTTTCCTCTGCTGGAGTGAGAAGTCACAAAGGAGATGGGGTGGCCTGACTGGAGAGACAGGATGATCTCAAAAGGAAAGGATCCCAGTTCCCTGAGATTATGTTCTAGCAATTCACCTGACAGACATTCCTGAAAATGCAACCTGTTGCCCCCAAGAGTAAAGGGGGGTAAACTGCTCTCCTGTGGGGTCAAACTGCATGGATCCTCTCTCTCTCAGCAACTCATCAGGTGGAACAAGCCTAGGAGATAGCTCCATAAGGGTCAGAAGAATTCCTCAGCGCCCCCAAGAAGTTGGGGCAGAGCCCCGGATGATAAGAACCATCCCTTCCAAACCACAGTTGGCAGAAGAATGTCCACATCAGGATTAGTTTTCTTCTTAAACATCCGTTTCTGAATGACAACACAAATCTCTACATCAGCCATCGCTCAGAGCCTAATGGGGGGTCTAAGGAAATTTGTTCTAGAGGCTTCCTTCCAGCTTTTGCTCGGGACCACCTGAACGGTGGGAAATGAAAGAAATCCTGGCTCCTTCTTACCTTGATGTTACAGGCCAGAGCTTTCCCATCATCTCCTTTCAGCATCAGCTTCATCCCTCGAAGGGACTCCATGGCTTTCGCGAAGTCTGTCGACTCCTGGTACTGTACAAAGGCCTCAAATGTCTGCAAGCCGAAGCTGAAACCCCCGAAGTTTCCACCGGTCATCACTTCCCTGTAGGGGTCCAGCATAGGGATGTCCACATTCTTGATCTTTCCAAAGCTCTCAAAGACCACCCGAAGGATCTCTTCACAGGGCTTCTCCCCGCTGGAACCTTTGGGCGCAAACCATTTGCAGGGCAAGCCAGCGAAATAGATAGAATCCGGGCTCTTATCCTGGTCCTGCTCTTCAGCCCCATCGCTCACTGAGGCCTCCTTTTCCCTGGGGAAGCGTTCCCACTCTCCCTGGGCATCTGTAGCCACGACTTTTAAGTCTGTTTTCAAGCCATTCAGCTTGATGATCTTCCCGTGTAACTTGGCCTTCAAGATCTGAACCAGACTGCGCGTCTCGGCCTCGCCCTCGAATCGGATGAAGTCTTTTGTGCTCTTGGAGAGCCGAACGGTGGTGAACTGGTCAGGGCAAATCAGGCTCTTCAGCTGGTCCAGAACTTCCCAGTTGGAGAAGGGCCTCGTCGGCTCTGAGCTTTCTGGGAGCAAGACATTGATCATCAGTTTTGCGATGGGCTTGAGGTAGAGGTGCTGAGCGGCACACAGCTCTGTGGCCTCGGAGTTATCGTACACCACGGTGACCGTCATGGTAGCCCCCGGAAACCTGAGAGGGCCAAACAGAACATTTTCATACAGATGGCACAAAACACGGACTTGGATCTTGAATGGTGCTAGCACTCCCGGACTTCCACTCAATCAGTAAGGGAAAGAGTACTCTGGGGAGAACCGAGACAATAGCATCCGTTTGCTTACTGGGTTTCAGAGCTTTCCAAGAGTTTCCATATACAGTGGACTCTTGAACAGTATGGGGGCGAGGGGCACCAACCCCCCCAACCCCTATGCAGTCCAAAATCCATGTATAACTTGTGACTCCCCCCAAAACTTAACTCCTAATAGCCTGCTATGGACTGGAAGCCTTACCGATAACAGAAACAATGGAGTAACAGCCACTGGGTATTTTACACACATGCTATTCGGTATTCTTACAATGAAGTAAGCGAGAGAAAAGAACATGTTTTTTGTTTTTTTTTTTTTTCTAAAGATTTTATTTATTTATTTGAGAGAGAGTGTGTGAGAGAGAATGAGCATGAGAAGTGGGAGGGTCAGCGGGAGAAGCAGACTCCCTGCCAAGCCGGGAGCCCAATATGGGACTCGATCCCGGGACTCCAGGACCATGACCTGAGCCGAAGGCAGTCGCTTAACCAACTGAGCCACCAAGGCATCCCAGAAAAGAACATGTTATTAAGAAGACCATAAGGAAGGGTGAGAAAAATGGGGGTGCCTGGCTGGCTTTGTCGGTGGAGTGTGTCACTCTTGACCTCAGTGTCGTTAGTTTGAACCCCACGTTGGGGGTAGAGATCACTTTTAAAAAAAAATCATAAGGAGGGACGCCTGGGTGGCTCAGTTGGTTAAGCCGCTGCCTTCGGCTCAGGTCATGATCCCAGGGTCCTGGGATCGAGTCCCACATCGGGCTCCTTGCTCAGCAGGGAGCCTGCTTCTCTCGCTGCCTCTGCCTGCCTCTCTGCCTGCTTGTGTGTACTCTCTCTCTCTGACAAATAAATAAATAAAATCTTTAAAAAAAAATCATAAGGAAAAATACATTTACACCATTGTATTTATAGAAAAAAACCCCACATATAAGTGGACCCGTGCAGTTCAAACTCATGCTGTTTCCAAGGGTCAACTGTACTGCGGTTCAGCTTCCTTCACTGAAAAATAGAGATTCTAGGATTTCCAAGAGGATTTGTTGAGCAAGTACATGTGAAATCCTTAGAATAGTGCCTGGTACACAGAGATTTCTCAATAAACACAAGCTATGTTGATTATTTATTCGTGGCAATAGTCTCACTTTATCTCATCTGATTCGTGAAGCAACCTGTGCGTAGGCATTGTCATGCCTGTTTTTACAGATGGGGAAATTCACACGGATTCGGGAAAATGAAATGACTTGCCCACACATTGAGACCGCAGGATGCCAAGTCTGTTGAGTGACTGCTCTCAAAGGCAGAATCCCATAAGAACTGGCTGGGGGTGCTACAGAAACAGGACATTCACCAACACGCACCTGACTTTGCATTCTAGGTCGTACATCGGCTCGGATGCCTCCAGTCTATTGACATGAACTAAACTGAACTCTAAGTTCAAGTACAGGGGAGACAGCCTCCTCTAATGAGTGATCAAATGAATCTGCCCTCTATTCTGGGACTAGAAAACCTCCCAAACATGAGTGCTGGCTGGCATTTCCTAGTAACAAACTTTCTCAAGCTGCCCCGAGGTGAGTAAGATCGCTAATACCGAGAATTGAGGATTTCTGCTCCTATTTGCTGACTTCAAAGAGCACTTCCCAATAAAGGAGCTCTTCCTAAAGTGTATATATTCGGAGTCCATATAACCTGAGCTTCTCACTAATGTCAACTTCAGAGAGGTTTAGACTCAAACATATACGGGTAGCTGATGGAAATTCAAACACAAAATTTACTATTAAATCTTAGTTAACTTTATAAGTGCATAATTTTTTAAAAAAATTTTATTTAAATTCAATTTAGTTCATATATAGTGTATTATTAGTTTCAGGGGTAGAATTTAGTGATTCATCAGTTGCATATAATAATCCATTTACAAAATAACTGTCCATAAAGGACAAGCCATATCAATTTCCTTGAGTTTATATAAGCTGATTTTTTTAAAGGCCTCCAAAGGCTGTATCTAAGATACTAATGTACTAAGAATTCTTATAATAGCAACACTGAACTGGGATGTTATGAAAACAAGCACGTTTTCTTTCTCCAAAAACATCGAAATAGCAAAACAAAGAAGAAAATTCAGTTAGTTTGCTGCAATTTGCAACCTAAATAAGAGTTAACGCTAAGCTCCTTTAGGAGAAAAATTAATTTGATATCCAACTACGATATACTGAACTCCAAAATTTATCTACAGTCAATGGATATTTGTTTATACAACCTAATTTAAAGCAATGGCTTTTTTTTAAAGATTTTATTTATTTGAGAGAGGGAAAGTGAGAGAGAGCACGAGATGGGGAGGGCCAGAGGGAGGAGCAGAGTCCCCCACTGAAAGACTAGACCGTGGGACCCCGGGATCATGACCCAGAGCCGAAGGCAGACGCTTAACCGACTGAGCCACCCAGGTGCCCTTAAAGCAACAGCTTTTAAAAAAACATTCCAGAAAAAAATAAACACAAAGTAGTTAACCACTTCAAAATAATCAGGTTTGTCATGCTCTTCCCTCTTATTCCAGTGCTATTGCCTTTGTGTTAAACATCTCAGAATGTTCCTTTCGGATTGATTTCAAAGTCTGGGTTATGGTCTTTTAAATAGTCTTGATGGATGTCAATTTTGAAATTCTTTTTCTCATGGCTTTGATATTTAGAAATTGTCAGATTTAGAGTCAAGAATGTTGCATAAAATGGGTAACTATAAAAAGCAAACTGATTTTCTGGGCACCTGGGTGGCTCAGTCAGTCAAGCATCTGCCTTTGGCTCAGGTCATGAACCCAGAGTCTCAGGATCAAGTCCCATATCCGGCTCCCTGCTCAGCAGGGAGTCTGCTTCTCCCTCTGACCTTACCCCCTCTCCTGCTTTCTCTCTGTCTCTCAAATAAATAAATAAAATCTTTAAAAAAAATGATTTTCTTAACTGGCTTATAACCACCTCCCCCCCTTAAAAGGAGATTCTAATAAAGGCTCTAATTCTTTCTTTTTTAATTCGTTCATACATCGTTGAATGAGTTTGGAGCTTTGAAAGATGATACCTCTGAAGGACAACATTCATTTGAATGTCATGGTAGAACAGTTACAAAAATAATCCCAGGTTACCACCCAGCCCCATAGCCACACTCTGCAATGTGACTTCAAGTCATCGCTACTGAGAGATAGAATCTATTTCCCCCCAGTTTTTTAATGTAAGCTGGCTTTCCCCCACACACACACACTACTAGAATGTGGCAAAAGTGACAGAATGCCAGTTCTAGGCCTAGGTCTCAAGTGGCCCTTAATCTCCTGGAACCCTGCCATGCCAGGAGCATACGCCTGAGCTGGCCTGCTGGAGGATTCTGGACCAAATGGAAAAGAGCCCCCTGGTGGCAGATGAGGCATCCTCATGGAGCCAGACCCTGGCCAACCCACCACTGACCATGAACCCCTGAGTGAGCCCAACAGTCCAGCCAACCTATAGACTTGGGAGAAATAATAAATCACTGTTATTTAAGCCACTAAATTTGGGGCTGGTTTGTTACACAATAGCTAACAGATACAACCATCTAGCTCTTAATTAGTTTCAAGATACACAATTCCACTTAATAGTTTTTACACAAATGAATACAAATAATAAAAACCAATTTCTGGGAGAGTTTTGGGAAGAAAAACACAGACACCTTGCTTAAGATAATGTACATCATTCTTTCCTAGAATAATTTAGCAAAACAAACCAAGACTCATAAAAAGGCTCATCTCCTCGGATCAAGACACCTGCTCTAGAAACTTATCCTAGAGAAATAATAAAAAATAAGAAAAAAACATGGGGCGCCTGGCTGGCTTAGTAGGTAAAGAGTGTGAGTCTAGATCTCAGGGGTGTGATTTCAAGCCCCACGTTGGGCATGGAGCCTACTTTAAAAAAAAAAAATGCTCAAAGCTAAAAAAAAAAAAAATGCTCAAAGCTGCTTATTAACAGTGTCATTTGAATATAATTTTGTCCAAACCATGTATATATGGGAATAAAGTTCAGAAATTGAGTTATGACTTTTTCTATAGTAGTTTTAATAAAACGTTCCGCTGGGACGCCTGGGTGGCTCAGTGGTTTAAGCCGCTGCCTTCGGCTCAGGTCATGATCTCAGGGTCCTGGGATCGAGTCCCGCATCGGGCTCTCTGCTCAGCAGGGAGCCTGCTTCCCTCTTACTCTCTCTGCCTGCCTCTCTGCCTCCTTGTGATCTCTCTCTGTCAAATAAATAAATAAAATTAAAAAAAAAAAAGTTCCGCTAATTTAATCCAACTTTCAACTGATGCGTTTTTAGTCACTCATTTCAAAGTATAAATGGATCTTATTTAAAAAGTTCTTCTGCTTAAGGGGCGCCTGGGTGGCTCAGTCGTTGAGTGTCTGCCTTCAGCTCAGGTCATGATCCCAGGGTCCCGGGATCGAGCCCCACATCGGGCTCCCTGCTCGGTGGGAAGCCTGCTTCTCCCTCTCCCACTCCCCCTGCTTGTGTTCCCTCTCTCACTGTCTCTCTCTGTCAAATGAATAAATAAAATCTTTTAAAAAAATAAAAAGTTCTTCTGCTTAAAATTAAATTCACAAAGACTACTAAAAATCATCACTTTTTGAGATTTACTGTATGCCTCATGTCCCTCACAAGGGTGATTTCTACAGACTAAAACAAGTGTCTATATTTTAGCCAGATGTCTCCATTTTCCTGCAGTGTCAAAAAGGCTCTTATCAAATTTGGAGAGAAATGAGTCAAATACTATGGCAGGTGTAGATGAGCTCTTCTTGGGATGAGAAAACAAAGAACCAATCACCATGGAAAGTCAACATTTGGCAGTCACTTAGCAGAGGAGGCCTCAGCAAGAAGACAGGAGCAGCCAGACACGTAGGAGTGAAGAAAGAGGGTTAGTCAATGATATTAACTATTCCGAAGAGGTCAAGTAAGATGAGAATAGAGAAACATCCACTGAATTTTTTAAAATTTTTTTTAAGTAGTCCCTACACCCATCGTGGGACTCGAACTCACAACCCTGAGATCAAGGGCCACATGCTCCAACAACTGAGACGGCCAGGTGCCCCAAGAAGTGTCCACTGAATTTTGCAGCATAGAGGCTGTTGAGGGCAAAAACCCAAATTATAGTAAGTTGAAGTTTTAAAAAGAAGTAGAGAAGCAGGGAGAGTGTGTGGACTATGATTTTAGGAAATGAAGCAGGAGTGCCTGGTTGCTTTAGTCAGAAGAGCATGGGACTCTTGATCTCAGGGTTGTGAGTTCAAGCCCCACATTGGGCAGAGAGCTCACTATTAAAAAAAAAAAAAGAGGAAAAAAAGAAGGAGAGAGAAAGAAAGGGGGCAATATTAGGAGCATGTTATAGGGTCAGTTGAGGCTTTAAGGATCAGGGGATATACTATATGAGAAAGTGATTTGGATTGTAACTTGCTATGTACGTGTAAAGAGAAATCCAAAAAGAAGATGGCCAAAGACACAGCCCTGGGGAACACCCTCATTTAGAGAGTGGGGGAAGAGACTCAGAGGTGTTCAGCTCGAGACAGATGAGCATGTCTTCTGCTCTATGTGCTTCCTTCGGTGCTGGGGTTTTAAGAAGGATTGTCTGGATTCCCTGACCTCAAGCACTTTATGGTCTGTTGCTGTGTTTCACAAAATACAGTCGTGTGAATCACCTGCATCCAGATAGGCTTGTCTTTTTTTTTTAAATTTATTTATTTGACAGAGAGACAGTGAGAGCAGGAACGCAAGCAAGCCCGATGCGGGGCTCGATCCCAGGACCCTGAGATCATGAAGTGAGCCAAAGGCAGACACTTAATGACTGAGCCACCCAGGGGCCCCCCCAGATAGGCTTGTCTTAAATAAAAATTCCAGGGTCCCGCCTCAGGCCTCCTGAGTCAGAATTTCGGGGGATGATGCCAAGAATTGGAATAATCTTAAACTCATGTTGTACTGTTCTAGAAATGTTTTGTTTATGAAGGGTGTTACCATAATTTCTAGAACCGCTCCTCTCGTGGAGGGTCTGGGTTATTTTCACTTTGTTTCTCTTGTGGACACTGCCAGCGTGGACGCTGAGGTAGTACCCAGCATAGGGATAAGACGATGGGTTCCAGAACAGCACTGCTGGGATTTAAGCCCCAACTCTTATCACTTACCAGCTCTGTGACTTGGGACAAACTGTGTAAGTCCTCTAGATTTCGGTGTGTTCATTTTAGTAAAAGTATCACAATCACAGCATGTAATTTAGCTGATGCAAGGACTAACAGAGTAAATAATTGTAATGTGCTTAAAATGGCGCCTGGCACACGGTAAGCACTTAATAAATGTGGGCCATTATTATTATTATTAATACATATCTTTGTGAATCTAGAGTCAGACTTCTGTTGAACTATTGCCCTAGGATAAAATCCCAGGATGGGATAATGGCATACGTTCCTTGGTGACAGACGGGGACAATACTTGTTGTGGTGAGCACTGAGTAATGTAGAGAACTGGTGAATCGATATGTTGTATACCTGAAGCTAATATACCATGGTATGTTAACTACACTACAATTAAAAACTTGTAGAATATATATATAGAGAGAGAGCGCACGTGCGCACGTGGGGTGAGGGGCAGAGGGGTGCGTCCAGGTGGTGCAGTCAGTTAAGTGTCTGACTCTTGATCTCAGCACTCAGGTCATGATCTCAGGGTCATGAGATCGAGCCCCATATCGGGCTCCACACTGGGTGTGGCACCTGCTTGAGATTCTCTCTCTCCCTCTCCCTCTGCACCCATCTCTCTACTATAGATATATCTATACAGGACCTAGTCTGTACCAAGAAGTAGGCTTTTGACATATGTCATGGATTCAATGGCTTCAATGCTATAGTGATGTCACTGGCAACTTCTGACAGATCACTAAAAATTAACTAGACAGTGCCTAGCTTATAGGTGCCCAATAATTCCTGTTGTGATGCTTTTTCCTTAAGGAGACCTCAACCAAAAACTAAAACAAAAAACAAAGGGAGAAGAGAAGGATTGCCACCATGAAGACAGGAAGGAGAGACAGAGGGAGGAGGAAGGAGAAGGGAGATGAAGAGGGAAGAAAGAAGAAAGGAAGGAAGGGAGGGAGGATGGGAGGGAGGATGGAAGGGAGGGCTACTTCTGTACTTCCTAACATGGAAGGATGCCAGTGATACTTATTACAGGGAAAAATTAAAAGCAAGTTACAAGACTGGGAGCCTGGGTGGCTCAGTCAGTGAAGTGTCTGCCTTCTGCTCAGGTTATGATCCCGGGGTTCTGGGATTGAGTCCCGCGGGGAGTCTGCTCCTCCCTCTGTCCCTCCCCCTGCTCGTGCTCTTTCTCTCAAATAAATAAAATATTGGAAAAAAAAAACAAGTTGCAGGATAATAATGTACAATGTGATCTTGTTTTTGAAAAGTAATATAATAAAGTAATGAAGTATCAGTATACATGCATGGGTGTGCCCATGCCTTCTCACATAAAGTCTGTGAAGAGGGACATCCCATTGTGAACACTATTTCCCTTGGGAAATGAACTGACAGTAGAGGAGAGGAATGGGCTTGCCCTTTTTACTCTGTACGCTCATTGCTTTGATTTTGGGGTACTTGCAATAAGCATGTGTTCATTTTATATTAAAACTGTTTTGGGTTTTGGGTTTTTAAAAAAATTTTTAAGTAGGTTCCATATCCCATGTGGGGCTTAAACTCACAACCCTGAGATTAAGAGTCACACGCTCTACTGACTGAGCCAGCCCAGTGCCCACAGCTAATATTAAAATTGTTTATGAAAAAGAGGAAACTCACATGATGATAAACAAGGAAAAGTAAGCAGTTCACAGCTGCTGATCTAAACTTGCCCGGAAAGGATCAAAACAGTCATGAAACAGCATCTCCCTTCTCCAGTCGGAGACACCCCTCCATCTGCCATCACTGGAAAGGCCCACAGGCACCTGCACCCACAACCAAAGTCTATACGGGTTATGACCGAAGCCTGGAAGATTAGAACATCGGATAACGAGGAAGCAATTGGCCATGTTTCATAACATAACACACTGCACTTGTACCAAAACACTTTGATGAGTTTTGACCTAGGTTCACAAACCTATGGAACCATCACCACAATCAAGACAGTGAAAATGCTCGCCAACCCCCGGTAGTTCCTTGTGCCCCTTCGTAACCCTTCCCCCACCCCCAGCAACCACTGATCTGGCTGCAGAATGTTTACGTCACAACCGGTTTATTTTAGAGCAAAAGCACACGGATGTTTCTGGAAAACACTCAGAGTTACATGTAGCACTCAACGAACAGATGCTTTCTTCGAAGTCACGATAGTTTCTCAACTCCAAGTTTCAATGTGCCAAGTCCCTGAATCTAGTTAAAACTGCAGAGGACCCATGGGTGCTGGGGGGCTGGGGTCACCGAGTGATGCGCAGGAAGGAGGCCACTTGCTGGGCTGAGCACGGGTGTTGTATGCAACTGACCAATCCCTAAATTCTACCCCTAAAACTAATAATACACTGTATGTTAACTAAACTGAATTTAAATTAAAAAATGTTTTAAAAACCTGTACAGGGCCCTACTTCGCTTTTGAAAAAATAGATCTAAGAAGGCTTATGCTTTCCCCCATACAATCCCTGTCTTTGACCCTGTTTAAACCAAATAAATATTCAGAAGACAATCTGTTCTAAATGAGATAATTATTTATTAGAATAAATAGAATATAGCTCCGTTACTGTATGCATATTTATACACAGGAATATCACTATATCTAATTAAAATAGACAGAATCACTGAGATCAAGTTGTTAGGCAAATGACAAAATTGGTTATCTAGCACAACCTAATTGGCTTTAAATTCCCCTTTCATATATATGTGCTTCCACTGACAGTGATGGTAGAATTCACTGACAATTTTCCCATCATTTCCACCCATCACTGTCAGCAGCCCAGATCACTTTATTCGACAAAGGTTTGAGAGCTTGGTATCAACCAAGCCTGGATGGCAAGGAACGCCATAATTAGGCCTCCACAGATTTTGAAAGCTGAATTTTAATAAAAATTTTAACTCTTGGGGCGCCTGGGTGGCTCAGTGGGTTAAAGCCACTGCCTTCGGCTCAGGTCATCTCGGGGTCCTGGGATCGAGCCCCACATCGGGCTCTCTGCTCAGCAGGGAGCCTGCTTCCTCCTCTCTCTCTGCCTGCCTCTCTGCCTACTTGTGATCTCTGTCTGTCAAATAAATAAATAAATCTTTAAAAAAATTTTTTTAACTCTTCTCACATTCCCTTATGTTCCACCATGACCTCCCCAATCTCCCCCTCTACCCCACCCCATGTCCACACCTTTCTTCTAGTCCTGTGATTAAAAGCAACACTTCTGGGGCGCCTGGGTGCCTCAGTGGGTTAAAGCCTCTGCCTTCGGCTCAGGTCATCTCGGGGTCCTGGGATCGAGCCCCGCATCGGGCTCTCTGCTCAGAAGGGAGCCTGCTTCCTCCTCTCTCTCTGCCTGCTTCTCCGCCTACTTGTGATCTCTGTCTGTCAAATAAATAAATAAAGTCTTAAAAAATAAATAAAAGCAACACTTCTGAGGAAGCTTACTCTTTAACACCTTTGCAGGGTCAAACAAGAGCTCCTCCAACCTTCAAAAATGATAGTCATTCAGTAACATTTACACAGCGTGCATTCCAGCCATATCTTGTGTACACAGGCATTTCACTCAACCTGCTCCCAATGCCAGAATGTTTCTAGCAGATTCGCAGAGAAAAAGACTGCTTTCTCTAGTCACCCGTCTGCCTCATCCTCCTTGTCTCCATACCTAGTGGCAAAACTGACCAAACAGCATAGGATAAGAGAATAGAAAAAAGAAACTGGTCTTGAGATGTCTCCACAAGCGTAAAAAGGTTCTTTTGACCAGCAGTGAATATTCCAGAAATTCTGCCAGGTCTGCATCCAAAGCCACTCTGACACCTTCTTTCACTTCAAAAGATACTGAGAGAGAGTCCTCTGCTCTGCCTCAGGCTTTTTTTTTTTTTTAAGATTTTTATTCATTTTATTTGACAGAAAGAGAGAGGGAACACAAGCAGGGGGAGTGGGAGAGGGAGAAGCAGGCTCCCCACTGAGCAGAGAGCCCCATGCAGGGCTTGATCCCAGGACCCCAAGATCATGACCTGAGCCGAAGGCAGACGCTTAACGACTGAGCCACCCAGGCGCCCCATGTCTTGGGGCTTTTAGATCAGAAGTATAACTTTACAACCTTAAAAGCATTTCAATCATAAGCTAAGGATGTGTCATTCGCCCTCTCTTGCTTTTCCTCACGCTCATAAATATTTGCTATCAGAGTGCTAGAAAGGCCGCGTCAATGAGCCGTGTTTTTTTAAAAACAGTGGGGGGGAAAAAAAGGGAAATGGACGATCTGCACAACTGCATATCCTCTTTCTGTTTCCTTCCAGGCCTCTGAACTTTAAAGTTAGTCATTTTGAACACATGTAAGATGGATAAGATTATATCAACGTATTTATAATCAGTGGGGCAGCCAAAATGTATTCAGGTCAAAGCCCCCTGGCCACTTTCCAGTTTCCCGGCTAGTACAGAATCGCAGGGACTCTTGAACAAAGAGAAATATTCCCTAGCTCTCTAGTCAAGAGGTCACGGACAAACATTCACGTATCTGACGCATCATTAACCCAAACCACAACTTTCAAACTGAGGCTGACCGTGTGCTCTGATCCTGACATAATCAAAGATCACATCATTAAAATGAGTGGCACTCGGTGTCGCAATAGCAGGAACCGAGCCCATACAGGGCCCATCAAATGACTGCAAATCAAGATGGTCCCAGCGAGCTTAGTGGGGCACTGGGGGCTTTGGGGACAGACAGAAAGGGACTTCTGGGGACCCACAGCCACGTAGCAATGATAAATTAGTGATGACCACAGGATTCTGGAGTCCTGCTGAGGGAGAATCTCAACGAAGATCTGCTCTAAGGGAGAGTTCAGTTGGAACATTTTTTGAAATTATTAAGTTTCAGGTGTGTGACCCTGTCATTTGACATCTGTTCGCACTACAAAGTGACGGCTCCCAAAAATCTTATTATCATCCATCACCCTACACTTGGCCCCCTGCACCCCTTTTGCTCCTCTCCCATCCCCCTTCCCCTCTCATAACCACTCATCTGTTCTCCGTATCTAGGAATTTGGTTTTGCTTTGTTTTATTCTGCTTGTCTTCATGTGGCTTGGTTTTTAGATATTTTTTTAAATTTTATTTATTTATTTATTTGACAGAGAGAGATCACAGTAGACAGAGAGGCAGGCAGAGAGAGAGAGAGGGAAGCAGGCTCCCTGCTGAGCAGAGAGCCCGATGTGGGACTCGATCCCAGGACCCTGAGATCATGACCTGAGCTGAAGGCAGCGGCTTAACCCACTGAGCCACCCAGGCGCCCCGGTTTTTAGATTTGACTTATAAGTGGTATCAAAGGGTATTTGTCTTTCTCCTTCTGACTTATTTCACTGAGCATAATATTCTCCAGGTCCATCCACGTTGATAAAAATGGCAAGATCTCATTCTTTTTTACGGCTGAGTAGTATTCCTGCGTGTGTGCGTGTACATGCACATGAGTCTCTCCTGCTATCCCGTGACAGGCACAGGGCAGGTTTTGCCTATCCCGTGTGTCTCATGACATCACCAGTGTTTTCCTTCTCCGGGTTACCTTTCCCATCTGAAAATGACCAGCAAAATCCCCGCCCGCCCGTCGCCCCCTACAGGGGAAAAGCAAGCGTTACATGGGACGGGGCTTTGCACAACTGAGCAGTTCCTGAGAGCTGCAGTTATCTCTCAACCTTTTCATAATCCCAAGGCGAACTTATTTGACCACAAGTCCTACAGAAGACAATATTCCCCAATACCTTCTGGTGGAAATGTGATCAAGAAAGGACCAACTGGAGAAGCCACAGTTCGTGGGAACTCATCACGGTAGCCTGGTACGTCCTGGCATCTGAACCGCGGGGATACTGTCAGAGAGAAAGGGGAATGGAGTCAAAAGCAGGTGAAATGGTCTGAAAGAATAAGGCACCTGGATATTGACGACTTTAGGCACAGACAGCACTGAGATTTACAGCTGTGCTTACAGACCATCACAATCTCGCTTTTGTACCTGTTTAATAGCAATTCCAGACAGCGACATGGTCAACGCGCTTCTCCTTTTCCATGGCCACCGCAAATTTCCATGGAAATTCTATATAGAGAGAAGCTCTATATGGAAGTACTGGAGAGACTTGCTGTGTATTTGGTTAGCTAATTCCCCATCTCTGGGGATTTGCATTTTCCAATTATTCTTTTTCTTTTTAAGATTTTATTTATTTATTTGACAAAGACACAGCAAGAGAGGGAACACAAGCAAGGAGAGTGGGGGAGGGAGAAGCAGGCTCCCCACTGAGCAAGGGGCCTGACGCAGGGCTCGATCCCAGGACCCTGGGATCACAACCCAAGCCAAAGACAGATGCCAAAAGACTGAGCCACCCAGGCGCCCCCCAATTATTCTTTTTGACTGAAAGAGGACTCCTTCCAAAGGGGTACCACTGCTACTCTATTCTACCGCCATGGGAAAGGGGACCACTACGAACTTCTTTGTTCACGTCTCTTAACACATCGTTTCCTCAAAACATGTCACCATGTTGAAGGGCAGGAACGGGCTTATATAGCTCATGACAGATTGGCCAACTGATCCTGTGAAAGATGATGGTACTTTATCGTGACATCAGCAGTATTAAAGGGCCCACCTGAAATGACTTGAGTTTGCACTTCATTTTTTATGCTTTTAAAAAGAAATCAAAGGTTGGATCCCAGCCCATATTGGTAATCCACAGCCTGTTCAATGTCCCCAAGCTGAAGGTCCCACTCACCTCCCAAGCTAATAAGTACAAGAGAACTCTTAAGTTCCATGGCCCCGCAACCTGCTCTCTGCCCTCGCTTGCCCCCCCCCCCCAGTGATTCCCATGTCCCTAACCAGAGCCACCCTCCTCCCAGGCGCTCAGGCTCGAAACCAGGAGCTGTCCCTCCCTTCCCCTCACATTCGACCTTTGAACCGAGTCATCCTGACCCCAGCTTTGCCACATTCCAAGGCCACATCCACCACTGCAGCTGCCCCCACACCCAGCTGGGGTGCAAGCCCGCGCCATCTGGAATGTGGCTTACTGCCACAGCCTCCCAGCTAGTCTCTCCTGCTATCCCGCCCCCACAGAGTCTCTGCTAAGTGACAGGCAAAATGATTTTTTTTTTAAAACCTCAAATCAGATCGTGTCACTCTGTTCAAAACCCTCCGATGGCTTCTCATCATGCTCCGAACACCATTCAAACTGCTTACCCTCAAAAGCCAGGCCCTGCTCACCTGCTTCTACTCATTTTGTACCCTTCTCCCCGACTGCTCTGGATCTCTGGCTTAAACATCACCTCCTCAGAGAAGCCTTCCCTGAGCACTATCTTAAATAGCCCAGCCCCCCACCTCACCCCCAACCCCGACGGAGCATAGTACCTATCTTATTTCCACTGTAACAGCGACAGGCTCAAGTATCACGTGCGCTTGTTAATGTGGCCTGTCGCATGCACCTGCCCAGCCCTCATCCCCAGTCTGGAATTTCCCTGAGCACGGGGACGGCATCGGTCTGGGTCACCAGCTTATCTTCAGAGCCTAGAACCATGTCTGGGGGTCTGGCACATGGCGGGAACTTCATAAGGCTAACCGTTACCTCGGAGACGAGGCACATCTGCTACATTTCAATGGTGTTACTTCCGTATTGAAAATACCAATGACAGTGCCTAGAGCTGAACGGCGAAATGCTCCTTCGGGCTTCTGGAGCTATTCATGTTCATCAGGGAACGAATGTCGTCAAGAGCTACCCAGTGGACCTCCCGAGCAACCAGTCCATTGAAGACCCTTTGGAGGGGGGCTACAGGGAGGAGTCACCCCCAAAGAACGGAGTCTGGAGAAAAAAAGAAATGAAGACAAACCAGAATGTGAGGAATAAAATGGCCAGTGCCATGACACGCAGAGGATACTTCTGGGCCACAGGGAAGTGAAAAGGGTGTGAATATCCTTTCACGTGAAATGAGTGTCGGAGGCCCCAGGAATATGCTTCTACGCTTTTCCAAAGGGCTAGTACCGCCCCCTTCAAGAGCGCTGGGACGCGTGTAGCAACAGGGGGTTGTGGTTGTCCCAGGAGCTGGAAGAGGGAAGGACACCGCTGCCACATGGTCGGCTGGGGGCCAGAGGTGCTAAGCGTCCTCCGCACAATGAAGAGCCCGCCACCCCAAAGGCCAGGGTGGGGAAATGGCTTATGCCTGTCCCTCCAGCACGCGGGGAGCACCCTCGGGGACTTGGGGATTTAACATGCTGAACACGCTAGTCTCTAGGTCATTGTTCCTGAGTTGTTTTTCTCCCTCTGAACTCTTTTTACCATTTCCACCTACCCACTCTACCCACCAGGTAGGCAGCAGAAAGAAAACCTGAGCCCAAGTGAAGGATGAGAACGGGGACAGTGAGGCCTGCCAAAATGTTTCCTTGGGGCCCCCGCATCGTGGGCTTCAAAGCCCCAGCCCAGAAGGAAGGGACCCCTTGTGGGTAATGCTCAGGCCCTGGCCATCAGACCAGACCGTCCCCAACGACACCGACCTCCCTATGTGGGAGCCTTTATTCCCATTCCAGAGTCGGCTCTACTGCACGTCCAGCAATTAGTAAGACCAGAAGCTGATCCTGAGCGGGGGCCTGTTTCCCAAGAGCAGTGGTCTGGGGCCCACAGCGGCAGGGGGGGTCCCAGGACTGGGCCCCAGCTGAGGGAGTCGGCCACGTACAGCTCTGCCCTCTGCAGCTGGAATGCGGATCAAGCCTTCTGATGTTCCTAGAGAAACTGGAAATCCCAATTTTTATTGAGCTCTCTACCCGCCACGTGGGGCTCAAACTCACGACCCTGAGATCAAGAGTTGCACGCTCCACTCACTGAGCCAGCCAGGTGCCCCCAAATCTTTTGGTTTTTCAGTGTGGACCCCTAATTCAATGGCTTTTTAAAATACTGTGCAGGCTGGGGGCATCTGGGTGGCTCAGTCAGGTCAAGCGTCTCCCTTCGGTTCAGGTCGTGATCCCAGAGTCTTGGGATCGAGCCCCGTGTCAGGCTCCCTGCTCAACGGGAACCCTGCTTCTCCCTCTCCCTGTGTGATCTCTCTCACTCTCACTCTTTCAAATAAATGAATAAATATTTTTTAAAAATATTGTGCAGGCTGAGGCACACCCATCTGAGACTGATCTGGGGCCCCTTTCCTAGCTTGCTCCTTCTAAACACTGAACCCCGGAATCTGTTTGGTTGCAGGCAACTGGTGCTCCCCGAGGGTTCAGGAAATCCAAAAACAAGAGTTAAATATGCTGACAACCGGGCAAGTTTCTTAAGAAACAGTGGGATGGGGGACAGGCTCAGGGACCCAAGGAGGGCCCGCCAAGGGAATGACACTGGTTTCGTTGTGCTCTTCCGTGGTGAAAAACTCCCAGCAACTCCCTAATTCCTACGACATCAAATCCCAAGTTCCTGGCCAGGCTCTCCAAAACACAAGCCCCCCCACCCCACCCCCCACCCCCGCCTCAGCAGCCTTATAATTCATCGTCTTCCTGCATCCCTTCCCCATCCTAGTTGGGCCAGCCTTCTTTGAGCTCCTCCAAACTCAAAACCAGTGAACCCCTCAGCCAGACGTTCTCTCTCTGGGTATATAAATCCCACCCACCCTTCAAAGCCTGTCTCACCTACCACCTCCTTTAGGAAGCCTTTGTTGCAAGAAACAGGACAGTGCCGGGCGCCTGGGTGGCTCAGTGGGTTAAAGCCTCTGCCTTCGGCTCAGGTCATGATCCCAGGGTCCTGGGATCGAGCCCCGCGTCGGGCTCTCTGCTCAGCGGGGAGCCTGCTTCCTCCTCTCTCTCTCTCTGCCTGCCCCTCTGCCTACTTGTGATCTCTGTCAAATAAATAAGTAAAATTAAAAAAAAAAAAAAAGAAAGAAAAAGAAACAGGACAGTGCTTCTGAGCTCAAGGGCTCATGTCAAGGAGGCCCGGGTTCAAATCCCGGCTCTGCCCTCAAGCTCCTGGATGATTTACCAAACTTCTCTGAGCTTCTGAAGATGGTTCATCATAGTGCCTACCTTCCAGAAATCGGGAAGGATTAAGGCAAACGATACAAATAACATACTTAAGCTGTTGTGAGCCCTTCTTCCTATTATGGTCGACCTCCCCCTCCTCCTCTAAGTGTCGCAGCCTTACACTGCCTCTTCTGGGCAAAGCACCAGTGGATTCCACGCGGCCCCCATTTGCTCAGGCTGAGCCCCCTGCGTTGGTCTACCTCAGTTCCCAGCTTGGCTTTAACGCTTCTTAAAGTTCCAGGAGCACGTTGGCTATAACCTAGAACTCACAGAGGCCCAAGCAGACACCCCATCTGAGAGTTGCACAAGTAACACAACACTGGCTCTGAAATGACTCCGTAGAAGTCCCCCTCTCGAGCAGCAGCAGAAATGCATGCCGGGAAGAGCCACACCAGCAGAAATGCATGCCGGGAAGAGCCACACGGAGCCAGAGCCAGTGACAGAGAGAAACAGCCTCTCCCCTCCCCCCACACCACCACCTTCACAGTCCCTGCTCTCAGCTCCTCACCTTTCCTTCTGATGCTGGAGATGAGACACGAATCCAGTCAGGGTCCACTCTCTTCACACGAGTGTACGATGGGGGAACCCTGGACAAATGGGCCACACGGCAAGTGTCACTTTGGCTGGGATTAAATGGAAAGCCTTCTGCAGGCCCTGTCCCCCACCCCCAGCGTGACTCCACCTCCAGTCAGGCCCATTCATCCTCCAACAAGCACCATGGCTGGGATCTCCTGGGCCCCGGTGCCTGCGGGCTTATCCCATTTGTCACTTTTCACTTTTCTCTGGGCTTAATAAGAATCTGAGTAAAAACACCTTTGTGCAATTTAGCCCATGTTTCCAGTTATCAGGGCTTTGAGTGACTCCCTCCGAAACAAACAAAAACAGGGCACAGAAAAATGTGACTCCTGGAAGGCCGAGTTCTTTAAAAAGCAACCAAAAAACAAACACTCAAAAACCCTTGAGAGGTCCCGACCAGAGGATCCCAAGGAGTGGCTTCCTCAGCCTGAGGACTGAGCCCCGTGGATCACGGTGTACAAGTTCACACTACTTCCAAAGCAGGAAGTTGCAAAGTTATGAGCAGAGGTAGGCAGGGAAAAAAGCACAACGTGGGCATGATCTTTGAGACCCTATTCTCAAACTAGAAAAGACGCAGGGAAAATGAAGAGCCCTGAAAGATAAGAAGCCAGTGTTCCCACACAAGTAAGTCATGCCTCAGTGTTAGCCACGCTGGAAAGTTCTCCAGTAATGGTTGGCTTCAAAAAAAAAAAATCGCAGAAAAGGCAGGAGAACAAATGTGAAGACGGGGGTCCTAAGGACCAAGACTACCCCCAATTCCCTCACCTCCCCCCCACATCACCCCCCAGTTCGAGAATGGTAGTTTCCCCTACAGCTTGGGCCTCTCCAACTTGCTTCTTCCCCTCGCCCCGCTGACCCCCAACCCAAGCTCAGGACCCGGTGCTTCTTGCCTTGTGGGTGAGTCCTGCTCTCCCAGTCAGACTGGAAATGATATTATTCCACCCGTACCAAAACCTCACGCGACACTCTTGACAAGTCCCTGAAGCCATGGACCGGGTCATCAGCAAGGCGGAGGGGGAGGAGCCCTGCTAATGATTAATTGGATGAGTGCCGGCCGAGCAGGGGGAGGAAGCCCTGGCCCCCGGCGTGTGGATCGAACAGGAGAGGGCACCTTCAGTTCCCATAAGCGGGATACCACTGATAGCGTACCCCAGAGGAGTGCCTCAAGTGACCTCTGCTGGAAGAGGGGCCCGAGGGAGCCCCGGAGAGGGTGCGAGAGCGCCCCCTAGTGCGGCGCCAGGGCCCGAGGAGGTGCGGCACGGTCTAAGGGAGCATGGAGAGAACCAGGGGAACAGCCCAAGCACATCTCCAGAAAACCTGACGCTGCAGGGGCAGCTGGGGTGGCCCGGGTCTCCCGCGCATCCCCTCCCCTGTCCCCACCGAGGGCCCCGCGTGGCTCTGGCTGCAAGGGACCGCAGCTCCCCTAGGCCCGGGCGCCCAACGAGCCGAGACGCAGCGGGACGTGGCCGCCTGCCTGCGAGCCGAGCGGGGGCCATTTACCGGGAGTCTAAGGAGCCGCCGCGTCTCCACTCGGGTCCCCGCTGGGGTGGCGGAACTCCCGCCGCCTCTCTGCAGCCGCCGCAGTCGCAACCGCCAACGCTCCCGGTCGCTCCCTGCGACTGTGGCCCGCGAGGCCAGCTGTTGAATGGCTCGCGTCGAGCGCACCCCGCGCACAAGCGTCCCCGCCGCATCCAAGTCAGCGACGCAGGCGCGTGCCCCGGTGCCAACGCCCCGTGCGCCCCTCGCCCCGCTGCGGCCCTAGCGAGCTGGCCGCGGCGGCTTTCCGGCCCCGGGCTCCCGGCTCCCGGCTGCGGGATCACCCGCCCGCTCCCCTCGGTGGGCTCTCGCCAAACCAATTGCCTCCCCTGGCCGGCTCCGCCCCCTCGCTGCTATCCCTCAACTGGTCCGCAGGACCAATGGCAACAATGGGCTAGTCCCGCCCCCTCGATTCCCCCGGGGCCAATCGCCTTCTCCTGAGGACCCGTTCAAGTAACCCCGCCCCTCTCGTGCGGCAAAGCTGCAGCCAAAGTTTATCCCACTGCGCGGTTGCTCCTGACGATGGCGAGGCTGTGCTCAGGCTCCCCCCGCCCCCAACCCCCCGCACGAAGTTACAGTGTTCTCAAGGCTGCAGCTCACCTGCTCTGCCGACCCCCCACGCGACTTGTTCTTTTGAATAAGTGAGTATTTCAAAAGCTAATGAGAGAGGTACTGTTGTCCTTCTCATCCCCCAGCAGGGCTGCTGCAAAACGTACGCGTGCCTGGCCAGTACTTGCACATCACAGGGTCAGCAGGAATCTCGAAGGTCATCCACTGAATCTGTCCCCGCAATGCTGCGTATTTGGTTTGCGTTTTGTTGTTGTTGTTTGTCCTATGTACAGGGGTTCTGCCCTCTAGGCTGGACGACTTCCCGTGAGAAAGACTCACTGACACCTTGAACAGCCCCTTGGGTACCACGAGGCTCAGTGAAACCAGCCCCCTGATAATTTCCGCCCCCTTGAACCCACACAAAGCCAGCTTTGCCCCTCTTCCCACAAGGGCCCAGCAATTTGAAGACAAATCTGGCCCCACAGTTCTTCCAGGCTCTGTTGCTCCAGAGAACTGAGTTCAAGGCTCTTCTTTTAGTTTACGCCACTTCCTTTATTATCTTTCAAAAGCAGAAGCTGGGAAAGAAGTCTCTCCTGGCCCCTCAACCGCCAGCCCCAGGACACAAACCCTTCTGCATAGAGCAGACCCGACCTCCACATCCCTTGTCTGGACGGTAGATTTTTCTACTCCATCTCCCTAGGATGGCATTTGCTTTCCTGACTGCCATATCATAGCTGAAGAATATTAGATTTACTGTCAGCTAACCCCCCAGGGCTCTTTCTCACTGCTGCTGCTGACACAAGGCTCTGTTTTCTACTTGATTAGCTGGTAAATGTCATTGGGTTTTGTTGGGGGTAGTGTGCTAATTTCACTCTTTTCTATCAAGACCTCTTTGCCGGCTCCTTCTGTACTTCTTTCTGTCCGTTTGTCTTGCTCCCACCGCCAAGCTCAGGCCCTCACCCTGTGTGCGGAATGGCCAAAGAGGCTCCTCACAGAGCACCTTACCCCTCGGCTTGTACCCCCCTGGGCGGCCTTCCAGGGCTCCTGTCCTCATCCATCTGACACCAGAAGCCACAGTGGTCTCTAAAACACGAAAATAATCCTGTCACCCCACCCAGCCTAAAAGCCCACCCACAGCTTCAAAACCTTTCCTACTCCTTTTCCACACCCCCCCCCAACTTGGGCTCCAGGACAAGCTTCAGAACCCCGGCAGAGCATGTGAAACCCTTAGTGATCTGGCCTCACCGGCTGGGGCCTCATTACTAGCTGGTTTACCTCCAACACAGAGCACTCAATACTTGAGATCGACTGACTTCCTGCTGTTTCTCAAATGAGCCGAGCTCTCCAACCATTTCTATGCCTTTGATACAAAGTCTGGAATAACCTGCTCCCTACCCCGCTAATCCTGACCTATTGATGTATTTGATTCATTCACTGAATATTACCCTGAGCACCTACATGTGTCGAGTAGGGAGGTATAACAACGTGATTTTTAAAAATCTGGCTTGATCGCTTCATCAGGTGCTTCCCAGGAGAGGGTAATGATTCTGCTTCCATTCCCATCGCCACACAGACATCAGACAGCTATTTCTAATGACTAGACTTCAGATTCCTCCAGGCAGCTGAGACTGGGATTGTCTTCCTTGCAGAGTATCATTCAATACTAGTCAGCCTCATTCGATTAAGGTTGATGGTTTGAAGGCCAGAGGTCACGGCCGTTTTCCTTCATTTCCTTCACTTTAGCTTGCAAAACCCCAATTCGTTAAGATGCTCGGTGTGTGAGAGAGTACGTGCTTATTGCCTATGTTGGGTTCTTTTTCCTCTTCCTTTTTCTTTTTTAAGATCAGGATCAATCAGACCGACGCTGTACGCTTTGAACTTACACAACGTTATAGCTCTATTACATCTTAAACAATTAGATAAACAGATCAGGATAGCAATTTATAACATACCGTAGGCACTGATGTTTCTGGGTCCGAAGAGAAAGCACATGAACAGGACTGACTGTATGTTATAAAAATGAATCCAGGGACGTCTGGGTGGCACAGGTGGTTAAGCGTCTGACTCTTGGTTTCAGCACACATTGTCGTGATCTTGGGGTTGTGAGATGGAGCCCCATGCTGGGCTCTGCACTCACGCTCATTTGGGACTTTCTCTCCCTCTCCCCCTCCACCTCCCCCCTTAAATAAATAGATAAAACTTTTAAAAATGAATCCACTGGAATCATGTAATTACAGAACTTCAGTGTTCGAAGGGACTTTCAAGTTAGTTTAATCAAACCCCACCCTAGATGCTAGAAACTACTATGTGGGCAGTTTTTCAACTAAATTTCTCAGCTCCTTGGCCTCTGGAAGCAGGCTGTGCTCTCACTGTGAAAATATTGTCTCCACATGACTAAGGCATTTGAGGGGTATACAGAATGCTTCTCTGTCCACTGTTTTCTTTCCTCTAGAGTGAGATGTGTCCTTAGGATCCCCCCCTTTCAAAATGCAAACCCCACTTGGAAGAGCCACATGCTAGCATTTTTTAATTATTTAGCATAAGGAAAGCAGCATAGCTCAATAGAAACGTTTGAAGGTGCAGTTTTCAAAGTGGTTTCACTTATGTTGTCAAATTTGATCCTCAGAATAACCCAAGTTCTGAGGGTTGCTGGAGGGGAGGGGAGGTGGAGGGATGGGGAGGCTGGGTGATGGACTCTGGGGAGGGTATGTGCTATGGTGAGTGCTGTGAATTGTGTAAGACTGATGATTCACAGACCTGTACCCCTGGGGCAAATAATACATTATATGTTAATTTTTAAAAAAAATGTTATTTAAAAAAAAGAATAACCTGAGTAAGATCTCTTGATTTCCATTTTACGGAGGAGGAAGCTGAGACTCATCTCCGTTAAATCACTCCTCAGGGTATCAAATCCCAGCTCTGCTCTTAACCTTGGGCAAGAGACCTGGTCACTCTAGGCCTCAGTTTCCCCATCAATAAAATCAAATGAGATGCTTTCCAAGGTTTCTTTCAGCTCTGTCTATAATCTCTCCCCTTCTACAGGCCAAGAACAGGACACGGGGGCCCTGGGCCTTTATAAGGGTGGCAGGAAATAACTGTGGCATCAGAGGTACATTTTGGAAAGGAGATGCTCCAGCATGAGAGCAGAGAATACTAGAAGGAAGAAAATCTGAGAAAGTCACCACAAGATGCCCTGAACTCCAAACTTACCTATTCCTTGGGTCTCTAATGCAAGCGCTTCAATTCAAATTTTGTGCTAAAAATTCCAACTCATTTGCTCTAAGGGTGAAAGAATGTTCTACATAAAGCTGAATTAAAGTCTGCTTTGGTGAACTGTTTTATCATATTCAGATACAAATTACCACGCTCAATTCCATAAGCCTATTGTGCATCCCCCTGCTTCTTCCAAATAACAAAAGGGCAGATAAGAAACTGCAGCCTAAAAAAAAAAAAAAGAAAAGAAACTGCAGCCTAAGGAAGTCACTGGGAAGGAAAACCAACAGACAAATGAACGCATTCTAATAATTTATGCAAGTCGCGGGGTGCCCTGCTACCCCTCCCCCACTAGCTCATTTGCTGAGAGCACTGAGATACAGCTAATCTAATGACTCTGTGTTTGCTTAATCTTACTAAGCAAAGACAGGCTTTATGCCTAATATAAAAGGAATTTAAGCTGCCAGGTGAGAAGTGGTGATCTTTAAACTGGTTATGCAAGAAAAAGAAAGCTAATTCCCCAGATGATAAGCCTGCTTAATCGTCTGTTCTTTTTGGAGTGTTTAAAAACATGTTTAATTACAGCAGAATCAGTTTTCAATTATGGACGTCTGTCATTTTTTCAGTAAATGGCTCTAAAGTCAGAATAAATAACGCTAACCTACTTCGCCAAGTTCTTACAATGATTAATTAATTGGCTTTAAAGGGTTTCAGAAGTTTTATAAAACAGAGAGATGGAGGAATCAGGAGACCCAGATTTAGTCCAGACTCTGCCTTCAGTAGCTGTGTGGCCTGCAGGGGATTATTTTGCTTCCCTGGGGCTCAGTTTCCCCATCTGTAAGATGAGGGGGAATTGGGCTACCTAATCTATTTTTGGTCTAACATTCTAACACTCTAGGATTCCCCATCATTACACGTATACTTTTTTTTCTTTTCGTAGTAGTAGCTTAAAACAGCAGTTATCCTCTTTTGGTTTTCCTCGAGTTGGATTCCCGAAAAAATTTCCACAATGTCCTGCTGCTCCCCAGACACAGTCACTTAGGTATGCTGACCCCCCCCAAAACTGTCCCAACATGAATAGACGAAAATACAATAAAGATACAGAAAGAAGGGGAAAAATAAAATCAGCAATTTCTAACCCATGGCTTTCCTCTTCCCGCCGTTCTTTCCATGCTTTTCTTTTCCAAAGATTTTTATTACTCTGCCTCTTCTCTGAAATGAATGTGGGGCCCTCATTGCCGGCTCTAAAAACACTATGACTGTTTATAAGAGGACTTGAGGAAAGGTATTTTATTTATTTATTTATTTATTTATTTTTAAAGATTTATTTATTTTATTTTAGAAAGAGAGAGCAAGCACGTGAGTGCGGGGAAGGGGCAGAGGGAAAGAAGCAGACTCCCCACTGAATGCGGAGCCCCATGTAGGGCTGGATCTCGGGACCCTGAGATCGTGACCTGAGCCAAAACCAGGAGTCAGACGCTTAACTGACTGAGCCACCCAGGTGCCCCCCAAAAAATGGTACTTTAAACCGAAAATGACCATATATGGAGAGGAAGACAAGCAGAACACAAAATTGTATGTTCAATATAATCTCAATCAGGCTAAAAAATAGTGCATCTACCACAGATTGGATGGCAGAACAAGGGTTAGATTTTTTTCCCTTTTAGCTTGGGTTTTTATACTTAATGAGCATGCATTGTGTTTATAATAACATATTGTGTTTATAATAACATATATGTGTGTATGTGTGTGTGTGTGTGTGTGTGTGTGTATATCTTTTTTTAAAAAAAGATTTTATTTATTTATTTGGTGCAGAGAGAGAGAGCACAAGCCGGGGAAGCAGCAGGCAGAGGGAGAGGGAGAAGCAGGCTCCCCACTGAGCTGGGAGCCCAATGTGGGGCTCAAACCCAGGACCCTGGGATCATGACCTGAGCTGAAGGCAGACGCTTAACTGACTGAGCCATCCAGGTGCCCTTACATTGATCTTTAACAGTAGGAGGAGTGAATCCTTTATACAGATAGCATAGAGCAGTACTTGAAACGGAAGGATTTAGCATCAGATTGCCTGAGTTGGACTCAGGGAGGACTTACTACCTTGAGTGACCTTGTGTCACCTTGGCCAAGTTACTTAATCCCTGTGAGACTGTTTCCCATCTATAACATAGGGATAATACTATTAAAGAACCTCCCTCATAATTTTCAGATTAAATAAGCTACCCCATGTAAGGGCTTGGAATAACATCTGGCACATTGTAAGCCATGATTTAAAAGGTTAAACACTTATTATAAATATAATGTATGCGTGTGGTTAAAAAAAAAAAGTACAGAAGACATTAAAACAAAAGGTAAAATGAGAAAGTAGAAATAGTTTTCCACTTTTGAATCCCCAGCCTTACTTCTACAAGTAATCACTATTACCAGCTTCTTACGTTATCCTTCCAGAATTTTTTTTTAAAGATTATTTATTTTTTTTTATTTGACAGAGAGAGAAATCACAAGTAGGCAGAGAGGCAGGCAGATAGAAAGGGAGAAGCAGGCTCCCTGCTGAGCAGAGAGCCCGACGTGGGGCTCGATCCCAGGACCCCGGGATCATGACCTGAGCCGAAGGCAGAGGCTTAACCCACTGAGCCACCCAGGTGCCCCCTCCTTCCAGAATTTTTAACGAGAACCGCAAACGTATCTTTTAAACACACACGTCCGTGCAAATACAGAATCACAGCATACACACCATTTTACACCTTGTTTTTTCACTTAATGATCTCCCTCAGGAATCTCTCGTTAGCAAACATCTAGATTTACTCATTTCTTTATCATGGTAAAAAACACAGAACATAAAATTTACCCTTGTTATCATTTTTAAGTGTAGAGTTCCGTAGTGTTAAGTATATTCACAAAATGGATCTCCAGACCTTTTTTGTCTTGCAAATCTGAAATGCTATACCCATTTTACCACCGTTTTCCCATGGCATTTTATTTATCCATTCGTATCCATTCATATGTACCCATTCAGTTATTCGTCCATTCACCCATCATATCCATATCCATTTATCCATCTGTTTCTCCATCCATTATCCATTCATGTATTTACCCGTTCATTCATCAGTGGCCTTCTGGGCTGCTTCCACCTCCTGGCTATTGTGAATAGTGCTGCCATGAACATGGGTGTCCAAATATCTTTCAGTTCTTTTGGATATATACCCAGAAGTGGGGTTGCTGGGTCATATGGTAGCTCTGTTTTTCGTTTTTCTTTATGAAGCTTTATGCCATTTCCCACAGCAGCCGCAACATTGTACATTCCCGCCAACAGGGCACAAGAGCTCCAATTTCTCCACATCTTCACCAACACTCGTTATTTTCTGGTTTGTCTTGTTTTGTTTTGTTTTAGAGTAGTCATCCTAACAGGTGGGAGGTGATGGACTCCTTATTTTTAACAGCTCCATGGTGCTTCACAGTAGGGAAAAAAACCTCTATCAACGGACAGTTGGATGGAGGCTGGTCTTCGGCTATTTCAAATAATGCCACAGTCAACATTTATGTATGAATATCTCTACATACATGTGGGGTGCTTTTTGGCAGAGGAATTGCCAGAACAAAGAGTGTGTGTTTTTTTGGTAACTGGTTTTTTTCCCAGCTTGACAAGAAATGGTTTATTAAGGGGACTTGAGCACAGAACCAGGTCTTGGGTGGCTACAAGACAAGTACATGTGTGTGACCCCACTTCTTGTAAGATCTGCTCTTATAGCAATAGAGACTGGGAACGCACGCTGGAAAGCAGCCCGGGAGGAAATGTTTGACAATCACAGTCCTATCTCTAGAGCAGATCAAAGATGTTATGCCCCAAGAACTTTTTTTTTTTAAGTAATCTCTATGCCCCGTGTGGGGGCTCTAACTCATGACCCTGAGATCAAGAGTCGCGCACTCCGCCAACTAAGCCAGCCACATGCCCCCGGTCACTGTTTATTATAAAATAATTTCAGACTTACTTGTTTCTTTAACCCAGTTTCCTCAATTGTTAACAGTTTGTTAATTTGCTTTATTATTTCCTTTTGATAATACGATATTTCTTCTGTTCCTGAACCGAGGGTGGGGGGTTCTGCAATATAATTCAGGATCAGACATGATATTTGTCATTTGCATCTAGCCTCCCTTAATCTGAAACAGTCCCTCAGAGTTGTCTCTGCGTTTCAGACCATGCCATTCTTTTCATTATTTATTATTTATATTTTTTCAGGTTTTATTTTTAAGTAATCTCTACACCCAACGTGGGACTCAAACTCATAATCCCAACCGAAATCAAGAGTCACATGCTCCACCAGCTGAGCCAGCCAGGTAAAGAAAAGAACGTCCTGGGTTTTTCTTCCTGAACTATCTGAGTGTAAGTTACCAACCTGGTGTCCCATCACCCCTGAATAATTCAGTGTGGTTTTGGGGGCCAACAAGGATAGCTTCCTATTTATGACAGAGCCCTCAAAATCAGGCAATTAACAGTAATAGATTATTATAGATTTATTGATTGTTTTATTATTATTTTTATGTATTAATAATTATTATTAATTTGAAATTATCAATAGATTATTAACATCTAATCCTCAGGTCCCACTCAAGCTTCATTGGTTGTCCCTGTATGGTGCTTTTCTTTTTTCTTTTCTTTTCTTTTTTTTTCAAAGATTTTGTTTATTTGAGAGAAAGAGAGAATGAAAGAGAGAGAGAGCACGAGAAGGGAGAGGGTCAGAGGGAGAAGCAGACTCCCTGCCGAGCAGGGAGCCCAATGCGGGACTCGATCCCAGGACTCTGGGACCATGACCTGAGCCGAAGGCAGTCGCTTAACCAACTGAGCCACCCAGGCGCCCCGTTTGGAGCTTTTCATCATCACATTGTCTTCACCTCCTTGAGTCTGGAACAGTTCCTTGGTCCTTCATTGACTTTCAAGACCTTGGTACTTTTGAAGACTACAGGTCAGTTATTTTGGAGTATGTCCCTCAGTTTGGGTTTGTCTGATATTTCCTCATGATTGGGTTCAGGTTACGCATCTTTGGCAGGACTGTGATAGAAGGGATGTTGTAATCCGCATCCCATCAGGGTGGAGTGCGATTTCTACGTGTCCCATTATCCATGATGCTCAGTTGACGATCACTTGACTCAAGTGGTATATGTCAGTCTCCTCCACTGGAATGTTATGCTTTGTAATTCACAAATATTTTATGGGTAAGTGCTTTGAAACTGTGTAAGTCTTCCATTTCTCATCAACCTTTCACTTTATTCATTTATTTATATGGGGATAGACTTAATGGTTTCTTATTTTATTCCATGGGTTGTAATCCATTCCTTTCATCATTTACTTTGATGCCCAAGTTGTCCTCGATTTGGCCACTGGGGGCGCCTTTGAGCTGGCTTTGGGTCTCTTTGACCTGTCCCCATCATTCCTTGAGTGCTTCCTTACTTTCTGGCCCAACATAGTCCAAGCTCATCTTGTGCTTTCGCTTACTCCGCCCTGAAATCAGCCATCTTTCTGAGAAACCTTGGTTCCCTTTAGTGGAAAATAGCCACTAAAAAATTGAGGAGCTAAATCTGGATGCCAGTTGTAGATATTACCTGTGTGTTGCCACTCCCTGGCCCTCTCAGAGGCTTCACTTATATACCTTTACTGACATGCTTACACACATACACACACACACACACACACACACACTCACAGATTTTATATCTATAACTGCATCTATAGCTATAG
This sequence comes from Martes martes, assembly GCF_963455335.1. NCBI lineage: Eukaryota > Metazoa > Chordata > Mammalia > Carnivora > Mustelidae > Martes > Martes martes. Next base: position 92,320,522 of record NC_137897.1, read on the forward strand.
CTATCTCCGTATCTATCTAACCATGAGTTCACTCTGATGTATCCTGTCCAACACCATGGGGCTCATTCCATTGTGATCACTTTCTGTATTTCTAACAAGTTGAGACAATGAGAGAACTAGTTTCTATTATTCTTAATATAAGATATTCATTTTATCCATCCCCCTGTATGTAACTGTGCTGGGAAGTACCTTTTCTTTTTTTCATTCATTCATTCATTCATTCAAGAAATCTCTAAGCCCAATGTGGGGCTCGAACTCACAACCCCAAGATCAAGAGTCACATGCTCCACTGACTGAGTCTGCCAGGCGCCCCTCTTTTCTTTTTCAACAGTAACTACCATTTATCGACTGCTTATCATATGCCAAGAACTGTTCTACCTGCTTCACCTGGAAAAGCTCATTGAATTCCCAGTTTCCCTTGTGATGTGGGCATGAGAGGAAATTGAAGCACAGAGAGAGTAAGTTGCTCAAGGTAGGATAGCTAGTTTGGATGGAGCCTGGGTTAAACAAAAATCTAAATGACTTCCTAAGCACTGTACTATTCTTCTTTCTTCTTTTTTATTGTGTAAGAACACTTCACGTGAGCTCTACCCTCTTAACAGATTTCTAGGCATACAATAAGCACAGGACTGGACAGATCACTAGAATACACTCATCTTACACGATGAAACTTTATACCCTTGAACAGCAACTCTGCATTCCACCCTTCCCCAAACCCCTGCCATGTTTCCATGAATTTGACTATTTGAGATACCTCATCCTAGCAGAATCATGCAATATTTGTCCTTCTGTGATTGGCTGTTTTCACTTAGCATAATGTCTTCAAGATCCATCCATGTTGTTGTTTATGCCAGGCTTTCATTTTTTTAAAAGATTTTATTTATTTATTTGATGGGGGGAGCACAAGCAGGAGGGAGAGGGAGAAGCAAACTTCCTGCTGAGCAGGGAGCCCGACGTGGGGTTCGATCCCAGGACCCTGGGATCATGACCCCAGCCAAAGGCAAATGCTTATCTGACCGAGCCACCCAGGCACCCCAGGATTTCATTCTTTTGTAAAGCTGAATAATAACCCATTGTCTGTATATACCATATTTTCTTTATCCACTCATCTGTTGATGGACACTTAGGTCATTTCCATACCATGGCTACTGTGAATACTGTTGCAGTGAACGTAGGAATACAGACATCTCTCTTGAGATCCTAATTTCAGTTCTTTTGGCTATGTGCCCAAAAGTGGGATTGCTGGATCATGGCAATTTTTAATTTTTTTTGAGGGAACCCCATATTGTTTTTCCACAGTGGCCGCACCATTTTACATCCTATCAACAGTTCCAATTTCTCCTCATCTTCGCCAACACTTACATGCTGCCTTTTGTGATAACAGCCATCTTAACAGATATGAGGTGATTTTGATTTGCATTTCCCTTATGATTAGGACGTCGATCATGTTTGCTTATACTCATTGGCCATTTCCATGTCTTCGTTGAAGAAATGTCTATTTAATTCTTTTGCCTATTTTTAGAATCAAGTTATTTGGTTTTTTACTATTTATATGGTTATAAGTTTCTTATATATTTTGGATATTCACTCTTTACCAGATGACGTTTGGCAAATATTTTCTCCCATTCCATAGGTTGCCTTTTCACTCTGTTGTTTCCTTTGCTGTGCAGAAGCTTTTTAGTTTGATGTAGTCTTATTTGTGTATTTCTGCTTTTCATTGTGCAACACCATAGGTGTCATAGGCCTAAAATTGCCAAGATCAAGGTCATGAAGCTTTTCCCCTGTTTTCTTCTATGAGTTCTACTGTTTCTGGTCTTACCTTTAAATCTTTAATACATTTTGAGTTGACTTTTGTGTATCCTTCAAGATAAGGGTCAAATTTCATTCTTTGTGTGTGGATATCTAGTTTTCTCAACACCATTTGTTGAAGGGACTATCGTTTCCTCATTGTGTGTTCTCGGCACCCCAATTGGCTGTTTACTGCACATGCATGGATTTATTTCCAAGCTCTTTCTTCTGTTCCATTGGTCTATATGTCCATTTTTATGCCAGTGCCATATTATTTTAATTGCTGTCACCCTGTAATATATTTTGAAGTCAGGAAATGTGTCGCCTCCAGCTTTTTTCTTCTTTCTCAAGATTGGTTTGGCTATTCGTAGTCTTTTTTCCTTCTCTAAAAAATTTAAGATTATTGTTTCTATTTCTGTAAATTCTGCCCTTGAGATTTTCGTGGGAATTGCCTCAAAACTGTAGATCACTTTGGATGGTTTTTCGAAGATGTCCCTCAATGATCCCTGCCTAGTAGTATTCTCTCACTTGTATAATCATTTGCCCTTGACTGTGAGCTGGATCTAGTGAATCACTTCTAATGACAGAATCCAGAAAAATTTATAGGATGTCACTCACTCACAAGGTTACAGGAAGATTCTGGCTTCTAATGGACCTTGGCTTGCTCACTTGCGCGCTCTCTCTCTCTCTCTTCCCCACTCACTTGCTCTCAGGGAAGCTCACTGACGTGTGGAGAGTCCTATGGAGCAAGGAGCTGAGGGAGCCTCCTGGACAACAGCCATGGAGGTACTGAGGCCCTCAGTCAACAGCTCCCGAGGAACCAAATCCTGCTAACAGCCATGTGATCGGGCTGGGAAGCAGACGCTCCCCAGGCTGAGCCTTCAGATTGGAGCTTTGTGAGAGACCGAGCCAGAAGCACCCAGCTAGGCTATGCCCAGATTCCTGACACACAAAAACTGATTTAATAAATGTTTGTTCTGAGACACTGAGTTTGGGGGTAAATTGTTATACACAGATAATGTGGTAAGCCATCTCCCACTTCCACTGCCTCCCTCCCCAACGCCATGTAGGCTTGCCCTGTTTCCGGCCTCTTGTTCTCCATCCCTGGCCGCCACCCCCCATAGATTCCCTCTTGATTCCCACTCAGGCTGTCACTCCCTGTCACGCCACTCCATCAGGGGGTGCCCTTGTCAGCCCCCTCAGGCTCTGACTCCCCACATCACCTCTCCCCAACATAGATGTCGTCCTCATCCCACTCAGCCTCTAACACTTCACGCCACTCCATCATGGGAGGCCCTCATCAGTCCTCTCAGGCTCTGCTTCCCACACCAGACTGTCCTCCCCTGAGGATCCCATGTCCTCCTGCTTGGACTCTGATCCCTCCTACCAGGCTGCCCTCCACAGGGACGCCCTTCTCACCATGCTACCTCCATGGGGAGCCCCCACACTCCCGACCATGGATGGCTAGCTCGCTCTGCTTCACCTAGGGGCTTTGTTATTTTTAAAGTAGGCTCCCAGGGCTTGAACCCACAACCCTGAGCTCAAGACCTGAGCTGAGATTAAGAGTCGGACACTTAACCGATTCAGTCACCCAGGCGTGCCTTCACCTAATGGCTTTGGGACTGAATTTTTCAGGAAGGCGAGGCAGAAGGATAGAGTATGTGTGGTTTTGTGTTCAACATACAGATTGCCAAATCACCCTCCAAAAATCTTACATCAGTTTACACTCTGGTCTCCCTCCTTTGCTTGTCTCACACAGTCCTGGTTGGCTTTTCCTGCCTAGTGCTGTTTCTAGGGTTCGTTCCAATGAAATGTCAAATGGTCCAATTCTTTTCAAAAACATCTGCTGGGTTTCTCTGTGCTGGCATATCTAAACAGAGATCATTTTCCCCCTGAAAATGCAAATCCTCTCTCTCACTCTCACTGACAGTTATGGGCTTCTCTCCTCGCTCAGTGGGTTGTAATGCAAACTATAAAGGGAAAAAACAGTTATTTGTATCGAAAGAAGAGCAGTATGCCTTCCAACAGTTTGTGACAAAGATGGACATTTAAGTTGTAGACCTGCAGGAACTTTTTTTTAGACTTTATTTATTTATTTGACAAAGAGAGACACAGCAAGAGAGGGAACACAGCAGGATTAGTCAGGGAGGGAGAAGTAGACTTCCAGCAGGGTGGGGAGCCTGATGCGGGGCTCTATCCCAGGACCCTGGGACCATAACCTGAGCCTATAGCAGATGCTTAACCACTGAGCCACCCACATGCCCCAACCTGCAGGAACTTTTTAAAAAAGCATTACCTGACCCGTTGTTAACTTCTGAATTCATATGTATCTAGCTAAGAAGGGTCTGTTTCTTTCTCAGCCTATCTCTTTGTTTTCAGGTTGGAATTTGCGCATCTTTGTGTATTTACACTACCTGAAGCTCTAGCTATGTCTGGTTTTATGTATCCATCCCTTAGGGTAAAGTAATACTTATTTTCTTAAGATTTTATTTATTTATTAGAAAGAGGCATGGAGGGAGCAGGCGAGCACAAGCAGGGGGAACAGCAGAGGGAGAGGGAGAAGCAGACTCCCCGCTGAGCAGGGAGCCCAACTAGGGGCTCAATCCCAGGACCCTGGGATCATGACCCAAGCCAAAGGCAAATGCTTAACTGACTGAGCCACACAGGCGCCCCTCCTTATAATCAGCACTTTGCGGAAGGCTGGTAATTCATCCAGGCCTCAGAAGAGCGTGATGAATTTGATATCGCTGCCCCTACTTAATGCAAGAGACAAAACTGAATCTCCAGGGCTGTGACCTACCCAAGGTGGTCACGCAGCTAGTCAGTGACAGAACTGGGGCTGGAAGTCAAGCCTTCAGACTCCAGACCCTGAAATCTTCCCACTCCGTCGCACTACCACTCTGGTTTCTTCTCCTTCAAGAAAGTATTCTTGAAGGTTTGAGCTGCCCTTCCGAACTGGAGCTTAGATATATAGAAAACTCTGTTGAACCTGATACACACTATTTGGCCAGACCAAGTCCATTCTTTAGAAGTGATTTGTACTTGGATTTCCCTGGAGCTCTTTATTGCGTCATTAAAATACAGACTTAGGGGCATCAGGGTGGCTCAGTCATTGGGCATCTGCCTTTGGCTTGGGTCATGATCCCAGGGTCCTGGGATCAGGCCCCACATCAGGCTCCCTGCGTAGTGGGAAGCCTGCTTCTCCCTCTCCCACTTCACCTGCTTGTGTTCCCTCTCTCGCTGTGTCTTTCTCTGTCAAATAAATATATAAAATTTTTAAAATAGATACATACATACATACAGATTTATAGAAAGCCAGAGTAGCAATACTTATATCAGACAAAATAGACTTTAAAACAAAGACTGCAGGGGGTGCCTGGGTGGCTCAGTCGGCTAAGCGTCCGAATCTTGGTTTCAGCTCAGGTCATGAGATCGAGCCCGTCGTCAGACTCCCGCTCAACAAGGAGTCGGCTTGAGATTCTCTCTTTCCTTCTCCTTTTGCCCCTCACCCCCACTCACGCACCCTCTCTCCCTCTCTAAAATCAATCAACCGAAGACTAAGAAGAGACAAAGAAAGACATTATATAATAAATGGACAACCCAACAAGATACAGCAATTGTAAATATTTATGCACCCAACATGGGAGCACCCCGCTACTAAAACAATTAATAACAAACATCATCCAGATGGAAAATCAACAAAGAAATGGTGGCTTTGAATGACACACTGGACCAGAGGCACTTTAGCTATATTCAGAACATTCCATCCTAAAACAGCAGAGTACACATTCTCTCAAGTACATAGAACATTCTTCAGAATAGATCACATATTAGGCCACAAATTAAGTCTCAACAAATTCATAAAGATCAAAGTCATACCACGCATCTTTTCTGACCACAACACTACGAAACTAGAAATCAACCACAAGAAAACATCCGGAAGGAGCACAAATACATGGAGGTTAGATAATATGCTACTAAATAATGAATAGGTCAACCAAGAAATCAAAGAAGAAATTATAGAGAAACAAATGAAAATGAAAATACAATGGTCCAAAATCTTTGGGATTCAGCAAAAGCAGTTCTAAGAGGAAGTTTATAGCAATACAGGCCTGGCTCAAGAAACAAGGAAAATCTCAAACAACCTAAACTTACCCCTAAAGGAGCTAGAAAAAGAACAACCAACAAAACCCAAAACCAACAGAAGGAAGGAAATGATAAAGATAAAAGCAAAAATAAATGATACAGAAACAAAGAAAACCAGTAGAACAGATCAATGAAACCAGGAGCTGGTTCTTTGAAAAGATCTACCAAACTGATAAACCTCAGCCAGACGCATCAAAAAGAGAGAGGGAGAGAGAGGACTCAAGAAACAAAATGGCAAGTGAAAGAGGAGAAATAATAACCAATATCACAGAAATACAAACAATTATAAGAGAATATTATGAAAAATTATATGACAACAAACTGGACAAACTAGAAGAAATGGATAAATTCCTAGAAACATATAACCCCCCAAAACTGAAGCAGGAAGAAACAAAAAAAATTTTTAAAGATTTTATTTATTTATTTGATAGACAGAGACCACAAGTAGGCAGAGAGGCAGGCAGAGAGAGAGGAGGAAGCAGGCTCCCTGCCCAGCAGAAAGCCCGATGCGGGGCTCGATCTCAGGACCCTGAGACCATGACCTGAGCCGAAGGCAGAGGCTTTAGCTCACGGAGCCACCCAGGCGCCCCAAGAAACAGAAAATTTGAATGGACTGATTACCAGCAATGAAATTGAATCAGTAATCAAAAACTCCCAACAGGGGCGCCTGGGTGGCTCAGTGGGTTAAAGCCTCTGCCTTCGGCTCGGGTCATGATTCCAGGGTCCTGGGATCGAGCCCCGCGTCGGGCTCTCTGCTCAGCGGGGAGCCTGCTTCCCTTCCTCTCTCTCTCTCTGCCCACTTCTCTGCCTACTTGTGATCTCTGCCTGTCAGGTAAATGAATAAAATCTTAAAAAAAAAAAAAAAACTCCCAACAAACAAAAGTCCAGGACCAGACAGTTTCACAGACAAATTCTACCAAATATTTGAAGAAGAGTTAATACATATACTTCTCAAACTATTCCAAAAATAGAAGAGGAAGGAAAACTTTCAAATTCACTCTATGAGGCCAGCATGACTCCGATACCAAAAGCAGGTAAGGACACCACAAAAAAAGAGAACTACAGGCCAATATCTCCGATGAACATATATACAGAAATCCTCAAGAATATACTGGCAAACCAATTCCAACAATACATTAAAAAGATCATACACCGTGATCAAGTGGGATTTATTTCAGGGATGCAAGGGTGGTCTGATACTCACAAATCGACATGATAGATCACATCAGTAAGAGAAAGAATAAAAACCATATGATCATTTCAATAGATGCAGAAAAAGTATTCAACAAAGTATAACATCTGTTCATGATAAAAGACCGCAACGAAGTAGGTTTAGAAGAAACACCTTTTATTTCTTTTTGTTGTCTGATTGCTGACTTCTAGTACTATGTTGAATAATAGTGGCGGGAGTGGGCTTCTTTGTCATGTTCCTGACCTCAATGGGAAGGGTCTAAGCTTTTTCCCATTGAGAATGATATTCACTGTGGGTTTTTCATAGATGGATTTTATGAAGTTGAGGCATGTTCCCTCTATCCCTGTACTTTGAAGCATTTTAATCAGGAACGGATGCTTTATCTTGTGAAATGCTTTTTCTGTATCAATTGATCAATTGAGAGGACCATGTGGTTCTTCTCTCTTCTCTTATTGATTTGTTCTATCACATTGATTGATTTGTGAATGTTGAACCACCCCTGCATCCCAGGGATAAATCCCACCTGGTCATGGTGGATAATCTTTTTAATATACTGTTGGATCCTATTAGCTAGGATCTTGAGATTCTTGGCATCCATATTCATCAGGGATATTGGTCTGAAATTCTCTTTTTTGGTGGGGTCTTTGCCTGGTTTGGGGATCAGGGTAATGCTGGCTTCATAGAAAGAGTCTGGAAGTTTTCCTTCTATTGTTTGAAACAGCTCCAGGAGAACAGGTATTATTTCTTCTTTGAATGTTTGGTAGGTTCCCCAGGGAATCCAGCAGGTCCTGGACTCTTGTTTTGGGGAAGGTTTTTGATCACTGCTTCAATCTTATTACTAGTTATTGGTCTATTCAGGTTGTCAATTTCTTCCTGTTTCAGTCTTGGAAGTTTACAGGTTTCTAGAGATGCATTCGTTTCTTCTACATTGCTTAACTTATTGGCATATAGCTGTTGATAATAATTTCTGATGACTGTTTCTATTTCCTTGGTGTTAGTCATGATCTCTCCCCTTTCGTTCATAATTTTATTCATTTGGGTCCTTTCTCTTTTCTTTTGGTTTAGTCTAGAAGGAACATACCTTGACATAATAAAGGCCGTATATGAAAAGCTTGCAGCTGACATAATCCTCAATGGGGAAAAATAGAGAGCTTTTCCCCTAAGGTCAGGAACAAGACAAGGATGTCTACTCTCACCACTTTTATTCAGTGTAGTACCAGAATTCCTAGTCACAGCAATCAAACAACAAAAAGAAATAAAAGGCATCCAAATTGATAAGGAAGAAGTAAAACTGTCACTATTTGCAGATGACATAATGCTATATATAGAAAACCCTAAAGGCCACACCAAAATACTGCTAGAACTGATCAATGAATTCAGTAAAGTCACAGGATAAAAAAATCAATGTACAGAAATCTGTTGCATTTCTGTACACTAATAATGAAGCAGCAGAAAGAGAAATTAATAAAGCAATCCCATTTACAATTATACCAAAAAATAATAAGATACCTAGGAATAAACTCCAAAGAGGTGAAAGACCTGTACTCTGAAAACTATAAGACACTGATGAAAGAAATTGAAGTGGACACAAAGAAATGGAAAGACATTCCATGTTCATGGATCAGAAGAATAAATATGGTTAAAACGTCTATGCTACCCAAAGCAATCTACACTTCTAATGCAATTTCTATCAAAGTACAAACAGCATTTTTGACTGAACTAAAACAAACAATCCTAAAATTTGTATGGAACCACAAAACACCCTGAATAGCCAAAACAATCTTGAAAAGAAAAACAAAACTGAAGGTATTACGATTCCAGACTTCAAATTATATTACAAAGCTGTAGTAATCAAAGCAGTGTGGCACTGCACAAAAATAGACACATAGATTGTAGAACAGAATAGAAAGCCCAGAAATAAACCCACAATTATATGGTCAACTAATCTTTAACAAAGGAGGCAAGAACATGCAATGGGAAAAAGACAGTCTCTTCAACACGTGGTTTTGGGAAAACTGGACAGCAACGTGAGAAAGAATGAAACCGGACCACTTTCTTACACCAGACATAATGGATTAAGAACCTAAATGTGAAACCTGAAACCATAAAAATTCTAGAAGATAACACAGGCAGTAATTTTTTTGACGTCAGCTGTAACTCTATTTTTCTAGATGTCTCCTGAGGCAATGGAATTAAAAGCAAAAATAAATTGTTGGGACTACAGAAAAATAGAAAGCTTTTGCACAGTGAAGGAAAAAATCAACAAAACTAAAAGACAACCTTCCAAATGGGAGGAGACGTTTGTAAACAAGATACCCGATAAAGGGTTTGTATCCAAAATATATAAAGAACTGATACAACTCAACACCCAAAAAACAAGTAATCCAATTAAACAGTAGGCAGAAGACAAGAACAGACATTTCTCGGGAGAAGACATCCAGATGGCCAACAGACACATGAAAAGATGCTTGACGTCACTCATCATCTGGGAAATGCAAATCAAAGCCACGATGAGATATCAGCTCACACCTGTCAGAATGGCTAAATCAACAACACAAGAAACTAAAAGTGCTGGCAAGGACTGGGAGAAAAAGGAACCCTTGTGCAGTGTTGGTGAGAATGCAAACTGGTGCAGCCAGTGTGGAAAACAGTATGGAGGTTCTTCAAAAAGTTAAAAATAAAACTACCCTACAATCCAGTAATTGCACTACTGGGTATTTACCCCCAAAGTTAAAAAAACACTAATTCAAGGTGATACACACACCCCTGCATTTATTGCAGTATTATTTATAATAGCCAAACTATGGAAGTAGCCCAAGTGTCTATCAATTGATGATTAGATAAAGATGTGATAATATGTGTAATAAATTGGGGCGCCTGGGTGGCTCAGTGGGTTAAGCTGCTGCCTTCGGCTCAGGTCATGATCCCGGGTCCTGGGATTGAGTCCCGCATTGGGCTCTCTGCTCAGCGGGGAGCCTGCTCCTCCCCCCCTCTCTCTCTGCCTGCCTCTCTGCCTACTTGTGATCTCTGTCTGTAAAATAAATAAATAAAATCTTTTTAAAAAATGTGTAATAAATTGTTATGTAATTAATTTATATATTAATATATTAATTATATATCAATGTATTAATATATAAATTAAATTATAAATAAAATTTACTTATGAACATAAAATTATAAATATGTAAATTAATTACTTAAAATATATATCAAATATAAATATATTTGTATTATATATAAATATATATTTATATATATTGTATATTTATATTTATAAATATATATTATATAATACAAATAAATATTTGTATTGTATATAATAATACAAAAGTTATATATAAATTTATAAATTCTTATATATAGTATATGTAATGGAATATTATTCAGCCATAAAAAAGAACAAAATCTTGCCATTTGCAGCAACATGGGTGGAGCTAGAGAGTATAATGCTAAGCAAAGTAAGTCAGAGAACGATTTCATTCATATGTGTAATTTAAGAAACAAAACAAATGAGCAAAGGAAATATAAAGAGAGAGACAAACCAAGAAATGGAACTTTTTTTTTTAAGTAAACTCTATGCCACACATGGGGCTTGAACTCATGACCCTGAGATCAAGAGTCTCCTATTCTACCAACCGTGCCAGCCAGGCGCCCCCAAGAACCAGACTCTTAACTCTAGAGAACACACTGACGGTTACCACAGGGTGAGGGGGGGAATGGGGGAACTAGATAATGGGGATTAAGGAGAGCACTTGTCCTGATGAGCACCTGGTGATGTCTGGAATCACTAAATCACTGTATTGTACCCCTGCAACGAATACTACACTGTATGTTAATTATACTGGAATGAAAATTAAAGCTTAATAAAAAATACAGTTTTTTAAAAAAGTCTTGAGATTATTACTGAGATTATTACTCTTACTGAAAAAAGTACAAATATCAGTAAATTGTTACATTAAGCAAAAAATTAAAAAAAAAAATCCAAGACCTTCATCAGTAACACTCTGATAGGAACGATTTTTGCTGTTCAGTGGCAAGCTTTAACTTAACAAGATAGGCCAGATGCCATTGAAACAAATCAAATATCCTTCAAAGGGGAGAGTTTAAATAAGTTGCAGGACAAGAAAATACTATATAGATGTTAAAAAAAAAAAAGGCCAATCAATATACGAAGTGATTTCCAAGCTATGTTGTTAGGTGAAAACAAATACAGATGAAAGCAATATGAATAGTGTCCTACCATTTGTGACACACGTATAGGTATGTGTATTTGTATATATACATATACATATATACATATACATATATACGTGTGTGTGTGTGTGTATTTATATATGCATAGAATAATAGAATATCTCTGGAAGGATACACAAGAACTTGAGATAGTAGATATCCCAGGGGAGGACAAATGGATGACAAAGGTGGGAAGGAGACATTTTTCATTGTCTATCCCTTTATACCATTTCTTTATATCATTTGAAATTTTTTTACGATTTTAAGTCATCTCTACACCCAATGTGGGGCTCAAACCCACCACCCCGAGATCAAGAGTCATGAGCTCTGACTGAGCTAGCCAGGCGCCCCTCTATCATTTTGAATTTTTAAAGATTTTATTTACTTATCTATTTATTTATTTATTTGAAAGAAAAGAGAGAGAAAGCAGGGGAGGAGCAGAGGGAGAGGGACAAGTGGACTCCAGCATGGAGCCAGATGCGGGGCTCGATCCCACGACCCTGAGATCATGATCTGAGCCAAAGTCAAGAATCTGACGCTTAAGGGACTGAGCCACCCAAGTGCCCCTCTCATCTGCATTTTTACCACATGCCTGGATTGCCTGTTAAAAATATTTTTAGGGGGCACCTGGGTGGCTCAGTGGGTTAAGCCTCTGCCTTCGGCTCAGGTCATGATCTCAGGGTTCTGGGATCAAGCCCCACATCGGGCTCTCTGCTCAGCAGGGAGCCTGCTTCCCTTCCTCTCTCTCTGCCTGCCTCTCTGCCTACTTGTGGTCTCTGTCTGTCAAATAAATAAATAAAATCTTTTAAATAAATAAATAAATAAATATAAATAAAAATATTTTTAGTTATCCAGTGCTTTGCCATTTTTAAAGTATTGTTACATATGTGATCTTAATTGAATATACAGGCAGCCCAAGGTAGTAATCTTACAGCTTTCTCACAGAGCCCTTCAAGCTGGTCCCTGCCTTCAGCCCACTTTTTCGTTGCCCCTTCCCCACTCCCTGAATGCTGCAGCCACACCTAGAGAAGACTGAGCCACACTTTCCCTCTCTCCTGCCAGCAGCCTCCAGCTCCACTCTGCCATCCCTTCTAATTAATGTAACTAGGCATTGTGTTCCATAATTACAGGGTTTGTCAGTGAAATCAATAGTTGCCTCCCTTGTGACAATGACATTTTAGTTCCATCAATCTCCCCAGAGCCCGGCAGCTTCTCAGAGCCAACCAAACTCCCAAGGTTATTAACATGTCCCTTTGCTCTCACTCATTTTCTTGCATGCAAGTAAATGAGCAGATTCTCAATTCACACGATTTCATACACCCTACACGCGATTATTTGGAGATAAAATGCCAATCAAATGTATATTTTGAAGGCTTTATTGAGGTACGGTCTGCGTATTTAAAAATTGACCATCGTGTGCCTATGGGTCTTTTAGGAAAAGCAGAGTTGTGCAATCTCAAATACATTTTTTATAATGGCCTTAAGATTCTAAGGTAAAATATCCTAGATCATAATAGGTTTCTGATGTGACTCAGTTTCTCTCTTCTACTCCCAAATCTGTCCCCTGACCTACTGCTTCATAGAAGATGTCTAATTCTATCGTTTCTTTAAATCTATAGCATGTCCGAGTTGGAAGAGCCCTTGGAAATCAACTAGACACGAAAAAAAAAAAAATCAGCCAGACACGGGAAACCGACATCCCCATAAGGTACTCAATTTACCAAACATCCCCATAAGGTACTCAATTTACCAAACGTCATATAATAGATAAATGGCAGAGTTAGGACAAAAATCCAGGATTCTTTTTCTTAGCCCAATAAACTTCCCACTCCATCAGGGAGCCTCTTCTCTTGCTAATGTCATAGAAATCACTAAATCCACCACCATCATTCTGCTCACCCAGCTACATCTAAAACTTTGATGGTGGCAGAGGGGCTTGAGTTGAGGATGGTTCTAGAGAACAGGCAGGAAATACAAGCTTTTTCCTTCGCGGTCCCTCTAGGTAAATTTCTTTCTTAGCATTCAGCACAATTAACCAAGAAGATAGGTTCTTTCCTGTCCAGAGAAGGACCTTATAGTTACCAGGCAATAGTAGCTATCATTATTCTTATAATTCTTATCATTGCTGCATTTCTCTAGCTTATGACAGCAAGATGGGAAGGTGTTACGAAACGGTGGCAGATGAAACCACTGAGCACTACTTCCTGCTTTTGCCAAAAATTGCACTAAAATTAGCCTCTATTCCCCATGGATTTGAGCCAGGGAAAGCAATTTAGCTTCTCGTATTGTTTTTCTAGCAATCGGTCTGTAACAATTAAACAACTGGTGATAAAGAGAGGAATTCGCTTTGTATCTTTGACCAAGACTGAAGATGTTTTCTATGATCAGTTATAATGGAACTTGATGTCACCATAGTAGGAGGACCTAGGCCAATAATAGTTTTGTGGGTTTGTTTTTTTTTTTAGGATTTTATTTTTAAGTCATCTCTACACCCAATATGGGACGTGAACTTATAGCCCCAAGGTCAAGAGTCACATGCTACCGACTGAGCCAGCCAGGTGCCCCCAATAGTTTTGAGGTACTAAATATGGCATTCTGAACTTAAGGAGAAAACTCTAAAATGTTCCAATGGGGATGGAATGACTGTCAACTATTTTCATATTTTTTATTAGAAATCATACTTCCCCCTTAAAAAAATCCTTCTCCCCAGGAATTCACATTTTAAGAATGTATCCTAAAAAAAGCAGAGATTTATGCACAAAGGTATTCATCACGATTTCTTTATGAGTGAAATATTGGAAGTAGTTAAAAGCAATCGGAGGTGTCAAATAAAATATGATCATTCCATTAAAGGAAATCTTATGGAGCCACTGAAATTCGCTTTGGGGGCACCTGGGTGGCTCAGTCAGTTAAGCATCTGACTTTGGCTCAGGTCATGATCTCAGGGTCCCGGACTGGAGCCCAGCATGCAGCTCTGTGCCCATCGGGGAGTCTGTGCTTCTCCCTTTCACTCTGCCCCTCCCCCTGCTCATGCTCTCTCTCTCTCTCATATAAATACATAAAATGTCTTAAAAATTCACTTTCCAAAGATTTCCAAAGATTTCATTTTACTTCACTGATGTGAAGTGTAAATTCAAAGCTTTTTAGTATATTTACAGAGCTGTTGAAACTGTCCTTGTAATCTAATGCTGGAACATTTTCATCACTCCAAAAAAGAGCCTCATACCTACTGGCAGTCGCTCTCCATATCCCCAGTGCATAAATTGATAAGAAAAATACAAATGAGGGGCACCAGGTTGGCTTGGTCCCTGGAGCACACGACTCTTGACCTTGGGGTTGTGAGTTGGAGCCCTGAGGTGGGTGCAGAGATTACTTAAAAATAAAATCCTTAAGAACAAAAGGAAGAGAAATACAAATGACTCAAAAGACAAGGGGACAAAGGAAAGGCAGTCACATCTGAGGACCTGCAAATGACTAATACACACATGAAAAGATGTTCAGCTTCACCCGTGATAAAGGAAATGGAAATCAACACCCTTTCCTCCCATCAGATGGGCAACAGTGAAAAAGATTCGTAACATCTGGTACTAGTAAGGGTGTGGGGAAACTATGCATTTTCACAGGCTTCTCTGGATGATAATCTGGCGCCGTTTATTTCCCATTTTAAAGCCCATATCACTGGGGCCAGCGACCCTGCCCTCGGAAATTCTAGGCTAGAGACGAAAGGACCGGTAAGGAAGGACACAGGCACAACACGGATTTCTGCAAGGACTGCAAACCGCAGAGCCATGTGTAGGCTATGACCTCCTCTTTGTGCCAGGCATCGCTCTTGCCATAAGAAAGACATGCCCGCCACTGTTGCACATAACGTTCTTGCTCCGCAGGGGAAGCGGGGGCTCAGGCAAGTGAAGCGACTTGCTTTGGGTCTGACACACAGCTACCGAGTGGCAGAGCCAGCATTCACATCCACCTCTCTCTGGCCCCAAACCGAAAAGGAGAACTTTCTGGCTAGGATACAAGAAACTCCCTCAGTGGGTGTGGGGCTAATCTTTTGGGAGATCTTTTTTTTTTTTTTTTTTGGTGTTTTCATATTTCCTGGGTTTATTCCCCTTTGTTCCAAGCTCTAAGCCCCAGCCAACTTCACTCCACCTCCATGGCCTGCATGGTTTCCTCCAGCAGTTCCAGGGTCCCCCCGAACCCAGGTCACCCAGGATCCCTACGGTGATGGCTCCCACCAGCGGCTGTTCCCTCTTCCCTTACTTTAACAGGGCCCTCTCTGAGCTTTCACTTCGGGGGCAGTCCCAACTCTGGCATGGAAGGTCTGCTCCAGTAGCCCTTCTGCACTCTGACTGCACTGGCCCCTCAGTCTCCACTCAGTCATCACCTCCTCCCAGAAGCCTTCCCTGACCTCTAGACCTCATGTTTGGCTGGACCTGGTCCTCCAGCACCGCAGGGGCAATGTCCTGGCGGGAACCTTTCTGCCGAGTGGGTGTGGTCAGTTGCAAAGCTCTGGACCCTTAAAAAAAAAAGATTTTATTTATTAGAGAGAGAGAGAGCGCGAGCGCATGAGCATGGGCACGCAGGAATGGGGGGGGGAGGGGCAGAGGGAGAGGGAGAAGCAGGCTCCCTGCTGAACAGGGAACCCGAGGAGGGGCTCCCAGTGGGAGCCAGATGGCTTAACACACTGAGCCACCCAGGTGCCCCGCCTTGGGACATTTTTTTTTTTTTTTTTTATTTATTTGACAGAGAGAAATCAGAGCTAGGCAGAGAGGCAGACAGAGAGAGGGGGAAGCAGGCTCCCGCTGAGCAGAGAGCCCGACGCGGGGCTCAATCCCAGGACCCTGAGACCATGACCCGAGCCGAAGGCAGAGGCCTAAACCACTGAGCCACCCAGGCGCCCCCTTGGGACATTTTTAAGAAGCAAAATGAACTCAAGTCTCAATGGAAGGGGTGAAAGTTTGTGATGCTGAAATTGGGTGAGGGAATAGTTAATGACGGGGGCCTGGGGTGTGCGGAACATGTAAATTTCATTTCTTCATCCATCTGGTAAATGTTTATTGGCATTTACTCTGTGACCGGCACTGGTCACAGCACCGGGGGATTCACCAATGAACAAAACAGAGAAAAATCTCTGCCCTTGGGAATTTATAGCAGAGGGGTAAGGCAGACAATTGACATGTTATACTATATATATAATTATATATGGCATATATATAATTATACATTATATGTAATTTGATAGATGGATAGAAAAATAGATTATATGAGATGGCACGTAGAGCCACGGAGGAAATTCAGCAGGAAAGGGGGGGTGAGGGGTTGGAGGGGGCATTGTAATTTTCGAAATGGTGCAAAAGACTCATCAAGAAGGAAACATTTAAGTAAAAATCTGAAGGATGTAAGAGAAGAGCCAGGCAGATATCTGGAGGGAGAGCATTCTAGCAGAGGGAACAGTAAGTGTGGGGACCTGAGGTATCCTGGTAAGGGGGAGCAAAGAGTGGCTTGTGGGCCACGAATCCTCAGAACAAGATGGGGACTCACTAGAGAGTTGTAAGAAGACGAGTGACATGATCCGAAGTACATTTTAATAGCGTCAAGGTGGCTGCTGTGTTGAAAATAACCCGTGGCGGGGGGAGGCGCCTGGAGGGCTCAGTAGGAAGAGCACGTGACTCTTGATCTCGGGGTCATGAGTTCAAGCCCCAATTGGGACATAGAGATGACTTAATAAAGAAAAGAAATTGGAGGAAGGCTTAGAAGAAGGAAGAGCGAATTGGATACGGATGCAATGACTGGGGAGAAAGGTGCTGGTGGCTCAGATCAGGGTCTTAGCAGTAGAGATATAAGAAGCAGTCAAGTTCAGAATATATGTTGCAGGCAATCCACAGGAATTGTTGGATGTGAGAGGCAAGTTTCTGCATGAGAAACTGGGGTGGTCTGCTGTGGGAGGGGCAGGCTGAGGTGGCAGAGACAGAGGGCCTGACTGACGTGTGAGCTCCCAGTGACAGGCCACTTCACAACACCTGACAGCTTCATTCCTTAAATTCTGTTGTGAATTAGACCCAGATATTGCGGGTCTGAAAGCAGCCCTCCTAGGGCTGGCTTCCATTCAGGGATAGAGAACAATAATGGTGAAGACTGAGATGGTCCCTCTCATTTGGTGGCGCATCTGACTAAAAACAAAATAGGAAAACAACGAATTCAAAAGCCATGAGCCTCTTTTATGACTGTACAGTGAATATTAACAGGAAGCTCAGAGCCGTGCCTTCTGGGAGATCCCACAGCGGATGATGTTGGTGGATGATTGAGAGAAACGGTCCCTCCAGAGGAGAGAGACTGGAAGTCATGGCAGACAAAACAATGCGCCCCCCAAGATGGCCGCGTCTTTCAAGCTAAGGCTTAAAGGCTGCAGACCTTCACCAATTTTTCCAGGGGAAGGAGAGCTCATTACCTTTCCCTGGCAATTGTCTCTCTTCCTTTCTTCGCTCAGTGACACTCTGACAGCCTCCTCCGGAGACCTCCTATGATCCCTGCCCTCATATTTTCTTTTTTTTTTTAATGTGGGGGGATGTGGGGCAGAGGGAGAGGGAGGGACAGAAGCTTAATCTCTTAATAGAATCTTAACATGAAGCCCGGCGCAGGGTTTGATCTCATAACCCTGAGATCATGTCCTGAGCCGAAATCAAGAGTCAGACGCTTAACCGACTGAGCCACTGAGGCACCCCCCGCCCTCATATTTTCAATCTATGTTGACCCTTATGTCATACATGAAAACCTTTCAGAAACTCCAACATATTATTTAATTGCATAGCACTGTTACTGCCTGTCTGTTAGGCAAACAAGTTCTCGTGTGATGTACAGACTCGACTTGCCCGTGGATAACATACATCGATCTAATAGTATCATTTATGTTAACGCAGAGAAACATGCTAAGAGCCACAAGAACAATACAGAATATGCATTATGAATTCAGACCTGTGTTGCTCCCATCTTCCAGGGATCAACAGCCCGGGCAGGAGCCAAGGGCTTTGCCAGAGAGTCTTTTTATTTTTTTTTAAAGATTTTATTTATTTATTTGACAGACAGAGATCACAAGTAGGCAGAGAGGCAGGCAGAGAGAGAGGGGGAAGCAGGCTCCCCGCTGAGCAGAGAGCCCGATGCGGGGCTGAGCCGAAGGCAGCAGCTTAACCCACTGAGCCACCCAGGTGCCCCAAGAGTCTTTTTATTTGTAAGTGAATTTTTTTTTTAGATTTTTATTTATTCACTTGAAGAGAGATAGTGAGTGAGAGAGAGAGAAAGACAGCATAAGCAGGAGCCAGGGGTTGGAGGGTGAGGGGAAGGCAGAGGGAGAAGCAGACTCCTTGCTGAGCAGGGAGCCCGACGTGGGGCTCAATCCCAGGATTCCAGGATCATGACTTGAGCCGAAGGCAGACACTTCATTGACTTAGCCACCCAGGCACCCCAATCTCATTCCTTTATCTACGTAATCTCTGCACCCAGTATGGGGCATGAACACACGACCCTGAGATTGAGAGTTGCATGCTCTACCAACTGAGCCAGCCAGGTGCCCCTGCCAGAGAGCCTTTTTGAACTTTGTGCTTGCAGTGGCCATTACCTCTGTATGTTTCCTATTGCTACTCTCAAAAATGACCACAAACTGCGGGGTTTAAAACAACTTCGTGGCTCAAAACGCCGCCAGAAGATTTATTATCTTACAGTTCTGGAGGTCAGAAGTCCTACATTCCCCGGGGCCAGCAGGGCAGCGTTCCTTCCCAAGGCTCTAGAGGTCTGTTCCCTTGCCTTTTGCACCTTCCAGAGGCCACCTGCATTCCTTGGCTTGTGACCCCCTACTCCATCTGAAGAGCACATCGCCCCAAATTCTGCTTCTATCCTCATACCTCCCTCTCCTGACTCTGACCCTCTTGTCTCCCTCTTGTAAGGACCCCGTGATGATAATGACACACTTGGATAATCCAGGATAACCTTCCCACATGAGATTCCTTAATTTAATGATATCTGCCAAGTCTTTTTTTTTTTTTTTGCCATGGCAGATTACATACTCGTAAGGTCCAAGGGTTTTTTGTACATACTCTCTGCTGAGTTGAGGAAGCTCTCCTATATTCCTAGTGAACTGAGAGCTTCAATTCTGAATGGGTGTGACACTTTATCAAAAAGCTTTTTCTGCATCAATTGATACAATTGTTTAAGTTTTCTTCTGTAGCCCGTTAATACAGCAGATTACGCTGATTGATTGTGAATATTGAAGTATTGTATCTCCAAAATGAACCCCACTTGGACATGGTATGTGATTCCTTTCATACATTGCTGAAATCTACTTGCTATTATCTTTTTTTGTTAAGCAATCTCTACACCCAACGTGGGGCTCGAACTCACAACCCCAAGATCCAGAGTTACATGCCCTTCCAACTGAGCCAGCCAGGTACCCCCTATTTGCTAATATCTTGTGAAGGATTTTTGCATCTGCGTTCATGAGGGTTATTGGTGTGTTATATAGTTTTGTTGTGTGATTTCTGTCTGGTTTTGATATCAAGTTAATACTAGTTCATAATGCGAATTGGGAAGTACAGCTGATCTTCGAACAACGTGGGTTTGGACTTCTCTGCAGATTTTGAATAGTACAATACTGTAAATGTATTTTCTCCTCCTTAAGATTTTCTTTTTTTTTTTTTTATTGTTCTACATAAGATATTTTTTTTTGTCTTTTTATTTTTTTTTAAATTTTTTATTTATTTTCAGCGTAACAGTATTCATTGTTTTTTCACCACACCCAGTGCTCCATGCAATCTGTGCCCTCCCTAATACCCACCACCTGGTTCCCCCACCCTCCCACCCCGCCCCTTCAAAACCCTCAGGTTGTTTTTCAGAGTCCATAGTCTCTCATGGTTCACCTCCCCTTCCAATTTCCCTCAACTCCCTTCTCCTCTCCATCTACCCTTGTCCTCTATATTATTTGTTCCTTAAGATTTTCTTAATACCATTTTCCTTCCTCTAGCTTACTTTGCTGTAAGAATACAGTACATAATACATAAACATGCAAAATACGTGTTAATCAATGGTTGATGTTATCATAAGGCTTCTGGTCAATGGTAGGTTATTATCCATTAAGTTTTGGGAGAGTTAAAAGTTATAAATGGATTTTTGACTGTGCGGGGCGGGGCGGGGGGGCGGTCAGCACTCCTAACTCCAGTGTCGTTTAGGGTCAACTGTATTTTCTCCTCTTCTATTTTCTGGAAGTGACTGGTAGAATTGGTATAGATCCCTTTTCACATGTTTCATGTAATTCTCCAGTACAGCTATTAGGGTCTGGGGATTTCCTTTTGGAGAGTTTTTACATTATAAATTCAGTTTCTTGAAGTTATAAGGTTATTCAAATACTCTATTTCATATTTGGTGAGTTGTGGCAGTTCATGTTTTTCAGGCAATTGGTCCATTCCATCTAAGTTGTCAAATTTACATGTGAGGAGGTTTTCATTGTATTATTATCCTTTGGATGCCTGCAGAGTCTGTAGTGCTATTGCCTGTTTGAGTCTGGCTATTGATAATATGTGTCTTTTCTCTCTGTCTTTTTTTAAGTTTATTTATTTACATCATCTCTGCACCCAATGTGGGGTTTGAATTCAGGACCCCGAGATCCAGAGTCCCATGTTTGATCAAGGGCCAGCCAGGCACTCCTTCTCTCTCTTTTCTCTTTATCACTGACAGTGGAAGTTTTCTCTTGATCTTTTCAAAGAACTGGTTCTTTTTTTTTTTTAAGATTTTATTTATTTATTTGACAGACAGAGATCACAAGTAGGCAGAGGGGCAGGCAGAGAGAGAGAGGAGGAAGCAGGCTCCCTGCCGAGCAGAGAGCCTGATGCGAGACTCGATTCCAGGACCCTGGGATCATGACCTGAGCTGAAGGCAGAGGCTTTAACCTACTGCGCCACCCAGGTGCCCCTAAAGAACTGGTTCTTTGTTTCATTGTTTTTTCTTATTGTTTTTCCATTCCTGCTTTCGTTCATTTCTGCTTTGAGCAATTATTGTTTTCTTCCTTCTGCTTTCTTCGGGCTTATTTTGCTCTTGTTTTTGCAGGTTCTGGAGCTGAAAGCTGAGATTACTGACTTGACATTTTCCTCTTTTCTAAAATGTATACTTAGTGCTGCAAATTTCCCTCCCAGAGCTGCTTTAGCAACATGCCACAAGTTTTGATATGTAGCATTTTCATTCTCATTCAGTTTAAAAGATTTTATTTATTTATTTGACAGACAGAGATCACAAGTAGGCAGAGAGGCAGGCAGAGGGAGAGAGGGGGAAGCAGGCACCCCGTGGAGCAGAGAGCCCAAAGCGGGGCTCGATCCCAGGACCCTGAGATCGTGGCCTGAGCTGAAGGCAGAGGCTTAACCCACTGAGACACCCAGGTGCCCCTTCTCTTATTCAGTTTAATGTATTTATTTTAATTTTCTTTGAGACTTTCTCTTTGACCCATGGGTTCTTTAGAAGTATGTTCTGAGTTTCCAAGTGTTTGGAGATTGTCCTGTCATCTTTTTGTTTATTGATTTCTACTCCGATTCCATTGTGATCAGAGAACACAATGATTTAAAATTTTTCCAGATTTGTTTTATGGACCAGAATATGTTCTATCTTTGTGTATGTTTTGTGGGCACTTGAAAAGAATGCATATGCTGCTGTTGTTGGCTGGAATGTCCTAGAAATGTCTATTAGGTCTTGTTGGATAACGTTGTTGAGTTGTACATCCTTGCTTATTTTCTGTCTAGTTGATCTATGAGCTGTTGGGAAAGTCTTATTGAAGTGTCCAGCTGCAGTTGTGGGGTTTATCTATCTCTTTTGCTTCACATATTTTGTAGCTTTCTTTTTTTTTTTTTTTTTGGTGTATATGCATTCAGGATTGCTATGTCTTTCTGGTGAATTTTGACATTTTTATTATTATATAAATCATCACATTCCTCTCTGTCACTGGTCATTTTCTTTACTCTGAAGTCTATTTTAGCTGATATGAATAGAGCCACTTCTGTTTTCTTTTGGTTAATGTTTGCATAATATATCTCTATCCTTTTATTTTCACCTTGGTTGTCATTATATTGGAAGTGATTTCCTTATAGACTGTATAATTGGCTCTGGTTTTTTTGAATGACTTACTTGTTAAGCTTTTTGTTTTTGTTCTGTTTTGTTTAATTTTTTTAAGATTTTATTTATTTATTTGACAGGGAGAGAGATCAGAAGAAGGCAGAGAGGCAGGCAGAGAGAGAGGGGGAAGCAGGCTGACTGACTCCGCCGAGCAGAGAGCCCGATGTGGGGCTCGATCCCAGAAACCTGGGATCATGACCTGAGCCGAAGGCAGAGGCTTAATCCACTGAGCCACCCAGGCACCCCTTGTTTTGTTTTAGTAATCACTACACCCAATGTGGGGCTTGAACCCACAACCCTGAGATGGAGTCACACCCTCCTCCAACTGAGCCAGCCAGGCACCCCTAGTTGGCTCTGTTTTTTAATCCACCCTGTCAGTCTTGGTCTCTTAATTGTTGTATATAGTGTGTTACAGTTAATATCATTATTGCCACATTAGAACTTGAGCTTGCCATTTAATTTTTTTGTTTTCTGTTTATTATCTCTCGTTTTCATTTCTTGCTTTCTTTTTACTGCCTTCCTGTGGGTTACTTAGACATTTTTTAGAAATATATTTTATCTATGATGTTTTTGAGTATATTTCTTTGCAAAAGTTTTCTTCTCTAGGTATTACATTATATATACAGAGGACTTAGGACAATCTACTGGTATTATCAATTTACCAGCTTGAGTGAAGTATAGAAATCTTACCTCTCTTTATATTCCTTTTCCTTCCCCTATTTATGATATAATTGTCCTAAATACTTTCTCTGCACACATTTAGAACCACGTCAGATAGTGTTATAATTATGGCTTCAACCACCAAACATAACATAGAAAATTTAAGAGGGGAAAGAAAGATTATTTCATTTGCCCATATTTTGTTTATTGTGTTCTTCTTTTTTTTCTTCTTGGTGTTCCAGGATTTCTTCTGTTATCATATCCTTTCTGTTTAGCTCTAAAATGCTAAATTAAAATTTCAAGTTGGCCTGCTGGTGACAAATTCTCTTAGTTTCTCCTAACCTGAGACTGTCTGGATTTTCCTTTCAGTGCTGAAGGATGTTCTCACTAGGTGTAAGATTCTGGGATGACAATTCCTTTTTTTCACCATTTAAAAAAAATATTGTGCCAATTCCTCCCTGGCTTCCATGACTTCTGATATGAAATCTGCCATCATTCAAATTGTTATTTCCCCAAGATATCATTTTTTTTCTGGCTACCTTCAATATTTGTTTCTTTGTCTTTAGTTTTCAGAAGTTTAATTATGACGTGCTTTGGTATGGATTTCTTTGAGTATACCTGTTTGAGATTTGCTCAGTTTCATTAATCTGTGGCTTTATGTTTCCTGCCATATTTGGGAAAATTTCAGTCATTGTTTCTTTGTGTACTTTTTAAAAAGTAAGCTCTCTGCCCAACGTGGGACTCAAACTCACAACTTCTACTGACAGAGCCAGCCAGACACCCATCTTTAAGTACTTTTTAAGCCCTACCCTCTTTCTCATCTCCTTCTGAGACTCCTACAACACAAATGTTAGATCTTTTGTTATAACCCCTCAGGTCCTTAAGGCTCTGTGTTTTTTTTTTTTTCAATTTTATTTTCTCCTGGAGCACCTGGGCAGCTGAGTTGGTTAAGCATTCCACTCTCGGTTTTGACCATGGTCACCATCTCAGGGCGGTGAGATCGAGCCCCACATTGGGCTCTGCACTCAGGTGGAGAGTCTGCATGGGATTCTCTCTCTCTTTCTCCCTCTCCCTCTGCCCCTCCTTCGAACTCGCTATCTCTTCCTTTCTCTGGAATAAATAAATATATCTTTAAAATTGATGTTCTTGGGGTGCCTGGGTGGCTCAGTGGATCAAAGCCTCTGCCTTCAGCTCAGGTCATGATTCCAGGATCCTGGGATCGAGCCCCACATCGGGCTCTCTGCTCAGCAGGGAGCCTGTTTCCTCCTCTCTCTCTCTGCCTGCCTCTCTGCCTACTTGTGATCTCTGTCTGTCAAATAAATAAATAAATAAAATCTTTAAAATTGATGTTCTCCCTCTGTTGCCCAGCTTGGGTCATTTCTGCTATGCTATCCCCCAGTTTATTGATTCTTTCCTCTGTCATCTCCATTCTGCTGTTGAGCTCATCCTCTAAGTTTTCTATCTCCGTAATTGTATTTTTCAGTTTTAAAATACCCATTTTATGCTTCTTTATGTTCTCGAATTCTCATTCGTTTCTATTTTACGTGTCCTACTTTATTTGTTTCAAGTGTGTTCATAACTTCTTGCTGAAGCATTCTTCTCACTGCAGCTTTAAAACCTTTGTCAGAGAATTCTGTGAGAATTCTGTGTCAGAGAATTCAGTGTTGCCAACTGTTGTAGATTGAACTGTATCCCTGAAACACAAAGATGTGTTGATGTCCTCATCCCCTATTACCTGTCAATGTGCCCTTACTTGGAAATAGGGCCTTTGCAGATGTAGTTAAGTTAAGATACGGTTATTAGGGTGGGTCCTAATGAAATAGGACTGGTATCCTTATAGAAGGAGGTAACTTTGGACACAGACACAGGAAGAATGCTATGCGATAACAGAGAGAGATTGGAATGATACCAGGGGCAACCAAGGAACTGACGGCCACTCCAGAAGCTAGGGAGAGGCCAGGAAGGATTTTCCCCTAGGGGTTTCACGGGGCGCATGGCCCTGTCAACACTTTGATTCTCTATTTTAGACTCTTAGGCTCCGGAATCGTGAGACAACAAATTCCTTGTTGTTTTTCAGCCACTCCGTTTGTTAGGTACTATGTTACCGCAGCCCTGGGACACTAAGACAGCATCTTTCCATCTTTTTCCATCACTTTGAGATCTTCCTGACCCTTGGAATGATGAGTGATTTTTCAGGCGAAACCTCTAGACTTGGGGTGTTATGTTGTGAGACTCCATACCCTAAACCTTCTGTTTTAGCCGACTTCCTGTTACACTCCCCTGTCAGAGGAAAGAGAGGCCTCCATGTTACTTCTGGGTGGTGGCAAACATCTGGGTTCCCCCCAGGGCCTCCTTTCCCACCCAGGAGGAGCTGCTGGGTGGGGCTAGAAGTTCTAGTTCCCCACTCGGGCTCTGCTGATCCCTCTCCGGCTGAGAGATGTGGGGGCCCTGTTACCGGTCTCCACATCGGTTCTACTGACACCGTGAGGGGAGGTGGCCCCGTTACTGGGAGGCAGTGCTCAAAGTCCTAACTCTCCTCCAAGCCTCCTCTGACGCCAGCCCCCGAGGCAGGAGGTCTGGGGTGCCCCATTACAACCTTATGAGGGCGGAAATCTCCTCCCTTGGCCTTTGCTGGTGTAAGTGGGGGAGGTGCCATGATTTCTCTGTAGTGCTTAACTGGAGAAAAGCGTTACTGTCTGCATGTTTTCTGTCATTCTCGGCTGTTTCTTTTCCGGTCTTTGGCTAAAGAGAACAGGCTTTTTCTTGCCCCCCCCCCCAACTTTTTTTTTTTTTGTCTGCCCTTGTTGTCTCTTCCAGGTTGCGGGCCTCCACACTTCCAGCTTACCACCTTCTACAGCAACAAGTATGTGGTATGTGAGGCCAAAAGAAGCCCAGGGAACTCACCACAGTATTGGTCCTCGAATCCGAAGATCCCTAAACCATCCACCTGGTTCTCTGCACCTTTCAGAGTCTTCATATGCTTTCATGTTTAAGTTGGTTGGTTGGTTTGTTCAATCTCTACACCCAACCTGGGGCCTGAAGTCAGGACCCAGAGACCAAGAGTGACCTGCTCTTCCGAGGCAGCCAGCCAGGCGCCCCTGTATCCTTGCTTTATATACAGTGTCAAGGGCTTTGAGCTGTACTTCATCAGAGAAATAGCAGGAACTCTTCTAGAAAGCAGACATCCTTGACTTCTTTTTAAAATCATTAATTCGAACAATATAGGCCAAAGGTAAAAATGCTTTCCCACTCTCAGTCTCCTGCAGAGTCAAGAAAATGGGAAGCTTCGGGGCTCAAGGATAGCTGTCTAAGGCAATATTAGCCTTGGCTTTTTTTTTTTTTTTAAAGATTTTATTTATTTATTTGACACAGAGAGAGAGAGATCACAAGTAGGCAGAGAGGCAGGCGGGGGAGGGGGAAGCAAGCTCCCTGCTGAGCAGAGAGCCCGATGTGGGGCTCAATCCCAGGACCCTGAGATCACGACCTGAGCCGAAGGCAGAAGCTTAACCCTCTGAGCCACCCAGGCGCCCCGACTTTTTTTTTTTTAAGATTTTATTTATCTATTTAACAGAGAGAGAGATCACAAGTAGGCAGAGAGGAAGGCAGAGAGGGAAGCAGGCTCCCTGCTGAGCAGAGAGTCCGATGCGGGGCTCGATCCCAGGACCCTGGGATCATGACCCGAGCCTAAGGCAGAGGCTTTAACCCACTGAGCCACCTAGGCGCCCCAGCCTTGGCTTTATTATCCCTCATTTGTTTGGGAAAATCCCAAATACACATTTGCCAAAGAGTGTTTGTGGTACCTAGTTTCCTTCTTTTTATTTTATTTTATTTTATTTTAAGATTTTACTTATTTTGTTCCTTCTCACTCAGAGGATTTTTTTTCAAATGAAACTCCACAGAGCACCTTCCTCGGGGTCACATGGAGATGCTGAACCAGAGCCCAGGACTGGAGCCCCAGAACTTCTATTTCTTTTTTTTTTTAAGATTTTATTTATTTATTTGACACAGAGAGATCACAAGTAGGCAGAGAGACAGGTAGAGAGAAGGGGGGAAGCAGGCTCCCTGCTGAGCAGAGAGCCCGATGCGGGGCTCAATCCCAGGACCCTGAGACCATGACTTGAGCCAAAGGCAGAGGCTTAACCCACTGAGCCACCCAGGTGCCCCCAGAACTTCTATTTCAACAAGCATCCCCTGTCCCCATAGGTGCCTGAAGATTTGCGAACCACCGAGCTAAGCCAGTGATAGAGTTGCTGCAACCGATGAGGCCGAGGATGGAGTCTTACAGTGGGCCTGGATGCTCTCCTCTGGAGGCTGGTACTCATTCCTCAGGGCCCCCTGGGCAGACTGGGTCAACCACTTCTGAATCCCCCTCACTCACAGTGCCGATTTTTTTTTTTTTCTGATGGGATTTGTTCTCAGGGAAATCATACTGGGTCCAGTAAGCAGAAAACCCTCTTGGAAAAGAATCCACTGCAGATTGTCTCCTGGCATCAACATCAAGCTGTCCAATCTGTCCATTTCCACTGACGCTTCTTTCCTGTTTTGAAACCCGGGAGCACAACCGCCTCTCTTCCAGAGGCTTCTAGCCCCTCTCCGACTCTCCACATTGATGGAAACAAGAGTATCCCCAAGAGTGATTTCAAGGTCTCATTCGCAGGCACTCCCAGCAGTCTGAGAGATGGCATTTGTCTAGACCAAAGACTTGAACTTGGTTAAAGCAGTGAAATACTCTTTTCTTTTTTTTTCAAAGATTTTATTTATTTATTTGACAGATAGAGATCACAAGTAGGCAGAGAGGCAGGCAGAGAGAGAGAGAGAGGAGGAAGCATGCTCCCTGCTGAGCAAAGAGCCCGATGCGGGGCTCGATCCCAGGATCCCGGGATCATGACCTGACCAGAAGGCAGAGGTTTTAACCCACTGAGCCACCCAGGCGCCCCTACTCTTTTCTTTTTATGATTTTATTTATTTATTTCAGAGAGAGAGACAGCATGCGAATGGGGGGAGGGGCAGAGGGAGAGGGAGAAGCAGCCTCCCCACTGAGCAGGGAGCCCGATGTGTGGCTCGATCCCAGGACCCCGAGACCATGACCTGAGCCAAAGGCAGATGCTTCACTGACCAAGCCACCCAGTCGCCCCCAGAATCTCCATTTTAAGTGCTCGCTTTGGCAGCACATGGACTGAAACTGGGAATGACACGGAGATTAGCGTGGCCCACTGCAAGGATGACACAGAAATTCATGAAGCAATTCCATATTTTTTTTTCAAAAGAATCTCCATCTTAACAAAATCCTTAGGTGATGCATATGCCTGGTGAAGTTTGAAGAGCACTGGGTTAGACTTGTCAATATGAAAACTTCCCCTTGATAGAAAATACGGAGACCAAGTGAGAGCAGAGGAGTTCTGGTCTACCCTTATCACTATGTCATGGTCATTTGTATGCTTTTCTCCATTGTCGTCTTGCTCTTGACAGAACTCATAAAAAGTTCTTTATGGTGCTCATCGTATGTAGTGTGAAGTCTTCTGAATCCTGTTCATGCAGGTCTATACCAGCCTCCCGTGTTTCTCATTGGCCTTACACATTCCTTTCCAAATATAACCTGCTAAGAACTGAAGGTAAGGGATGTTTCTTCATCAAGAAACTACAAAGCACAATACTTTCCTGTATGGAAAAATCTGTTGGAGTCCAGGCAACAGACCAGTCAGAAGTAATTGCTATATTTCGTTTTCTGTGTAAACCCTCAAGCAATCCCAGATTGTCAAAAGAGTCTAAGACCTAAGACTGGTCCCCAGAGGATCTTGCTATTTATTCCAGAAAAGGAGACTAACCCACCCTCCTAAACTGTTGGTGGGAATGAAAGCTGGTGCAGCCGCTCTGGAAAGCAGTATGAGAGGTTCCTCAAAAAGTTGAAAATAGAGCTACCCTAGGACCCAGCAACCGCACTATTAGGTATTTATCCCAAAGATACCAATGTAGTGATCCAAAGGGGCACGTGCACCCCAATGTTTATAGCAGCAACGTCCACAATAGCCAAACTATGGAAAGAGACCAGATGTCCATCAACAGATGAATGGATAAAGAAGACATGGGATACACACACACACACACACACACACACACACACACACACACACACACAATGGAATACTATGCAGCCATCAAAAAAACCAACAAAATCTTGCCATTTGCAACAACGCGGATGGAACTGGAGGGGATTATGCTGAGTGAAATAAGTCAATCAGAGAAAGATAATTATCATATGATCTCCCCAATATGAGGAAGTTAAGAAACGAAAGAGAAGAGCATAGGGAAAGGGAGGGAAAAATAAAACAAAATGAAACCAGAGAGGGAGCCAAACCATAAGAGACTCTTAATCATAGCAAACAAACTGAGGGTTGCTGGAGGGGAGGAGAAGGGGGGGGCTGGGGTAACTGGATGATGGACATTAAGAAGGGTGCGTGATGGAATGAGCTCTGGGTGGGAAATGCAACTGATGAATCACTAAATTCTACCTCTGAATCTAATAACATACTCTATGTTAATGAAATGAATTAAAAGCTAAAAAAAGATGTTAGTCGAAAGATCCTTTCTTAAAAAAAAAAAAAAGACTATTCCACCTGTTGTTCTTAGTAAGTTGTATATGTTTCTTAGTTAAGTCTCTGTGTAACCCCATTTTCAAGTGCCCTGCCCCCCACCATTCATTTCTGGGAGCCCTCCCCTATTTTCCTATTTAAAATATTATAGGAAATCGAGCCCTGCCCTATTTTCCGGTCCAGCTTCCACTTCTCCCCATCTTCCACTCGCAAAGCTACTTACAGAAACCCAATTGCTCAGTGTCCCTAATGAAACACACCTGTCCATGCTAACAGTCCTTTCCGTAGCTCCTCCTGAAGCTGGCAATCCCGGGGTGCCCTCCCCGGTCTGTGCCGCACTCTGGCACCTGGGTTTTTTTTTTTTTTTAAGATTTTATTTATTTATTTGACAGACAGATCACAAGTAGGCATAGAGGCAGGCAGAGAGAGAAGGGAGGAAGCAGGCTCCCCGCTGAGCAGAGAGCCCGATGCCGGGCTCGATCCCAGGACGCCGGGATCATGACCTGAGCCGAAGGCAGCGGCTTTAACCCACTGAGCCACCCAGGCGCCCCTGGCACCTGGGTTTTGAAATAGGTCTGCTTTCATTCAGTCTCTCGCAGCCTCCCTTAGGCAGGTCCAGCGACTCAACTTTCTCCTTGGCTCAACCACCAAAGTTCCAGGTCTGGAAAAGGACTCGATGCCATTATGATCCTTCCTGAGCTCCTCTTTTTTTTTTTTTTTTTAAGATTTTTATTTTTTTTATTTATTTGACACAGAGAGAGAGAGAGAGAGTGCACAAGCAGGTGGAGAAGCAGGCAGAGGCAGAGAGAGAAAAAGACTCTCCGCTCACCAGGGAGCCCGACACAGTGCTGGATCCCAGGACCCCTGGATTATGACCTGAGCCAAAGGCAGATGTTTAATGACTGAGCCTCCCAGGCGCCTCTCCTCTTGTCTTTTTCTAGCTCTTCTCACCACTGAAAACTCTTCTTCTCTCATCAGGACAAAGCAAATGACTCCACAGATATGAATGGATGCAAACAGATACTGAGGTGTTTGGGGAGAGGAAGGAAGAAAAGAAACAGACACTATAAACTTTCATAGCAACAGGCCTCCAGGGAAGTCATTCAAAAGTGCCCAGGTATGGGGCGCCTGCGTGACTCAGTCAGTTAAACACCTGCCTTTGGCTCAGGTCGTGATCCTGGAATCTTGGGATTGAGCCCCGCATCGGGCTCCCTGCTCAGCGGGAAGCCTGCTTCTCCCTCTCCCACTCGCCCTGCTTGTGTTCCCTCTCTGGCTGTCTCTCTCTGTCTGTCAAATAAATAAATAAATGAAATCTTTAAAAAAAAAAAGTGCCCAGGTAGCCATACATTTGGCTTAATTTCCCCGCATTTTGGGAATCTCCCAAAGAGCTAATTATTGATTGCTGATCTAATTCCTTTATAGTCATGAACCTATTCTGTGTTATTTTCATCCTCTTAAATGTATTGGCACCTTCTTTATGGCCCAGCCTAGGGTTTCTCAGGGCAAATGCTCCACACTTAAAAACAAAGCATATTCTGCTGTTGCTGGGGGAGAGAGCTCTCCATTTCCGTTAGGACAAGTTGATGGGTGGTGTCTTAACAATTAGCTACTTCCTCTACTGATCACTGAGGAAGGAGTGTTAAAGTCTCCAAATATAGGGGCGCCCGGGTGGCTCAGTCAGTTAACTGGCTGCCTTCGGTTCAGACCATGATCCCAGGGTCCTGGGATCAAGCCCTGCATCGGGCTCCCTGCTCAGTGGGGACCCTGCTTCTCCCTCTCCCTCTGCCTGCTGCTCCCCCGGCTT
This sequence comes from Martes martes, assembly GCF_963455335.1. Lineage (NCBI taxonomy): Eukaryota > Metazoa > Chordata > Mammalia > Carnivora > Mustelidae > Martes > Martes martes. The sequence continues at coordinate 92,352,077 of NC_137897.1, forward strand.
GTGCTCTCTCTCAATCTGTCAAATAAATAACGTCTTCAAAGAAAAAAAAGTCTCCAAATACAATTGTGGCTTTGTCTATTTCTCCTTTAAATTCTACCAGTTTTTGCTTCACTTCATATTCACTTCATATTTTGCAGCTCTGTTATTAAGGTACGTACACACTTAGAATTATGCCTCCTTATGCACTGACCTTTTCGTCATTACAAAATATCCCTCTATATCTCTGGCAATGCTCCTTGTATTAAATCTACTTTATCAGATGTTAATATCTATATACTATATATTATATATAATAATGTTATACATAATATGTGTAACATATATACATATATAACATGATATATGTTATATATAATCATGTTATATAAAATATAAATACTACATTGAGATATGTATATAGTATATAGCTAAAATAATATAGATTTCTTGTAATTAGTGTTACTGTAGTATATATTTTTCTATCCTTTAACCTAAGTAACTGGGTTTCTTATAGGCAGTCTTTTTTTTTTTTTTTTTTTTTTTTTGGTCAGTCTGGCAACTTCTGCCTTTTATTTGGAATGCTGGCTACATTTATTGCACTATGTTAGTGTAGTATTCTTTTCAAGTAAGCTCGGAGCCCATTGTGGGGCTTGAACTCACAACGCTGAGAGGGTCATACTTACTTAGGGCACCATCAAGGGACAACATCCCTGGGCTCCCTAGTGCTGATTAGGTCACCCTACAGAAAGGATCAGCCTTCCACACTGGAAAGCTGTGCTTCCAGGAGTACCCCAATGTAACGGCAAGGCCAGGAACATATAGGAGACACTATTGCAATATTTACCTAGGACCCACCTAGGACCATCCCCTCAAGATAGGACCACCAAAATAAGTAAGTAAATAACAGTAACAAGGGCTAGCCTTTACTGAGCATGGACCATGGGCCAGGCAGTGTTGGAAGGGCTTCACAGAGAAAACCCCATAGAACCCTCACCACCTCCCTGGGATGTAGGGGCCATTACTGTCGATGAAGAAACAGAGCCACAGAGACCTTAACAATGTAATCGAGAGCATGGAGTTAGAGTCGAATTTACATCTAGGTTCTTTGACTTTGCTGCCCTAAATTTTTTCACTTTAAACTTTCTATTCTGAAAAATTTCAAACACAGACGAAAGTAGAGCAATAGGGGCTCCTGGGTGGCTCAGTCGGGTAAGCATCTGACTCTTGAGTTCAGCTCAGGTCATGATCTCGGGTCTGAGATGGAACCCCACATCGGGCTCCGTGCTGGGTGTGGAGTCTGCTCTTAAGATTCTCTCTCCCTCTGCCCCTCCCCACTCTCTCCCCAGCCCCCTTAAGAAAAAGTAGAGCAAGAAACCCCATGTACTTTTCCCTCAGTTTGAACAACTATCAGTGCAAACCAATCCCATTCCATCTATACCCACACTTGCTTCTCCTCCACCACATATTCTGAAGCAAACCCTAGGTACCATATTATTTTTTTCATAAATATTTCAGTATATTTCTCTAAAAGGATTTTTTAAAGCATAACCACAATATTGTTATCACACCAAAAATACTAACAGTAAGACCTCAAAATCGTCAAAGATTCAGTCGGTATCTAAATATCCCTGAGAGTTTCATGCATTTTTACAGATTTTTTTGTTCATGTCAGTATCCCCATATTGCAATTGATTGATATAACTTTTGAGTCCCTTTTAATCTATAGGTCCCTCCAGCATTTCTTTTTTCCCCCATTGGAATTTATCAATGTTAGCTTGTTTTCCTGTAGAGTTTCCCAGAGTCCATGGATTTTGGTGATTATAGCCCAATAGTATTTTTTAAGTAAACTGATAGTTAGATCTAGAGACTTATGAAAATCCAGGTTTGGTTTTTTGGCAAGACAATTTCATAGGTGACGATACTGTGTACTTTCATCAGAAATATGCAATATTTGATTGTCTCTCTTCTTATGATGTTCACAGACATTAGTGAGGACTTATCTAGACCCATTGTTTCATTCGGGATGCCAAATGGTGATACTCTATCATTCCTTCTTCACTCATTAGCTGGAGTAGCTCTATAAAGAAAAACTTCCCATCATCAAGTTTTTGGTCATGCTGAGGTATAATTTCATAGAAAAGACTACAGTGACAACCTTGTTGGTAGAGACATCCATCTATGTACACCTCAAACTTGGGCTCCCCATGTTTACAATCACAGCTTCAGCCTTTCTTTCCAAAGCATGCCTTCCATGCTAGTGTGTCTGCACCCAGTCTTGACCACAGGGAAATTGGGAGAAAAATTTAAAAATACATAAAGTAGCAACCCAGGAGAGTCAACATCCATTTATATTGAAGTCCAGAAAGAAAGAAAAACAAGAGAGGGGAAGAAGTATTAAAAAAAAAAGAAGAAGAAGAAGACAATTTCTCATAACTGGAAGATTTTAGTTTGAAAAGACCACTGAGGCACAAGTAGAGTGAAAGAAAAGAAGACTTGTCTCTAATAATACATCCATGTGAAGTCTTACGATACTAAGAATAAAGGGAAGATCTTTAAAGCTTCTAGAGGGGAAAAAAAAGTCTATCTACAAAGAAATAAGAATCCTCAGTGGCAACACTCAGATGCAAAAAACAAAAACAAAACCCCACTAGAATAATATCTGTAAAGTTTGAGGGAAAATTACTTTGAACCTACAATTCTATATTCGTTAAATATAAGAACAAAAATTGAGGTCAACGTCTTCATGAGAATGGGCCACTTTCTTTCTTCGGCTGGGCCACTTTCTGCCCCAGTCGTCTCTACTTTATTCTTCAGTGACAGAGGTGTTGTACCTCCGCAGATAGCTTAACTTTATCTGGGGACCCCTTTTTGCACAAACGTTCTAGAGAGCACTCCTCTAATGCACCAGGTCCAAATTCCCCTGTCCACTGCCCACCACAAGCTAACTGGACAACAGCCAAAAAGAACATATAAACCAGACTCTGGAAGAGGTTTCTGGTTACCACCTACCTTATTCCAACAAGATGACTGCACCACACACATCCTCAAAGCCAAATTCGCTTATGACACTATGTGCCCATCTCCTAGAACACCTCTTTTTCACAGTGATCCCGGCATTCTGCCTCATACCAAGTAGCGGCCTCACAACCATTTGCCTTCGGTCAATAAATGTCAGGTACCTACTACGCACCAGGCACTGTGCTGGTTCTGAGAGTCCTGGCTTCCCACAGGCCATGTGGTACCCTTGAGAAAATTTGAAAAACGGCACTCCTTCAGACAGACATCTCAGTCCCAGGATGCATGACTTGGTGAGTATAGTGAAGACTGAATTTCAATCCCCACAGGTCTTCTTGGTCAGATTCCCTTTGTGCAGTGAACAATCTGCACAACTGTACACAGCAGAGCTTTATCACTAACTAGAAGCATTCTAGGGTCTCCCAAGAAGGCCCACGGGACATCCACATCTGCCAACAATCTTATCTCACTCTCCTCCTACAGTGTCTGCTCACATGGCCCCATTACAGATTTAGAGCCATTCCCTGGGCCCCATCACATTCCCAGAGATTGCGAATCCTGTCACCTTCACGCCTAGCTTCTCCTTTTCCATGTGTATTCACCTTGACTTTCAGAGAGGGACAAATTCCTTACTAGACCCAGCTGGTCTCAACCCAACCCAACACCCCACCCTGCACCCTGCACCCTGCACCCTGCACCCTTGGGATTCAATGTTGCAAAAATGTTGTCCAAAGACGATGTTCTTTTCACCTTAACCTTAGACCCAGCCAGCTGAAGCAAAACACAGTGAAAGTGTCGCTAAATAGAACACATAAAGCCTCAGTCCAAAGCATCTGCGTTTCCATTTTCCCCCAGCATTCAAGGCTTCCCCCAAGAGCACTGCCAGGGGCTTGGCTGATACGTGGATGACTAAGAGGGCTCAGTGAAGTGGTCTCTCCTGGAGAAAGGGCAGGTCTACCCCAAGATGACTCCAGATCCTCTGCTTTGAGCCAGAGGAAGAAATGCTAAAACCAAAACACCAAAATCCCAGCTGTGTCTCCTGTGCTGTAAGTCTAGACAGTTTTAGAAATGTGTCCATGATGAGAATAGCCCTTCAGGGCCTCATCTGGTCATTGAAAGCAACGCTGAATGGGAATTCCCAAGCCAGTCCTCCCTGTAGGTAAGTGGCGGCCCTTACCAGGACCTAAAGATATTGGGGGCTCCCAGGGTGCCTGGCTGGCTCAGTGGGTAGAACATGTGCCTCTTGATCGTGGGGCCATGAGTTTGAGCCCTGCATGGGGCACAGAGCCTACTTTTTAAAATTTTAATTTAATTTAAAGAAAAGACCCTAGAAGCTCAGGTTCCTGAGTTGCACCATCTGGGTTCAACTCTTGCCTCCCCCACTTAGAATCGGAACTACAGAAGAAGAAAGCACAGAGGGCCTCGATACCGGACTGCCCAGCTTTAAATCTCTCTTCTCCTCCTTACCAGTGATCACCAGTCTTTTCAGCCTGGGCTGCTGGTTTCCTCATCTTTGGGATGGGAAACGGAATCTCCCCCTCACAGGGTTGTTGGGGGGCCTCCTTGAGAACACGTGGGGCCTGGCCTACAGTAAGCAGCAGCTAACTCTTGGGCATGGCTTTGATTACTCCAGTCCCTTTCTCACGCCCTGAAAATGCACTTGTCTGCATAAGTATGTGAGCACCGTCCGCTCTGTGAGCTGGGGAAGTGAGAGACAAATTCCTTCCGTATGGATTCAAGCTGCATGGTCCCTAAGAACCTGCGGTTTACGTGAAAGAGACGGATGTATCTGTCTTTCACCCAATTGATACCAACTGCATACCTCAAAAAAACAGCACGGTGTGGTGTGGTCTCTCTGCGACTCCCACTGAGGGGGTGCTCTGGACAGGGATGACTTTTGGCACGCCACAGCCACAGCCCAACCCAGCCCAGCCTGCTGGGGACCCCAGAGCGGCATGCTGGGCTGCGGAACTCAGACTGGGGCCAAAGTGCCAGCCTGTGCCAGCCAGAGAGGGAGATTACCCAATCAGTTTGATCCTTTGTTTTCTTCCACTGCTGTTAGCTTTTGAATCAGGGTTAAAGAGCCTTTCTTTAAGGCAAGGTTAAAGGGGAGCATGTTGGGGGTTCCCAGCTGGCTCCATCAGAGGAGAGTGTGGCTCTTGATCTTGGGGTCATGAGTTTGAGCCCCATGTTGGGCACAGAGATTACATAAATAAGTAAATGTTTTTAAAGGGGACAGGGATGTGCCCATGTTTTCTTCTAATATCTGTAAGGTTTCAGAGCTTACATTTGGATCTTTGATTCATTGAAAGTTTATTCCTGTGTGCGGTGTGAAGGTTGGATCTCACTTTGTATCTTTCCAGATAGCTAGTCCATATATCTAGAATCATTTATTTAAAAAATCCATTTTGGGGGCACCTGGGTGGCTCAGATGGTTAAGCCTCTGTCTTCAGCTCAGGTCATGATCCCAGGGTCCTGGGATCGAACCCCACATTGGGCTCCCTGCTCAGCAGGGAGTCTGCTTTGCCTTTATCCTCTCCCCTGCTTGTGCTCTCTCTGTTTCTCTCTCAAATAAATAAATAAAATCTTTAAAAATAAATAGACAAATAATCCATTTTTGCCCTGGTAACATGTTTCTCCTCCTCCTCCTCCTCCTCCTCCTCCTCCTCCTCCTCCTCCTCCTCCTCCTCCTCCTTCTTCTTCTTCTTTTAAAGTAAACTCTACACATGTGGGGCTCAAACTCACAGCCCTGAGATCAAGAATCACACGATCTACCAACTGAACCAGCCAGGCGCCCCATATGTTTAGTCTTCAAAATTCTAGTGATAAGTAAAATGTTAAGGAAGAAAACAAAAAGAAAAAATCAGCAACAAAAATATCTCACCACCGGGCGTCTGGGTGGCTCAGTGGGTTGAGCGTCTGCCTTTGGCTCAGGTCATGATCCCAGGATCCTGGGATCGAGCCCCACATCGGGCTCTCTGCTCAACAGAGAGCCTGCTTCTCCCTCTCCCTCTGCCTGCTGCTCCCCCTGCTTGTGTGCTCGCTCGTGCACTCTCTCTCTCTCTCTCTGTCAAATAAGTAAATAAAATCTTGTTTCGAATTTTTTTAAAAAGTAAATTCTTCCATGCTGTTTGAATTTTTATCATGAACAGCTATCAATTTTATTTCAAACAAAATGAAACAAAATGTATCAGTTCCTCAACCTTCCTGAGTACTCTGCTCAATGCCCCATGAATTATGAGTTTTTCCAGTCGGCCTAGTGGGAACAAGCATTATCTCCCTCTAATCGTTCCAGATGGTTCACTCCCCGGCCTCCGGTATTGTCCCCACAAGTGTGCGCTGCTCAGTAGAGCCTGTCTCCACACAGCGCAACTCTTTCCTCTCCGGCATCCTGTCCTTCCTCGGTCTCCCTGGACTCTCAGCATCATCTCCTGAACTCGGGGGTCCACCGAGCTCCACCTCAGCTCTCCCCCTTACACTGTAGCCTAAAGCTCTCCGAAGAAAATAGGCTGCGGCTATTCTTGGGCTCCCCATCTTTGCTTCCCCTCTCCCTGCGGTCACTGTCCTTTAGCGTCTGATGTTCAGTGTCTGTAAAACCACGGTCTCGTGTATTTTTGTTTGTTTATACTTCTTGCCTCATGCAGGAGGGTCGATCTGGACCCTGTTATCCCATCTCAAGTCTAGACACGGAAACCCCCTGTTATTTTCTCAGAGTGGCTAACCGGCTTGCCCAAGTTCCTGCTAGTAAATGGAGGAGCCAGAACAAGAACTGAGATCTCCTGACCTCGAACCTGAGCTTGAAATGGAACTGTTTCTTGTCCATCCAGCTCCGGGGGCAACTTGACAGAGGAAGGTGAATCTACCAGCCGCAGACCAAGTGAGCAGAGGTGCCCTGGGGGTCTCTGTGAGGTTCAGACCATCAGACCAGCCAACCCCGCCCATCCCTGATAAATCAGGAAATACATCCCTGTGCACTTAAGTGTGATGCTTCCCAGGAGACACTGCTGGGGACAGAGGGGCAGGTACCACTGTCCCTGGCTGCAAGGTTCTGGTCTAGTCGGGACAAAGACTGTGGGTAAAGCATTTGTATCTTGATACCCTTGTAAGAGCCTATTTAGCCAGAGCGACTCCATCTTGGTTAAAAGCCATTTTGTTGTTTGTGCAGTAAAACGTAAACTGACCCTGCACGCCCCCCCCCCCCGCGAGAAACTTACTTAGAAGCCAGTCTGGGAAACCAGTAAAATATGGTCGGCTAGTTCCTAATAACAGAGCCCAGAATACAAGGCCAGGTCGGCCAGTTCCTGATAACAGAGCCCAGAATACAAGGACGAGTCAGGCCAGGTGGAGACATCCAATCAGTAAAAGTACACATACTGTCTCCCTAACCACCAAAGAATGTAAACCCCGCCGTTTGGGCGCCAAACTTGAGCGCCAATTCTGACCAGAGTAATAGGTTAGTTCAAACAGCTACTATAGGGTAAATTGTAATTCAACTGGCCACCTGCGTGTGACCTAACATGACTATGCAACTTTCTCTGTGTGTTACAATCTCATTGGCCACCTATGTGTGGCCAAGCTTTTGCTCTATAAAAGGTAGCCTGTAATATGGGGAGGGGTCGCCCTCTTCGGAGGCGGCCCTGACCGGTCAGTCAGTCAATTCTTGAGCCTGTAAACTGGGGGTGGTCGCTCTCTTCAGAGACGGCCCTGGCCGGTCAGTCTGACTTCTAATGCTTGGCATAGAATAGAGCTTTGCATAACTTTCACCTTGTCTCAGTCTCGTTCCCCTGGCCGATCAGTCTAATCAGTCAACTTCTAATACTTGTCATAAAGTAAGCTTTAAATAACTTTCACCTTGTCTCAGTCTCGTTTCATTTAATAACGGACCTAACACCCTCATATATTGACTCATTTAACTCTGCAGCAGAGCGAGGCACAGGGCCTCACAACCAGTGGGCTTTTCTCAGAAAAGGCTTCCCAGAGGAGGGAGGGCTTGGATTCAAAAGACGGGCATCATATCCTGACTGAGAAAAACAGTAAAGGCAGGACATGGTATCCACATCGCCCGGGTTAAAATGCACTCACAACCTCGGAGGGTTCTTGGCTATAAGAAGAGCCTGAGCCTTCAGGTACAGAAAGGAAACAGATGTAGCTCCTGGCGCCGGAGGGGACGGGGGCGGAGACCTAGGTGCCGAATAGGACACGCCCATGTCCTCCCACATGCTCTGACCAGGGCCACCCCCACTCTTCCTTAGCAAAACAAAGCTCACAGCTAGATGATTTTTCATATGAAATCAGAGTATTTCTGCTTTCTTTACCTCCGTCCTGTCTCTATCCATTCTTGAAGCTAATGCGGTTTTAGCCTCATGGACCCTCCTATTCCGAGGCCCTGGAAAAATCGGGAGGAATGTGTTCATTCCAACTGGCCTCCCATCGTGCTGAGCGGTGTTGGAGTGACCACAGACGCTTGGGGGATCCTGCTTAGGGAAAGCTGAGTTGGCAAATCCACTTAGCCTGAAACCACGGATAGTACTGAACCCTATATTTCCTAGGTTTTTCCTATACATACACGCCTATGGTAAAGTTTAGTTTAGAAATTAGGCAGAGTAAGGAGTTAACAACGTAGCTAATATTAAAATAGAACAATTATAATACACTGTCATAAAAGTTGTATGCATGTGGGCTCTCTCAAATTATCTTACTGTCCTGTATTCCCCCTTCTTGAAGGGGTGGTCTGCTCCTTCTAGAATGTGAGCTCACAGGCACAGTTTGTCTTTATTATACTCACTGCTGTATCCTCAGTACTTAGAATAGTGCCTGGCACCTAGAAGGTGTTCAATATTTGCTGAAAGAATGAATCAATGAATCAGGAGTGGTCCAGGCAGAGGAAGAGTGTGTGCAAAGATCCAGAGATGAAAAGGGGTGTGTGGCTTATTCAAGGAATTCTAAGTCTTTTTTAAAAAGATTTTTAAATTTATTTGACAGACAGAGATCACAAGTAGGCAGAGAGGCAGGCGGGGGGAGGGGGAGCAGGCTCCCCGCTGAGCAGAAAGCCCGATGCGGGGCTCGATCCCAGGACCCTGAGATCATGACCTGAGCCGAAGGCAGAGGCTTTAACTCACTGAGCTGCCCAGATGCCCCAGGAATTCTAAGTCTTAAGGAGAAAGATCAAACCAGGAGAGTGGCAGGGGCACCTGGGTAGCTCAGTTGGTTAAGCATCTGCCTTCGGCTCAGGTCATGATCCTGGAGTCCTGAGATCGAGCTCCGGGCTGCCTGCTCAGCGGGGAGTCTGCTTCTCCTTCTCACACTGCTGCTCCCCCTGCTTGTACTCTCTCTCTGGCTCCAGCTGAGTCAGGCAAAGCAGACAGGGACCAGAGGGTGAAGGACTCCATGGACCAGAATGAGGATATTGGACTTCAGAGCAAGGAAAATCCACTGAAGAGTTATCAACCAAGGGAGCAGTGTGAGCCTAGTTCGGCGCCATCAGTGGCCATCATAGAGGAGACGGCTTGCTGTGGCAGTGGGGTGGGAGCGGGGGTGAGGCTTGAGGACTGGAGGCAGAGACACCAGTAAGAGGCTTCTGGAGCAATCCAGGTAAGAGATGATGATCTCAGAATAATTGGGGCAGTGCCAGTGGATATGGGGGGAGAGAGAGAGAGAGAGAGAAGTGGAAAGATTGTTTGTTCAGGAAGGAGACTCAGGAAACTCTGATGATGGAACAACAGTAGAAGGGGTTTTGATAAGAGGTGGTCATCTGTGCTGACTGTTGCTAGGAGATCAAGCTACCGAGGACTGAAAGGTGTCTGTTGGAATTAGTGACATGGCAGGAGCTGGCAATCTTGTCAGGAGCATTTCCCCGAAATGGAGACAGTGCCAATCCTCTGGTCCACACAAGTGACAAGTGAGTGGGGTCTGAGGACGTGGGGGCCTCTTTACATGTCCACAAAGTGCCTGACACCCAGTAGGCTCTCATTACTTTTCCTCCCTCCTTTCCCTGTATTCCTTTTCTATTTAAGTAAGCTCCACACCCAACATGGGGTTCAAACTCATGATGACGATATCAAGAGTCGCACGCTCTCCCGCCTGAGCCAGCAAGGCGCACCCCTCCCTTTCCCTGTATTAATGGTGTTGCGCATCTGCAACAGTTTTGTTGATTAAACTCTAGGTAAAGAAAAAAATGTTAAATTAACAAAAGACCATCAGCAGTCAAATATTTACTATTCCTTTGGTATCAGGTTTCCTAAGTTAAAATATTAAATTCAAATATCAATGAGGAAAACAGCTGGCATTGAATATTCAAGCTCCCAGAGGACCACATTAATGAATCATTTTTAAAGCCGGACAGCTTCCCACTTAATCTGTTCAAGGAATAGGAACACAGTCGTTTCTCAATTATTGTTTTATAAAATGAATGTAAATTTCCCATTAGTCTGTTCCTGAAAATGGAAACAGCCTTTTAGCATTATAATAATAAACAAAATTCAGGCATGGACCTAGGGCAAAAAGGAGGCAGGGGAGACAGAGTTGCAGCTTTCCAAGATGAAAAACGTTCTGCAGCTGGACGGTTGTGATCGTCGCATAGCAGTATGAATGTATTTGATGCCAATCAAAGGTACAGTTAGAAACATTAAAAATGGCAAATTGCAAGTTACACGTATTTTACAATTTAAAAAATAAACCATTAAAAAAAGGAAGAAGAAGGGGGTGGTTACCGGGGGGAGGAGGACGGGGGGATGAGAGAACTAGGGGCTGGGAATGAAGGAGGGCACTTGTCCTGATGGGCACTGGGTGACGTATGGAGGCGTTGAATCACTATATTGTACACATACTGTACACCTGCAACTAACGGTAATACTGTGTGTTAACCCACTGGAATGAAAACAAACTTTAAAAAAAAAAGAAAAAGAAAGGGAAGATCACCCCCTACTTACTTTACTTATGATGGAAGTTAGCAGAGAGGATCATTCATTCTTCATTCATTCATTCGTCGCTGGGCGGATATTTACTGAAGGCCTGCTACACTCCAAGCACATGTCTAGGTGCCGAGAATACTTAGCGAACAGAACAATGTCTTTTCCCTGGCGCGGAGCTTCCTTCCAATGGGGGAGAGAGCCAATAAACAGGGGAGTATGTATTATGTGAGATAGTGATAAATGATCCAGAGAACGATAAGGCAGAGAAGGGAGAGACTGAGTGACGAAGACGTTGTGATTTTCTACAAAGGAAGCCCTCGCTGATGAGGGGACATTTGAGTGAGGATTGGAAAGAAGAGCATTCCAGGCAGCGGGACTAACCAAGGCCAAGGTCCCAAGGCAGACGGAGGTTTGATGTGTTCAAGGAACGACAAAAGAGCCAGGGTGGCTGGAGTAGAGTCAATGAGGGGAGAGGAGTAGGAAAGGATGTCAGAGGGGCTCAGAAGGGCACCAATCACGTGGGTCTCTGAAGGCGCCCCGAAGGACTTTTAGATTTTACTCGGAGGGAGGATGGAAATCACGCGAGAGTTTGAGCAGAGGAGTGGGCTGATATTAATTTGGTTTAAAAAAAAATCACTCTGGGGGCGCCTGGGTGGCTCAGTGGATTAAGCCTCTGCCTTCGGCTCGGGTCATGATCTCAGGGTCCTGGGATCGAGCCCCACATCAGGCTCTCTGCTCGGCGGGGAGCCTGCTTCTTCCTCTCTCTCTCTGCCTGCCTCTCTGCCTACTTGTGATTTCTGTCCGTCAAATAAATAAAAATAAAATCTTAAAAAAAAATCACTCTGCTGCGTTGAGATTAGACTGAAAGAGAGCAAGGCGCGAAGTGAGGAGAAAAATTAAGCTATAGTAATAATCCAGGTGAAAGAGATAGTGGCCGAGAGAGGGATGGTGGCCGTGAAGATGGTGATTAAGTGCTCAGATTCTGGACTTATCTAGAAGGCAGAGCCAATGGCATTCACAGGACTAGACATAGGCAAGGGAAGATATAGGCTTTGTGTAGCCAAAAGCTTCTCTAACTTGGGGTGGGGGGTGCTCTGTTAAGAAGAAGGTACAAAACTGTGGCACCTGGGTGGCTCAGTGGGTTAAGCTTCTGCCTTCAGCTCAGGTTATGATCTCAGGGTCCTGGGATCGAGCCCCGCATTGGGTTCTGCTGGGCAGGGAGCCTGCTCCCCCCCTGCCCCGCCTGCCTCTCTGCCTACTTGTGATCTCTGTCAAATAAATAAATTAAATCTTTTTTTAAAAAGAAGGTACAAAATTAGGTACAAAAGTGAATCTTTATTTCAAACAAGAAAAGAAATCCCAATATATTACAATTTTTTAAAAGCTGACAACGGGTGGCTGGGTGACGCAGTTGGTTAACTGACCGACTCTCCATTTCAGCTCAGGTAATGATTTCAGGGTCCTGAGATTGAGCCCCACATAGGGCTCTGTGCTTACCATGGAGTCTGCTTGAGACTCTCTCTCCCACTCCCTCTGTTCCTCGCCACTGCTCTCTTTCTCTCTCTCAAATAAATAAATAAATCTTTTTTTTTAAAGAGCTGACAAATACTACAAACATCAGAAAACATGAAAATACTAACCTCCTGCCACACCCCTCCAAGGTCTTTTTCCTATATTGCCAGTTGTGTACCATTTAGTCACCTGTCCATGTGATGATTTTGCACTCTTGTCTATAAAAGAGTAGAAGGAAAATTCTCTCCTCTCACATAGTTGATCAAAATTTGTATTTTATTACTGATACTTCAAGTTCATTTTTATCATTGATAGAGTATTTAACTATCATTGGGATAATAAGACCGGCTTTGACAGGCTGGTCTTCCTCTCAGTTTACAGATGTCACTTCCTTCCTATCATATTTAAATTCTTCTGCATTAAAAATTGCCAAAAACATACAAAAGTGATCTGAAAATGAGGCATTTATACAGGCAATTAGAATGTGTTTAAAGGTTTGGGGTGCCTGGCTGGCTCAGTCAGCGGAGTGTGCAACTCAGCCTCAGGGCTGGGGCTTTGAGTCCCAGGCTTAAAATAAAAACTTTAAAAAAAATCGGCACTGCATTGTATTATGTCACTGTATAGTCAAATACTCTTGATATTGCATACATTGATTTATTGATTAATTGGTTATTGGTTAATTATTGATTAATTGATTTATTGATCAATATGTTTGGGCTTTGGGTCACCTGGTGGGCTCAATGGGTTAAGTACCTGCTTGTGCTCCCTCTTTCGACTACTTTCTCTCAAATGAATAAATAAAATCTTTTTTTTAAGATTTTATTTATTTATTTGGAAGAGAGCATAAGAGGGGAGAAGTCAGAGGGAGAAGCAGACTGCCCGCTGAGCAGGGAGCCCAACACGAGACTTGATCCCAGGACTTGAGGATCGTGACCTGAGCCAAAGGCAGTTGCTTAAGCCACTGAGCCCCCCAGCGTCACATAAATAAGATCTTTAAAGATACATATACATGTTTAGGCTTTCTATGACTAGAACACTTGTTTCGTCAAGCTAGTTCGCTGTGTTCATGACACTTGAGTGTGCCATTCCCTCTGTAACTGCCAGGCTTCAACAGAACCGATCAATCAGATACACCAAAACACAATCCCACATGTCAAGAAGCATAAAACACACGAATTCATACATGGAGAAAATCACAGGCTTGTGTTCTGCAAACATGGGATTTTTGATAAATTCTAGTTCATAAGATTCCCATAGAAATGTGCTATGGCCACTACAGAAAACAGTATGGCGTGTCCTCAAAAGCTTAAAAATAGAACTAGCACGTGATCTAACAATCCCACTTCTAGGAGTACGTCCAATAGAATTGAAATCAGGAGCTCCAAGAAATCTCTGCACTCCCATGTTCATCGCAGCATTATCCACAACAGCCAGATATGGAAACAAGCTAAGTGTCCGCGGCTGGATGGATAAGCAAAATGTGATAGAGACGCACAAAGGAATATTACTCAGCCTTGGAGAAGGAAGTCCTTTCATGGGTTACAACATCCAAGAACCTTGGGGACATTATGCCAAGTGAAATAAGTCAATCACGAAAAGACAAATACCGCATGTGTCAATGTATAGGAGGCATCTGAAATACTCGAACTCAGAAGCAGAGAGTCGAATGGCTGCTGCCAGGGGCTGGGGAGAGGGGGTCGTGGGGAGTCCCTCTTCCAAGTGTATAAAGTTTCAGTTATGCAAGACAGATCAGTTCTGGAGACCTTCCATAGGACATAGTACCCATCGTCAACAATAACGCATTGTACACTTACTTTTATGAAGAGGGTAGAGCCTTATAGTAAGCATTTGTACCACAGTGTAGAAACCAGATGGCGCATTTATAGCAGGGAAAGCTGCATTACTGAGTATATTAGCGACAGAAGAGAATTCCCATTTTGACAAGGCAATGCCGGATCCTCCATACGCAGTTTTACATGGCTGATGAGTGGCAGAATTTTTCACAAGCTAGTTTCTGGCTCTGTATGTTCCAAAACTCATTTCTCCTCAACCATCTGTATTTCCAGTACCAAGTGCTGTAGGGATACGTTAGTACCAAGATCGGACCTGCGGCCCTACACCATGAGTGAGCACAGCGTGAGATAAGAGTGTTCCTAGAAACCACTCCTATGCTGGGATGACCTACAAGTGACCACAAGCCATGTAAATACAACCGATCAAACCCCAAATAAATGAGACTTGTTCAACTTCCCCTTTGAACGACCTCCAAGAATCCACATCCACCCAGTGCCAACCGGGCCACGGAGGCGAGAACAACAGAGGCGAAACTGAAGTTGAAAGAGACAGCTATCTGAACTGACTGCAATTAATTATTATTGTTAAATTTAAAAATATTTCACTCTGGCAAATTTTACAAAAGTACGTAGTCATGTCATCCCACTGTTAGGGCCTCGTGAGCAGCTGCCACGAAGGAGGAGCTCTGATGTTTAAGCTTCGTGAACTTTCTGGTGAATGTGGGACTAGATGGGGAGCATGAGGGAAAGGGAGGAGTCAGGGGTGATGGCTGGGTTTGGGGCCTGAGCCAACTGGGGTTGCGGTGTTGCCGGTTACTGAGCTACAGAAGATAAAGAGAAGTTCTCGGGCTGGGAATCAGAAGTTTGGTCTGGGACAGGAGAAGCTGAAGATTTCCCTCGGACAGCTAAGGGGAGTGACCAAGTTAGCAGAGACGGGAGTGCGGAGTTCGTGGGGAAGGTAGCTTAGGGAGACGACAGCACAGGGACTGTATCTGAAGCCTTGAGATGGGATATGGAGTGGGAAGAGAGAGAGCTACCAGAGGTGGACCAAGACGGAGCCCTGGGAAACTCCAGCATTGAGGACACTGATGAATAAGGAGACTGAGAAAGAAGCCAGTGGGGCAGAGAGAAAACAGGAGAGTGTGGGGACCTGGACGCCAAGTGAAAACGGTGTTTCAAAGTGGAAGGGGTGTTCGGATCTTTCAAATAAGTCACAGGAGGACTGAATGAAACATTAGACCCGAGACTGAATGTTCTCATCAATGCCGTCAAAGATGATGGAGAACTTACCAAGAGTTGCCCAGAATGAGTCAAGAAAATGGAAGGAGCTGAATTACAGACACCGGTCATACTTGGTGTTCGAAGACCTGCCCTTGGGCTTGTTCCCTATCAGCACATACAGATCTACTTGATTATTTTTTTAAAGATTTTATTTATTTATTTGACAGACAGGAATAACAAGTAGTCAGAGAGGCAGGCAGAGAAAGAGGAAGGGAAGCAGTCTCCCCGCTGAGCAGGGAACCCGATGTGGGGCTCAATCCCAGGACCCTGGGATCATGACCTGAGCCGAAAGCAGAGGCTTTAACCCACTGAGCCACCCGGGTGCCCCTACTTGATTATTTTTAAAAGTTGTTTACTGGGGCGCCTGGGTGGCTCAGTGGGTTAAGCCTCTGCTTTCGGCTCAGGTCATGATCCCAGGGTCCTGGGATTGAGCCCCACATCGGGTTCCCTGCTCAGCGGGGAGACTGCTTCCCTTCCTCTTTCTCTGCCTGCCTCTCTGACTACTTGTTATTCCTGTCTGTCAAATAAATTAATTAAAAAAAAAAGTTGTTTACTGCTTGGGGCACCTGACTGGCTCAGTCCATGGAGCAAGAGACTCTTGATCTCGGGGTTGTAAGTT
This sequence comes from Martes martes, assembly GCF_963455335.1. Taxonomy (NCBI): domain Eukaryota; kingdom Metazoa; phylum Chordata; class Mammalia; order Carnivora; family Mustelidae; genus Martes; species Martes martes. The sequence goes on from NC_137897.1 coordinate 92,368,186, forward strand.
CGAATCCCATACTGGGTGTAGAGATTACTTAAAAATTTTTTTTTCTTAAATCTTAAAAAATTTAGTGTCAGGATTATTGTATTTGCCCGGTTCCCCTTTGATGGACATTTAGGCTGTTCATCTTGGCGATTATAAATAATGCTTCAGTGAATCTCTTTGAACATAACATTTTTCCGCACATGCAAAATATGCCTCTAAAATAGATTTCTGAATTCTGACATCGCTAAATAAAGAGTGTGCACATTTCCAGGTTTGACGCTGTCAAATTGCACTCAATTGACCTTCTCATCAGTAATAATATGAGAACTGCCCTTTCCCCACATCATTTAAAGCACTGGATACTAATAACCTTTCTATCTCACTAGTCTGACAGGTTTTTAAAATAGCAATGTAATTTTATTTTGCATATCTTTGTTCACCAGTAAAGTAGAACAGCTTTTTGTGTTTATTTCCATTTGATTTTCTTCTTTTGTGTCACTGTGGGGACCTTTGTCCATTCTCCTGTCTGAGCGTGTGTCGTCTTTTTATTCTAATCCATTTGTTAGAAACACGTTCATATACATGGCAAATATTTTCCCCAAAATGTTGTTTGACTTGGGATGTAATTTATGGGGTTTTTATAGCGTTTGGGTTTTTTCTATGTGGTCTAAGCTTTCATTGTTTTCTTTTAATGGTTGCTGCTTTCCATATCACAGCTGATCGTTTTTTAACAAGAGCCACAGAAATAGATTTTAAGATTATTAACCCAAAGCTTAGAGAGAACACGTTCTCTTTTCATAGCTAATCAGACATCTGCAATGGGGACAAAATTGCCCCTCCCCACCCCCAACTTTAATCAAGACGTTTCTCTTTATATTATTGGCAAAAACTACCGCCTAATTGAGACTTCTGCGTACTGGATGAATGCGTCTGTGTATTTGGCCTCACAATGCCCAGGGGCTAATAGGACCATGTGCTTTCTCTAACAAACACGAGAACAGACATGAGTAAGACAGCCTATTATGGGCTTTTTCAGCCCTTTTGTAAAATATAACATTTGCAGCATGCAAATTACATAAAATGGTAATAATGCCGTTTTCTAGCTTTGAATGCATTTCAGTTCATTCTATTTATAAAGCAGACTTGAAATAAAATAATTCCATTTCAAAATATTTTTTTGAAGATTTTATTTTATTTATTTGACTGAGAGAGTATGTGCAAGCAAGGGGGAGGGGCAGAGGGAAAGACTCTCTCTCAGGCAGGACGCAGGGCTCTATCTCACAACCCTGAGATCGTGACCTGAGCCGAAACCATGAGTTGGACGCTTAACTGACTGAGCCACCCAGGTGCCCCCAAAGTACTTTTTTTTAAGATTTTTTAAAAATTTATTTGACAGAGAGCTAGAGAGCACAAGTAGAAAGAGCGGCAGGCAGAGGGAGAGGGAGAAGCAGGCTCTCCACTGAGCAGGGAGCCCGATGCAGGGCTCAATCCCAGGACTCCAGGATCATGACCTGAGCCGAAGGCAGACACATAATGAACCAAGCCAACCAGGCACTCCTGTTTTATGTATTAAATTCCACATAAGAGTGAAACCATATGGTACTCATCTTTCTCTGACTGACTTATTTTGCTTAGCATAATACACTCTAGTTCCATCCACGTCGCTGCAAATGCCAAGAGTCCATTCCTTTTGACGGCTGAGTAATATTCCATTGTGTATATATACACCACCTCTTCATTGGCCATTCATCAGTCAATGGACATTTGGGGTCCTTCCATAGTTTGGCTATGGTAGATAATGCTGCTATAAACATCAGGGTGCACGTGCCCCTTCAATTCGGGCTTTTGTATCCTTTGGGTAAATACCTGGTAGTGCAATTGCTGGGTCCCAGTGTAGTCCTATCTTTAGCAAGTTGAACTTTCTTTAAACCTGAAAGCTGACAAAAAGTTTCAGTATGAACTAAATTGTTACAGCAATTTTCTTAATGATTAACAGATCAACCCCCCAAAAGGCTGTCAGCTACACACAGAATAAAGATCTCTCAGTCTTGTTTCTTTCCCAAGGTATCCCAAGTGTTTTAGAGGTAAATTGTGAATTCAGTAAGTGTCCAAAGAAAGAAAAACTAAATAGAGCACTTGGACTTCAATTACTACCCAAAAAAAGCTTACAGAATCTTTCAGATCACCAGAAACTGTGAAGCTGATAAAATATCAGAATGCAGAAACAGGTCCCTCAAGCATTCCTGCCGGAGGAGCAAAAGCAGGAAAAAGATCATTCTAAAAGAACATTCTCTATTTTAAATACTTTCCTCAGACTGATCCGAGACAGTTGCTTATGAGATTTTCATACAAAATCAATAATCAGACTTTATCATAGAAGAAATTATCCCACAATAGTAATAAAACCCATACAATATCTAGGACTAAAAAAAAAATTAGCAGGAGGACCTCTTGAAAGAAAATTACAAAACTCTTATAGGACATGAAATAAGACTTCGATAAACCGAGATCCATTTTATCCTTAAACAGGAAAACTCAACATTTTAACAATGATGAGTTCTCCATAAATTAATCTAGAAATCTAACTCTCACATAATGAAAATTCTAGAAAGAAATTCACTCAAGGGACAGATGGGGAACTTGACAAAATTATCACAAAATATGTTAAAATCTAGAAAAGGAGGGTAATAAGCAGGGATCAAGCCTACCAGATAGTGACGGATATTATAAGCTGCACTAATGAAAAGAGGGTGATACAGAAATTGACAAAAATTGCAGTTTATAGGATCAGAATGGAGTAGAGAAATAGACTCAAATATTTGGGAGAATGTAGTACTATATGATAAAGTTGACATTCATCCATTCATTTAACAAATATTTATTGCGCCACATGTGACGTAGACATGCAACACTCAAAATTTCTGTTTTTGGAGTTTAAATTCTCATGGAGGAAAAAAATGCAATAAATAAAATATATAGGACAGCAGACAGTCATCAGTGCTATCAAGAAAAGTCGGGCAGGAAAGAGAGATGGGACTTAGAGGAATTGGGATTTGAAACAAGCGGTCATCTCTGAGAGGGTGACATTTCAGCAAAGATCAAGAAGTGAAGTCAGGAGCCATGCAGGCATCTGGAAAAAGAGTAGACCAGGGTTTCTCAACCTGGGCAATATTGACAGTTTGGGCGAGATCATTCTTTGCTGGAGGGCAGGCTGTCGTGTGCATTGTAGCATGTTAGCGGTGCTCCCTAGCCTCTACCCACTGGACGCCAAAAGCATCCTCCCCGGGGTTGTGACCATCAAAAATGTCTCCAGGGACACCTGGCTGGCTCAGTCAGTGGAGTGTGTAACTATTGATCTCAGGTCATGAGTTTGAGCCTCACGTTGGGTGTAGAGCCAACTTAAAAAAAAATTTTGAAAAAAAAGTTCTCCAAACATCACCAAATATCACATGGGAAGCAAAATGGCCCCCAAATGAGAACCTCTGAATTGGAAAGAACAGTGAGGACGGCAAAGGTTCCGAGTGGCTGAGGAGGGTGGCTGACCTATTAAAGGAACAGCAAGGGAGCAACTGTGACTGGAGTGGAGGAAGCGTGGGCCAGGGGTCCAGGTGGGGAGGGATGCTGGGAGGAGAACAGGAAGAACAGGAGGAACTATATTTCCGGGGGAGTGGTCTGTGGCAGATGGCACAGGGCCTTGTAAGACACTGTGATGACTTGATCTTTTATGCAGGAGAGATGAAAAAACCATCAGAGGATTTCGTGCAGAGAAGAGATTTGATGTTTTATATTTGCAACGAACCTCTCACTCTGTGTGCCATGCTGAGAGTATATTACAGGGAGTGAGGGGCAATGCAGGAACACCAATTTTTGGGCTAAGCCAGAGAAAAAGTGAAGGTAACTTCCAAAGCTTAGGCTAGGGTCATGGTAGTGGACATGGGGAGAAGGGGCAGGTTCTAGATCTACTTTGATCGTAGAGTCAACAGGATTTGCCAACAGATGCGAATAAAAGAGGGCCATCAAGAATGAGGCCTAAGATGTTAGCTTAAGCAACTGAGAAGTAGGGTTGGCATTTACTGTTATGGGGAAAACTTCAGAGCTCACAAATTTTGAGAGAAGACTGGGACTTGGGTTTTGGACCTGTTGAACTTGAGTGGCCCTTTGTACATCAGAGTGGAGGGGATGTGGTCAGTGGATGTGTGGCTCTGAATTTCATGAGAGGTCAGGGCTGGAAATATAAATTTGAGGTCATTAGCATCTGGGTGGTATTTAAAGTCTTGAGCGCAGATGATCAATCCCAGGACCCCGAGATCATGACCTGAGCTGAAGGCAGCCGCTTAATGACTGAGCCACCCAGGCATCCTGGAAGATAGTTTCTAATGGTAAAATTTGGACACATGCAAATATCTATCACAGGGCACCGAATTTTTTTTTAAATACCATCTATCCACTGAGTGTAATATGCTGCAGCAATTTACAAAGACTGGGGCAGGACTGTGTGTGCTGACACAGAAAGTTACTCAGGTGATATTTTAAATGGAAAAAGCAAGTTGCAAATCACAGGAAAAAGGATCTTATTTTTTTAAGAAGAGAGAGGGAGGAAACTGAAGTACCATGAGCCAATGAGAGCAGTTTCCTAAGGGCGGTGAGAATGGAGCAGGAAAGGGGGTCAGAAAGCTTTCACTTTTTACTCTATACAGTTCTAAGTGACTTAGTTTCTACAAGACATTTCTTACTTTTGTAATAATTTTTTTTATTTTTTTAAAGATTTTATTTATTTATTTGACAGACAGAGATCACAAGTAGGCAGAGAGGCAGGCAGAGAGAGAGGAGGAAGCAGGCTCCCTGTTGAGCAGAGAGCCCAATGTGGGACTCGATCCCAGGACCCTGGGATCATGACCTGAGCCGAAAGCAGAGTCTTTAACCCACTGAGCCACCCAGATTCCCAACTTTTGTAATAATTTTTAAATGAAATATTTTGAGAAATGTGAGACAAAAACGGAAAGTCATACCATGTTTTTGGATAGGAAAACACATTAAAATATACCAATTTGGGTGCATGGGTGGTTCAGTCTGCCTTCAGCTCAGGTCATGATCTCAGGGTCCTGGGACCAAGTCCCACATGGGGCTCTCCACTCAATGGGGAGTCTGTTTCTCCTTCCTGCTCTCCTCTGTTCCCTTCCTGTCTCTTTCTCTCCCTCAAATAAATAAAATCTTTTAAAAAAATTTTAAATAAAATATATCAATTCTTTCTAAGTTAATTTATAGCTTTAATATGATCTCAGTAGAACTGCCTACTTTGGGGACTTAGAGAAGCTTATCTAATGATCATATGGAAAAATAAGCAAGGAAGAGTAATCAGAAAACTGAAAAGGGAGAATAATGGGGCAGAAGGGACTAGTATTACTAAATACTACAGCATATACAAAATAGATAAATAGCAAGGGCGTTTATTGCCTCAATATTTGTATTAGGGGCGAACCATAGACCACTGAAATACCTACCAATAGAGGACTAGTTAAATGTAATATGGTTCATCTACATTACGGAATACTAAGCAGTCATTAAAAATAATGAAGTAGAAGGGTGCCTGGCTGGCTCAGTCCGGCGGAGCACGTGGCTGTCAATCTCAGGGTCATGAATTCAAGCCCCACGTTGGATGTAGAGGTTACTTAAATAAATTAAAAACTTTTAAAAAGTAATGAAGTGGAGTTGCTGACATGGAAAGGCATCCATCATGTATTGCTAAACCCAAAGAAAACAAGTTGCAAAACAATGAACATAACAGAATCCCGTTTATGAAGGAAACACACATGTACATATGAACACACATATAATACATGCATGTAATGCATAGGGATTACATGGAAATTGTGACCATTGAACTGATCACAGTGGTTACCTCCAAGGAGGGCACTGGGATTCAGGTGGTGGGAGGAAGGGCGATAAGGACTTTTGTTCTATATGCTTCTAGAAAGTTTGAATCTTTTTTTTTTAATTTTTTAAAAGATTTTATTTATTTATTTGACAGATACAGTAAGAGAGCGCAAGCAGGGGGAGCAACAGGCAGAGGGAGAGGGAGAAGCAGACTCCCCGTTGAGCAGGGAACCAGACACGGGGCTCCATCCCAGGACTCGGGGATCATGACCTGAGCCAAAGGCAGACTACCACCTGACGCAGCCACCCAGGCACCCCAAATGTTTGAATCTTTTAGGGTGAGGATGTATTCGTGCTACCTGTGTAACTTTAAAAACTTTCGTTTGTTTTAAGAAGCCTACATGCCCAGCATGTGGCTTGAATTCGTGAGACTAAGGGTCGCACGCTCTACCAACTAAGCCAGCCAGGCGCTTCCTACCCGTGTAACTTTTTAAAAAGTAGTTTCTAACATTACTGCAAGAGCAGTTACAGCCTGCTTTCTTGTAAATGTTTGGACAAACTGGACCACAAGCACTTTACTAATGAGTGGATGGCAATCTGTCTACTCACGTGCTCATTTCTTCATTCATTCAACTAATAGGTCTGAAGTCCCTGCTAGGTGCCTGACACTGGGTGCTTGGGGGCTCGCAGCTCACTCAGGCGGTGGTTGCTAAAGCCGGCAGCCAGCCTGAAGGGCCCGAGCAGCCAGAACAGTTGGGGCCTTAATCAGTTGTGTCTGATTAACAGCTACTAATAACAGAAGAACTGAAGGCCTATGTCAAGAATGTCCAAGAGTTGAAGAGAACAGGACAGAAGCTGAAATATTTTTTTAAGTATTTTTTATTTATTTGTCATCTCTACACCCAGTGCGGGGCTTGAACTCACAACCCTGAGATCAAGAGCGGCCTGCTCCTCGGACTGAGCTAGCCAGGTGCCCCCCAGAAGTAGAAAATTTGAAACTAATGATATAAAAAGAGAAAAGCAAGCAACGTTGGAAAATCCACCATGTCTCTTATAAAACTTCTGCCTCGAGCCTTTCTAGCTCTTGGAAGTGACAATGGACTGAATTCTGCCCTTGACTGTACTTTCCAGGCGGCCGGAGTGAAAACCCACCTATGGAGCTCTGCATTTTCCTTCTGTGCCATCACGAACTCAGGGGGGAGAGAGGGGCAGGGTATTGCCATGGCAGCGGTCGGGACCTCAGGAACCATAGATCTGAATCCTTCCATTTTGGGGAAGATGGATCTCACGGGGCCAGAACCAGAGGGTGAGGCTTCTACCAGAAGCAGCGTAAGCCGCCAAGAACACAAATAGCAGGTCAAGCCAAAGCCCTTGGGAAAAAGTGTAGGTCTGATCACCAGGAGGGCCTGGGGCAGGACCAAATCCAAAGAGCCAGAGGCAAGATCCAGACAGAGCCAAGAATCTGAGGCTGTCTCTCTCCTCGGCTTGCCTGCCTCCATTTCTCTGAACCACTGAATTCCCTCCTCACATTCCCCTTTCTGTCCGCCCACATCCTTTGGACTCAATGCACGATGTTGGCTTTCCTGTTAAAATCTTGGCTCTTCTCCAGGTAGTGCTCTCTGCCCCAGGCTGCTGGAAAGGCCTGAGAGAAGCCAGCCCCTGGGACACTGCTACCCAAAAGTCAAGCCTGTTCCCGGTACTTTCCCCACCCCACCCCCACCCATCTGCCCTAGTCCCTTTGCTGAGGGGGAGACCAGGACCCAGAATACCGGCATGAGGATCTCATTAAGGGACCCCTGGCAAGGCCCTGTCTGAGAGGCTCTCCCTTCCCAATATCGCTCTCTTGGCAATACTTGCAACACTTGGCAGGCAGATTTTTCAGTGTAAATTCTCAGACTGCTGTTCTGGATTAGGAATCGATCACTCATAAATTTAGATAGGGCAATTCTGACCCTAGACCGGAATGCTCCTGGGGAAGCCAACAAAACAAAGTTTCTGAATCTTCAGATTTGAGGAACAGACACTAGACCCTTTCAGAAACAGACTCTAGGCCCCCGAGAGGCCCTGCTCATACAGCCAGCTGGTTTCTTTCTTTACCACCTCATGATGGCAACAGGCAGAGTCCAACAGATGATCCTGAAATGTAGGATCCTCTCCAGGAAGGCAGGCTTAAGGAAGGCCTCCAGGAGGGTCCCCCAGCAATGCGTAAAGGGTGCACAAGCGTATGGCCGTAAGGAAGGGTCAATGGCAAGAATGAAGACGCAGAGTGGCAAAGTGGTTAAGAATGTGGGTTCTGGGGGTGCCTGGCTCGCTCAGTTGAGCATCTGATTCTTGGTTTTGGCTCAGGTCATGCATGATCTTGTGGTTGTGGGATCGAGCCCCACATTGGGCTCTACACTCAGTATGGAGTCTCCTTCAGATTCTGGCTCCCACTCTCTCCCTTTTTCTCTCTCAAATAAATGAATAAATACAAATTAAAAGAAGAAGAAGAAGAAGAAGAAGAAGAAGAAGAAGAAGAAGAAGAAGAAGAAGAAGAAGAAGAAGAAGAAGAAGAAGAAGGTGGGTTCCATCTGTGTTTGCCTCTTGGCCAGGCCACTTACAAACTGCAAGATTCTTGGGCAAGTTAATTAACATCTCTGAGCCTCAGTTTCCTCATTCGTAAAATGGGATCATAATAGCACTTACGGCTACGTTGTAAGAATTGAACGAGATAGTATAACAGAAGACTTAGCACAATGCCTAGTCCCGAGGAAGCACTTAGGAAATATCACCTGTTTCTAGAGGAGAGAGTACGGCTCAGAAGGTTCCAATGGGGTGGAAAAGAGAAATGAAAGAGAGCACTGACAAGGGCTCAGATAAAGTTTGCTTGATTCTCACTTTTTCCCTAGGACTGACCATGAGTATTTTAGGCATTTACCCAGAATGCACTTGAATGCTTTTTACTTTCCCCATCATTACTGATTTCCAGTCCCAACTCTGTCTTTGTCTAGTTACATGACCTTGGGCCAGTCTCCTGATTGTTCTATGCCTCAGTTTCTCCAAATGTAAAACCAAATGGTTATTGTAGAAAAATGTTAAGGTCACTCTTACTCTAACATTCTGGTTCTCTTACATTCTTGTCTTTTTCTCTAGGAAAGTGTTATGGGTTGAATTGTGTCCCCCAAAAGATATGTTGGAGTCCTAGTCCCTGGCGCCTATAAACGTGACCTTACTTGGAAATAATTACAGGGGCGCCTGGGTGGCTCAGTCAGTTAAGCGTCTGCCTTCTGCTCGGGTCATGATCCCGGTGTCCCAGGATCAAGCCCCATATGGGGCTCCCTGCTTGGCAGAGAGCCTTCTTCTCCCTCTCCCTCTGCTGCTTCCCCTGCCTGTGCTCTCTCACTCTCTGTCAAATAAATAAAATATTTAAAAAGAAAAAAAAGGAGAGACACCTAGGTGGTTCAGTCAGCTAAGTGTCTGCCTTCCACTCAGGTCATGATCCCAGGGTCATCAGGCTCCTCGCTCAGCAGGGAGTCTGCTTCTCCCTCTGCCTGTTGCTCCCCCTACTTGTGTTTGCTCGCTCTCTCTCTTTCTCTCTCTCTGACAAATAAATGAATAAAATCTTTTAAAAAATTTTTTAAAGGAATTAATTACAGATGTAATCTCATTAAGAGGAGGTCATTAGGGTCAGCCCTAATCCAGTATGAGTGGTGTCCTTATAAGGAGAATAGCAGACATTTGGAAACATCCAGGGAAACATTTAGCTATGAAAAATAGGTCAACAGGCACATAAAATAAGTGTCACATTCCATTTTTACACTCAAAATCATGTTTTTAGAAACAACTGTGTTAAGCATCAAATAACATTCACGTGCAGATAACATGACCCAAAATACTTCTAAAAATCATCAAAGAACTTGATATACCTTTCAGACGATGTCTGTTTGTATGATGATGTAGCATTTCTACCCCGAAATTTTCCCAAACTAAGAAAATAGCCTTTAATAAAGACTCTAGTCTGATTTTTCTGACTTCTGGGGCATTTGATAGCAATTTAAAGCATTATGAGACATTCCTAAGTATTTTACAGCAGCCTGCAAAATTTATCTTCTACTCTTTACTCATAAAAGAAACTTCCTAATAGATACAAATGAATTTGTATTAATACAGTAGTATGTATATAAAACCATGCTGTTTCTTGAATTTCGATTAATGAGCTACCAATTGTTAAATATAGTGTACTTAATCCTTTCATGAGTATAGAACTCACACTAGGGCATCTGGAAGGCAGGCTTAGTCCATATGCTTTTTTCTGAAATAGTATTAACAGCAGCCAAAATGTGTAACCTCAAGGAAACCATAAACTTTTAACGTTTCTAATAAAATGGCTTAATATATGCTTTTGTTGGGATGCCTGGCTGGCTTGGTCAGTAGAGTGCCTGGCTGGCTTGGTCTGTAGAGCATGCAACTCAACCCCTGGGTTGTAAGCTCGAGCCCCACGTTGGTTGTAGAGTTTACTTAAAATCTTTTAAAAATATACATAATGCTTTTGTTTAATAAAAAAGGAAAGAAAGAAAACACACAGGGAAAAGACAGTCATGTGGTAATAGAAGCAGAAACTGGTGGTTTGCCTGGGTGGCTCAGTCAGTTAAGCAACCAACTCTTGGTTTTGGCTCAGGTCGTGATTTCAGGGTCATAAGATTGAGCCCCATGTCAGGCTCCACGCCGAGCATGGAGCCTGCTTGAGACGCTCTCTCCCCCTCACTCTGACCCTCCCCCCATGCTCACTAGTGCCCTCTCTCTCTTTCTCTCTCTCTCAAATATATAAATAAGCCTTTTTTTAAGATTTTATTTATTTATTTGACAGACAGAGATCACAAGCAGGCAGAGAGGCAGGCAGAGAGAGAGAGGAAAGGAAGCAGGCTCCCCGCCGAGCAGAGAGCCCGATGCGGGGCTCGATCCCAGGACCCTGGGATCATGACCTGAGCCAAAAGCAGAGGCTTCAACCCACTGAGCCACCCAGGCGCCCCTATAAATAAATCTTAAAAAGAAAAAAAAAGAAACAGAGACTGTAGCAACATCTAAAAGCCAAGGAACACCAGCCAACTGTCAGCAAACAACAGAAGCTTTGAGAGACAAAGAAGGACACTTTCTTCCCGAAAGGTTTCCAAAGGAGCAAGGCCTTGCTGACACTTTAATTTCAGACTTTTAGCCTCCAAAACTGTAAGAGAATCAATTTCTGTTGCTTTAAGCCTCCCAGTTTGTGGTACTTTGTTACAGTGGCCCTATGGAACTAATTCAGAAAGTTTTCCTCGAATCATGTCTGGCTTCCACTATCAAACTGTGATTTCCCAGGGTCCTGATTGCTTCCATATCTCCATTTCTAATTAAAGGCAGCTTACACACAGCATTCTAAGTTCCTGATTTAGTAATTTCATTAAATGATAAAAATTAATGCGTGATATACCAGATATTCAGAAAATGTAAATTGCAAGAAGATTGTTATAGCAACAGCCGTACTAATTATCATGTCTTAAGAAAGGCCATGCATGTTTAGCAACTAATTAGAATCATACAATCGAAAGAATAAAGAGCGCTTCCTTGGGGACACAAAATAAATAAATAACTACAATATTTTCATTAGATAGTTGGCAATGCTCCTTTAAACCGATTTGAGTGTTAGAAATTGATGTATAAATTAAATGGTTTTATAGTTTAGATTTGATATTTAGAAGACGTAGCCCATTAGAGAAAATGGTTTTAAAACATGCCAAATGTCTGAAAAATGCTATGATGCTTATGAGGCTGTGTGAAGAAAATGAACAGTAACTCATTTAGAATCTCGAAGAATGTTTTAGAGACCCATTTCCATATTCTTATGAGACCTGAAAAATTCTTAAAAGTTCAGAGGATTTGATTTAAAAATGCACCAATTCCCAGATCAGGGGTTCCCAACAATAACCCACAGCCCAAACTCATCTCACCCCTGGTTTCAGTCCATGAGTTAAGAATGGGCTTTTTTAGATACTCTAATTTTTTTAATATAATATACTTTATTATTTTTAAAGACTTTACTTATTTATTTGAGAGAGAGTGAGTGAGTGAGAGAGCACAAGCAGGGGGAGAGGGAGAGGGAGAAGCAGTCTCCCCACCAGGCAAGGAACCTGATGCAGGGTTCCATCCCAGGACCCTGAGATTGTGACCTGAGTCCAAGGCAGATGCTTAACTGAGCCACCCAGGCTTCCCACAGATACTCTAATATGTTTTAAATAATATATTTTTTTTATTAAGTAAACTCTATGCCCAATGTGGGGCTCAAACTCACAACCCTGAGATCAAGAGTCACATGCTCTACCGATTAAGCAGAACAGTCACCCTTCTAATTTTTTTAATATTTTATTTTTTATTGAAGTATAATTGACACACAGTGTTACATTAGTTTCAGGTGTGCAACATGGTGAGTCAACAAGTACTGGGGCTCCAGCACTTCGAATCTCTCTTACTGGGAAGAGTCTCATTCCTTTCAAAAGTTCTCGAAGTTTCCCTGGGTGGCTCAGTTGGTTAAGTGCCCACCTTCAGCTCATGTTATGATCCGGGGTTCCTGGGATCAAGCCCCATGTCAGGTTCCCAGCTCAGCAGAGAGTCTGCTTCTCCCTCTCCCCCTGCTTGTGTTCTCTCTCTCTCTCAAATGAAAAAAATAAAAAATCTTAAAAAAAAATAATAAAGGTTCGCCTGGTTAGGGGAAGTCTACCAAGGATAGTCCCAGCAGCACCTCGATTAGGGTCTAATTGAGCATCTGGAATAAAGTGTGTGTAGATCAGGGGCCAGGAATCTTGAGGACCACCCTGGAATTCTGCCTGCCGTGTTGCTTTCGGCCTACCACAGCAGAGGTGAGGACCTGCAGGAGACCTCATGTGGCCCACAAAGCTGAAAACATTGACTATCTGGCCTTTGACAGAAAAAAGTTGGCTGATCCCTGCTCCAGATGAAGCTGAGTTTCACATTCAATAACTGTGTGATCCCTGTTCAGCAAAGAACTCTAAAGCTGGGGGCAGTGTAGCAGCAAGAAGCGGCCACGAGGCTGGGGAAATGGTAGCATTACCACAGCAGTTAAGCACTTAACTCAAGCATCCAGGAAAACAGATGATCCTGAAATTAATAGCACTTTCTCCAAAGAAATCATGTCAAGCACACGCTAGGGGAATAATAAAATAATTACATCATTTCATGACATCATCACCACCCAACTTTGTCAAAGCTTCATATATTTGCTTCTTTCTAAGGAGCCTTCTTTCTAAGGGGTGCCTGGCCGGCTTGGTCAGTGGGGAGTGCAACTCCTGATCTCCGGGTTGTGAGTTCGGGCCCCATGTTAGACGTAGAGTTTACTTAAAAATTAAATTATATTAAAATAAATTAAATTAAATTAAAATAGAATAAAAAATTTAAAGTAACAAACAGATACAGTTGAAAATCTCCTGTTGTATCTTTCTCTAATCCCACACCACTCCCTCCCACTCCAGAGGTTAACCACTACCCTGTGACCACACGTTCCCTAGACAACACACAGCCCAGTTTATCATGCCTTCAACTTTATGTAAATGGAATTATACAGCATGTATTCTGCAATTTGCATCTTTCGTTTTGTGTATTTATGAGATTCATCCTCACAAATGTGTATTGTTACAATTTGTTCATTTTTATTGCCATATAGTATTCTGTCGTAGGAATATACCACCCTTCGTCTATTCTCCCTGTGATATATATTTGGGTTATACCCAACTGTTTGCTATTAAAACAATGCTGCTGGGTCATGTAGAGCATGTGACTCTTGATCTCAGGGTTGTAAGTTCAAGCCCCATGTTGGGTATAGAAATTACTTAAAAGTAAAATCTCTAAAAAATTTTTTTAAGATTTTATTTATTATTTGACAGAGAAAGGGACAGTGAAAGAGGGAACCCAAGCAGGGGGAGTGGGAGAGGGAGAAGCAGGCTTCCCGCTGAGCAGGGAGCCTTACGTGGGGCTCTATTCCAGGACCCCGAGATCATGACCTGAGCTGAAGGCAGACGCTTAACAACTCAGCCACCCAGGTGCCCTTAAAAACTTAAAAATAAAAAATTAGGGGCACCTGAGAGGCTCAGTCAGTTAAGCATCTGTCTTCGTCTCAGGTCATGATCCCGGAGTCCTGGGATCAAGTACCGCATCAGGTTCCTTGCACAGTGGGGAGCCTGCTTCTCTCTCTCCCCCTGCTACTCCCTCTGCTTAAGCTCCTCTCTCTCAATCTCTCTGTCAAATAAACAAATAGGATCTTTTGGGAAAAAAAAAGAATTCTAAAAATAAAAATAAAACAATGCTGCTGTGAATATTCTTGTGTTGTCTCTTGACTCCGATGTGAAAATTACCTCTAGTGTATTTATCTGAGAGTAGAATTTCTGGGTCTTAGGGTATGTGCGTGTTTATCTTCATTAGATATTACCAAACACTTCTCCAAAATGGTTGTGCCAATTTATACTCCAACCAACAGTAAACAGAGTTCCCTTTTCCTCAATCCTTCCCAACAACTGGCATTATCAGACATTTTGCCAATCTCTGCAGGGTGACATGGTGCTTCATTATCATTTAATTTTGCAATATCTTAATCGGAAATGATAGCAAATATCCTTCGTATCTTTTTTAAAGATTTTATTTATTTGTCAGAGAGAGAGCACAAGCAGGGGAGCGGCAGGCAGAGAGAGAAGCAGGCTCCCCTCTGAGCAAGGAGCCTAAAGCAGGACTCGATCCCAGGACCCTGGGACCATGACCTGAGCTGAAGGCAGACGCTTAACCCACTGAGCTACCCAGACATCCCTATCTTTCCATATTTTTATTGTCCCTTCGGTTCCCTCTTTTGTGACCTGTACTTGACAATTTTCCTCTTGAGCCATTTGTTCAAAGATCTAATTGATCCGTAGTTCCTTACATATTCTGAATATCAATCCTTTATCATTTATAATCATTTATTCATTCACTAAGTACTTATTAGTACATACCGGATGCTAGACATGGGTTGAGGGCCAAGAAATATGGCAGGCAACAAAACAAAGTCCTTGTCCTCAAGGAGCTTGAATTCTAGTGGAGAAGTGGGCAATCAATAAATGAGCAGATACAGAATGTCAGGCAGTGGTAAGTGGTATGAAGGGAAAACAGAAGAGGAAGTGATGGAGACGTTCTTTTCAATAAGGAGATCAGGAAGCCCTCTCTGAAGAGGCGACATTTGGACAAAGACACTACTGACCTGAAGGGGAGAGCTAAATGTGTATTTGGACAAAGACTGTACCAGGCAGAGGAGGACCAGGTGCCAAGGGTCTGAGGTAGGGACAAGGATGTCACAAATACCTCTTCCTCGACCATGGCTTATTTTTTTCATTCTGTTCATGATTTGCTTGTACATAAATTTCAAATTTTCAGTATAGTAAAATTCATAAAGGTTTCACTTAGGGTTTCTCTATTTACATTTTGTTTAAGAAATCCTTCCCTACCACAAGAACACAAAGACATTTGCCTATCTTATCTTTCAAAAGTTCTCAAGTACTTGTTACTGTTGGTCATAAAACCACTTTGAATTTGTTTTTGTATGCAGTGTGCAGTCAGGATGTAATTTTATTTTTTTTCTGTAGGGATAACCAATGGTTCCAGCAACGTTATTATTAAATCATTCCTCCTGATCATAGGGCAAGGGAGGGAACAATAAAACAAGACAAAATCAGAAAGGGAGACAAACCATGAGAGACTCTTAACTTTAGGAAACCGAGGGTCACGGAGGGGTGGGAGGTGGGGGGCTGGGGTAACTGGGAGATGAGCGTTAAGGAGGGCAATTGATGAGCTCACGTGATGAGCTCCCGTAATGAGCACTGGGTGTTATATGCAAATAATGAATCACTAAACTCTACCTCTGCCAGCTAGTAATACATTGTATGTTAATTAATTGAATTTAAATTTTAAAAAGAAAAAAATAAATTCAAAACAATAAATTGTTCCTCCTCCTCTCTGCACTGGTCATGTACCAAGTTTCCATTTATGTGTGGGTCTGCTTCTGGGCCATGTTGTTCCCCTGGTCTCTTTTTTTCCTGCACAGTCTGAATTACTACCACTTATAAAAAGTGTTGACATCTGCTAGAGTATATTGTGCTGCTTTGATATTGTCTTGGCTATTCTCGGTCCTATTTAGAATTTTAATTGGAATTGCCTGAAATCTCTAAGTGAATTTAAAGGGACTTGATATGATTACTTATTAAGTTTTCCTATAGATAAACATATTTCATCCCTCCATTAACTTAGGTTTCCTTTAATGTCACTCAGTAAATATGTATGCTTTTCTGCAGACAGGTCTTCTGCATCTTTTGTTAGATTTATTCTCGAGTGACTTGCAGTGTTTGTGGCTACTGTAAAGTTTAATTATTGCACTACTGACTTTTTCAGATTACTCTGATATCCTCAAACCTTGCTAACTGGTCCTAATTTTTCAATAATTTGTATATTCTCTTGTATTTTTATATAGACAAGCATGCCACCTGCTAATAATAACCTTTGTTTCTCCTTTTTCGATCCTTACTTTTTTATTTACTTTCCTTTTCTTACTATACTGATTGGGACCTACAGTGCAACACTGAATAGAACTGATAGTTTTGCTTCTTTATTATTGCGGTGATTCAATAGTTTTTTCCTTTTTTAAAGATTTTATTTATGTATGTATTTATTTATTTATTTGAGAGAGAGAGAGCATGAGTGCACAGAGGAAGAGGAAGAGAGCACAGAGGGAGAGGGAGAAGCAGACTCCCTGCTGAGCAGAGAGCCTGATGCTGGGCTCGATCCCAGGACCCTGAGATCATGACCTAAGCCCAAAGCAGACACTTAACCCACTGAGCCACACAGGCGTCCCTCAATAGATTTTTCGAACGTTAAAAACATTCACATTATGGGGGTACCTGGCTAGCACAGTCGGTTAAGCATCTGACTCTTGGTTTCAGCTCAGGTCGTGGTCTCAGGGTCGTGAGATCGAGCCCCATGTAGGGCTCTGTGCTCAGCTCCAAGTCTGCTTCAGATTCTTCTCCTTCTGCCCCTCCTGTTCGTGCCTTCTCTCTAATAAATAAATAAATAAACCCTTAAAAAATTTTTCATGTTACAGAGATAAATACAACTTGGCCATAATGTATTTTGACACATTATTGTTTCTTATTGCTTGTTATTTTGTTTTGCATTTTTGCATGTACATTCATAAGTGAAGTTAGCCTGTAATTGTCATTTCTCATACTAGCTTTGCTTCATTTGGCATCAAGTTTATATTAGCCTTATAAAATGAGTTGGGAGGGCACGCCTGGCTGGCTCAGTTGATAGAGCAAGCGACTCTTGATCTTCCAGTTGTGAGTTCAAGACCCATGTTGGGTGTAGAGATTACGTAAAAATAAAATCTTTAAAAAATGAGTCGAAAGGGATTTACTGTGATAGTTTATGTAGTACTAAGATTATCTGTTCCTTGAATGTCTGATAGACTCATCTGTATAACCAGCCCTCGAGGGGGTGTATGGTGAGTTGCATATTTGTTTGTTGGTCGGTTGGTTGATTGGTTGGTAGATTTTAACTACTGCTTCAATTTCACTAATAATCGTAAGTCTGCTCAGTTTCCCCATTTCTTCTTGAGTCAGTTTTGGTAAATTGCAGTTTCATATGAAATTAACCATGTCATTTAAGTTTTCACATTTGTTGACATAAAGACGTTCATAAAGTTCTCTTATTATTGTTTCAATATCCTATTTACTGTATCACTTTACACCTATTCTCATTCTTCTTGTTTATTTGTGCCTTTTCTGTCAGAGTTGTCCCCATTATTCATCTAGCCGGAGAGCTGTCTGCTCTATTCGTCTTTTTCAAACAACCAGGTTTTCTTGTATTTTTTTTTTGTCTGATTTGTGAATGCATTTACAGAAGGGACTTAAAAAGGCTTCATCACATTTTGTTCCCTATTTAATCAAAATTCATCAGAAAGAATAAAATTACATGAGACGAAATACAAACATTAACAACAATTATCTGTTAACATAAGAGGTAAGTATGTGAAATCAAGCCTATCCTGACATATCTCGCATGTATATTTTTCATCTTTATATTCATATAAAAAATAGTGTTTCATTTTGTTGTTCTTCTTAATGTGGCTTGGCATTCTATTTCATTAATTTCTTTCCTTCTACTTTTGTGTCACTTTATTACTAATTTCTTTAGTTACTTTTTAGCGTTTCGCCTTTTCTAATATAAGAATTTAAAGCTATGT
Organism: Martes martes; assembly: GCF_963455335.1. Classification (NCBI taxonomy): domain Eukaryota; kingdom Metazoa; phylum Chordata; class Mammalia; order Carnivora; family Mustelidae; genus Martes; species Martes martes. The sequence goes on from NC_137897.1 coordinate 92,386,319, forward strand.
ATTTCTTCCTAATTACCGCCTTAGCTGTATCATCATAAACATTGCCATTTAGTTCTAAATATTTTCTAGCTTCCAGTGCATTTTTTTTTTGACCCACATGCTATGTGATTATAAATATCCAAGTATATGTCGCCTTACTTTTTTTTAATGTTTGTATCTACCTAAGTAATCTCTACACCCAACATGGGGCTCAAACTCGTAGTCCCAAGATCAAGAGTCACATGCTCCACTGACTAAGCCAGCCAGGCGCCCTATATGAGACTTTAAAATCCCTCTTATTTGTCATTTTTTTTCAGATTTTATTTATCTATTTGACACAGAGAGAGAGGACACAAGCAGGGGGAGTGGCAGAGGGAGAAGCAGGTTCCCTGCTGAGTTAGGAGCCCGATGTGGGGCTCGATCCCAGGACCCTGGGATCATGACCTGAACCAAAGGCTGATGCTCAATCGACTGAGCCACCCAGGCGCCCCATAATTTCTATACCTTCTTGATGGATTGTTCCTTTCATCATGATGTAGTGCCCACATTGAGGCCTAATCATATTTTCTACCTTAAAGTCTCGTTTGTCTGATATTAATACTGTGGCACGTTTTCTTTTGGTTCTATTTCCTGGGCATATTTTTTTCTGTCTTTTTACTTTCAGACTTTGTGTGTTAAGAGTTCAGGTGTCTCTCTTACAAATGGGGTACACCTGGATTTTTTAAAAACACAATTTGTCGATATATGTTGTTGAACTTGTCAGTTTTATCTGTTTACACTTTCATCGCTGGTTTATGGGATTTCTTCCTACCGCCTTAATTCCCGTGCTATTTACCCTTCCTTTTTTTTTTTCTTCCTTAGCTATTTATCTATGCTTGCAAGATTAGTGTTATTTTCATTCTATGGGGGGGGGGGCACCGAGCAGAGGGGAATTTATTTGTTTGTTTTTGCAGGAAACTTTTTAATCCACATGTACTTTTGTAAGGGTTGTTTAATTGAAGCAAGATCATATTATCCATGAATTCACTTAACTTGGCATAGTAAGTAGCAAAATCTTATAATACACTGGAAAACGAAGAATACAGCAGCACTGCCAACACTGCTGTGTGGGGACCTTCCACAGTTCCCTCAGGATACCCTGCATCCTGCTTCTGCCAGCTGTCACACATAGGACTAAGCGAGCATGCCCGTGATGGCAATATACATATTAAATATAATACCTTACTTTTTGGTTTACAAAATGAATATATATTCTAATATTTTTATCTCTCTCCTCAAAAGGGTTAGTTATAGGTTGAGAGAAAGCCCCCCAAAAAAGAGATGTTGAAGTCCTAGCCCCCTGTCCCTCAGAGTAAGACCTTATTTGGAGAGAAGGTCTTTACAGAGGTAATCACGATAAAATGAGGTCATGAGGGTGGGCCCTAATCCAACGTAACTGGCATCCTTTAAAGACTGGAAATTTGGACCCACAGCCAGAGACCTAGGGAGAGCTCCAGGTGAGGATGAAGACAAAGATGTCTACAAGCCAAGGAACACTAAAGATTGCCAGCAAAGCACCAGAAGCTAGGAGAGAGGCATGGAAAGATTCTCTCTCACAACCCTCAAAAGAAAAAAAATCTGGGGGTGCCAGGGTGGCACAGTCGGTTGGGCATCCACTCTTGGTTTTGACTCAGGTCATGATCTCAGGGTCGTGGGATCGAGCCCTACATTGGGCTCCATGCTCAAAGTGGGGTCCACTTGGGATTCTCTTCTCCCTCTGCCCCCCCAAATAAATAAATAAATCTTAAAAAAAAAAAAAAAAGAAGAAGAAGAAACCTGGGAGCACCTGGCTGGCCCAGTCAGAACAGCATGCCACTCTCGATCTTGGGGTCCTGAGTTCAAGCGCCACATTGGGTATAGAGATTACTTAAATAAATAAATAAAAACTTAAAAGAAAAGAAACCCTGCTAACACCTTGATCTCAGATTCCTTGTCCCTAGGAGTGTAAGATAATAAGTATCTGTACCCAGTCTGTTGTTCTTTGTTACTGCTGCTGTGTTAGCAATATAAATTAGTATTAATATTAGTGTTAGTGATGCAGGTGTGAAGCATTCACCTTGTCCATCACATTACTGGAACTAGATGTCTGTAAGGGCAATTTTTTACTTCTCAAATGCACAACCTTTTTTTTAAGATTTGATTTTAAGTAACCTCTGGGCCCAACGTGGGGCTCAAATTGACAACCCCGAGATCAAAAGTTGCAACTTACCAACTGAGCCAGCCAGGCATCCCTCTAATATGCAACTTTTAAAATGGTTTCATTCAATGAAAGAAGACAATAAGAGGGTTAATAGAGTGGTGTCCCAGGGGCAAATAGATGGAGAGCCAACAAGGATATTGTTTAATTATACAATTTTTCAAAAGCAGCAAAAGAAAAGAGGGTGAGGGTAACACACTGATAAAAAGCCATGATCCCCTGTCTAGTTCCTGACCTGAGTCAGTTTTCAGATCCAAACCCACTGACTAAAGAGGTAGCTGGGTCCCCAGGAGGAAGAACTCTGCATCACCATGGCAATTACGTACCATAATAATAATACTAGTCTAGCACACATGCAAAAGAATGAAACTAGACCACTTTCTTGCACCATTCACAGATATAAACTTGAAATGGGTTAAGGACCTAAACGTGAGACCTGAAGCCATGAAAATCCTAGATCAGAGCACAGGTAGTCATTTCTCTGACGTTGGTCATAGCATCGTCTCTCTAGATATGTCTCCTGACGCAAGAGGAAACAAAAGCAAAAATAAACTACTGGGACTAAATCAAAATAAAAAGCTTCTACACGGCAAAGGAAACAATAAAAAAACTTAAAGAAAACCTATAGAATGGGAGAAGATATTTGCAAATGACATATCTGATAAAGGGTTAGAATCCAAAGTATATAAAGAACATATACAACTCAACACTAAAAAAATAAATAATCCAATCGAGAAGTGGACAGAAGGGTTGCCCAGGTTGCTCAGTGGGTTGGGCGTCCGACTCTTGATGTTGGCTCAGGTCATGATCTCAGGGTGGTGAGATCAAGCCCCACGTCAGGGTCTGCAGTCAGCGGGGAGTCTGCTTGAGAGTCTCTTCCTCTCCCTGCTTGTTCTCTCTAAAATAAATAAACAAATCTTTTTTATAAATGGACCAAAGACATGGACAGACATTTCTACAAAGAAGACATACAGATGGCCAACAGACACATGAAAAGATGCTCAATATTGCTCAACATCAGAACAATGGAAATCAAAACCACAATGATGTATCACCTCATACCTGTCAGAATGGCTAAAACCAAAAACACAAGAAACAACATGGATGGAGCTAGAGAGTGTAATGCTAAGTGAAACAAGTCAAAGAAAGACAAATGCCGGGGTGCCTGGGTGGCTCAGTGGGCTAAAGCCTCTGCCTTCGGCTCAGGTCATGATCCCAGGGTCCTGGGTTCGAGCCCCGAGTCGGGCTCTCTGCTCAGCAGGGAGCCTGCTTCCTTCTCTCTCTGCCTGCTTCTCTGGGATCTCCGTCTGTCAAATAAATAAATAAATAAATAAATAAATAAATAGAAAGACAAATGCCATATGATTTCACTCATATGTGGAATTTAAGAAAACAAACAAAGAGAAAAAGAGACAAACCCAAAAACAGACTCTTTACCTATAGAGGACGGACCGATGGTTACCAGGGGGAAGGTGGTTAGGGGACGGGGGAAACAGGTGATGGGGATTAAGAGCGCACTTAATCATGATGAGCACCTAGGAATGTATAGAATTGTTGAATCACTATATTATACACCTGAAACAAATACAACACTGTTAATTATACTGGAATTAAAATTTTAAAAAATACTTCAAGTTCCTCCCTGCCAGGACTTATGACCATTACTTGGGTGACTCTATACTGGGGAGAGGGGGGACATTAGATGACAATAGGACTTGAATGACCAGAGATCCAAAGTATCTCTCGAGCAAGGGGTTCCAGGTATGAAATAGGGAGGTAGAACATAAAGTTGGATAAAAGATAGTTTATAAGTATAGGACTATTCCCCTGGGATACAGTGGAATCTGACACCCTGGCAAGGATCCTGAACAACGACAGAAACCCATGGCTAGGATGGCTCCTAGAAACAAGGAAAACATGTTGGCTGACACTCAGCTGGGTAGAAATGCCTGAACTGCCAGGACCGGCAGTGATCAGAAGGCTCAAAGAGGTGGGCATGCTGGAGTAGAGAAGTTATATGAGGCCAGAACACGCGCTGGAGGACCCAATTGTCCCGAGCCCACTGTTCACCAAGGCCATCGGGAATGTGCTGGTGAGAAGGGCACCAACAGCACTGAGCAGTTCCTGTGCCCCTCCTCTGAGGGTCAGGGCAGGTGGTGGGAGAGGCAATCACAGAGCCGGGCTCAGGACTAGCAATAGGGATAATGGGACTTCTTCCATCCAGGAAGGAGCAGCCCTTCGTTCTCATGGAAACGGACACTTATGCCAGGCATGGTTTTGCCTTTCCTGCACGCAGGACCTCAGCCAGAGCCACTGTCCAGGGACTTAAGGAATGCCCGATCTACACCCTGGAATCTGATCCAGCACAGCATCTGACCAGGAACTCACTTCGAAGCGAGGGAAGTGTGGGCATGTGCCTGTGACCCCAGGACACTCTGGGCATGGCACCTGCCACACGATTCAGAAGTGGCTGACTTGATAAAGCAATGGAGTGGCCTGCCGAAGATGCAGCTAAAGCAGCCGCTGAGAAGCCAAATGCTGCCAGGATGGGCTACCGTCCTCCAGGACCCAGCATGAATGCTAACTTAGAGACCTCTATAGGACGCCTCCGCCCCAAGGGGAAAAACACATGGGTGCAGGGACCATGGGGAGGCAATACTGTACTTTCAGTCCCCAGTATTTTGAGATCTGCAGTGTAAGACGCACTTGCTCCCAAAGGGGACACACTCCCAACAGGGGCACAGCAGGAGTCACGTTGAACTACAAGCTACAGCTGCCGTCAGGGCCCTGGGGAGGCCGGAGGGATAGGGGTAGGAATCAAAAAGACTCTGTTACAAGATACCTGCCCTACACATTAAGCAGCACAGTAGTATTTGAAGGGAGACTTAGATTCGTTAAAAATGTATGCTATGGGTGCCTGGGTGGCTCAGTCCTTAGGAGTCTGCCTTCAGCTCAGGACGTGGTCCCAGGGTCCTGGGATTGAGCCCCGCATCGGGAAGCCTGCTTCTCCTTCTCCCACTCCCCCTGCTTGTGTTCCCTCTCTCACTGTGTCTCTCTCTGTCAAATAAATAAATAAAATCTTTAAAAAAATATGTATGCCATATGAGCGCCTGGCCGGCTCGGTCAGTAGAGCACGCAACTCTTGATCTCTGGTTTGTAAGTTAGAGCCCCACGTTGGGTGTAGAGATGACTTAAAAATAAAACCTTAAGAAAAAAAAAAAGCTCAACTGCAACTGTAGAAGACAGAAAAAGAGAATGGGAAGAACAAATACAATAAATAGAGAACAGTTACAAAGATGCAGATATTAACCTAACTATATCAATAATCACTTTAAATGAGAATGATCTGAATGCACCAATTAAAAGGCAGATATTGGGGTGCCTGGGTAGCTCAGACGTTAAGTATCTGCCTTTGGCTCAGGTCATGATCCCAGGGTCCTGAGATCGAGTCCCACATCGGGCTCTCTGCTCAGCAGGGAGCCAGCTTCTCCCTCTCCTTCTACTGCTCCCCTTCTGTGCTCTCTCGCTCTGTCAAATAGATAAATAAAATCTTTCTTAAAAATAAAAAATAAAAGACAGAGGGTCACCTGGGTGGCTCAGTGGGTTAAAGCCTCTGCCTTCAGCTCAGGTCATGATCCCAGGGTCCTGGGATCAAGTCCCGCATCAGGCTCTCTGCTCAGCGGGGAGCTTGCCTCCTCCTCTCTCTCTGCCTACCTCTCTGCCTACTTGTCTGTCAAATAAATAAATAAAATCTTAAAAAAATAAATAAAAGACAGAGAATGTTGGAGTAAATTTAAAAAAAAGAAAACAGACCCAAATATAGGTTGTCTATAAGAAACCCACTTTTTTTTTTTAGATTTTATTTATTTATTTGACAGACAGAGATCACAAGTAGGCAGAGAAACAGGCAGAGAGAGAGGGGGAAACAGGCTCCCTGCTGAGCAGAGAGCCCAATGCGGGACTCGATCCCAGGACCCTGGGATCATGACCTGAGCTGAAGGGAGAGGCTTTAACCCACTGAGCCACCCAGGTGCCCCAAGAAACCCACTTTAAATGCAAAGACACAGATAGGTTAAAAATTCAAATGGCAGGAAAACATTAACCAAGAGACAACTAGAGTAGCTGTGTTAGTATCAAAGTAGGCTTCAGAACAAGGAATACTACCAGAAATAAGGAGGAGCAATACCTAACAGTAAAGGGTCAATCCTCAACAATTGAGAATTAAAATTAAAAATGGGCAGAAGACATGAACAGATATTTCTCCAAAGAAGACATACAGATGGCCAACAGACACATGAAAAGATGGTCATCATCACTCATCCTCAGGGAAATACAAATCAAAACCACAATGCAATATCACTTCACACCTGTCAGAATGGCTAACGTCAACAACACAAGAAACAACAGGTGTTGTCGAGGATGCTGAGAAAGGGGAACCCTAAGGGGGAACCCTCTTGCACTGTTGGTGGGAATGCAAACCGGTGCATCCACTGTGGAAAACAGTGTGGAGATTCCTTAAAATCTAAAAATAGAACTACCCTATGATCCAGCAATCATACTACTGGGTATTTACCCAAAGAATACAATAAACACTAATTCAAAGGGATACATCCCTCCCTAAGTTTATTGCAGCATTATTTACAGTAGCCAAGATATGGAAGCAGCCCAAGTGTCCACCAACTGATGAGCAGATAAAGAAGACATGGTATATATATATACGCAATGGAACATTATTCAGCCACAAAAAAGAATGAAGTCTTGCCATTTGCAAGAACATGGATGGAGCTAGAGAATATAATGAAAAATGAGTCAGAGAAAGACAAATACCACATGATTTCACTCAGATGTGGAATTTAAGAAACAAAACAATGGAGCAAAGTGGGGAAAAGAGAGACAGACAAACCAAGAAACAGACTCTAAACTCTACAGAACACACTGATGGTTACCGGCGGGGAGGACGCTCAGGGGATGGGGGAAATAGGTGATGGGGATGAAGGAGGGTGCTTGTCCTGACGAGCACGGGGTATTGCGTGGAATTGTTGAATCACTAGACTGTACACCTGAAACTAATATAACACCATATGTTAACTATACTGGAATTAAGGCAAAAACTATTTAAAGACCCCAAAAAATGTTAACTTCATGCAGAAACATCCTTACAAACACACCCAGAAAAAAAGAGGGGCGCCTGGCTGGCTCAGCCCTTGGAGCACGTGATCTTGATCTCAGGGTTGTAGCTTGAAGCCTCATGTTGGGTGTGGAAATTACTCAAAAATAAAATCTTTAAAAAAAGGAAGAATGGCTTCTTAAAAAAAAAAAAAAGGTGGGGGGAGAAGAGGAGCATTACCTGATGATGAAGGGTCAATTCTCAACAATTGAAAATTATCTTTTTTAAAGATTTATTTATTTATTTTAGAGAGAGAGAGCAGGGGGTGAGGGGCAGAGGGAAAGGGAGAAACTCAAGCAGACTCCCCACTGAGCACAGACACAGGGATCGATCCCAGAACCCCGAGGATCAAGATCTGAACCAAAATCAGGAGTGAGACACCCAACCGACTGAGCCACCCAGGCGCCCCCAACAACGGAGAATTCTTAACGATCCTGAATGTATTGTACCTAACAACAGTGTGTCAAAATAAATGAGACAAACACTGATAGAACTACAAGGAAAAATAAACACATCAACCCTTGTAAACTGGAGACCTCAACACCCTTTGGTCGGTAACTGTAGGTCAAGTAGACAGAAAATCAGTACAGGTATCAAAAACATATTCGAGAAAGGAGAGGATGAGAACCAGTGGCTGCACTGAGGGCAGCTACAGCAAGGTGTAGCACTTTGCACTCACCTCTTCCGGGTTCCTCCTCAGGAAGAGAAGCCCACAGGAACATCGAACGGGTTCAGAGAAGTGAGTCCATGCAGCACCAAGGGAGGATGGTGGCAGAAACGGAGCTGCACGCTGGACCTCCCTTCAGGAAAGAGTTTGTCATGTATCTCTGAGGGGCACTGTTCACTGACAGCCTCCTACTGTGGCACCTGGCAAGATCAGCTGCCATGTTCCTAACAAGACCATGTGTTCTTCTGGAAGGTTCTAGCCCATGACCGAGCACAGTGGCAGTACCAGGGCTGAGCTGCTTCTGCCCAACATGGGACCCTTCTAACAGGTGGTCTTTCTCCCAGAACTCCTCATTGGGCTGACCAAGGCTTTGTCCCATCTGCCTTGCAGTCTAAGGCAATTCTGCCCATTTCCCTTCCTCCCGGTCCCTTGCACGTGGGGCAGATCTGCATTAGGGTCTAAGGGTTTTCCCTGCCCGCTCTTGCTCTCTGCCCTTATATATTTCACAAGCATTGTCCCCAGTCATCATCTTGCATTCCTAAGTCCATATTAGCATCTGCTTCCTGGAGGACCCAAATTGGCACAATTAGCCACTCACCACTGCCATCCACTTTGGAGAAATTCTGTAGAAGACCTTAATCAAGCATTTCGAGAGTCTCTTCATTAAGATCAAAATGTTCGCAGCAAGTTCCTCAGTTGAATTCAAAACTAGGTTAATTCAGACCATGAAAACCATTCCACACCCCAAACTCCTCAGCTTCAGCGAGGCGTACATGCTAAGGTTACGGCTTTTGCCACCCTAGCATTCCGTTTCTCTTGCGTGGCACGGCACTGATGAAGCTTGTCATCACCTGGGGTTGTTCAAAGTCAGTCCTCCTCATGCCTATGACCATTCAAATCGAAGAAGCTCCCTCCCTCCAAAAGACACAGATTTTTCTTAAAGCTCAAATAGTTAAGCGACATTTCCTTAGAAAAATCAGTGCAAAAGCAGTAATTTAGAGTCATTGCCTATCTCTTCATAAAGCTGAGGGGGGAAAAATTCTTAATGTGACTGACAGGGATTAAGTGCTTCCCATGTATCTTCACAGGTAGCTTGGGTGGAGAGGGCTTCTCTGGGGACAACTGTGTGTTCCTGTTAGTCAGGGCAGATCAGACTCTGCCGTGGTCACAAATAACCCTGAGGGGCGCCTGGGTGGTTCAGTCAATTAAGCGTCTGCCTTCAGCTCAGGTCATGATCCCAGGGTCCTGGGATCGAGCCCTGCATCTGCCTTCCTGCTCAGTGGGGAGTCTGCTTCTCCCTCTGCCTCTGCCCATCCCCTCCCTACTCATGCTCCTGTTTTCTCTTTCTCTCAAATAAATAAATAAAATATCTTTAAACAAACAAACAAACTCAAAAACACCAGTGGCATAACACAAAGACTGATTCCTCACACACACCAAGTCCCAGGAGTTGGTTCCTCTGTGAACAGCACCCCCGGGTAGGCTTCCTCCATGTGGCAAGTTCAGGGACCCAGGTTCCTCACATTTCACTCGGCCATTTTAGAGTCTTTTGCTTGCAGCTGCCCCAACAGGGTCTCAGCATGGAAAATTATGAGGGCTATTGCACGGGTGCAGCCCGGAAGTGGCAGTTTTCAATTCTGCCCCACATGCCATTGGCCCAAACGAAACCACGTGGCCCCACTTGGCTAAAAGGGAAGTTGGGAAAGAAACAGGAGCACACAGGTTCATCTCCACCTTCATCTCCACCATAATAGACTCTGCTTTTGGTGTAGCATATTGAGTATGGGAAATGGGCCCTCCAGTTGGGTTGACCAGAGCTCCAACATGCTTCATATGTTCTACATCAGTTTCAGTCTTTCTCTTTGACATCTTTTTTTTCTAAAGATTTTATTTATTTATTTGACAGAGAGAGACACATGACCGAGCACAGTGGCAGTACCAGGGCATCTTTTAAGAGCAACAAACCTCATGCAAACTACGTGCAAAATAGCAGCAGCCTGGCAATTACGGTGATAGATCGGGCTAGTCTCTAGTTGCGACATTAAACATCAGAACCAAGCATGTCCCACTTGCAGGAGGAGCTCAGCCCTGTGAACCTGCACTAAGCCATCGGGCCCCAATCTTAGAGAACACCCAGAAGAGACCATGAAAGCCATTTCCAGTGCCCCAGTAGCACAGGGCCACATGGCTCATGGTGGCTAGCTACTACCTTCACTGTTGCCACCAACACCAGCTGCCTGGAGGTGAAGGGACATTTTACACTACTACAGCTGGACCTTACCAGAAGGTGAGAGTGAGGATGAGGGTTAAGTTAGGGTTAGGGCTAGGTTAAGGTTAGAACTCCCCGTCTGTGATGCGCTAAGTCCCTAGAGCCTTGAACCTCTCCTCAGGATGTTCCCTCCACATCCCGCTGTAACTGAAACCTTGGCTGTCTGCTGACCCGCTGAAGTGCAGGCTGTCTATTCTCTCATCACCGCACAGCTCAGTTGGGGCTCTCCTTGCTCCCCAAAGCCACCTTAGGTCTTTGCTCCCCCAACTCTTTTATTTTTAAAGATTTTATTTATTTAATTGACAGAGACACAGTGAGACAGGGGACACAAGCAGGGGGAGAGGGAGAGGGAGAAGCAGGCTTCCCACTGAGCAGGGAGCCTGATGCAGGGGCTCAACCCCAGGACCCTTGGATCACAACCCAAGCCAAAGCCAGACGCCCAATGACTGAGCCACACAGGAACCCCACGTCCTCACTCTTGAGAAACCTCTGGCTCCTCCTTGGCTCCCACCATCCCATGCTTTCAGCTCTTCCCCGTCCTGGCAGTAGTCTTGTCACCCTCCCAGTCACTGCCCTCGTTCCTGAAGGCTTTAGTCCCGGGCTCACTGTCTGTCCTCTTTGACTCAACTTCTCCCGTCTTTTCAGTGATTTCAACGTCCATCTGGTCAACCATCCAGCACCCTGTCTTCTTGTTTCCCAAATCTGCTCATTGCAAATGACCACAGCCATTTTGGGAAGCACTTCGAAAGCCCAGCATGGAGTGCCAGTATGAGGCCTTGTATCTTGAAGACCCATACACCTCAATGCATTCATTTCATTGGTACATCAACACATGATTTCCAGAAGCTGGTCAACCTATAGTACAGGAAGCATATAAAGGCATGTAGCATTTTTATTAGGAATTAGTCTTGTGCTTCATATAGCATCCAGTGTAAAAAGCCAAGTGCCAAAGATTGTATCTATAGAATGTTACCTTTTATGTAATAAAGGGAGACATTTTCATACAAATACCTATACACACATATTCCTGGAAGCTTTATTCGTAATAGCGCCAAACTGGAATCAGCCCAAATCTCCACCAATGGACAAATGAATAAACACACAGTGGTACATCCACACAATGGAATAGTACTCAGCAATAAACAGGAAGAAACTATTGGCGAACACAACAACATGAATGAATCAGAGAAGCATCACGCCGAGTGAAAGAAGCCAGTCTCGGGGCGCCTGGGTAGCTCAGTGGGTTAAGCATCTGCCTTCGGCTCAGGTCATGATCCCAGAGTCCTGGGATCAAGTCCAATATCGGGGTCCCTGCTCTGCGGGGAGCCTGCTTCTCCCTCTCCCACTCCCCCTGCTTGTGTACTCTCTCTGTCAAATAAATAAATAAAATCTTAAAAAAACCTTCTAAAAAATGTGATGAGTTTAGTGTAGGCAGTTGATTAGACATGAGCTAAAGGCAAGGATAGTGATCAATAAGTTACTCTTAGAAGTCCAAGGGCACAACATCTTGACCTTGTGACTTCCAAGACTCGGGGCTAACAGACCAAGAGCCACAGGTGCAGAGCATGCGCTTTCCTCTCCCACCGCTGCCCCAGGGTGACCCCCAGACTCATTATAATGCATTTGCACTGTGGTTATAGCCCCCCTCCACCGGGAAAGCCTGCCACGACGCTCCATACAAACCTTGTAGGGTCAAAAACTCCCCCTCCCAACCTGTGGGAGGGGTCCCCCAAGTGACTGGCTATAGCCTCCATTAAAGGCTCACATGAAAGGACCGCTGTAGCCTCAGGCCAATTACCACCCCTCTGGGCCTGCCACTCTTGCTCTCCCACCTTGAGAGTGCACTGTCCTTAATAAAGCTGTTTTCAGCTTTCACTTGGAGCACTGATCTCTAATCCTTTATTAGACCTGTGCTAAGAGCCGAGACACAGGCTTTTTGCGCTGACACTAGGTCATCAAATAGGCACTAGAGATGTATTATCACTCTATCACCTGGACCATCTCTTAGAGTTGTAAAAACACCAGCAGCCAGGGAACTAAAAGGATCACAGGACTACCATTAAAAAAAAAAATGTTGAATTTGGATTACTATGGCCTGGTAATGGGAGCGAATTAAATTCCATGATGTGACAGCATAGTTCCTGATATAGAGTAAGTATTGGATACATTTGTGGAACAAATAAGTGAGTGATTGAAGGAATGAACAAAAAGGCTCACACATTTCAATATGAAACCTTCCTGCTTCAAACATCATCAAGACTTTTGACGCAGAATGGAAGGATATTTGAGCATCACCTGAAGTTAAATACCATGTGCCAAGGGATAAAAATGCAAAAGCCATGGAAGCCACATTCCGTGATGTATTTACTTATTTGTTTTAGATTTATTTATTCATTGGAGAGAAAGCATGAGCAGGAGGGGCACGGGGAGGAGGAGAGAGAATCCCAACCCAACCCCATGCTGGGCACAGAGCCCGAGGTGGGGCTTGATCTCACTACCCTGAGACTACGACCTGAGCCAAAACCAAGAGTCAGACACCCAATTAACAGCACCACCCGGGGGGCCCTATATATATATATTTTTTTAAGTTTATTTATTTAAGTCATCTCTACACCCAACACGGGGCTTGAACCCACAACCCCAAGATCAAGAGTCACGTGCTCCAAGGACGGAACCAGCCAGGCGCCCCTCTGGTGTTTCTATTTCACTGCAAATGTTAGAGATGCTGACGTCATTCACCCTCGACACACTTGCCCAAACGGCTGCTGAAGACATGGTGGAAATGATGGCTGGGGAGAAAGCAAGCCGCTCCGTCAGATACCAGGTCACTCGAGAATCACAGGTGTGGCTCTCAACGTAAAAGGGTAAATTGCCAATTCTGACAAGGCTGAATATTACTCATTGCAAACTGAGGAATCCACTGATCTTGGGAAGTGAGCTAATCTTCGGCTATTTATCACACCTGACCTAAAAAATTTCATGAAGACATTGTGTTAGTCTGTGCCAAATTGGACAACCGAGAAAGAGATCCCGTCCTTCCTTCCGTTTTCCCTTCCTGTGACTAATGCTTGCAGAGAACTACGTGTCAACCAGCATTCCAGGCACAGGGGAAGAAAAGAAAAGCAGGAGCTAGAGATAAATGCTCTACAGAGAATTGAAACAGGGCAATGTGGCAGAGTGAACGGGGCCTCTGTAGGCGGAAACATTTCAGCAGAGCTCTAAGTGACAAGAAGGAACCAGTTCTGCAAACATCTGGGGAAAAAACTTTCCAAGCGCCAATCAGCGGCTAGCACCGTGGTTCTCAAGAGGATTGGCCTTGCCTTCCAGGGGGCATTCTGAAAATCAGGGGAGGGGATGCCACAATGATTGGGGTACTCTGCTGGCATTTAGTGGGCAAACGCCGGAGATGGTGCACATCTGCAATGCTTAAGAACGTTCTGCGTCCTTTGTGATTTCATGGATACGAACAGACCCATGTGTAGGTGGACAGCTGTTAATAATTATCGGAGCTGAGAATTTAACTCTGCCTAACTCTTAAAGAGAAAAGACATTTTTTGCACAGTGTTTCTGTACAAAGAATTTTCCAAGGGATGCAAGTACCATGTAAAGAGAAAGTAGGTCCGATTTTGATTCATTCTGAACCTCACGGAGAGCTGTTCAACATTTCAAAAACCAACTCATGACAAAGCAAATGTTTCAGAAAACACTGTACCTAATGGGAATGCTTCAGAGGAAATTGATGATGGGCGAGACGGTTTTTTGGGGTTTTTTTTTTAAACTATTATTGATAAAGAAATTTTTTTTCTTTTTTTTATTAATTTGACAGAGAGAGAGAGAGAGAGAGATCACAAGCAGGCAGAGAGGCAGGCAGAGAGAGAGGGGGAAGCAGGCCCCCCGCTGAGCAGGGAGCCCAATGCGGGGCTCGATCCCAGGACTCTGAGATCATGACCTGAGCCGAAGGCAGAGGCTTAACCCACTGAGCCACCCAGGCGCCCCAAAGAAATTTTTTTAACCTGGAGAAAGAAAAGAGGGGGGAAGCCAACAGTACTGTGGGAAAGGAAAAATTACCTCTGCCCTCTGGCATTCTTCTAGCTGGACTAAGAATCAAATTGACATGAGACAAATTGACGGGAGAAAATCAAATTTAATTTCGTGTGCACAGGGAATCCACACACCCATGAGATTCCAAAGACAGTCAGGCAACATGAGATCATCCTGAACTAAGGGGAAGAGGGATGGGGCCTGAGACTTCAAAGTGAAGGGATGCAACTCAGGAAGAATGAAACAGAGCAAAGGTTTGGTAAACAAATGTTTACCGTCCAGAAACAATGGGACAGAGAGGATTTTGATCAAACAGGCCTTGTTGAATTCCTTCCTGTCCACCAAACCAAGTTCATATTATAATGTAGGTGTCCAGGGTCAGGGTGATAGCTCCCTTCCAGGGGCAGGCCCCTAATCTAAATTCTTTTAGGCAGTTTTGGGGGAAAGGTCAAAGTTTCTTCCAGAATCCTCTGGGCTTTGATTGCTTTTAGCTCAGCATAATCTGCTGGCCAAAGGGACATGTCTTGGGGGCGGTATAACACAAAGGGACACTGTCAAAAGGCAATATCCCTTGGACCTCTGTTCCTAGGTCTCCCAGTCTCCTTTTCTAGAGATAACCTGATTAACAGCTTTTTGGAGAGCTCTCCCCAGGCATTAACTCATTTTTTTTTAAAAGAAAGGCAGAAAGAAAGAAAGAAAGGGAGGGAGGGAGGGAGGGGAAGGGAAGGAGAGAAGGAGAGAAGCTTCAATAATAAAAGGAGGGAAAATTCAGTAATAAAAATTCAGCAGAGTAAATTTAAAGATCAAATTGGCTTTATCCAACGATTCCCAAACTGGGCAGCATCCCATCTGGCAAATAGTAAGGAACTCCACTGAGCTGCCGAAAAGAAAAGGGTTTTCGGGGCATCTGGGTGGCTCAGTGGGTTAAAGCCTCTGCCTTCGGCTCAGGTCATGATCCCAGGGTCCTGGGATCGAGCCCCGCTTCGGGCTCTCTGCTCGGTGGGGAGCCTGCTTCCTCCTCTCTCTCTCTGCCTGCTTGTGATCTCTGTCTGTCAGATAAATAAATAATTAAAAAAAAAAAAAGAAAAAGAAAAGGGTTTTCAAGGCAGAGGTGGGTAGGGTGGTATTATTAGCAAAGAACGCATTGTTTTAGGGAAGGCAGCCCTCCTAAGGGGAATGGAAGGGTCCATGGGCGGCGGATTACTCCCTAATGCAGCTGACCAGAAAAATTCCAGGCTGTCTGGTTAAAGATCACATTTCTGGGAGAATCAGAGAAGCTGCAGTGAAATTAGGTCCCAGGTTCTGGTGGGGTTTAGCATAAGTGACTCCATTTTTAAGAGAAGGAAGAAACGAAGGGAGGGAGGGAAAGTAAGAGGGAGGGGGAAACTCCATATAAACGAGTATTCGAGCAGGAAGAAAATGGCCCGCCAAGTCCTAACCACTGATCACCCCATAGCACGTGCAAGGGCACCTAACTCTCTCGAACACACTTCTGTACCATCTGTCTTGGTGTCGACAGCTATTTACTCCTTTTGTAATTTGCAAAATTCCGTAAGGCTGAAGAATAAAAGACAAATTTAAAAAGCAGGAATCCACCAACATTGGTATAATTATAGCAAGATAAACTAAAACCTGAGGAACATCAGCAAGTCGAACTAAGCCAATGTATTGTTTAAAAAAAAAAGAAGGAGGGCGCCTGAGTGGCTCAGTGGGTAAAGCCTCTGCCTTCGGCTCAGGTCATCATCTCAGGGTCCTGGGATCAAGCCCCGCATTGGGCTCTCTGCTCTGCGGGGAGCCTGCTTCCTCCTCTCTCTCTGCCTGCTTCTCTGTCTACTTGTGATCTCTGTCTGTCAAATAAATAAACAAAAATCTTTTAAAAAATTAAATTTAATTTAATTTTTAAAAAAGAAGGAAATGAAAAGAAAAGCAAGCGCAAATTGGAGTACCCCCCAACCCCAGGACCCCCAGCCAAAATTTAATGAGTTTCCACCTCTCCAAGGAATGTGACTTTTTTTTAACAATCTGGAAAGTCCTTATCAGCACTAGTAATGTAATCTGCATGATAAACACCCCACCATTCCCTTCCAGCCAAAAGCAGCTGTCCCAGCCTAAACTGATCCTTTCTTTCTTTTTTTTTTTTTTTTGATCCTTTCTTTTCTTTTGCTAATAACTTTTTGCCACACCACACTCCTGCCCAGAACTACCTTCTACTTCCATAGAGGTCCTATGAGCCTCTCTACTTGCCACAGGGAGTGCAGCCCTATTCAAGAATCGCCTAAGAGAGGTGCCTGGGTGGCTCAGTCGGTTAAGCATCATTGCCTTCAGCTCAGGTCACGATCCCCGCGTCCGCTCTCGGCTCAGCGGGGAGCCTATTTCTCCCTCTGTCCCTCCCCCTGCTGGTGCATGCCCTCTCTCTCAAATAATCAATGTTTTTTTAAGAATCACTTAAGAGGGGCGCCTGGGTGGCTCAGTGGGTTATGCCTCTGCCTTTGGCTCAGGTCATGCTCCCAGGGTCCTGGGATCGAGCTCAGCATCGGGCTCTCTGCTCAGCGGGGAGCCTGCTTCCTCCCCTCTCTCTCTCTCTCTCTCTCTCTCTCTCTGCCTACTTGGAATCTCTGTCAAATAAATAAATAAATAAATCTTTAAAAAAGAATCACTTAAGAAAGAAGAATCACTTACGGGCACCTGGGTGGTTCCGTGGGTTAAGTGTCCAACTCTTAATTTCAGCTCAGGTCATGATCTCAGGGGTCTCAGAATCCAGCTCCATGGTGGGCGTGGAGCCTGCTTGAGATTCCCTCTCTCTCCCTCCGCTTGCTGCTCACGCTGTCATGTATGTTTTCTCCCCCTCCCCAAAAAAAAGTAAAGAAAGAAAGCCAATTAGATCTTCAAGATTATTTGGTTGAAATTTTTTTAACAGTACAGTGGAGAAAAGATATCACTTAGAAGAGAAAGTGAAGAATGACAGTTGAATTTAAAACTGTTAGCATCTCCCAAGGCGGGACCAGGGTGACAGGAGATGGCCTAGTGCCTTCAGTCAGCCAGCCACCTTTCTCCTTCTGTTAAATTACTCCTCAGCTTGTTTGTTTTATTAACTGCCTCCTTTTAAAATTTTTATTTTAAAGTAATCTCTACCCCCAACATGGGGCTCGAACTTACAACCTCCCCCCTCCCCCAGATCAGGAGTTAGTGCTCTTCCAACTAAGAAGTTACCCTCCACATCTTTTTTTAATAAATTAATTTATTTTTTAAAAGATTTTATTTATTTATTTGACAGAAAGAGAGAGAGAGAGAGATCGAGAGAAAGAACACAGCAGGGGGAGTGGGAAAGGGAGAAGCAAGCTTCCCGCTGAGCAGGGAGCCCAATGTGGGGGCTCGATCCCAGGACCCCAAGGTCATGACCTGAGCCGAAGGCAGACACTTAACCATCTGAGCCACCCAGGCGCCCCTGCATCCTTTTCTTAAAGTAATCACACATTTATTTTTTTAAGATGTTATTTATTTATTTGAGAGACGGAGCCCGAGTAGGGGGCAGAGGGAGAGGGAGAAGCAGACTCCCCACTGAGCAGGGAGCCTGACATGGAACCTGATCCCAGGACTCTGGGATCACGACCTGAGCCGAAGGCAGACGGTTAACTGACTGAGCCACCCATGAGCCCCTCACACATTTATTTTTAACAGAGTACCCCAATTTCACATCTTGTGCCTTTTTCAAAGTTGTGGGTCCTTAACCTGCTGTATTTCTTCACCGACTTTTCACCAAGTGTGCAAAAGAAGCAGTTAAAGTTAGCCTGAGTCCCCAAGGCATCGTCTAAATACGGGACATGCTCAGGAAGTGATTTATGTTTAAGATCAATATACATAATGTTCTCTATGGTTAGCAAATAAATGAGGCTCTCGCTGAGAATAGGAACACACCTCATTCCGTTAGCGCCCTGCTAGGAAAAGACAGAAGGCAATAACTATACACTTCCCTGTTACTCATTTTCACTGTTGAACCTGTAGCAAAACAAATATATACATTTTTACTTTAAACCACCAGCTCCTGATTTCTCCTGGCCCGCAGCTGTGAAAAGTAAAAATGGTTCTTGCCTCTGGTTCACCGGAACAATCTTATTCATGCGGGACAGAAAAGCATGTCCATACTGGGTCCCCAGGATGGGGGCAGTGAACCCCCTCACACAGGCTGCCTTGCAACAAAAGGAAAACAAGGGACTTGAGCCAATCTCCGTACAATGGGGTAGCTGCATCAACTTTTCCATTCTCAGGGCGAAAGGAGCTTTAGGACAAAGTGCTACCTGAAGGTCCCGTTACTGTTGGCCCCAGGTTCCAGTTCAAGGCCTCTTCAAGTCCACAGTCACGAGCCTCCTTTCTCCAACCTCCCTCAGCTGGGATGTCCACTGACAGCAAGACAGAAGTCACGAAGTATGAAAAGTCAGCATTCTCCAATGTTTGAAAGCAGAGCAAGGCATCCGGAGTCAGAACCAGTCCTGTGAATCTGGGCCCTGGGACGCCTTCTAGAGAAGGTTCCTTTATCGTCCTGTGTGTTAGTTGGAGGAAATAACCAGATAAGCCTCAAAGCAACCGTGCGCCTGGGGTGTCTCACCGTCACAGACTGCTCACGGCCCCTTTCCCTTGCACTGTTACTATCAAGGTGATTTTTCAAAAACAGAGACAGGGAGACACTTGGAATTCTATTTCACTTAACAAAATTCTTCTTGGACTCTGGCCAAATGACTCTCAGCCCTTCTTTGCCTCCGCTGTCCTCTTAAGCTGACAGGGCCACTGAGAAGGTCCCTGCTTTAGTTACATTCTGCAGTCACAGGGGATGTGTAGCGCAGCCGCTGGTTGGTGTAAAATCAACCTAGATTTGAATCCCGATTGCCCCTTGCAGCTTTGACCTAGGGTAAGCCAAGCTATCTGTCTTGCCTTCCTCTTCTGAAAAATAGTATCTAATCAGAGCTACGGACATAGTGCTGGAGGGGCCACGGGCCGGCTGCCCCAAGATGGGTTTGCCCCTCCCTTAACTGCACAGAAGAATCTGCACTGGGGGGTCTTTTCCAGAAT